>NW_024543873.1:0-1245500 GCF_018167655.1 Microtus oregoni | reverse complement strand
AACTTTACTACAAATGCTCTATTCAAAAGCTCTGTCTCCCGCAGGAGCCAGACAGAGATCGCAATGGTGGCACAGCCCCAGGAAGTCACGCTTTAAAATGACACAGCGTTTTTTTCTGCTATTGTTGCCGAATCAGGAAATCTCTCTACAGCATGGCACCAACAAACAGCAAAAATCTGTGTTAAACTCTCGCTCCCTTATTTTTAAGTCTTCTCAGGTTTTTTAAGTGGGTTTAGTCCATCACGTGGGGCGCCATATGAAGTAATAAGGGCGGCTGCGGGGCTGCGTCCCCAACACCCCAGCCTCCTGCCCGGCTAGCTTATGCCCCGAAATAACAACACACAAACTGTATTCATTTAAGCACTGCTTGGCCCTTTAGCTCTAGCACTTACAGGCCAATTCTCACATCTTAATTTAGCCCATTCTAATTATCTGTGAGCACCGGTCTTACCGGGAAGATTCTAGCCTAGTCCATCCTGGGTCGGAGCTTCATGCCAGGAGCGCTGGGAGCGGGGCATGGCGTCTCTCTCAGGCGTCTGCTCCCTAGAGGAGAGCTGTCAAGTCTCTGACCTCACTTCCTCTTCCTCCCAGCGTTCTGTCCTGTTTACTCCTCCCACCTATCCTCTAACCAATTAAATGTGCCAGGGCAGTTCCTTTATTAGCCAATGACCTTCCTCCATCAGTCATCCTTTGCTCCCGTCCTCTCGTTGTTTGGTCGGTATCCCTGCTGAGATTCTAGACCTTGAGGTCAGTCATTCCTGGGACCCGAGTGCTGTTTGAGGTCCACAGTTGTAGTTATTGCCAAGAAGCTTTATTATGAGCATAAATATTATACTCGGAAAGATTATGAGGAGGAAATAGTTTGTGAGAACGAAGTTGTGGCCTCCACGTCAGCTGCGGCCATGGAGGCAGATGGTGGCCATAGCCACCCGGATTCTTCTTTGGAGCTTGACCTGGAAGAATTGAACACCTCAGAGGCTGGTGTGGCAAGGATTCCTCAGCGGCACCAGGGTCATCAAAACCTCTTCCATTTCACACCGCGTCAGATCAGAAAAATGGAACGCGTCTTTAAAAAATCCCGGGACCCAGATTTGGCTGCCAGGTATGTGGTTTGGACCAAGAGCTCCCCAACCTCCCTGGCCTTTGGCTCATGTTGAGGTGCCTTTGGTTCTTTGAGGCACTGTATTCCTTATCGTCCCTCTCCAAGTCACAGGGGCCTTCTCCTTTGGTGGTGGGCACAGGAGGATGCCCCGTGTGGGGCCCGAGCTCAGTACCAAACAGGTAATGCTGGCGTGAAGCAAATGTCCATAGTCAACACCTCTCATTCCGAGTCATATTTTAATTTCTGTGAAATATAGAGACCAGAGTTTGTGGACCCAAACAACTTACTAGCATCAAGTTCACGAGTGCTAGGAGTTTATAGTTTGTTGTGTGACCTCCTCATCTTTTCAGGGACTGTGTACCTAGCCATCAACTCCTTTTGGTTTCTCTTTCCCCTCCCCTAGTGCTGTTTTTAATTTAGCATACTTTGCTCAGCATCGACTTTGACATTTATTTTTAATTTTCAATAGTTTGTTAAAATTGTTTGTCTCTATCATTTAGAAACTTTTGCAGGAGATGAATTCATTTCAAAAGTGAGACTGCCTCTGAGAATAAATGTTAATGCCAAGTGTGAGGGAGGACGGTGATATTTTAAAAGGCATAGAATTCATGTATGTCATTGTATTGCATGTAAAACCCTGCATGATAAACATCCATGGTTGTCTTTACACAGGAAAGAACTTGCAAGAGCTTTGAAAGTGCCTGAAGCAAAACTGAAGGTCAGTGAATCCAAACAAAGCAATTGGACAGACAATCTATAGCCTTCCTTAGGCATTAGCTAGCCTTGTCCTAGGCACTTTTAAATGAATGGATTCCATTTTATTTTTTTTCCCTGTTTGAATGTTGGTTTTTTGGCATAGGGTTTCTCTGTGTAACCCTTGCTGTCCTTGAACTCATGGTTCTTTTGCCTCCACCTCCACCCCCCAAGTGCTGAGTTTACAGCACTTGACAAACTGAACTTTAAATCGATTTTAACCTTAATTGAAACAGCACTACATAAAAGGGACATCATCTCTAGGTGGACAACATTCACAGCACATGGTTTTCATTGTGATGCAATTTTGGACCCCCAGCTGGCCACACACTTAGCCTCCTATGGAAATACTCCTTGCCCCTTTAACTCTTTAATTGTCCCCGTCTTTCTATTTTGTGTCTTGAATATCATGGTTAAAAGTGCTACACTGCATAAAGAAAAAATGATCCTAACTTGAGACGATGGTATTAATAGTGACAACCCTTAATGTTAATTTTTCTGGGATTCTGTGTGTGGCTAGCCAAACACATTGCCAAATAGTTTATATTAGGGTTGAGAGGAGGCATGGACTGATAGGTATGGAAGAATAACACTTAAAATACAGAGATTAATATTGTGCAGGGCAGGATTCTGGAAATCTCACTGAAGCAGAGATAGTATTCTCCATCCTGATCCTGGAGAACTTTGTGTAACATGAAAGAATATGCTGGTCAAAAAAAAAAAAAAAGAATATTCTGGTCAGATTTACCATGGGTGGAAGTCCCCACTGAAGTGTATATACTGCGGGAAAAAGACAAAATCATAGCCCTGTTTGCAGAGGTTGACACACAGCCGGGGCTTGCTTTTGTGAGCTGAGTAGAAAGTTCCATGTTAGATGCCTTAAAGTGACTTCTCTCTCACGGCTCTGGGGGTGGAAGCCAATGCTAAAACAATCTTGTCTCCCTCTGATTTTAGGTGTGGTTCGCCAACCGAAGAGCCAAAGAGAGGAGGGAAACACTCCTACTGTTAGGAAACACAACTCCTGTTGAAGACATCATCATACTTAGGGACTTTAAGGAAAATTCTTCCTAGAATGGCATCATACTTCATTCAGGAGCCAAATGGCTAATTGGTGACCCATGTGCCCATTGCCAAGATTAACTAAAATTGAACACTCATGTTAACAATAAACACATAAGCTCCGCATGCTTTCTGGTATTTTGTAGGATAAGATGTACACTTTTCAGGAAATTCCATTTAAACAGAATGACAAAGTCTAGTTACATAATTTAGCATTTTAAGTCATGAGTGTTGCATGCATAGATGAATATTCCCAATACATGGTGATTCAGGCTTAGTAGATCTTCTGAGCAAGTGATTCAGAAGTAATCCTGAAACATGAAATCTAAGGAGAAGTTGGCACAGACGATATTGATGGTGATGAAAACTTTTATTTGGGGGATTGTACCAATACTTTTTTATTCTTAACGAAATTAGATTTTTTTGTCATACCTGTTCATGGTTTTCCTTCCTCCCAGTTCCTCCCCACTTACCCTCCCATCTGGATACATTCCCCTTTCTGCCCCTCTTTGAAAACAGCTCAGGTGGGTGGAAACTGCCCATATGCCTTCCTGGACCTGCTGAAGACATTCATGGGCAGGAGACGGTCACTGTGATGAGCAAATGTGTGGTGGAGAAATTGGAGGGAACGTATCAGAATGATTCATGTGCTGTAGAAAGAGGGAGAACAGAAGGAGCGAAGGGGCTGAGGAGCAGGCTGCTGTGGGCGTCCTGGTAACCACCCAGGTTTGACGTGTTACCCAGACCTTGCCGGGCTGCTACCAAGGTTCTGTGGGTCCATGGTCCTACTGCGGGCAGGGACTGTGTGGACATACATGGGTTGTGCCATCATCAAAGACCACTGGACGCCCTGTGTCTTTGTTTTCACCTGTTGGTGGAACATGCCACTTCAGGGGCTTTACTGATCTAAGTGTCCTGCACTGCCACCGGTGCCATTGTGACATCAGGGACTGAGATGCTGCTGAAGGACATGTCTGAGAGAGTTGCTAGAGTCCCTGTGTTGATGTCCATGGCTCCTGCTACCACTGAAGGCTATGTGTATGCCTGGCCTCTGGGCTACCACCTGAGGCCATCTTGTTGTCCTGGGTCATGCTGCTGATGGAACCATGCCAATTTGAATACCTCTACTTCTACCTAGGTTCTTAGTGGCATCCACTTGTGCCTCCTGCCGAGGACCATTCTGGGTCCATGTCAGAACTGCAGCCAGGGTCTGTGTTGAAGTCCATGTCCTGTGTTGTCACCAAAGGCCACAGGGATGCTCAGGGCCTGGGCTGCAATCTGGGACCTTGTTGGTGTGCAAGCTTCCAGAGCCATGCTGATCTGAGTAATCTGTGCTGCCACCCAAGGCCTTGATGTCATCCAGGTCCAAGTATCTGCTTAGTGCCATGTGTATGTCTGTGTCCCTATGGCAGGCAGGGTCTGAGTTGATATCCATGGCTCCTGTTACCACCAAGGGCCATGAAGTTGTCTGGGGTCTGGTCTGCCACCTGAGGCCATGAGGGTTTCCCAGGGTGAAGTTGCTGCCAGCAACTGATCTGAGTGAACTTTGTCACCACCTGGGGCTCTGGTAGACTAGGCAGCCTGCCCTTTCCACTCTTTTATGCCCAATTTTCTGTCTTTCCCCCTCTCTTCCTTCTCAAAGTTTAGAATCCAAGGATTTCCTAGCAGTGAGTGAAAAGGGAAGGTGAGTGTGTCCTGTTCTGCTGATGCTCGCACGATGCACATATCAGGGGCTTTTCTGTGTGAGGCATCACACTTGAAGACCTCAGCTTCTGCCATTAGCAGGATTCAGACTCAGGGACTCTGCTTTTTATTTTTATGGCTCAAATCTACAAAAGAACTCATCTTTATAAAAACACACAGTATATTAAAAAGGGTAATACAACTTCAGGAAGGATAGTATTGTCTCCTAGTGGCTATTCTTCCCTTTCTGCTGATAGGGTGTTTAGGAGGGAATTTGATGGGATATACTTAGGTCATGAATTCTTGGGGGAAACTGTGATGATTTATAAACCCCTATAGTGTATGTAGGGCTCAATGTTCAGTAAGCTGAATATTCAAGAGAATTTTTTGTTTGTTTTTCAAGACAGCGTTTCTCTGTAGTTTTTGGAGGTTGCTACGGATCTAGCTCTTGCAGACTAGGCTGGCCTTTAATCCACAGATGTTCACCTGCCTCTAACTCCCAAGTGCTGGCATTAAAGGTGTGTGCCACCTGATCCTGGTAAAAGTATTCTTAATGTTGTTTGAAGATTTTAATCAACCATACTGTTATGGGGTCATGACTATCCCTCACTCCTTATACATAAAAATGAAGCCATGGAGGTGTTTTTCTGCAATGATTCCTTAGTAAAGATGCTTGCTGGCAAGCCTGATTGTTGTAAGGGGGGATGCTTGTTCTTCTTGGCTGCCAAGATTGCTTAGCCCAGAAATAACCAGACAGAAACTGTATTAATTAAATCACTGATATGTATATTAACTCTAACTTCTCATTGGCTAACTCTTACATATTAATTTAACCCACTTCGATTCATCTGTGTATCACCATGAGGTATTGGCCTACCAGCAGAGTTACAGCACATCTATTTCTGGTGGCAGTTCCATGGCGTTTCTCTCACTCTGCTTTCTCCCTCCCAGCATTCAGTTCTGTCTTCCCTGCCTACCTAAGTACTGTCCAATCAAAATGCCAATGGAGTTTCTTTATTCCTTTACATATGAAAGGAGCACATAAACAGAAGGATCTCCTGCACCACAGATGACCTGAACCTGATCTCTGGAAAGTGCATGATTGAAAGAGAGAACTGATTTTCCCAAGTTGTCTTCTGACATCCAAACATGTGCTGTGACATGCACTAAATGGTAAAAATCCAAACTCACGTAACAAATAAATTCAACAATTAGAAGGAATCCTAATTTACTTAGCTACTAACTCTACAGGTATTTGACAATGACTTTGTGTTTACAGATGTTGATTTTCACATTTATAAGTCAAAATAATTGCACTACAACTTTCTTAGGAATCTTGCTAGCTGTCCTAATATCACAGCGCTCTAGGGTTCTACAATTAAAAGGAAGAAAGAAAAAGTTTGCATTTGTGTGATTAGAGTGCATAGACGACTAAATGGCTAAGAGATTTTGTTGTTCTTTCAGAGGACCAGTGTACAGTTCTCAGGATGCACCTCGGTAACCATCTATCTCTAAGTAGAGCTTCAGGAGATCCAGTGCTCCCTGTAGGCATGCATAAGTACAAGCACACCAACTAATAATGATCTTCTATTTTAAAAAAAGCTTTCTAAAAATCTGAAAATCACAATTTGTGATTTCTTAACCTGTAACTTCTACAAATTTAATATTAATTTTTAGATTGGTTTATTTTTCATGTGTACAGAGTTCTACCTGCATGCATGCCTTCACGCCAGAAGAAGGCACCAGATCTCATTATAGACGGTTGTGATCCACCATGTGGTTCATGGGAATTGAACTCAGGACATCTAGAAGAACAGGCAGTGCCCTTAACCTTTAAGCCATCTCCTTAATATTAATTTTTAAAAGCAATGTTAAACTCTAGTTTTCTTTTTATTAATTAATTATTTTCCCAATCACATTTCCTCTCCCTTCTTTCTCTCTTCCAAGACCCTTCTACTAACCTGCCTCTTCCCCCCATCTACTTCTTCTCTTTTCAGAAAAGAGCGGGTCTCCCATGTATATCAGCCATCTGTGGCATATCAAGATGCAGTAAGACTAGGCACGTCATCTAGTATTAAGGTTGAATAACACAACCCAGCAGGAGGATAAGGTTCCCAAAGCAGATCACAGGGTCAGAGACATCCCTACTGTTAGGAGCCCCAGCAAAAGGCCAAGACCATAATTTACACAACTGTAAAACATGGGTAGAGGGCCTAGGTCAGTCCCTTGCAAGCTCTCTGGATGGCAGCCTAATCTCTGTGATAATCTCTGGACCTAGGTTAGTAAATTCTGTGGTTTTTCTTTTGGTGCCCTTGGCCTCTCTGTGTCCCACAATCCTTTCTCCACCTCTTCCACAGGATTCTCTGAGGTTCACCAGTGTTTGTAGTTCTGAATCTGTTTCCATCAGTCGCTGGGTTACACTTTCTTAATGAGATCCTCTTGATATTTTCCAACATCTCAGCTCACTGAGGAAATTTCTTTGAGAATATTGTTTGAATGGAAGCTAGCCCGAGGTTATTTCACTTTTGTATACTTACTGTATATATGGTGCTTTCTCAGCTCAAGTACTGTTGAGAGCACTTTCAAGCTTCAGGAGTTTGCTGACACTATGAAAAGGGCAAACACCCACACAGTGTCAGCCTAGTCAGACATGAGTAGTACTAGGCAGGACATCGTACAGTGACTGTGATGGAGAGTCCCAATCAACCATCTGGAGCATTTTCATTGTTTCAATGGTAACGTCAAGTGTTTTGCAGCGACTTGTCCCCCCAGAATGCTACATAAACTCCACTTCACAAGCATGACACTCCTTCAGGTAGAGGACAGTGTTGGTGTGTTTTCAATGTCCTCTCAAGGAAACTGGCACAAACACTAGCTGACATAACCATGTCCACTTAATTCCCAGATCTTGCAGTGTGCACCCAGTGAGATACAGAAGCTAGAGTTCTCCAGGGATTCACCCAGAGGCCATGTGCTCGGTGTAAATGCATGTCCTCATCCCTACTTGTGCACCTGCAACAGCTTTCTTTCTCTTCCACTCCATTCCTCGAGGCTTTGGTGTACTTGGTTGGATCCATGTTAGATCCATTCTGCACATGCTCCCTAGAGCCACCTTCAGTGGGCACGTATCTCCTATAGGGGTTGTGTGATGGAAAGAGGACAGATGTGAAACTTGCTAAAAACCTACATGCTGCAAAGTCATTTCAATCCACAAACCATTTATGGAGATGACACTTCTCTCTTTTAGGTCTCATCATGGCTTTCCAATCCCAACATGTGGACCACAATTTCTAAAAACTGGATGAAAATGAGATTGAGGGGAGCCTTGATTTTGAACATGGAGCCACTGCAGCAAGAGAAATTGTCATCTACAGTGAAGATTCTCTAAAAGGTTCCGACAAACCAAAGAACCAGGGCATCTCACACCACGAGGATGATGTGACCCACGTTGTTAACTTCAACTACGTTGGTGATGACATCAGGCATGAGAGCCATGGGAGCCACCAAGGGTACAGAAACCCACAGTTGAAGGAGCAGGAGAACGTGGCTGCTGGCAGAGTGTCACAGGTCCAGCGCACAAGGCCACGGGATCCAGTACCCCAATAAGATCATAAGGTATGTGATCCAGTCATACAGGTCCAAGTATCTGCTTAGTGCCATGTGTATGTCTGTGTCCCTATGGCAGGCAGGGTCTGAGTTGATATCCATGGCTCCTGTTACCACCAAGGGCCATGAAGTTGTCTGAGGCCATGCTGGTTTCCCAGGGTGAAGTTGCTGCCAGCGACTGATCTGAGTGACATGTGTCACCACCTGGGGCTCTGGTGATGTCTCTGTCTCTATCTCCATCCATCACCAGATGAAGGTTCTATGGTGATATGCAAGATATTCGTGAATATTGCTCTAGGATAGGGTCATTTCAGGTCCCCTATCCTCAGCTGCCCAAGGAACTAACTGGGGACCTCAGCTTGGGCACCTGGGAGCCCCTCTAGGTCCAAGTCTCTTGCCCACCCTAAAGTGGCTCCCTTAACTAAGAATTGTGGTTCCGTGCTCCCCTATCCAACCTTCCTTTATCCCAATCTTCCTGTTTCCCCAAGTCCTCCCCTCCTTCCCTTCTACCTTTTCTCTCCCCATCTCCCCCTACCCCTATCCCACCCCACCCCCAAGATCCCAATTTTCTCCCCGGCAATTTTGTCTACTTCCCTTAGCCAAGAGGATAACTATATGTTTTTCCTTGGGTTCACCTTCTTACTTAGTTTCTTTAGGTTCACCTATTGTAGACTCCGTGACCCTCATTTATGGCTAGAAACCAATTATGTGTGAGTACATCCCATGTTCATCATTTTGGGTCTGTGTTACCTCACTCAGGATAGTATTTTCTATTTCCATCCATTTGCATGCAAAATTCGAGAAGTCATTGTTTTTTACCGCAGCGTAGTACTCTAGTGTGTATATATTCCATACTTTCTTCATCCATTCTTCCATTGAAGGACATCTAGGTTGTTTCCAGGTTCTGGCTATTACAAATAATACTGCTATGAACATAGTTGAACAAATGCTTTTGTCATATGATAGAGCATCTCTTGGGTATATTCCCAAAAGTGGTATTGCTGGGTCCAGGGGTAGGTTGATCCCGAATTTCCTGAGAAACCGAAACACTGACTTCCACACTGGTTGCACAAGATTGCATTACCACCAGCAATGGATGAGGGTACCCCATCCTCCACAGCCTCTCCAGTAAAGGCTATCCTTGGTGTTTTTGACTTTAGACATTCTGACAGGTGTAAGATGACATCTCAGAGTTGTTTTGATTTGCATTTCCCTGATTGCTAAGGAAGTTGAGCACGACCTTAAGTTTAGACCTTAAGTTTAGAAGATGTCCTCTTCTAAACTTAAAAGTAAACAATAACACCAAGAAGAGAACAACAATCAAAACAACAACAAAGTAACAGTATCATCTGTGGCATCTTCAGAAGGATATGCAGTAATCTGAACATTATTGCAAGAGCGTGGCTGGTGTCTGTCACTTTTGAAGCCTCACGGGTTGGTGTCCAGTCATCCTGTTCAGGGCACTAAGGTTGGAAGAAGTCCACTTCTGATGTTCTGATGAATGCCCTGAAGTCTGATGGCTGTTTTCCAGACTCTCCTTGTTACTGTTGCACTCTGAGGCCTCAATCTTGAGGGGAAGAATGTTACTGATTAGAAAGAGTATGCCCAAGACTTCTGTCTACCTCATGAACCTGTGTCTTTGAGCAGAGTGGGAATGTCAGACACTTGCTTGGTCAGAAGGTAAAATTAGAGGCCCTTTGGATAAGCATGTTAGTATAGACACCATACATTACAGAAAAGGAAGATCTGAAATTCTCTTGGCCAGATGTGGAGTTTGAATACTCCATTCATTAAAGGAAAAGAGTATGTGTGAGACACCCTTGGTCAATGGGAACACTATTGAAGGCCTCATATGCAGACCTTGAATGCCCCCCACATAAGTCAGAAATATACAAATAGGGATCAAAGGGTCAGCGATGAGAGGTCAGAAGCTTGCCAAGGTGCATGGGGAAGAAGGGAGGAAACAAGAGCCCCGGAGAAATACAAGGACCCCAGGGTCAGAGGGGAAATGTTTGATGGTGTCTTGTGAGGAGTGTGGAAATCTGGGGGTTATTATAGATATTGAATAGCATGTTGGATTGGATAAAGTTGGAAATCAGCATACCCACTGCTTGACATGAGATAAAAGTCCCAGCCCACCTCATACAATGGAACACATTCCAGAAACTGCCTTATCAGCTTCCAGCTCTTCATCAGATACTTGGATATCTGTCCACTGTAGAGAATGTGTGGTAGGTGAGGCAGCAGTCCAAAGTCTCATATTCCAAAAGTCTGCATCAGAGTCCCAAGCTTGTTCTCCTTCTCAAGCATCTGTTCAGCTGCTCAGATCTAAGTTTGAATGATGGGGACCACATTATATTGATTTTGGCTTTGAGGCAGTGGGCTTTAGTTCAGACTCTACTTCCTACACATGGACTTGGAGTCTTTAAGCCTGGGATGTCTGGAGAAGTCATTGTGTGAAGAAAAGTATTCTATGGTCTCAGGTTTGGGTGGGGGAATGTCTGAGGCCACTGAATCAAGGAGAAGAGTGTGAGGCTCATCCTTGGACCGAAGGGTCTATTTGAAGACAACTTGCAGAATGAGTAGATCTGAGGCTGTCTGGTAAATCATAGGCAGTAAACTGAAACTCCTTTGGTCACATCAGAATGGTATGTGGCCCAATTATATGGTCCTAGTAATTGTACTCCCACAGGGTCATGTTCAGAAGATCTGAGAACGCTTGTATGTACCTCTCTAGTAGAGCAGGCAGGTCTGAAACCCTTTGGTCAGAAGACAAAACTTGGGGGTATACTTGGGAGAGGGGATAGTCTAAAAGCCACTTCAGTAAGAAAGAGAGGATACTCTCAGACTTCTCTCGGTAGGTGGAGCATATCCATGATGAGGGAGTACCTTCTGTGTGATGTGATCACCATGAATATATAAGAGACTGTTGTGGACCTATAGCAAGAAAGATCTTAGGTAGGCAGAGAAAGCCTATGTGGGCAGAAGAAGAATTCTTGCTACCACTTTGGGAGCCGGTAAAAGATCTAAACTCCTCTAACCTAGAAGGAGGAGTCAGGAGCTCCCTATGACTAGGTGGAATAATCTCAGCCTCCCTTGGTCATATGTCTGTGTACCTATTGGGCAGAAGCTGAAACTTGAATGACACCCTGAGAATTATAGAAAGTCCCAGACACTCACTTCTTCATCGGCACCAAACTTGAAATCAAAATCTAGAATACACATTTTCTGAATGTCCTTTTCAGGCATGTCAGCAGTCTTAGAAGTCTTCTAAGAGGCTGCACGACAGAAGTCTGTGACTCAGTTTCTTTATCCGGTAGAGGTCCATCCACAAATTCCTCTTCATGTAGGACAGGAATTCTTTGTCTAAGGAACTAGAGTGAAGGCAGTGTTATGAGTTATCCCCATCTTGCTGTTCTTGTGTTCAGGGACCTCGTTCCAGAGAGATCTGAGTTCTCTTTAGTCAGAACAGTACTTCCCAGGCCACCCAAATTAGAGGTTATAGGTATGGAATCAACTGTGAAATTTCCTTGATTACACAAGGCAGGCCTGAGGCAGTCTTTATTGATGTGAAGGTCTAAATCCACTATGTAAGATGGGGTAGGGCCTTGGTACTTGGGACAGAAATAGAAGGACTATTATACCCTTCATCAAAAATGTTATGTGGCAAAATTCATGGGAATAATGAGAAATATTAATGCACTCTGGTCATAACTGGAATTTCTGAGACATTTTGTGCACAAGTGAAGGTCTACACCTATTTGTCAGGGGTATAAAGTATATGGCAATGTTCAATAAAATAGGAATCGCAATTTTCCATTAAGCATAAACTAAACCCCTTGTGGAGCAGAGGAAGGTCTGGTTTGGCCTAGTCAGCTTCCAAATCTTTTTCAGTATTGAGAATATCCATACCTTTGTGGGCTTGTGAAAGGCCAGGAAGTAATCATTGCCTGTTTTCCAAGTGGTTGGATGGTCATTTTCAGTCTAAGAAGTTATTGGTCAGATAAGATAATCCCATATATGTAGCAGGAAGAAAATTTGAAGCAATCCTAGACAGTTGGGAATATAGCAGACATACATAGTCAAGAGAACAAGATCTATAAGCCCCATAGTAGATATGGTAGGCCTGAGTCATCCTTGGGCAAAAGAGAACATATTACAAGCCATCTTGGGCTTTGGGAGAAAGATTTACTTCCCCCTGGATAGAGGGGAAAGGCCAAGTATTTCCGAAGAGTGTCTGATGCTATGATACGATGCTCTGAATCTCTTCTATGAAAGAAAGACATTTTCAGACCTTTTGGCCAGTGGGGAGGAATTTGAGGACCCTGACAAAAAGAGGATAATTATGACCCTTTCAGATGATGTATTGTAGGTGAAGCATATTTAAGTAAAGGGGGAGAAGGTCTGTGCCCTCCTTCATCAAAAGGGAATGATTGAATCCTTACTAAGTGAGGGTAAGTTTTGAAGGCCTTTTTGATTGGAATTTGAAAGTTTTGGGGCCTTGGGCAGGTATAGATCTACCCTGGCCCCCTCAGTCATGCAGGATAGATATCAGGCCCTCTTGGTTACAGAGTGTGCATTTGAAGTCTAATTGACAGAAATAGATGGTGGTTAGGCATGCAAGACTTTGGCAGACTTAAAGAGAGAAGCAAAGTCACAAACCACTTAGGCAAAAGGGAGTATCCTAGTCTACCTTGTGCATTGGAGGAAGGACTTCATCACCGTTTAGAAGATTCACATCTTCAGGCACACTGTGGCAGGCCTGGCAGTAATCTGAGCATCATCTATCAGTCATGATTGGCAGGCTCCAGTTCTCATCAGCTACATTGGTGTGTGTATCAAGGATGAGACCTCTTCATTTTGGTGACTTTAATGAAGCAAAGATGACCTAAGTCTCAGGCTCTGTCACCTCAAAGCAGAGCAAGATGAAGTCCCTTTGGTCACACATGTATTTTCATATTGGATGTAGTTAGAGGGGAAAGATCTCCATTATGGGGATAATTCTGAGACCCACATGCTTATAGGAGGTGATCTGAGGATACTTTGATCTTGGTCATCTTGAGAAAAATGGAAATTCTGAGATAACTTTAGTTAAAAAATCAGTTATTCTTATGAATTTCCTTGAACAAAGAGGGATGGCCTTGGGTGTTATTTATAATAACAGAAAGGCCTGACAGCTACTTTAATCAAAGGGATCTTCTGATAACCAGTCACCAAAAAGGCACAATGTGAGATGCCTTGAGAATAGGAACAGCTTGGGAAGCCCACATTATATTCAGAGGGGAAACTTCTGAGGTCATTTTGAACTGTCTTGCTTAGAGAGAAAGTGCCTGACTATGTTTGACCAAATAGCAAGATACAATCACCCCATTGTGCAGAAAGGGAAAATGCTAGTTCTACTTGAATGGTTTGGTTCAGCATCATTTTATTCTTACTGTGCTCCCAACTTCCATGATCCATATATTACATCAACTGTTGGGAAGAGTACAAGAAGCAATTACAACACTCTTTCAACATGATGAGTGGTTGTGTAAACTTTGATGCTTCCTCAGGGTTGTATTGATCTGTGTTTATCCATCAATGTAAGTAATGTGGAATGTCCTTCTGTATATGCTTTTCTTTTTTTTGGTTAATGAATAAATCTGCTTTGACCTATGGAAGGGCAGAATATAGCCAGGCTGGAAGAGATAGAAAAAGAAATTAGTTGGAGTCCAGGAGAGGACATGTAGCTACTGAAGTAGAACTACGCCAGAACTTTTCCAGTAGGCCACAGCCATATGGTGATACATAGATTAATATAAATAAGTTAATTTAAGATGTAAGAGTTAGTTAATACGAAGCCTGAGCTAATAGGCTACGTGGAATTGTAATTAATATATTTTCTGTGTAATTATTTGTGCTTGGGCAGTTGGGAAACATAAGCACAGTCTTCATTTACATAAAAGATGAGAACATTTTGCATTTCTGACAGCTACATTCTAGGCAGATGACATAATTATTAGTTTTAGCTTTTTATATTTTTCCCTCTACCTAGAATCTTGTGAGGTCCCATGGTTACAAAAGTGTTTTCTTAGCAATCTTAGCCCCTGGGATTGGCACTAAGGTAATATGAGTCCAAGGGTCAAGTGAAATGTGTCCATGAAAGGAAGGGGATGCTCTAGGGCCTCCCAGGGTCAGTGGCTAGACCTGTAGCTCAATTAAATACAGAGTGAATGATTTGCAACCCCTTTGGTTGCAATTCTGAGCTCTTATTCATCAGTGTGGAATAGCCCAGACACCTCTTGGCAAAAAATGGGATCTTTGTCCGGCTCACTACACTTTATAATTTTTGTGGTTGAAGTTTGTAATCGTAGTTCCCCCTTTCACTACACTGTACTGAATATGGACAAATCTGACTCTCACTGTTACAGTGTGAGTGGTGTAATGAATATTTAATATGGGGCCTCTTTATTCAAAGGTAAAGTTTGAGGGTCTTTGCCACAAAATGAATACTTGAGACCACCTTAGGAAAATGGGGAAGGTCTGCAGTAGGCTTTGTCCTAGGAGGAAGGTCTACCATTTTCATCAGTGCAGTAAAAGGAATAAGATAACTTGAGGAGAGTGGAAGCACTGGCCCTTTGTGAGACCTGTTTAGGGCAAGGGTAGGAGTTGGAAAACCCTTGCACAGAGAGGAGAAATGTCATGTACCATCCTGTTGAAGGTGAATGCCCTTACTACCTTACTCAGTGAAGGAAGGTACCATTACTGCACTTCAGCTTCCAACTCTTCTTTAGAGCTTCCTCATCTTGTGTTGAGTCTTAGAGAGTTCAGGCAGCAACGAGAGCCTTCTTCAATATACCTGGATGGCTGTCAACAGCTAGGTCTCCTCTTTTTTTTTCAGGTTGTTTTCATGGTCCATGTCTAGGCAGCAGTGATGGGGTCAGTTGATTTATAGTGATTGGATTGAAAAACATAGCTTAGGATTCAGTTTCTAATTTTAAAGTTATGACAGGGGCCTACAACCTAGAGTGGAGCAATGCAGTTCCCTAGCCACCAGCACCAAATATAAAAGGTTTAATTCATTTTTGTTTAGAGCAGCATATTTTGGAGGTACTTCAAAGACAGAATGGAATGTTTGAGGATTTTTGATAGAATCCTACAAGGTAGGATGCAGTATTATTCAAAATAACATCTCTAATGCCACCTTGTGAATAAAAGAAATGAATGAGTTTCCTGGAGTCAAAGACAGTGCTTCCTATTCTCCCTTGTACAGGTGGATAAGGTGTAAGTACACATTTTTTTAATGGAGGGAAGGATGATGTCCCAGTCTGACCCAGGGTAGTTCTCATGAAAACTTCAATAAACAAAGTATACATGAGGTCTCTTGTAAACAGGGAAGTTCTGACAACCTCTTCTCAGAATGGGAAGTTTTGAGACTACCTTCAGCAAATGAGAAATCCCAAATGTCTTTATTCACAGCGAGGAGGGCTCCAGTCACATTTGGTAGAATACTACTATGCACTTCAATCATGATCAGAACAGGAAGGTCCCAAGGCATCTTGGATAATGGGAAAAGGTTCTGGCTCTGCACTAACATCAGCTATTTTTCCCAATGCAAATGCATACCTTGTGTGAAATCTTTGAGAGTCTAAGGCAAATCTCCTAACAATCTTCCAACAGGCTAAGTGGTTATGCAAGCATTGATGTTTCCTCAAGGTTGTGTTCAGCTGTACATATCTGTGAATAAAAGAAACAGTGTGTTTTTGATAACCAAACTTGGAGACAGATGGCTTGAGAGGTTCTGTCCTGTAATCTTAAAGCAGAAAGTTGTGAGATCCCATTGTTCTCATATGTGTTTGTATGGTTGTATTGGTCAGAGGGGCCAGCTCCAAAGCAATCTTAGTTAGTAGGGGAACTTGCGAGGTCACCAACTAAAGATGGGAAGCTTGATGGTTCTTTAGTCTTATAGTGGACTAAAGTGCTGAAGATCAGAGGATGGAGGTCTGAGACATCCCTTGTATACAGGGGCCAGTTTCGAGAGACCATTCAATAGGGTTTGATTTTTCAGATTTCCTTTTGTGGAAACCGAACTTCTGAAATCCTCTTCCTAGATGGAAGTAGATAATTTACTCACAAACCTTCAGGGAAGATCATGAATGTCTGATACTTGTTTTACTTGGTGGTATAATGCACTCTTGGTCTGACACCCCTGTAATGAGAAGATAAAAGACAGAGTCACTTGGGAGGAATGGGAATATATAAGGACCGTATAACACCAAACAAATATTTTAGGGTAGGGCTCATTGGAAAATGGGGTTTAGGAAAATCTACATCTTAGGAGAGTTCTGACATCCTGTTCCATGTATTGAGAAGGAATAGGTGAAGAAGAAGGAGGAGGAGGAGGAGGAGGAGGAGGAGGAGGAGGAGAAGAAGAAGAAGAAGAAGAAGAAGAAGAAGAAGAAGAAGAAGAAGAAGAAGAAGAAGAAAATTGAAAATTCTGAGCCCAATGTAAGAGAGGAAACCTCTGAGACCCCATTGAAAAATGAGGACAGAATCGCCTTTGGGCAGAGTGTGAAAGTGTCATACACATTTCTGTTGAAGGGGAATATCTTGGGCACCTCATATAGTGGAGAAAGTTCCCAGCACTGATCATGAGCTTCCAACTCTTATTCATAGTTTGTGTTCCTTCTGAGAGAGACAGGCAGTAACAATCTATGTCTTCTTCCAAAGATGTGGATGATTGTTCCTGGCTAGGTTACTTCCTGTAGTTTGTGTTCAGCAGTCCTGATCTCAGCAGAGATGTTGAAGTCATTCCATTTATATTGACTGACCTGAAGGCAGATGGCATGGGGTTCTATGCTCTGATTGCCAAACATGCCTATGGGACCTCAAACCAGAGTGGACTATTGTCCCTTGTTTATAGAGAGAGTCTCCCACAGACCTATTCCTGAACAGCTTGATAGAAGACCTATTAGGCCATTCATGGAAGGTTTCAGGCCCCATGTTCAGGGAGAGTGTTTTGGGAAGGTAGGAAAGAGCCCTAAGTTCCAGAAACCCTCAGGGAGAAGATGAAGTCCCCAGGTTACTTTGAAAACTAGAAGGATCAGCCAATATCTTATCAGGTCCAAATGTCCTCACACTATGGAATACCCATGTGTTTTGGGGCTCTGAAGCTTGGTTTCAAGCAATCAGAGTTTTTTTTTCTTTTTTAAATGATTTTTATTGAGCTCTACATTTTTCTTTGCTCCCCTCTCTGCATCTCCCCTCCCCTTCAACTCTCTCCCAATGTCCCCATGCTCCCAGTTTCCTCAGGAGATCCACACGGGAAGCAGAGTGTTTCTCTTACAGGTTGGTTGGCAGCTCCTAGCTCTGTGTCCTCCACAAGCCTTTCATCAGTAGCACAGGCATATGAGACAAGATGAGATCACTCCATTTCTGGTAAGAATCTTAAAAGTAAAAGGGTTTAATCAGGGAAAAGTTTTTTTACTGGTTTGTCCCAGGATATCAGTTCAGAGTACTCTGACATCCCTTTGGTCATTTGGGCATACCTGAACACCTAGGTCAGAAGGGAAAAGATAAACATCTTCTCAGTGAGAGAAATAGAGCTGAGGTTTCTGCAGATAAAAGTGGTTTTTCTGAGGAAGCCAAGGTCAGGGAGTGCTTATTTGGAGTTTACATGACAAAAAGATGAACATCTGAGTAAGTCTTCATGTCACTGGTCTGGTCTGTATCCCCTTAATCGGATGAGTTTCTATCAGTACCCATGAAGGTAAATGGTGTGTCTAAAATCCCCCTTTTCAAGGAAAGTAGAATATAACCACCATCTTTCACAGGGTATTTATTGTCAGAGGCTCTCATTGGATCAATATTGTGTCTACAGTTTACTGAAGTGCAAATCTGCAATCCATTTATTAAGAATAATGTCTGAGGTCCATTCCATAATATCAGGAATTATATGGGCCCCTCACACGAAAGGAACATCTAAACCTCCTTTGAACAAACTGGAAAGATGTAGGACTCCCTTTATTCCAGGATGAAGATCAGATATCTCCTTGACCAAAGGGAAGAGTGAGTAGCCCTGTGAAGAAAGGAGTTTCTGAGACCCATGAGGCAGGGGAGATATGATCAGAATGTGAAAATCCCATATAACCATGATCAAAAATTCAGTTGACTTTGATACCTCATAAGCTCCTAGAATTGCCTCACCATCTAAGTCTTCTTATAGTTTAGGATGTCCATATCTTTAGCTGAATCTGCAAGAGACCAAGCATCACTATCAGGATTCATTAAGATACTTGGTGGAAGGCACAGTGTGGTTGATGCCTAAGAATTCTGTGCAGGCAAACAGACTGAGAAGTCTATACCATGGCTACTTTATTTGGCATGGGTTCCTGGATTTGTCTACTCTTCTTGACTTCTGTGAACTAACCACAGTGACCAATGCTTTTTGTTCAATGGTGAAATAATCCATGTGCCCTTCCTCAGAGGGAAATTTCTGAAGGCCATTTGGGCTAAAAGGGGTATTTTAGACCTAAGTTTTCAGAGCAAAAAATAATAATAATAAGGTTTTAGAAAGGAGACAGATCCCAGACCTTGTTGATCAAATGGGAATGCCACTGTTTACCTTTTGTAGAGGAGAAGATCTAGGCACTCCCTAGTCCTTCTCCAACTCTTCAGTGAACTCCAGAAAATTCTTATCTCTGAGGACTCCTTTTGAGGCTTAACAGCAATCAGAGGGTTCTTCTTACAAGTTGAATTATAGTCCCTAGGTCTGTTCCCTACTTAAACTCTGGATAAGCTGCACAGGTGTAGACATGGAGGACAGGCATATATCTGGTGTGCAGCTTGAAAACAGATGATCTTAGATCCAGGGTACTTTTTATTCTTCTGCCATGCAACTTCAATCTAGAGTTCCATGAGATTCCTTTGGTGGTCAGAAGCATATTTCCTAGCCTTTCAGTTCTGAGGGAGAAGCTCTAGTCTCAATTAGTTATTTGGTAGACCTGAGTTGGCCATAAACACAAAGAGAAGCTGTGATGTTTACCTAGTAATAGGGAGTCAATCTCAAGTACCTGTAAATCAAGTCTGAATATCTGAGACATTTTTCAGTCACAGGGACAGTTCTGTAGCTTACTTCATCAAATGGGCATGTCTCAGATTCCCCCAGTGAAGACAAAGGAAGCAGTGTGTTACAGAAACCCCCCTTTGGCAAAGTATGAAAGTCAGGGGCTACTGTGGATGAAGGAAATAACTTTAAAATCCCTCTTCATAAGACAGTGCACCAAGGTGTAAGCTTCCTCAACTAGTGAATTAATTTAATTTTGAAGGGAATATCTCAGACATGATGGAGTTGGTAGCTGGAGTCCTGAACTGTCCTGATTCTGGAATAAATCTGAATCCCCAGTGTAACTTAGCAGAAATTCTATGGCTCATTAATTCTAAAGGGTTTGTATTTGTGGCCTTCTTGGGGCATTGTGGAAGTCTGAGGCCTCTTTACTTCTCAAGTTATGTCTCAGGCTTCCTTCAGCATTGAGGATGTGCATGGCACCCTTGTTCTGAAGTTGTAAGTATGAGCTCCATTTGGGCAATTAGTGAATGTCTGGGGTCTCCTGGTTCTCAATGGAATAGTGTGCCAATCTTCCCTTGAACACCAGGTAATGACTGAAGCTTTTGTTGTTGATGGGTTATTGGTTTACTGGTAAAAGTTATGAGTTACTTTTGTTCTAGACAGAAAAGATTGAGGCCACCTTGGCCATTGGGAAAGATCTGAGACCCCCCGTACTGAAGGAGAGGTCAGAAGCTCCCTTCATCCATACATCCATTTGGAATAGCTCTGGTTCTGTATTGATAGGGCTATAGCCTGCTTGGGAATTAGTGGAGTGCATTCTGCATCCTGGTTCAGAAGAGATGTGCCTGGGCACCCGGTAAGCCCTTGAAAATAATTTGAGCTACACTTCAGTCACTGGGAAAAAGGATGAGTCCTCCTGGGCCTGAAAGAATAAGTCTGGGGCCCCTTTGGCAGAAACACAATGCAGAACCCCTGTACAGAATGAGAATGAAGCATCCACAGACAAACAGGGAATTTTGCGTACAAAATTTTCGGTCTTCAGAGACAGAAAGTCTTATGCTATTTTGAGAAATACAGAAAGGTCAAAGACTCTTGTGGGAAGTGTGTGATATCAACAGTTATTTTGGGAATTAGAGAAGTCTGAACATTTCCTGATCAAATCTTCATGGGAATATAGGATATCCATGTCGTGCAGGGCAGGCAACAGTGTGATCAGTCTCCAACCTGCTAGGAGGCAATTCTCAGCTAGGTCTCTGTACCAATTCAGCTATCTACATCTGAACATGAAGGGTGTGATTTCTTTATTTCTGCTGATCAGGTTAAGGCTCATATACTGGGTTTAGGGCACTGCTGGGTGATCTAACATTCTAGAACTTTAGGCACCAGGGTAGATTTATTTTTGGACAGAGGCTTTGAAGTCAGATGATTAGAATAAGAAACACCCAGAACCTCATAGACAAAGGGAGTTGATCTGTCACCCATTAAGCCATATGAAGTAAGTCTAGGGCCACATTAATCAGAAGAAGCACATGCTATTCTCCGTGGGTAATAGATTGTATATCATGTTCTATGTAGAAACTGTGACCTATTAATAATCAGATGGAAAATGCCTGCCTTCTTTATAGTCAGATGGAACAATCTGATGCCTCAATGTGCATCTGGGATATCCAGGAATGGAAATCAAATGTTTAACAGGTGTTTGATGAGAAGGGAAAGTTATAAACTCCTGTTGTTCATGTGGGGCACAGAGTAGGAAAATATGGGGCTGGCCTGTGAATAAGAAGATATAAAGATGGCATGATAAGAGAGAGTAGGACCCAGGATCCCCTCTTGAGAAGAGCATCTTTAGAACTTCGGTTTGACAAGCTTGTAAGGTTTGAAGCCTCCATGGGCAGAAGGATTATGTTGGAGGCTCCCTGGAGCAGAAGTTGAAGTTCTAACCCACTCTACATTAAAGGGCACATTTCTGAATTCCCTTTGGTCACAAGGAGCAAATGTGAGGCTCAGTGATTTAGATGGGCTATTCTTGAGGCTCTTTCTTTCAGATTGAAAGATTCTAAAGCTGCCTTGGACAGGGTGGCCATAGGAAAGTCTGAGGCCCCTTTGGTCACATTGAGAAGGTCTGATGTCTTCTTGAGTGGAGAGGTAAGAACTCAGGCTCCTTTCTTGCAGTGGGATCCTTCGGAGACTGCATGAGACTGAATGTGAATATCTGTGCCTTCCTAGGACAGAAGGGTTACATATGGGGGTCCCATGTTCATATTGGAAGGCTGTGTCTCTGCCTTGGTAAGAGAGGGAAGATCTTAGGTCTGCTAGTTGAGGTCGGGTATGTCTGAAATTTCCTTGGACAACAGGGAATGATGTGCCACTCCCTTTTGGAATTGGTGGATATATGAGTCCCCATTGTACAGGAATCCAAGTCCCACTCCCCTCTCTGGCACCAGTGGAAGGTTTGTGTCCCTCTTGAATGGAAAGAGTGTGTTTAAAGTCCTCCTTTGTAGAAACAGGATGTCTGACATCATTACTTTGGGACAAAGAGGAAGACTTGACACTCCCCCTGGGACTGTCTCCATCTGGAGATGACCTGAAGCTTTCTCGGACTTCAATGAAAGTTTTGATGACTTCTTGAGTATAAGGTAAATGCCTGAGTCTTGTTCTGGTAGAAGTAGAAGTAAGGCTGGAAGTCCCACGAGGAGAGGTAGAATGTCTGAGGGTCTCTTCATGAGAGGGATTAGTTCCTATGTCCTCTTCTGTAGAAGTGAAAGCTTCTATGCTCTGTTGGGGAGTAGTGTCTGGTTTCTTGTCCCTTTTGGCAGATGAAGCATGACTAAATCCTCTTTGTGACAGATGCTTACAGTCCTCATGTTCTCTATGGGAAGCATGAACATCTGCTTTGTTAGAGGGGGCCTGTTCCAATTTAGTTTTAAAGACCTGGAATATTTATGGCTGGCTTGGGGAGATGCAGAACTTCTTCCACCCTTCTCATGAGATCGTAAGGATCTGAAGCCTCCCTTAGAGATGGAAGGTTCTATGCACTCTTGATGAGTAGATTTTGGTTTCTAGTCCCTTTTGGAAGATGAATGCTTAGACTCTATTTTGGACAAAGAGCATAATTTGCAGCCCCCGTGTTCTGAATGGGAAACAGGAACATCTGCTTTGTTAGAGGGGACCTGTTTCAATTTGATTTTGGTAGATCTGGAACATCTAGGGCTGCCTTGAGGAGATGGAGAACATCTGAGGCCCTCCTCATGAGATTGTGAGGATCTACAACCTCCCTTTGCTGAAGTAGTAGTGAGGCTCTATTTGGGCTCAGTTTTAAGCCTTGAACCCACTTTGTTAGAAACCAAATCTCTACCCACCCTTGTGGGAGAATGGTGAAATTTCAAGCCTTCATCTTCTGATGGGACAGATTTGAGGAATGATTCTTTAGGAGCATGTTTCAATTTTGTTTTCTTTGATTTCGAATGTCTGGAGCCACCTCGTGGAGAGAGAGAACATCTGAGATCTTCTTTAGGAGGGGAACTAGATCTAAAGGTCAATTCTGATGATGCTGGGGGCCAGACACTCCTTGGAGGAGTAGAGGTAGAACTTGAGTCCTTTCTGACATATATGGAAGATGTGAGTCTACTTTTGGCAGAAGGGAGTGATCTTAAGGCATCAAGTTCTGAAAGTGAATATCTGATATCTCCTTCAGGAAATGGAGCATGAATCCCTATTTTTTTTTGGTAGAATTGGAACGTCTATGACTTTTATTGGGATAAGAGGAATATCTCAGGCAGTCACCATGAGAATGAATAGGAATAAAGTCGTCATGTGCACAAGTGGACAGTCCCAAAAACTCCATTGAAAAGAAAGTTCCTACACCTTTTTTGGTATATGGTATACATTCTAGAACACTTTGGGATGGTTTGGGGTTTCCAAGAGTATCGTGGAGAGGTGTTGATGGCTCCAGATTCCCTTGGTCATATACTGAAGGGCCCAGAGTACATTGGTCAGAATTCAAATATCTCAGAGCCTCTAAAAAAGATGGTAAAGATTCCAGAGCACCTAATACAGATTGTGAAGTCTTACGAATCTCTTTGGCTGTTGGCAAAAGTTCTGAGGTCTGTGGTATAAGAGAAGGTTGCAGATTCTGCACTGAAGGGGGCAGGTATTCTAAAGAACCTTGGGAAGTTATTGAAGTTTCTGTAACGCCATTGTTAGACGATTGTATTTCTAGAATGCTTTGGGTAAATGGTGGAGTTTCAGGTGTCCGGTCATCAGAGTCAGAAAGTCCAAGCATTCCTGGATCAGATGATGAATGTCCTGAAGACACAAAGTGCAAAGAAGGGCCTGAAGCTTCTTGGGATGACAAAGAAGTATCTGGAGACCCTTGAGCAGATGGTGAATATTCAAGTGATTCCTGTGCTGATATGTACAGACACAGAGCCTCTTGTGAATACAGTGAATTTCCTGTATAGCATTGCTGAGATGGTGAATGTCCTTGTACACAAGAAGATATTTTCTGGCAACCTTGTTCTGAGGGGGAGAGTGACCCAGTCCCAGATGCAGGTGGAGTGCTTCTCAGAGACCATTGATCAGGAAAAGTTGGTCCCAGGGATTCCTCCAGAGATACTGATGGTCCTAAAATTTCTTTTTCAGATACAGAGGGTCCCATAGTACTTTGGGCAGAGAATGAAATTTCCAGAGACCCTGGGGAAGCTGAAAACATCTCTGAAGTTCCCGGGGAAACGTCTGATATATTACAAGCCTCTTTGGCAAATGACAAAGGTTCTGATGTCTCTGGCATAAGGGGAGCCTGTTGTAGAATCTGCACTGAAGGAGGCAGATGTCCTAGAGAATCTTGAGCAGGTGGTGAAGTTTCTAAAATCCCATGGGTAGAAGATGGTATTTCTAGAGTGTGATGGGTAGATGGTGGTGTTTCTAGTGGCCCCTGTGAATATTCAGATAGTTCAAAATCTCCTAGACCAGATAATGATAATGATAATGATAATGAATGTCCTGAATGCCCTTGGTCCAAACAAGTGCCTGAAGCCTCTTCAGGTGACAAGGAGGTATCTGGAGACCCATGAGCAGATGGTGAATGTCTGTCTGCTGATATGGACAGTCCCAGAGCCTCTTGTGAATGCAATGAATTTCCTGTATAGCATTGCTGAGATGGTGAATGTCCTTGTACACATGAAGATATTTTCTGGCAACCTTGTTCTGAGAGGGAGAGTGTCCCAGTCCCAGATGCAGGTGGAGTGCTTCTCAGAGACCCTTGGTCAGGAAAAGTTGGTCCCAGGGATTCCTCCAGAGATACTGATTGTCCTAAAATTTCCTTTTCAGATACAGAGGGTCCCACAGTACTCTGGGCAGAGAATGAAATTTCCAGAGATCCTGGTATAGATGGAAAAGTTTCTGAAGTTCCTGGGGAAGAGTCTGATATATATTACAAGCCTTTTTGGTAGATGACAAAGGTTCTGATATCTCTGGCATAAGGGGAGCCTGTTGTAGAATCTGCACTGAAGGAGGCAGATGTCCTAGAGAATCTTGGGCAGGTGGTGAAGTTTCTAAAATTCCATGGGTAGAAGATGGTATTTCTAGAGTGCTATGGGTAGACATAGATGTTTCTAATGGCCACTGTGAATATTCAGATAGTCCAAGATCTCCTAGATTAGATAACGATAATGATAATGACTGTCTTGAATGCCCTTGGTCCAAACAAGTGCCTGAAGCCTCTTCAGATGACATAGAAGTATCTGGAGACCCATGAGTAGATGGTGGATATCCAAGAGCTTCTTGTACTGATATGGACAGTCCTAGAGCCCCTTGTGTAGATAATGCATTTCCTGAACAGATTTGCTGCAGTGGTGAATCTCCTAAAGGCACCTTTTCACCTGAAGATATTTCCTGTAAACCTTTGTCTGTTAGTGAAGTTCTATCAGGCCCCATTTGAGATGAGGCAGTTTTCACATACTATTGGTCAGATATAGAAAATTCCAGAGGTTTGTGGGAAACTGTTGGTGATCTCAGTATCACTTGGTCAGTTTTAGAAGGGCCTGCTTCACCTTTGGCAAATGTTGAAAACGTCAGTGTCTCTAAAATAGATGTCAAAGTTTCTATAGACCTTGAGAGAGATTTCAAAATACTATAAAACTCTTCAGAAGATGGCAAAGGTTTTGTTGTCTCTGAAGAAAACTGGGAAGAACCCAGAGGCCGCTCCAAAGAAGTCTGAAATTCTAGAACACTTTGAGCTGATGGTACAGTTACTATAGACCCTTGTACAGATGATGGTGTTTTCCTAGCATCTTGTGTAGATAGTGATGTTCCTAACATATCTTTTGAAGATTGAGAAAGTCCACAATCTTGTGGAATAGATGATGAATGTACTAAAGCCTCTTGGAGTAAAGAAGGGTCTAGATTCTCTTGGGAAGATGTGAACATTTCTGGAGACTCTTGATTAGATTTTGAATGTCCTACAAACTCTTGTGCTGATATCAAAGTTCCAAGAGCCCTTTGCATGGATAATGAATCTCCTAAACACCCTTGCTGAGGTGGTGAAGATCCTAGAAACCATTGGGCAAATATAGACAATTTGGGGCACAACTGGGCTGATAATAAAGATTGGGAGGTCCCTAGAGCAGATGGACTAGGTCTCAGTGAACCTTTGGAAGATGGAGAAAATTGAACAGATTTTTGGAGAGATGATGATGATTCCTGAATCTGTTGGTCAGAATCAGAAGGGAACACAGCACTTTGCGAAGATGGCGAATATCCTAGAGTTCCTGGGAGAGGTGGCAACGTTTCTAGAGTCAGAGATGAAGATTCTGAACATTTAAAAACCATTTGGGGAGATGTCAAAGTTTCTGATGACTCTGGAGTATATTAGGAATGTTCCAGATACCCTGGGGAATGACGTTGAAGTTGCTGAGCACCATGCACATCTAATAGACCTCCTATATCTTTCTGGAGAGAAGATGATGTTTCTAGAGTAACTTTGAAAGATGACAAATTTTGCAATATTCCCTGGGCATAGAGAGAAGGTATATCTCCTGGGACAGATGAGAATTATGCTACAGACCCTTGATTATAAGATGGGTCCTGCACTTTGTGGGAAGATGTGGATGATTCTGGAGACCCTTGGTCGAATGAGCAAGGTCCTAGAGACTCTTGTCCTGATATAGACAATTTCACAGTTCCTTGAACAGATAATGAACTTCCTTCATAACCCTTCTGATGTGGTGTTTGTCCTAGAGTCACTTTTGTGGGTACAGACAGTTTCTGCCGCCCTTGGTCTTGTAGGGAATGTTCCAGAGTATCTGATGTAGATGGGGAAGGTACCCAAGACTCTTGGGAAGATGGAGAATGTTTCAGAGAAGGTTTGGTAGTTGGTGAAGATGCTAGATGCTTCTTTGAAGATATGGACAGTTCTGAGTTATTTTTGGAGGAAAGAGAAAAGCTCCCAGCATCTTGGAGTGTACAATTGAAGTCTTTGTGTCCTTGAGGCAGATAGCAATTTTTCTACAGACCCTGGAGTAGACAGAACAGGTTTAAAACCCCCTTGGGCAGATGGCAAGACTTTTAATTCCTCCGTTGAAAACTGGGAATTTGCCTCAGTTTCCAGGGAAAGAGATCTGAGTCCCAGATCATCTTGGTCATATGGCAAAGGTTCTGTTCTCCCCTGACTATCTAATGAAGGTTTCCTAACCTCTTGCGCAGATGTAGATGTCCCTTGAACACCCTGGGCAGAAACAGGAGGAGTCGGAGTCCACGAAACAGATGGAGACATTCCTAAATCCACTTTGGCAGGTGGAGAAGATCCTAGGGTCACTGGAGTAGATGATGAAGATCCCAAATCTCCTCTTGAGGAATTGGATAACACTAGATTGCTATGTGAACAGGTAGAAACTTCTAGAGTATTTTCTCCATGTGAAGAAAGGCAAGATCCCCCAGGTTCTTGTAAAGACAATGAAGGTCTGGAACTCACTTGAACAGATAAAGAAATTTTCAATGGCTCTAGGAAAGATGATAGAGTCCCTTGTCCAGATAAAGAAATGACTGTTTGCCCTTTTGAAGAAGGCATAGATCCTAAAGAGTCTGAAGCAGATGGATTTGTTTGTTGAACACTTTGGGCAGACTGCCAGGATCCAAGATGTCCCAGGGAAGAAACAGAGGGTCCTAGAGTGCCATGAATAGGTGTAGAGAGACCAAAAGTCCCTTCAACAGACAGGGAAGGTTTCAAAAGGCATTGGGAAGAATAGAAAGGACTCAAGTTTTCCTGGGCAGATATGGAAAGTTCCAGAGGCCCATCATCAGATACCACATGTCCTCTGGTAGATGTCGAAGTTTTGCATGCACCTGGTATAAATGATGAATATCTTGGGGACTCCTGGGGAGTTAGTAAAGGTTCTACAGATGCTGTGCTGTGATAGAAATTCTTGGAAACCCTGGGTCAGATTTCAAATTTTCTACTGTCTTTTCGGCATGCTGGCTGAGATACTGGGTAGATGATGAATATGCTGCTGTGCTCTGTGCAGACGTGGACTGTGAGCATGTATGTTGTGTATATGAGGAAGTGCCTGAGAGCCCTTGGGAAGGTGAAGGATGTCCTAGACTCCTTTGTGCAAATGTGAACAGTCCTATAGACTCTTGTGGAGATAGGCAGGAAGCCACAGTTCCTTGAGCACATTGAGAAGTTGCTTAACTCCCCTGGCCAAAGGAGTAAAGTCCCAGAGTTTCCTGAGGACAGGGTTCATATACTGAACTTCTTACATGAGATGGAGAAGTTTCCAACATCTCTCTTATATGTGGCAATTGCCCATAATAACTTTGTGTATTTTGAACTTTTCCTTGGATGTTTTCAGAAGATAACAAGGACCCTGGGGTTCCTTTTGAAGATGCTGATGGACTCAGTGAACACTGAGCAGATACATTAAGTTCTAGAGGCAGATGGTCAGAGATTAGAGATGCTGGATCACCTGGGACATGTGATGAAATTCCTCTAGGCACTTTGTTAAATGGTGAAGGCTCTCTAGGACCTGGAACAGATGGAGATTTTTCCACAGGCTCTCTGACAGATGACAAATGGCTAAGATTCATTTGGGCAGGTTGAGATGATTCTAGATTACCAGAGAAACAATGCAAAGGATCAAGTTCTCCTTGAGGAGATGAAAAAGGACACAGAGTTCCTTGTGCACACATGGAAAGTTCCAGTATCTTTTTCAAACTGAGAATTTCTCTCATTCCCTTGGGGAGACGCCAAAGGTTCTAGGGACCCTTGTGCCAATGACAACACTTCTAGAGTTCTTTGTGAAGGTGGTCTAGGTCCCACTAACTTTTGGTCAGTTAGAGAAGTTGCTGAAGTCACATGTAGTAATGAAGAAAGTTCCAGAGGTTGTGGAGCAGATGAAGTCACTGTAGTCCTTGAAAATGCTGTAAAAGTTTCCACAAGCTCTACTTCAGGTAAAATATATCCATGAATGCTCTCAGAGGATTCATAAGTTCCCATAACATGTTGGGAAGATTCAGAATGTTCTTGAGACTCTTGGCCAGATATTGAAGGATACAACGATGCTTCAGTCAATTTAAAGGGTTTATGAGGCCCTTGGGAAGAAAGCAAAGTTGCTAGATCCACTGGGCCAGATTGGAAAGGTTCCTGAATACTTCTGTCAGATGACAAATGCCCTCCACACTCCTGGGGTGAGAAGAATTTTCTTGTAGTCTGTGAGGTTGTTGAAGAATGTTCTTTACACTGTTCTACAGTTGAAAAATATTCTAATTCCCCTTGTGCAGATTGAGATGGTTCCAGGTACTCTGGCGATAATATGGAAAGTGCTACAGTCAAAGTATCAGACTCTTGGGAAGATGGAAAAGGACACAGAGAGTCACAGACAGATATGGAAAGTTTGCGGGGCATTGGTGGAGTTAGCAAAGATTCTTAAGGCTCTATGGTAGAGAGAGAAGGTTCCTGCATCTGAACACTAACTGAAGATGGTGGATATTCTGTATCTTTTGAGGGGGATAACAATGATTTTTCAGTTTCCTGATCAGACAGAGCAGGCATCAAAGCCTCTTTGACATGTGCTGAATGTAATAGATGACCTTGGTCAGATAGAGAAGATTTATTAGCCTCCTGGGAACAAGTTGAAGAAAATTTTGTAGTTCTTTGAGCAACTGATACATTTTCTAGATCCCCTTCTGCAAACTTGGTCATTTCCAGTCCTTTGATCAGACTGAGAAGCTTCAAGATCTCCATGGAGAGCTGGCAAAATTCCCACTGCTATCTGGTCATAATACTTAGATGCTGAAGGCCCAAGGGAAGAGGTCAAATGTGCTTTGGTCACTGGTGCAGATGCAGATAGCTGAATAGTATCTGCTTCAGATAGGGAAGGTCGCCCAGCTCCTAGTGTAGATGCCAGTGGTCCCAGAGAACCATGATCAAATGAAGACTGTCCCAAAGACCCTTGTACAGATAGCAAAGATGCCACCACCTCTTGAAGACAATGGGAAGTTGCTTGAGTTGCATTTTGTAGGGAGGAATGTTCTAAAATCTCTGGAGCAAGCAAGGAAATGTTCTTAGTTCCTGGAGCAGAGAAAGAAAATTCTTGAGACTCTCCTCTATTGGACAGATGGTCAAGAACATTTGGGAGCATTTGGGATTCTTTTCTAACCTCTGGAGAAAAAGTGGAATGTTCTACATCCTCTACTCTAGATGTCAAAGAGCAAAGAGTCTGTTTGTTAGGTGTGTTAATTTGCAGAGGCCCTTGGGTAGTTACAAAATGTTCTAGGGCCTGGGAAGTAGATAAAGAAAGTTCCTGTGCATGTAGCAGGAGGTAAGACAGATGGTCTGGGTTCCCTGCTCAGTGGGTTTCTCCTGCAGTCAGGAACCTCTGGAGAAAGTAGAACTTGTCCTTCCTTGATCTCTTTCAGCTCTTTTAAGGGATCCAGGGTCTTCTTACTGGATGTAGTCTTTATAAGAGCTCTAAGACTCTGCAGACTATCTGCAGTAGCAGTGTGGGGAATTTTGGCTGTTTTGTCTTTATAAGGCTTTTGGCACCTGAACTTGTGCCAAGCCAGTCGAAGCACCCCCGGAGGTGCAAAGTCCCTCGGGAATTTGGTGCTGGTCAAGTATGTCTCCCATTGGGGTGCGCTGTCATCAATCCCTTGGGAGACACTGAAGGAGGTCCCAGGCCGTCAGCCTCTGAAAGGGGTCCCAGGCCTATGAGACAAGCGCTTCCCCCATTGGGATAGGATGTCATCATCCCATTGGGGGACCCAGAAGGGGGACCCTGGACGGGGTCCACTGAAGGGGGTCCCAGGCCGGGGAGGCTGGGAAAACTGTGGTCTCTGGTCAGAGTGTGATGGACCAGCTGAGGCTCGCTGACCTCTCTCCACAGGTTTGATCATTTAGCCAATTAAATAGTTGAAAAATATAAAGGGAAATTACCCCTCGCAAGGGGCAACGAATGTACTTGCCAATGGTGACTCGTGGCAAGCAGCAGCAAAGCAATATCCTCAGAGAGAGGCTCTCCTTCCCAAGAACTGTGGACACGTCCGGTAGCCGAAGCGCACAGTACTCGAGTGACAGTTGGCCTCAGAAATCGAACAAAGCTCGAGAGCTGCACTTGGAATGGATGTCCTCGGGCCTGCACGGGCCAGTCCCGAGCTGTCTCACCTGGCGGTTTTGTGTGCACTAGCCAGGCAAACATCCAAGCTTTCTGAATGAGGAGGGCACCTTGGACCCTCTCTTCTTCATTAGGCTCGAGAGTGCTAGGTAGTCTGGTGCCCACTGTCAGTGACCAGGATATGGACTATTGAAGAGGCAACATGATTGGGAAGGCAAGGGGGTGCTTGGGAGACTTTGCTTTCGGGTTCCTCTTACACCAGTCTGGTCCTGCTGTCAGGAGGTCGTCAGTGTTGCAGTTAGATCCATTTGAGCCTCATAACTGAATGAGAAAGGGTGATCCAGGCGTTTGCTTCTCAGAGACTGTGGGGGCCAGGCAATCACTGGTTGTGCTAGGGAAAGAATAAGTAATAGTGCTTGAATAGAGCAGAGGATGTCTGGAACTGGTATTACAAATGGTATTCTGTATTTTAAGGATGACCTGTCCTGGGATTTTCAGGTAAATTGGTGACAATTCTGTGAACATCATTCTGTATGCTGAAATGCCTCTCTAGACTGCTTAATAGTACTTACTGCAGTGCTATTATTATATAAATGTCAGAATGTATGTATATATATATATATATATGAAAATAAGGATAAGAAAAAATAATATTCTTATAGTACAAAAGCAAGTTGTTTTTCAAATACTTTTATCTGCTTTTGGCTAAGTTCACCAATTCAGAACAGACACAGTTGGACTCCCTTATGTAGCCCTTATGGCCTTAAGCAATTGCTTTGTCTCACTTTACATGTTGGGTGCTATAACATTTACATATTTGATTGTTTTGGAAGGTCATATAATTTTCCTGAAGGCACAATATGGCTAATGGCTCATATTAGTAGCTCTGCATGGGCCTTTCATTTCCATTCTAATGATGAAGCTGAAGCATAATTTTGGAAACCCTTAGACAAGTTGATTCTTTGAAAGGTCATGTTTATTGAGCATTTGATATACTGAGAAAGTGCAAATTTGAGGATATGGATGAAGATGTTATCTTACTGATAGAGAAACTTGCTTTGCTTGTTACACGTTTTTCCAATTTTACTTTGAGAACTTTTTGTTCTTGCTGGATGAAAGGTTCTTGTTTATTTATGTCAGTGCTATATCTGATTTTTGTGAAGTATTTCTGTCTCCCTTTGGCTACACAGACAATACGGCTTCAGAAGCATTGGGCGCACTTTTCTATCATCTAATTATCTTCCTGTGCCATTGTCTTAGTGATTTGGCACATGCTTTCTCCTTGTAATTTTTGGAAAACTTCATCACTCCCTTTCTTTAGCCCTAATTTACCTCACTAATTTCATTTTGAAAGATATCTATCTTCAGGAATTTTATCGTTCACCGTGTTTATCTGCATACTAGCACATATCCTAACTCTCGTATACCTTTCAACCATTTATCTGAATTTTCTGTTGGTCCCTTGAGGTCCTTCGAGACATTGAATTTACACACCAGCATAATGCTTCTAGGTATGAAAAACTTAGTGTAGGCCACAATTCATAAAGAATTATGAATATCAATTTATATAATATATACCTAATGAGAATTTGCTTGGCAGTTCTAATATCAGGACAAAACACTTCTCTCAATTTAAGTTACAGTGACTGTGTTTAGTTCAGATAATCTATCAAAGGTAGTTTATACGTATATGAGTGACTGCTCAAAGAATGCTTAAGAGATTTTAAGGTTTCAATTTGATAAGGTTGTTCAACTACAAGAACTTTAATGTATAGTAGATTTAATAATGAAAATAACTGAATAGTATACTTTTTAGCCTTTAACTCAGTAATTAACATTCTTTTCTAAAGTGTTTATATTTTATTAATTTTGTCAGCATACAAGGAAATGAGTTTCACTATAACAATTTCATACATATGCTTTCATTGATTTATTTAGTGTGTGTGTAATGGGAATAGCCATTTTTGCCTAGGTGACTGCCCAGTTTATTTCCTGGCATGACGAACCAAGTGGATGAACAGGAAAGACAGTAGAAAACAAAATTATTAGCTTTATCCATCCGTTCTAGGAGAAGCTTGGAGCAGGAATTCAGTTAAGCAGATGTTAACAAGGATGCTTTCTAGGACCCCTGGGTCCTTTCCTTTCCAGTATTGGTCCTGTCTAACTATCCACCTGTTAGTATTCAGGCATGTGTACTGGCCTGGGCTTGGGGTAAATGTCCTCAGCTGTAGTCACTCAGAGCTCCTTCTGTGCACATTCACTACATTCCCTTTTAAAATGACCGTGCCAACCTCCTAACTCTCTTTCTCTCTTTGTCTTCATCTGTCCATCTGTCCCTCTTGCTCTCTCTCCCTCCCTCTTTCTTCTCTTCTATCTGCTACTCCTGGCCCCAGAAGCTGGGCTGCCCCTCTCCCCACCCATTTTCCCATTCACTTTCCTCCAATTAAAAAAAAAAAAAACTCTACCTGAGCTTGTCGCAAGGCATCTTTCTCACACAAGCCACTTTTTAAAAAATTACAGCACATCTGTGTGCCTTCATGCTTTTTCTCCTGGCAGGATCTTTTGGGAACAAGAAGACACTATCTGAGGGAGCCTGTCTTTGTTTACCGTGCCTACTTATGTTCCTCTAACACCACCTTGTGTGTGTGTGTATGTGTGTGTGTGTGTGTGTACATACACATGAGCATACCAGCATGTGTGTGTGTGTGTTATTAGCATGAATGTGTAGTGTGTTTTATATATATATAGGTGCACAGGTGAATGGGTATATGTTTGTATGTGTGTATGTGCATATGGAGACCCCATGTTGATGTTGGTTGTCTTTGAAGACTCTACACATGTTATTACTGAAACATAATTTGGCTTGTTTAGCTAGTTAGCATGTCCCTTGTGATCTCTGGTCTCTAACTCTCTAAAGTACAGATGAGCAGCCACACTTACCATTTATTTGGGTACTGCAGATTTGAACTCTTGTTCATATGTGTGGCAAGGACTTTATCCACTGAACTATCTCCTAGCACCTATTATTTTCAATGCTATTAAAACTGATTTTATTTCCTTTATTTCGTTCTCACCATGTTCTTTGTTGACATATATAAAAAGCTTCTGATGTTTATGTTGATTTTGTATCCTGCTACTTTCCTGAAAGTGTCTATATGTGAGTTTTCTACTAAAGACTTTAAAGGATAGATTATATTAGCTATAATTAGGCAAAAATTGAATTCTTGCTTTCCTGTTTGTATGCCTGTTGGAATGTAAACTGGTGCCAAACCAATAAATCAGCACATAGGTTTTCAAAAATAAAAATAGAATTATTATGAGACCTAACTAAAATACTTCTAGACAAATACTCAAAAGACCCTAACTATTACTTCTGACAGACTTGCAATTCATGTTTATTGCCCCAATATTCACAGTCGTTAAATAGAACCATTCCTTTACATTATAAGATGAATAGATAAAATGTAATATATATATATACATACCCATGGAATTTTATTCCACTGAAAAGATTGTTGAAATCATGCCATTTGGAGGGAAATGGATAGAATCGAAGGTTCTAATGTTAGGTGAAGAGGTACAGATTTGGAAAGAGAGAAATATCAGAGGCTTTTTTTCCTCATATGTGGAATTGAGATTTAATTTTTATATATTGGTATACATATGTGTGGTTGAATAGTGCAGGAAATACGATGTGGGAAGGTCATTTGTCAATCTGTTGTTTGATTGGTTAATCAGTAAAGAAAACTGCTTGGCTTGATAGGTCAGAAAACTAGTTAGGTAGAGTAGACAGAACAGAATGCTGGGAAGAAGGGAAGTGAGCCAGACACCATGCCTCTCCTCTCCAGAGCAGATGCCATGGAGCCAGCCACCAGGTCAGACATGCTGCATCATTCCCGGTAAGCCACCACTTCGTGGTGCTACACAGATTATTAGAAACGGGTTAAGCAAAATGTGAGGATTAGCCAAGAAGAGGCTAGAGCTAATGGGCCAAGCAGTGTTTAAAAGAATATAATTTGTGTGTTGATATTTCGGGTGTAAAGCTGACCGTGTGGGAGCCGGGCTAACTGTGTGGGGGATGAAAAACAGGCTGGCCCACAGCTCCTTTTACAAATGGCACCCAGACGTGGATAACTGAATCCACAGAAATCCTGAGAAAGCTTGGGAAAGAATAGAGTAAAGCATGATTTCTTGGTAGCAGCAATTTCTCGGGTCTGCTCTGCTTGCTAGAGCCAAGCAAGTGCTCTCATCTAAGAGAGGCTTCCTGACTCAGCTTTAGCTGCAAAACCCTGCTGCTCTTAAGAGGTCCTGCCACGAAACACATGGTGTTCGTGAAAAGCTGAATCATGCTTTTCGGTTTTCAGCCATAGCAGGAAAAAAGCTGTACCATTTAGAGATGCTGGCTTTCTGGGCTGTCCTGCCTGGGCAAACTCTGACACTTTTAGACAGGCAGGCCAACTGAGTGTGGTCTGTGAGCAGAATGCTGCAGATTGTTTGCTGGCAGGGACTTTGAAACGCCATAGAGTTGTGGCAATAAAAATGGCTATAGCCAGTACCTCCACCATGAGGCTGGAAAGCTAAGGAATGGGCTGTATCCAGCCATCAATGCCATGGCTTTAACCCTCTCCTTAAAGACTCATGTAGTCAGAAAAAGAGATATATACAGTAAAGAGAGATTTAAAAAAAAAACCTTTAAATGGTTTACAGTGTGTTTAAAAATATATTCAGGCTTGAGAGGGAAAAAAGTTAAAGTTTTTAAAGTAAAGAAAGAAAGAGAGTAGCTGAGTGTGGTAGTACACACCTTTAATCCCAACACTTGGGAGTCAGAGGTAAATTAACCTCTATGACTTCAATGTGTATCAAGACACACCTTTAATCCCAATGCCTGGGAGGCAGAGACAGACGGATCTTTAAGAGTTCAAGAACAGCCTGGTCTACAGGATCAGGTTATTCCAGGACAAAGATAAAGAGAGAACCTGTCTCAAAAAATAAAACTAAAAATAAAAGAAATAGAGATTAAAACAAAGCCACAAAAAGCACAGAGAATCTTTTAAAAAAAAGATTTATTTATTATGTATACAACTTTCTGCCTCATACCCACATGCCAGATGAGGGTGCCAGATCTCTTTTCAGATGGTTTGGAGCCACCATGCGGTTGCTGGGAATTGAACTCAGGACCTCTGGAAGAGCAGACAGTGCTCTTAACCTCTGAGCCATCTCTCCAGCCCCCACAGAGAATCTTGATACTGCATGCTATTATGCCTTCTTTGAATTGTTTGAATGCTGAGGAAGGAGCAACAGCTGCTAAATGATATTTGCTTATAAATGCTGCTGAACCAATCCAAGATAGATATTTTGAAAATACCTTGACTTCAGAATTTGGATCAAAGGATATGATACTTTGGAACGGAGATTCTTGTTTTGTTTTCACAGAGGATGAGACCCTGTGGATTGCTTCTATCCCAATATGGTATGATAGACCACACCCTCCTGAAAGGTTGCTGTGAACACCTTCAAAAAATTACTTTGCTCAACTGCTAACTACGATAAACCTAGCAGACAGGTTATACCATGAAAGACCTAAATAACAGTGCCCCCATTCAGCACGAAGCTGTTTAGAGAGAAGAAACTGCTCCCATGGTTCCAAATATTGTTTATAAATGTCCTTTTACATTCAAAGGAGGATATGGTAGAGATATGAATAATTAGCATTGGTATGGATTTGACTTTATTGATATAAATTTAAGGTCAATCTTGTTATATGTATATGTATATGTATTTCTGATACTGATTGTGTAGTTCATGTAAAAATGTAATGTATATAGGTTGTTAATGGATATTCATTAATAATAATCAAGCTTGTATTCATATTAGTTACATTTTCTAGATGTGCATAGATATATTTCAGATAGGCATTCTTCATATCTTTCAAAGACTACAGAATATGGCATTTTAAATGTTTTAATAACTTTTCATGACAATGAGACACATCTGCTCCTGATAGCACCAATCTACTTCAAGAGGAAGATGGGCAGTGAAGATGCTCCTTATGGAGTTGGTTAGCCATTTGGGCAAGAAACTGCTCTTGTCTGGACTATTTCATGAACTGGACACAGAGAACCCTCAGAGAGAGGACTGGTGAACTTACTTAAAGGTGAGATGATCTTTCGGGGTTCCTGATTCATGAAAGAGTCGTGAGACATTCTGCAGGACACAGCAGATAGTGACTGAACTGCCTTTGAAATTTCCTGCTTCATGGAAAAGGCTGCTGGATAGGAACTTTGGTTGACTGTCCAGGCAGAGAGATATCTCTTTGATTTCTACAGTTTTGTAAATTGCTTACTTCTCATTTTCTTAGGTAATATTATATCCTTCTGGAGTCTTTGATGGAGTTAAAGAATAGATAGATAGTTATAATTTTCCTTTGTTATGATGAAAGTTAAAATAAATATAAATATTGTAATTGTAATTCTTGCTTGATAACTGTTTTGTTATATGTAATTTTACTATGTTAAAGTGAAAGCCTTTCCTTTTTGTTTAAACAGAAAAAGGGGAAATGATGTGGGAAGGTCATTTGTCAATCTATTGTTTCATTGATTAATCAATAAAGAAAACTGCTTGGCTTGATAGGTCAGAAAACTAGTTAGGTAGAGTAGACAGAACAGAATGCTGGGAAGAAGGGAAGTGAGCCAGACACCATGCCTCTCCTCTCCAGAGCAGATGCCATGGAGGCAGCCACCAGGTCAGACATGCTGCATCTTTCCCAGTAAGCCACCACTTCGTGGTGCTACACAGATTATTAGAAATGGGTTAAGCAAGATGTGAGAATCAGCCAAGAAGAGGCTAGAGCTAATGGGCCAAGCAGTGTTTAAAAGAATACAATTTGTGTGTTGTCGTTTCGTGGCAAAAGCTAGTCAGGCAGCCTGAAGCTGGGTGGCAGTAAGCGGCCCACCACTCCTTCTACAGGAATAAAACTAGAAAATGAAGCAAGAGAGGAGAAAAGAGATCTACAGGGGTAAAATTAAGAAGTGTAATAGAATACATATGACATAAAGACATAAAGGAGTGTTTACTAGTTACTGTGTTATTACTGAGATAAAGCACATTAACCAAGGCACTTGTGGAATGGAGAAGTTCTTTGTCTTATGGTTCCAGAGGGAAATGAGTCCATCAAGGAGGGAAAGTATGGCAGTGATCAGCAAGCATGGTACCTGGAATAGGAGCTGAGAGGTCACATCTGAAACCATAAGTAAGAGACTGAGAGAGTGAACTTGAAATGGTGTGATTCTTTCAGCTTTCAAAACAACATACCCCTAGGGACATAATTTCTTTAGGAAGGTCATGCCTCCTAAGACACCCCCAAACAGCCAAAAACTAGGGACCAAGTATTCAAATGACTGAGACTATAGGAGCCATGTCACTCACTCACACCAGCACAGGATGACTATTGAGGGAAGCAATGAACCAGTAGGAGGGAGTCATGGGATCTGGGATGTCACTACAGAAGGAAGACCAACATGGAAAAGGGAAGAGTGGAGAGATGGCTTAGCAGTCAAGGGAACTGGATGCTCTTCCAGAGGACCTGGGTTTGATTTCCAGATCCACATGTTGTCTCACAATTATCTGTAACTCCAGCCCTAGTGGTATATGATACCCTCTTCTGACTTCTGCAGGCACCAGGCATGTATGTGGTGCACAGACATATGTGCAGGCAAAATACCTATACACATAAAAATAAGTAAGAAAAGGGAGTGAATTAAAATGCCATAATGAATCTCACTTTGGATGCTAAGTTTTAAGCCTCATAATGTATGTGCATGTTCAGCATCTGTATATTTGTATAGTTTCCGTGTTTTTTTATGTTGACTTCTAGTTTTATTTCCTCTATGTTTTATGAAATAAACTGTATTTATTGTTTTGGATTTGTTAAGATTTAATTTGCGGAGAAAACCAACACATGTGGTATATTTTAGAAGAGATTCCATAGGGTGCCAAGAAGAATGTGTATGCCATTCCAATTTACTAAAGTATTCCGTAGGTATCTGTTAAATCCAGTCTATGTATCGTCTAGTCCAAATCTAATATTTCTTTGATAATTTTAGTTTATATGATGTGATGCTTTATGTGGATTGCCAACAATACCTATAATGAAGAAAAGGAGCCTATGGGCATGCATTTGAGGGATTATCTAGATTTAGTTATCCTCTGTGTGTGCCTGTCAGAATATATTGACTGGCTCACCTGAGTTGGGAAGACTCACCCTAAATGTGGTAGGTACATTTTCATGGCCAGAGGTCCTGGACAGAATTAAAAATGAAGACACCTGAATAAAAAACATTCATCTCCCTCTGCTTCCTGATTGTACATGCACAATTACTAACTGCCTGAAGCCCCTGTGGCCACAACTTCCCTGCTGTTTTAGACTGTACCCTGGGAATAGTGAGCCAATATAAACTCTTTATTCCTTATGTTGCTTTTCTCAGAGTACTTTATGATAGAAATCAAACAAGTAACCAATACAGATAATCTAATTACTGATGAGAATGTGGTATTGAAATCCCTGGTTATTTTTATGAGGACCTATATGACATTTTCTATTAGTGTTTATTGTATAAAATTGAGTGCACCAAGATTTGGTATCTCTGTGTTTATAATACTCATATATCCTTGACAGATTAGTAAAAATTCACTTTTACTAAAATTTACTATACATTTACTAAAATTTAGCTACCTATTTTAACTAATTTTGATTTGAAGTCTACTTATTCATAAACCAAAATAGTTTTATTGGCTTGTTTCCTATCTACTCACTTGTTAGCTAGTCATCTATCATTTTGCTCTTTGTCTATAAGTGATTGTACCAGTGAATTGTGCTTCTTTGAGACAACAGGACAATTGATCCTAGTTTCAATCCTGTCATCTAATCTTCATCTCATTATGGGTGAGTTAAAGTTATTTATATTTATAGTTGTTATTAAAAGATGTTTAACAATCTTGTGATTTTGTTGTTTCTCTTTTTGGATTTATTTATATTACTATTTTCTGTTTCTTTTTCTCTTATTTTGAGGGTTTACTGCTTTACTGAGTTATACTTGATGGGTTATTTCGTAGCTCTTCCTTGTTCATGTACTCCTCCAATACAACACTTTCTGTGCTTTCATGATTAAAGCTGTCACCATGTTCTATGTGGTGTAGGAGGTTCTTATGTCTATGGGTTGTTTTCATTGGTTGAATAAAGAAACTGTCTTGGCTTTTTGATAGGGCAGCACTTAGGTAGGCAGAGAAGACAGAACTGAATGCTGGGAAGAAGCGCAGGGAGAGAGCTGCCATGAAGCTGCCAGGTCACACATGCTGAATCTTTCCCAGTAAGCCATGACCTCATGGTGACATACAGATTATTAGAAATAGGTTGACTCAAGATGTGAGAGTTTGCCAATAAGAGGCTAGAACTAATGGGGCATGAGGTGTTTAAATGAATACAGTTTCTGTGTGATTATTTCAGTTGTAAGCTAGTGGGGTGGCTGGGGCCAAAAGCAGGCCCACTCCCTCCAACAACATCTATGTGTTTGCCTTGAATATCCTTATTACTTTGTAAGTAATCTCTTTGGGCTGCTAGTCACACATTTTCTGAACTTCAAAGATGACATTCTGTGCTTTTCTGGATTTAAAGAATTCCAGTGAGATATCTGATGCTATTGTGATGTTTCTGCCTTTCTATTTAAGTGTTCTGTTATTTGCTCTGCACTATTAATATTCTGTCCTTTATTGTATTTTTGAAATCTTGAGCATGCTATGCTATGCTATGGAGAGGTTCTTCTCTGCTCATACCTATTTGGAATTCAAATGCATCTCGTGTTTGAATATTCATTTCTTTCTATAAACCTCAAGAAATGTCTGTTTTAATTTCATTGAATACATTCCTAGTGCCTTTAGTTTTTAATCCCATCTTCTCCATTTAACACTTGGATATTTAAGGTTTTGTTTATCTTATCTTTTTTAAAAGTAAATTTGTTTATTTTACATCTTGGCCACAGTTGTCCCTCCCTCCTCTTCTTTCAGTTCCTCCCCCCACTCCCTTATGCTCCCCATGTTTAATTAACCCACTCCTCTGTTTCTGTTCAGGAAAGTGCAGATCTCCCATGAATAGCAACAGAACATGGCATGTAAGACTAAACAGCACTTCATCATGTATTTAGGTTGGGCGAGAAAACCCACTATGAAGAGTTCTAGCAAAAGCTAGCAAAGGTGTTAGAGACAGAACCTTTTCCCACTTTTAGGAGTCTGAAAAGCAGACCAAGCTACACAACTGTAACACATGCAAAGTGCCTAGGTCAGTCCCATGCAGGGTCCCTGGTTGTTGGTTCAGTCTCTATGAGCCCAGATTAGTTGATTCTGTGTTTTCTTGTGGTGTCGTTGATCCCTTGGGCTCCTACAATCATTTCTCACCCTCTTGTGCAGGATTCCATCAGTTCTGCCATTCCCTGAGTTCAAACATTAGTTTGGTTGTGGGTCTGAATCTGTTTACATCAGTTGCTGGACAAAGACTCTTTGAGGACAATTGGTCTAGGTACCAATCTGGTTACAAGAGATGACCAGTTCAGGCTATATATCCACTATTGCTAGGACTCTTGCATGTGTTCAGCCTTGTAGAGTCCTATGAGATTCATTGTGCCAGGTTTTTACCTGACCCTGAAATGTTTCCCATTTCCTGTTGTCTCTTTCAGTACTCTTTCCCTTCCCCCAAGCTGATTGCTCATGTGTTCTTTCCCTAGCTGCAAAATTTCTTCTACTGCCCTTCCCAGGGAGATCTAGGGGCCTCCCCTGACATGAACCCTCCTTGTTACTTAGTCTCTTTGGATATGTGGGTTGTGGCATTGTCATCTGGTATCTTTTACTAGGTATAGATATGTTACATTTGTTTATGCTGTGGAAGGTTACTTCAACTATATAAATATGTGTGCTATGTTTCTGCTGTATTTGTTAATGATGTAAAGAGATGTTACTTTTGTTTTTTTCTGCATTTGGTTTAATTATATAAAAATGTTGCTGTTTCACCTTGCCTGCCTTGATCTAATAAATAGCTGAATGCCATTAGGTATGCAGGAGAAGGGTAGGTGTGACTGATAGACAGAGAGAATAAATAGGAGAAATCTAGGCTCAAAAAGAAGGATTAAAAGAGGAGAGAGAAGAAAACAAGAAGGAGAGATGTTTCTAGAGTGAGAAACCAGGCAGCCACCAGACAGACAGACATAGAAACAGCAAGAAAGTAAGATATAGAGAAAGTAAGGTAAAAAGTCCTCAGAAAAAGGGTAGATGATGACAAACAGATTAAAATAATAAATAAGATAAGGCCATCATTCATAAAAATAAGAAGTTTCTGTGTCATTATTTGGGAATTCCTCAATGGTCCAAAAGAAAAGCACTGACACAGTTATCCTTTACTTCACATAAAATATACACTTATGGGTGAGTATATACCATGGTTCTCTTTCTAGGTCTGGATTACCCCCACTCAGGATGATTCTTTTTCTAGTTCCATCCATTTGCCTGGAAGTCAAGTGGCAATTTCTCCAAAAACTGGGAATCAATCTACCAAAAGACACAGCATATTCCCAAAAGATGCTCAACCATACTATAAGGACATTTGCTCAACTATGTTCATAGAAGTGATATTTGTAATAGACAGAATCTCAAAGCAACCTAGATGCCCTTCAACCGATGAATGGATAAATATAATGTATTACATTCATAGAATAGAGTATCAATCAACTTATTTTACCCTTTAATAGATTTTATTTTGACTTACTGGACATTATTTTCATGTTGCAAGAAGAGGGCTGCTTCTTTGTCCTGGCCACCTGGCTAGCGTAGCCCTGAAACAACCACAGAGAAACTGTATTAATTAAATCATTGCTTGGCCCATTAGTTCTAGTTTCTTTTTGGCTAATTCTTACAACTTAATTTAACCCATTTCTATTAAACTGTGTACTGCCACATGGCAATGTCTTACCAGGTAAAATTCATAGTGTCTGTTGCTGACAGATCCATGACATCTCTCTGACTCTGTTTTATTTCTCCCAGTATTCAGTTCCATTTTCCCCACCTACCTAAGTTTTGCCCTATCAATAGGCCATGTCAGTTTCTTTATTCATTAAGCAAGAAAAGCAACACAAAGTCAATAGGCCCTCCCACACCATTTCCCCTTTTCTGTTTAAACAAAAAGGAAGACTTTAACATAGTCAAATTATATATAACAAAACAGGTATCAAACAAAAAGTACATTTACAATATTTATATTTACTTTATCTTTTATAATAACTAAGAAAAACTATATCTATAAATTCTTCAATTCCATCAAAGACTTCAGAAGAATATGATATAACCTAAGTATATAGGAAGTACATTATAATCAATTTCCAAAACTCTAGAAATGACAGAGACACCTCGCTACTGGGATAGAGATGATAGATAAAGAGATGACAGAAAGATAATAGAGGAAACAATGATAGAGAAAGAGATGATAGACTGGACAAAGAAATTATTGAGGATAGAGATGATAGAGAAGAAATAATAAAGAGATGATAGTGAGAGATGATAGAGAGAAAAATGACAGAGATGATAGAGAAAGAGATGATAAAGAAAGAGATGCTAGAGAAAAAGATGACAGAGGGATGATAAAGGAAGAGATGATAGAGAAAGAGATGATAGAGAAAGAGGTAATAAAGAGATAACAGAGAAAGAGATGGTAGAGAATTGATAGAGAAAGAGATGATAAAGAAAGAGATGATAGAGGAAGAGATGACAAAGATAGTAGAGGAAGAGATGATAGAGTAGGAGGTGATAGAAAAAGAGATGAAAGAAAGATAATAGAGGAAGAGATGATAGAGAGATAATAGACTAGAGAAAGGAATTATGGAGATAGAGAAAGAAATAATAGAGAGATAATAGAGAGATGATGGAGAAAGAGAAGAAGAGGAAGATATGATAGAGAGATAATAGAGGAAGAGATGATAGAGTAAGAGATAATAGAGATGATAGAGAAAGAGAAGATAAAGAGATGATAGAAAAGAGATGACAGACAGTTAATAGAGGAAGAGATGAAGGAGAGAGATGATAGAGATATGATAAAGAGAAGATAGAGAAAGAGATCATAGAGAGATGATAGAGAAAGAGATGATAGACTAGAGAAAGAAATTATGAAGGACAGAGATGATAGAGAAAAAGATGATAGAGAGATGATAAAGGAAGAGATGATAGAGAAAGACATGATAGAGAAAGAGGTAATAAAGAGATAATAAAGAAAGAGATGATAGAGAGATGATAAAGAGATGATAGAGGAAGAGAAGATAGAGGAAGAGATGATAGAGGAAGAGATGACAGAAAGATAATAGAGGAAGAGATGATATAGAAGGGGATGATAGACTAAAGAAAGAAATTATGGAGGATAGAGAAAGAAATAATAGAGAAAGAGATGATAGAGATGATAGAGAAAGAGAAAATAGAGAAAGAGAAGATAGAGGAAGAGAGGACAGATAGATAATAGAGTAAGAGATGATAGAGGAAGAAAAGACAAAGATAATATATTTAATAAAATAATATATTTAATAAAATTATAAAATTATAGAAGAAAACTTTCCCAACCTAAAGAAAGATATACCTATGAAGGTTCAAGAAGCATACAGAACACCGAATAGGCTGGATCAAAAAAGAACATCCCCTCGCCATATAATTATCAAAACACAAAGCATACAGAATAAGGAAAGAATATTAAGAGCTGCAAAGGAAAAAAGGCCAAATAACTTATAAAGGTAAACCTATCAGACGTACACCTGACTTCTCCATGGAAACCATGAAAGCCAGAAGGTCCTGGATAGATGTACTTCAGAAACTAAGAGACCATGGATGCAAGCCCAGATTACTATACCCAGCCAAGCTTTCGTTCACTATAAATGGAGAAAATAAAATTTTCCAGGATAAAAACAAATTTAAACAATATGCAGCCACAAATCCAGTCTTACAGAAAGTAATAGAAGGAAAATCACTAACCAAGGTGTCCAACAATGACCACAATAACTCAGACATATAGAGACCCTTCACCAACACAAATCAAAGAAGGGAAACACACAAACTCTACGACTAAAAAAATGACCGGAGTTAACATCCACTGGTCATTAATATCACTTAATGTCAATGGACTCAACTCACCTATTAAAAGGCACAGGCTAAGAGATTGGATACGAAAACAGGATCCAACATTCTGCTGTTTACAAGAAACACACCTCAACCACAAAGACAGGCACCTACTCAGAGTAGAGGGCTGGGAAAAGGCTTATCAAGCAAATGGACCTAAGAAACAAGCAGGTGTGGCCATACTAATCTCTAACAAAGTTGACTTCAAACTTAAATCAATCAGAAGAGATGGAGAGGGGCATTTTATACTCATAACAGGAACAGTTCAGCAGGATGAAGTCTCAATTCTGAACATCTATGCCCCTAATTTAAAAGCACCCACGTACATAAAAGAAACATTGCTAAAACTCAAGGCAGCCATCAAACTGCACACACTAATAGTAGGAGACTTCAACACTCCTCTCTCACCAATGGACAGGTCAAACAGACAGAAACCTAACAGAGAAATAAGAGAATTAATGGAGGTAATAAATCAAATGGACTTAACAGACATCTATAGAACATTCCACCCAAATAGGAAAGAATATACCTTCTTCTCTGCAGCTCATGGAACCTTCTCAAAAATCGACCACAGAGACGCACAGAGGCGCAGCAGCAGCGGCGCCAGACGCACAGAGGCGCAGCGGCGCCCGAAGCGGCTGAGCAGCGGCCAGACCCAAGCAGCTGGGACAGGCGTGCAATAAGGAGAGCAGATCTCCCTACTACAATTGAATCAAAGAGGTAGGCCTTTGGTTGGCCAGGTCACTGGCACAAGGGGAGCCTGGTCCTGTCCTGAAGATCCTTCGGAGGGGTGAGAGGGTTCTTGGCCTGCAGCAGGAACCACAAAAGAGAGTGAGGGCATTTTGTAAGCGGAGCCCTTGGCCAGCAGGGAAACCTGATCCGGTTTCTAAAGGATCCATTGGATAGGATCAATAGGAGGAGATGGGCAGGCGCCAAGGCAAGAACTCACCCAATAATCCGAAAAACAACATGAAAACATCAGAACCCAATGATCTTACAGCAGAAGTATTTGAACAACCTAACACAGAAGAAGTGGAAAAAATCGACTTTATGAAGATAATAGAGTCCCTTAAACAACATGTAAAAAATGCCCTTATAGAAATGGATGAGAAGTATAACAAAAAGTTTGAAGAAATGAGTAAATACGTACATGATACCCTGGGAAACCAAGAAAAAACCATCAAGCAGGTAATGGAAACAGTTCAAAAATTGAAAACTGAAATGAAGGCAAAGAAGAAAATACAAACTGAGGACCAGCTGGATATGGAAAATCTAGGCCAACGAGCAGAGTCTACAGAAACAAGCATAATCAATAGAATACAAGAGCTAGAAGAAAGACTCTCAGATGCTGAGGACACCATAGAGAAAATAAACGAACAGATCAAAGAAAACAGCAAAGCCAACAAATTCTCAACACAAAACATTCAGGAACTATGGGACACAATAAAAATACCAAACCTAAGAATAATAGGAATAGAAGAAGGAGAAGAGTCACAGCTCAAAGGCTCAGAAAATATTTTCAACAAAATTATGGAAGAAAACTTTCCCAACTTAAAGAAAGATATTCATTTAAATATTCAAGAAGCATACAGAACACCAAACAGACTGGATCAAAGAAAAACATCTCCTCGCCATATAATAATCAAAACACAAAATATACAGGTTAAAGAAAGAATATTAAGAGCTGCAAAAGAAAAAGGGCAAGTAACTTATAAAGGTAAACCGATCAGACTTACACCTGACTTCTCGATGGAAACTATGAAAGCCAGAAGGTCCTGGATAGAGGTTCTGCAGAAGCTAAGAGACCATGGATGCAAACCCAAACTACTATACCCAGCCAAGCTATCGTTCACTATCAACGGAGAAAACAAAACATTCCAGGATAAGAACAAATTTAAACAATACGTAGCCACAAATCCAGCCCTACAGAAAGTAATAGAAGGAAAATCGCAACCCAAGGAATCCAACACTGCCAACACTGCCTACAATAACCCAGGCATCTAATGACCCTTCACGAGCACATCTCAAAGAAAGGAGACACACAATCTCTACTACCAAAAGCAATAAGAATAACCGGAGTAAACAACCACTGGTCATTAATATCACTTAATATTAATGGTTTCATTTCACCTATAAAAAGGCACAGGCTAAAAGAATGGATACGAAAACAGGATCCAACATTCTGCTGTTTGCAAGAAACACATCTCAACCACAAAGACAGGCACCTACTCAGAGTAAAGGGTTGGGAAAAGGTGTTTCAAGCAAATGGTCCTAAGAAAAAAGCAGGTGTGGCCATACTAATTTCTAACAAAACTGACTTCAAACTAAAATCAATCAGAAGAGACCGAGACGGTCACTTTATAGTCATAACAGGAACAATTCATCAGGAGGACGTCTCAATCCTGAATATATACGCCCCCAATATAAAAGCACCTACTTATGTAAAAGAAATATTACTAGAACTCAAGGCAGACATCAATCCACACACACTAGTAGTAGGAGACTTCAACACACCTCTCTCTCCAAGGTACAGGTCAATCAGACAGAAACCTAATAGAGAATTAAGATAATTATTGGAGGTAATGAAGCAAATGGACTTAACAGACATCTATAGAACATTCCACCCAAATAGGAAAGAATATACCTTCTTCTCTGCAGCTCATGGAACCTTCTCAAAAATTGAGCACATACTCGGAAACAAAGGAAACCTCCACAGATACAAAAAAATATCAGTGTCCACCTGTGTCTTATCAGATCATCACGGATTAAAGTTAGAAGGCAACAACCACGCTGCCCCCAAAAAACCGACAAACTCATGGAAACTGAACAGTCAACTACTGAACCACACCTGGGTCAAGGAAGAAATCAAGAAAGAAATTAAAGTCTTCCTTGAATTTAATGAAAATAAAGGGACAACATACTCAAACCTATGGGACACAATGAAAGCAGTGCTAAGAGGAAAGTTCATAGCACTAAGTGCCCACTTAAAGAAAAGGGAGAATGCATACATTGGGGACTTAACAACACACCTGAAAGCTCTAGAAAAAAAAGAAGCAGATGCGCCCAGGAGAAGTAGAAGACTGGAAATAATAAAACTGAGGGCTGAAATCAACAAAATAGAAACACAGAAAACAGTCCAAAGAATCAATGAAACAAGATCGACAAACCCCTATCCAAACTAATTAAACAACAGAGAGAGAACACGCAAATAAATAAGATCAGAAATGAAAAGGGGGACATAACCACAGACACAGAGGAAATTCAGAGAATCATTAGATCTTACTACAAAAGCCTGTATGCCACAAAACTGGAAAATACAAAAGAAATGGACATTTTTTTCAATAAGTATCATATACCAAAGCTAAACCAAGACCAGGTGAATGATCTAAATAGACGGGTTTCTCGCGAAGAATTAGAAATGGTTATCAAAAATCTCCCTTCGAAAAAAAGCCCAGGACCAGATGGTTTCAATGCAGAATTCTACCAGAACTTCCAAGAAGAATTAATACCTATACTCCTTAAGGTATTTCACAATATAGAATCAGAAGAGTCATTGCCAAATTCCTTTTATGAAGCTACAGTTACCCTGATACCAAAACCACAAAAAGACCCAACCGAGAAAGAGAATTACAGACCGATCTCACTCATGAACATTGACGCAAAAATCTTCAATAAAATACTGGCAAACCGAATCCAAGAACACATAAGAAAAATTATCCATTATGATCAAGTAGGCTTCATCCCAGAGATGCAGGGCTGGTTCAACATACGCAAATCTATCAATGTAATCCAGCATATAAATAAACTGAAAGAAAAAAAAAACATATGATCATTTCACTAGATGCGGAAAAAGCATTCGACAAAATTCAACACCCCTTTATGATAAAGGTCTTGGAGAGAATAGGGATACAAGGGTCCTACCTAAATACAATAAAAGCTATTTACAGCAAGCCAACAGCTAACATTAAATTAAACGGAGAAAAACTCAAAGCCATCCCACTAAAATCAGGAACACGACAAGGATGTCCACTCTCGCCATACCTCTTCAATATAGTGCTTGAAATTCTAGCTATAACAATATGACAACATAAGGAGATCAAGGGGATTCGTATTGGAAAGGAAGAAGTTAAGCTTTCGTTATTTGCAGATGATATGATAGTGTATATAAGCGACCCCAAAAATTCTACCAAAGAACTCCTACAGCTGATAATCAGCTTTAGTAACGTGGCAGGATACAAGATCAACTCCAAAAAATCAGTAGCCTTCCTATACATCAAGGATAAGGAAGCAGAGAGGGAAATCAGAGAAGCATCACCTTTCACGATAGCCACAAATAGCATAAAATACCTTAGGGTAACCCTGACCAAGGAAGTGAAAGATCTACTTGACAAGAACTATAAGTCTTTGAAGAAAGAAATTGAAGAAGACACCAGAAAATGGAAAGACCTCCCTTGCTCTTGGATTGGGAGGACCAACATAGTAAAAATGCCAATTCTACCAAAAGCAATCTATAGATTCAATGCAATCCCCATCAAAATCCCATCAAAATTCTTCACAGATCTGGAGAAGACAATAATCAACTTTATATGGAAAAACAAAAAACCCAGGATAGCAAAAACAATCTTATACAATAAAGGTTTGTCTGGAGGCATTACCATCCCTGACTTCAAACTCTATTACAGAGCTACAGTATTGAAAACAGCTTGGTATTGGCATAAAAACAGAGAAGTCGACCAATGGAATAGAATAGAAGAACCTGACATTAACCCACAAACCTATGAACACCTGATCTTCGATAAAGGAGCTAAAAGTATACAATGGAAAAAAGAGAGCATCTTCAACAAATGGTGCTGGCAAAACTGGATGTCAATCTGTAGAAGAATGAAAATAGATCCATATCTATCACCATGCACAAAACTCAAATTAAAATGGATTAAAGAACTCAATATCAATCCGAACACACTCAACGTGATAGAAGAGAAAGTGGGAAGTACTCTACAGCACATGGGCACAGGAGACCACTTCCTATGTATAACCCCAGCAGCACAGACACTAAGGGTATCATTGAATAAATGGGACTTCCTTAGGCTGAGAAGCTTCTGTAAAGCAAAGGACACTGTCACTAAGACAAAAAGACAACCAACTGACTGGGAGAAGATCTTCACCAACCCTGCAACTGACAAAGGTTTGATCTCCAAAATATATAAAGAACTCAAGAAACTAGACCGTAAAAGGCTAATCAACCCAATTATAAAATGGGGCACTGATCTGAACAGAGAATTCTCAACAGAAGAACTTCAAATGGCCAAAAGACACTTAAGGTCATGCTCAACTTCCTTAGCGATCAGGGAAATGCAAATCAAGACAACTTTAAGATACCACCTTACACCTGTCAGAATGGCTAAAATAAAAAACACCAATGATAGCCTTTGCTGGATAGGTTGTGGAGAAAGGGGTACACTCACCCATTGCTGGTGGGAATGCAAACTTGTGCAACCACTCTGGAAAGCAGTGTTTCGGTTTCTCAGGAAATTCGGGAGCAATCTACCCCTGGATCCAGCAATACCACTCTTGGGAATATACCCAAGAGAGGCCCTATCATACAACAAAAGTATATGCTCAACTATGTTCATGGCAGCATTGTTTGTAATAGCCAGAACCTGGAAACAACCTAGATGCCCTTCAACGGAAGAATGGATGAAGAAAGTATGGAATATATACATATTAGAGTATTACTCAGCAGTAAAAAACAAGGACTTCTTGAATTTTGCATACAAATGGATGGAAATAGAAAACACTATCCTTAGTGAGGTAAGCCAGACCCAAAAAGAGGAACATGGGATGTACTCACTCATATTTGGTTTCTAGCCATAAATAAAGGACATTGAGCCTATAATTCATGTTCCTAGAGAAGCTAAATAAGGTGAATCCAAAGACAAACACATAGGCATCCTCAGGAACATTAACCTTCATCAGGTGATGAAAGGAGACAGAGACAGAGACCCACACGGGAGTACCGGACAGAAATCTCAAGGTCCAAATCAGGAGCAGAAGGAGACGGAGCACGAGTAAGGAACTCAGGACCACGAGGGGTGCACCCACACACTAAGACAATGGGGATGTTCTATTGGGATCTCACCAAGGCCAGCTGGCCTAGGTCTGAAAAAGCTGGACTAACTGAACATAGCGGACAATGAGGAATACTGAGAACTCAAGAACAATTGCAGTGGGTTTTTGATCCTACTGCACGTACTGGCTTTGTGGGAGCCTAGGCAGTTTGAATGCTCACCTTACGAGACCTGGATAGACGTGGGCAGTCCTTGGGCTTCCCACAGGTCAGGGAACCCTGATTGCTCTTCGAGCAGATGAGGGGGGGGGACTTGATCGGGGGAGGGGGAGGGAAATGGGAAGCAGTTGTGGGGACGAGGCAGAAATCCTTAATAAATAAATAAATTAAAAAAAATCGACCACATAGTCGGTAACAAAGCAAACATCCACAGTTACAAAAAAATATTAGTAACCACCTGTGTCTTATCAGATCACCATGGATTAAAGTTAGAATTCAACAACAATGCAACCCCCCAAAAGCCTACAAATTCATGGAAACTGAACAGTCAACTACTGAACCATACCTGGATTAAGGAAGAAATTAAGAAAGAAATTAAAGTCTTTCTGGAATTCAATGAAAATAAAGAAACAACATACTTAAACTTATGGGACACTATGAAAGCAGTCCTAAGAGGAAAGTTCATAGCACTAAGTGCCCACTTAAAGAAAACAGAGAAAGCTCACATTGGAGATTCAGAGAATCATTAGATCTTACTACAAAAGCCTATATGCCACAAAACTGGAAAATGTAAAGGAAATGGACACTTTTTTAGATAAATACCATATACCAAAGTTAAACCAGGACCAGGTGAACAATCTAAATAGACCAGTTAGTTGCGAAGAATTAGAAGAGGTTATCAAAAACCTCCCTACCAAAAAAAGCCCAGGACCAGATGGATTCAATGCGGAATTCTACCATAACTTCCAAGAAGACCTAATACCTATACTCCTTAATGTATTTCACAATATAGAAACAGAAGAGTCATTGCCAAATTCCTTTTATGAAGCTACAGTTACTCTGATACAAAAACCGCACAAAGATTCAACCAAGAAAGAAAATTATAGACCAATCTCACTCATGAACATCAATGCAAAAATCCTCAACAAAATACTGGCAAACCCAATCCAAGAACACATTAGGAAAATTATCCATTATGATCAAGTAGGCTTCATCCCAGGGATGCAGGGCTGTTTCAACATACGAAAATCTATCAATGTAATCCAGCATATAAATAAACTGAAAGAAAAAAACCATATGATCATTTCATTAGATGCTGAAAAAGCATTTGACAAAATTCAACACCCCTTTATGATAAAAGTATTGCAGAGATTAGGGATACAAGGGTCACACCTAAATATAATAAAAGCTATATACAGCAAGCCGACAGCTAACATTAAATTAAATGGAGAGAAACTTAAAGCCATCCCACTAAACTCAGGAACACGACAAGTCTGTCCACTCTCGCCATACCTCTTCAATATAGTACTTGAAGTTCTAGCAATAGCAATAAGACAACATAAGGGGATCAAAGGGATTCAAATTGGAAAGGAAGAAGTTAAACTTTCGTTATTCGCAGATGATATGATAGTGTATTTAAGCGACCCCCAAAACTCCACCAAAGAACTTTTACAGCTGATAAACAGCTTTAGTAATGTGGCAGGATACAAGATAAACTCCAAAAAATCAGTCGCCCTCTTATACACAAAGGATATGGAAGCAGAGGGGGAAATCAGAGAAGCTTCACCTTTCACAATTGCCACAAACAGCATAAAATATCTTGGGGTAACACTAACCAAGGAAGTGAAAGATCTATTTGACAAGAACTTTAAGGCATTGAAGAAAGAAATTGAGGAGTATACCAGAAAATGGAAGGACCTTCCTTGCTCTTGGATTGGGAGGATCAACATAGTAAAAATGGCAATTCTACCAAAGGCAATTTATAGATTCAATGCAATCCCCATCAGGGTCCCATCAAAATTCTTCACAGATCTTGAGAGGACAATAATCAACTTTATATGGAAAAACAAAAAAACCCAGGATAGCCTAAACAATCCTATACAATAAAGGATTGTCTGGAGGCATTACCATCCCTGACTTCAAACTCTATTACAGAGCTACAGTGATGAAAACAGTGTGGTACTGGCAAAAAACAGAGAAGTTGACCAATGGAATCGTATAGAAGACCCGAATTTTAACCCACAAACCTATGAACACCTCATTTTTGATAAAGGAGCCAAAAGTATACAATGGAAGAAAGAAAGCATTTTTAACAAATGGTGCTGGCATAACTGGATGCCAACCTGTAGAAGAATGAAAATAGACCCATATCTATCACCATGCACAAAACTCAAGTCCAAATGGATTAAAGACCTCATTATCAGCCCGAACACACTGAACCTGATAGAAGAGAAATTGAGAAATACCGTACAACAGATGGGCACAGGAGATCTCTTCCTATGTGTAACCCCAACAGCACAGACTTTAAGGGCAACATTGAATAAATGGGACCTACTAAAACTGAGAAGCTTCTGTAAAGCAAAGGACACTGTCACCAAGACAAATAGGCAAACTACTGACTGGGAGAAGATCTTCACCAACCCCGCAACAGACAAAGGTCTGATCTCCAAAATATATAGAGAACTCAGGAAACTAGACTTTAAAATGCTAATTAACCCAATTAAAAAAATGGGGCACTGAACTGAACAGAGAATTCTCAGCAGAGGAAGTTCAAATGTCCAAAAGACACTTAAGGTCATGCTCAACCTCCTTAGCAATCAGGGAAATGCAAATCAAAACAACTTTGAGATATCATCTTACACCTGTCAGAATGGCTAAAATAAAAAACTCCAATGATAGCCTTTGCTGGAGAGGCTGTGGAGGAAGGGGAACACTCATCCATTGCTGGTGGGAATGCAATCTTGTCCAACCACTTTGGAAATCGGTGTTTCCGTTTCTCAGGAAATTCGGGATCAACTTACCCCTGGACCCAGCAATACCACTCCTGGGAATATACCCAAGAGATGCCCTATCACATGAAAAGAACATCTGTTCAACTATGTTCATAGCAGTATTATTTGTAATAGCCAGAACCTGGAAACAACCTAGATGCCCTTCAATGGAAGAATGGATGAAGAAAGTGTGGAATATCTACATATTAGAGTACTATGCTGCGTTAAAAAACAATGACTTCTCAAATTTTGCATGCAAATGGATGGAAATAGAAGACACTATCCTGAGTGAGGTATCCCAGAGCCAAAAAGATGAACATGGGATGTACTCAATCATAATTGTTTTCTAGCCATAAACATAGGGTCACGGAGTCTACACTTGGGGATCCCAAAGAAGCTAAGTATGAAGGTGAACCAAAGGAAAAGCATATAGTTGTCCTCTTGGCTATGGGAAGTAGACAAAATTGCCGGGGAGAAAATTGAGATCTTGGGGGTGGGGTGGGATGAGGGTAAGGTGAAATGGGGAGAGAGGGGGGAGAGGGGGAGAATGGGGGGGAGCTTGGGAAAGGGGGAGGATTGGGATGAAGGAAGGTTGGATGGGGGAGCACGGAAGCACGGTTCTTAGTTAAGGGAGCCACCTTAGGGTTGGCAAGAGACTTGAACCTAGAGTGGCTCCCAGATACCCAAGCCGAGGTCCCCAGTTAGTTCCTTGGGCAGCTGAGGATGGGGAACCTGAAATGACCCTATCCTAGAGCAATACTGACGAATATCTTGCATAGAACCTTCATCTGGTGATGGATGGAGACAGACAGAGACCCACACTGGAGCACTGGACTGAGCTCCCAAGGTCCCGATGAGGAGCAGAAGGAGGGAGAACATTAGCAAAGAAGTCGGGACCACGAGGGGAGCACTCACCCACTGAGACAGTGGAGCTGATCTATTGGGAGCTCACCAAGGCCAGCTGGACTGTGACTGAAAAAGCATGGGATAACACTGGACTCTCTGAGCATGGCGAACAATGAGGGCTGATGAGAACCCAAGGACAATGGCACGGGGTTTTGAACCTACGTAATGTGCTGGCTTTGTGGGAGCCTAGCCAGTTTGGATGTTCACTTTCCTAGAAATGCATGGAGGGGGGGGGGACCTAGGACTTACCACAGGGCATGGAAATCTGACTGCTCTTTGGGCTGGAGAGGGAGGGGGAGAGAAGTGGGGGGAGGGGGAGAAGGGTGGGAGGAGGGGGAGGGAAATATGAGGCTCGGAGGAGGAGGAAATTTGTTTTTTTTTTCTCTTTTCTCAATAAAAAAAGTTAAAAAAATAAAAAAAGAGATAATAAAGAAAGAGATGATAGAGAGATGATAAAGAGATGATAGAGGAAGAGAAGATAGAGGAAGAGATGATAGAGGAAGAGATGACAGAAAGATAATAGAGGAAGAGATGATAGAGAAGGGGATGATAGACTAAAGAAAGAAATTATGGAGAATAGAGAAAGAAATAATAGAGAAAGAGATGATAGAGATGATAGAGAAAGAGAAAATAGAGAAAGAGAAGATAGAAGGAGAGAGGACAGATAGATAATAGAGGAAGAGATGATAGAGGAAGAAAAGACAAAGAGATGATAGAAAAGAGATGACAGAGAGATAATAGAGGGAGAGATGGAAGAGAAAGGGATGATAGAGATATGATGGAGAAAGAGAAGATAGAGAAAGAGATCATAGAGAGATGATAGAGAAAGAGATGATAGACTAGAGAAAGAAATTATGAAGGACAGAGATGATAGAGAAAAAGATGATAGAGAGATGATAAAGGAAGAGATAATAGAGAAAAAGATGATAGAGAAAGAGGTAATAAATAGATAATAGAGAAAGAGATAATAGAGAGATGATAGAGAAAGATGATAGAAGAAGAGATGATAGAGGAAGAGATGATAGAGGAAAAGATGACAGAGATATGATAGAGAAAGAGATCACAGAGAGATGATAGAGATAGAGATGATAGACTAGAGAAAGAAATTATGGAGGATAGAGATGATAGAGAAAGAGATGATAGAGAGAAAGATGACAGAGAGATGATAAAAGAAGAGATTATAGAGAAAGAGATGACAGAAAAAGAGGTAATAAAGAGATAATAAAGAAAGAGATGATAGAGAGATGATAGAGACAGAGATGATAGAGACAGAGGTAATAAAGAGATAATAGCAAAAGAGATGATAGAGAGATAATAGAGAAAGAGATGATAGAGGAAGAGATGATAGAGGAAGAGATGACAGAAAGATAATAGAGGAAGAGATGATAGAGAAAGGGATGATAGACTAGAGAAAGTAATTATGGAGGATAGAGAAAGAAATAATAGAGAAAGAGATGATAGAGAGATGATAGAGGAAGAGATGACAGAGAGATAATAGAGGAAAAGATGATGAGAAAGAGATGATAGAGACATGATAAAGAAATAGAAGAGATGGTAGAGAGGTGATAGAGAAATGGATGATAGATAGACTAGAGAAAGAAATGATGAAGGATAGAGATAGAGATAATAGATGATAGAGATATGGCAGAAAAAGAGATGATAGAGAAAGAGATGACAGAGAGATAATTGAGATGATAGAGAAATAGATTACAGAGAGATGATAGCGAAAGAGATGACAGATGATAGAGGAATAGATGATATAATAGAGAAAGAAATGATGGAGTATAGAGATGATAGAGAGATGACAGAATGATAGAGAGATAAAGAAAGGTATAGAGAGAAATAGAGAATTGCATATAGAGAGGGCAGCAAATTGCAAATAGACACTGCAAATTCATTTCTTGGTCACCCAGACCCAAATAATCACACAAAGCCATATTAATTACAACATTGTTTGGCCAACAGCTCAAACATATTCCTAGCTGGCTCTTATAGCTTAAATTAACCCATAATTCTTATCTATGTTTAGCCACATGGTTTGGTACCTTACTCAGTGCAGCATTCTCATCTTGTTTTCTCAGCATTTGGGTGGTGACTGCAGACTGAGCTTTTCCTCTTCCCAGAATTCTCCTAGTCTATTCACCCTGCTTATACTACCTGCCTGGCTTCTGGCCAATGAGCATTTTATTAAACCAACACAAATGACAAATATTTACAGGATACAAGAGCATTATCCCACAGTAGCAAACAACATGTCACAATACTTCAAGATAACTGAGTTCTATCCTGGCCACTTTTGTAATATATAGGTCTTGGAGCCTTACCATAGAGATCTAGTCTACTAAGTTACACTGTATTAAGACACTTTTCCACAAGGTCAGGGCCCTCTCTCAAGCCATAAAAGGCACATAGGAAAACTAATTTGGGAGTTCCCTCACTATATACATGAGTCAGTAAAAGCCACAGAAACAAATTATTGGGTACAGAGTAGTTCTAGGGCTAAGCAAATCACTCTATATATTCTTCCAGAAGCATTTAAGATGTCACATGTGGAGTGGACCATTGGCTGTCAACATGACTGGGGGGTCAAGGCTGACACATAGAGTGTAGAACTGAACTTTTAAAAACCCATCTCCTCTCCAGCAAAGGCTATCATTGGAGTTTTTTATTTTAGCCATTCTGACAGGTGTAAGATGATATCTCAAAGTTGTTTTGATTTGCATTTCCCTGATTGCTAAGGAGGTTGAGCATGACCTTAAGTGTCTTTTGGCCATTTGAACTTCTTCTGTTGAGAATTCTCTGTTCAGTTCAGTGCCCCATTTTTTAATTGGGTTAATTAGCATTTTAAAGTCTAGTTTCTTGAGCTCTCTATGTATTTTGGAGATCAGACCTTTGTCTGTTGCAGGGTTGGTGAAGATCTTCTCGCAGTCAGTAGGTTGCCTTTTGTCTTAGTGACAGTGTCCTTTGCTTTACAGAAGCTTCTCAGTTTTAGTAGGTCCCATTTATTCAATTTTGCCCTTAATGTCTGTGCTGCTGGGGTTATACATAGGAAGCGATCTCCTGTCCCCATCTGTTGTAGGGTACTTCCCTCTTTCTCTTCTATCAGGTTCGGTGTATTCTGACTGATATTGAGGCCTTTAATCCATTTGGACTTGAGTTTTGTGCATGGTGATAGATATGGGTCTATTTACATTCTTCTACAGGTTGACATCCAGTTATGCCAGCACCATTTGTTGAAGATGCTTTCTTTCTTCCATTGTATGCTTTTAGCTCCTTGATTATTTTCCTCTCAAGATCCGTGAAGAATTTTGATGGGACCCTGATGGGGATTCCATTGAATCTATAAATTGCCTTTGCTGATGTTGCGGGAGGTCCTCCCACTCCTCCAGCCTATCACCGCTGAGGTACCAGCCCATTGGGGCGTGGTTTCTCTCCCTTTAAAAAAGCGGCCACTTCCCTCTCCTCTCTCTTCACTTCCTGCTCTGCCGGCGACTAGACTCCTTTCCTGGTTGTGTATAGGACTGTTGCCTGGGACAGTGATCTGTAAGTTTTTTCCCCTTTAACTAAATACCACCCTAATAGTCATAATCCCAAATTGGTGTGGCATTGTTTGTGACTTACGCCTTCATTTTGGCACCCAACGTTTGGTTTCAGAACCTCTCCTTTCCCCGCTCGCAGCCGTGAGTACGGCTTGGCGGCCACAAGTTCGGCTTGGCGGCCGCGAGTTCGGCTTGGCAGCTGCGAGTCTGGCTAGGCGGGAGCCCTCCCTTCCTCAGCAGCCTCCTGTGCCTTGCAGCGGTGGCCTTGGACTCCCCACGTGGATTTAAACTACACAGGCCCGCATAGTCTCTGCCCGCGTGGTTTGCTCTTTTCTGAGTCATTTTTAAATCTCCCTTGCAAGTACAGCTCTTAAGTGGCACGAACCAGAGCACGCAGTTGCTGAAAGCTGCAATCCCTCAGGATGACTGTCACGTGGAGGCATAAGCGGCTTCCAGATTGCTCTTCTCTACCCCTGGATTCTGGGTTTCTGGTTCCGTCTCAGGAATTGATTTAATTACATTTACTTTGTTGAGAAACTTGCATTTTCCAGTTTTTAACATCTACTAAGGCACTGAAACAGGACCATGTTTTCACCGCGACTCTGCAACAGCGCCACCTGCTGGATAATAGGTAATATTGCAGTTTTCGTTTCTAACGCAAATTTTACTGCTTTGTTTTCACTAATACAATGGATTAGTAAATTTATATTTACTAATACAATGAATTACATCATACAAGGTTTATATGATTATGGGGATACCTTAATTTGCTTGTTACTAGGCTTCAGTTTTCTTTTCCATATTCTATCATTAAGGAAGAATATGGCACTCCTAAGAATGATTGAATCTTTACGTACTAATAATGAACAGAAGAATATGGCACTCCTAAGAACGATTGAATCTTTACGTACTAATAATGAACAGAAGAATATGGCACTCCTAAAAACGATAGAATCTTTACAAACTAATAATGAACAGAAGAATATGGCACTCCTAAGAATTATAGAATCTTTACGAACTAATAATAAACAACTAATGGACAGGATTAAAATTATTGAAAATCAGAGGTTATCTGAACAAGTGGATACTATGACAGACAAAATTGATTCCATATCCAAGGGTATTAGAAAGTTACCAGAAAGGGTTCAGGCTGTTGAATTTGACCTTCAGACTTTATCACAAAGTTTTGATAAGGTAACAGACAGAATGTACCTCCAAGATGGGAATCTACATGTGGACCTCAAACAGCACTCGGGTCCCAGGAATGACTGACCTCGAGGTCTAGAATCTCAGCAGGGATACCGACCAAACAACGAGAGGACGGGAGCAAAGGATGACTGATGGAGGAAGGTCATTGGCTAATAAAGGAACTGCCCTGGCCCATTTAATTGGTTAGAGGATAGGTGGGAGGAGTAAACAGGACAGAACGCTGGGAGGAAGAGGAAGTGAGGTCAGAGACTTGACAGCTCTCCTCTAGGGAGCAGACGCCTGAGAGAGACGCCATGCCCCGCTCCCAGCGCTCCTGGCATGAAGCTCCGACCCAGGATGGACTAGGCTAGAATCTTCCCGGTAAGACCGGTGCTCACAGATAATTAGAATGGGCTAAATTAAGATGTGAGAATTAGCCTGTAAGTGCTAGAGCTAAAGGGCCAAGCAGTGCTTAAATGAATACAGTTTGTGTGTTGTTATTTCGGGGCATAAGCTAGCCGGGCAGGAGGCTGGGGTGTTGGGGACGCAGCCCCGCCGCCGCCCTTATTACTTCAGATGACGTCAATGCATCAACACGCAGGTCCGTGCATGCTCCCCAGTTCTCAGGGGTCCTCATGCACGACGTCCAGGCGCTCACTTGCAAGAAGTAGCTGGACACCCGAGCGCCCTTCACTCACTGCTGCCCTGACTGACTGCACTGGCCCTTGTGCCCACTTGCTGAGGTAAGTGCTGTCCGTTTTAGCTCACAAATGATGGGTGTGGCCCAAATGAGGAGAACCTGAGGGTGACTGATGGGGTGTGAAAAGGTAGCATGGAGTTAAATCTTGTTCCTAGGGCATGCTTCCAGAATGAGCTTTAATGTGTATCAGCATGCTTCCTGTTCCTCCTAGGTTTTAGGTAGGAGATGACGGGTGGATTGTGTGGAAGTGCAAGATCATTTGGAATGGAGCATGGGACAGAGGCACACGCTTGACTCCAGGATGCTCGAGTAAACATGTAAAAATTTCTGTGACCTCACCCGCCACCCAGCACTAGCGGCTCAGAAAAATGGGTTTAGAACTAAGTGGACATGGTCAGATTTAGTGGCTGCTAGTTCAGGAGTGCCTGTTAGCACACTGAATGCTAGCCAGACATTGCTTTTCAAGTACAACATCAAGGTTTTGGGACTGGGTTGGAATAGAATTCTAGCTAACGACACTGTCCAATTAAAACAAACCGTGTGCTCATCCAAAAGAAAAATGATCTGCTTAAGAAGTTATGACATGGCCAGGCAACAGTGGCTGAGACAAACAGTTCTCTGTGAGTTCTAGGCTAGCCTGGGCTACAAAAGCTAGTTCCAGGACAGGCTTCAAAACTACAGAGAAACCCTGTGTCAAAAAAACAAAACAATACAAAACAAAATAAAAAAAAACAAATAGAAAAAAAGAAGAGCTAGTTCCAGGACATCTAGGACTGTTACACAAAGAAATCATGTTTCAAAAAGCCAAAATAATAATAATGATAATAATCACCTCAGATATTTTATAATTTCTGTTATATTTCAGGTGTAATATTTGCATCAGCTCTTAACACCGAGGGTATTGATTTGGTCACTTCCTTACTCCTGTTTGACTGAAGGTAAACACACAAATATTCAGGCAATATTTAGAATAATACTTGGCCTATGACATATAGCATGTGACACGTTTTCAACAAAAGAATAGGTGTCAGAGTTATTCAAGGTTGGAAGTTGGGGAGGTTCAGTCCAGTCTTCCTGACAGATTCCTTAGGGTTTTCCTTGCTCTTAGAATTTTTGGGATCAGTAGTCATATCTGTTTACCCTGCATACACAATATAGATATAAAATGAATGGCTAAATCTGTTTACAGTTATAGAATAGGGAATCATTTAAATTTTTTTCTTTCTCTTTATTTTTTTTAGCATTAATGTCTTTATTACGGCTTGCAGTCCTTTATACAGGGGAAGAGGCTAAAATCTCTTTTTAAATTAACATTTCCTTTTATTTTACATAGGGATCACAGGTTTTTTTTTCCTTCCTCTCCTCTCAACCTCTCGCCCTCCCTGACTCCCATTTATCCCCCTTCCATTCTAACCACTGTTCCTTGGTCTCCATCCAGAAAGCGTCAGTCTAGAAGCCCTGGGACTTCATGCTTTCAGCTTGTGATTCCAGACCTGGGACAATATTTCCCTAATATTCCTAATGTTCCTAGTCCTTATGTTTGTGGGATAAGCACCAAGCTCATGGCCTGAGCAAGGGCTGTGCTCAGACCTTATTTCCCACTCCTTGGCTCATTTCATGCTTCTGACATCACACTTCTGAGTCTTGATATTTGTCTCCCCCTGCCTCCTGCCCCTTTCCTTACCTCCCTTCACTCCATGAGAGTGCAACCTTTTCTCCACCCTACTCCTGAACATTCTCAGCTTCCTCTCTCTCTCTCTCAGGATGTGTCCTGCTCCCCCTGCTCTCCCTCACAGTCCTGTCTATGCAGCCATGTCTATCACCTCAGACTCACTGGCATGTTCCTCCAATTTTACGACACAGTGCTCTTTTTTCTCACTGCTATCAATCTTGAGGCCATTGAGGAAAGAAGCCTGACATCCAGACTCTCCTGAGTTCTTTGAGACTGGGCTTGGACTCTGAACTTATGAGTTTGTGTCTGCCTGGTGCAGGTTTAGCAAAGCTCACACTCAGTCAGTTGAGCCGTCCCACATAGGCTAGCACTGCCGATGTCTGCTCTGCCTCCACATCCTTGTGCACACCCAGCAGAAGGCTGCACAGCCTGGCCTTACTTTGTCAAAGTCTTATTATCTTTAGTCAATCGAATTCTTCCTTATTGAAAGGATTTCTGTGAATAGAGTTTCCAGACACTACTCCAACCCTCTCTTAAACTGTGAATTCCCACATTCCCAGGTTGCCATTGTTCTTAGATCTATTTCTGTTAGTTTATGTGTGTGACTGTTTGGGCTGCCTGTATGTATGTGTACTACGTTCCCTTCTAATGTCCGTGGAGCTCAGAAGAAGTTAGTGGATACCCTGGAAATGGGGCTCTAGACAGCTGTGACCCACCATGTTGGTAACAGTAAGTGAACCTGGGTCTTCTGCAAGAGCACCAAGTACTCTTAAGCACTGCGTCATCTCTCTAGTCCCAACCAGGCTTCATTGTAGTGACAGTGACATCAGTTATATCCCTAAATGCATGATATAACAGAAGAAGAAGCTAAACTTCTGTTTCTTTTCCACAGTCGGGGTCAGAGCCCTGGTCACTCAGTGTTTAGGCCAAAGAGGACAATTCGCTACAAGCTGTGTTGACTTTGTCCCACCCTGAACCTGATCTCAGCTCCTTTTCCTATTTCTCTCTGGATGACCCTCCCCCCGCCCCGCCTGGGATAAGCCTCTCTTTCTACCGCTGGAGAATTCAGTCAATGTTTTCCTTTCATAGTTGTGATGTTGGAACTTCACCATCCCTGAGGTCCTAGGCCTCTCCTCTGGGACCCCAGGTACTCATACTTCCACGTGAGCCTTCACTCCTGACCTATATACTTGACATCGATCATGAATCATATTCCAGAAACCTTGCTTCAGGCAGCTTCTGTGAAGCTGGTCAGGGTGGACTTAACTCTGGAGTCTTAAGACACCTGGGAGGCTGGCTCTCCGAGAATGGGTTAGAATGCTAAGCTTCTTTTGATAGTCTCCTCCTGGGCGCAAACTTTTTCCTCTTGTAGCTTTACCTTGTGTGGGCATCAGTACCAGATTCCATGTTCTTGGAAGCCTTTTTGGTGAAAAAGGGGTATTTTTGTTCTATGACATTGTAGGAGAGATCTCATCTAAATGGAACCCTATTCTTGAGCCCCTACTGACACGGACATACTTTCTGGCAGGATTTGTTGAAGGCAACTTGAACATTCATTGCAGAAATTGAGATACAGAAGTCGCCACATTGTATATACCAGGTTCTGTTCTCTGTTTCTGTCCCCTTTCCCCAGCTGGTCATCCTCAATCCATTTCTTTTCCGTTCTTGAACCCATCAATGCTCCTTGTAAAGCCTTCCCTTCTCCATCTGCTCTACCCTTCCATACTATTTCCTTACCACATCAGATCCTGTGCTGTCTACATTCACTGGCCACATAGGCCATCTTTTTCTAAAGGGATTCATAATGTCTACAACACTAGCATGAACCACTAATGGAAGAAATCCCACTGGCCAAATACAGAGTATTTCATGCACTCAGATGGGCTTAGAAGACATTCAAATACAGCCTTAGTCCCTCACCTAATATAGTCTACAGATTACAGAAAATCTCATATCAGCATCCAAGGAAATCTGTGTAGGTTTTTTTTACAGATATTCATTGTGTGTGTGTGTGTTTGTGTGTGTGTGTGTGTAAAGGAATGCTAGTGTACCATTGGCTTTTGTGTATGTATTTATATATGATTTAACACTTAGAAGGACAAGTTTACGATCTGTCTCTCCATTTATATGTTTGTTAAGTAGCACATACATAATACATACTAGATAGTTCCTAAATGTGACTGCAAGTACTTATTGAGTGTGCCAACTCTCTTAAAGCATTTCCAATTACATTGAGTTAGAAATAAATAAGCCCTTACATAAATTAAATATTCACACATCTCACAGAAACAAGGAAAGCAAACTATATTTTTCTCAAGTACACATTTTCACTGTGTCTTGCAATGAGAACTTAAGGGTAGCTAACTAGGTGGGTATTAGAAAATATTTGAACTGGAGACTGTTGGCAGTACCCAGAAAACTACTGGCTTTTTCTGAAACAACAATTGTACTTCTGGCTCCTAAAATTCGTTGTGAAGTTGCCATGAGCACAAATAGGCAGCATCAAATATGTATTTGATTAGGGATGTGGAACTTTGAAGTGGACTGTGGTGTCGTAGGTGCCAGATGAACCCAAATTCCCTGAGGTTCTCTTGAGGAAAAGCAGGTACATACAACTCAGATGAAAGTCACCTTTGCTTCGAATAGTGGTTCTCAACAAGTTTGACCCACTTGGGGTTGCTTCTCAGATATCCTGCATGTCAGATATTTACATTATAATTCATAACAATAACAAATTATAGTCATGAAGTAGCAACAAACAATTTTATGGTTGTAGGTCACCACCACATGGGTAACTGTATAAAGGGTTGAACCATCAGGAAGGTTGAGAACCACTGCTTTAGAATCATATAGAAAGCTGTTCTCTCTGTGCCGGGACAGATGGACCCAGTGCCATTGCAGTCAATGTCTACAACAACTCTGCCTGCAAATTCCTCAAATGAAGTCCTTGGGACATTCTGGATCATTGGCCAACATCGGCCTCTCCACAAATTTAGGTGTTCTGTGGCCTGGCATCGTTTTGTGAACACGGGGAATTGTATCCCCACCCCTGTGCCTTCTTCTGCTCCCAAAATGTCTTGTTCTGTAAATATGACCTGATTAGTTGCCCAGGAACAACAACATACTCTCTTATATCCAAAATGTGTCAGAAACATGTAAGTTTAACAAAGATGAGAGGAGTTCCTTTGTGGCTTGCTCTGCTCTGTCCCCAGGTACGTTAAAGGTATAAGGGCCTATGGATTTCCAAGTATCATGTGACATCACGGGGAGAGTGTCATGAGGATCATGAGAAGCTAAAGTGCACATTTCTGTCATTGTCTCTTGTTTTTGCAGTTTTTTAGCAGTGTCCTCTAGCGCTAAAGCATTCACTCCAGCAGAAAAGCTCTTTAAGGTGTAACCCATTGTGAGTAACTTCAGGGAGAGCCCCACACTGAATGGATCCAGTAGTCTCCGTACTCCCAAGAGTAGATAAATAGTAGAGACTGCTGGGAGTCAGTCTCAGACCAGCAGAACAGTCTGGAAGAAACCAGTAGAGCAGCTCAGCAGGAGCAGAGACCAGGTGAGCTGCCTGGAAGAGGCTTAGAGGAGCTGATCTCTCTGGAAAGACTGCAGCCTGCTGTCCAATCTGTGGACTGCACAGTGTGGCTCAGGTTTCCATATTTGGAGAGCCATCAGTCCTACCGATTTAGGCTTTGGTGACAAAGCTGACTTGGAGTCATTTCTCTCCTGTATGCAACCCCTCACCCATATTCCTGTAATAAAGTCTTATAAATGCAATTTGTTCTCCAGGTGGACTCCGGTATTGTTGTTCCTCCTGACTGGGGCAGGATTTCTCTCTGCAGAAGTAAATGTGTGTTTTCTTACAAAAAGTGTGTTCTGCAATAGGAGGTGTGAGTAAGATGTTGCTAGAGGCAAAAGAGTAGGTGAAGCAGCAATACAGGAGGCCAGTGTAAGTGATAATCAGACAGTCGTCTAGGGTCCTAAGACACAAAGCTCAGGCTTTGCAGCTGGGCACCATGTGCCACCTCCCACTGTCAAGCATCTCCTTGCGTCACAGCAGCCTGCCCTTTCCACTCCTTTTATGCCCAATTTTCTGTCTTTCCCCCTCTCTTCCTTCTCAAAGGTTAGAATCCAAGGATTTCCTAGCAGTGAGTGAAAAGGGAAGGTGAGTGTGTCCTGTTCTGCTGATGCTCACAAAATGCACATATTAGGGGCTTTTCTGTGTGAGGCATCACCCTTGAAGACCTCAGCTTCTTGCATTAGCAGGATGCAGGCCCAGATGCTCTGCTTTTTTATTTTTATTTTTCAAATCTACAAAAGATCTCATCTTTATAAAAACACACAGTATATTTAAAAGGGTGTAACACAACTTCAGGAAGGATAGTATTGTCTTTAGGGTAGATATTCTTCCCTTTCTCCTGATAGGGTGTTTAGGAGGAATTTGATGGGATATACTCAGGTTAAGAATTCTTGGAGGATACTGTTATAATTTATGAACCCCAATAGTGTACTTATGGCTCAATGTTCAGTAAGCTGAATATTGAAAAGAATTTTTTCTTTTTGTGTTTCGAGACAGGGTTTCTCTGTAGTTGTTGGAGCTTGTTCTGGATCTAGCTCTTGTAGACTAGGCTGGCCTTTAATTAACAGATGTTCACCTGCCTCTAACTCCCAAGTGCTGGTAAAAAGAGGCGTGTACCACCTTATCTCGGTAAAAGTATTCTTAATGTTTTTTGAATATTTTAATCAACCATGCTGTTTGGGATCATGACCTTACCTCACTCCTTATACATAAAAATGAAGCCATGGTGGTGGTTTTCTGCAATGATTCATTGGTAAAGATGCTTGCTGACAAGCCTGAATGTTTTAATGGTGATACTAGTTCTTCCCAGCTGCCTAGCTAGCTTAGCCTCAAAATAACTACATAGAAACTGTATTAATTAAATCACTGTTAGGCACATTAGCTCTAACTTCTCATTGGCTAACTCTTACATATTAGTATAACCCACTTCTATTTATCTGGGTATTACCATGAGGTCTTCTCCTTCCGGCCAAGTTATAGCCCGACTATCTCTGGTTGCAGTTCCATGGCATCTCTCTCACTCTGCTTTCTCCCTCCCAGCATTCAGTTCTGTCTTCCCTGCCTACCTAAGTTCTTCCCTATCAAATACCAAAGGAGTTTCTTTATTCATTAACCAATGTAAGGAACACATAAATAGAAGGACTTCCTTCACCATTTCCCCTTTTCTGTTTAAACAAAAAGGAATGATTTAACTTTAACATAGTAAAATTACATATAACCAAACAGTTTTCAAGGAAGAATTACAGTTACAATATTCTTATCTACTTTCTCTTTTATCATAACTAAGGAAAACTATAACTATCACTATAAATTCTTCAACTCCATCAAAGACTCCAGAAGGATATAATATTACATAAGTAAACAGGAAGTGTACTGTAAGCAACTTTCAGAATTCTTGAATTGACAGAGACATTTCGCTACCTGGACAGGTACCCTAAATTTTTTCTTTACCATTGGGGCATCCATCTTCAGCCTACAGGCCCAGAGTATCCGGCCAACTTTTCCATGAAGCAGGAAATTTCTAAGACCTTTCAGTCACTTTCTTCTGTATCCTGCACAATGTCTCGCAGACTCTTTCATGAATCAGGAACCCTGAAGAACCACCTCATCTTTAGCCAATTTCAGCAGTCATTTCTCTGCAGGTACTACATGCCCAGTTAATCAGTCCAGGCAAGAGCAGTTTCTTGCTCTAGTCGTTCACCAGCTTCATAAGGAGCCTCTTCGATGACCATCTTCCTCTTGAAGTAGCTTGATGCTGCCAGGAGCAGATGTGTGTCATTGTCATGTAAAGTCACATCTTCTTAATACATTTAAATGCCATATTATGAAGCTTTCTGAAAGCTTTGAAGAATACCGAAGTAACTGAAATATATCTCTGCATATCTAGAAAGTCTAAATGACATGACAACAAACTCTATTATAAATGATTATCTATTAACCTATATTTCTTAATTATACATTACATTTTTTAAATGACCTACACAATCACAATACCTTAAGATCAAAATTACGTATACATATAACAAAATTGGCCTTAAATTTGTATCAATAAACCAAGATCCATACCAATGCAAATTATTCCTATCTATATTGTAACCCCCTTTAAATATAAAAGAATGTATATAAACAATATTTGGCAATATGGGCATAGTTTTTTCTATACTGCTTTCTGCTCTTTAGGGGTGCTGTTTATCAGTTATTTAATGGTGTATCCTGTGTGCTAGGATTATATCAGTCAGCAGTTGGGCAAAGTAATTTTTTGAGGGTATTTAAAGTGGCCTTTCAGGAGGGTATGGTCTATCAAACCATATTTGTATAGAAGCAACCCACAGGTTCTCATGTTCTGTGAAAGGAAAAGAACCTCTTTTCCAAAGCACCATATCCTTAGACTCAAATTTTGAAGTCAAGATACCTTTATAATATACATGCTTGTTTAGCTTAGCAGCCCATGCAATGAAATGTCTCTCTGTACTTAGCTTCTTCACAGTTATAAAAATTCAAAGAAAACATAATACAATACATAATCTAGAGTCTTTGTGAATTTTCCATTTTTAGATGGCTCATTTTTCTCTATTGAATCTATGACTATCTGTACTTGGTCTCTTTAAAGACTTTACCCTCCATTTAAAAGCTTTAACTTTATTTTATGACTCTCTATAGTCTTTTTTTCTTTTCTCTTCCAAGCCTACATACATTTATCCAACACTATGACCCATTTACAGTTCTTTTTTTTATTCTGTCCTAATGTGTATCTAATTCTTTTCTGATCAGAAGTTGTAGTATTTGGGGCGGCGTGGCTGCGTTCCCAGCACCCCGGCTGCCTGCTTGGCTAGTTTATGCCCCAAAATAACAACACACAAAATGTATTCATTTAATCACTGCTTGGCCCATTCTCTTCTAGGCTAATTCTCACATATTAATTTAGCTCATTTCTAATCATCTGTGTGTAGCACCCCAAGGTGCGCTTACCGGGAAGATTCTAGCCTAGTCCATCCTGGGTCGGAGCTTCATCCCGGGAGCGGGGCATGGCGTCTCTCTCAGGCGTCTGCTCCCGAGAGGAGAGATGTCGAGACTCTGACCTCACTTCCTCTTCCTCCCAGCATTTTGTTCTGTCTACTCCTCCCACCTATCTTCCAACCAATAAAAGGGGCCAAGGAAGTTCCTTTATTAGCCAATGACCTTCCTCCATCATTTCCCCTTTTTCGGTTTAAACAAAAAAAAATGCTTTAAATTTAACATAGCAAAATTACATATAACAAAACAGTTATCAAGTAAAAATTACAATAATCTTTATCATAACTAAGGAAAACTATAACTATAACTAACTATTCTTAACTCCATCAAAGACTCCAGAAAGATATAATATTACCTAAGTAAACAAGAACTAAGAAACTTCAAACTCTAGAAATGACAAAGACATCTCGCTGCCTGGACAGTCACCCAAAGTTCTATTGTACCGTTGGGGCATCCATGTTCAGCCTTCAGGCCCATGGTATCCAGCAGACATTTCCATAAAGCAGGAAAATTCAAAGTCAGTTCAGTCACTATCTGTTGTGTCCTGCAGAATGTCTCACAGACTCTTTCATGAATCAGGAACCCCGAAAGATCATCTCACCTTAGGCAAGTTCAGTAGTCTTCTCTCTGTGGGATCTCTGTGTCCAGTTTATGCAATAGTCCAGGCAAGAGCAGTTTCTTGCCCAAATGGCTATCAAACTCCATAAGGTGCCTTTTCGATGCCCATCTTCCTCTTGAAGTAGATTGGTGCTGCCAGGAGCAGAGTGTCTCATTGTCATGAAAAGTCCTAAGTTATTAAAACATTTAAATGTCCTATTCTGTAATCTTTGAAAGATATGAAGAATGCCTATCTAAAATATATCTATGTACATCTAGAAAATCTTAACTAACATGACTACAAACTTGACTATTATGATTATCTATTAACTACCTATATACATTACATTTTTAAATGAACTACACAATCACAATACCTTAATCGAGATCAGAAATACATATACATATAACAAAATTGACCTTAAATTTCTATCAATAAAGCAAAATCTATACTAATGCAAATTATTCATATCTATATCATATCCCCCTTTAAATGTAAAAAGACGTTTATAAACCATATTTGGGAACATGGGCGCAATTTTTTCTCTCCAAACTGCTTCCTGCTGAATGGGGGTGTCGTTAATTAGGTCTTTCATGGTATAACCTGTGTGCTAGGTTCATCTCAGTTGGCAGTTGAGCGAAGCAATTTTCTGAAGATGTTTACACCAACCCTTCAGGAGGGCGTGGTCCATCATACCAAATTGGAATAGAAGAAATGATCAGTGTCTCATCCTCTGTGAAAACAAAAGAAGAATCTCTTTTCCAAAGTATCATATCCTTAGATCCAAATTCAAAATATCTATGTTGGATTAGTTCAGCAGCATTTATAAACAAATATCTTTTAGCGGCTGTTGCTCCTTCCTCAGCATTCAAACAATTCAAAGAGAGCATAATAGCATACAGTATCAAAATTCTCTGTGTATTTTCCATCTTTGTGCAGCTTTGTTTTAACCTCTATTTTGTTTATTTTTACTTTTAACTCTTTGCTTTTTGAGACAGGTTCTCTGTATCTTTGACCTGAAGTAACTCTGTAGACCAGGCTGTCTTTGAGCTCTCAGAGATCTGCCTGTCTCTGCCTCCCAGGCATTGGGATTAAAGGTGTGTGCTACCACACCTTGAAGTCACAGAGGTCTATCTCCCTCTGCCTACCAAGTGTTGGGATTAAAGGTGTGTACCACACACAACAACTCTCTTCCTTTTTTTTGTTACTTTAAGAACATTAAATTTTAGTCTGCATATATTTTTAACACACTTCAAACCATTTAGAAATTTTCTTTGTCTTTGAATCTCTCTTTACTGTATATCTCTCTTTTTCTGACCACATGAGTCTTTAATTTACCAAGCAATATCAGTAGGATTAAAGGCGTGGCTTTGCAGGCTGGATCCAGCCCATTCCTTAGCTTTCCATCCTCATGACTGAGGTACTGGCTGTAGCCAGCAAGTGAGCTTCAGCAGCCTGTGCTTGCAAACCGCACAAACCGCATGCGTAAAAGAGTCAGAGTTTTTCCTGGCAGGACAGCCCAGAAAGCCGGCATTTTTAAACGGCACAGCTTTTTTCCTGCTACGGCTGAAGACCAAAAAGCATGCGTTCAGCTTTTCGTCAACAGCGTTTAAGTGTTTCGTGGCAGGACCTCTTAATGAGCTGCAGGCTTTGCAGCTAAAGCTGAGTCAGGAAGCCTCTCTTAGATGAAAGTGCATGCTTGCCTCTAACAAGCAGAGCAGACCCGAGAACACAGCGAGTCTAGTTGCCATCAAACAAATCGTAGCACTTTACTCCAAATGCTCTATTCAAAAGCTCTGTCTCCCGCAGGAGCCAGACAGAGATCGCAATGGTGGCACAGCCCCAGGAAGTCACGCTTTAAAATGACACAGCGTTTTTCTGCTACTGTTGCCGAATCAGAAAATCTCTCTACAGCATGGCACCAACAAACAGCAAAAATCTGTGTTAAACTCTCTCTCCCTTATTTTTAAGACTTGTCAGGTTTTTTAAGTGGGTTTAGTCCATCACGTGGGGCGCCAACTGTAGTATTTGGGGCGGCGTGGCTGTGTTCCCAGCACCCCGGCTGCCTGCTCGGCTAGCTTATGCCCCAAAATAACAACACACAAACTGTATTCATTTAGTCACTGCTTGGCCCCTTCTCTTCTAGGCTAATTCTCACATATTAATTTAGCCCATTTCTAATCATCTGTGTGTAGCACCCCAAGGTGTGCTTACCGGGAAGATTCTAGCCTAGTCCATCCTGGGTTGGAGCTTCATCCCGGGAGCGGGGCATAGCGTCTCTCTCAGGCGTCTGCCCCCAAGAGGAGAGCTGTCGAGTCTCTGAGCTCACTTCCTCTTCCTCCAAGCGTTCTGTTCTGTTTACTCCTCCCACCTATCCTCTAACCAATAAAATGGGCCAAGGCAGTTCCTTTATTAGCCAATGACCTTCCTCCATCAAGAAGTGTTTCTGAAAATGCTAAGCAGCTCGGTCTCAGTGGTTCTGGACGCTGACTCCACCTCTCTCAGGCTTTAAATATGGTGAAGATAGTTCACCTCAGCTCTAAGACTGCTGGGTGGAAGCCTTCCTCACCACCTAAACTCTGGGTAGCACTGTGCAGCATATAAACCATTTTTTTCCTGAGTAAAAATTAAATGCGCCATGCAGTGCACTACATGGCCTTGAAATATTTATATGTAGGTTAGCAGGAAACCACCATGCCCTCAGGCCTTGTAAGCCTAGTATATCTGATCCCTCTGTCTGCCCAGGTGGGGAATGCTGAGCTGTGGGTATAGTGCCCAAGGGGGTACGCAAACACCTGGGCCCATAAATGCCATTGAAATGCTCCATAGCCAGAGGCTGTACTGGTAACATGGCCCAGGAAGCTGCATTTTAAAAGGGCAGGGCTCTTATTCTGCTGCTTCTGCTGAGTCAAGAAAATCTCTATTAAATTAGCTGTGGCACACCTCCAGCAAACAAAGAAGTTATGTTAAACTCTATATTTCTTTAGTCTATAATTCTTTTTCCAACTTTCTCAGGTTTTAAATGGATTTAGATGACCATGTTGGAGCACTAATAGTTTCAGAGTGGGACTGCTCATTTGTCCCAGGCACCCAGCTAGATTATCCATGAAATAACCACACAGAAACTGTAATAATTAAATTACTGCATGGCCCATTAGCTCTAACTTCTTATTGGCTACCTTTCTTTTTCAAGGTAGGGTTTCTCTGTGGCTTTGGAGCCTGTCCTGGATCCAGCTCTAGTAGACCAGGCTGGTCTCGAACTCACAGAGATCTGTCTGCCTCTGCCTTGCGAGTGTTGGGATGAAAGGTGTATGCCACCAAGAGCCAGCATTATTGGCTAAGTCTTATATTAATTTAATCAATTTCTATTAATCTGTATAACTCCGTGAGGTTGTAGCCTACCATCAAAGGTACAGCATGACTATCTCTGCTGACAGTTCCATGGCATCTTTCACTCTGCTTTCTTCCTCCCAGCATTCAGTTCTGTCTTCCTTGCCTACCTAAGAACTGTCCTATCAAAATGCCAAGGGCTTTACTTTACATATGAAAAGAACACAAAAGCAGAAGGATCTCCTGCACCACCAGATGGCCTGATCTCTGGGATGTGCATAATGGAAAGAGAGAACTGATTTTCCCAAGTTGTCTTCTGACATCCAAACATGTGCTGTGACATGCACTAAATGGTAAAGGTCCATACTCACATAAAAAATAAATTCAACAATTAGAAGGAATCCTAATTTACTTAGCTACTAACTCTACAGGTATTTGACAATGATTTTGTGTTTACAGATGTTGATTTTCACATTTATAAGTCAATATATTTGCGCTACAACTTCCTTAGGAATCTTGCTAGCTGTCCTGATGTCACAGCGCTCTAGGATTCTACAATTAAAAGGAAGAAAGAAAAAGTTTGCATTTGTGTGAGGGGACTGGAGAGATGGCTAAATGGCTAGGAGATTTTGTTGTTCTTTCAGAGGACCAGAGTACAGTTCCCAGGATCCACCTCGGTAACCATCTATCTATAAGTTGAGCTTCAGGAGATCCAGTGTTCCCTGTAGGCATGCATAGGTACAAGCACACCAACTAATAATGATCTTCTGTTTAAAAAAGATTTTTAAAAAATCTGAAAATCACAATTTGTGATTTCTTTTTTTTGAGTTTTTTTTAACTTTTTTTTATTGAGAAAAGAGAAAAAAAAACAAATTTCCTCCTCCTCCCAGCCTCCCATTTCCCTCCCCCTCCTCCCACCCTTCTCCCCTTCCCCCCACACCTCTCCCCCTCCCTCTCCAGCCCAAAGAGCAGTCAGATTTCCCTGCCCTGTGGTAAGTCCTAGGTCCTCCCCCCTCCTTGCATTTCTAGGAAGGTGAACATCCAAACTGGCTAGGCTCCCGCAAAGCCAGCACATTACGTAGGTTCAAAACCCCGTGCCATTGTCCTTGGGTTCTCATCAGCCCTCATTGTTGGCCATGCTCAGAGAGTCCAGTTTTATCCCATGCTTTTTCAGTCACAGTCCAGCTGGCCTTGGTGAGCTCCCAATAGATCAGCTCCACTGTCTCGGTCTGGTGATGGATGGAGACAGAGACAGAGACCCACACTGGAGCACTGGACTGAGCTCCCAAGGTCCCGATGAGGAGCAGAAGGTGGGAGAACATGAGCAAAGAAGTCGGGACCACGAGGGGAGCACCCACCCACCGAGACATTTTGTGATTTCTTAACCTGTAACTTCAATAAATTTAATATTAATTTTTAGATTGGTTTATTTTTCATGTGTACAGTGTTCTATCTGCATGCATGCCTTCATACCAGAAGAGGGCACCAGGTCTCATTATAGATGGTTGTGATCCACCATGTGGTTCATGGGAATTGAACTCAGGACATCTAGAAGAACAGGTAGTGCCCTTAACATTTAAGCCATCCCCTTAATATTAATTTTAAAAGCAATGTAAATTCTAGTTTTCTTTTTATTAATTAATTATTTTCCCAATCACATTTCCTCTCCCTTCTTTCTCTCTTCCCAGACACTTCTACTAATCTGCCTTTTCCCCCCATCTACTTCTTCTCTTTTCAGAAAAGAGCGGGTCTCCCATGTATATCAGCCATCTGTGGCATATCAAGTTGCAGTAAGACTAGGCACGTCATCTCCTATTAAGGTTGAATAATACAATCCAGTAGGAGGATAAGGTTCCCAAAGCAAATCACAGGGTCAGAGACATCCCCACTGTTAGGAGCCCCATCAGAAGACCAAGACCATAATTTACACAACTGTAAAACATGGGTAGAGGGCCTAGGTCAGTCCCTTGCAAGCTCTCTGGATGGCAGCCGAGTCTCTGTGATCCCAACTGGATCCAGGTTAGTAAATTCTGTGGTTTTTCTTTTGGTGCCCTAGGCCTCTCTGGTTCCCACAATCCTTTCTCCACCTCTTCCACAGGATTCTCTGAGCTTCATCAGTGTTTGTAGTTCTGCATCTGTTTCCATCAGTCTCTGGGTGAAGGATTACATTTTCTTAATTTGATCCTCTTGATATTTTCCAACATCTCAGCACACTGAGGAAATTTCTTTGAGAATATTAATTGTTCGAATGGAAGCTAGCCCGAGGTTATTTCACTTTTGTATACTTACTGTATATATGGTGCTTTCTCAGCTCAAGTACTGATACAGAGCACTCTCAGCTTCAGGAGTTTGCTGGCACTGTGAAAAGGGCAGAGACCCACACAGTGTCAGCCTAGTCAGACATGAGAAGTACTGAGCAGGACATCGTACAGTGACTCTGATGGAGATTCCCAATAAACCATCTGGAGCATTTTCATTGTTTCAATGGTGACGTCAAATGTTTTGCAGTGACTTGTCCCCACAAATCCTACATAAACTCCACTTCACAACCATGGCACTCCTTCAGGTAGAGGACAGTGTTGGTGTGTTTTCAATGTCCTCTCAAGGAAACTGGGACAAACACTAGCTGACATAACCATGTCCACTTAATTCCCAGATCTTGCAGTGTGCACCCAGTGAGATACAGAAGCTAGAGTTCTCCAGAGGTTCACCCAGAGGCCATGTGCTCGGTGTAAATGTGTGTCCTCATCCCTACTTGCGCACCTGCAACAGCTTTCTTGCTCCTCACATCATTCCTCAAGGCTTTGGTGGACTTGGTTGGATTCCAATTTGGTTACATTCAGCACATGCTCCCTAGAGCCTCTTTCACTTGGCATGTATCTCCTATAGGGATTGTGTGATGGAAAGAGGACAGATGTGAATCTTGCTAAAACCCACATGCTGCAAAGTCATTTCAATCCACAAAGCATTTATGGAGATGACACTACTCTCTTTTAGGTCTCATCATGGCTTTCCAATCCCAACAAGTGGAGCCCAATGTCTACAAACTGGATGTAAATGAAATTGAGGTGAGCCTTGATTTTGAACACGAGGCCACTGCAGCAACAGAAAGTGTCTTCTTTGGAGAAGGGTCTCTAAAAGGTTCCGACAAACCAAAGAACCAGGGCATCTCACACCACGAGGATGATGTGACCCACGTTGTTAACTTCAACTACGTTGGTGATGACATCAGGCATGAGAGCCATGGGAGCCACCAAGGGTACAGAAACCCACAGTTGAAGGAGCAGGAGAATATGGCTGCTGGCAGAGTGCCACAGGTCCGGCGCACAAGGCCAAGGATCCAGTTTGGTCTCACACCCATGCAGCTGAATGAGTTGGAAGATGTTTTTGAAAAAACTAAGTACCCCGATGAGATCATAAGGTATGTGACTTGTTTCAGTAGCTGTTCTAGCACCCATCCATCAGCATCTCATTAGGAGATATGTTCTTCACACTGTTGCCCCTATCTGGTTTGAGCCCAAGCATGAGGTCTTTGTTTAGTTACTGGGTATGGGAAGGATGTTTTTGTGGTCAAATCAATACACACACACACACACACACACACACACACACACACACACACACAGTGTTAATTCTATAAACTGTTTGGTGCCTCTCAATTTCTTTGTAAGTTTTCTTTTTTTTTATCCTCGTCTTCTTTGTGACCCATGTTTTATAATGGGAATTGAACTCAAGATCTAGTGGTTTCTAAGCAATCCCTCTACTAGTACAGCATATCCACCTTGTGTAAATTAATGTGGTTATTTTTGCAATAAAATAAAGATCAATGAAAAGCCGCTTTCATACTTTAGAGCTCACCATTTCTACATAGTTTTGTGTTGCCTGTGATCCATTTCCAGAAATCTCTTCATTTTGCCAAGCTGAAATGCTGTATTTCACTAACAGCTCCACCTTCCATCTTCTTCCCACAGGAAGGACCTTGCAAAGCGCTTGTTCCTGGGAGAATCCAGAGTGCGGGTCAGTAAATCCGAAAAGGGTTTGGGCAGGGCACTCTGCTTCAGGACATGGTCCATTTTCTTGTACCCATTATGAAAAGCATGCGTGAGTGAGAGGTGTCCTTGTCTGGGTTAAAATAGTAACTGAGCACTGAGTCTTGAAGTTTTCCAGAGGTAAAAATGGAACGGGCATCCATTAAGTGTTCTTTCCCATTATTTGAGACAGCATAGTCTCTTGACTGAAAAAAAAAATTTAAAAGCTCATTTCTAATTTTTATCATTTTTATCATATTTGATTTTCTTTATTGAGCTATATATTTTTCTCTGCTCCCCCTTCCCTTTCCCTTCTTCCCGACTACGCTCTCCTGTAACCCCCACATGCCCAATATACTCAGGAGATCTCGTCTTTTTCTAATTCCTATGTAGATCCATTTATGCCTCTCAGAGGGTCCTCTTTGTTGTCTCAGTTCCCTGGGATTGCTGGTTTTCTTTGCTTTATGACTAAAAACCACTTATGAGTGAATATATATTATATTTGTGTTTGTGGGTCTGAGTTACATCATCCAATATGGTGTTTTTTAGATCCATCCATTTGGCTGCAAATTTCAAGATGTCATTTTTTTTTACTGTTGTGCAAATGTATATTTTTCTTTCTTCCATTCTTTAGTTGAGGGCCATCTAGGTTCTTTCCAGGTTCTGGCTCTTACGAATAATGCTGCTATGAACATATTTGAGCTGATCTTCTTGTGGTGTGATTGAGTATATAACCAACAGTGGTATTGCTTGGTCTGGAGGTGGATTGTTACCTAGTTTTCTGAGAAATCGCCATTCTTACTTCCAAAGTGGCTGTAAAGTTTACACTCCCTCCAGCAATACAGGAATGTTCCTTTTACCCCACATCCTCTACAGCATAAGTTGTCATCAGTGTTTTGATCATGGCCATTCTTATAGGTATAAGATGGAATCTTAGAATTGTTTTGATTTGCATTTCTCAGATGTTGAACATTTCCTCAAATGTCTTTCAGCCATTTGAGATTCACAGAACACTTATAATCAGTATGGGAACATCATATATGTAGACAGCATTGAGCATTATATGGTCATGCATATAGGAAAACATAAATGTTTACTGGTATGTGTACAGTGATTAATACTGAAGTCCAGACACTCAGGTCATTTCAGGGTACTTATGTGTACTGTTGTAGTAGGACTCTAAGTGACCTTGGGAACATCTAATTGATGTAGCAAGTAGTAGGAGAAAAACAGGGCTCTGTTTCAACAAAGAAACACTTAGTTATAAGTGTGGATTAAGTAAGGCCAGAGAGAAATTAGTGTTTCATAACGAACCTTTGTTTAATTTATCCAAGAGTCATGTGGGAAGACACTCACAAGTGCGCATGATTGGCCCTCCACCTTTGTAAGTTTGTGGAAAGCCGATGTAGACAGCAGCAAAGTTGAACCTTCATGTTCCCCCATGCTGTGTTTAGATTATCTAAAAACAATGCCAAAATAGTCATGTCAGTGTTATGACATGTATGTGGCTGACAGCTTTAAAGGGTTAATTTTGTTACAATTAAACAAAAAGAATAACATTGAGCTCATTTAAGTTAATCGAGTAAAGAAAACGGGATCAGGTGAAGTTATAGAACGTCAAAATGCAGGTTGGTAATGAGGAGAGGGCCCGAAGAATAAAGCTCTTGCCACATGAGTCTGAAGATCTGAGTTGGGACCCTCAGCATAAAGTTTAGCAGGTGTCAGCTCACCTGTAGTCAGAATCTCTTATTCAGGAGGCAGAGACTGCAGATCCTTAGGGAGACCTAGATTAGCTCAGTTGCTGAGTTGAGGTTCAGGGCCAACCCTGACAGTGTAAATCATGTGGGGAGCAAGCTAGGAAGATGCTTGACTCTGACCTTGGTACTCTGCAAGCATGAGTATGCATTTGCACATAGATACACATGCAGATCACACACCTTTGCAAGTTTTTATGTGTTTGCAAATACATAAAAAGCAAAGGTGCCAAGCCACGGTCAAGTGTGTCTTCTGTTGACTAACTTAAAAACTGAAAGTATTCTTTTCCTTTAAAGGACACTATGTTGAACATGTGGTTTTTTTGGAATGTGGGAAAAGATAGAGCTCACTTGAAGAAAGAGCTGTAGCTATCTTATTTTCAAATGAATTTCTTTTCTTCAGACATTAAAAACTAATGTTTAGATCATGGGATAAAAGCTTAGGTCATGAGTCCAGAGAAACTGACTGCTCCATAGCAAATGAGAAAGGAGAAAGGCAGTGCAGAGTGCTATTCATGCTAACTTCCTTCAGCATGGATCAGGGCAGTCTTGATGTAGGCAAATTCCCTACCTGAAGCAGTAGCTTGTGCGGAATAGCATTCCTGCCTAGGAGCCCCTGATGACTGACATCCTAACACCACAATGTGTAAACTAGAGTAGGACCAGGCTCAGGTTGGAGAAACTGGGAGAGAAGAGGGAGAATCCCCCAGGATGGAGAGGAAGAGAGATTGGAAAAGAAAAGCTGAAGGAGTGAGGCATTCTCCCCCTGTCGAGATGACAGGACACTGTACTTCTGCTCCAGAGAGACAGAGGTGCTGCAGTCCTATAGACTGTTGGGAGGAAGCTCTGGAGACACAGATGCACTGCAGCTTCAGAGAAGCCAATGCACTACAGTTCTAGAGGCTGATGCACTGCAGCTCTAGAGATGCTGATGAATCACAGCTCTAGAGAGATTGATGATGCACTGCATCTCTAGAGAGACTAATGGACTATCACTCCAGAGCCATTTGTCCTGCAGCTCTAGAGAAACTGATGATGCACGGCATCTCTAGAGAGACTGATGGACTATCACTCCAGAGCCATTTGAACTGCAGCTCTAGAGAGACTGATGATGCACTGCAGCTCTAGAGATGCTGATGAATCGCAGCTCCAATGAGACTGATGATGCACTGCATCTCTAGAGAGGCTGATGGACTATCACGCCAGAGCCATTTGTACTGCAGCTCTAAAGAGACTGATGATGTACTGCTTCCCTAGAGAGACTGATGGACTATCACTCCAGAGAGGATGATGCACTGGAGCTCCAGAGAGGATGAGAAACTGCACCTCTAGAGGCCTATGCACTACAGCTCTAGAGTCTAATACACTGCAGTTCCAGAGAAACTGATGCACTGCAGCTCAAGAGAAGATGATGCAGTGCAGCTCTAGAGATGATAAATATCAGCTCTAGAGATACTGATGTACTTCAAATATAGAGGCTAATGCACTATCACTCTAGTGGCCTATGCACTACAGCTCTAGATGCTCATGAACTGCAGCACCAGAGAGAGGCTAATACATTGCAGCTCCAGATAGGCTGATTTACTGGAGCTCTAGGGGCTGATGCAGTGCAGCTTTAGAGGCTGATACACTGCAGAACTAGCTAGATTAGCTAGAGCTAATATGCCAACAGTGACTTAATTAATATAGTTGCTTTGTGATTATTTCGAGGCTAAGCTAACTGGACAGCTGGGGCTTTGATTGAGTTCATGGAGGCATCATGTTGATTTGTTTGCGTTCCCCTCATGGATTCTGGTCCTTTAGTTGGCCTTTTTTAGACTATACATCCACATAATAGAAGATGCAGGGAGGAAGAGAAATGGCATGGACTCAACGATGTGCAGTTTGAGGACTTCCCAATATAATGGACCCTTATTCCCTAGGAGCCTGAGAGGATGGTGACATCTAACAGGTAATTGTGACTGTATTTCCATAGCTGGCTATGTATTAAGGAAGAGGTGGTTTTGTTAACTGCTCTCCACATTGTGACAATTCACAGTGCTGTCTGGAGGTTCAGCCTAAAAACGTTGGATCTCCTGGTATAAGAACAGAGCCCAGGATGCTCTTCATGTTGGCAAGAAGTAGGGCATCACTATCAAGCTTCAACTCTCATTGAGACCATAGCTTTTGTCCTGAACCCAGAAAACATTAGAGGACATAGACTATGGCCAGGTGAAAAGTCCACAGGTGATAGTGACCTCACCCTATTACCTACATGGTGGAAGCAGGGAGTCCCAAGATATCTGAATGAATTGTCTGAATTGGCTCATTTCCCTAATCCTATAGATGACAACATCAAATATCTGTGCCTGCCTCCCTTGGAGTAGTGTTAGCTCTCCCAAGTCAATTTGGGAAAGATGTTTGTTTGTTTGTTTGTTTTTGTTTGTTTGTTTGAGCTGGGGATAGGCTGTGACTTTGAACACTCTTTTGGCAAGTGTGATTCCTTGTAATCACCCCACCTGCTTAAGGTGCTGGAGCAATAAGAAGCCATCCATCGAAAAATGGTGAGCTGAAATCATGGGAGTAAAGTGGTTTTCCACAGAGAAATTACGTGTTTTGATAAAGAAATATATGCCAGAGTAGATTCAGAAACACTGGAACAGAAAGAGAAGATGCTGGAGGGAGAAAAAGGAGAGGGGAATGAGAAGAAGTAGGAGGAGTAGGAGTAGGAGTAGGAGGAGGAGGAGGAGGAGCCTGGGAAAGAAGGAGATTGTTTTCTGACAGTTAAGGGGAGATAGGAAGCAGGTATCCCAGTATCCTAAGTGGTGAATCTCACAGCACCCCTTGTCCTTCCTGACATGGGCGCCTTGTGTGGAGCCCCACTGGAAGTTAGGATTGAGGTGTCTGTACAGGGCAGTACAATCAAGTGTATTGTTGAAGTGTGTTGTGTTGACTTCATTTTGGTTTTTGACCTTTTGTACAGAAAATAGATTTTTGTTCCTTTAGAGTCATCCAGCACCTTTGTATATTCCAGGTTTTCTGCTTGTTCTTCTGCTTTGATCCCTGAGCCTTTAAGGGAGGAGGTTATGAACACATTCCAATTAGGATAGAGCACTCCATAGTTGTGAGCAGAGATGGCCATTCACACGGTCTATAGCTAATGGAAAGTCTTTATTCCAGCAGATTAGGATGACACCAAGGTATCTGGGCACGTAGGCATGGCCACAGGTGTCCAGAACATGGGGGTTGTAAGGGCATCTTAAAACCTAGATGTCCTAGCATCTAGCTTAGCCAATGCAGATGCCTGTGCAGAAGTAAGCAGTTTGAATCAAGCTGTTTACTGAAGCTAAGATAGCAGTTAGCTGGCAAAGGGGTTCATACAAACAGGAAGTTTAACCACAGCTAAGTTAGCTAGAATATCCCTGATCTTTGGTCCCTAGAATAGATTAATTAATTTCCCGTGGGATTCTCCATGACAGAGATCAAAGTCGATTTCTACCTGAAATGGCCTCAACAAGAATAGAAGATGGAGGAACCTCTTCACTGGCTAAACTGTCACATTTCCCACTAGATCACAGGGCATGAGTCCAATCATTGACTTGTCCTGTTCTAGGAGGACATAGTTGTTTCTAGGGACCGGTAATTTTCCGTTTGAGGCAGTTGGCCATGCGGGTGAAGATGCAGGGTTCTACCATTAGGCTGAGCACGACAAGAATCAATGGTCCAGTTAATGCTGACACTAAGCTATAGGGATCCAGTCACCAGAGATTGATAACAGTGTCCTGATCTATGTCTTCTATCTTTCCTTCCTTTCTCTCCCTTCCTTTTCCTCTTCCCCTTCTCTTATCTTCTGCTTTCTTTCTTCTTTCTATCGACTAATCTTGTCCCCTCACTTACCCTTTCTACCTTCCTTTCCTCATCATCCACCAGTCCTTTCTCCTCTACTTATTTAAAAAGCAGTTACTCATGGATGCTCTCCAGGGCATTGGCAGCCCGTTCCCAACACCTCATCTTCACTCTCTTCTCCTCTCTTAGACCAATAGGCTGCTGAATTTTCAGGAAGCCTGCTGAAAACCAGACTTGGCCCAGGCATTGGCCCATCACTTCGCAGCAGCTTCCTTTCCTGTGCATAGGAGATAAGAGGCCTCTATGGGAAGACACAGAAACCTCCACAGTCACCCAGCAAGGGCCTCGCCTTTTAGTAGATCTTTCATGGATAAAACAGTACAGGGTCACAGTAAAAGAAATTAGTAATATATTCAGGTTTCTGGCTCTTCAACTTAGATCAGAAATCTTGGGATCATCTCCAACAATCAAATTTGAATAATCTATGGCACTTGTTTCAGCTGTTCCTGCACCTATTCAAAGGAAACCAGAATTGGGACCAATTAGGCCTTTGTTAACATAGATTCAAGGCCAAATATGAGCTCTCCCATCTTCTCAATTATAGGCATATATCATGAGGATTACATAGACAAGAATTCATGCAGTGGGGTGTGACTTTCCAGAGAGTCAGGAGAGATATCATTATTCTAAGCAGTAGTTAAAGTAAGTCAGATAATTCAAGGGAATGACGAGGTACATTTTACTTGGCAGAGAGTGTGTAGATTGTAATACCTGAAGACCCTTTGATATCTGGTCTTCTCCATATCCTGATTTACTGATCCCCGTTCTCTTTCTTAGAGCCATATTTCCCATTTCCTTGAAAGAACATAAGATGGGAAAGGTACTAGCTAATGAATTTCCCATTTCCGGTTGTTCTGAATTCTGACTTCCAGGGCTGGGGTTGCATAGGATTTTGTGTGTCCTTGTTTAGAAAAGTCTGGTCAATCTAAAGCCTCACTGGCATTTACTGTTACACAGAGTTGTTTTTTCCACTTGTGATACTGACTGTTGAATACACTAAAGCCATCTCTTTCACCATGTTATTGCAGAGCTGGTTTAAGAAAAGAAGAGGCCAATACAGGAAACATCAGAAGTCTCAGATTCTCCAGTGTGCATCTTCTGATGGCCAGGACACCTTGCAGTAAGCTTTTGTAGGAGTCCTGAAGCATCATCCTGTCCAGGCCTCAGATGAAGACAGGATCTTCAGGTTTCAGTGACACCTTCTGATGGCTGTGACACCTTATCCCTTCAGCAATAAAGAGTTGTGTATTCAAAATATTTCATGTCCTTTTTGGGGGTCAGTAAGGTGTGGATGTCCATTATTGAGAAAATATTTAACAGAAGATAAAAGAAGGGTTCAAACTCTGAGTCATCTTTTCTATTCCACAAGTCACAAAAGTTTCTCAAGACCAACGGCAATCCTCGCTCAGACATCTATTCTTCTCTGTTGTCACACTGTACCATCCTCACCTTAACTCGACCCTGTGGGAACAAACACCTAAGAACAGGAACAGGACAAGTCCCCAGTGAGAAGACTGTTCACGACAAAAACAGAGTTTCCCCCAAATCTACGAGTTCACTCTTGTACTGCAACAAATACAAAAAGACTACTTTCTGAGCATTCATCAGTGGGGAGTGTGACCAGTGACCTAGGCTACCCCCAGATCTGTTCACAGTAACTCCTTTCAATGGCACAGTCATGCTACTAGGAGTCCTCCTGACACAGGTCATAGTGTTTCAAAGGAAACACAAGAGGCCTTTTTATGCCCATTAGAAAGAGGCTTCCTCTTTGCTCCCACACCTAGCCCAGATGCACAAGAGGCATATTGATCAATCCTCCCAGTTCAAGCAGGAGAGGCATAGGATTCTCAGTAGATGCACTAGGCCAGATTAGTGGAAGACATAGGATGCAGGCTTCAGAGCATGCAGGGAGCAATAGGCTGTGTTAGCCCAAGGATGATTGGAGGAGAGGCAGTGTGGAAAGCCTATAGAGAGGGTTATGCCTGAGTTCCGGCAGGGAGGACACATCAGGGTGGCATTAGCATGGTGGTATATGTCGTGGGGTAGAGTACATGACCTGTGAGAAAGTGGCCAAGGCGTGAGCTGCTTTTGATGCTGTGACTGCTTGTAGATATGGCAGACTCTAGAAAAGGGGGTGCAGCAGGATGTGATAAAGCCTCTTTCTAAACTGAGTACCAGTAAGGGGGGAATCTGGACTTTGTAATGGAGAAGATGGGTAAACAGGGCTGTGTACCGAGGACACACATACAGAAGTTTGGTATTACTGAGGAGGCACAGGTAGACTGGTTGTAGTACAGACTTGTATTAGGATAGTTTGTGGATTGTAGAAGCACTGCAGAGAGATGGAGTATGTGAATAGCAAGAGTGTCCAGAGGACAGAAAACATGTGTACAGGGTGTTTTGTGTGTCATCTTGACACAGGCTAGAGTCATCAGAGAGGAAGAAGCCACAGTTGAGGAAATGCCTTCATGAGGTCCAACTCAAAGTCATTTTCTCCATTATTCATCAACGGGCAAGAGCCCAGCTTACAGTATAAGGTGCCCTTCCTGGGCTGGTAGTCCTGGTTTAGAATAAGAAAGCAGGCTGAGTAAGCCATGGGAAGCAAGCCAGTAAGCAGCTTTGCTCCATGGCCTCCTCATAAGATCCTGTGTCTGTGAACCTTCCCTGTTTGAGTTCCTGTTCTGACTTCCTTGATTGATGAACAGCAATGCTGAGGTGTACATAAAATAAAACTCTTCTTCCCCAACTTCCATTTTTCATGGTGTTTTGTCAAAGTGACAGAAACCTTGAGACAACATCCTTCTACTCAAAGAAGAACTGGGAACTCTGGTGCTGGAATTATAAGCACCAAGGTAGATGCTGTATTAGGGACATATATAGGACCTAGAAGGAAGGTAGGTTCATTGGGGTGTGTGTGAGATGGAGCTGGTGAGAAAGCCTCCCCGGGATACTACCACAGATTGCAGTCAGGCTCTTATTATAGTCCTGAGAAACTGTCAGGGCCTGGCTACACAAAGTAGGCATGTGGATCATAGCCCTACAAATGCAGAGGAAGATTCCTCTGTAGAGACCTAAGAACAGTGAGGGAGGGGTCCATTGCTCCTAATTAGGTCCTGGTGTGGGGCCAGAGAGAGCACCTGCAGCTTCACATTCCAGGAGAGGAGCGCACATATGTGTCTATGTTCTTATCCCATGACTGTCATTCCCACAAAAAAACATTCCAAACCAACACACATCTCTTGGGGCCAAACAAATCCCAGAAAAAGGGCATAGAAAGATGGCACAGTAAATATGTGATGATGTGGGAATCGGCTCTCTATGTCGTTATAAAGGAACTGTATGGGCCTATAGCAAGTTATTGGGAACAGAGCTAGGTGGGGAAAACTAAACTGAATGCTGGGAGAAAGAAGAGCAAAGCCAGAGAGAAGCTATGTAGCTCCTCCAGAGATGGATGCCAGAACTTTAGCTGTTAATTCAAAGCCATGTGGTGATACACAGATTAATAGAGATGGGTTAGATAAGGATATGAGTTAGCCACAAATATGCTTAGGCTATTGGCCACAAGGCATTGCAAATAATATGGTTTCTGTATGATTACTTCTGGGCTGAGCAGTCAGGAGACACACAGGTGGCCTTCTTTCAACACCTATGGACCAGTCATGCTCTTTCATGGTACATTTTTCAGAACCTATGGTGTCTTGCATTGTAGCGGCGTAAACGAATGCAGGTAGATTGTAAAGAATATATACAGCTTTAATGAAGAAATAGACTTACAGGACCAAGGTTCCCTCGGAGCACAGGAAGCAGGAGTGTGCGGGCTCCCACGTGCCAGATTTATAAGTAAACTTTCACCCGAGGCAAGCCCACCCCCTAAGGGGCTGGCTTAACCCTACATTGCATCTTCCTGTAACTCCAGCTCCAGGGAAGAGGACACCCTCCTCTGGCCTATACAGGCCCCTGCATGCATACATGTACAGACTCATACACATTATGAAAAATAACATAAGATTTCAAAGAGAAGGTCCAGATTGACAATTCTAGGCAACAGATTTTCATCCATGGGACTTTGTGTACCAGGATCCCTCCAGCTCCTGCCACCATCAGCAGGTTCCCAGTGCACCATGGTTTTGATGTATGTATCTGGACAGGGACACGGCTGCTGTGGAAGTTCAGAAGGTAATTCAATTCTTTTGTTTAATTTCAGCTCAAAATTCCACATCACACAACATTCTAGCAAGGAAATTGATGCAACAGGATTGTAATGTAGCTGGACATATTACTTTCATATTCAGGTGTGGAGAGAGGGGAGTGCATTTGTGCTTACTACTTGGCTTCACTGACGGAAATTTATTCAGTTGTATACAGCTCAAGATTCCCTAGCTAGGGAATGGTGTCTCCAAGGTGGGCCAGATCCTCCTATAACAACTAACTCAGACAATTTTCCTGGGATCATCCAGTGTAGATGATCTCTCATTGAGACTCCCTTCCCAGGTTTTTGTACTTTATCTTAAGATGACAATTAAAACAAATTATCCCAGAAGGTCAAGGTGCCTGTCACCAAGACAGCAGAATTGAAATTCATCCCCAGGATTTACACCGTGGAGGAAAAATCAGCCCATGAATACTGTCCTCTTTTCTCCACACTGGGAAGCTTTATCCCAATAACCAGCAACAATAATAAAATAGTAATAACTAATAATGCTACTCCACACTACAATTCATGTGCTGCATGACAGAGCTTGCCTCGTTTGCACCAGGTCCTGATTTAATGTCTAGTCCCTCAAGAAAGTTGAAATATTGTCATTGGCAGGAACAGGTTTCAAACGTTAAAGAAGGTATCAAGGAAAAGTATCGATGTTTCTGATGTTCACAGGGGCTGTATCTGCCCTTAGCCTCAAGCTTTGTCAAGACCCACACAGCAGCAAAGCATAGGGCCTGCCTGGATTCTAGAGATCAGAATTCCAGCAAGTTACCTTCTTTCCCATTTGATCTTTGCCAGCTTAAAGCCACTCCAGACAGTGACCCCCTAATATATAGAAACACATAAATGGTTTGATCTTGGGAATCTAGAAGCCTGCGTGAAATAGTCACCTGTATAGCAACTCGATATTGCACACCGTTGCCCAGTTATTACTAGGGAGGTATTTGGTTCCCTCTGGGTCCTGGATGATGGAAGTCTCTACTGTCCATTGCATGGTTATTTAGGACATGGACTGCGGGAGTATAAAACGGACCCCGAAGCAGCCATCAGCTTAAGAAAGGGCCTGGAGTGTGTAATATAAGAATTAATTTTCCTGCTGAGTGCTTTTCACTCTTTCCACTTTTACAAGCACTGCGTGTAGTTTGAAGCTAGTTGAGTCCATCCCACTATCATCTCTGGACTGACTCCTTTATCTAACGTTCACGGTGTACAAGTCAATGTGTGATGGAGGCTATGATGAGATTAGTTTGTGCAGGAGGCAGTGGCAATCATGTCCAATAATAGAACAGACAGTTCTGGCTCAGGAAGGAGTCTTTGGTGTTCCCCCTCTCACAGCTACTATGAGAGGGGTGGAGTACTAAAGTTTTCAGGAAGTTCAAAATCACATCCTAACGCAGACTAGAAATGGCCTCTTAAAGCAGCATGCAACTCAAACAAATTGGAAATTCAATCTCCGACATGCATGTATATGAGCCCATGAAATGTGCTTTTGCAAAAATAAATGGAATGTCTAGAAGCACAGGGTTAAGGTACCACCAGCCTTGGAGCAAAACTGGCCTCCAGGGCCCCTTGTTGGATGGTTCAAGTACTAGCAGCTGCTCTCCGGTCTGTGGAAGTTTCTCCAACTCCCTCTGGCCAGCTCCAAGAGCCAACCTGCATGTTCGTTTGACTTCCCCACCTTAAGGTCACCCCAAACATCTCCTGCAGCAGTTGTCCCTAAGTATAGGCCCTGAACCAAAGAAAAGCTAAACTACAGCCTGATTTCCGCCGATGGCTGCTTTCAGGCCAATACATCCTGCTGCATCTATACGGAAGTTCCAAGAGGAGCCGGCCCCATGAAGTGGCTGAGCCTGGAGGAAATCTGCAGGAAGCCAGGAACAGGACATCTGACTGCATGGTAAAAACAAAAACAGGCCTAAGAGCTGAAGGCAGAGGCATTTGTCTCCCCCAGGAGGACCAGATGTACTACAACAAGGCCAAAGGAGCAAAGACAAATCTCCTGCTTGGAGCCCAGACAGCCTCAGGAGGTTTCCTGTTTTAGTCATGTCCTTCCTCCCCAGTCATGTGGCACATTACCTGAGCCACACAGCAAACAGTGACGTCCTCAGGTACAGCATCAGAGAACAGATGCCTCTCTGCAGTATTCCTTCTGCAGACCCCATTAGAGCCTGTCGGCCTGAGACTGTACTTACAGATGAGTGGAACTAAATGGAGATCCTGTACCTGGGCTGGGCCGGGTTCTGAATGTCCAGCGCCTTTTCCCACTTCTAGTGACTCTGAGCCCTTGGCGTCCCCTCTGACTCCATGGATGGGAAGCCTGGACAGGAAGAGAAGCTGCCAGTGTTGCTGAACTCCAAAGCCTAGTTTTCCTGTCTTTGTCCTGCTGCAGTTCAGGGGTGTGATCATCCATGGGAGGGTGTGCCCCATACTTTCCCATGAGTATCCTGTGCACTAGTGGTGTACCCCAGTGCAGTGAACCCTGTTTTATAAGGAGAACAGCTTGGAGATGGTAGGGGGACTGCCAATACTGATATACAGGTCCTTGTCCCGACGGTTTCAGTTATTGGTCACTGTCATCTGCCAAATTTCCTTCTGCCTTGTGGCATGGTCTTCCTGGGCAGCAGATCACCCTGCCCGAGTTTCCCTAGATTGTCAGTGTTCTCTGTCCCTCACGGTGACTTTCGCAGGTCTGAAGGTGGCCTGGGACATGATTTTAGGAATCTTGTTCTCTTTTCCTCCTGCATCCTATTGTTCCCATAGTTACCTTGTCGCCTGCCTGTCCCTGCTTTTTTCTCTTGATTGACAGAAATAAATCTTCTAAATCTCCATTGAAACTTCAGGGCAAGAACAGGGACTGAACAGAAAAAAATGTTCCAGGACAGTGTCCACCACGGAGATTGGTCAAGTTCAGAAGAGAGGATACAAAGAAAATTCCTCGGAGGCCTTTTCCGAGGAGCAAGTCTCTGCTGTTTAATCTCTGAACTCCATGAAATTTTACTCATGCCAAAGAAGCCAGAAGGTCATTCAGGCAGGGGGTACATTAGAGTAGCAGACACCACTATAAATAGTGGAAAGCTGGAAGGCACCTGAAAGAAAACTGAACTTGAAAACTGAATACATTATTGGATGTGAGACATCATTTTTATGTGTAGTCACATGGTCGTGTGCACAGATACACATTGTTGGTGTGAGTTCATGTATGTGTATCCTTCATGGATGTGGAGAGGAAGGGCAGCTGTTAGTATCACCCTTTAGGTGCAATCCACAATGAAAACGTTTTATTGAAAATAGATTCTTCTCTCATACACTACATCCTGACCACAGATTCTCCTTCCTCCATTCCCTAAATCATTGACGTCCCGTGTCCCCCAGACCAGATATCCTCCATTTCCTCTTCAGAGAAGAGCAGGCCTCTAAGAGGGAAGAGCCAGACAGAATAAAACAAGATATAATAAAACTAGGCAAAAGCCGTCATACAGATGATGGACAAGACAGCCCAACAATAGGAAAACATTTACAAAAGCAGGTCAAACAGTTTTCCACTCATAAGAGCCCCATCAAGAACACCAACCTAACAGCCACAACATTCACACAGGGGACATAGTATAGACCCTTGCAGGCCCTATGCTTGCTGTTTTGGTCTCCATGAGCCCACGTGAGCTATGCTTAGTTGATTCAATGAGCCATGTTCTCCTGGTGTCGGCCATCTTCTCTGAGAGTCCACATTCTTTTCAGACAGGGTTTCTTACAGGCCTCCTGCTGTGTTTCCTTCTCAGCTTGCTGTGTGATTTTGGAAACGTCACTTGACCTCTCTGTTTTATTCTCCTCATGCATAAGATGAGTTGTGAAGGCATCATTCTCATGCCTGGCTAAATGATACTAGTCAGGGCTTCAGCCAGGCTTGCTGCTCCATCCCCTAATATGCCTTGACACTCTGACAAGGCTGGCCTTTACCTGTTCACTGGATATAACCTTATAGCTCTCAAGCAGAGCTACATGTACAGACTGAGGCTAATTTTGAGCTTTCTATGTGTTTCACTTCTGGAAACACTGGATGCAGGTGCTGTAGATAAGTCTACACACATCTGTCCACCGTAATTATGACCCTTTCCCTGTTGCCCATCACCTGCCTTTGGGCATCAAGTGCTGTCTCTTGGCCCTTGTTACTCTAAAATCCAAGTAGATTCATTTCCTTTGACTTATTCACTTGAGACCCCTGACTTCTACTAGGAAGTGTGACATGTGGGCAAGAGCCACGTTGGTGCTCTTCAGTCATGGGGATTCACAAGTCTGCTTTCTGCAGTATTCCAGAAGAACAATCCTCTGGGTCTTCCCTGCATGCAGACCTCTGTTATAGGCCAGACTGATGCCAGCATTCCAATTTCCCTCCACCGTTGATTCCCTTTATCAACATGGAGTAAGCCATGCTCATTCACAGTGGCCATCTCCTTACACTTGTTTCTAAATCAATGAATAAACACCAGCACCTTCTTTTAAGGATTTGTTTCTTTTCCTGTGTCTGAGTGTTTTGTGTGTAAGTGTGTGTGCCATCTGTCTGCCTTGTGTCTGTGGAGATCAGAAGAAGGTGTCAAATCCCTTGGGACTGGAGACTAACTGAAGCCAAAGATCACTGTAAGTAACCATGTGAGTGGTGGGAATGAGCCTGTGTCTTCTGCAAGAGCCGACATTAACCACAGAGCCATCTCTCCAGTCCATCATATCATTTACAAAGATGTGTAAACTGCGACATGAAATCCAGGACTATTGCTCAAGGACCATTGATGATTCCTTGACTTTGGTGTAGTTTTTTGTTCCCATCCAAATTATTCCTTCTCCTCAAAGTCCATAGCCTATTATGTGGGCCTGTTCTCTGCTACTATGCATGAGGAAACATCAGGATTTCTTTACAACTTCACCTGCCTATTGTGGAACAATCCTTTTCACTGTGGACATATGTCACTCTCACGGGTTTAATAAAAATCTAATTGACCAGTCTCTGGGCAGGATTTTCAGGGTAGAGAGAATGCTAGAAGAAGAAGGGCCTAGACATGCGAGTCACCAGGCAGATGCATAGGAGGCATCGTGGGCACTACAATGCACAGCCAATTGAGCCACATTAAAGAAGGTAGATTAAAAGGAGTGGGTTAATTTAAGTTGTAAGTGCGAGTTAGAAATAAGCCTAAGCTATTGGCTGGGGTTTCATAATTAATAATAATTCTCAGTGTTGTGATTCAGGAGCTAGCAGCAGAGACAGAAACATCTTCCTCCACCTAGCTGCCTTTTCTGTTTCTTCTCAGGTCTGTCATACTGGACCAGAGCAGTGAGGATGAGGATGCTGATATTAGAGAGGCCTACAGCTGCTGTTCTCAAACTGTGTGCTACGACTTCTTCGGGGACCAAAAGCCTTTTCACAGAGGTTGACCGTGGAAGACCATTGAAAAATACAGATATTGGTATAATGATTCAAAATGGTATAAAATGACAGTTATAAAGAAGAAATGGAGTAATTTTATGGTTGGGGGTCACAACATGAAGAACTATATTATAAAGGGTCACAGTCTTAGGAAGGTTGAGAAGCCCTTGAAAAACACATATAAAGTCAATTTCTGTTTCTCAACTCCAGTTCCTTATTAGAACCGTACTTACTTTAACTATTGTGTGAGCATGACACACCTGAACATGTGGATGAAGAGGGAAATCTGGGAATCTGTTCTCTCCTTCCCTCATGTGAGGACCAGGGGTTGGGATCTCATCTTCAGGAGTGCCATCAGGTCATCTAAGCACTAAGTGATCTCCCCAGGCTGCACTAGGGTTTCTTTTTCTTTTCTTTTTCTCTGTTAACAATTATTTTTTCCCCAGCCTGATCACATTGTCCTCTCCTTCCCTCTTCTCCTTCCCTCCTCTCCTCCTAGTCCCTCCCCTCAACCTCCCCCCTCCTTTCCCTTCAGAAAAGGGTCGGCCTCCCATGTATATTACCAGCATTGGCATAACAAAACTAGGGGGTCCTTCAAACAACCTTTAATGTTTTGACAAGATGAGGTCACTTCTAAACAGTTCTCTATGAAAAATGACAAAATGAGACTTTGCTGGAAGAGGCCGTTATATGGCCCAGGCGCTACCCTGACCATCAAATACCAACATGACCTCAGGTGTTGGCCCAGATTACAGACTCTGCACCGCCCTTGGTGGTAACAGGAGCCACAGACATCAACACAGTCCCCGACAGCTATGTTAGGGCCTTGACCAAGATATTGCCCTAAAAGTTGTATCAATAGGCAAAATGTCCTAAACTGAGTTAAAAACATGTATATATACAATCTGACAAGGTAACTTGCATAGGTGCACAAATATTGTAAACAGAAATAACAAATATAATTTGAACTTGTATCAATGTACAAAAACTATACCAATGTAAATTATCCTTATATCATAGCTCACAAGTATTCACTCAGTTACCCACTATTATTACACCTGCCGTTTTCTTTTTTTTATTGATTTAATTTTAAATTTCAAGTCTGAATTTAAATATATTTTTTTGAGAAAAGGAAAAAAAAGAAAAAAGTTTCTGCCACCCCCCAGCTTCCCATTTCCCTCCCCCTCCTCCCACCCTTCTTCCCCTTCCCCCACTCCTCTCACCCTCCCTCTCCAGTCCAAAGAGTAGTCAGGGTTCCCTGCCCTGTGCAAAGTCCAAGGTCATCACCCCTCCGTCCATGTCTACGAAGGTGAACATCCAAACTGGCTAGGCTCCCACAAAGCCAGAACATGAAGAAGGATCAAAACACCGAGCCATTGTCCTTGGCTTCTCATCAGCCCTCATTGTTTGCCATGCTCAGAGAGTCCAGTATTATCCCATGCTTTTTCAGTCCAGCTGGCCTTGGTGAGCTCCCAATAGATCAGCCCCACTGTCTCAGTGGGTGGGTGCACCCCTCGTGGTCCTGACTTCCTTGCTCATGTTCTCCCTCCTTCTGTTCCTCATTGGGACCTTGGGAGCTCAGTCCAGTGCTCCAGTGTGGGTCTCTGTCTCTATCTCCATCCATCACCAGATGAATGTTCTATGGTGATATGCAAGATATTCGTCAGTATTGCTCTAGGATAGGGTCATTTCAGGTTCCCTATCCTCAGCTGCCCAAGGAAGTAACTGGGGACATCGCCTTGGGCTCCTGGGAGCCACTCTGGGTTCAAGTCTCTTGCCAACCCTAAGGTGGCTCCCTTGACTAAGAATTGTGCTTCCCTGCTCTCCTATCCAAACTTCCTTTATCCCAATCATCCTGTTTCCCTAAGTTCCCCCCATCCTCCCCTTCTCACTTTTCTCTCCCCATCTCCCCTAACCCCCATCCCACCCCACCTCCAAGATCCCAATTTTCTCCCCGGCAAATTTGTCTACTTCCCATAGCCAGAAGGATAACTATATGTTTTTCCTTCGGTTCACTTTCTTATTTAGCTTCTTTAGGTTCAGCAATTGTAGACTCCGTGACCCTTATTTATGGCTAGAAACCAATTATGAGTGAGTACATCCCATGTACATCTTTTTGGGTCTGGGTTACCTCACTCAGGATAGTGTTTTCTATTTCCATCCATTTACATCCAAAATTGAAGATGTCATTGTTTTTCACCGCAGCGTAGTACTCTAATGTGTATATATTCCACACTTTCTTCATCCATTCTTACATTGAAGGGCATCTAGGTTGTTTCCAGGTTCTGGCTTTTATAAATAATAAAAAAAACATAGTTGAACAAATACTTTTGTCATACGATAGGGCATCTCTTGGGTATATTCCTAAGAGTGGTATTGCTGGGTCCAGGGTAGGTTGATCCCGAATTTCCTGAGAAACCGAAACACTGCTTTCCAAAGTGATAGCACAAGATCGCATTCCCACCAGCAATGGATGAGGGTACCCCTTCCTCCACAGCCTCTCCAGCAAAGGCGATCATTGGAGTTTTTGATTTTATCCATTCTGACAGGTGTAAGATGGTATCTCAAACTTGTTTTGATTTGCATTTCCCTGATCGCTAAGGAGGTTGAGCAAGACCTTAAGTGACTTTTGCCCATTTGAACTTCTTCTTTTGAGAATTCTCTGTTCGGGTCAGTGCCCCATTTTTTAATTGGGTTAATTAGCATTTTAAAGTCTAGTTTCTTGAGCTCTCTATACATTTTGGAGATCATTTTGTCTGTTGCGGGGTTGGTGAAGATCTTCTCCCAGTCAGTAGGTTGCCTTTTTGTCATAGTGACAGTGTCCTTTGCTTTACAGAAACTTCTCAGTTTCAGGAGTTCTTATTTATTCAATGTTGCCCTTAATGTCTGTGCTGCTCGGGTTATACATAGAAAGCGATCGCCTGTGCCCATCTGTTGTAGGGTATTCCCACTTTCTCTTCTATCAGGTTCAGTGTGTTTGGACTGATATTGAGGTCTTTAATCCATTTGGACTTGAGTTTTGTGCATGGTGATAGATATGGGTCTATTTTCATTCTTCTACAGGTTGGCATCCAGTTATGCCAGCACCATTTGTTGAAGATGCTTTCTTTCTTCCATTGTATACTTTCAGCTCCTTTATCAAAAATGAGGTGTTCATAGGTTTGTGGGTTAAAATCCAGGTCTTCTATTTGATTCCATTGGTCGACTTTTCTGTTTTTATGCCAGTACCACAGTGTTTTCACTACTGTAGCTCTGTAATAGAGTTTGAAGTCAGGGATGGCAATGCCTCCAGAAGTTCCTTTATTGTATAGGATTGTTTTGGCTATCCTGGATTTTTTGTTCTTCCATATAAAGTTGATTATTGTCCTCTCAAGATCTGTGAAGAATTTTAATGGGACCTTGATGGGGATTGCATTGAATCTATAAATTGCCTTTGGTAGAATTGCCATTTTTACTATGTTGATCCTCCCAATCCAAGAGCAAGGGAGGTCTTTCCATTTTCTGGTGTCCTCCTCAGTTTCTTTCTTCAATGCCTTAAAGTTCTTGTCAAATAGGTCTTTCACTTCCTTGGTTATGGTTCCCTGCAGATATTTTATGCTGTTTGTGGCTATCGTGAATGGTGAAGCTTCTTTGATTTCCCTCTCTGCTTCCATATCCTTTGTGTATAAGAGGGCCACTGATGTTTTTGGAGTTGATCTTGTATCCTGCCACATTACTAAAGGTGTTTAACAGCTATAAAAGTTCTTTGGTGGAGTTTTGGGGGTCGCTTATATACACTATCATATCATTTGCAAATAACAAAAGTTTAACTTCTTCTTTTCAAATTCGAATCCCTTTGATTCCATTATGTTGTCTTATTGCTATTGCTAGAACTTCAAGCACTATATTGAAGAGGTATGGTGAGAGTGGACAGCCTTGTCGTATTCCTGAGTTTAGTGGGATGGCTTTGAGTTTCTCTCCATTTAATTTGATGTTAGCTATCGGATTGCTGTACATAGCTTTTATTATATTTCGGTATGACCCTTGTATCCCTAATCTCTCCGATACTTTTATCATAAAGGGATGTTGAATTTTGTCAAATGCTTTTTCAGCATCTAATGAAATGATCATATGGTTTTTTTTTCTTTCAGTTTATTTATATGCTGGATTACATTGATAGATTTTCATATGTTGAACCAGCCCTGCATCTCTGGGATGAAGCCTACTTGATCATAATGGATAATTTTTCTAATGTGTTCTTGGATTCGGTTTGCCAGTATTTTGTTGAAGATTTTTGTGTCGATGTTCATGAGTGAGATTGGCCTGTAATTCTCTTTCCTGGTTGAGTCTTTGTGTGGTTTTGGTATCAGAGTATCTGTAGCTTCATAAAAGGAATTTGGTAATGACCCTTCTGTTTCTATATTGTGGAATACATTAAGGAGTATAGGTATTAGGTCTTCTTGGAAGTTCCGGTAGAATTCCGCATTGAAACCATCTGGTCCTGGGCTTTTTTTGGTAGGGAGGTTTTTGATAACAGCTTCTAATTCTTCGCGACTAATCGGTCTATTTAGGTTGTTCACCTGGTCCTGGTTTATCTTTGGTATATGGGATTTATCTAAAAAAGTGTCCATTTCTATTACATTTTCCAGTTTTGTGGCATACAGGCTTTTGTAGTAAGATCTAATGATTCTCTGAATTTCCTCTGTGCCTGTGGTTATGTTCCCCTTTTCGTTTCTGATCTTATTAATTTGCATATTCTCTTTCTGCAGTTTGATTAGTTTGGATAGGGGTTTATCAATCTTTTTGATTTTCTCCAGAAACCAGCTTTTTGTTTCATTGATTCTTTGGATTGTATTCTGTGTTTCTATTTCGTTGAGTTCAGCCCTCAGTTTGATTATTTCCAGTCTTCTACTCCTCCTAGGTGAGTCTGCTTCTCTTTTTTTTAGAGCTTTCATGTGGTCTGTTAAGTCTCCAATATGTGCTTTCTCTGTTTTCTTTAAGTGGGCACTTAGTGCTATGAACTTTCCTCTTGGGACCGCTTTCATAGTGTCCCATAAGTTTGAGTATGTTGTTTCTTTATTTTCATTGAATTCAAGGAAGACTTTAATTTCTTTCTTTATTTCTTCTTTGATCCAAGTGTGGTTCAGTAGTGGACTGTCCAGTTTCCATGAGTTTGTAGGCTTTCTGGCGGTAGCATTGTTGTTGAATTCTAACTTTAATCTATGGTGATCTGATAAGACACAGGTGGTTACTAATGTTTTTTGTAACTGTGGAAGTTTGCTTTGTTACCGAGTATGTGGTCAATTTTTGAGAAGGTTCTGTGAGCAGCATAGAGGAAGGAATATTCCATCCTATTTGGGTGGAATATTCTATAGATGTCTGTTAAGTCCAATGGATTCATTACCTCCAGTAATTCTCTAATTTGTCTGTTAGGTTTCTGTCTGATTGACCTGTCCATTGGTGAGAGAGGAATGTTGAAGTCTCCTTCTATTAGTATGCGCAGTTTGATGGCTGCCTTGAGTTTTAGTCCTTGAGTTTTAGTAATGTTTCTTTTACATAAGTGGGTGCTTTTATATTAGGGGCATAGATATTCAGGATTGAGACTTCATCCTGATGAATTGTTCCTGTTATGAGTATAAAATGTCCCTCTCCATCTCTTCTGATTGATTTAAGTTTGAAGTCAACTTTGTTAGAAATTAGTATGGCCACACCTGCTTGTTTCTTAGGTCCATTTGCTTGATAAGCCTTTTCCCAGCCCTTTACTCTGAGTAGGTGCCTGTCTTTGTGGTTGAGGTGTGTTTCTTGCAAACAGCAGAATGTTGGATCCTGTTTTCGTATCCAATCTCTTAGCCTGTGCCTTTTTATAGGTGAGTTGAGTCCATTGACATTAAGTGATATTAATGACCAGTGGTTGTTAACTCCGGTCATTTTTTTTTTTAGTCCTAGAGTTTGTGTGTTTCCCTTCTTTGAGTTGTGCTGGTGAAGGGTCTCTAGATGTCTGAGTTATTGTGGTCATTGTTAGACTCCTTGGTTAGTGATTTTCCTTCTATTCCTTTCTGTAAGGCTGGATTTGTGGCTATGTATTTTTTAAATTTGTTTTTATCCTGGAAAACTTTGTTTTCTCCATTTATAGTGAACGAAAGCTTGGCTGGGAATAGTAGTCTGGGCTTGCATCCATGGTCCCTTAGTGTCTGCAGTACATCTATTCAGGACCTTCTGGCTTTCATGGTTTTGATAGAGAAGTCAGGTGTAAGTCTGATAAGTTTACCTTTATAAGTAACTTGGCCTTTTTCCTTTGCTGCTCTTAATATTATTTCTTTATTCTGTATGCTTTGTGTTTTGATTATTATATGGCGAGGGGATTTTTTTTTTGATCCAGCCTATTTGGTGTTCTGTATGCTTCTTGAACCTTCATAGGCACATCTTTCTTTAGGTTGGGGAAAGTTTTCTTCTATAATTTTATTAAGTATATTTTCTGGACCGTTGAGCTGCACTTCTTCTCCTTTTTTTACTCCAATTATTCTTAGGTTTGGTCTTTTTATTGTGTCCCATATTTCCTGAATGTTTTGTGATGAGAGTTTGTTGGACTTGCTGTTTTCTTTGGTCAGTGTGTTTATTTTCTCTATGTTATCTTCAGAATCTGAGATTCTTTCTTCTATCTCTTGTATTCTGCTGGTTATGCTTGTTTCTGTAGTCTCTATTCATTTATCTAGATTTTCTATGTCCAGCCGGCACTCTGTTTGTGTTTTCTTCTTTGCCTCCATTTCAGTTTTCAAGTTGAACTATTTTCATTATCTGCTTGATTGTTTTTCCTTGTTTTCCTAGGGTATCATTCACTGATTTATTCAATTCTTCAAACTTTGTGTTATACTTCTCATCCATTTCTATAAGGGCATTTTTTACATGCTGTTTAAGGGCCTCTATCACTTTCATAAAGTCAATTTTTTTCTAGTTCTTCTTGATTAAGGTGTTCATGTCCTCCTGTTGTGAGGTCGCTGGGTTCTTGTGGTTTCATTATGTTTTTCAGATTGTTGGGTGAATTCTTGCTCCTGTCCCAGCGCCAAACAGGCTTAGCTGGGAGATGTTATGTGGCCAAAGAGGGGACGGAGGCAGACGGGGGGGGGGGGGGGGGGGGTTCTGGATGCAAGCTGGGTGGGATAGGAAGAGAGAGGAGGTGTCAGGCAGTATAGCCCCAGCAGGATGACCAGGAAGTGTAGGAGGGATGAGGAATGTCTGTGTTCCCTGCTCCGGGCTGCTGCCGCACTCACTCACCCCAAAGATGGCTCTCCCAGTGCCCAGATCGGATCTCCGTGCTGCTTGGGTAGCTCGTAAACCTACCTGCCTTTTTCTTGAACAAACTTATTTCCATCCCAAACCTCTACCTGATACAAGCAACAATCAAAAACCCCAGATTTGTGTTCTCAACCCAGAGAACAAACATTTTTGGGAGAGGAGGCTTTGTCCTCAGAACTGCTTCCCGCTGTCATGGGGGCAATGTTCTCTTTATGGGATTCTGCAAAAGTAAAGTGATGGTTAAGTTTCAAAATTAATGTCTAGTATAGTATGTAGTCGACAGGGTTTTTTCCAAAGTTCTTATTTGGTGTTTTGGCCAAAACATCATGATTAGGTGCGCCATTTAAGCAGCTGGTACCCAGACAATTAGTCTTCCAGCAGCGCAATCAGCATGACAATGTCCTCTCAACCAGGTGGAATTGTTGCTAGGGGCCCCATCATCTTCCTGGCAACTACAAAGATGTAGTGGTAGAAAAAAATCTGTAGGAAAATCTATTGTTCATCCTGGAAAACTTAAACAGGATTTATAGATCCTTACATTCAATAAAGAATACGATATAGACAAATTAGACATGGAGAAAGTAAAATTTTTCCTAAAGTCTTTCTTTTGTTCCATACCAGATGGATCCTGATACGAGACAGAAACTCTGAATGTTCCTTTTAACAACAGGCTTGGATTTAGAGACATACAGAGCCAATTGTCCAACTCCAATATCATTTATATATGTGTGTGTGTGTGTGTATTCATTTCCTGTCATCAAAAGCCATATTTTCTCATGATGATCTTTATTTGATATTTATTTTTCCTAATATGCTGAGAATTAGTATTAGTAGGCACTGTGAAGGCTAATTTTTCTCTATTTTTTTCTTGTAAAGATATAGTAAAGAAACAGTCCTTTAAATCAATAACTTTGAGAGGCTATCCCTTTGGGAGCAGAGAAGGTAGAGGAATTCCAGATTGTAGAGGGCCCGTAGGTTGAATAATCTTATTGATAGCTCTAAGATCTGCTATGCCTTAACTAAGACCCACCTCATAAAGATGGTTGGCTAACACGGTTGCCCATCAAGCCTGTGACTGTGGGGGTGTCTCATTCAAACACCGCATCATTTTATAATCCATGCCACATAATGTAAGTTGACCATCATCTAAGTGCAGAGGTATGCATTTGCTGAATCAATTGCTACAAGCTAAATTTCCTTCCCTTGAGAAATGGCCTCTGACAGACCAAATATCATGTACTGTAGGTGCTGAAATCCACAGTAAGCTTGCAAATTTCTATTGTCTTTTTGCATGGGCAATATTGAACCAAGGTGTGGAGAAATAGTTTCACAGAGCACATGTTCTTCCTTTTACATTATCTATCTATCTATCTATCTATCTATCTATCTATGTTTTTTCGATACAGGGTTGGTGTATGTAACCCTGTCTTTGAACTCTTGCTGTAGACAAGGCTGGCCTCAAATTCACAGAGATTCTTTTAGCTTTGCCTCCCAAGTGCTAGGATTAAAGGATGTGTCACCACTGCCTGGCACACATTATCTTCTGATGGAGGTGGGTCTTGTATCTATCTGTTGCTTTAATTGGTTAAGGAATAAAGAAAACTGCTTGGCCTGATAAGACAGAAAATTAGGTAGGTGGAGTAGACAGAACAGAATGCTGGGAGAAAGAAGCCGAGTCAGTGAGTCGCCATGATTCTCCCACCGGACACAGACACAGGTTAAGATCTTCCCTGGTAAGACACGTCGTGGTGTTACAGGGATATTAGAATTGGGTTAGATTAATATGTAAAAGCTAGCCAGTAAGAGATTAAAACTAATGGGCCAAGCAGTGTTTAAAAGAATACAGTTTCTGTGTAATTATTTCTGGTAAAGCTAGCTGGGTGGTGGGACGCAGCCCTGCAAGCTGCTATCACAACAATCTTCCTTAACTAAAGCCATGCTGGTGATATTTTATGCTCCAAGAAGCTAACATGAAATGACTCTCTGTATTCATCATCAGATGAATGAATTCATTACATTTCCTATCATGCCTTAGAGACACAAGTGAGTGGGGAGCATATAAACAGCATAGTGCTATAGTGATAACAGCATTTCATTCCACACAGAGAACCATAACAATGAAACTAATAGGTTTCCTAAATCAGGGAAAGTCATGTTTTTTCCAGTTGTCTAGATGAAAAGGATACGGGGGTTATAGTCACCTGTGTTGGGGCATATTAACGGTCCAAGAAATGCAATTTCCTCCCACTATCCCATTTATCTATGCAATCCAACTGGTCTGGGTAAAAGTCCAATGTATCTCCAAACTCACTAGGTGATACAGAGGCAGCATCACCATGCAGATGCACAATGGGACACCTATTAAAACTCCATCCCCTGTAGGAGTGCATCAATCTCCTTTGAAGTACTGTTTGTTACAAAGTCATCAGATCCAGAAGAGGGCACCCAATGATTATTTTACACTATTTTGAAGGTCATCTCATTCATGTATATATATATATATATCTTATTAACCTTCTTTTTTCTCTCAGGATTTTTTTTTCATTTATGATCCAGATTGTATCCTGGACTGACAGACCTGATTTTAAGTGGTTTGATGAGATACAATCAACAACAGAAGCAGCATTACACAAAGAGTCCTGTAAATCTGACTCTTGTTCACAACTTCAACACAGACTGTTCTTCCCCCTTCATTGATATACTAATAGACCACTGGTAGGCTAAGGAACTCAATAGCCTCTTTCAGGGTGGCACAGGCATGTTTCCCAGTGAAATCTCAATGGAGCCAACTAGATCCCCACCACCAGGGAAATGAATAGAGAAAGTGTGCCACCACTATTAGAAGCCTAGTTTTCTAAATCAAAGATCCTTCATTTTGACTTTGATGGCTTCTTGGAGATCAGCTCAAGGGCTGAGCTTTGTTTCTTTCCCTCCTTGCTGGTGTTATGTTCTCCAGAGCAGGCGTCTTGGGAGAGGTTTTACAGACACATGTTGCCCATACCTGCCGGAGACAGGCAAGGAATTCCGTAGATAGGAACAATAGCAAACAGACCCCAAAGCCTGGGAAAGAAAAAGGTGAGGGGCAAGTTTCCTGGGAATTGAGGATTTGGAAAAATTGAATGCTATATGCATGTTCAAGACATTTGCACAGAAAACACCCTAGAAGGACCCGAGGTTTCTACCCCTGGCAGGCAGTCAGCTATGTCTAAACATGAAATGAGAGACTTGGCCAATAGATTTGAGTAAGCAGGACAAAACAATGTTCTGCTGAAGGGAGAGGGGTCTCAGATGTCAAAGGAGATATATATTGCAAATAGAATGAAGAATAAATGTCCTTTGTACTTAGTTCCTGAAGTGGAACAAAAGATGTCCCAGATTCAGGGAAGTATGTAAGTCAGAGATATTGTAAGAGATAAAGACATTACAATTGAAAAAAGTGAAGTCTAGTTTATAAGGTTTATGTAGCACATGAAGTGCCCTACCTCTCCCCTGGCCATGTGAAAATCCACTCTAAACACTCAGGAAAGAGGAAAAGATAAACGTCTTTAATAGAACACTTCTGGTTCTTCCTAATGGACAAAGAGAAACAAGCCTTCACCTGAATAATTATTTTACACTATTTTGAAGGTCATCTCATATATATATATATATATCATATATATACATATATATCTCATATATATATACATCTCATATATATCATATATATGTACATCTCATATATATATCATATATATACATCTCATATATATATATATATATATATATATATATATATATATATATATACTCTGAATATATTCCAGTTTAAAAGGAAGCCTTAGTCTCAGAGCATTTCATATATGTTGTCACCTTTAAAGTCTCTTTCAGGTCGCACTTCAGACACTTAAACAGAGACAGGAGACCTTTTGGACAAATTAGAGAGAGATTTGCAGAGTGAAAATATTATTGAGATTACATTTTTAAAAACTTTTTAATTGATTTTTTGTAGAATTCACAATATGCATCCCAATACCATTAAATCTCCCTTCCCCTTTTGTCTCTGCCCTCTGCCCTTGCAACCTCCCTGCCCTCTAATCTCCTCATGGAAGCTTCAGTGTGACAGTGAGTCACACAGTATACCCTTTGGACCACACATCTTGACTCGTGAGTGTTCATTGCAATGAATCATTTGTCTGGTTTGAGGCCTCTGCTTTGTGCTCCACCACTGATGATGGCACCTCACTAGGACTCCTATTGGATATCCTGTCATTGTCCTGTGTTGTGGAGATCCTGCAGCTTTGGGATCTGCAGGTCTGACCGCTTTACACGCTCCTGCAGATCGTAGAGAGTGTGGATGATGGGGTGGACCAACTCAGTGGCGAGGGGTGAGGAGGAAAAGGGGCATCTTTTCCTTGTCCACTTCATCACATGGCAGATGGGGGTGCTCAGCTGTCATTTGTGACCTCAGGGCCAGCTCACCTGCACCTGGCCTGAGAAGATCAACTCTACTGTACTGCCTAGGTGACGTGCAGGGCCCACATTCCCAAATGCTGCACATAGAGAGGGGCAGGGCCAGGTGTCACAGTCTCAGGACACCAGGGCCAGCACTCCCTCCTGTAGAAGGTAGTGAGAGGGAAGGGGCAAGGGGGCATTTCTCCTTCTCTCATGTGCTACATGACAGGAGAGTAGAACCCACTCTACCACACTCATGCCCTCAGGGCTGGCTCACCCATGTTGTCCCCTCCACACCAATAGGTCTCTTGAGGACTTTGTAAGCACACCTGCTGTTCTCTTCAAATACTAGTCCCCAGGGTCATCATGCACACCTAGTACGATTATGTCCTCCTGAGAAAAGAACCAGGACCTGATTGATGACAGCCCAGGACTTACTGACTGCTGTTACCTGCCGCCACCACCTTAAAGTTGCCGTGCACAGGCATGCTATTTTGAAGGTTGTCCCTATTATTTTTGATCAAGAGGCCAGAAATACAGTCTGGATAAAAGATAGCCTCTTCAACAAATGGTGTTGGTCAAATTGGATGTCTGCATGTAGGGAAATCAAATTAGAAAACCAGTGGTCCACAGCAGTTGTAGATTGACCACTAGGTGCCTGCAGAAGTGAGGCACTTTGGGGGAACCCAGGGCCTACCTGGTGATGGGGGAGATGAAGGGCGGATCCAGCAAGGGAGGACTATCACTGAGGCTACTGCCACAGCGGATGCTGCCCCACCTGCCTGCCCTGGCTGCTTTGATATTTGATAACCAGGTTTCTCCTTGGGTACTGGATTCCATTTTACAGGGATCTGAATATTATTAAGATATTCATAATACTGGAATATTGTTTTATGCTGGTCTACTTTACTGATGAGCCGGATCTGGAGTTGGCTTATGGCTCTACACCTAAGCATGCTTAGAAAACGAACAAACATTCCTCTCCATCAGGTGTTAGGTGATCCACCTGATTTTATGACAGGGGAAGGAAGGCAAAGCAGAACAGTCAAGAAACTGAGCTATTGGTTTAATTTAACTCTCTAAGGTTCTGCAACTGCAAGACATACAGTTACAATCAGACCCCGCCTACATACAGTAGAATACATTGTAACCTTGTGGTTTGACTCTATAAGCCTTGGATACTCTGTCCAGGGACTACAACTAGGGGGGGCTCTCAGTTGTAGTCCTGAGGTCATGAGCATACAGCACTAGTATTTATTTGATAAAGCTTCTTCTTATTAAAATTTATTCATGGTCACAGTGAATCTCTGAGTGATTCCAGACCCACAAATTTTTGTTCAATTTTAACATGGTAGCTTCTATTTTATTCATTATATTTTTTTATTATTACTCCTTAGATGCCTGTATGTTTGTATACATTATACACATAATATGTAATATATGCAATACTTTATTGATTATTTGGGAATTTCACGACATGCATCCCAATTCTGCTCATTTCCAAGTCGCTCTATATCCTCCCTTTACCTGTGTGGTGTTCTACCATAAAAGAAAATCAAAAAAAAAAAAACCAAACCAACCAATGAACCAAACAAACAAACAAAAAGCCAACATCACTCCTCTGACTTTCCTGCCACTCCAATTACTTTAGTGGCTTTGGGAGCCCTGGTGTGTCATGCAGGAAACCTTTTTGTCCAATCAGAACCACCCAAAAACGTTCATTGTGATTAGTTATTGGTCTGATTAAAGGTCTCTGTTATCTGGACCCTCACTGAAACTCCTCTGCAATATCCCGCAGCTGCCCCAAGTCGTGGAGATCCTTCAGAACCAGTCCCTTTACAATTGCCAGCAGGTCCTAGATGGGAAGATGCTAGGGTGGGCAACTCAAAGCCCTGATTTGGTCCAGGGTGGTAGGCGACCTGGTTGGTCCTGGAACCTGGAGCTGCCCCCTCAGGTGATAAGGGGAGCCAGCTCTCCTACACCCATTCCATCAGGGTCAGCTGTTGTATGCCTGTGGTCAGGGGTGGAGCCCTGAGTGCAGAAACCAGCCCTCCACGTCTGGACCACTGGGACCAGCTTGCCTATGAGTGTCAGGGTCAGCTCCCTTGCCACAGCAAGTTTCAGGGTCAAGTTTGCCAGGGCTAGTGAAGAGCAGGCCGGGCTTAGCATGGCCCTTGGCTTTCATCATGCATGACCTTCTATGATAACAATAGACCAAAGACATCATGACAGAGCCCAGATGCAGCAGGACCACGGATCCAGACATGGCCTTCTGCATCGTCTCTGGCTCAGATGTCACCATGGCACCTGTGGCAGCTCAGGTCACTCAGATCAGTATGGCCCGAGCAGCAGCAGGGCTCTCAGACGCCAACATGGTTTGAGATAGCTAACCAGACCCTAGGTATCAGCATGACCCTTGGTGGCAACAGAAGCCATGGGCATTGACTCAGACCCTGGCTGCTGTAGGACCATGGACCCAAAGATAGCCCTGGATTGCAGCTTAGGCCTTGACATCACCAGAGCCCCAGGTGGTGACACAGGTCACTCAGATCAGTCGCTGGTAGGAACTTCACCCTGGGAAACCATCATGGCCTCAGGTGGCAGACCAGACCCCAGACAACTTCATGGCCCTTGGTGCTAACAGGAGCCATGGACATCAACTCAGACCCTGCCTGCCATAGGGACACGGACACACACACATGGCACTAAGCAGCTACGTGGACCTGTATGACACCAAGGCCCTGGGTGGCAGCAAAGGTTACTCAGATCAGCATGGCTCTGGAAGCTTGCATACCAACAAGGTCCCAGATTATAGCACAGGTACTGAGCATCCCTGTGGCCTTTGGTGAAAATACAGGACATGGACCTCCACACAGACCCTGGCTGCAGTTCTGACATGGACCCAGAATTGTCCTCGGCAGCGGGAAAACATGGAAGCCAACATGACACTAGGTGGTAGCACAGGTACACAGATTGGTATAGTTCCAGCAGCAGCATGACCCAGGGACACCAACACGGCCCCAGGTGGTAGCCAAGATGCCAGGCATATGCATGGCCTTCAGTGAAAGCAGGAGTCATGGACATCAACACAGAGAGCCTGGCCACTCTCACAGACATGGCCTTTAAAAGCATCTCAGTCCCCGATATCACAATGGCACAATGGCTGGATCTGGGTATCACCTCGACCCTGGGTGGTTAGCAGGTTGCCCACAGCAGCCTGCTCCTCACCCCCTTCACTCCTTCTGTTCTGCCTCTTTCTACAGCACATGAACCATTCTGATTCATTCTTTCCAATTTCTCCACCACACATTTGCTCATCGCAGTGACCCTCTCCTGCCCATGAATGTCTTCAGCAGGTCCAGGAAGGCCTGTGGGCAGCTTCCACCTACCTGAGCTGAGGGGCAGAAAGGGGAATGTATCCAGATGGGAGGGTAAGTGGGGAGGAACTGGGAGGAAGGAAAACCATAATCAGGTATGACAAAAATCTAATTTCTTTAAGAATAAAAAATGTATTGGTACAATCCCCCAAATAAAAGTTATCATCACCATCAATATGGTCTGTGCCACCTTCTCCTTTGCTTTCTTGTTTGCAGGATTACTTCTGACTCACTTGCTCAGAGGATCTACTAAGCCTGAATCAAGAAGGCTTATGTGACCAACTTTCTCCCAATCACCATGTATTGGGAATATTCATCTATGCAAGCAACACTCATGACTTAAAATGCTAATCTATGTAACTAGACTTTGTCATTCTGTTTAAATGGAATTTCCTGAAAAGTGTACATCCTATCCTACAAAATACCAGAAAGCATGTGGAGGTTATGTGTTTATTGTTAACATGAGTGTTCAATTTATTTAATCTTGGCAATGGGCGCATGGGTCACCAATTAGCCATTTGGCTCCTGAACGAAGGATGATGCCATTCTAGGAAGAATCTTCCTCAGTGTCCCACAGCATGATGATGTCTTCAATGGGAGGTGTTGTCTCTATCAGTACACATTTTTCCTTCCTGTCTTTCACTCTCCGTTTGGCGAACCACTCCTAAAATCAGAAGGAGACAAGATTGTTTTAGCATTGGCTTCCACCCCCAGAGCCAAGAGAGAGAAGTCACTTTAAGGCACCTAACATGGAACTTCCTACTCAGTTCACAAAAGCAAGCCCTGGCTGTGTGTCAACCTCTGCAAACAGGGCCATGATTTTTTTTCTTTTTCCCTCAGTATATACACTTCAGTGGGGACTTCCACCCATGGTAAATCTGACCAGCATATTCTTTCATGTTACACAAAGTTCTCCAGCGTCAGGATGAAGAATACTATCTCTGTTTCAGCGAGATTTCCAGAATCCTGCCCTGCACAATATTAATCTCTGTGTTGTAAGTGATGTTCTTCCATACCTATCACTCCATGCCTCCTCTCAACCCTAATATAAACTATTTGGCAATGTGTTTGGCTAGCCACACACAGAATCCCAGAAAAATTAACATTAAGGGTTGTCACTATTAATTACCATCGTCCCAAGTTATGATCATTTTTTTTCTTTATGCACTGTAGCACTTTTAACCATGATATTCATGACACAAAATAGAAAGACGGGGACAATTAAAGAGTTAAAGGGGCAAGGAGTATTTCCATAGGAGGCTAAGTGTGTGGCCAACTGGGGGTCCACAATTGCATCACAATGAAAACCATGTGCTATGAATGTTGTCCACCTAGAGCTGATGTCCCTTTTATGTAGAGCTGTTTCAATTAAGGTTAAAATAGAGTTAAAGTTCAGGTTGTCAAGTGCTGTAATCTCAGCACTTGTGTGGTGGAGGTAAGAGAATCCTGAATTCAAGGACAGCAAGGGTTATACAGAGAAACCCTGTGCCAAAAAACCAACATTCAAACAGGGAAAAAAGGAAATGGAATCGATTCATTTAAAAGTGCCTAGGACGAGGCTAGCTAATGCCTAAGGAAGGCTATAGATTGTCTGTCCAATTGCTTTGTTTGGATTCACTGACCTTCAGTTTTGCTTCAGGCATTTTCAGAGCTCTTGCAAGTTCTTTCCTGTGTAAAGACAACCATGGATGTTTATCATGCAGGGTTTTACATGCAATACAATGACATACATGAATTCTATGCCTTTTAAAATATCACCGTCCTCCCTCACACTTGGCATTAACATTTATTCTCAGAGGCAGTCTCACTTTTGAAATGAATTCATCTCCTGCAAAAGTTTCTAAATGATAGAGACAAATAATTTTTACAAGTATCAAAAATTAAAATAAATATCAAAGTCTCTGCTGAGCAAAGTATGCTAATTTGAAAACAGTACTAGGGGCCAGGTGGTGGTGGTACATGCCTTCAATCCCAGCACTTGGGATGCAGAGGCAGCAGATCACTGTGAGTTTGAGACCAGACTGGTCTACAGAACGTAGTTCCAAGATAGGCTCCAAAATCTACAGAAAAATCATGTCTCAAAGCCCCCCCCAACCAAAAAAGACAAAGAAAACTAAACAAAACAAAAAACAGAACAAAAAGACAGCACTAGGGTGGGGGAAAGAAAAACCAAAAGGAGTTGATGGCTAGGTACACAGTCCCTGAAAAGATGAGCAGACTACTGGTGAGGAGGTCACCCAACAAACTATAGACCCCTAGTATTTTTGAACTTGATGCTAGTAAGTTGTTTGGGCCCACAAATATCTATATTTCACAGAAATTAAAATATGACTCTGAATGAGACGTGTTGACTATGGACATTTGCTTCATGTCAGCACTACATGTTGGTACTGAGCTCGGGGCCCACACGGAGCATCCTCCTGTGCCCACCACCAAAGGAGAAGACCCCTGTGACTTGGAGAAGGACGATAAGGAATACAGGGCCTCGAAGAACAAAAGGGCACCTCACCATGAGCCAGAGGCCAGGCGTGTTGGGAAGCTCTTGGGCCAAACCACATACCTGGCAGCCAAATTTGGGTACTGGGATATTTGAAAGAATCTTTCCATTTCCCTGATCTGGCACTTTGTGAAATGGAAGTGGTTTTGATGACCCCTTTGCCTCCGACGAATCCTTGCCACACCAGCCTCTGAGGTGTTCAGTGCTTCCAGGTCAAGCTCAAAAGAAGAATCCGGGTGGCTATGGCCACCATCTGCCTCCATGGCCGCAGCTGATGTGGAGGCCACAACTCCGTCCTCACAAACTATTTCCTCTTCATAATCTTTCAGACTATAACATTTACGGTCATAATAAAACTTCTTGGCCATAACTACAACTGTGGACCTCAAGCAGAACTAGGGTCCCGGGAATGACTGACCTCGAGGTCTAGAATCTCGGCACTGCTATGGACCAAACAATGAGAGTACTGGAGAAAAGGGTGATGTCAATGCGCAGGTCTGCGCATGCTCCCCAGTTCTCCCAGGTCCTCACGCACAATGTCCAAGCTCTCGCTTGCAGGAAGGAGCTGAGGACACGCGAGCCCGTCACTCACTGCTGCCCTGACTGACTGCACTGGCCCTTCTGCCCACTTGCTGAGGTAGGTGCTGTCTGTTTTAGCTCACAAAGGATGGGTGTGGCCCAAACGAGGTGGACCTGAGGGAGACTGATGGGGGTGTGAAAAGGTAGCATGGAGTTAAATATTGCTCCTAGGGCATGCTTCCAGAATGAGCTTTAATGCGTGTCCACATGCTGCCCGTTCCTTCTAGGTTGTAGGGATGAGATGACGGGTGGATTGTGTGGAAGTGCAAGATCATTTGGAGCATGGGACAGAGGCACACGCTTGCCTCCAGGATGCTCGAGTGAACATGAAAAAATTTCTGTGACCGTCACCCACCATTCAGCACTAGCGGCTCAGAGAATGGGTTTAGAACTAAGTGGACATGGTCACCTTTAGTGGCTGCTTGTTCAGGAGTGCCTGTTAGCACACTAAATGCTAGCCAGACATTGCTTTTCAAGTGCAACATCAAGGTTTTAGGACTGGATTTGAATAGAATTCTAGCTAATGACACTGTCGAAAAGCAAACAAACGATATGCTCCCCCAAAAGAAAAATGATCTGTTTAAGAAGTAATTACATCGCTGGGCAATAGTGAGACACACTTTACTCCAGCACTCGGGAGGCTGAGGCAGGTAGATCTCTGTGAGTTCTAGGCCAGCCTGGGCTTCAAGAGCTAGTTCCAGAACAGGCGCCAAAGCTATGGAGAATCCCTGTTTTGAAAAAAAAAACAAAAAGGAAAAAAGAGTTAGGTTAAGGACATCTAGGATTCTTACACAGAGAAATTGTGTCTTGAAAAGCCAAAATAATAATAATGATAACAATTATGTCAGATTTTTTTTTACTTTCTGTTAAATTTCATGTGTAATATTTACATCAGTTCTTATCACTGAGGGTGTTGATGTGGTCCCTTACTCCTGTTGGACTGAAGGTAAATACATAAATATTCAGGCAATATTTCAAATAATATTTGTCCCATGACATATAGCATGTGACACATTTTCAACAAAAGAATAGGTATCTGAGTTATCCAAGGTTGGATGTAGGGGAGGTGCAGTACCCCTCTTCCTGACAGATTCCCTAGGGTTTTCCCTGCTCTTGGAATTTTTGGGATCAGTAGTCATATATATTTATACTATACACACAATATAGATATAAAATGAATGGCTAAATCTGTTTACAGTTATTGAATAGGGAATCATTTGAATTTTTTCCTTCTCTTTCTAAATTAACATTTTCATTTATTTTACAAACTGATCACAGTTTCCCCTCCTTTCTGTCCTCTCAACCTCTCCCCCTCCCTGACTCCCTTCTATCCCCCTTCCTTCTACCCACTGTTCCTTGGTCTCCATCCAGAAAGGGGCGGGCCTCCTGTGGACTTGAACATAGCAGGGCACATCAAATTGAGGGAGGACTAAGCTCTTCCCCCTATATAAAGGCTGGGGAAGGTAATCCAGCATGGGGAATAGGTTCCAAAAAGTCAGCTAAGCACCAGGGACAGGTCCTGATCTCATAGCTAGAAACCTTACAAACAGAGCAAGCTACACAATTGTCCCACACATGCAGAGGGCCTAGGTCGGGTCCATGCAAGCTCCCTAACTGTGGGTCCAAAGCCCATGTGGTCCCACAAGCTTAGATAAGCTGTGATTTTGGTTTCTCCATCATGACCTTGTTCCACCTGGCTCATAAAATCCCTTCTCCATTCCTCAGGAGGAATCCCAGAGCTCAGTCTAGTGCCTGGCTGCAAATGTCTTTGAATCGTCTGATTTTTTCTCTAATGAATCTCTGTAAATCATTAGATTTTTGAGAGAGGTTTCTTTTGAGTAAGTGTTACGATGGTAGTCTTTAATTGACTACACCAAAATTTTGTTAAAAACACACAATGAAGGACTGGATAGAGAGATGGTTCAGTGATCAAGAGGGCTTGCTGCTCTAGTAGAGGACCAGAGTTGGGCTCCCAGAGCCAACATCAGAAACCTCACCACCACCTGTAACTCTAGCTCCAGGGCATCCGGGGAATCTGTCATGAAGAAGGGTAGTGACCCTTCCCTATTTCCCACCTTGATTAACTCAGGCACCGATTATTTTCCCGGAAAGGTGTCACATGCCTTATTCTGTGTGTTTATACAAGTTGATTACTTGACTGTGGATTTGGCAGTGTAGATGAAGAGACAGGGACCCTGAGTCTGCAGTATGCCAGTGCAGGAAGCTGGGGTCTTTCTGATGACATGGAAACATGGGATGATACTTGACATTTATACTTGGGCCTCAGAACAGTTTCCCCTTCTCACTGACTACCAAGCAATTTCTAGGAGACCTCTGGATTGTAACTTCAGAGGAAGAAGAGAGTAGATGGCAAAGAAAGAAGCAGCATAAGAAAAAGAAAATGGGATGGGCAGTGCCAGCTTTGTCTAATAGGAAGCTAAATCCCAAAGCCTGAGCTCTACATATCTTGGGACCCTGAATGAAATGCTTCATTCACAGCTTCCAAAACCATGAATGGGGATAACATCAATGGCACAGGACCGGGATACCGTCCGGGTTCATGAATTACTTGAAGAATTTTGGCATCCTTTTACTTCAGCTTCACAAACCAGTGTACCAGCAACTACAGTTTCCTTCCCCTGGGAAGCACATCCTCAAAGCTCTTGATGTCTTCCACAAAGCCTAGTAACTTGTCACCTAGATAGATTTTATATTAGCTTCCGTTTTCTGGCTTGGACCTTTTCTTTCTTGCACCTTCTTCCATTCAACAATGGTGGAGGATGGACCTATGGATTCAGCCCTGTTGCTGCATCTTATTACACCTTATGATGTTTCTCTTTGGCTTGTGATCAGGAGAGGCACTTAATATTTGCAACGGAGTTCGGCCTCATCATTTTCATGGATATAATAAAACATGTAGTAGGCCACAAAAGCAACTGTACCAAGTGTGTCAAAGAGATGACTTCCTGGCAGAGTTACTGGCAGTGCACACAGCTAGAGCGGCTAGATAGAAGGACAAGGCAGAGGAAGAGTTGAAAGTCAGCCAGTTCTGTTGCAGGAGCCCTGCTCAGGTAACACCCAAGCTTTGGGAGTCAGCCTGCAACGGGAAGTGCCCTAATGGAACACAGATCAGGTCATATGCTGTGGGACACAGAGCTCATGCAGTGTGGGTATTGGTGGATGCATGAAGCACCATGCTGAGGTCCACACGTGCACTGCAGAGTGGCAGACATCGCTCCCAATCAGAGTACCTTACCTGAATGACAGTCTCAGCACTAGGATAATACTTTCAGAGTTCTCGTCAGCATGGAAGCTGCTGACTTCTGTAGTACTGTAAATAGCCCAATGAAAGTGACTTTACCAACTCATTGTCCCTCATACTCAGCACTAATGGGATGTCTCCACCAAATCCCTCCCGTCAGAGCTCAGGGAACCCCATGGAAGAGGAGGTAGGAGGGGTGTGAGAGCCAGAGGGGATGGAAGATACCAGGATAACAAGTCCCTCTAAGTGAACTGAGCACAGCTCATAGGAACTCTCAGAGACTGTGACAGCAAGTTCATGGCCTACAGTGTCTCTGCTAGTCCTCTACATATAAACTATAGCTTTCAGTTAGTGTTTTTATGGGACTCCTGAGTATGAGAACAAATGGTATCTGACTCCTGGGCTCTTTTCCTTCTGTTAGTTTGCCTTGTCCAACTTCGATGTGAAAAACTTTTTAGCATATTTTATTTTATTTCATTAAAAAAGAAAGATAATGTACTATTGGCCAATCTGGTGAGGGTACTCTCTCAGTTCAAGTTTCCTTTTCCAAAATGACTCTAGCTTGTGTCAAGCTGACATAAAACTAGCCGGCACAACAGTCAAGACTGTAGTTTATCTGTATTGTATCCGTTTATATTACACAAGGATTTTTAAATTCTGTTTGTTTGTTTGTTTGTTTGAGAAAAGATCTCATTATGGATTGCTTTCTGACCTGGAAATTCCTACATCGACCAGCAGAGCCTCAACTATGTGGTGATATGGTTGCATTTGCTTTCTTAATGCTGGGATTATAGGTATGTGATACCATGCACAACATTGTTGACTGTTTCTTACAGAAGTATAAAATATTAGACTTGAGTTTATATATGAAAATTAGAATTACAATTAAATTCCTGATAACAGTTGGAATGACCAGAGACTAGATCCCCCTTCCGTCTTCATGAACGGCATTGTTAGTAAACGAAGGCTTTCTTCTCGCCCATGGAAGCATCAGGTCGTCGTCACAGAAAGGCAGTCCCTTCATCTAGTGATAGTAAATATATTGGAACCTGTAGCAGAAATGCTGACATCAGAAACAGACATGTCAAGAGGGGCAGATCCTACTAAGGACAAAACCACTCGACCCACATGACAATGGCAGAGGACCAAAGGACATGCTTTGCGGAGGCAAATGCTTTGTTCACCACATTCAGGCCATGGAGTCTGCACAGTTAAGTGAGAGCTGATGCATGGATGTCCATCTGAGCATGAAAGAGGACATGGAGGTGCTTTGTGGTCAGAGCCAGGATGATGGCTGGGGTCCCAATTAACTCCCAGATATTACATATCTCTGGGGATAGCTCAGTGTTCTTCTCCTGTTCTAAATCTGCAACTTTTGGTTTCCCATCACCCACTCTGGCACCCAGGATTCCAATACCTTCCACAGCCAGTGTGTTTGTGTGTGTGTGTGTGTGTGTGTGTGTGTGTGTGTTGTGTTGTGTTCATTTTCTTTTCTTTTTCTTTTTATGTATTTTTGAGACAGGGTTTTTATGTAGCTTTTGGTACCTGTAATGGAACTAGGTCTTGTAGAACAGACTGGCCTTGAACTCACAGAGATCATCCTGCCTCTGCCTCCTGAGTGCTGGGATTAAATGCATGTGCCACCACTGCCCGGCATTGTGTTCATTTTCTGTATGATGAACTGTTCGTGGATGACCGGAGAGACCATGAGTGTAAACCCTCTCAGGAACAGAGAGCCCTGCCATAGTAGCTATAGCAGTGGAAGATAATGGAAAGAGGAAGTGGCCAGAAGCACAGGTAACCTGGGGTCAGTCTAGAAGCCCTGGGACTTCATGCTTTCAGCTTGTGATTTCAGAACTGGGACAATATTTCATAATATTCCTAATGTTCCTAGTCCTTATGATTGTGTGATAAGCACCATGCTCATGGCCTGAGCAAGGGCTGTGCTCAGACCTTATTTCCCACTCCTTGGCTCATTTCATGCTTCTGACATCACACTTCTGAGTCTTGATATTTGTCTCCCCCTGCCTCCTGCCCCTTTCCTTACCTCCCTTCACTCCATGAGAGTTCAACCCTTTCTCCACCCTACTCCTGAACATTCTCAGCTTCCTCTCTCTCTCTCTCTCAGGATGTGTCCTGCTCCCCCTGCTCTCCCTCACAGTCCTGTCTATGCAGCCATGTCTATCACCTCAGACTCACTGGCATGTTCCTCCAATTTTACGACACAGTGCTCTTTTTTCTCACTGCTATCAATCTTGAGGCCATTGAGGAAAGAAGCCTGATATCCAGACTCTCCTGAGTTCTTTGAGACTGGGCTTGGACTCTGAACTTATGAGTTTGTGTCTTCCTGGTGCAGGTTTAGCAAAGCTCACACTCAGTCAGTTGAGCCATCCCACATAGGCTAGCACTGCCGATGTCTGTTCTGCATCCACATCCTTGTGCACACCCACCAGAAGTCTTCACAGCCTGGCCTTACTTTGTCAAAGTCTTATTAACTTTAGTCAACCAAATTCTTCCTTATTGAAAGGATTTCTGTGAATAGAGTTTCCAGACACTACTCTAACCCTCTCTTAAACTGTGAATTCCCACATTCCCAGGTTGCTATTGTTCTTAGATCTATTTCTGTTAGTTTATTTGTGTGACTGTTTGGGCTGCCTGTATGTATGTGTACTACGTTCCTTTCTAATGTCCATGGATCTCAGAAGAAGTTAGTGGATACCCTGGAAATGGGACTCTAGACAGCTGTGACCCACCGTGTTGGTAATAGTAACTGAACCTGGGTCTTCTGCAAGAGCACCAAGTACTCTTAAGCACTGCGTCATCTCTCTACTCCCAACCAGGCTTCATTGTAGTGACAGTGACATCAGTTATATCCCTAAATGCATGATATAACAGAAGAAGAAGCTAAACTTCTGTTTCTTTTCCACAGTCGGGGTCAGAGTCCTGGTCGCTCCGTGTTTAGGCCAAAGAGGACAATTCGCTACAAGCTGTGTTGACTTTGTCGCACCCTGAACCTGATCTCAGATCCTTTTCCTATTTCTCCCTGGATGACCCTCCCCCTCCGCCCCGCCCGTGAAAAGCCTCTCTTTCTACCGCTGGAGAATTCAGTCAATGTTTTCCTTTCATAGTTGTGATGTTGGAACTTCACCATCCCTGAGGTCCTAGGCCTCTCCTCTGGGACCTCAGGTACTCATACTTCCACGTGAGCCTTCACTCCTGACCTATATACTTGACATCAATCATGAATCATATTCCAGAAACCTTGCTTCAGGCAGCTTCTGTGAAGCTGGTCAGGGTGGACTTAACTCTGGAGTCCTATGACACCTGGGAAGCTGGCTCTCCGAGGATGGGTTAGAATACTAAGCTTCTTTTGATAGACACCTCCTGGGAGCAAACTTTTTCCTCTTGTAGCTTTACCTTGTGTGGGCATCAGTACCAGATTCCTTGTTCTTGGAAGCCTTTTTGGTGAAAAAGGGGTGTTTTTGTTCTATGACATTGTAGGAGAGATCTCATCTAAATGGAACCCTATTCTTGAGCCCCTACTGACACAGACATACTTTCTGGCAGGATTTGTTGAAGGCAACTTGAACATTCATTGCAGAAATTGAGATATAGAAGTCGCCACATTTTATATACCAGGTTCTGTTCTCTGATTCTGTCCCCTTTCCCCAGCTGGTCATCCTCAATCCATTTCTTTTCCGTTCTTGAACCAGTCAATGCTCCTTGTAAAGCCTTCCTTTCTCCATCTGCTCTACCCTTCCATACTATTTCCTTACCACATCAGATCCTGTGCTGTCTACACTCACTGGCCACATAGGCCATCTTTTTCTAAAGGGATTCATATTGTCTTCAGCACTAGCATGAACCACTAATGGAAGAAATCCCACTGGCCAAATACAGAGTATTTCATACCCTCAGATGGGCTTAGAAGACATTCAAATACAGCCTTAGTCCCTCACCTAATATATAGTCTACAGATTACAGAAAATCTCATATCAGCATCCAAGGAAATCTATGTAGGTTTTTTTTACAGATATTCATTGTGTGTGTGTGTGTGTGTGTGTGTGTGTGTGTAAAGGAATGCTAGTGTACCATTGGCTTTTGTGTATGTATTTATATATGATTTAACACTTAGAAGGACAAGTTTACGATCTGTCTCTCCATTTATATGTTTGTTTAGTAGCACATACATAATACATACTAGATAGTTCCTAAATGTGGCTGCAAGTACTTATTGAGTGCACCAACTCTCTTAAAGCATTTCCACTTACATTGGGTTAGAAATAAATAAGCCCTTACATAAATTAAATATTCACACATCTCACAGAAACAAGGAAAGCAAACTATATTTTTCTCAAGTACACATTTTCACTATTTCTTGCAATGAGTACTTAAGGGTAGCTAACTAGGAGGGTATTAGAAAATATTTGAACTGGAGACTGTTGGCAGTACCCAGAAAACTACTGGCTTTTTCTGAAACAACAATTGTACTTCTGGCTCCTAAAATTGGTTGTGAAGTTGCAATGAACACAAATAGGCAGCATCAAAAATGTATTTGATAAGGGATGTGGAACTTTGAAGTGGACTGTGGTGTCGTAGGTGCCAGATGAACCCAAATTCCCTGAGGTTCTCTTGAGGAAAAGCAGGTACATACAAATCAGATGAAAGTCACCTTTGCTTAGAATCATGGTTCTCAACAAATTTGACCCACTTGGGGTTGCTTCTCAGATATCCTGCATGTCAGATATTTACATTATAATTAATAACAATAACAAATTATAGTCATGAAGTAGCAACAAACAATTTTATGATTGTAGGTCACCACCGCATGGGTAACTGTATAAGGGGTTGAACCATCAGGAAGGTTGAGAACCACTGCCTTAGAATCATATAGAAAGCTGTTCTCTCTGTGCCAGGTCAGATGGACCCAGTGCCATTGCATTCAATGTCTACAACAATTCTGCCTGCAAATTCCGCAAATGAAGTCCTTGGGACATTCTGGATCATTGGCCAACATCGGCCTCTCCACAAATTTAGGTGTTCTGTGGCCTGGCATCGTTTTGTGAACACGGGGAAGTGTATCCCTACCCCTGTGCCTTCTTCTGCTCCCCAAATGTCTTGTTCTGTAAATATGACCTGATTAGTTGCCCGGGAACAACAACATATTCTCTTATATCCAAAATGTGTCAGAAACATGTATGTTTAACAAAGATGACAGGAGTTCCTTTGTGGCTTGCTCTGCTCTGTCCCCAGGTACATTAAAGGTATAAGGGCCTATGGATTTCCAAGTATCATGTGACGTCACGGGGAGAGTGTCATGAGGAACATGAGAGGCAAAAGTGCGCATTTCTGTCATTGTCTCTTGTTACTACAGTTCCTTAGCAGTGTCCTCTCTGGTTAAAGCATTCACTCCAGCAGAAATGCTCTTTAAGGAGTAACCCATTGTGAGTAACTTCAGGGAGAGCCCCAAACTGAATGGATCCAGTAGTCTCCGTACTCCCAAGAGTAGATAAATAGTAGAGACTGCTGGGAATCAGTCTCAAACCAGCAGAGCAGTCTGGAAGGGACCAGTAGAACAGCTCAGCAGGAGCAGAGACCAGGTGAGCTACCTGGAAGAGGCTTAGAGGAGCTGATCTGTCTGGAAAGACTGCAGCCTGCTGTCCAATCTGTGGACTGCACTGTGTGGCTCAGGTTTCCAGATTTGGAGAGCCATCAGTCCTACCGTGGTAGGCTTTGGTGACAAAGCTGACTTGGAGTCATTTCTCTCCTGTAAGCAACCCCTCACCCATATTCCTGTAAGGAAGTCTGATAAATGCAATTTGTTCTCCAGGTGGTCTCCGGTATTGTTGTTCCTCCTGTCTGGGGCAGGATTTCTCTCTGCAGTAGTAAATGTGTGTTGTTTTCTTAGAAAAAGTGTGTTTTGCAATAGGAGGTGAGAGCAAGATGTTGCCAGAGGCAAAAGGAGTAGGTGAAGCATCAATACAGTAGGCCAGTGTAAGTGAAAATCAGACAGTCGTCTAGGGTCTTAAGACACAAAGCTCAGGCTTTGGAGCTGGGCACCATGTGCCACCTCCCACTTTCAAGCATCTCCTTGCTTCACAGCAGCCTGCCCTTTCCACTCCTTTTATGCCCATTTTTCTGACTTTCCCCCTCTCTTCCTTCTCAAAGGTTAGAATCCAAGGATTTCCTAGCAGTGAATGAAAAGGGAAGGTGAGTGTGTCCTGTTCTGCTGATGCTCACACGATGCACATATCAGGGGCTTTTCTGTGTGAGGCATCACACTTGAAGACCTCAGCTTCTGACATTAGCAGGATTCAGACTCAGAGACTCTGCTTTTTATTTTTATGGCTCAAATCTACAAAAGAACTCATCTTTATAAATACAAACAGTACATTAAAAAGGGTAATACAACTTTAGGAAGGATAGTATTGTCTCCTAGTGGCTATTCTACCCTTTCTGCTGATAGGGTGTTTAGGAGGGAATTGATGGGATATACTTAGGTCAAGCATTCTTGGGGGAAAATGTTATGATTTATAAACCCCCTTAGTGTATGTAGGGCTCAATGTTCAGTAAGCTGAATATTCAAAAGATATTTTTGTTTGTTTTTCATGACAGCATTTCTTTGTAGTTTTTGGAGGTTGCTCCGGATCTAGCTCTTGCAGACTAGGCTGGCCTTTAATCCACAGATGTTCACCTGACTCTAACTCCCAAGTGCTGGCATTAATGGCGTGTGCCACCTGATCCTGGTAAAATTAATCTTAATGTTGATGGAAGATTTTAATCAACCATACTGTTATGGGGTCATGACTATCCCTCACTCCTTATACATAAAAATGAAGCCATGGGGGTGTTTTTCTGCAATGATTCCTTAGTAAAGATGCTTGCTGGCAAGCCTGATTGTTGTAAGGGGAGATGCTTGTTCTTCTCGGCTGCCCAGCTTGCTTAGCCCGGAAATAACCACACGGAAACTGTATTAATTAAATCACTGATAGGCACATTAACTCTAACTTCTCATTGGCTAACTCTTACATATTAATTTAACCCACTTCGATTGATCTGTGTATTACCATGAGGTCTTGGCCTACCAGCAGATTTACAGCACATCTATTTCTGGTGGCAGTTCCATGGCATTTCTCTCACTCTGCATTCTCCCTCCCAGCATTCAGTTCTGTCTTCCCTGCCTACCTAAGTACTGTCCAATCAAAATGCCAAGGGATTCTTTATTCCTTTACATATGAAAGGAGCACATAAACAGAAGGATCTCCTGCACCACAGATGACCTGAACCTGATCTCTGGAAAGTGCATGATTGAAAGAGAGAACTGATTTTCCAAAGTTGTCTTCTGACATCCAAACATGTGCTGTGACATGCACAAAATGGTAAAGGTCCATATTCACATAACAAAAAAATTCAACAATTAGAAGGAATCCTAATTTACTTAGCTACTAACTCTACAGGTATTTGACAATGATTTCGTGTTTGCAGATGTTGATTTTCACATTTATAAGTCAAAATAATTGCACTACAACTTCCTTAGGAATCTTGCTAGCTGTCCTGATATCACAGCGCTCTAGGGTTCAACAATTAAAAGGAAGAAAGGAAAAGATTGCATTTGTGTGATTAGAGTGCACAGACGACTAAATGGCAAAGAGATTTTGTTGTTCTTTCAGAGGACCAGAGTACAGTTCTCAGGATCCACCTCGGTAACCATCTATCTCTAAGTAGAGCTTCTGGATATCCAGTGCTCCCTGTAGGCATGCATAAGTACAAGCTCACCAACTAATAATGATCTTCTATTTAAAAAAGATTTTTAAAAAATCTGAAAATCACAATTTGTGATTTCTTAACCTGTAACTTCAATAAATTTAATATTAATTTTTAGATTGGTTTCTTTTTCATGTGTACAAAGTTCTACCTGCATGCATGCCTTCACGCCAGAAGAAGGCACCAGATCTCATTATAGACGGTTGTGATCCACCATGTGGTTCATGGGAATTGAACTCAGGACATCTAGAAGAACAGGCAGTGCCCTTAACCTTTAAGCCATCCCCTTAATATTAATTTTTAAAAGCAATGTTAAACTCTAGTTTTCTTTTTATTAATTAATTATTTTCCCAATCACATTTCCTCTCCCTTCTTTCTCTCTTCCCAGACCCTTCTACTAACCTGCCTCTTCCCCCCATCTACTTCTTCTCTTTTCAGAAAAGAGCGGGTCTCCCATGTATATCAGCCATCTGTGGCATATCAAGATGCAGTAAGACTAGGCACGTCATCTAGTATTAAGGTTGAATAATACAACCCAGTAGTTGGATAAGGTTCCCAAGGCAGATCACAAAGTCAGAGACATCCCTACTGTTAGGAGCCCCATCAGAAGACCAAGACCATAATTTACACAACTGTAAAACATGGGTAGAGGGCCTAGGTCAGTCCCTTGCAAGCTCTCTGGATGACAGCCGAGTCTCTGTGATCCTCTCTGGACCTAGGTTAGTAAATTCTGTGGTTTCTCTTTTGGTGCCCTTGGCCTCTCTGTGTCCCACAATCCTTTCTCCACCTCTTCCACAGGATTCTCTGAGGTTCACCAGTGTTTGTAGTTCTGAATCTGTTTCCATCAGTCGCTGGGTTACATTTTCTTAATGAGACCCTCTTGATATTTTCCAACATCTCAGCACACTGAGGAAATTTTTTTGAGAATAATAATTGTTTGAACGGAAGCTAGCCCGAGGTTATTTCACTTTTGTATACTTACTGTATATATGGTGCTTTCTCAGCTCAAGTACTGTTGAGAGCACTTTCAAGCTTCAGGAGTTTCCTGACACTATGAAAAGGGCAAACACCCACACAGTGTCAGCCTAGTCAGACATGAGAAGTACTGGGCAGGACATCGTACAGTGACTGTGATGGAGAGTCCCGATCAACCATCTGGAGCATTTTCATTGTTTCAATAGTGATGTGAAATGTTTTGCAGCGACTTGTCCCCCCAGAATGCTACATAAACTCCACTTCACAAGCATGACACTCCTTCAGGTAGAGGACAGTGTTGGTGTGTTTTCACTGTCCTCTCAAGGAAACTGGCACAAATACTAGCTGACATAACCATGTCCACTTAATTCCCAGATCTTGCAGTGTGCACCCAGTGAGATACAGAAGCTAGAGTTCTCCAGGGGTTCACCCAGAGGCCATGTGCTCGGTGTAAAAGCATGTCCTCATCCCTACTTGTGCACCTGCAACAGCTTTCTTTCTCTTCCACTCCATTCCTCGAGGCTTTGGTGTACTTGGTTGGATCCATGTTAGATCCATTCTGCACATGCTCCCTAGAGCCACCTTCAGTGGGCACGTATCTCCTATAGGGTTTGTGTGATGGAAAGAGGACAGATGTGAAACTTGCTAAAAACCTACATGCTGCAAAGTCATTTCAATCCACAAACCATTTATGGAGATGACACTTCTCTCTTTTAGGTCTCATGATGGCTTTCCAATCCCAACATGTGGAGCCCAATGTCTACAAACTGTATGAAAATGAAATTGAGGGGAGCCTTGATTTTGAACACGGGGCCACTGCAGCAACAGAAAGTGTCATCTATGGTGAAGGTTCTCTAAAAGGTTCCGACAAACCAAAGAACCAGGGCATCCCACACTACAAGGATGATGTGACCCACGTTGCTAACTTCAACTACGTTGGTGATGACATCAGGCATGAGAGCCATGGGAGCCACCAAGGGTACAGAAACCCACAGTTGAAGGAGCAGAATACCATGGTTGCTGGCAGAGTGTCACAGGTCCAGTGCACAAGGCCACGGGATCCAGTTTGGTCTCACACCCAGGCAGCTGAATGAGTTGGAAGATGTTTTTGAAAAAACTAAGTACCCCGATGAGATCAAAAGGTATGTGACTTGTTTCAGTATCCGTTCCAGCTCCCATCCATCAGCATCTCTTTAGGAGGTGTGTTCTTCACACTTTGGGCCCTATCTGCTTTGAGCCCAAGCATGAGGTCTTTGTTTAGTTGCTGAGTATGGGAAAGATGTCTGGGAGGTCATATATATATATATATATATATATATATATATATATATATATATAAATGTATATATATGTATATATATACACACGTATATATACATATATCCACATATGTATATATACACATATACACATATGTATATATACACATATGTATATATACACATATGTATATATACATATGTGTATATATATACATATATACACATGTACACATATACACATATTCACATATACATACATACATATAAGTATACACACACACATATATATATATATATATATATATATGCAGTGTGGATTCTAGAAACGGGTTGGTGCTTCTCAATTTCTTCTTTAAGTTTCCTCTTTGTTGTTTTCCTCCTTCTTAACCTCTTCTTGACGACTCCGTTTTATAATGGGAATTGTATTCAAGACCTAGTGGTTTCTAAGCAATCCCTCTGCTAATATAGCATATTCACCTTGTGTCTATTCATGTGGTTATTTTTCCAATAAAATGAAGATCAATGAAAAGTCAGTTTCATACTTTAGAGCTTACCATCTCTACATAGTTTTTTGTTGGCCTGTGATGCATCTCCAGATGTCTATTCATCTTGCCAAGCTGAAATGCTGTATTTCACTAACAGCTCCAATTTCCATCTTCTTCTCCCAGAAAGGACCTTGCAAAGCGCTTGTTCCTGGGAGAATCCAGCGTGCGGGTCAGTAAATCTGGAAAGACTTTGGGCAAGGCACTCTGCTTCAGGACATGGTCCATGTACTTGTACCCATTATGAAATGCATGCGTGGGTGAGAGGTGTCCTTGTCTGGGTTATAATAGTAACTGAGCACTGAGTCTTGAAGTTGTCAAGAAGTAAAAATGGAACGGGCACCCATTAAGTGTTCTTTCCCATTATTTGAAACAGCATAGTCTCTTAACTGAAAAAAATCTTAAAAAGCTCATTTCTAATTTTTATCATTTTTATCATATTTGATTTTCTTTATTGAGCTATATATTTATCTCTGTTCCCCCTTCCCTTTCCCTTCTTCCTGACTACACTCTCCTGTAACCCCCACACTCCCACTTTACTCAGGAGATTTTGTCTTCTTCTAATACCTATGTAGATCCATTTATGCCTCTCAGAGTGTCCTCTTTGTTGTCTCGGTTCCCTGGGATTGCTGGTTTTCTTTGCTTTATGACTAAAAACCACTTATGAGTGAATATATATTATATTTGTGTTTGTGGGTCTGAGTTACATCATCCAATATGGTGTTTTCTAGATCCATCCATTTGCCTGCAAATTTCAAGATGTCATTATTTATTTACTGCTGTGCAAATGTTCATTTTCTTTTTTTGTTATTTATTTTTTAAAGATTTCTGCCTCCTCCCCGCCACTGCCTCCTATTTCCCTCCCCCTCCTCCGATCAAGTCCCCATCCCTCGTCAGCCCAAAGAGCAATCAGGTTCCCTGACCTGTGGGAAGTCCAAGGAACCCCCACCTCCATCCAGGTCTAGTAAGGTGAGCATCCAAACTGCCTAGGCTCCCACAAAGCCAGTATGTGCAGAGGATCAAAAACCCATTGCTATTGATTTTGAGTTCTCAGTAGTCCTCATTGTCCACTATGTTCAGCGAGTCCGGTTTTATCCCATGCTTTTTTAGACCCAGGCCAGCTGGACTTGGCGACTTCCCGATAGAACATCCCCATTGTCTCAATGTGTGGGTGCACCCCTCGCGGTCCTGAGTTTCTTGCTCATGCTCTCTCTCCTTCTGCTCCTGATTTGGACCTTGAGATTTCAGTCCAGTGCTCCAATGTGGGTCTCTGTCTCTGTCCCCTTTCATTGCCTGATGAAGGTTAATATTAAGGAGGATGCCTATATGTTTTTCTTTGGGTTCACCTTCTTACTTAGCTTCTCTAGGATCACAAATTATAGACCCAATATCCCTATTTATGGCTAGAAACCAATTATGAGTGAGTACATCCCATGTTCCTCTTTTGGGTCTGGCTTACCTCACTCAGGATAGTGTTTTCTATTTCTGTCCATTTGTATGCAAAATTCAAGAAGTCCTTGTTTTTTACCGCTGAGTATACTCTAATTTGTATATATTTCATACTTTCTTCATCCATTCTTCCATTGAAGGGCATCTAGGTTGTTTCCAGGTTCTGGCTATTACAAACAATGCTGCTATGAACAAAGTTGAGCATATACTTTTGCTGTATGATAGGGCATCTCTTGGGTATATTCCCAAGAGTGGTATTGCTGGGTACAGGGGTAGGTTAATGCCGAATTTCCTGAGAAACTGCCACACTGCTTTCCAAAGTGGTTGCACAAGTTTGCATTCCCACCAGCAATGGATGAGTGTATCCCTTTCTCCACAAACTCGCCAGCAAAGGCTACCATTGGTGTTTTTTTATTTTAGCCATTCTGACAAGTGTAAGATTATATCTCAAAGTTGTCTTGATTTGAATTTCCCTGATCGCTAAGGAGGTTGAGCATGACCTTAAGTGTTTTTTGGCCATTTGAACTTCTTCTGTTGAGAGTTCTCTGTTCAGCTCAGTGCCCCATTTTATAATTGGGTTGATTAGCCTTTTATGGTCTGGTTTCTTGAATTCTTTATATATTTTAGAGATCAAACCTTTGTCAGTTGTGGGGTTGGTGAAGATCTTCTCCTAGTCAGTGGAGACTTTTTGTCTTAGTGACAGTGTCCTTTGCTTTACAGAAGCTTCTCAGTCTCAGGAGGTCCCATTTATTCAATGATGCCCTTAATGTCTGTGCTGCTAGGGTTATACCTAGGAAGTGGTCTCCTGTGTCCATGTGTTGTAGAATACTTCCCACTTTCTCTTCTTTCAGGTTCAGTGTGTTCGGACTGATATTGAGGTCTTTAATCCACTTGGACTTGAGTTTTGTGCATGGTGATAGATATGGATCTATTTTCATTCTTCTACAGATTGACATCCAGTTTTGCCAGCACTATTTGTTGAACATGCTCTCTTTTTTCCACTGTATATTTTTAGCTCCTTTATCGAAAATCAGGTGTTCATAGGTTTGTGGGTTAAAGTCCAGGTCTTCTATTTGATTCCATTGGTCGACTTCTCTGATTTTATGTCAGTACCAAGCTGTTTTCAATATTGTAGCTCTGTAATAGAGTTTGAAGTCAGGGATGGTACCAATGTCCATTTTCTTCATCCATTCTTTGTCTGATGGCCTTCTAGGTTGTTTCCATGTTCTGGCTCTTATGAATAATGCTGCTATGAACATATTTGAGCTGATGTTCTTGTGGCATGATTGAGTGTTTTGGGTATATAACCACCAGTGCTATTGCTGGGTCTGGAGGTGGATTGTTACCTAATTTTCTGTGAAATCGGCAAGCTTATTTTCAAAGAAGCTGTTTCCACTCCCACCAGAAATGCAGTAGTGTTTCTCTTACCCCACATCCTCCCCATCATAAATTGTCATCAGTGTTCTGATCATGGCCATTCTTACAGGTGTATGATGGAATCTTAGAGTTGTTTGGATTTGCATTTCTCTGATGACTAAGAATTTTGAACATTTCATCAAGTGTCTTTCAGCCATTTGAGATTCACAGACTACTCATAATCAGTATGTGAACATCATATATATAGACAGCATTGTGTATTATAAGGTCATGCATTTAGGAAAATGTTAATGTTTACTGGTATGTGTACAGAGATTAATACTGAAGTCCGGACCCTCAGGTCATTTCAGGGTACTTATGTGTACTGTTGTAGTAGGATTCTAAGTGACCTTGGGGACATTCTCATTGATGTAGCAAGCAGTAGGGGAAAAACAGGGCTCAGTTTCAACAAAGAAACACTTAGTTATAAGTGTGGATTAAGTGAGACCAGAGAGAAATTAGTGTTTCATAACGAACCTGTGTTTAATTTATCCAAGAGTCATGTGGAACAACACTCACAAGTGCACATGATTGGCCCTCCACCTTTGTAAGTTTGTGTAAAGCCAATGTAGAAAGCAGCAAAGTTGAACATTCATGTTCCCCGATGCTGTGTTTAGATTATCTAAATACAATGCCAAAATAGTCATGTCAGTGTTATGAGATGTATGGGGCAGACAGCTTTAAAGGGTTAATTTTGTTACAACTAAACAAAAAGAAATGGTAATGGGTTTTTTATTCTAGTGCACTTACTGGCTTTGTGGGAGCCTAGGCAGTTTGGATGCTGACCTTCCTAGACCTGGATGGAGGTGGGTGGTTTTTGGACTTCTCACAGGGCAGCGAATCCTGATTGCTCTTTGGGCTGATGAGGGAGGGGGAATGATTGGAGGGGGGGGGATGGGAGGCAGTGGCGGCGAGGAGGCTGAAATCTTTAATAAATGAATAATTAATTAATTAATAAAAAGAATTACATTGAGCACATTTAAGTTAATCGAGTAAAGAGAACGCGATCAGGGGATGCTATTGATAGTCAAAATGCAGGTTGGTACTGAGGAGAGGGCCCAAAGATAAAGCTCTTGCCACATGAGTCTGAGGATCTGGGTTGGAACCCTCAGCATAAAGTTTAGCAGGTGTCAGCTCACCTGTAGTCAGAATCTCTTATTCAGGAGGCAGAGACTGCGGATCCTTAGGGAGATCTAGATTAGCTCAGTTGCTGAGCTGAGGTTCATGGACAACCCTGCCAGTGTAAATCATGTGGGGAGCAAGCTAAGAAGATGCTTGACTCTGACCTTGGTCCTCTGCATGCACGAGTGTGCATTTGCACATAGATACACATGCAGATCACACACCTTTGCAAGTTTTTATGTGTTTGCAAATACATAAAAAGCAAAGGTGCCAAGCCACAGTCAAGTGTGTCTTCTGTTGACTAACTTGAAAACTGAAAGTATTCTTTTCCTTTAAAGGAGTCTATATTGAACATGTGTGTTTTTTGAAATGTGGGAAAAGATAGAGCTCACTTTAAGTAAGAGCTGTAACTATCTTATTTTCAAATGAATATCTTTCCTTCAGACAGTAAAGACTAATGTTTAGATCATGGGATAAAAGCTGAGGCCATGAGCCCAGAGGCCACTCCATAGCAAATGAGAAGTGGAAAAGCAGTGCAGAGTGCTATTCATGCTAAATTCCTTCAGCATGGATCAGGGAGTCTTGATGTAGGCAAACTCCCTACCTGCAGCAGTAGCTTCTGCGGAATAGCAGTCCTGCCTAGGAGCCCCTGATGACTGACATCCTAACACCACTAGGTGTAAACTACAGTAGGACCAGGCTCAGGTTGGAGAAACTGGGAAGGAAGAGGGAGATTCCCCCAGGATGGAGAGGAGCAGAGATTGGAAAAGAAAAGCTGAAGGAGTGAGGAATTCTCCTGCTTTCAAGCTGACAGGACCCTGTACTTCAGCTCCAGAGAGACAGAGGTGCTGCAGTCCTATAGACTGTTGGGAGGAAGCTCTGGAGACACAGATGCACTGCATCTTCAGAGAAGCCAATGCACTACAGTTCTAGAGGCTGATGCACTGCAGCTCTAGAGATGCTGATGAATCACAGCTCTAGAGAGATTGATGATGCACTGCATCTCTAGAGAGGCTGATGTACTATCATGCCAGAGCCATTTGTCCTGAAGCTCTAGAGAGACTGATGATGCACTGCATCTCTAGAGAGACTGATGGACTATCACTCCAGAGCCATTTGAACTGCAGCTCTAGAGAGACTGATGATGCACTGCAGCTCTAGAGATGCTGATGAATCGCAGCTCCAATGAGACTGATGATGCACTGCATCTCTAGAGAGGCTGATGGACTATCACGCCAGAGCCATTTGTACTGCAGCTCTAGAGAGACTGATGATGGACTGCTTCCCTAGAGAGACTGATGGACTATCACTCCAGAGAGGATGATGCACTGGAGCTCCAGAGAGGATGAGAAACTGCACCTCTAGAGGCCTATGCACTACAGCTCTAGAGTCTAATACACTGCAGTTCCAGAGAAACTGATGCACTGCAGCTCAAGAGAAGATGATGCAGTGCAGCTCTAGAGATGATAAATATCAGCTCTAGAGATACTGATGTACTTCAAATATAGAGGCTAATGCACTATCACTCTAGTGGCCTATGCACTACAGCTCTAGATGCTCATGAACTGCAGCACCAGAGAGAGGCTAATACATTGCAGCTCCAGATAGGCTGATTTACTGGAGCTCTAGGGGCTGATGCAGTGCAGCTTTAGAGGCTGATACACTGCAGAACTAGCTAGATTAGCTAGAGCTAATATGCCAACAGTGACTTAATTAATATAGTTGCTTTGTGATTATTTCGAGGCTAAGCTAACTGGACAGCTGGGGCTTTGATTGAGTTCATGGAGGCATCATGTTGATTTGTTTGCGTTCCCCTCATGGATTCTGGTGCTTTAGTTGGCCTTTTTTAGACTATACATCCACATAATAGAAGATGCAGGGAGGAAGAGAAATGGCATGGACTCAACGATGTGCAGTTTGAGGACTTCCCAATATAATGGACCCTTATTCCCTAGGAGCCTGTCATTGTCTCTTGTTACTACAGTTCCTTAGCAGTGTCCTCTCTGGTTAAAGCATTCACTCCAGCAGAAAAGCTCTTTAAGGAGTAACCCATTGTGAGTAACTTCAGGGAGAGCCCCACACTGAATGGATCCAGTAGTCTCCGTACTCCCAAGAGTAGATAAATAGTAGAGACTGCTGGGAGTCAGTCTCAAACCAGCAGAGCAGTCTGGAAGGGACCAGTAGAACAGCTGAGCAGGAGCAGAGACCAGGTGAGCTGCCTGGAAGAGGCTTAGAGGAGCTGATCTGTCTGGAAAGACTGCAGCCTGCTGTCCTGTCTGTGGACTGCACAGTGTGGCTCAGGTTTCCAGATTTGGAGAGCCATCAGTCCTACCGAGGTAGGCTTTGGTGACAAAGCTGACTTGGAGTCATTTCTCTCCTGTATGCAACCCCTCACCCATATTTCTGTAATAAAGTCTTATAAATGCAATTTGTTCTCCAGGTGGACTCCGGTATTGTTGTTCCTCCTGTCTGGGGCAGGATTTCTCTCTGCAGAAGTAAATGTGTGTTGTTTTCTTACAAAAAGTGTGTTTTGCCATAGGAGGTGTGAGTAAGATGTTGCTAGAGGCAAAAGAGTAGGTGAAGCAGCAATACAGGAGGCCAGTGTAAGTGATAATCAGACAGTCGTCTAGGGTCCTAAGACACAAAGCTCAGGCTTTGGAGCTGGCCACCATGTGCCACCACCCACTGTCAAGCATCTCCTTTTTTTCACAGCAGCCTGCCCTTTCCACTCTTTTATGCCCAATTTTCTGTCTTTCCCCCTCTCTTCCTTCTCAAAGGTTAGAATCCAAGGATTTCCAATCAGTGAGTGAAAAGGGAAGGTGAGTGTGTCCTGTTCTGCTGATGCTCGCACGATGCACATATTAGGGGCTTTTCTGTGTGAGGCATCACACTTGAAGACCTCAGCTTCTGCCATTAGCAGGATTCAGACTCAGGGACTCTGCTTTTTATTTTTATGGCTCAAATCTACAAAAGAACTCATCTTTATAAAAACACACAGTATATTAAAAAGGGTAATACAACTTCAGGAAGGATAGTATTGTCTCCTAGTGGCTATTCTACCCTTTCTGCTGATAGGGAGTTTAGGAGGGAAATGATGGGATATACTTAGGTCATGAATTCTTGGGGGAAACTGTGATGATTTATAAACCCCTATAGTGTATGTAGGGCTCAATGTTCAGTAAGCTGAATATTCAAAAGATTTTTTTTGTTTGTTTTTCAAGACAGCGTTTCTCTGTAGTTTTTGGAGGTTGCTACGGATCTAGCTCTTGCAGACTAGGCTGGCCTTTAATCCACAGATGTTCACCTGCCTCTAACTCCCAAGTGCTGGCATTAAAGGTGTGTGCCACCTGATCCTGGTAAAATTATTCTTAATGTTGTTTGAAGATTTTAATCAACCATACTGTTATGGGGTCATGACTATCCCTCACTCCTTATACATAAAAATGAAGCCATGGAGGTGTTTTTCTGCAATGATTCCTTATTAAAGATGCTTGCTGGCAAGCCTGATTGTTGTAAGGGGGGGATGCTTGTTCTTCTCGGCTGCCCAGCTTGCTTAGCCCGGAAATAACCACACAGAAAATGTATTAAGTAAATTACTGATAGGCACATTAACTCTAACTTCTCATTGGCTAACTCTTACATATTAATTTAACCCACTTCGATTGATCTGTGTATCATCATGAGGTATTGGCCTACCAGCAGAGTTACAGCACATCTATTTCTGGTGGCAGTTCCATGGCATTTCTCTCACTCTGCTTTCTCACTCCCAGCATTCAGTTCTGCCTTCCCTGCCTACCTAAGTACTGTCCTATCAAAATGCCAATGGAGTTTGTTTATTCCTTTACATATGAAAGGAGCACATAAACAGAAGGATCTCCTGCACCACAGATGACCTGAACCTGATCTCTGGAAAGTGCATGATGGAAAGAGAGAACTGATTTTCCCAAGTTGTCTTCTGACATCCAAACATGTGCTGTGACATGCACTAAATGGTAAAGATCCATACTCACATAACAAATAAATTCAACAATTAGAAGGAATCCTAATTTACTTAGCTACTAACTCTACAGGTATTTGACAATGACTTTGTGTTTACAGGTGTTGATTTTCACATTTATAATTCAAAATAATTGCACTACAACTTCCTTAGGAATCTTGCTAGCTGTCCTGATATCACAGCGCTCTAGGGTTCTACAATTAAAAGGAAGAAAGAAAAAGTTTGCATTTGTGTGATTAGAGTGCACAGACGACTAAATGGCGAAGAGATTTTGTTGTTCTTTCAGAGGAGCAGAGTACAGTTCTCAGGATCCACCTCGGTAACCATCTATCTCTAAGTAGATCTTCAGGAAATCCAGTGCTCCCTGTAGGCATGCATAAGTACAAGCACACCGACTAGTAATGATATTCTATTTAAAAAAGATTTTTAAAAAATCTGAAAATCACAATTTGTGATTTCTTAACCTGTAACTTCAATAAATTTAATATTAATTTTTAGATTGGTTTCTTTTTCATGTGTATAGAGTTCTACCTTCATGCATGCCTTCATGCCAGAAGAAGGCACCAGATCTCATTATAGACGGTTGTGATCCACCATGTGGTTCATGGGAATTGAACTCAGGACATCGAGAAGAACAGGCAGTGCCCTTAACCTTTAAGCCATCCCCTTAATATTAATTTTTAAAAGCAATGTTAAACTCTAGTTTTCTTTTTATTAATTAATTATTTTCCCAATCACATTTCCTCTCCCTTCTTTCTCTCTTCCCAGTCCCTTCTACTAACCTGCCTCTTCCCCCCATCTACTTCTTCTCTTTTCAGAAAAGAGCGGGTCTCCCATGTATATCAGCCATCTGTGGCATATCAAGAAGCAGTAAGACTAGGCACGTTATCTAGTATTAAGGTTGAATAATACAACCCAGTAGGAGGATAAGGTTCCTAAAGCAGATCACAGGGTCAGAGACATCCCTACTGTTAGGAGCCCCAGCAGAAGTCCAAGACCATTATTTACACAACTGTAAAACATGGGTAGAGGGCCTAGGTCAGTCCCTTGCAAGCTCTCTGGATGGCAGCCGAGTCTCTGTGATCCTCTCTGGACCTAGGTTAGTAAATTCTGTGGTTTCTCTTTTGGTGCCCTTGGCCTCTCTGTGTCCCACAATCCTTTCTCCACCTCTTCCACAGGATTCTCTGAGGTTCACCAGTGTTTGTAGTTCTGAATCTGTTTCCATCAGTCTCTGGGTTACATTGTCTTAATGAGATCCTCTTGATATTTTCCAACATCTCAGCACACTGAGGAAATTTTTTTGAGAATATTAATTGTTTGAATGGAAGCTAGCCCGAGGTTATTTCACTTTTGTATACTTACTGTATATATGGTGCTTTCTCAGCTCAAGTACTGTTGAGAGCACTTTCAAGCTTCAGGAGTTTCCTGACACTATGAAAAGGGCAAACACCCACACAGTGTCAGCCTAGTCAGACATGAGAAGTACTGGGCAGGACATCGTACAGTGACTGTGATGGAGAGTCCCAATCAACCATCTGGAGCATTTTCATTGTTTCAATGGAGACGTCAAGTGTTTTGCAGCGACTTGTCTCCCCAGAATGCTACATAAACTCCACTTCACAATCATGGCACTCCTTCAGGTAGAGGACAGTGTTGGTGTGTTTTCACTGTCCTCTCAAGGAAACTGGCACAAACACTAGCTGACATAACCATGTCCACTTAATTCCCAGATCTTGCAGTGTGCACCCAGTGAGATACAGAAGCTAGAGTTCTCCCGGGGTTCACCCAGAGGCCATGTGCTCGGTGTAAATGCATGTCCTCATCCCTACTTGTGCACCTGCAACAGCTTTCTTTCTCTTCCACTCCATTCCTCGAGGCTTTGGTGTACTTGGTTGGATCCATGTTAGATCCATTCTGCACATGCTCCCTAGAGCCACCTTCAGTGGGCACGTATCTCCTATAGGGTTTGTGTGATGGAAAGAGGACAGATGTGAAACTTGCTAAAAACCTACATGCTGCAAAGTCATTTCAATCCACAAACCATTTATGGAGATGACACTTCTCTCTTTTAGGTCTCATCATGGCTTTCAAATCCCAACATGTGGACCACAGTTTCTACAAACAGGATGAAAATGAGATTGAGGGGAGCCTTGATTTTGAACACAGGGCCACTGCAGCAAGAGAAATTGTCATCTATGGTGAAGGTTCTCTAAAAGGTTCCGACAAACCAAAGAACCAGGGCATCTCACACCACGAGGATGATGTGACCCACGTTCTTAACTTCAACTACGTTGGTGATGACATCAGGCATGAGAGCCATGGGAGCCACCAAGGGTACAGAAACCCACAGTTGAAGGAGCAGGAGAACTAAGTACCCTGATGAGATCATAAGGTATGTGACTTGTTTCAGTAGCTATTCCAGCTCCCATCCATCAGTATCTAATTAGGAGGTATGTTCTTCACACTGTGGGTCCTATCTGCTTTGAACCCCAAGCATGAGGTCTTTGTTTAGTTGCTGGGTATGGGAAGGATGTTTGAGAGTTCAAAGTCAACCTACACTCACACACACACACACACACACACACACACACACACGCAGTGTTGATTCTAGAAACTGGTTGGTGCCTCTCAATTTGTTCTTTAAGTTTTCCTTTTGTTTTTTTCCTCCTCCTTCTTATCCTCTTCTTCTTCATGGCCCCCGTTTTATAATGGGAATTGAACTCAAGACCTAGTGGTTTTTAAGCAATCTCTCTACTAGTATAGCATATGAGCCTGGTACTGATTAATGTGGTTATTTTTTTGCAATAAAATGGAGATCAATGGAAAGCCGCTTTCATAGTTAAGAGCTCACCATTTCTACATAGTTTTGTGTTGGGTGTGATTCATCTCCAGAAATGACTTTCATCTTGCCAAGCTGAAATGCTGTATTTCCCTAAGAGCTCCACCTTCCATCTTCTTCTCACAGGAAGGATCTTGCAAAGAGCTTGTTCCTGGGAGAATCCAGAGTGCAGGTCAGTATGTCTGAAAAGGCTTTGGGCAGGGCACTCTGCTTCAGGTCATGGTCCATGTTCTTGTATCCACTATGAAAAGCGAGCGTGGGTGAGAGGTGTCCTTGTCTGGGCTATAACAGTAACTGAGCTCTGGCTCTTGAAGTTTTCCAGAGTTAAAATGGAACGGGCACCCACTAAGTGTCTTTTCCCATTATTGGAGACACAATAGTCTCTTAATTGAAAAAAAAAAACTAAAAAATGCACACATTTTTATTTTATTTTATTGTCTTTATTGAGCTTTATATTTTTCTCTGCTCCCTCCCTTTTTCCCTTCTCCTAGTCCCACTGTCCTGTGACGCCCACACTCCCAGTTTACTTAGGAGATCTTGTCTTTTCCTACTTCCTAAGTAGATCTATTTATGCCTGTCTCAGCGTCCTCTTTGTTGTCTAGGTTTCCCGGAATTGCCAGTTTTCTTTGTTTTATGTGTTAAAACCACTTATAAGTGAGTACATATTATATTTGTCTTTCTGTTTCTGAGTTACATCACTCAATGTGGTGATTTCTAGATCTATCCATTTGCCTGCAAATTTCAATATGTCATTATTATTTTTTTTACTGTTGTGCACATGTACAATTTTCTCATCCATTCTTTGACTGATGGGCATCTAGGTTGTTTCCAGGCTCTCGCTCTTATGAATAATGCTGCTATGAACATATTTGAGCTGATGTTCTTGTAGTGTGATTGAGTATTTGGGGTATATAACCAACAGTAGTATTGCTGGGTGTGGAGGTGGATTGTTTCCTAATTTTCTGTGAAATCGCCATACTTATTTTCAAAGCATCTGTACAAGTTTACACTCCCACCACCAATGCAGGAGTGTTCCCTTTACCCCACATCCTCCCCAGCATAAATTGTCATCTGTGTTTTAATCATGGCCATTCTTATAGGTGTAAGATAGAATCTTAGAGTTGTTTTGGTTTGCATTTCTCAGATGACTAAGGATGTTGAACATTTCCTCAAATGTCTTTCAGCCATTTGAGATTCACAGAACACTTCCAATCAGTATGGAAGCATCATATATATAGACATTATTGAGTATTATATGGTCATGCATATAGGAAAACATTAATGTTTACTGGTATGTGTACAGAGATTAATACTGAAGTCCGGACACTCAGGTCATTTCAGGGTACTTATGTGTACTGTTGTAGTAGGACTCTAAGTGACCTTGGGGACATTCTAATTGATGTAGCAAGTAGTAGGAGAAAACCAGGGCTGTGTTTCAACAAATGAACACTTAGTTATGAGTGTGGATTAAGTGAGGCCAGAGAGATATTCAGTGTTTCATAACTTACCTGTGTTTAATTTGTCCAAGAGTCATGTGGGAAGACACTCACAAGTGCACATGGTTGGCCCTCCACCTTTGTAAGTTTGTGGAAAGCCGATGTAGACAGCAGCAAAGTTGAACCTTCATGTTCCCCCATGCTGTGTTTAAATTATCTAAAAACAATGCAAAATTGTCATGTCAGTGTTATGAGATGTATGGGGCTGACAGCTTTAAAGGGTTAATTTTGTTACAATTAAACAAAAAGATTAACATTGAGCCCATTTAAGTTAATCGAGTAAAGAGAATGGGATCAGGGGATGTTATTCAAAATCAAAATGCAGGTTGGTACTGAGGAGAGGGCCCGAAGGATAAAGCTCTTGCCACATGAGTCTGAGGATCTGAGTTGGGACCCTCAGCATAAAGTTTAGCAGGTGTCAGCTCACCTGTAGTCAGAATCTCTTATTCAGGAGGCAGAGACTGCAGATCCTTAGGGAGATCTAGATTAGCTCAGTTGCTGAGCTGAGGTTCAGGGACAACCCTGCCAGTGTAAATCATGTGGGGAGCAAGCTAAGAAGATGCTTGACTCTGACCTTGGTCCTCTGCATGCACGAGTGTGCATTTGCACACAGATACACATGCAGATCAGACACCTTTGCAAGTTTTTATGTGTTTGCAAATACATAAAAAGCAAAGGTTCCATGCCATGGTCATGTGTGTCTTCTGTTGACTAACTTGAAATCTGAAAGTATTCTTTTTCTTTAAAGGAGACCATGTTGAACATGTGGGTTTTTTGGAATGTGGGAAAAGATAGAGCTCACTTTAAGTAAGAGCTGTAGATATCTTATTTTCAAATAAATTTCTTTCCTCCAGACAGTAAAGACTAATGTTTAGATCATGGGATAAAAGCTCAGGCCATGAGCCCAGAGAAACTGACTGCTCCATAGCAAATGAGAAAGGGGAAAAGCAGTACAGAGTGCTATTCATGCTAACTTCATTCAGCATGGATCAGGGCAGTCTTGATGTAAGCAAATTCCCTACCTGCAGCAGTAGCTTGTGCAGAATAGCAGTCCTGCCTAGGAGCCCCTGATGGCTGACATCCTAACACCACTAGGTGTAAACTACAGTGGGACCAGGCTCAGGTTGGAGAAACTGGTAGAGAAGAGGGAGATTCCCCCAGGATGGAGAGAAAGAGAGATTGGATAAGAAAAGCTGAGCAAGTGAGGAATTCTCCCCCTGTCGAGTTGACAGGACCCTGTACTTCATCTCCAGAGAGACAGAGGTGCTGCAGCCCCAGAGACTGATGTGAGGAAGCTCTGGAGACACAGATGCATTGGAGCTTCAGAGAGGCCAATGCATACAGCTCTAGAGATGCTGATGAATCGCAGCTCCATTGAGACGGATGATGCACTGCATCTCTAGAGAGACTGATGGACTATCACTCCAGAGCCGTTTGTACTGCAACTCTAGAGAAACTGATGATGCACTGCATCTCTAGAGAGACTGATGGACTATCACTCCAGAGCCATTTGTACTGCAGCTCCAGTGAGAGTGATGATGCACTGCATCTCTAGAGATGCTGATGGACTGTCACTCCAGATACACTTGTACTGCAGCTCTAGAGAGACTGATGATGCACTGCATCTCTAGAGAGGCTGATGGACTATCACTCCAGAGCCATTTGTACTGCAGCTCCAGTGTTACTGATGATGCACTGCATCTCCAGAGGGGCCAATGCACTGCAACTCCAGAGAGGCTGATGCACTGGAACTCCAGAGAGGATGATAATCTGCACCTCTAGAGGGCTATGCACTACAGGTCTAGAGCCTAATACACTGCAGTTCCAGAGAAGCTGATGAACTGCAGCTTTAGAGAAGATGATGCAGTGCAGCTCTAGAGGATGATGAATATCAGCTCTAGAGATACCGATGTACTTCATATATAGAGGCTGATGCACTATCACTCTAGTGGCCTATACACTACAGCTCTAGATGCTGAGGAACTGCAGCACCAGAGAGAGGCTAATGCATTGCAACTCCAGAGAGGCTCATTTACAGAAGCTCTAGGGGCTGATGCAGTGCAGCTCTAGAGGCTGATACACTGCAGAACTAGCAAGATTTGCTAGAGCTAATATGCCAACAGTGACTTAATTAATATAGTTGCTTTGTGATTATTTCGGAGCTAAGCTAACTGGACAGCTGGGGCTTTGATTGAATTCATGGAGGCAATCAATTCATTGTTACAGATCACATTGCTGTCTGGAGGTTCAGCCTAAAACCTGGTATAAGGACAGAGCCAAGGATGCCCTTCATGTTGGGCAGGAAGTAGGGCATCACTATCAAGCTTCAACTCTCATTGACACCACAGCTTTTGTCCTGAGCCCAGAAAACTTTAGAGGGCATGGAAGAGGGCCAGGGCAAAAGTCCATAGGTGATAGTGACATCCCCCCTATTACCAACATGATGGAAGCAGGAAGTCCCCAGATATCTGAATGATTTGTTTGAATTGGCTCATTTCCCTAATCCTATAGATGACAACATCACATCTCTGTGCAGGCCTCCCTTGGAGTAGTGTTAGCTCTAATAACACTTTGGGAAGGATGTTTGTTTGTTTGTGCTGGGGATAGGCTGTGACTTTGCACACTCTTTTGGCAAGTGTGATTCCTGTAATCACCCCACCTGCTTAAGGTGCTGGAGCAATAAGAAGCCGTCCATCGATCAATGATGAGCTGAAATCATGGGAATATAGCAGTTTACCGAGGAGAAATTTTGTGTTTTGATAAAGAAAAATATGCCAGAGTAAATCCAGAAACACTGGAACAGAAGGAGAAGATGCTACAGGTAGAAAAAGGAGAGGGGAATGAGAAGGAGGAGGAGGAGGAGGAGGAGCCTGGGAAAGAAGGAGACTGTTTTCTGACAGTGAGGGGAAGTAGGAAGCAGGTATCCCACTATCCTAAGTGGTGAATCTCACAGCACCCCTTGTCCTTCCTGACATGGGTGTCTTGTGTGGAGCCCCACTGGGAGTTAGGATTGAGGTGTCTGTACAAGGCAGTACAATCAAGTGTATTGTTGTGGGGTGTTGTGTTGACTTCATTTTGGTTTTTGACCCTAAGTACAGAAAATAGATTTTTGTTCCTTTAGAGTCATCCAGCACCTTTGTATATTCCAGTTTTTCTGCTTGTTCTTCTGCTTTGATCCCTGAGCCTTGAAGGGAGGAGGTTATGAAGACATTCCAATTAGGATAGAGCACTCCATAGTTGTGAGCAGAGATGACCACTTACACGGTCTATAGCTAATGGAAAGTCTTTATTCCAGCTGACTAGGATGACACCCATGCATCTGGGCACCGAGCCGTGCCTCCAGGTGTCCAGAACACGGGGGTTGTAAGGGCATCTTAAAACTTAGATTTCCTATCATCTAGCTCAGCAGAAGCAGAATCCTGTGCAGAAGTAAGCAGTTTGAAACAAGCTGTTTACTGAAGCTAAGATAGCAGTTAGCTGGAGGATGGGTTCATACAAACAGGAAGTTTTACCACAGCTAAGTTAGCTAGTATATCCCTGATCTTTGGTCCCTAGAATAGACTTAATTAATTTCCCGTGGGATTCTCCATGACAGATATCAAAGTCTATTTCTACCTGAAATGGCCTCAACAAGAATAGAAGATGGAGGAACCTCTTCACTGGCTTAAACTGTCACATTTCCCATTAGATCACAGGGCATGAGTCCAATCACTGACTCGTCCTGTTCTATGAGGTCATAGTTGTTTCTAGGGACCAGTAATTTTCTGCTTGAGGCAGTTGGCCATGCAGGTGAAGATGCAGGGTTCCACCGTTAGGCTGAGCAGGACAAGAATCAATGGTCTAGTTCATGCTGACACTAAGCTATAGGGATCCAGTCACCAGAGATTGATAACAGTGTCCTGATCTATGTCTTCTTTCTTTCCTTCCTTTCTCTCCCTTCCTTTTCCTCTTCCCCTTCTCTTATCTTCTGCTTTCTTTCTTCTTTCTATTGACTAATCTTGTCCCCTCACTTACCCTTTCCACCTTCCCGTCCTCTTCATCCCCCAGTCCTTTCTCCTCTATTTATTTAAAAAGCAGTTATTCATGTATGCACTGCAGGGCACTGGCAGCCCATTCCCAACACCTCATCTTCACTATCCTCTCCTCTCTTAGACCAATAGGCTGCTGAATTTTCAGCAAGCCTGCTGAAAACCAGACTTGGCCCAGGCATTGGCCCATCACTTTGCAGCAGCTTCCTTTCCTGTGCATAGGAGATTAGAGGCCTCTATGGGAAGACATAGAAACCTCCACAGTCACCCAGCAAGGACCCTGCATTTTTGTAGATCTTTCATGGATAAAATAGTACAGGGTCACAGTAAAAGAAATTAGTAATATATTCAGCTTTCTGGCTCTTCAACTTAGATCAGAAATCTTGGGATCATCTCAAACAATCAAATTTGAATAATCTATGGCAGTTGTTTCAGCTGTTCCTGCACCTATTTAAACAGAACCAGAATTGGGACCCATTTGGCATTTGTTAATATAGATTCAAGGCCAAATATGAGGTCTCCCATCTTCTCTATTATAGGCATATATCATGAGGATTACATAGACAAGAATTCATGCAGTGGGATGTGACTTTCCAGAGAGTCAGGGGAGATATCATTATTCTAAGCAGTAGTTCAAGTAAGTCAGACAATTCAAGGGAATGATGAGGTACCTGTTCCTTGGCAGAGAGTGTGTAGATTGTAAAACCTAAAGACCATTTGATATCTGGTCTTCTTCATATCCTGATTTATTGATCCCCGTTCTCTTTCTTAGAGCCATATTTCCCATTTCCTTGAAAGGGCATAAGACAGAAAAGGTACTAGCTAATGAATTTCCCATTTCCGGTTGTTCTGAATTCCGACTACTAGGGCTGGGGTTGCATAGGATTTTGTGTGTCCTTGTTTAGAAAAGTCTGGTCAATCTAAAGCCTCACTGGCATTTACTGTTACACAGAGTTGTGTTTTCCACTTGTGATACTGACTGTTGAATACACTAAAGCCATCTCTTTCACCATGTTATTGCAGAGCTGGTTTAAGAAAAGAAGAGGCCAATACAGGAAACATCAGCAGTCTGAGATTCTCCAGTGTGCATCTGCTGATGGCCAGGACACCTTGCAGTAAAGCTTTTGTAGGAGTCCTGAAGCATCATCCTGTCCAGGCCTCAGATGAAGACAGGATCTCCAGGTGTCACTGACACCTTCTGATGGCTGTAACACCTTATCCCTTCAGTAATAAAGAGTTGTGTATTCAAAATATTTCATGTCCTTTTTGGGGGTCTGTAAGGTGTGGATGTCCATTATTGAGAAAATATTTAAGAGAAGATAAAAGAAAGGGATCAAACCCTGAATCATCTTTACTACTCCACAAGTCACAAAAGTTTCTCAAGACCGATGGCAATCCTCACTCAGATATATATTCTTCTCTGTTGTCACACTGTACCATCCTCACCTTAACTCGACCCTGTGGGAACGAACACCTAAGAACAGGAACAGGACAAGTCCCCAGTGAGAAGACTGTTCACAATGAAATCTGAGTTTCCCCCAAATCTATGAGTTCACCCTTGTACTACAACAAATACAAAAGACTACTTTCTGAGCATTCGTCTGAGGGTAGAGTGACCAGTCACCTAGGCTGCCCCCAGGTCTCTTCACTGTCCCTCCTTTCAATGGCACAGTTATGGTACTAGGAGTCCTCCTGACACAGATCCTACTGTTTCAAAGGAAACACAAGAGCCCATTCCATGCCCATTAGAAAGAGGTTTCCTCTTTGCTCCCACACCTAGCCCAAGATGCACAAGAGGCATATTGATCGATCCTCCCAGTTAAGGCAGGAGAGGCAAAGGATTCTCAGCAGATTCACCATGCCAGGTTAGTGGAAGACATAGGATGCAGACTTCAGAACATGCAGGGAGCAATAGGCTGTGTTAGCCCGAGGGTGATTTGAGGAGAGGCAGTGTGGAAAGCCTATAGAGAGTGTTATGCCTGAGTTCTGGCAGGGAGGACACATCAGGATGGCATTAACATGATGTTGTATGTCGTGGGCTTAGAACACATGACCTGTGAGAAATTTGCCAAGGCGTGAGCTGCTTTTGATGCTGTGACTGCTTGTAGATATGGCAGACTCTAGAAAAGGGGGTGCAGCAGGATGTGTTAAAGCCTCTTTCTAAACTGAGTACCAGTAAGGGGGGAATCTGGACTTTGTAATAGAGAAGATGGGTAAACAGGGCTGAGTACTGAGGGCACACATTCAGAAGTCTGGTGTGACAGAGGAGGGGCAGATAGACTGGCTGTTGTACAGCCTTGTATTAGTAAAGTTTGTGGATTATAAAAGCACTGTGGAGAGATGTAGGACATGAATCCCCACAGCAAGAGTTTCCAGAGGACAGATAATATCTGTACGGAGTGGTTTTGTGTGTCTTGACACAGGCTAGAGTCATCAGAGAGGAAGCAGCCCCAGTTGAGGAAATGCCTTCATGAGGTCCAACTCAAAGTCACTTTCTTAATTATTGATCAACATGCAAGAGCCCAGCTTAGAGTATAATGTGCCATTCCTGGGCTGGTGGTCCTGGGTTTAGTATAAGAAAGCAGGCTGAGTAAGCCATGGGAAGCAAGCCAGTAAGCAGCTTTGCTCCATGGCCTCCTCATAAGATCCTGTGTCTGTGAACCTTCCCTGTTTGAGTTCCTGTTCTGACTTCCTTGAGTGATGAACAGCAATACTGAAGTGTACATAAAATAAAACTCTTCTTCCCCAACTTCCATTTTTAATGGTGTTTTGTCAAAGTGACAGAAACCTTGAGACAACATCCTTCTACTCAAAGAGGAACTGGGAACTCTGGTGCTGGGATTATAAGCACCAAGGTGGATGCTGTATTAGGGACATATACAGGACCTAGAAGGAAGGTAGATTCAGGCCAGAGGTGGGGTATATGAGGTGGAGCTGGTGAGAAAGTCTCCCGCTCTTATTATAGTCCTGAGAAACTGACAGTGCCTGGCTACACAAATTAGGCCTGTGTATCAGAGCCCTAAAAATGCAGAGGAAGTTTCCTCTGTAGAGACCTAAGAACAGTGAGTAGGGGGCCCATTGCTCCTAATTAGGTCCTGGTGTATGGCCAAAGACAGCACCTGCAGCTTTACATTCCAGGAGAGGAGGGCACATACGTGTCTAATATACACATGAGGAGATGACCCCATTAAGATCTGTCTTCTTATCCCATGACTGTCATTCCCACAACAAAACATTCCAAAGCAACACACATCTCTTGGGGCCAATCAATTCCCACAATAAGGGCATAGAAAGATGGCACAGTGAATATATGACTATGTAGGATTCCCCTCTGTATGTTGAGAATACCATTGATTAATAAAGAAACAGCTTTGGGCCTCTAGTAAGTTATATGGAAACAGAGCTAGGTGGGGAAAACTAAACTGAATGCTGGGAGAAAGAAGAGCAAAGCCAGAGAGAAGATATGTAGCTCCTCCAGCGATGCATTCCAGAACTTTAGCTGTTAATCCAAAGCCACGTGGCGATACACAGATTAATAGAGATGGGTTAGATAAGGATATGAGTTAGCCACAAATATGCTCTGGCTATTGGCCACAAGGCATTGCAAATAATATGGTTTCTGTAAGATTATTTCTGGGCTGAGCAGTCAGGAGACACACATGTGGCCTTCTTGCAACAACTATAGACCAGTCATGCCCTTTCATGATACATTTTTCAGAACCTACATTGTCTCGCATCTTCCTGTAACTCCAGCTCCAGGGAAGAGTACACCATCATCTGGCCTATACAGGTCGCTGCATGCATACATGTACAGACTCATGCACATTATTAAAAACAACATAAGATTTCAAAAAGAAGGTCCAGATTGACAATTCTAGGCAACAGATTTTCATCCATGGGTCTTTGTGTACCAGGATCCCTCCTGCTCCTGCCACCATCAGCAGGTGCCCAATGCACCATGGTTTTGATGTATGTATCTGGACAGGGACACAGCTGCTGTGGAAGTTCAGAAAGTAATTCAATTCTTTTGTTTAATTTCAGCTCAAAATTCCATATCACACAACATTCTAGCAAGGAAATTGGGGCAACAGGATTGTAAAATAGCTGGACACATTACTTTCATATTCAGGTGTGGAGAGAGGGGAGTGCATTTGTGCTTACTACTTGGCTTCCCTGATGGAAATTTATTCAGTTTGTATACAGTTCAATATGCCCTAGCTAGGGAATGGTGTCTCCAAGCTGGGCCAGATACTCCTTTAACAACTAACTCAGACAATCTTCCTCAGATCATCCAGTGTGATAATCTCTCATTGAGACTCCCTTCCCAGGTACTTTGTCTAAAGATGACAATTAAAGCAAACTATTGCAGAAGGTCAAGGTGCTTGTCACCAAGACAGCAGACCTAAAATTCATCCCCAGGATTTACACGATGGAAGAAAAATCAGCCCATGAATACTGTCCTCTTCTCTCCACACTAGGAAGGGGGGTCCCAATAAATGAGCGACAATAATAAAATAGTAGTGACTAATAATTCTACTCCACACTACAATTCATGTGCTGCATGAAAGAGCTTGCCTCGTTGGCACCAGGTCCTGATTTAATGTCTAGTCCCTCAAGAAATTTGAAATATTGTCATTGGCAGGCACAGGTTTCAAACGTTAAAGAAGGTGTCAAGGAAAAGTATCGATGTTTCTGATCTTCACAGGGGCTGTATCTGCCTCTAGCCCCAAGCTTTGTCAAGACCCACACAGCAGCAAAGCATAGGGCCTGCCTGGATTCAAGAGATTAGAATTCCAGCAGGTTACCTTCCTTCCAATTTGATCTAGGCCAGCTCAAAGCCACTTCAGACAGTGCCTCACTATCCTTCTTTCCCTAGATGTTGGGCTCAGAGTTTGACTCTCACAGATTTACTGAGATGAAATCTTTCCTCTGTTCTCCCAGCTCGATGTGATCTCCTGAGCACTGAGCACTGCTAACACAGGGGTCCAAGACAGGAGACCGTCCAGTGAGAGTCACAGTGGTTTCAGGGCAAGGCGGGCCTGAACCTTCATTCTGGCCCAACCTAACCTAAATTTGCAGCAGTTACTCCTGAGATTGAAACAGTCCACCATACAGGTTTGGAAGCTCATTAAGCAGGGTGATAACTCAAAATAACTTCAAGAACTTCCCCAAAATGACCAGATTCACTAGCACCATCCCTTCTAGAGCAAATAATGAAAGCAGAAAGTCCCTCTCAGAGAAACAAAAGCCCAATTGCTAAGAAGACTCTCAGAGAGCCTGGCACGATGGCACATGCCTTTCTTTTATTCCAGCACTCAGCAGGAAGAGGCAGGTGAATCTCTGTGAGTCGAGACCAGCCTGGTTCAAGAGCAAGCTCCAGGACTGGTTTCAAAGATACAGAATAACCCTATATTGAAAAACAACAACAACAAAAAACTCTCAGAGAACCAAAGGGACAAACAACACTAAGACCAGACCAAGTGTCTGGAAGAAGCAAAGGCCAGCCTAGCTAACTGGAAGGGGTTTAGACAAACTGATCAACTGAGCCACATGGAGAGGACAGGTCCAACCTGTTGAACTGCCCGTGGGCTGTGCAGATTGCTCCAGGTTTCCAGGATCCTGTGAGCTGTCTGTCACCTGTGCTGGTATGGGCTTTGGTGGTACACTTATTTTTGAGTCATTTCTGCTCCTGTAAGTAACCCCTCTCTCATATCCCTGCACCCCAGTAAAACCCAATGGCCCACCAAGTTGGTCTTCAGTGGCATCTGTACTTTGTTCTATCATGGGCTCTCTATCTGGGATGAGGAGATGAGTGTGTTTCACCGCCCCAGGAAAAGACTTGTTACACAGCACATGCAGGTACCTTGAGGGCACCTCAAGAAAACATCTCCTCAGATAACTGACTGGATGACGTCAGGGCTTCCCAGAGGAGAGATGCTTCCTGTGATTAAGTACTTGTTTGTGCAAATTCTACACTCCCTCTGTTATAAAGAGGTGCGGTGGGCTGCATACCCGCACCCAACCGCCAGCATGGCTAGCTTTTGTCCCGAAATAATTACACGGAAACTGTATTCTTTTAAACAATGTCTGCCCCATTAGTTCCAGCCTCTTATTGGCTAGCTCTTACATATTGATCTAACCCATTTCTAATAATCTGTGTAGCCCACAAGGTGGCTTACCAGGGAAGATCTTAACCTGCATCTGTCTGGAGTGGGAGAATCATGGTGACTGCCTGACTCAGCTTCTTTCTCCCAGCATTCTGTTCTGTGTAATCTGCCTACCTAATTTTCTGTTCTATCAGGACAAGCAGTTTTCTTTATTAGTTAACCAATGAAAACAACAGATAGAAAGATGACCCTCCTCCATTACCTGTTGTATTCCCATTTTTGGATTTTCTTCAGTTAAAATTCAACCTTGAGTTTCAATGACATGGGGCCTTTCTGTATGATTCTGTGGCCTCTCTGTATGCGTGAATTCCCCTTTACAGGAAGAGAAGCTGCCAGTGTTGCTGAACTCCAAAGCCTAGCTTTCCAATCTTCGTCCTGCTGCAGTTCAGGGGTGTGATCATCCATGGGAGGGTGTGCCCCATACTTTCCCATGAGTATCCTGTGCACTAGTGGTATACCCCCAGTGCAGTGAACGCTGTTTTATAAGGAGAACACCTTGGAGATGTTAGGGGGACTGCCAATACTGATATACAGGTCCTTGTCCTGACAGCTTCAGTTATTGGTCACTGTCATCTGCCAAATTTCCTTCTGCCTTGTGGCATGGTCTTCCTTGGCAGCAGATCACCCTGCCCGAGTGTCCCTGGATTGCCAGTGCTCTCTGTCCCTCACTGTGACTTACGCAGGTCTGAAGGTAGCCTGGGACATGATTTTAGGAATCTTGTTCTCTTTTCCTCCTGCATCCTATTGTTCCCATAGTTTCCTTGTCGCCTGCCTGTCACTGCTTTTTTTCTCTAGATTAACAGAAATAAATAAACTCAATCTCCAATGAAGCTCCAGGGCAAGAACGGGGACTGAACAGAAAAACACCTTCCAGGACAGTGTCCACCACGGAGATTGGGCAAGTGCAGAAGAAAGGATACACAGAAAATTCCTGGGAGGCCTTTTCGGCGGGGCAAGTCTCTGCTATTTAATCTCTGAACTCCATGAAATTTTACTCATGCCAAAGAAGCCAGAAGATCATTCAGGCAGGGGGTATATTAGAGAAGCAGACACCACTATAAATAGTGGAAAGCTGGAAGGCACCTGAAAGAAAACTGAACTTGAAAACTGAATACATTATTGGATGTGAGACATCATTTTTATGTGTAGTCACATGGTCGTGTGCACGGATACAAATTGTTGGTGTGAGTTCATGTATATGTATGCTTCATGGATGTGGAGAGGAAGGGTAGCTTTTAGTATCATGCTTCAGGTGCAGTCCACATTGAAAATGTTTTATTGAAAATAGATTCGTCTCTCATACACTACATCCTGACCACAGATTCTCCTTCCTCCACTCCCTAAATCTTTGACGTCCCATGTCCCCCAGATCAGCTATCCTCCATTTCCTCTTCAGAGAAGAGCAGGCCTCTAAGAGGGAAGAGCCAGACAGAATAAAACAAGATATAATAAAACTAGGCAAAAGCCGTCATACAGATGATGGACAAGACAGCCCAACAAAAGGAAAACATTCACAAAAGCAGGTCAAACAGTTTTCCACTCATAAGAGCCCCATCAAGAACACCAACCTAACAGCCACAACATTCACACAGAGGACCTAGTACAGACCCTTGCAGGTCCTATGCTTGCTGTTTTGGTCTCCGTGAGCCCATGTGAGCTATGCTTAGTTGATTCAATGAGCCATGTTCTCCTGGTGTCGGCCATCTTCTCTGAGAGTCCACATTCTTTTCAGACAGGGTTTCTTACAGGCCTCCTGCTGTGTTTCCTTCTCAGCTTGTTGTGTGATTTTGGAAACGTCACTTGACCTCTCTGTTTTATTCTCCCCATGCATAAGATGAGTGTATGAAGGCATCATTCTCATGCCTGGCTACATGATACTAGTCAGGGCTTCATCCAGGCTTGCCGCTCCATCCCCTAATATGCCTTGACACTCTGACAAGGCTGGCCTTTACCTGTTCACTGGATATACCCTTATAGCTCTCAAGCAGAGATACATGTACAGACTGAGGCTAATTTTGAGCTTTCTATGTGTTTCACTTCTGGATGCAGGTGCAGTAAATAGGTCTACACACATCTGTCCACCGTAACCATGACCCTCCCTCTGTTGAAAACTCACCTGCCTTTGGTGACCAAGTGCTGTCTCTTGGCCCTTGTTACTCTAAAGTCCAAGTAGATTCATTTCCTTTGACTTATTCTCTTGAGACCCCTGACTTCTACTAGGAAGTGTGACATGTGGGCAAGAGCCACGTTGGTGCTCTTCAGTCATGGGGATTCACAAGTCTGCTATGTGTAGTATTCCAGAAGAACGATCCTCTGGGTCTTCCCTGCATGCAGACCTCTGTTATAGGACAGACTGATGCCAGCATTCCAACTTCCCTCCGCCGTTGATTCCTTTTATCAACATGGAGTAAGCCATGCTCATTCACAGTGGCCATCTTTTTACATTTGTTTCTAAATCAATGAATAACCCCAGCACCTTCTTTTAAGGATTTGTTTCTTTTCCTGTGTCTGAGTGTTTTGTGTGTAAGTGTGTGTGCCATGTGTCTGCCTTGTGTCTGTGGAGATCAGAAGAAGGTGTCAAATTCCTTGGGACTGGAGACTAACTGAAGCCAAAGATCACCGTAAGTAACCATGTGAGTGGTGGGAATGAGCCTGTGTCTTCTGCAAGAGCAGACATTAACCACAGAGCCATCTCTCCAGTCCATCATATCATTTACAAAGATGTGTAAACTGCGACATGAAATCCAGGACAATTGCTCAAGGACCACTGATGATTCCTTGACTTTGGTGTAGTTTTTTGTTCCCATCCAAATTATTCCCCCTCCGCAAAGTCCATAGCCTATTATGAGGGCCTGTTCTCTGCTACTATGCATGAGGAAACATCAGTATTTGTTTACAACTTCACCTGCCTATTGTGGAACAATCCTTTTCAGTGTGGACACATGTCACTCTCACAGGTTTAATAAAAATCTAATTGACCAGTCTCTGGGCAGGATTTTCGGGGTAGAGAGAATGCTAGAAGAAGAAGGGCAGAGACATGCGAGTCACCAGGCAGATGCATAGGAGGCATCGTGGGCACTACAATGCACAGGCAAGTGAGCCACATCAAAAAGGTAGATTAGAGATGCACAGAGGCGGAGCGGCGGCGGCCAGACGCACAGAGGCGGAGCGGCGGCGGCCAGACGCGGCGGAGCGGCGGCGGCCAGACGCGGCGGAGCTGCGGGGCGCAGAGACAGACCCAAGAGGTGGGAACAGGCGTGCAATAAGGAGAGCAGATCGCCCTACTACAATCGAATCAAAGAGGTAGGCCTTTGGTTGGCCAGGTCACTGGCACAAGGGGAGCCTGGTCCTGTCCTGAAGATCCTTCAGAGGGGTGAGAGGGTTCTTGGCCTGCAGCAGGAACCACGAAAGAGAGTGAGGGCATTTTGTAAGCGGAGCCCTTGGCCAGCAGGGAAACCTGATCCGGTTTTTAAAGGACCCATTGGATAGGATCAATAGGAGGAGATGGGCAGGCGCCAAGGCAAGAATTCTCCCAATAATCCGAAAAACAACATGAAAACATCAGAACACAATGATCTTACAACAGAAGTATTTGAACAACCTAACACAGAAGAAATGGAAAAAATCGACTTTATGAAGATAATAGAGTCCCTTAAACAACATGTAAAAAATGCCCTTATATAATGGATGAGAAGTATAACAAAAAGTTTGAAGAAATGAGTAAATACGTACATGATACCCTGGGAAACCAAGAAAAAACCATCAAACAGGTAATGGAAACAGTTCAAGAATTGAAAACTGAAATGAAGGCAAAGAAGAAAATACAAACTGAGGACCAGCTGGATATGGAAAATCTAGGCCAACGAGCAGAGTCTACAGAAACAAGCATAATCAATAGAATACAAGAGCTAGAAGAAAGACTCTCAGATGCTGAGGACACCATAGAGAAAATAAACGAACAGATCAAAGAAAACAGCAAAGCCAACAAATTCTCAACACAAAACATTCAGGAACTATGGGACACAATAAAAAAACCAAACCTAAGAATAATAGGAATAGAAGAAGGAGAAGAGTCACAGCTCAAAGGCCCAGAAAATATTTTCAACAAAATTATGGAAGAAAACTTTCCCAACTTAAAGAAAGATATTCACTTAAATATTCAAGAAGCATACAGAACACCAAACAGGCTGGATCAAAGAAAAACATCTCCTCGCCATATAATAATCAAAACACAAAATATACAGGTTAAAGAAAAAATATTAAGAGCTGCAAAAGAAAAAGGGCAAGTAACTTATAAAGGTAAACCGATCAGACTTACACCTGACTTCTCGATGGAAACTATGAAAGACAGAAGGTCCTGGATAGAGGTTCTGCAGAAGCTAAGAGACCATGGATGCAAACCCAAACTACTATACCCAGCCAAGCTATCATTCATTATCAATGGAGAAAACAAAACATTCCAGGATAAGAACAAATTTAAACAATACATAGCCACAAATCCAGCCCTACAGAAAGTAATAGAAGGAAAATCGCAACCCAAGGAATCCAACACTGCCAACACTGCCTACAATAACCCAGGCATCTAATGACCCCTCACGAGCACATCTCAAAGAAGGGAGACAATCTCTACTACAAAAAGCAATAAGAATAACCGGAGTAAACAACCACTGGTCATTAATATCACTTAATATTAATGGGCTCAATTCACCTATAAAAAGGCACAGGCTAAAAGATTGGATACGAAAACAGGATCCAACATTCTGCTGTTTGCAAGAAACACATCTCAACCACAAAGACAGGCACCTACTCAGAGTAAAGGGTTGGGAAAAGGTGTTTCAAGAAAATGGTCCTAAGAAAAAAGCAGGTGTGGCCATACTAATTTCTAACAAAACTGACTTCAAACTAAAATCAATCAGAAGAGACCGAGACGGTCACTTTATACTCATAACAGGAACAATTCATCAGGAGGAGGTCTCAATCCTGAATATATACGCCCCCAATATAAAAGCACCTACTTATGTAAAAGAAATATTACTAGAACTCAAGGCAGACATCAAACCACACACACTAGTAGTAGGAGACTTCAACACACCTCTCTCTCCAAGGGACAGGTCAATCAGACAGAAACCTAATAGAGAATTAAGAGAATTATTGGAGGTAATGAAGCAAATGGACTTAACAGACATCTATAGAACATTCCACCCAAATAGGAAAGAATATACCTTCTTCTCTGCAGCTCATGGAACCTTCTCAAAAATTGACCACATACTCGGAAACAAAGGAAACCTCCACAGATACAAAAAAATATCAGTGTCCACCTGTGTCTTATCAGATCATCACGGATTAAAATTAGAAGGCAACAACCACGCTGCCCCCAAAAAACCGACAAACTCATGGAAACTGAACAGTCAACTACTGAACCACACCTGGGTCAAGGGAGAAATCAAGAAAGAAATTAAAGTCTTCCTTGAATTTAATGAAAATAAAGGGACAACATACTCAAACCTATGGGACACAATGAAAGCAGTGCTAAGAGGAAAGTTCATAGCACTAAGTGCCCACTTAAAGAAAACGGAGAATGCATACATTGGGGACTTAACAACACACCTGAAAGCTCTACAAAAAAAAGAAGCAGACGCGCCCAGGAGAAGTAGAAGACTGGAAATAATAAAATTGAGGGCTGAAATCAACAAAATAGAAACACAGAAAACAGTCCAAAGAATCAATGAAACAAAAAGCTGGTTCTTGGAGAAAATCAACAAGATCGACAAACCCCTATCCAAACTAATTAAACGACAGAGAGAGAACACGCAAATAAATAAGATCAGAAATGAAAAGGGGGACATAACCACAGACACAGAGGAAATTCAGAGAATCATTAGATCTTACTACAAAAGCCTGTATGCCACAAAACTGGAAAATACAAAAGAAATGGACATTTTTTTCAATAAGTATCATATACCAAAGCTAAACCAAGACCAGGTGAATGATCTAAATAGACCGGTTTCTCGCGAAGAATTAGAAATGGTTATCAAAAATCTCCCTTCGAAAAAAAGCCCAGGACCAGATGGTTTCAATGCAGAATTCTACCAGAACTTCCAAGAAGAACTAATACCTATACTCCTTAATGTATTTCACAATATAGAATCAGAAGAGTCATTGCCAAATTCCTTTTATGAAGCTACAGTTACCCTGATACCAAAACCACAAAAAGACCCAACCAAGAAAGAGAATTACAGACCGATCTCACTCATGAACATCGACGCAAAAATTTTCAATAAAATACTGGCAAACCGAATCCAAGAACACATAAGAAAAATTATCCATTATGATCAAGTAGGCTTCATCCCAGAGATGCAGGGCTGGTTCAACATACGCAAATCTATCAATGTAATCCACCATATAAATAAACTGAAAGAAAAAAACCATATGATCATTTCACTAGATGCTGAAAAAGCATTCGACAAAATTCAACACCCCTTTATGATAAAGGTCTTGGAGAGAATAGGGATACAAGGGTCCTATCTAAATATAATAAAAGCTATTTACAGCAAGCCAACAGCTAACATTAAATTAAACGGAGAAAAACTCAAAGCCATCCCACTTAAATCAGGAACACGACAAGGATGTCCACTCTCTCCATACCTCTTCAATATAGTGCTTGAAATTCTAGCAATAGCAATAAGACAACATAAGGAGATCAAGGGGATTCGTATTGGAAAGGAAGAAGTTAAGCTTTCGTTACTTGCAGATGATATGATAGTGTACATAAGCGACCCCAAAAATTCTACCAAAGAACTCCTACAGCTGATAAACAGCTTTAGTAATGTGGCAGGATACAAGATCAACTCCAAAAAATCAGTTGCCTTCCTATACACTAAGGATAAGGAAGCAGAGAGGGAAATCAGAGAAGCATCACCTTTCACGATAGCCACAAATAGCATAAAATACCTTGGGGTAACCCTGACCAAGGAAGTGAAAGATCTACTTGACAAGAACTATAAGTCTTTGAAGAAAGAAATTGATGAAGGCACCAGAAAATGGAAAGACCTCCCTTGCTCTTGGATTGGGAGGATCAACATAGTAAAAATGGCAATTCTACCAAAAGCAATCTATAGATTCAATGCAATCCCCATCAAAATCCCATCAAAATTCTTCACAGATCTGGAGAAGACAATAATCAACTTTATATGGAAAAACAAAAAACCCAGGATAGCCAAAACAATCTTATACAATAAAGGATTGTCTGGAGGCATTACCATCCCTGACTTCAAACTCTATTACAGAGCTACAGTATTGAAAATAGCTTGGTATTGGCATAAAAACAGAGAAGTCGACCAATGGAATCGAATAGAAGACCCTGACATTAACCCACAAACCTATGAACACCTGATCTTCGATAAAGGAGCTAAAAGTATACAATGGAAAAAAGAGAGCATCTTCAACAAATGGTGCTGGCAAAACTGGATGTCAATCTGTAGAAGAATGAAAATAGATCCATATCTATCACCATGCACAAAACTCAAATCCAAATGGATTAAAGACCTCAATATCAGTCCGAACACACTGAACCTGATAGAAGAGAAAGTGGGAAGTACTCTACAGCACATGGGCACAGGAGACCACTTCCTATGTATAACCCCAGCAGCACAGACACTAAGGGCATCATTGAATAAATGGGACTTCCTTAGGCTGAGAAGCTTCTGTAAAGCAAAGGACACTGTCACTAAGACAAAAAGACAACCAACTGACTGGGAGAAGATCTTCACCAACCCTGCTACTGAAAAAGGTTTGATCTCCAAAATATATAAAGAACTCAAGAAACTAGACCGTAAAAGGCTAATCAACCCAATTATAAAGTGGGGCACTGATCTGAACAGAGAATTCTCAACAGAAGAACTTCAAATGGCCAAAAGACACTTAAGGTCATGCACAACTTCCTTAGCGATCAGGGAAATGCAAATCAAGACAACTTTAAGATACCACCTTACACCTGTCAGAATGGCTAAAATAAAAAACACCAATGATAGCCTTTGCTGGAGAGGTTGTGGAGAAAGGGGTACACTCACCCATTGCTGGTGGGAATGCAAACTTGTGCAACCACTCTGGAAAGCAGTGTTTCAGTTTCTCAGGAAATTCGGGATCAACCTACCCCTGGATCCAGCAATACCACTCTTGGGAATATACCCAAGAGAGGCCCTATCATACAACAAAAGTATATGCTCAACTATGTTCATGGCAGCATTGTTTGTAATAGCCAGAACCTGGAAACAACCTAGATGCCCTTCAACGGAAGAATGGATGAAGAAAGTATGGAATATATACATATTAGAGTATTACTCAGCAGTAAAAAACAAGGACTTCTTGAATTTTGCATACAAATGGATGGAAATAGAAAACACTATCCTGAGTGAGGTAAGCCAGACCCAAAAAGAGGAACATCGGATGTACTCACTCATATTTGGTTTCTAGCCATAAATAAAGGACATTGAGCTTATAATTCATGTTCCTAGAGAAGCTAAATAAGAAGGTGAATCCAAAATCAAACACATAGGCATCCTCAGGAATATTAACCTTCATCAGGCGATGAAAGGAGACAGAGACAGAGACCCACACGGGAGCACCGGACAGAAATCTCAAGGTCCAAATCAGGAGCAGAAGGAGACGGAGCACGAGCAAGGAACTCAGGACCACGAGGGGTGCACCCACACACTAAGACAATGGGGATGTTCTATTGGGATCTCACCAAGGCCAGCTGGCCTAGGTCTGAAAAAACATGGGATAAATCCGGACTAGCTGAACATAGCAGACAATGAGGAATACTGAGAATTCAAGAACAATTGCAGTGGGTTTTTGATCCTACTGCACGTACTGGCTTTGTGGGAGCCTAGGCAGTTTGGATGCTCACCTTACGAGACCTGGATAGAGGTGGGCAGTCCTTGGGCTTCCCACAGGTCAGGGAACCCTGATTGCTCTTCGAGCAGATGAGGGAGGGGGAATTGATCGGGGGAGGGGGAGGGAAATGGGAAGCGGTTGTGGGGACGAGGCAGAAATCCTTAATAAATAAATAAATTTAAAAAAAAAGGTAGATTAAAAGGAGTGGGTTGATATAAGTTGTAAGCATGAGTTAGAAACAAGCCTAAGCTATTGGCTGGGGTTTCATAATTAATAATAATTCTCAGTGTTGTGATTCAGGAGCTAGCAGCAGAGACAGAAAAATCTTCCTCCACCTAGCTGCCTTTTCTGTTTCTTCTCAGTACTGTCATACTGGACCAGAGCAGTGAGGATGAGGATGCTGATATTAGAAAGGCCTACAGCTGCTGTTCTCAAACTGTGGGCTACGACTCCTTCGGGGACCAAAAGCCTTTTCACAGAGGTTGACTGTGGAAGACCATTGAAAAATACAGATATTGGCATAACGATTCATAATAGTATAAAATGACAGTTATAAAGAAGAAATGGAGTAATTTTATGGTTGGGGGTCACAACATGAGGAACTATATTATAAAGGGTCACAGTCTTAGGAAGGTTGAGAAGCCATGGCCAAACACACATATAGTCAATTCCCTTCCTGTTTCTCAACTCCAGTTCCTTTTAGAACCGTACTTACTTTAACTATGTGTGTGAGCATGACACACCTGAACATGTGGATGAAGGGGGAAATCTGGGAGTCTGTTATCTCCTTCCCTCATGTGAGGACCAGAGTTTGGGATCTCATCTTCAGGAGTGCCATCAGGTCCTTCTAAGCACTAAGTGATCTCCCCAGGCTGCACTAGGGGTTCTTTTTCTGATAACAATTAATTATTATTTTTTTCACAGCCTGACCACATTTTCCTCTCTTCCCTCTTCTCCTCCCAGTGCCTCACTTCAACCCTCGCCCCTTCCCCTGTCCTTTCCCTTCAGGAATGGGCAGGCCTCCCATGTATATCACCAGCAATGGCATAAAAACACTAGGGGGTCCTTAAAACAACCTTTGATGTTTTACGAGATGAGGTCACTTCTAAATAGTTCTCTCTGAAAAATTACAAAACTAGAATATGCTGGAAGATGGTCAGAATAACAACTAAAAATGGGAGAGATTATACCGTGTACTTTCCTTACCTGCCTGCCTCACAGAGATGGGCAAAGGTAGTAACCACCAACGAGCCCTTCCCTTCCTCCGAGTTTCTGGTTCCTTATTTTTCCTGGATATATCTGTTTTGTCAGAAATGTTAGCTCCTTAGGCACACACAGCTGCAGCTGCCAGTGCCTAGTACTTATGTCTAGGGTCTCCTGATGCTGCTCACACCCCCTTCCCCCAAGACCCTCTCCACAGACACCATACCAGAATTGGTAGGCTAGTTGTCTTATCATACAAGTCTCAGGAGAGTTCTGTAGAGGCACCTCGGAGGGTGCAGCAGAACCTGAAGCTAGAGAAGTACTGCCCACAAATGCTGCTCATGCAGAGCCTTCCCTTGAAGTGGGAGTGTCATATATCAATCTGTTGATTTCATTGGTTAAGCAATAAAGAAACTGCTTGGCCCTGATGGGTTAAAACATAGGTGGGAGGAGTAAACAGAACAAAACGCTGCAAGGAAGAGGAAGTGATCTCAGAGGCCATGCTCCCCTCTCCCAGGCAGATGTAATGAAGCAAGCCGCCAGGTCAGACATGCTGAATTTTTCCCGGTAAGACTGATGCTACATAGATTATTAGACATGGGTTGATCGGGATATGAGAATTAGCCTGTAAGGGCTAGAGTTAATGGGCCAAGCAGTGTTTAAAAGAATACAGTTTGTTTGTTGTTATTTCGGGTAAAGCTAGCCTATGGCTGGAGCTGGGTGGCAGAATGCAACCCGCAGCTCCTACTACAGAATGGTGCCCAACGTGGGGATAACTGAATCCACAGAAAGCCTGAGAAAGCTTGGGAAAGAATGGAGTGAAGCATGTTTTCTTAGTAGCAGCAATATCTTGGGTCTGCTCTGCTTGCTAGAAGCAAGCAAGCACTCTCATCTAAGGGAGGCTTCCTGACTCAACTTTAGCTGCAAAGCTTGCAGCTCTTTTAAGAGGTCCTGCCATGAAACACTTAAATGGTGTTGATAAAAGCCAACTGAATGCTTGTTTGTGAGTGTGTGTAAATGGCATTTTTATTACTGGCCTGCTGGACACAGGTGCTGATGTAAGTATCATTACCCCAGAATCTTGGCATCCGTGTTGGCCTCTTCAGAATGTTAATGTTCAGCTCCTGGGAATTGGAACCCTATCTCGCGTAAGGCAGAGCACGAGATGGGTTGAATGTATAGGGCCAGAGGGACAAATAGGAAAATTAAGGCCATATGTAGCCAATATTGCAATGAATTTATGGGGCCGTGACCTATTACCACAATGGAATACCAAAATTAACATTCCTGCTACTTCTAGAGCCTATATGTCTGAAAATAATATTAAAAGTTATTACAAATGGAGAAAAACGGCCATTAGGGCTGTGCAAGAACAAGCAATTGATGTCCCTTCAGAGATACCAACAGCCTTGCCTCTAAAATGGTTGACTGAGAAACCAATATGGACAAAGCAATGGCCTTTAGCTGAGGAAATGTTACAGGCTTTAGAACAGCTGGTACAAGAACATTTAGATGTTGGACATATAGAAGAATCTACCAGCCCTTGGAATTCTCCTGTATTTGTGGTTAAGAAAAAAATCAGGTAAATGGAGAATGGTAACAGATCTCAGTGCCATCACCAAGGTTATTCAACCTATGGGCCCTCTGCAATCTGGAATTCCTTTGCCCTCTTTATTACCAAAAGGATGGCCTCTCATAGTTATTGATTTAAAGGATTGTTTTTTCACTATAACTTTGCAAAAAGAAGATAGAGAAAAATTTGCCTTCACAGTGCCTACTTATAACAATTCTCAACCTTCGAGGAGGTACCATTGGGCCGTTCTCCCCCAGGGTATGTTAAATAGCCCCTCCCTGTGCCAATATTTTGTGAACCAACCATTGCAAATAATACACAAGAAATTTCCCAAATCTATAGTATACCATTACATGGACGACATATTGTTATCTGATTCAAACACAGATACCTTGAACAGACTGTTTGAAGAAATACAGACACTGTTACCTAAATGGGGATTGCAAATCACTCCTGAAAAGATTCAGAAGGGAGATTCTGTTAATTATATAGGTTATAGAATATGTTTGTAAAAAATTAAGACACAAAAGGCACAAATTTGGAGAGATCGCCTACGGACTCTTAATGACGTTCAAAGACTGTTAGGAGACATTTCCAGTCTACGACCAGCTATCGGAATAACACCTGATCTAATAATTCATTTGAACAAAACCTTGGATGGTGATAAAGATTTAAACAGTCCCAGAGAATTAACAGCTGAAGCAGAAAAGGAACTGACAATGACTGAGGAGAAATTACAACAGGCACATGTGGACAGGATGAATCCAGAGCTCGATTGTATTCTCGTCATATTACCGTCAAAAATTTCTCCTACAGGAATTTTTATGCAGAGAGATGATATTATCTTGGAATGGATCTTTTTACCACATAAACCCAGTAAGAAACTGAAAACTTATGTGGAGAAAGTCTTTGAGTTAATTATAAAAGGCAAGCTGAGACTTTGTCAACTAGCAGGCATAGACCCAGCAGAAATTATAGTGCCTTTCACTGCTGATGAACTAAAGAAATTATGGGAAGATAATGAACCATGGCAAAGAGCTTTTGCTAATTTTTTGGGAGACATTAATAACAACTATCCAAAAAGCAAGAGGCTTAACTTCATAAAGAGAACTTCTTGGATCCTTCCTCAAAACGTCCCTGATGCTCCAATAACTGGAGCCCATACATTCTATACTGATGCCAATAAATCAGGGAAGGCAGGTTACAAATCAGAAGACTTGGGTAAGGTGGAACAAAGTCCTTATGATTCTGTCTAGAAGGCAGAATTATATGTCATTCTTATGGTACTAAGAGATTTTAAAGAACCTATTAATATAGTTACTGATTCACAAAACGCAGAAAGAGTTATTTTACATATTGAAACTGCTGAATTTATACCTGATGGTACAGAACTAACCTCATTGTTTATCCAGGTTCAAGATTTGATCAGGAACAGGCTTCGCCCTATGTACATAACACACATCCGATCCCATACAGGTCTGCCAGGTCTTTTAGCACAAGGTAATGCAGAAATTGATCAATTATTGATTGGTAGTGTGCTACAAGCCTCTGAATTTCATAAAAAAACATCATGTTAATAGCAAAGGTTTGAAGAATGATTTTTTCTATTACATGACAACAAGCTAAGGAGATTGTGAAGAAATGCCCTACCTGCTCTTTCTATAGCCAAACGCCAATGCCAGGAGGGGCTAATCCAAAGAGCACCCATAGAAATGAAATCTGGCAGATGGATGTGTTCCACTTTGCAGAATTTGGCAAATTAAAATATGTTCATCACACCATTGACACTTATTCAGGCTTTCACTGGGAAACTGCTTTAAGTTCAGAAAAAAAGCTGATTCAGTAATCACTCATTTATTAGAAGTCATGGCTATCATGGGCATACCTACACAAATAAAGATGAATAATGGTCCTGCTTATGTCTCTAGGAAAATGAAACGGTTTTTTGATTATTACAATATCAAGCATGTTACAGGTATACCATATAATCCTACAGGTCAAGCAGCCATAGAAAGATCAAATTGAACTATAAAGGATATGTTGAGCAAGCAGAAAGGGGTGGAAAACACCCCCAGAAATAGGTTACATAATGCTTTGTTAACCTTGAATTTTCTCAACGCTAATGAGAAGGGAACAACGGCTGCAGAAAGACATTGGATAATGGAAAAGCCTGCTGAACTAAATCAACCAGTTTATTTCAAGGTTGTGCTGACCTCACAATGGAAGCCAGGAGATGTGCTGTGTTGGGGAAGGGGTTTTGCTCTTATCTCCAAAGGTGAGGAAAAATTATGGATACTGTCAAAATTAATAAAGGTTCAGTTTCATAGCGCCTCCCTGCCCAGCCTGCTAGGGTGCTGGGACCGAATCCAAACCGGGAGGACAAAGGGGTGGCCGGTAGCTCCTTTGTTCCCTAGCCTGCCTGCAGCGAGCAGGGTGGGCCCTTTGTTCACGAGCTAACCAAGCAGCACAGAGTTTCAATCTGGGCACCGAGTGAAACATCATTGTGGTGAGTGAGTGCTGCAGCAGCTGGGATCATACCTCAGCCCGCCCACACTTCCTGGCCATCCTACAGGGGCTATACTGCACAAACCGCCTCTCTCTTCCTATCCCATTCAGCTTACATCCAGATCCCCACACCCCCTGTCTCCCTCCCTCCGTCCCTCCTTTGGGGCATAGCGCCTCCCTGCCCAGCCTGCTAGGGTGCTGGGACCGAATCCGAACTGGGAGGACAAAGGGGTGGCCGGTAGCTCCTTTGTTCCCATAGCCTGCCCGCAGCGAGCAGGGTGGGCCCTTTGTTCGCGAGCTAACCAAGCAGCACAGAGTTTCGATCCGGGCACTGAGTGAAACATCATTGTGGTAAGTGAGTGCTGCGGCAGCTGGGATCATACCTCAGTCCGTCCACACTTCCTGGCCATCCTACAGGGGCTATACTGCCCAAACCGCCTCTCTCTTCCTATCCCATTCAGCTTACATCCAGATCCCCACACCCCCTGTCTCCCTCCCTCCCTCCCTCCTTTGGGGCATAGCGCCTCCCTGCCCAACCTGCTAGGGTGCTGGGACCGAATCCGAACCGGGAGGACATAGGGGTGGCCAGTAGCTCCTTTGTTCCCACAGCCTGCCCGCAGCGAGTGGGGTGGGCCCTTTTTTCGTGAGCTAACCAAGAAGCGCGGAGTTTCGATCTGGGCACCGAGTGAAACATCATTGTGGAGAAACATCTCTGGGGAGTGACATCACTGGGAAGGTACATCATTGAGCAAGAAGACCTGATCCTATAAAAGAAGATCCAAAGGGGAGTATTGGGAGGAAGATATGGGCAGACGCAAATGCAGGAATTCTCCCAACAATCTGAAAACCAACATGAAACCACCAGAAGCCAGTGACCCCACAACAGGAGGATATGAACACCTTAATCAAGAAGAAGTAGAAAAAACTGACTTCATGAAAGTGATTGACACCCTTAAACAGCATATAAAAAATGCCCTTATAGAAATGGATGAGAAGTATAATAGAAAGTTCGAGGAATTGAGTAAATCAGTGAATGATACCCTAGGAAACCAAGGAAAAACAATCAAGCAGATAAAGGAAACAGTTCATGACTTGAAAACTGAAATGGAGGCAAAGAAGAAAACACAAACAGAGGGCCGACTGGACATGGAAAATCTAGGTAAACGAATAGAGACTACAGAATCAAGTATAACCAGCAGAATACAAGAGATAGAAGAAAGAATTTCAGATTCTGAGGATAACATAGAGAAAATAAACACTCTGATCAAAGAAAACAGCAAGTCCAACAAACTCTCATCACAAAACATTCAGGAAATATGGGACACAATAAAAAGACCAAACCTAAGAATAATTGGAGTAGAAGAAGGAGAAGAAGTGCAGCTCAACGGTACAGAAAATATACTTAATAAAATTATAGAAGAAAACTTTCCCAACCTGAAGACAGATGTACCTATGAAGGTTCAAGAAGCATACAGAACACCAAATAGGATGGATCAAAAGAAAACATCCCCTCGCCATATAATAATCAAAACACAAAATATACAGAAGAAAGAAAGAATATTAAGAGCCGCAAAGGAAAAAGGCCAAGTTACTTATAAAGGTAAACCTATCAGACTTACTCCTGACTTCTCTATGGAAACCATGAAAGCCAGAAGGTCCTGGATAGATGTTCTCCAAAAACTAAGAGACCACGGATGCAAGCCCATACTACTATATCCAGCCTAACTTTCATTCACTATAAATGGAGAAAACAAAATTTTCCAGGATAAAAACAAATTTAAACAATACGTAGCCACAAATCCAGCCTTACAGAAAATAATAGAAGGAAAATCACTAACCAAGGATTCCAACAATGACCACAATAACTCAGACATCTAGAGACTCTTCACCAGCACAAATCAAAGAAGGAAAACACACAAACCCTACTACTTAAAAAGTGACCGGAGTTAACAACCACTGGTCATTAATATCACTTAATATCAATGGGCTCAACTCACCTATAAAAAGGCACAGGCTAAGAGATTGGATAAAAAAACAGGATCCAACATTCTGCTGTCTACAAGAAACACACCTCAACCACAAAGACAGGCACCTACTCAGAGTAAAGGGCTGGGGAACGGCTTATCAAGCAAATGGACCTAAGAAACAAGCAGGTGTGGCCATACTAATTTCTAACAAAGTTGACTTCAAACTTAAATCAATCAGAAGAGATGGAGAGGGACATTTTATACTCATAACAGGAACAATTCATCAGGAAGGAGTCTCAATCCTGAACATCTATGCCCCTAATAAAAAAGCACCCACGTACGTAAAAGAAATATTAATAAAACTCAAGGCAGCAATCAAACCGCACATACTAATAGTAGGAGACTTCAACACTCCTCTCTCACCAATGGACAGGTCAATCAGACAGAAACCTAACAGAGAAATTAGAGAATTAATGGAGCTAATGAAGCAAATGGACTTAACAGACATCTATAGATTATTCCACCCAAAGAGGAAAGAATATACCTTCTTCTCTGCAGCTCATGGAACCTTCTCGAAAATTGATCACATACTTGGTAACAAAGCGAACTTACACAGTTACAAAAAAATATTAGTAACCACCTGTGTCTTATCAGATCACCATGGATTAAAGTTAGAATTCAACAACAATGCTACCCCCAGAAAGCCTACAAACTCATGGAAACTGAACAGTCAACTACTGAACCATACCTGGATTAAGGAAGAAATAAAGAAAGAAATTAAAGACTTCCTCGAATTCAATGAAAATAAAGAAACAACATACTCGAACTTATGGGACACTATGAAAGCAGTCCTGAGAGGAAAGTTCATAGCACAAAGTGCCCACCTAAAGAAAACAGAGAAAGCAGAAAGCACATATTGGAGACTTAACAGCCCACTTGAAAGCTCTAGAAAAAAAAGAAGCAGACTCACCTAGGAGGAGTAGAAGACTGGAAATAATCAAACTGAGGGCAGAAATCAACAAAATAGAAACACAGAAAACAATCCAAAGAATCAATGAAACAAAAAGCTGGTTCCTGGAGAAAATCAACAAGATTGATAAACCCCTATCCAAACTAATCAAATGGCAGAGAGAGAATATGCAAATTAATAGGATCAGAAATGAAAAGGGGGACATAACCACAGACACAGAGGAAATTCAGAGAATCATTAGATCTTACTACAAAAGCCTGTATGCCACAAACCTGGAAAATGTAAAAGAAATGGACAATTTTTTAGATAAATACCATTTACTAAAGTTAAACCAGGACCAGGTGAACAATCTAAACAGACCTGTAAGTCGCGAAGAATTAGAAACTGTTATTAAAAACCTCCCTACCAAAAAAAGCCCAGGACCAGATGGTTTCAATGCAGAATTCTACCAGAACTTCCAAGAAGACCTAATACCTATACTCCTTAATGTATTCCACAATATAGAAACAGAAGGGTCATTACCAAATTCATTTATGAAGCCACAATTACTCTGATACCAAAACCACTCAAAGACTCAACCAGGAAAGAGTACTACAGGCCAATCTCACTCATGAATATCGACGCAAAAATCCTCAACAAAATACTGGCAAATCGAATCCAAGAACACATCCGAAAAATTATCCATTATGATCAAGTAGGCTTCATTCCTGAGATGCAGGGCTGGTTCAACATACGAAAATCTATCAATGTAATCCAGCATATAAATAAACTGAAAGAAAAAAAACCATATGATCATTTCATTAGATGCTGAAAAAGCATTTGACAAAATTCAACATCCATTTATGTTAAAAGTCTTGGAGAGATTAGGGATACAAGGGTCATACCTAAATATAATAAAAGCTATATACAGCAAGCCGACAGCTTACATCAAATTAAACGTAGAGAAACTCAAAGCCATCCCACTTAACTCAGGAACACGGCAAGGCTGTCCACTCTCGCCATACCTCTTCAATATAGTGCTTGAAGTTCTAGCAATAGCAATAAGACAACATAGTGGGATCAAGGGGATTCGAATTGGAAAGGAAGAAGTTAAACTTTCGTTATTTGCAGATGATATGATAGTGTACATAAGCGACCCCCAAAACTCCACCAAAGAACTTTTACAGCTGATAAACACCTTTAGTAATGTGTCAGGATACAAGATCAACTCCAAAAAATCAGTCGCCCTCTTATACACAAAGCATATGGAAGCAGAGAGGGAAATCAGAGAAGCTTCACCATTCACGATAGCCACAAACAGCATAAAATATCTTGGGGTAAATCTAACCAAGGAAGTGAAAGATCTATTTGACAAGAACTTTAAGGCATTGAAGAAAGAAATTGAAGAGGATACCAAAGAATGGATGGACCTCCCTTGCTCTTGGATTGGGAGGATCAACATAGTAAAAATGGCAATTCTACCAAAGGCAATTTATAGATTCAATGCAATCCCCATCAAGATCCCATCAAAATTCTTCACAGATCTGGAGAAGACAATAATCAACTTTATATGGAAAAACAAAAAACCCAGGATAGCCAAAACAATCCTATACAATAAAGGATCTTCTGGAGGCATTACCATCCCTGACTTCAAACTCTATTACAGAGCTACAGTAATGAAAACAGTGTGGTACTGGCATAAAAACAGAGAAGTCGACCAATGGAATCGTATAGAAGACCCGGATTTTATCCCACAAACCTATGAACACCTCATTTTCGATAAAGGAGCTAAAAGTAAATAATGGAAGAAAGAAAGCATCTTCAACAAATTGTTCTGGCACAACTGGATGTCAACCTGTAGAAGAATGAAAATAGACCCATATCTCTCACCGTGCACAAAACTCAAGTCCAAATGGATTAAAGACCTCAATATCAGTCCGAACACACTGAACCTGATAGAAGAGAAAGTGGGAAATACCCTACAACAGATGGGCACAGGAGATCGCTTCCTATGTATAACCCCAGAAGCACAGACAATAAGGGCAACATTGAATAAATGGGACCTACTTAAACTGAGAAGCTTCTGTAAAGCAAAGGACATGGTCACTAAGACACAAAGGCAACCTACTGACTGGGAGAAGATCTTCACCAACCCCGCAACAGACAAAGGTCTGATCTCCAAAATATATAGAGATCTCAAGAAACTAGACTTTAAAATGCTAATTAACCCAATTAAAAATGGGGCACTGAACTGAACAGAGAATTCTCAACAGAAGAAGTTCAAATGGCCAAAAGACACTTAAGGTCGTGCTCAACTTCCTTAGCAATCAGGGAAATGCAAATCAAAACAACTTTGAGATATCATCTTACACCTGTCAGAATGGCTAAAGTCAAAAACACCAAGGATAACCTTTGCTGGAGAGGCTGTCGAAGAACGGGTACCCTCATCCATTGCTGGTGGGAATGCAATCTTGTGCAACCACTGTGGAAGTTAGTGTTTCGGTTTCTCAGGAAATTCGGGATCAACTTACCCCTGGACCCAGCAATACCACTCTTGGGAATATACCCAAGAGATGCTCTATCAAATGACAAAAGCATTTGTTCAACTATGTTCATAGCAGTATTATTTGTAATAGCCAGAACCTGGAAACAAGCTAGATGCCCTTCAATGGAAGAATGGATGAAGAAAGTATAGAATATATACACGCTAGAGCACTACGCTGCGATAAAAAACAATGACTTCTCGAATTTTGCATGCAAATGGATGGAAATAGAAAACACTATCCTGAGTGAGGTAACCCAGACCCAAAAGATGAACATGGGATGTACTCATTCATAATTGGTTTCTAGCCATAAATAAAGGTCACAGAGTCTATAATTGGTGAACCTAAAGAAGCTAAGGAAGAAGGTGAACCCAAGGAAAAACATATAGTTGTCCTCTTGGCTAAGGGAAGTAGACCAAATTTCCGGGGAGAAAATGGGATCTTGGGGGGGTGGTGGGATGGGGGTAAGGGGAAATGGGGAGAGAAAAGGTAGAAGGGAAGGAGGGGGGACCTGGGAAACAGGAGAATTGGGATAAAGGAAAGGTGGATAGGGGAGCACGGAACCACAATTCTTAGTTAAGGGAGCCACTTTAGGGTGGGCAAGAGACTTGACCCTAGAGGGGCTCCCTAGTACCCAAGATGAGGTTCCCAGTTAGTCCCTTGGGCAGCTGAGGATTGGGAACCTGAAATGACCCTATCCTAGAGCAATAATGAAGAATATCTTGCATATCATCATAGAATCTTCATCTGGTGATGGATAGAGATAGAGACAGAGACCCACACAGGAGCACTGGACTGAGCTCCCTAGGTCCCAAGGAGGAGCAGAAGGAGGGAGAACATGAGCAAATAATTCAGGACCACGAGGAGTGCATCCACCCACTGAGACAGTGGAGCTGATCTACGGGGAGCTCACCAAGGCCAGCTGGACTGTGACCGAAAAAGCATGGGATAAAACCGGACTCTCTGAACATGGCGAACAATGAGGGCTGATGAGACACCAAGGACAATGGCAGGGGGTTTTGATCCTACTTAATGTGCTGGCTTTGTGGGAACCTAGCCAGTTTGGATGTTCACCTTCCTAGATATGGACGGAGGGGGGAGGACCTAGGACTTAACACAGGGCAGGGAACCCGGACTGCTCTGTGGACTGGAGAGGGAGGGGGAGAGGAGTGGGGGGAGGGGGAGAAGGGTGGGAGGAGGGGGAGAAGGGTGGGAGGAGGGGGAGAAGGGTGGGAGGAGGGGAAGGGAAATGGGAGGCTGGGTGGAGGTGGAAACTTGTTTTTTGTTTAAGCTTTTTTCTTCTTTTCGCAATAAAAAAAATAAATAAAGGTTCAGTTTGTGGAAGAGAAGTCACTTGGAAAAGATAAATAACAATTCATTCACAAGGAAGACCGGCATTCAGATGGTAAGGATTACAGAAAGGATGGGGGCAGAGTTCTTTTCTTATCGCCACAGGAAAATATTCATCTCCAAAGAATTTAAGGGACCCTGAATATTTAATTACTGATGGATGGAAAATAGTTACGACGCACTAAACATCAACAATAAAATTCTATACATATTGTATGTATTGATTTTTTATATATATTTATATGTTTTATTGAACACTTCTTTATAAATGTGTAGAGCTGGTTTTGGAGTTGGACTATGGCTCAGTCCCTCTCCAATTCCATGCCTGTTGATAAGAGATATTTCAGAGTTTCTGTTTCAGGTCAGGAGCCATGAAATGGGACAGAATAAGAATTATTTTATATTTGATAAACTTTCTTTGCCTTTCCTCATATCTGTGTCTTTCTTTATATGTCAGTATATGTCCTTGTTGTTAATGTTTAAATTTCTCGTAACAAGCAACATATTTTCCTACAGTAATCTTTGAGATTTCCAGGATGAAGATGGGGCCCCACAACATCAACTCAATCTGGCTTTTATGACATCATGAATTTTTCTTTTTTTTTTAAGCGCTAATATTAGACCTGTTTTTTGGTACCAACTGCAAGAGACAATTTCGAATGATGCACATTTTTGACAACACTCTGGCTGGACCTTCTCAAAACACTCAGAGACTAGTTATAATTTTCTTAACTCAAAGGTTAATTTGGGAATTTTACCATCATTTGCTTTCACAGGGGCCCCTAAAAAGAACGTCGCACCCATGTCAGCTAGAAGCAATCTAAGAGGACGACGTCCCCTCTCCCAACAGAGTTTGCCCACAGGGTTAGGGACATCTTTTAGTGGTTGGTTTAGGGTTGAGGGGATGGGGAGATATTGTATGGAATTAGGGGTATATTAAAAAAAAGAGGGGGTTAACTGGTTTGATGGGATGATTGGTATTTGTGACTTACTGTTTTTAGAAAATTATATTGGTACTGTTTCTTGTATATTGATATATTGAATATTGAATGTGAGTGTTCCTACCTCTATTTTTGTATAAGAGTATGCTTATATTGTATGGATACATCTATCATATCATAATGTACATTTCTACCTCTGGTACTATTTATGTAATAACATTGTTTACATTTTGATATGTAATGACATTGTTTACAGGTGAAGATCATTGTCTTCATATATTGCACAGTTGTTTATTCTCTTAATTTTCAAATTAGATAGGTATTGAGAATTATATGTTTGTCATATTATTTTTAGGTTAATCAGGTCTTTTAGATACATGGAGATTATTTTTAGTATAGATAGTATAATCCTCAGCCTCTTTGAAGAGCTGTAGAAAATGGCCTTTAATCTAACCTAGAATTCTGTGCCATCGAGACACAATTACTCCTGGCAACACCACTCTACTCCTGAGAGAATATTGAGCTCCAAAGACACTCCACTAGGAGCTTGTCTTCTTGGCAGAACTGGCCTTTGGGTTAAGAAAAACCCATACCTCAACTACTGACTAAGATATGAAACAGGATTGTCTTATCTTGCCAAGACAGGGTAGGATAATTCTAAGAAAGTTCCTTGCATTTGATAATGGTATGTCAGTTATGTTAGGCCTTAGCCAAAGTTGGTTGACTCAACATTGCAAACGAGATTTTGGGTAATTGCCCAGGTAGTCAGTTGTCTCTGTCATTTGTTGCACATTTTGGATATCTCTCATTTGTTAAGTAATATTTACTCCCTTCTCAGATCTTTGATGGAGTTGAAGATTATTTAATTGTAGTTACTCTCTAGCAAAACTTTTGTTCTCAATATTGTTTGTTATATTTATCATTTGTTATTATTGTTTATAGTTATATTTGGTTTAGTTCTGTCTTATTTAGACAAAAGGGGGAGATGTAGGGTTAAGACAGCCCCTTTAGGGGGTGGGGTTTGCCTCGGGCAAATGCCTGCCAATAAATGGGCGCACGGAGAGGCGGCTCGGCCCTTTTTCCTTCCTACCTCCTGTGCCACGCAGGAACTTCGGTTCTGTAAGTTTATCATTAAAGTGTGAATATTCTTTAGTATCTGCATTGCATTTATTTACGCCGATACAGCATGGGGCTTCCTAATTTTCCTGACGAGGCATGTTCTCTGCAGAAACTGGAAATGACTGAACCATGTTTGCCATGGGGGCTTGTGAGGCCCCCCTCTCACGTTTCCCGACTGTATCGGGTTGCCTTGTCTATCTCTTGTAGACCTGCATTCATACGTCCAATGTCTGCCTATTCCACATCTTCTACATAAACCTGAAGGGTGAGTCCTTCTTTTTCTGTTATTTCTAGAAGATGCATTATAATTATTTCTGAAAATCCGTTGTCTACAATTCCTTTTCATATGACCCATTTTGCCACAATTAAAACATTTGGTATTCTGGTGTCTCCTTTTACCATTGGAAATTGCTTCTTCTACCCATGCTTCAGTGCCATAATCAAATGTATCAACATTGAGTGTATGCAAGACCCATTCTTCCAAGGGTGCTGATCTGAGCTTTAAAGGACCCAAAATCCTTTTGCATTCCACATTTGCATTTTCATAAGCCAAAGACTCAATCATTATACGTCTTGCTTCTGGGTCAGATATTCCTATTTGTACAGCCTTAGTTAATCTTTGTAAAACGTCACTAAAGGGTTCTCTCTGACCCTGTTTAACTCTAACAAATGATTCCACTCTCTGTCCTGGGTCTTGTACCCTGTCCCAAGCCCTTAAGGCTGCTGTAGTACACATGGAGAGTGTGTTTTCATCCAAATTAGCTTGTTCCTGAGGGTCGGAAAAGAGCCCTTCACCTAGAATTTTATCTAGGGAAATGTCAATTCCCTTCGCTTTTTCCTGCTGTTCTAAGAGTCTAACCTCTTGCCTGAATAAGCATTTCCATTTCAATTGCGGTCCACTCTCAAGTACCGCAGAGCTCAGCTGGAGTTAGTCCGAGGGGGGTGCTATGCTTGTCGTGGCCCAAGTTCTTAGCATCTCTTTAACAAAAGAGGCTTGCATCCCAAAAGTCATGACAGCCTGTTTAATTTCTTTGAGATCATTCATACGGACAGGCTCCCATGTATCCTCCTTGATGACCCAAGGGTTTCTGGAAACAATCACCTTCTCTGTTGTTATTACTGGAAAGGCAGGTAGAGCTGTAGGTAGAGCTTTGTGGAAATTGTCCTGGAGAGATTTACCCATAGATGTAGTTAAAATTTGCCTTTCTACCCTTTGCTCTTCTTCATCAGAATTTAGAAATTTTCAATCTTTTCAATTCTATTCACCATTGCCTTCTGCAATGTCTGAATCTCCTGTCCAGAATTATGTTCCAAAGCCTTCATTGGGGATTCTAAATTATGAAGTTTGTCTATTAGAGATAACATTTCATTTTTTGGACATCGTTTTTGATGGCATAAACCGTGCCTTCTTGTAGTGACAATCTTTCCATCAATCTGTCATAAGCTTTAGACAAAATCTGATTGTCACATTCAGCAGTTTTGATTCTCTCAGTTAATGTTTCATTTCCTACAGAAAGGGACTGAATCTTTTGGTCCAAATCAGCTGTTCCCTCTTCACAGTAATGAATTTCTCCTTAATATCAGCCTCTAATGTTTCAGTACCTACAGAAAGGGACTGAAGCTTACGATTCAAATCAGCTGTTCCCTCTTCCATAGTAATGAATTTCTCCTTAATATCAGCCACTAATGTTTCAGTTCCTACAGAAAGGGACTGAAGCTTACGATCCAGATCAGCTCTTCCCTCTTCCATTGTAATGAATTTCTCCTTAACATCAGCCTGGAGAACTTCAAACTGATTCTCAATTGTTTTTAAGCGTTCAATCTCTGCCTTAAGAATCCTGGATTCATCTCGTAAAGACTTTATCATATTTCTATTATCAAACCATTTAGTGCCAATGAAAACTACGAATCCCAGAAGGATCCATAGATGTGGGGTGAGAGACACCTCTTGTAAAATCTCCCACATGGTACAATTAAAAAAGCTGTTAAATTCTTGAATACTAACATGTTCAGACATTTTATTTATAAAAGAAAAATATTTTACCTGCAATGATCGGTTCCTGCCAGTGGTGGTCTCTGTGTTTTTGGAGCCTGTCCTAGAACTAGCTCTTGTAGACCAGGCTGGCCTCGAACTCACAGAGATCTGCCTGTCTCTGCCTCCCGAGTGCTGGGATTAAAGGTGTGCACCCCTACCGCCTGGCTGGTCTCAAACTCACAGAGATCCGCCTGCCTCTGCCTCCTAAGTGCTGGGATTAAAGGTGTGCGCTACCACTGCCTGGCAGGCCTCAAACTCATAGAGATCTGCCTGTCTCTGCTTCCCAAGTGCTGGGATTAAAGGTGTGTGCTACCACCGCCTGGCTGGCCTCAAACTCACAGAGATCCACCTGAGTTTGACTCCCAAGTGCTGGTATCAAATGCATGCACCACCACCACCGGGGCAAGTCAGTTTGTATCAGAACAAATCTGCCACTGTGGCGGCTTTTGTTGCAAAACCGCAGGTACTTGAGTTTCTGCTAATTCAGGCAGTGGGGTTCTGCCCCAAACTTAGGCAAGGCAGGCAGGGAGGGGTTAATTGCTCTGGCGAGCAGGCGGGGCAGAATGGGCCTGTGTGGCCAAGTGTGTCTCGAACTCGGCACTGGGGCCCGAGTCACAAACTAAAAAAACAGCACACAGGAGGGTGCTGTGTTAGCTAGCAGGCTACCCGCTTGAGTCAGGGGCAAAATAGCCCAGGTTGGACGCCAAAATGTAGTAGCGTAAATGAATGCAGACATATTGTAAAAATATATATATCTATAGCTTTAATGTAGAAATAGACTTACAGAACAACCATCCCACGGAGACCAGGAAAGCAGAAGAGACGGCTGGGAGCAAGCTCGCCAAATTTATAGGCAGACATTAGCCCGAGGCGAACACGCCCCCCAAGGGGCGGGACTTATCCCTACAGTTATATGTAATTTTGCTCTGTTCAAGTTAAAGACTTCTTTTTTTTTTTGTTTAAACAGAAAAGGGGGAAATGATGTGGGAGTGTCATATATCAATCTGTTGATTTCATTGGTTAAGTAATAAAGAAACTGCTTGGCCCTGATAGGTTAAAACATAGGTAGGAGGAGTAAACAGAACAGAATGCTGGGAGGAAGAGGAAGTGAGCTCAGAGGCCATGCTCCCCTCTCCCAGGCAGACACAATGAAGCAAGCCGCCAGGTCAGATGTATTGAATCTTTTCCAGTAAGACTGATGCTACATAGATTATTAGACATGGGTTGATCGGGATATGAGAATTAACCTGTAAGGACTAGAGTTAATGGGCCAAGCAGTGTTTAAAAGAATACAGTTTGTGTGTTGTTATTTCGGGTAAAGCTAGCCGATGGCTGGAGCTGGGTTGCGGAATGCAACCCACAGCTCCTACTATATTCCCTTGTTCTGAGGACGTGTGACAGCTATAAGTTCCAGTGTCCACTATGTGTTTCAGTGACTGCTTCGTGTTCTAGTGACCACTATGTGTTCCAGTGATCACTATGTGTTCCAGTGACCGCTGTGTGTTCCAGCCACTGGTATGTGTTCCGGTGTCCACTATGTGTTCCAGTGACTGCTATGTGTTTTAGTGACTGCTTGATGATCCAGCGAAAACTGTGTGTTCCAGTGGCCACTATGTGTTCCAGTGACCGCTGTGTGTTCCAGTGAACACTATGTGTTCCAGTGAACGCTATGTATTCCAGTGGCTGCTATATGTTCCAGTGACCACCATGTGTTTCACTGACCGCTGTGTGTTCCAGTGACCACTAAGTGTTCCAGTGACTGCTGTGTGTTCCAGTGAACGTTATGTGTTCCAGTGGCTGCTATGCATTCCAATGACCGGTATGTGTTTCTGCCCCTCAGCTACTCTGAGCTGACTTCTGTACAAATTGCAATAAAACACATCCTTTTCTGTGGAGGGGACACACAAGTTGTAAATGGATAAACTGTGCTTTATTGCTAATATAAGGAGAGAAAGAGAGGAATGTCCTGGCCAGTATGGGCGACAAACTTCCTGCGACACCAGAAGAGCCCATATCCCACTTGCTCCTGGAGAATGAAGATGTTCTTGGTCTCCACCAGAGTCTTCATGTCAAGGTTGTACTTGATAGCAGGGGAATGCTTTTTTCTCAGTATTGCCCTCTGGTTTTTCCTAAGTTTAGCTCTCTTGTTGTTAAATCAGTCCTGAAATTAGAGGGATAGAGTTGTTAGACCACTATTAATAGTTTCTAAAATATTAAATAGTTTTTTTTTAAATTTAGTTCAAATGTTTTCTCTAATAGGGGCTTCCTTTATCCCAGAGACACATGTTTTGAGGATATATTTCAGTGTTTCATAATGTCTGGCAAATCAGGTTTCTGTCTAAGAATATTTACATGTAATTTTCTATCTTTAGAGATATGGTCGCCAATATTCAGAGTAATAAAGGATTTGTCTCCTACCCAATTTCTGGCTATCTCAGAATCTTTAATATAATACCCTTTCTTTTAATCAGTGTGATGAAACAGGACTTCAACCATTTAAGGTCAAAAATTAGCCCATGGAATCTCATAGAATTTAAATGCTTCTATAGCATGGGAAAGTGTCAATTGAGTATAGAGGAAGTCCTAAAAGTTGGCAAATATCTTTGTCAGTTACATGTCTGATAGAAGATTAATATTCTGAATATACAAAGAACTTTAAAAACTAAACAATCAAGAAAACAAACCCAATTAAAACGAAGCTATGGAAATAAACAGGGAGTTCTATTAGGAAGAAATAAAAATCACAAAGAAATATTCCAGATGTTTTCAACATCCTTAGGAGTTAGGGAAATGCCAAGTAATATTAATTTCATATTTTCTTAGAATCTTTTTAAAAATTATGTAAACAAAATGGCCTCCATGGCTAGATATCCCTAAAGATATAATAACTGCACTTCTATTTTAGCAGTATCCAAAAGTTGTCTAATTAGACTTAAGATCTTCTTAACAGGAGAGGAATCATAATTTCTACTACTATAGATCCACTCAATTATGTCTTTCTGTTGAGGTTAAATCTCTTAGAGGAAAACGTACTATTGTCACTTTGTTAAACTAGTATAATTTTTTTTTATTTTTCTAGAAAAGGTTTCTCTGTGTAGCTTTGGAGCCTGTTCTGGAACTAGCTCTTATAGACTAGGCTGGCCTCAAACTCACAGAGATCTGATTCCCTTTGCCTCCCAAATGCTGAGATTAAAGGAGTATGCTACCACAACTTGTCAAGCTAGTATAATTTCCTTTTTTTCATATATATACATATATATATTTATATTAAAAAATTTCCACTTCCTTCCTTCCATACCCCTCCAGTCTTTTTTTTTCTTTTTTCCCTTTTTTTAAATTTATTTATTCATTAAAGATTTCTGTCACTTCCCTGCCACTGCCTCCCATTTCCCTCCGCCTCCCCCAATTAAGTCCCCCTCCCTCATCAGCCCAAAGAGCAATCAGGGTTCCCTGCCCCTTGGGAAGTCCAAGGACCACCCACCTCCATCCAGGTCTAGTAAGGTGAGCATCCAAACTGCCTAGGCTCCCACAGAGCCAGTATGTGCAGTAGGATCAAAAACCTATTGCCATTGTTCTTGAGTTCTCAGTAGTCCTCATTGTCCACTATGTTCAGAGAGTCCGGTTTTATCACAGGCTTTTTCAGACCCAGGCCAGCTGGCCTTGGTGAGTTCACGATAGAACATCCCCATTGTATCAGTGTGTGGGTGCACCCCTCGTGGTCCTGAGTTCCTTGCTCGAGCTCTCTCTCCTTCTGCTCCTGATTTGGACCTTGAGTTTTCAGTTCAGTGCTCCAATGTGGATCTCTGTCTCTGTCTCCTTTCATCGCCTGATGAAGGTTAATATTCAGGAGGATGCCTATATGTTTTTCTTTGGGTTCACCTTCCTTTTTAGCTTCTCTAGGATTACAAATTATAGGCTCAATGTCCTTTATTTATGGCTAGAAAACAAATATGAGTGAGTAAATCCCATGTTCCTCTTTTTGGGTCTGGCTTACCTCACTCAGGATAGTGTTTTCTATTTCCATCCATCTGCATGCAAAATTCAAGAAGTCCTTGTTTTTTACGCTGAGTAGTACTCTAATATGTATATATTCCATACTTTCTTCATCCATTCTTCCATTGAAGGGCATCTCGGTTGTTTCCATATTCTGGCTATTACAAACAATTATGCTATGAACATAGTAGAGCATATACTTTTGTTGTATGATAAGGCCTCTCTTGGGTATATTCCCAAGAGTGGTATTGCTGGGTCCAGGGGTAGGTTGATCCCGAATTTCCTGAGAAACTGCAACACTGCTTTCCAAAGTGGTTGCAAAAGTTTGCATTCCCACCAGCAATGGATGAGTGTACCCATTTCTCCACCACCTCTCCAGCAAAGGCTTTCATTGGTGTTTTATATTTTAGCCACTCTGACAGGTGTAAGATGGTATCTTAAAATTGTCTTGATTTCCATTTCCCTGCTCACTAAGGAAGTTGAGCATGACCTTAAGTGTCTTTTGGCCATTTGAACTTCTTCTGTTGAGAGTTCTCTGTTCAGCTCAGTGCCCCATTTTATAATTGGGTTGATTACCCTTTTACGGTCTAGTTTCTTGAGTTCTTTATATATTTTTGAGATCAGACCTTTGTCAGTTGTGGGATTTGTGAAGATCTTCTCCCAGTCAGTGGTTTGCCTTTTTGTCTTAGTAAGCTAGTATAATTTCTAACTTCACTTTAAATATTTATTTTCTACCCACAGGTAAGGGTAGATCTCACCCATCAGCAAAGACACATCTTTTGGCATCAGGAAATAATTATCATCAAAAGATCATTAAATAAAGCCACAACTGATCAAATTGCAGATAATAACTCAACATGTGGTGCCCTTCCCAAACTTACACATCTGCAAAGCTTAAGGTTTGGGAAACATGGAGGAATAGGGGACAGAAAGACTGTAAAATCCAGAAGACCTGGAAGTCTGTTGTGAGATTGTGTCTTCTAACTATGAAAAGGAAGCTATACCCATGAAATCTCAACAAGACTGCTCTATAAACAATATTCATTTTCCAATTCCACCATCAAGTGACATCCCTATATATATATGGGTGAAATCTTACCAAACCTCACTCCTAAATGAAGAGCTTTAAGTAATTATCAATGGCTGATAAATGGAGAATTAGTCTTCTGCAGTATTGAAGCTGTTAATTGGCTATCCAATACCAAATAGTCTTCCCTAAATACATATACATACGAGCAACACTAAACAGACTCAGCAGGTTGTATTTATATACCTATTCACCAGTATGTAACAACAATTTTTGAAAAGAGGTTGAGTGGAGTCAGTCAATGGATGAGAGAGGAACAAGAATGGGAGACACTAAGTAACTACATTTCAATTAAATTTCACTGAAAAATAAAACTGCAAACTTCAGCATGAAGCTCAGAATTCCTGTTCAAGGGACCATATTCATGCATATATCTTGATGTGGTTTTATGTTTCCCAAAATATCCAACTGTCAAAAGTCCATTTACATAATTCCAAGACTTCTGCTCATATGCCTAAGAAAATCCAAGAATTTCTTTAAGGCTACAACTCCCCTGTATGGGTCTCCTGAGGTATCAGTATAGTTATATATCTGAAGGCAAAACTGGGTGGTGACATTTGGCCATGAGGGTCGTCAGCCTTGTATTGGTGAAAAACTCCTTCCGGAGTGCAGGGCCATATCTATTGACTCTACAAGATGAATTCCCCTCCACCAGAGGTGAGGAGAATAGAACTGTCAGAGTACAGGTAAGGGGGCAGAACCCAGAAAATGAAGAAAAACTTTTTCCATGCATAAAATAAAATCTTGAGAAATCAAGCAGCTCAGTATCCTAGGTTTCATCAGTGTCTTAGGTCTCATTGGGGTCCTCCCTTATATCTCTACCCCACTGTACAGATTCCCGTCTGTTTACAATCATAGTCCTGATGCCAACTCCCTGTCCCCTTCAAGTCTGAAATTTATTTATATAACATTGTAAGTCAGCCAGTCTCACAATAAAGGCTTTCTTTTTTATTTTCTTTGCTTTTTTTGGACAGTTTTAGGTCTGGTTTCTGAATGGAGGTTGTTTATAGAATTAGATTGTGTATGTGAATTTGGACCTAAGAAAAGGCATCTCTCTACATTTTTTCTTTTCTTTGTTACTTTATCTAGATCTGCCAGAAACAACTACCCAACATCTTTATATACCTTAGGAATACTTTTTCAGACATGTTCAAACGTGTTGTATATACAATCCTTAAATCCTCTGTCTCTCCCAGTGGTGAATCTACAGTATGGAGTGCTTTGTCTTCTGTATTTCATTAAGCATTTTTTTTTTCAATGAGAAATCACTCATCTCCATACTATCTGGAGAGAAATTTTGCTAATTTAAGTATACCCAAATTAGGTACTCAGCTCCTGACACCATCAAGCCTGGTAGAGAAATTTGTAATTAGCAACTATTTCTCTAGTAGCAGATCAGATCTAGAGAAAACTTCCTAAATTGACTTACAGAGCAGAAGTGGAGTAATCCAAAAAGGCTATCTTTACACTGGAGTGGCAGAAAACTCAGCAGCTTCTCAATCCAAGAAACTGGACCCCTCAGCAATTCTAATCTGTAGCAGGAGGCCCCTTGTTGATTCCCAGCCACTTAGCCCCAAAATAATCACACAGAAACAGTTTAAATCACTGCTTGTCCCATTAGCTCTAGCTTCTTATTGGCTCTTATTTATTAATTTAACCCATTTCTAGTAATCTGTGCATCGCTATGACGCTGTGGCTTACTGGGTAAAATTCCCAGAGTCTGTCTCTGGTGGAGGTTCCATGGCTTCTCTCCCAGCCCTTCTTTCTCCCATCATTCAGCTTAGTTTTCCCCACCTAGCTAAGTTCTGTCCTGATATAGGTTCCAAGCAGTTTCTTTATTCATTAATGGTTATCACAGCATACAGAGGGAAAACCCACATCACTAATCTGAAAATCTAAAAGGTCTCTGGAAAGCCTTGTGTTGTGTATGCTTTCGAAGACTGAAGAATCTATGGTCTATCAGACAAGGCCAGAGCAGAATTGATAGACTTGCCCAGAAAAAAGGAAGTGAATGCTTTTCCTTTGACCTCATTATATCTTGATTTCCAGTTGGAACATGTTACCCATATCAAGGGGTAATTCTCTATAGAAAACCCTCACAGCCTCCCAGGGGTGTGATTCCTAGGTAATTATCAATCCAGTCAGGTTAACATCTATCGCAGGGGTCCCAGAGAATGGAAATGCCTCTGAAGACTTCAGAAAAGCTATCTAGCCAAGGAGTCAGGAGTAAATCCTCCTTCCCTGAAATTACATTTCAAAGTAAGCCCATGGCCATTATCCAACACTCTGGGTGGACTGAAGAAAAGCACAGAAAAGGCACAAGGCACAAAGACACAAAAATGGTGAGAGTAAGGTTTGTAATGCTAGAACCCAGATTATGAGTTTGGTAACCAACTCTACAGACTGCCTTGTCATTGCAGGCCAAGTTAGGCACTTCTCTCAGATAGGGACACAAGAAAGAATGCTAGTGAAGAGTCACCAGTGGACACTGTCCAGATCATAGATAGTGAGGTAGTATCATCCAGGTTGCTTTAGCAAGATTTGACTGAAGTCACCCTGCAGCCAGGAGTAAGAGTGGTAGGCAGTGATGAGCCCTCATAATCCCTGTGTATCTATCGACTGTGGGGCTCTTTACACAGATGCAGACAACTCTAGATACCCAGCCCCTGCTGAAGGTGATAAGTCTGATCCATAAAAGAGTCCTAGAACTTTCACTTCTGAAAGGCTGCATAGAACACTAAACATTTTAAACTGTGACCCATTTTGGACCTAAAATTTTATGTCATCAAAGGTAGACAGGCATGAAACACTTGTATACAAATTGAATACTTACTAATAATAAATCATGAAATTTTTTTATTTTGAAATGATTGTATATAAAACTATAAGGGGGCCCAAGACCTTAGCAGGACCTGAGACTCCATGATGACTCTCATTCAGGTTGCAAAACTCAGCATGCAGATGGCAACACCTGACACTATGAAAACAAAGACCTAAACCGTCAAAGTCCACAGTTTTGGCAAAGTCTCTAAATGTACTAACCTTGCCTTTTGACTCCTGTAGTTCTGCTTCTGGCTAACTCCTCTTATTAACTGAAATGTGTCAACCCAAGACATGGATTTTGTGTTTAAAATGTCACCCTGATGAAGGTTTGGGGTTTGGGGTTTGGGGTAGCAAACACTTAAACTCCTGTCCAAGCAATTGTCTCTGGTGGCTACCCTGCAACATGTACATACATACATATGTATGATCATACTATTTGTTAAAATTAAAAATAAATCTTCAGAGTTACACATATGTGCTTTTTTGTTCTTTTTACAGATAATTAAATCATAGCCTAATTTGATTTTCCAGGATGTAATAAATCAGCCAATATTTTTCAGAGTTGATCATTATTTTGATTTCATAATTTCCAACAATGAAAACGATGCTTCAAATAACAGGTAGCACAAAAAGATTAAGGTTTATTTAGGGCCATATCAAAATGTGAAAATTATGTCCTAATATGATAGTTTATTTAATTATCTTATTTTTATTCATATCCTTCCTCCACCTCTAAATCACCTTAAAATGCATTCTCAAGCTTCGTCAAGATTAGCTCGTAGTTCTAAAAGAAACTCCTCAGCTCAGGACCAACTGCTGGTCTGTTTCTCCAGCAAGTCAGAAAACTAGCGTTCTCCTTCAAGCAGTCTTTTTTATTTATTTCTACTTTTTTATTTTTTCCCCAACACTACTTATTGCAACTGTCATTATTCCATGCACAAGTTCGTGCCCACACTCCACCCCTTGTTTGCCTAAACTAGAGCCTCGCCCAGGGTTGTGAGTTGAAAGCCAATAGCAGCGATAGCAGTCTGGAGTAACAATTTTAGCCTGGAAATCCCAGACAGTTCCTCAGGGGGCTTCAAGGCGCACAGCCATTTCAGAACCCACAAGGGGGCGCTTTCTGATGCGCTCAGATCATGGCCCGCAAGTACTTCTACTTCGACTATGACTTTTACCGGGTGAACTTCTATGAGGAAGAAATAATGACTGAACCTGAGAAAACAGTGGCCTACACGATAAACAGTGGCAGCTTTGACCAGGGAGTCATAGAGGCCCTGAATAATCTGTTCTGTGAGGGCCAGAAGAGCTCTGTAGACGACCACAGCTACCAGAACTGGGATATAAGTAACAGCCAAGACATTGAGCAAGAAGAGCTGGAGATGGCCATGAACATGGTCGAAGCCAGTGAACAGCCATTAGTCAAGATTCGCCAGAAACCATACATATTCACGCCTGGACAGCTGTGGGAACTGCGAGCAGTCTTTGAAGAAACTCAGTACCCAGACGCCATCAGACGGTATGTATTGGGTCTGTCCTTTAGGACTTTGGGCTCCTTCTCCTCTCCCCTGGCCTCTCCTTACTCTTGTTAAAAGTTTTTAATATTTTTGAGGTTCAGAATACGGACTCATACTAAGCATAGCTTTTTGCCACTGAGGTACAAGCTCCTCAGCAAACCTCAGCGCACGGGAGCCTAGGTGGAAGCCACAGGAGTGCGCCCTCTGGCGAGCTAAGGGCATTGGCCTCACTCTGAGGAAGAAAGCCGCGAAACTTGAGGGTGACCCATGCAGCAGACAGATGTGGCTTTTTTGTAAAGGAGTCTCAGGCTCCCTGCATGAGCTGTGTTGCCTGTAGGGGACCACAGCCTCTTTTTAGTTTTGTTGAATCGGAGTTTGAGTTGTACAGGCTGGACTTGAACCGGCTTGGTAGCCCAATCAGTCCTTGAAGTTGTGATTGATTACTGGTTTGTGTCATCAGGCTTGACTTCCTATCCATTCTTGGCTCTGAATCCACAATCTTCACCTGACTCTTTGATGATGTTTAGGGGGAGTTGTTGTCTAGAAGTCCTAAGTAAAGTCTGTTTTCTTCATCCATTAAAGAATTCAAAGGCAGAAAGATCCCAGGCACAGCAGGCGGCAATGGTACTTACGAAAAGTACTAAAAGTGAAGTAGGAAACACACACACTGAGGCATGAGAGAGAGAGAGAGAGAGAGAGAGAGAGAGAGAGGAAGAAGAAGGAGGAGGAAGAGGAGGAGAGGAGAGGGAGAGGGAGAGGGAGAGAGGGAGAGGGAGAGGGAGAGGGAGAGGGAGAGAGAGAAAGAGAAAGAGAAAGAGAAAGAGAAAGAGAAAGAGAGAGAGAGAGAGACTCCCCAAAAAGTAGAAAGGGGAATCTGAAAACGAAATGGTTTTCATTTGGAGACCTGGAAGTTTTCAGCTGACTAGTCCTCTCATAAACTGAACCATGTTTAGGACAGACCTTGAACATAGGGTAGCAGGCTGGAAAATTAGCCAACGGCAGGAGAAAATGCCTACTAGGCCTTTGGCTCAGGTAAAGAGGGAGAGAGAGAAGCAGAAAGTTTGCCCTCTTATTAGTTTGAGGCCTCTTTCCCTGTATGTCTGCAGGTCAGGTCTAGCTCTTGGTCCCTCAAGAGCATGCCTCTTGGGTGACCAAGGTTGAACTTTCCATGCATCCTGGTGCAAACCAGGTCTCCAAAATGCTCACTGACCACTCCTTTGGTTCCTTTCTGTTTAAAAAGTGTCCAAAAGTAAACATAGAAACATAAAGGGCATTGCTTAAATCAAATCTGAAGGTCAGAACTCAGCAGACTGAAGTCTTCTCAAGTGATTTGGGGATAGGTCCCTGGGAGTCTGTCTATGACGCCACAGCAAAACCTGAACCCATTAAATAAGTGCCCTTTCCATGTCCCCTAGTCCCCAACTACCACTCTCCTGTTTATTTGTCCTCTCTATATGATTCCTCTAAGGACCTCATATAAGGAAAATCAGGCAGAATTTGTCCTTCCTGAACTAACCTGCCTCAATTAGTATGTCTTTGAGCCTTGTTAGTGTGTTAGCATCAGACAAAATTTCTGCTTTCTCGGGGGTCAGTCATACCCAAACTCCCCTATGCACAGCCATGTGAAAAGCTATCTGGGCAGATTTTCCCTGTGGCCCATGTGGCTTGTGCTGCACTGGTGTGATCTAGTGGAGCAGACAAATACTTTTAAAACTCCATTTCAGTCACTCAGGGTGCACACCCAGAAGCAGGCTTGTGTCATGTGATCATCCCTGCTCACTATTTGAGGAACCACCTCACCCTTCCTTTGTGCTGTACTGTTTGACATTTCCCCAGTGGGAGCATCATGTTTCCAATGTCTTCAGGGACTCACCACGCTTTATTCTGTGGGTGTTGTTAGTAGCCACCTTCTAGGTGTGGGGACCTTCTGGGTGTGGTTTGAACTGCTTTTCACTACTGCTGCCTGAATTTCCCTGTGTTTATGGATACCGTGACCTATGCTCGTGGTCAAATACGTCTTTAGCAAGGTCTTTTTCTCCTATCTAAGTCAGGGTGTGTTTTGTGGTGAGTTATTGGTGTTCAAATATGCTGTCTGATTGCATGTAATGTTTTCTTCCCAGAATTATCTCTTTCAATACACAGACATACTAAAATCTGCTAAACATCCACATTTATCATTTCATTTGTATTGCCTGTGTGGGGCCTGCTTTTTGTGTGCAAAATTTTTCAGAGATCAAATATCCAGAAGAATGAAGACTTGTGTGCCCTCACAAACATACCATTAGGCAGTCACTTTGCATAGTTATCTGTACCTAGTGGCACAGATCTATAACCTCAGCCACACGGGAGGGAGATCCAGAAAGAGGGACACTTCCAGGTTTAGCAGGGCTCAGGAGGATGCTCAAGGTCAGCAGACGCAGCTTAGTGAAACTCTGTTTCAAAATAAGACTGAAAAACACATAAATACAAATATAAATATAAAACCATACAGCTCAGTGGTAGACCCCTTGCCTAGCATATCTGGGATTGTAGGTTCAATTCCTGACGTCACAAAATATGTATAATTTGTATGTGGCAGATATAGACACGTACAAATTTTCTTTTTTCTTTTGTTTATATATATTTTTGAGTCAGGGTTTCTCTGTGTAATAGCCCCGTCTGTCCTGGAACTCTATCTGTAGACTAGGCTGGTCTCAAACTCACTGAGATCCACCTGCCTCTGCCTCCCGAGTGCTGGGATTAAAGGTGTGCACCACCACCACTCTCTCTCTCTCTCATACATTACATCCCTTCTACAGTTTCCCTTCGCTCCACTATTCTCAGCCTCCCCAGACTACCCCTCTCCCCTAGATCCACTGCTCCCACACTTCCCTTCAAACCACTTCTACATAAAGCTCCTTCTAAAGGTTGCTGAAAAGTCTGCTTATAGAGGTGTGAGCGGAGATAGCAATTATTTACATTTTTATTAAAATATTTTTCATGCAATATATTTTAATCATATTCTCTCTCTCCCCCAACTCCTCCCATATCCTCCTTACTCATTCAACTTCATGAACTTTCTCTTTCTCAAAAACAAAGGAAAAAAAACAGAAAAAACAACAAAACCAAAACCCAAATCAAAGAAGACAAACTTAAAAAAGAAAACAAGACAAGAAGTAACAGAAGAAAACAAAAGGTTCACACACACACACACACACACAAAAAAAAAAAAAAAACAAACAAACAAAAAAAACATAAAGTATCTTTTGTGTTGGCCAACTACTCTGGACTTGGGGCCTACCCTGGAGTGTTGTGCTGATGATGGTGTCTTTTGCTGTCCAGAAGCATACAGAAGCTTTTCAGTTTCATGAGGTCCCATTTAGTAACTTTTAGTCTTAGTGCCTGTGCTACTGGTGATCTATCTGTTCAGAAGGTCTTTTCCTGTGTCAATGAGTTCAAGGTTATTTATTACTTTCTTTGAGACAGGGTTTCTTACAGGCCTGCTGTATTTCCTTCTCAGCTTGCTATGTGATTTTGGAAACATAACTTGACCTCTCTGTTTTATTCTATTAGGTTCAGTGTATCTGGGTGTATGTCTATAATAGTAATTTTTTTCTCTTGGTGGATTTTTTCTTTAATGGATATATAGTGTTCTTTCTTATCTTGTCTGATTAGTTTTGTTTTGAAGTCTCTCAGATATTAAAATAGCTACACCTGTTGCATCTTGGTTCTGTTTGCTTGGAATGCCATTTCCCATCCTGTTACTCTAAGGTAACATCTGTCCTTGCTGTCCTTGGTGGTGAGCTGTTTCTTGAATGCAGCACAAAGATGGATCCCATTTTCTTACCAAATCTGTTATTCTGTGTTTTCTGGTGTGTGTGGGGAAGAGTATAGACCATTAAATTAGATAGTTTTTAATGATCGGTGTTTACTGATTTCTGTTATTTTGTTGTGGTGTAGCATTTTTCCATCATTTGATTAACTATCGTGAGATTATTTATTCCTTGTGTCCTCTTGGATTCAGTTAACTTTCTCTCTTCAGTTTGAAATTTCCTTCTAGTGCCTTCTGCAGAGCTGTATGTGTGGACAGAAATTGCTCAAATTTGTTTTTCTCTTGAAATATTTTTCTTTCTCTGTTAATTGTGGTTAGTAGTTTTGCTGGATCTAGTAGTCTGATCTGACATCTGTGGTCTCTTAGGGCTTCTACAACATCTAACCAATCCCTTCCAGCATTCAGACTCTCCAATGGGCCCATCTTTACATGTGACTTGGTCCTTTTCCCTTGAAGCTTTTAATATTCTTTCTTTGTTCTATATCTTTAGTATTTTAATTATGTGGCAAAGGTATTTTCTTTTCTGCTCCAGTCTATTTGGTGTTCTGTATGCTTCTTGTACCTTAATAAGCATCTCTTTCTTTAGAGTGGGTGAGTTTTCCTTCATGATTTTATTGAAAAGACTTTTTGTGCTTTTGGCATGTGTTTTTCTCCTTCTCTATACCGATTATTCATAGGTATGGTATTTAAATATTGTCCCAGATTTCCTGGGTTAATTATGTCTGAATATTTATTTTTAATATTTAACACTTTCTTTGACCAAGATATTCATTTTTCTACCCTGTCTTCAAGATGTGAAACTCTATCTTCCATGTCTTTTAATCTGTTGTTGAGACTTTCATATAAAGTTTTTGTTCGACATCCTGAGTTTTTCACTTCTCTTTTTATTTCATCTTGGGTTTTCTTTGGTGATTCTATTCCTTTGTTAAATTCAACTTTCATGTCCGGAATTGTTTTTACTTGCGTTTTTTTGGCAAGTTTTTGTGGTCTTTCAGACATTTATTTGGATCTTCTTTAAGGTAATTGAACATATTAATAATTGGTGTCTTGGAGTCCTTGTCTTATGCTTCAGCTAAATCGCTTTTCTTATAGCCTATCACAATAGAGTTGCTGACATCTTGAGGAAGCATGTTGTATTGATTCATGTTTGTGTTTGGCGCTGGGATCTAGGCATCTAAAGCTATGATGTTTGAGGTGTTTCTTAGTGTAGACATCTGGTGTCGTATTTGTTGGGTGGGTCCTTTGGTCCTAGTCAAGTGTAGCTGCTGTGGGTAGCTGTGTCCCAGCAAGTATGGTGGCTGAGGGTCCTTGGCAGAATTGTTTTGCACTTCAATGGGGAGTCACAAAGGGATGGAGCTGAGCTGAGAGGGGCAGTGGGGGAAGAACTAGAGTTATTCTGCATCTGCACCAGGAGGGCGAGTCCCTAAGGGATTGGGTTGGGCTAGGCAGAGGGCCTCCTGAAGGCAGGCTGCAACAGAACTAAGCCAGAACTGGGATTTGTATATAAAATGATATTGTTTTAAAAATAAAATAAAAAGAATAAGTATGGAGAGCAAGTTCTTAAATTTTAAAATATACATGGAATGTACTAATTATAGTTAATTCCATGTCTAGGATGGAATATTAAATATTTTTCTTTTTTCTCTTCACAGAAGAGAACTGGCAGAGCTCATGAATGTGGATGAACAGAAGGTGAAGGTCAGTCAGTCTGCGTATTTAGTTTACCAGTGTGCTGATCTCAGAGTTGCCTCCGGACATGGATGACTTTGCCCTAGGCACATGAAACTACTTTATTTTTTCCTTGTGTCTTATGCTGGGGAAAAAGATCTGGAATATGAGACCTTGGCAATGAAAAATGGAAAAGGAAAACTTTAGCTAATGTTTACTCCGTGAGGGGCAGTCACTTGTGATCCTAAAATAAAAGCAAAATCAAACATATAGCATCTACACCTCTGTCTGTCTCTCTCATGTATGTATAAATGTGTATATATACGTGTGTGTATATAGTATCTATGTTACATAAATATTTTGCATGTGTGTGTGTGTGTGGCATAATTAACATTTGATTCCGTGTAACACACAAGAGTGCTTCACAGGGGTCTTCTGTTGAGTATCATTTTGAAACTCAGGGTGACTTGGAAATGATCATGTGGCTGCCGGGAATATCTTGGATGTAAAACATAACATGTGCACTTGGTAAAAGTAGGAATGAATGACAAACTAAAGGGGAAATGGGATAATTGAGCCATGTAATATATTTTCATAAACTAAAGAATTTTTCTATCATGTGAGACAAATGTGGAAAGAGAACTTAAAGTCCAAGAGGGTAAATTTCTTTGTTTCCTTTAGAAGGTTTTGAAAAGGTGATTCAGACAGTGGTGGTTCTAAATTTAGTTTCTGGTATTATTATATTGCATATCCAGGAAAAATATTTCCCCGAGTTCCCACTAGGGCAGAGGAGTCAGTTCTTGAATACAAAGGGAGTTCATGACCACCCGGAATACAGGGGACTGTTTCTAAGGACAATTTTGAAAGAATAACTGTAAGCCTATGCACATAGAGCTTGGTACATGACTCTAATTGGGTGTGCAGAATAAAGGGTTTGGTATTGTGCATAATGAATTTTTCTTTGCTTTTCTGGTAGTGATATACAAACCAGGAACTATGAAACTGTAGGCAGGTCATTGGCCATGAAATGGCTAGTAGCTTGAGCCATACAAAGCATGTGAGCACTTAAAAAACTGCATTGTGGGTTCAAAAGAGATTCATAGGGTCAAATGAGAGCAGCAGCTGCTAAATATGTTAATCGAACCCTTCTCTCCCTCGGATTTCAGGACTGGTTTAACAACAAGAGAGCTTAACTTAGGAAGAACCAGAGGGCAATACTGAGAAAAAAGCATTCCCCTGCTATCAAGGACAACCTTGACATGAAGACTCTGGTGGAGACCAAGAACATCTTCATTCTCCAGGAGCAAGTGGGAGATGGGCTCTTCTGGTGTCACAGGAAGTTTGTCGCCCATACTGGCCAGGACATTCCTCTCTTTCTCTCCTTATATTAGCAATAAAGCACAGTTTATCCATTTACAACTTGTGTGTCCCCTCCACAGAAAAGGATGTGTTTTATTACAATTTGTACAGAAGTCAGCTCAGAGCAGGTGAGGGGCAGAAACACATACCGGTCATTGGAATGCATAGCAACCACTGGAACACATAACGTTCACTGGAATACACATGGTGCATGAGTCTGTACATGTATGCATGCAGGGGCCTGTGTAGGCCAGAGGAGGGTGTCCTCTTCCCTGGAGCTGGAGTTACAGGAAGATGCAATGTAGGGTTAAGCCAGCCGCTTAGGGGGCAGGCTTGCCTAGGGTGAATGTTTACTTATAAATCAGGCACGCTGGAGCCCGCATGCTCCTTCTGCTTCCTGTGCTCCTTGGGATCCTTGGTCCTGTAAGTCTATTTCTTCATTAAAGCTGTATATATTCTTTACAATCTGCCTGCATTCATTTATGCCGCTACAATGCAAAACACCATAGGTTCTGAAAAATGTACCATGAAAGATCAGGACTGGTCTATAGCTGTTGCAAGAAGGCCACTTGTGTGTCTCCTGACTGCTCTGCGCAGTAATAATCATACAGAAACCATATTATTTGCAATGCCTTGTGGCCAATAGCCTAAGCGTTTTTGTGGCTAACTCATATCCTTATCTAACACATCTCTATTAATCTGTGTATCACCACGTGGCTTTGGATTAACAGCTAAAGTTCTGGAATCGCTCTCTGGAGGAGCTACATAGCTTCTCTCTGGCTTTGCTCTTCTTTCTCCCAGCATTCAGTTTAGTTTTCCCCACCTAGCTCTGTTCCCAATAACTTGCTATAGGCCCATGTAGTTCTTTTTTAACAACATAGAGAGGGGAATCTAACATCATCACATATTCGCTGTGCCATCTTTCTATGCCCTTATTCTGGGAATTGATTGGCCCCAAGAGATGTGTGTTGGTTTGGAATGTTTGTTGTGGGAATGACAGTCATGGGATAAGTACACGGATCCCAATGGGGTCATCTCTTCATGTGTATATTAGACACATATGTGCCCTCCTCTCCTGGAATGTAAAGCTGCAGGTGCTCTCTTTGGGGCCACACCAGGACCTAATTAGGAGCAATGGGCCCCTCCCTCACTGTTCTTAGGTCTCTACAGAGGAATCTTCCTCTGCATTTGTAGGGCTCTGATCCACAGGCCTACTTTGTGTAGCCAGGCCCTGACAGTTTCTCAGGAGTATACTAAGAGCCTGATTGCAATCTGTGGTAGTATCCCAGGGAGTCTTTCTCACCAGCTCCACCTCACACACACCCCAATGAATCTACCTTCCATCTAGGTCCTGTATATGTTCCTAATACAGCATCTACCTTGGTGCTTATAATCCCAGCACCAGAGTTCCCAGTTCCTCTTTGAGTAGGATGTTGTCTCAAGGTTTCTGTCACTTTGAAAACACCATGAAAAATGGAAGTTGGGGAAGAAGAGTTTTATTTTATGTACACTTCAGCATTGCTGTTCATCACTCAAGGAAGTCAGAACAGGAACTCAAACAGGGAAGGTTCACAGAAGCAGGATCTTATGAGGAGGCTATGCAGGAGAGCTGCTTACTGGCTTGCTTCCCATGGCTTACTCAGTCTGCTTTCTTATAGAACCCAGGACGACCAGTCCAGGAAGGGCATCTTTTACTGTATGCTGGGCTCTTGCCTATTGATGAATAATTGAGAAAATGGCTTTGAGTTGGACATCATGAAGGCATTTCCTCAACTGGGGCTCCTTCCTCTCTGATCACTATAGCCTTTTTCAACATGACACACAAAACCACCCAGTACACATGTTATCTGTCCTCTGGACACTCTTGCTATGGGGATTCACGTCCTCCATCTCTCTGCAGTGCCTCTACAATCCACAAACTATCCTAATACAAGTCTGTACTACAACCAGCCTATCTGTCCCTCCTCTGTCACACCAAACTTCTGTATGTGGATCCTCGGTACACAGCCCTGTTTACCCATCTTCTCTATTGCAAAGTTCAGATCCCCGGCTTACTGGTACTCAGTTTAGAAAGAGGCTTTATCACATCCTCCTGCACCCCCTTTTCTAGAGTCAGCCATATCTAGAAGCAGTCACAGCATCAAAAGCAGCTCACGCCTTGGCCACTTTCTCACAGGTCATGTACTCTACCCCACTACATACACCACCATGCTAATGCCACCCTGATGTGTCCTCCCTGCCAGAACTCAGGCATAACACTCTCTATAGGCTTTCCACACTGCCTCTCCTCCAATCACCCTCTGGCTAACACAGCCTATTGCTCCCTGCATGCTCTGAAGCCTGCATCCTATGCCTTCCACTAACCTGGCCTGGTGTATCTACTGAGAATCTTATGCCTCTCCTGCTTGAACTGGGAGGATCGATCAATATGCCTCTTGTGCATCTCGGGCTAGGTGTGGGAGCAAAGAGGAAGCCTCTTTCAAATGGGCGTAAAAAGGCCTCTTGTGTTTCCTTTGAAACACTACCTGTGCCAGGAGGACTCCTAGTAGCATGACTGTGCCATTGAAAGGAGTGATAGTGAACAGACCTGGGGGTAGCCTAGGTCCCTGGTCACACACCCCACTGATGAATGCTCAGAAAGTGGTCTTTTTGTATTTGTTGCAGTACAAGAGTGAACTTGTAGATTTGTGAGAAACTCTGTTTTTGTCGTGAACAGTCTTCTCACTGGAGACTTGTCCTTTTCCTGTTCTTAGGTGTTTGTTCCCACAGGGTCGAGTTAAGGTAAGGATAGTACAGTGTGACAACAGAGAAGAATATATGTCTGAGCGCGGGTTGCCGTTAGTTTGAGAAACTTTTGTGACTTGTGGAGTAGTAAAGATGACTCAGGGTTTGATCCCTTCCTTTTATCTTCTGTTAAATATTTTCTCAATATTGGACATACACACCTTACTGACCCCCAAAAAGGACATGAAATATTTTGAATACACAACTCTTTATTGCTGAAGGGATAAGGTGTCACAGGCATCAGAAGGTGTCAGTGACACCTGAAGATCCTGTCTTCATCTGGGGCCTGGACAGGATGATGCTTCAGGACTCCTACAAAAGCTTTACTGCAAGGTGTCCTGGCCATCAGCAGATGGACACTGGAGAATCTGAGACTGCTGATGTTTCCTGTATTGGCCTCTTCTTTTCTTAAACCAGCTCTGCAATAACTTGGTGAAAGAGATGGCTTTAGTGTATTCAACAGTCAGTATCACAAGTGGAAAACACAACTCTGTGTAACAGTAAATGCCAGTGAGCCTTTAGATTGACCAGACTTTTCTAACCAAGGACACACAAAATCCTATGCAACCCCAGCCCTGGAAGTCGGAATTCAGAACAACCGGAAATGGAAAATTCATTAGCTAGTACCTTTCCTGTCTTATGCCCTTTCAAGGAAATGGGAAATATGGCTCTAAGAAAGAGAACGGGGATCAGTAAATCAGGATATGGAGAAGACCAGATATCAAAGTGTCTTTAGGTATTACAATCTACACACTCTCTGCCGAGGAAAAGGTACCTCATCATTCCCTTGAATTATCTGACTTACTTGAACTACTGCTTAGAATAATGATATCTCCCCTGACTCCCTCGAAAGTCACACCCCACTGCATGAATTCTTGTCTATGTAATCCTCATGATATTTGCCTATAATAGAGAAGATGGGCGAGCTCATATTTGGCCTTGAATCTATATTAACAAAGGCCAAATGGGTCCTAATTCTGGTTTCCTTTGAATAGGTGCAGGAACAGCTGAAACAACTGCCATAGATTATTCAAATTTGATTGTTTGAGATGATCCCAAGATTTCTGATCTAAGTTGAAGAGCCAGAAAGCTGAATATATTACTAATTTCTTTTACTGTGACCCTGTACTATTTTATCCATGAAAGATCTACAAAAATGCAGGGTCCTTGCTGGGTGACTGTGGAGGTTTCTATGTCTTCCCATAGAGGCCTCTAATCTCCTATGCACAGGAAAGGAAGCTGCTGCAAAGTGATGGGCCAATGCCTGGGCCAAGTCTTGTTTACAGCAGGCTTCCTGAAAATTCAGCAGCCTATTGGTCTAAGAGAGGAGAGGAGTGTGAAGATGAGGTGTTGGGAATGGGCTGCCAGTGCCCTGGAGTGCATACATGAGTAACTGCTTTTTAAATAAGTAGAGGAGAAAGGACTGGGGAATGATGAGGAAGGAAGGTGGAAAGGGTAAGTGAGGGGACAAGAATAGTCAATAGAAAGAAGAAACAAAGCAGAAGATAGGAGAAGGGGAAGAGGAAAAGGAAGGGAGAGAGAAAAGCTCAAAGGAAGGAAAGAAAGAAGACACAGATCAGGACACTGTTATCAATCTCTGGTGACTGGATCCCTATAGCTTAGTGTCAGCATTAACTGGACCATTGATTCTTGTCCTGCTCAGCCTAATGGTAGAACCCTGCATCTTCACCTGCATGGCCAACTGCCTCAAACAGAAAATTACTGGTCCCTAGAAACAACTATGACCTCATAGAACAGGATGAGTCAATAATTTGACTCATGCCCTGTAATCTCGTGGGAAATGTGACACTTTAAGCCAGTGAAGAGGTTCCTCCATCTTCTATTCTTGTTGAGGCCATTACAGGTAGAAATAGACTTTGACTCTGTCATGGAGAATCCCACGGGAAATTAATTACGTCTACTCTAGGGACCAGAGATCAGGGATATACTAGCTAACTTAGCTGTGGTAAAACTTCCTGTTTGTATGAACCCCTCCACCAGCTAGCTGCTATCTTAGCTTCAGTAAACATCTTGATTCAAACTGCTTACTTCTGCACAGGCATCTGCATCTGCCGATCTAGATGCTAGGACATCTAGGTTTTAAGATGCCCTTACAACCCCCATGTTCTGGACAGCTGGGGCCATGCCTACGTGCACAGATACCTGGGTGTCATCCTAGTCAGCTGGAATAAAGACTTTCCATTAGCTAGAGACCATGTGAGTGGTCATCTCTGCTCACAACTATGGAGTGCTCTATCCTAATTGGAATGTCTTCATAACCTCCTCCCTTCAAGGCTCAGGGATCAAAGCAGAAGAACAAGCAGAAAAACTGGAATATACAAAGGTGCTGGATGACTCTAAAGGAACAAAAATCTATTTTCTGTACAAAAGGTCAAAAACCAAAATGAAGTCAACACAACACACTTCAACAATTCACTTGATTGTACTGCCTTGTACAGACACCTCAATCCTAACTCCCAGTGGGGCTCCACACAAGACGCCCATGTCAGGAAGGACAAGGGGTGCTGTGAGATTCACCACTTAGGATAGTGGGATACCTGCTTCCTACTTCCCCTCACTGTCAGAAAACAGTCTCCTTCTCTCCCTATCTCCTCCTTTGCCTCATGCTCTTCCTCCTCCTCATTCCTTCTCTTTTTTGTCCTTCCAGCATCTTCTCCTTCTGTTCCAGTGTTTCTGGATCTCCTCTGACATATTTTTCTTATCTAAACACATAATTTCTCCCAGGTGAACTGCTTTACTCTCATGATTTCAGCTCACCATTTATAGATGGACGGCTTCTTATTGCTCCAGCACCTTAAGGAGGTGGGGTGATTACAAGGAATCACACTTGCCAAAAGAGTGTGCAAAGTCACAGCCTATCCCCAGCTCAAACAAACAAACAAACAAACAAACAAACATCCTTCCCAAAGTGTTATTAGAGCTAACACTACTCCAAGGGAGGCCTGCACAGAGATGTGATGTTGTCATCTAAAGGATTAGGGAAATGAGCCAATTCAGACAATTCATTCAGATATCTTGGGACTCCCTGCTTCCATCATGTAGGTAATAAGGGTAGGTTACTGTCACCTATGGACTTTTGCCCTCCCCCTCTTCCATGCCCTCTAAATTTTTCTGGGCTCAGAACAAAAGCTGTGGTCTCAGTAAGAGTTGAAGCTTGATAGTGATGCCCTACTTCTTGTCAACATGAAGAGCATCCTGGGCTCTGTTCTTATACCAGGAGATCCAACGTTTTTAGGCTGAACCTCCAGTCAGGAATGTGATCTGTAACAATGTGGAGAGCAGTTAACAAAACCGCCTCTTCCTTAATACATGACATCTAGAGCTTAAGTGAATAAACCTCTAGAGCTACAGTGCATCAGCCTCTTTAATCCTGCAATGCATCAGATTCTGGAATGTCAGTGAATCAGACTCTCTGGATCTTCAGTGCTTCAGCCTCTAGAGCTTCAGTACATCAGTCTCTCTGGAGCTGCAGTACATCAGCATCTCTAGAGCTACAGTGCATCAGCATCTCGAGAACTTCCATGCATCAGCCTCTCGGTAGCTACACTGCATTAACCTCTAGAGCTGCAGTACATTAGCCTCTCTGGATCTGCAGGTCATCATCCTCCAGAGTTTCAGTATATTGGCCTTTCTGGAGCTGCAGTGCTTCAACCTCTAGAGCTGCAGTGCTTGACATCTAGAGCTGAAGTGAATGAGCCTCTAGAGCTGCAATGCATCAGCCTGTCTAATCCTGCAGTGCATCAGTTTCTCTAACGACAGTGCATCAGCCTCTTTGGAGCTGTAGTGCATCAGCCCCTAGAGCGGCAGTAAATAGTCCTCTCTGGAGCAGCAGTGAATCAGGCTAGATAGCTGCAGTTCATAAGCTTCTCTGGAGCTGCAGTGAAATCAGCCTCTAGAGCTGCAGTGCTTCAGCCTTTCTGGAGCTGAATTGCATCAGCCTCTCTGGAGCTACAGTGCATCAGCTTTTCTGGAGCTGCATTGAATCTGCCTCTCTAGAGCAGGAGTGCATCAGCCTCTAGAACTGCACTTGATCAGACTCTCTGGACTTGCAGTTCATCGACCTCTCTGGAGATGCAGTGCATCATCAGTCCCTCTAGAGCTGCAGTACAAATGGCTCTGGACTGATAGTCCATCCGTCTCTCTAGAGATGTAGTGCATCATCAGTCTCTCTAGAGCTGCAGTACAAATGGCTCTGGAGTGATAGTCCATCAGTCTCTCTGGAGCTGCAGTAAGTCTGCCTCTATGGAGCTGGAGTGCATCAGCCTCTAGGTCTGCAGTGTATATGTGTCTTCAGAGCTGCCTCACATCAGTCTCTGGGGCTGCAGCACCTCTGTCTCTCTGGAGCAGAAGTACAGGGTCCTGTAAGCTTGAAAGCAGGAGAATTCCTCACTCCTTCAGCTTTTCTTATCCAATCACTCTCTCCATCCTGGGGGAATCTCCCTCTTCTCTACCAGTTTCTCCAACCTGAGCCTGGTCCTACTGTAGTTTACACGTTGTGGTGTTAGGATGTCAGTCATCAGGGGCTCCTAGGCAGGAATGCTATTCTGCACAAGCTACTGCTGCAGGTAGGGAATTTGCTTACATCAAGACTGCCCTGATCCATGCTGAAGGAAGTTAGCATGAATAGCACTCTGCACTGCTTTTCCCCTTTCTCATTTGCTATGGAGCAGTCAGTTTCTCTGGGCTCATGGCCTCAGCTTTTATCCCATGATCTAAACATTAGTCTTTAATGTCTGGAGGAAAGAAATTCATTTGAAAATAAGATAGCTACAGCTCTTTCTTCAAGTGAGCTCTATCTTTTTCCACATTCCAAAAAACCCACATGTTCAACATAGTCTCCTTTAAAGAAAAGGAATACTTTCAGATTTCAAGTTAGTCAACAGAAGACACACTTGACCGTGGCTTGGCACCTTTGCTTTTTATGTATTTGCAAACAAATAAAAATTTGCAAAGGTGTCTGATCTGCATGTGTATCTATGTGCAAATGCACACTCGTGCATGCAGAGGACCAAGGTCAGAGTCAAGCATCTTCTTAGCTTGGTCCCCACCTGATTTACACTGGCAGGGTTGTCCATGAACCTCAGCTCAGCGACGGACCTAATCTAGGTCTCCCTAAGGATCCGCAGTCTCTGCCTCCTGAATAAGAGATTCTGACTACAGTGTGAGCTGACACCTGCTAAACTTTATGCTGAGGGTCCCAACTCAGATCTTCAGACTCATGTGGCAAGAGCTTTATCCTTCGGGCCCTCTCCTCAGTACCAACCTGCATTTTGACATTCTATAACTTCACCTGATCCCGTTCTCTTTACTCGATTAACTTAAATGAGCTCAATGTTATTCTTTTTGTTTAATTGTAACAAAATTAACTCTTTAAAGCTGTGAGCCCCATACATGTCATAACACTGACATGACAATTTTGCATTGTTTTTAGATAATCTAAACACAGCATGGGGGAACATGAAGGTTCAACTTTGCTGCTTTCCACATTGGCTTTCCACACAATTACAAAGGTGGAGGGCCAACCATTTGCACTTGTGAGTGTCTTCCCACATGACTCTTGGACAAATTAAACACAGATAAGTTATGAAACACTGAATATCTCTCTGGCCTTACTTAATCCACACTTATAACTAAGTGTTTCTTTGTTGAAACAGAGCCCTGTTTTACTCCTACTGCTTGCTACATCAATTAGAATGTCCCCAAGGTCACTTAGAGTCCTACTACAACAGTACATATAAGTACCCTGAAATGACCTGAGTGTCCGGACTTCAGTATTAATCACTGTACACATACCAGTAAACATTTATGTTTTCCTATATGCATGACCATATAATACTCAATGCTCTCTATATATATGATGTTCCCATACTGATTCTAAGTGTTCTGTGAATCTCAAATGGCTGAAAGACATTTGAGGAAATGTTCAACATCTTTAGTCATCTGAGAAATGCAAATCAAAACAACTCTGTGTCCCATCTTACACCTATAAGAATGGCCATGATCAAAACACAGATGACAACTTATTCTGGGGAGTATTTGGGGTAAAGGGAACACTCCTGCATTGGTGGTGGGAGTGTAAACTTGTACAGCCACTTTGGAAGTAAGTATGGCGATTTCACTGAAAACAAGGAAACAATCCACCTCCACGCCCAGCAATACTACTGTTGGTTATATACCCCCAAACACTCAATCACACCACAAGAACACCAGCTCAAATATGTTCATAGCAGCATTATTCATAAGAGCGAGAGCCTGGAAACAACCTAGATGGCCTTCAGTCAAAGAATGGATGAAGAAAAAGTACATGTGCACAACAGTAAAAAAAAAATGACTTCTTGAAATTTGCAGGCAAATGGATAGATCTGGAAAACACCATATTGGGTGATGTAACTCAGAAACAGAAAGACAAATATAATATTTACTCACTCATAAGTGGTTTTAACACATAAAGCAAAGAAAACCAGCAATACCGGGAAACCAAGACAACAAAGAGGACCCTGAGACAGGCATAAATGGATCTACTTAGGAGGTAGGAAAAGACAAGATCTCGTAAGTAAACTGGGAGTGTGGCGGTCACAGGACATAGAGACTGGGAGAAGGGAAAAGGGAGGGGAGCAGAGAAAAATATAAAGCTCAATAAAGACAATTAAATAAAATAAAAATGCTAAAAAATTGTGTGCATTTTTTAGTTTTTTTTTTTCAATTAAGAGACTACAATGTCTCCAATAATGGGAAAAGACTTAATGGCTGCCCGTTCCATTTTAACTCTGGAAAACTTCAACACTCAGTGCTCAGTTACTATCATAACCCAGACAAGGACACCTCTCACCCACGGATGCTTTTCATATTGGGTACAAGAACATGGACCATGACCTGAAGCAGAGTGCCCTGCCCAAAGTCTTTTCGGATTTACTGACCTGCACTCTGGATTCTCCCAGGAACAAGCGCTTTGCAAGGTCCTTTCTGAGAGAAGAAGATGGAAATTGGAGCTGTTAGTGAAATACAGCATTTCAGCTTGGCAAGATGAATAGACTTCTGGAAATTCATCACAGGCCAACACAAAACTATGTAGAGAAGGTGAGACCTAAAGTATGAAAGCGGCTTTTCAATGATCTCTATTTTATTTTATAAAAATAACCACATTGAGCAGGGCGGTGGTGGCACACACCTTTAATCCCAGCACTCAGGAGGCAGAGGCAGGGAAATCTCTGTGAGTTCGAGTCCAGCCTGTTCTACAAGAGCTAGCTCCAGGACAGGCTCCAAAGCTACAGAGAAACCCTGTCTCAAGAAACGAAATAAATAAATAACCACATTAATTGACATAAGGTGGATATGCTATAGTAGTAGAGGGATTACTTAGAAACCACTAGGTCTTTTTTATTTATTAATTTACTTATTTATTAAAGATTTCTGTATCTTCTTCGCCACCGCCTCCCATTTCCCTCCTCCTCCCCCAATCAAGTCCCCCTCCTTCGTCAGCCCAACGAGCAATCAGGGTTACCTGACCTGTGGGAAGTCCAAGGACCACCCACCTCCATCCAGGTCTAATAAGTTGAGCATTCAAACTGCCTAGGCTCCCACAAAGCCAGTACGTGCAGTAGGATCAAAAACCCATTGCCATTGTTCTTGAGTTCTCAGTAGTCCTCATTGTCCGCTATGTTCAGCGAGTCCGGTTTTATCCTAGGCTTTATCAGACCAAGGCCAGCTGGCCTTGGTGAGTTCCCAATAGAACATCTTGAGTACAATTCCCATTATAAAACGGGGGCCATGAAGAAGAAGAGGATAAGAAGGAGGATGAAAAAAAAAACAAAAAGAAAACTTAAAGAAGAAATTGAGAGGCATCAACCAACACTAGATAGATAGATAGATAGATAGATAGATAGACAAATAGATAAATATAGATATAGATACAGATATAGATGTTGACTTTGACCTCTTAAAACATACTTCCCATACTCAGGAACTAAACAGAGACTTCATGCTTGAGGCTCATAGCAGACAGGGCTCATAGTGTGAAGAACACACCTCCTAATGAGATGCTGATGGATGGGAGCTGGAACAGCTATTGAAACAAGTGACATACCTTATGATCTCATCAGGGTACTTAGTTTTTTCAAAAACATCTTCCAACTCATTCAGCTGCCTGGGTGTGAGACCAAACTGGATCCTTGGCCTTGTGCGCCGGACCTGGGGCACTCTGCCAGCAGCCACATTCTCTTGCTCCTTCAACTGTGGGTTTCTGTAACCTTGGTGGCTCCCATGGCTCTCATGCCTGATGTCATCACCAACGTAGTTGAAATTAGCAACGTGGGTCACATCATCCTTGTAGTGTGGGATGCCCTGGTTCTTTGGTTTGTCGGAACCTTTTAGAGAACCTTCACCATAGATGACACTTTCTGTTGCTGCAGTGGCCCCGTGTTCAAAATCAAGGCTCCCCTCAATTTCATTTTCATACAGTTTGTAGACATTGGGTTCCACATGTTGGGATTGGAAAGCCATGATGAGACCTAAAAGAGAGTAGTGTCATCTCCATAAATGCTTTGTGGATTGAAATGACTTTGCAGCATGTAGGTTTTAGCAAGATTCACATCTGTCCTCTTTCCATCACACAACCCCTATAGGAGATACGTGCCCACTGAAGGTGGCTCTAGGGAGCATGTGCAGAATGGATCTAACATGGATCCAACCAAGTACACCAAAGCCTCGAGGAATGGAGTGGAAGAGAAAGAAAGCTGTTGCAGGTGCACAAGTAGGGATGAGGACATGCATTTACACCGAGCACATGGCCTCTGGGTGAACCCCTGGAGAAGTCTAGCTTCTGTATCTCACTGGGTGCACACTGCAAGATCTGGGAATTAAGTGGACATGGTTATGTCAGCTAGTGTTTGTGCCAGTTTCCTTGAGAGGACATTGAAAACACACCAACACTGTCCTCTACCTGAAGGAGTGCCATGCTTGTGAAGTGGAGTTTATGTATCATTCTGGGGGGACAAGTCGCTGCAAAACACTTGACGTCACCATTGAAACAATGAAAATGCTCCAGATGGTTTATTGGGAATCTCCATCAGAGTCACTGTACGATGTCCTGCCCAGTACTTCTCATGTCTGACTAGGCTGACACTGTGTGGGTCTCTGCCCTTTTCACAGTGCCAGCAAACTCCTGAAGCTGAGAGTGCTCTGTAACAGTATTGAGCTGAGAAAGCACCATATATACAGTAAGTATACAAAAGTGAAATAACCTCGGGCTAGCTTCCATTCAAACAATTAATATTCTCAAAGAAATTTCCTCAGTGTGCTGAGATGTTGGAAAATATCAAGAGGATCTCAATAAGAAAATGTAGTCCTTCACCCAGAGACTGATGGAAACAGATGCAGAACTATAAACACTGGTGAAGCTCAGAAAATCCTGTGGAAGAGGTGGAGAAAGGATTGTGGGACACAGAGAGGCCAAGGGCACCAAAAGAGAAACCACAGAATTTACTAACCTAGGTCCAGAGGGGATCACAGAGACTCGGCTGCCATCCAGAGAGCTTGCAAGGGACTGACCTAGGCCCTCTACCCATGTTTTACAGTTGTGTAAATTATGGTCTTGGTCTTCTGGTGGGGCTCCTAACAGTAGGGATGTCTCTGACCCTGTGATCTGCTTTGGGAACCTTATCCTCCTACTGTATTGCCTTACGCAAACTTAGTAGGAAATGAGGTGCCTAGTCTTACTGCAACTTGATATGCCACAGATGGCTGATATACATGGGAGACCCGCTCTTTTCTGAAAAGAGAAGAAGTGGATGGGGGGGAAGAGGCAGGTTAGTAGAAGGGTCTGGGAAGAGAGAAAGAATGGAGAGGAAATGTGATTGGGAAAATAATTAATTAATAAAAAGAAAACTAGAGTTTAACATTGCTTTTAAAAATTAATATTAAGGGGATGGCTTAAAGGTTAAGGGCACTGCCTGTTCTTCTAGATGTCCTGAGTTCAATTCCCATGAACCACATGGTGGATCACAACCGTCTATAATGAGATCTGGTGCCCTCTTCTGGCATGAAGGCATGCATGCAGGGAGAACACTGTACATGTGATAAATAAACAAATCTAAAAATTAATATTAAATTTATTAAAGGTACAGATTAAGAAATCTAAAGAAATGCTTGTAGGGCAAGACCTCATGGTGATACACAGATCAATAGAAGTGGTTAAATTAGTATGTAAGAGTTAGCAAATGAGAAATTAGAACTAATGTGCCTATAATTGATCTAATTTATTTTTTTAAATAAAAGATCATTATTATTTTGTGTGCTTGTACTTTGGGTGCCTACAGGGAGCATTGGCTCTCCTGAAGCTCAACTTATAGATAGATGGTTACCAAGGTTGGTCCTGAGAACTGTACTCTGCTCCTCTGAAAGAACAACAAAATCTCTTAGCCATTTAGTCGTCTGTGCACTCTAATCACACAAATGCAATCTTTTTCTTTCCTCCTTTTAATTGTAGAACCCTAGAGCGCTGTGATATCAGGACAGCTAGCAAGATTCCTAAGGAAGTTGTAGTGCAATTATTTTGACTTATAAATGTGAAAATCAACATCTGTAAACACAAAATCATTGTCAAATACCCGTAGAGTTAGTAGCTAAGTAAATTAGGATTCCTCCTAATTGTTGAATTTATTTGTTATGTGAGTATGGACCTTTACCATTTTGTGCATGTCACAGCACATGTTTGGATGTCAGAAGACAACTTGGGAAAATCAGTTCTCTCTTTCCATCATGCACTTTCCAGAGATCAGGTTCAGGTCATCTGTGGTGCAGGAGATCCTTCTGTTTATGTGCTCCTTTCATTGGTAAATAAACAAAGAAACTCCCTTGGCATTTTGATAGTGCAGTATTTAGGTAGGCAGAGAAGACAGAACTGAATGCTGGGAGGGAGAATGCAGAGTGAGAGAAACGCCATGGAACTGCCACCAGAAATAGATGGGCTGTAACTTTGCTGGTAGGCCAAGACCTCATGGTGATACACAGATCAATAGAAGTGGGTTAAATTAATATGTAAGAGTTAGCCAATGAGAAGTTAGAGTTAATGTACATATCAGTGATATAATTAATACAGTTTCTGTGTGGTTATTTCCGGGCTAAGCAAGCTGGGCAGCCTAGAAGAACAAGCATCCCCCCTTACAACAATCAGGCTTGCCAGCAAGCATCTTTAACACGGAATCGTTGCAGAAAAACACCCCCATGGCTTTATTTTTATGTATAAGGAGTGAGGTACAGTCCGGATCCAATAACAGTATGCTTGATCAAAATCTTCAAACAACATTAAGAATACCTAACCCAGATAAGATGGCAAACATCTTCAATACCAGCACTTGAAAGTTAGAGGCAGGTGAATATCTGTGAATTAAAGGGCAGCCTAGTCTGCAAGGGCAAGATCCAGAGAAAGCTCCAAAAACTACAGAGAAACCATGTCTCAAAAAAAAAAACATATTTTTTTTAATATTCAGGTTACTGAATATTGAGCCACACATACACTATAGAGATTCGTAAATTAGAGCAGTTTCCCCCAAGAATTCTTGACCTAAGTATATCCCATAAAATTCCCCCTAAACACCCTAATAGGAGAAAGGGTAGAATATCCACTCTGAAGACAATACTATCCTTCCTGAAGTTGTATTAGAGCCTTTTTAATATACTGTGTGTTTTTATAAAGAAGAGTTCTTTTGTAGATTTGAACTATAAAAATAAAATGCAGAGTCTCTGAGCCTGCATCCTGCTAATGCCAGAAGCTGAGGTCTTCAAGGGTGATGCCTCACACAGAAAAGCCCCTAATATGTGCATCGTGTGAGCATCAGCAGAACAGGACACACTCACCTTCCCTTTTCACTCACTGCTAGGAAATCCTTGGATTCTAACCTTTGAGAGGGAAGAGAGGGGGAAAGACAGAAGAATGGGCATAAAAGGAGTGGAATGGGCAGGCTGCTGTGAAGCAAGGAGATGCTTGACAGTGGGAGGTGGCACATGGTGCCCAGCTCCAAAGCCTGAGCTTTGTGTCTTAGGACCCTAGACGACTGTCTGATTATCAGTTAGACTGGCCTCCTGTATTGCTGCTTCACCTACTCCTTTTGCCTCTAGCTGCTGTTGTGAAACATACTTTATCTAAGGAAACAACACACATTTACTACTGCAGAAAGAAATTCTGCCCCAGACAGAAGGAACAATAATACCAGAGTCCACCTGGAGAACAAATTGCATTTATCAGACTTCCTTACAGGAATATGGGTGAGGGGTTGCTTACAGGAGAGAAATGACTCCAAGTCAGCTTTGTCACCAAAGCCTACCACGGTAGGACTGATGGCTCTCCAAATCTGGAAACCTGAGCCACACTGTGCAGTCCACAGACAGGACAGCAGGCTGCAGTCTTTCCAGACAGATCAGCTCCTCTAAGCCTCTTCCAGGCAGCTCACCTGGTCTCTGCTCCTGCTCAGCTGTTCTACTGGTCCCTTCCAGACTGCTCTGCTGGTTTGAGACTGACTCCCAGCAGTCTCTACTATTTATCTACTCTTGGGAGTACGGAGACTACTGGATCCATTCAGTGTGGGGCTCTCCCTGAAGTTACTCACAATGGGTTACTCCTTAAAGAGCTTTTCTGCTGGAGTGAATGCTTTAACCAGAGAGGACACTGCTAAGGAACTGTAGTAACAAGAGACAATGACAGAAATGTGCACTTTAGCCTCTCATGATCCTCATGACACTCTCCCCGTGACGTCACATGATACTTGGAGATCCATAGGCCCTTATACCTTTAACGTACCTGGGGACAGAGCAGAGCAAGCCACAAAGGAACTCCTGTCATCTTTGTTAAACATACATGTTTCTGACACATTTTGGATATAAGAGAGTATGTTGTTCTTCCCGGGCAACTAATCAGGTCATATTTACAGAACAAGACATTTGGGGAGCAGAAGAAGGCACAGGGGTAGGGATACACTTCCCTGTGTTCACAAAACGATCCCAGGCCATAGAACACCTAAATTTGTGGAAAGGCCAATGTTGGCCAATGATCCAGAATGTCCCAAGGACTTCATTTGAGGAATTTGCAGGCATAATTGTTGTAGACATTGACTGCAATGGCACTGGGTCCATCTGACCTGGCACAGAGAGAACAGCTTTCTATATGATGCCAAAGCCGTGGTTCTCAACCATCCTGATGGTTCAACCCTTTATACAGATACCCATGTGGTGGTGACCTACAACCATAAAATTGTTTGTTGCTACTTCATGACTATAATTTGTTATTGTGATTAATTATAATGTAAATATCTGACATGCAGGATATCTGAGAAGCAACCCCAAGTGGGTTAAACTTGTTGAGAACCACTATTCTAAGCAAAGGTGACTTTCATCTGAGTTGTATGTACCTGCTTTTCCTCAAGAGAACCTCAGGGAATTTGGGTTCATCTGGCACCTACGACATCACAGTCCACTTCAAAGTTCCACATCCCTTATCAAATACATATTTGATGCTGCCTATTTGTGCTCATGGCAACTTCACAACGAATTTTAGGAGCCAGAAGTACAATTGTTGTTTCAGAAAAAGCCAGTAGTTTTCTGGGTACTGCCAACAGTCTCCAGTTCAAATATTTTCTGATACCCACCTAGTTAGCTACCCTTAAGTTCTCATTGCAAGACACAGTGAAAATGTGTACTTGAGAAAAAATATAGTTTGCTTTCCTTGTTTCTGTGAGATGTGTGAATATTTAATTTATGTAAGGGCTTATTTATTTCTAACCCAATGGAAGTGGAAATGCTTTAAGAGAGTTGGCGCACACAATAAGTACTTGCAGTCACATTTAGGAACTATCTAGTATGTATTATTTTTGTGCTACTAAACAAACATATAACTGGAGAGACAGATCGTAAACTTGTCCTTCTAAGTGTTAAATCATATATAAATACATACACAAAAGCCAATGGTACACTAGCATTCCTTTACACACACATACACAAACACATACACACACACACACACACACACAATGAATATCTGTAAAAAAAAAACCTACACAGATTTCCTTGGATGCTGATATGAAATTTTCTGTAATCTGTAGACTATATATTAGGTGAGGGACTAAGGCTGTATTTGAATGTCTTCTAAGCCCATCTGAGGGTATGAAATACTCTGTATTTGGCCAGTGGGATTTCTTCCATTAGTGGTTCAGGCTAGTGCTGTAGACAATATGAATCCCTTTAGAAAAAGATGGCCTATGTGGCCAGTGAGTGTAGACAGCACAGGATCTGATGTGGTAAGGAAATATTATGGAAGAGTAGAGCAGATGGAGAAGGGAAGGCTTTACAAGAAGCATTGACAGGTTCAAGAACGGAAAAGAAATGGATTGAGGATGACCAGCTGGGGAAAGGGGACAGAAACAGAGAACAGAACCTGGTATATACAATGTGGCAACTTCTATATCTCAATTTCTGCAATGAATGTTCAAGTTGCCTTCAACAAATCCTGCCAGAAAGTATGTCCGTGTCAGTAGGGGCTCAAGAATAGGGTTCCATTTAGATGAGATCGCTCCTACAATGTCATAGAACAAAAATACCCCTTTTTCACCAAAAAGGCTTCCAAGAACAAGGAATCTGGTACTGATGCCCACACAAGGTAAAGCTACAAGAGGAAAAAGTTTGCTCCCAGGAGAAGTCTATCAAAAGAAGCTAAGTATTCTAACCCATCCTCGGAGAGCCAGCCTCCCAGTTGTCTTAAGACTCCAGAGTTAAGTCCACCCTGACCAGCTTCACAGAAGCTGCCTGAAGCAAGGTTTCTGGAATATGATTCATGATCGATGTCAAGTATATAGGTCAGGAGTGAAGGCTCACGTGGAAGTATGAGTACCTGGGGTCCCAGAGGAGAGGCCTAGGACCTCAGGGATGGTGAAGTTCTAACATCACAACTATGAAAGGAAAACATTGACTGAATTCTCCAGCGGTAGAAAGAGAGGCTTTTCCTGGGCGGGGCGGGGGGGAGGGTCATCCAGAGAGAAATAGGAAAAGGAGCTGAGATCAGGTTCAGGGTGGGACAAAGTCAACACAGCTTGTAGCGAATTGTCCTCTTTGGCCTAAACACTGAGCGACCAGGGCTCTGACCCCGACTGTGGAAAAGAAACAGAAGTTTAGCTTCTTCTTCTGTTATATCATGCATTTAGGGATATAACTGATGTCACTGTCACTACAATGAAGCCTGGTTGGGACTAGAGAGATGACGCAGTGCTTAAGAGTACTTGGTGCTCTTGCAGAAGACCCAGGTTCAGTTACTGTTACCAACATGGTGGGTCACAGCTGTCTAGAGCCCCATTTCCAGGGTATCCACTAACTTCTTCTGAGCTCCACGGACATTAGAAAGGAACGTAGTACACATACATACAGGCAGCCCAAACAGTCACACACATAAACTAACAGAAATAGATCTAAGAACAATGGCAACCTGGGAATGTGGAAATTCACAGTTTAAGAGAGGGTTAGAGTAGTGTCTGGAAACTCTATTCACAGAAATCCTTTCAATAAGGAAGAATTCGGTTGACTAAAGATAATAAGACTTTGACAAAGTAAAGCCAGGCTGTGCAGCCTTCTGCTGGGTGTGCACAAGGATGTGGAGGCAGAGCAGACATCGGCACTGCTAGCCTATGTGGGACGGCTCAACTGACTGAGTGTGAGCTTTGCTAAACCTGCACCAGGCAGACACAAACTCATAAGTTCAGAGTCCACGCCCAGTCTTAAAGAACTCAGGAGAGTCTGGATGTCAGGCTTCTTTCATCAATGACCTCAAGATTGATAGCAGTGAGACAAAAGAGCACTGTGTCGTAAAATTGGAGGAACATGCCAGTGAGTCTGAGGTGATAGACATGGCTGCACAGACAGGACTGTGAGGGAGAGCAGGGGGAGCAGGACACATCCTGAGAGAGAGAGAGGAAGCTGAGAATGTTCAGGAGAAGGGTGGAGAAAGGGCTGCACCCTCATGGAGTGAAGGGAGGTAAGGAAAGTGGCAGGAGGCAGGGGGAGACAAATATCAAGACTCAGAAGTGTGATGTCAGAAGCATGAAATGAGCCAAGGAGTGGGAAATAAGGTCTGAGCACAGCCCTTGCTCAGGCCATGAGCTTGGTGCTTATCCCACAAACATAAGGACTAGGAACATTAGGAATATTAGGGAAATATTCTCCCAGCTCTGGAATCACAAGCTGAAAGCATGAAGTCCCAGGGCTTCTAGACTGACCCCAGGTTACCTGTGCTTCTGGCCACTTCCTCTTTCCATTATGTTCCATTGCTCATGAGAGTTTCTATGAGCTGTGCTCAGTCCACTTAGAGGGACATATCCTGGTGTCCTCCATCCACTCTGGCTCTCACACCCCTCCTACCTCCTCTTCCATGGGGTTCCCTGAGCTCTGACGGGAGGGAATTGGTGGAGACATCCCATTAGTGCTGAGTATGAGGGACAATGAATTGGTAAAGGCACTTTCATTGGGCTATTTACAGTCCTACAGAAGTCAGCAGCTTCCATGCTGACGAGAGCTCTGAAAGTATTATCCTAGTGCTGAGACTGTCATTCAGGTAAGGTACTCTGATTGGGAGCGATGTCTGCCACTCTGCAGTGCACGTGTGGACCTCAGCATGGTGCTTCATGTATCCACCAATACCCACACTGCATGAGCTCTGTGTCCCACAGCATATGACCTGATCTGTGTTCCATTAGGGCACTTCCTGTTGCAGGCTGACTCCCAAAGCTTGGGTGTTACCTGAGCAGGGCTCCTGCAACAGAACTGGCTGACTTTCAACTCTTCCTCTGCCTTGTCCTTCTATCTAGGTGTGTGCACTGCCAGTAACTCTGCCAGGAATTCATCTCTTTGACACAATTGGTACAGTTGCTTTGTGGCCTACTACATGTTTTATTATATCCATGAAAATGATGAGGCCGAACTCCGTTGCATATATTAAGTGCCTCTCCTGAGCACAAGCCAAAGAGAAACATCATAAGGTGTAATAAGATGCAGCAACAGGGCTGAATCCATAGGTCCATCCTCCACCACTGTTGAATGGAAGGAGGTGCAAGGAAGAAAAGGTCCAAGCCAGAAAACGGAAGCTAATATAAAATCTATCTAGGTGGCGAGTTACTAGGCTTTGGGGAAGACATCAAGAGCTTTGAGGATGTGCTTCCCAGGGGAAGGAAACTGTAGTTGCTGGTACACTGGTTTGTGAAACTGAAGTAAAAGGATGCCAAAATTCTGCAAGTAATTCATGAACCCGGACGGTATCCCAGTCCTGTGCCATTGATGTTATCCCCATTCATGGTTTTGGAAGCTGTGAATGAAGCATTTCATTCAGGGTCCCAAGATATGTAGAGCTCAGGCTTTGGGATTTAGCTGCCTATTAGACAAAGCTGGCACTGCCCATCCCATTTTCTTTTTCTTATGCTGCTTCTTTCTTTGCCGTCTACTCTCTTCTTCCTCTGAAGTTATAATCCAGAGGTCTCCTAGAAAGTGCTTGGTAGTCAGTGAGAGGGGGAAACTGTTCTGAGGCCCAAGTATAAATGTCAAGTATCATCCCATGTTTCCATGTCATCAGAAAGACCCCAGCTTCCTGCACTGGCATACTGCAGACTCAGGGTCCCTGTCTCTTCATCTACTCTGCCAAATCCACAGTCAAGTAATCAACTTGTATAAACACACAGAATAAGGCATGTGACACCTTTCCGGGAAAATAATCGGTGCCTGAGCTAACCACGGGAGGAAATGGGGATGGGTCACGACTCCCCTTCCTAACAGATTCCCTAGGGTTTTCCCAGGTCTTGGAAGATTGAGCTCATTTTTAGATATATTTTAGGTTTTATTTATGTGTATGTGTGTGTGTGTTCATGTGTAAGTATTTGTACATATGTGTGGCTGTCTGCAGTGTCCAGATAAGGACACTGGATACCCTGGAGCTAGAGTAATAGGTGGTTGTCAGTTTTCTTATGTGGGCTCTGGGAGCCGAACTCGGGTCCTCTATTAGAGCAGCAAGGGCTCTTGATCACTGAACCATCTATCTATCCAGTCCCCCATTGTGCGTTTTTAGCAAAACTTTGGTGTAATTGATATAAAGACTTCCATCTTTGCACTTACTCAAAAGAAACCTCTTTCAAAAATCTAATGATTCACAGAGATTCCCAAGAGAAAAAAAAACATGAAATGATTCAAAGACATCTGCAACCAGGCACTGGGCTGAGCTCTGGGAGTTCCCCTGAGGAAGGGAGAAGGGATTGTATGAGCCAGGGGGGTCAAGGTCATGATGGAGGAACCAAAGGCACAGCTGATCTAAGCTCGTGGGTCCACATGGGCTCTGGACCCACAGTTAGGGAGCTTGCATGGACCCGACCTAGGCCCTCTGCATGTGTGGGACAATTGTGTAGCTTGCTCTGTTTGTAAGGTTCCTAGCTATGAGATCAGGAACTGTCCCTGGTGCTTAGCTGACTTTCTGGAACCTATTCCCCATGCTGGATTACCTTACCCAGCCTTTATACAGGGAGAAGAGCTTGGTCCTCCCTCAACTTGATGTGCCCTGCTATGTGCAAGTCCACAGGAGGCCCGCCCCTTTCTGGATGGAGACCGAGGAACAGTGGGTAGAAGGGAAGGGGGATAGATGGGAGTCAGGGAGGGCGAGAGGTTGAGAGGAGAGGAAGGAAAAAAAAACTGTGATCCCTATGTAAAATAAAGGGAAATGTTAACTTAAAAAGAGATTTTAGCCTCTTCCCCTGTATAAAGGACTGCAAGCTGTAATAAAGACATTAATGCTAAAAAAATAAAGAGAAAGAAAAAAATTTAAATGATTCCCTATTCTATAACTGTAAACAGATTTAGCCATTCATTTTATATCTATATTGTGTATACAGTGTAAACAGATATGACTACTGATCCCAAAATTTCTAAGAGCAAGGAAAACCCTAAGGAATCTGTCAGGAAGACTGGAATGAACCTCCCCAACTTCCAACCTTGAATAACTCTGACACCTATTCTTTTGTTGAAAACGTGTCACATGCTATATGTCATAGGCCAAGTATTATTCTAAATATTGCCTGAATATTTGTGTGTTTACCTTCAGTCAAACAGGAGTAAGGAACTAACCAAATCAATACCCTCGGTGTTAAGAGCTGATGCAAATATTATTCCTGAAATTTAACAGAAATTAAAAAATATCTGAGGTGATTATTATCATTATTATTATTTTGGCTTTTTGAAACATGATTTCTTTGTGTAACAGTCCTAGAGGTCCTGGAACTAGCTCTTCTTTTTTCTATTTGTTTTTTTTTGTTTGTTTGTTTTTGTTTTGTATTGCTTTGTTTTTTTGACACTGGGTTTCTCCGTAGCTTTGAAGCCTGTCCTGGAACTAGCTTTTGTAGCCCAGGCTGGCCTAGAAGTCACAGAAATCTGTTTGTCTCAGCCACTATGGCCTGGCCATGTAATAACTTCTTAAGCAGATCATTTTTCTTTTGGATGAGCACATCGTTTGTTTTATTTGGACAGTGTTGTTAGCTAGAATTCTATTCCAACCCAGTCCCAAAACCTTGATGTTGTACTTGAAAAGCAATGTCTGGCTAGCATTCAGTGTGCTAACAGGCACTCCTGAACTAGCAGCCACTAAATCTGACCATGTCCACTTAGTTCTAAACCCATTCTCTGAGCCGCTAGTGCTGGGTGGCGGGTGAGGGTCACAGAAATTTTTTCATGTTCACTCGAGCATTCTGGAGTCAAGTGTGTGCCTCTGTCCCATGCTCCATTCCAAATGCTCTTGCACTTCCACACAATCCACCCGTCATCTCCTCCCTAAAACCTAGGAGGAACAGGCAGCATGTGGACACGCATTAAAGCTCATTCTGGAAGCATGCCCTAGGAGCAATATTTAACTCCATGCTACCTTTTCACACCCCCATCAGTCTCCCTCAGGTTCTCCTCATTTGGGCCACAACCATCATTTGTGAGCTAAAATGGACAGCACTTACCTCAGCAAGTGGGCAGAAGGGCCAGTGCAGTCAGTCAGGACAGCAGTGAGTGACGGGCTCGCGAGTGTACAGCTTCTTCCTGCAAGCGAGCGCCTGGACGTCGTGCGTGAGGACCCTGGAGAACTCGGGAGCATGCGCGGACCTGCGCATTGACGCATTGACGTCATCCTCTGCTCCCGTCCTCTCTTTGTTTGGTCGGTAGCCCTGCCGAGATTCTAGACCTCGAGGTCAGTCATTCCCGGGACCCGAGTACTGTTAGAGGTCCACAGTTGTAGTTATGGCCAAGAAGCTTTATTATGAGCATAAATATTATACTCGGAAAGATTATGAGGAGGAAATAGTTTGTGAGAACGAAGTTGTGGCCTCCACGTCAGCTGCGGCCATGGAGGCAGATGGTGGCCATAGCCACCCGGATTCTTCTTTGGAGCTTGACCTGGAAGAATTGAACACCTCAGAGGCTGGTGTGGCAAGGATTCCTCAGCGGCACCAGGGTCATCAAAACCTCTTCCATTTCACACCGCGCCAGATCAGAAAATTGGAACGTGTCTTTAAAAAATCCCGGGACCCAGATTTGGCTGCCAGGTATGTGGTTTGGACCAAGAGCTCCCCAACCTCCCTGGCCTCTGGCTCATGTTGAGGTGCCTTTGGTGCTTTGAGGCACTGTATTCCTTATCGTCCCTCTCCAAGTCACAGGGGCCTTCTCCTTTTGTGGTGGGCACAGGAGGATGCCCCGTGTGGAGCCTAGCTCAGTACCAACATGTACTGCTGACATGAAGCAAATGTCCATAGTCAACACCTCTCATTCCGAGTCATATTTTAATTTCTGTGAAATATAGAGACCAGAGTTTGTGGACCCAAACATCTTACTAGCATCAAGTTCACGAGTGCTAGGTGTTTATAGTTTGTTGTGTGACCGCCTCATCTTTTCAGGGACTGTGTACCTAGCCATCAACTCCTTTTGGTTTCACTTTCCCCTCCCCTAGTGCTGTTTTTAATTTAGCATACTTTGCTCAGGATCGACTTTGACATTTATTTTTAATTTTCAATAGTTAAAATTGTTTGTCTCTATCATTTAGAAACTTTTGCAGGAGATGAATTCATTTCAAAATGAGACTGCCTCTGAGAATAAATGTTAATGCCAAGTGTGAGGGAGGACGGTGATATTTTAAAGGCATCGAATTCATGTATGTCATTGTATTGCATGTAAAACCCTGCATGATAAACATCCATGGTTGTCTTTACACAGGAAAGAACTTGCAAGAGCTCTGAAAGTGCCTGAAGCAAAACTGAAGGTCAGTGAATCCAAACAAAGCAATTGGACAGACAATCTATAGCCTTCCTTAGGCATTAGCTAGCCTTGTCCTAGGCACTTTTAAATGAATGGATTCCATTTTATTTTTTTCCCTGTTTGAATGTTGGTTTTTTTGGCACAGGGTTTCTCTGTGTAACCCTTGCTGTCCTTGAACTCATGGTTCTTTTGCCTCCACCTCCACCCCCCAAGTGCTGAGATTACAGCACTTGACAAACTGAACTTTAAATCGATTTTAACCTTAATTGAAACAGCACTACATAAAAGGGACATCATCTCTAGGTGGACAACATTCACAGCACATGGTTTTCACTGTGATGCAATTTTGGACCCCCAGCTGGCCACACACTTAGCCTCCTATGGAAATACTCCTTGCCCCTCTAACTCTTTAATTGTCCCCGTCTTTCTATTTTGTGTCTTGAATATCATGGATAAAAGTGCTACACTGAATATAGATAAAAATGATCCTAAATAGGGACGATGGTAATTAATAGTGACAACCATTAATGTTAATTTTTCTGGGATTCTGTGTGTGGCTAGCCAAACATTGCCAAATAGTTATATTAGGGTTGAGAGGAGGCATGGAGTGATAGGTATGGAGGAACAACACTTACAACACAGAGATTAATATTGTGCAGGGCAGGATTCTGGAAATCTCGCTGAAGCAGAGATAGTATTCTTCATCCTGATGCTGGAGAACTTTGTATAACATGAAAGAATATGCTGGTCAGATTTACCATGGGTGGAAGTCCCCACTGAAGTGTATATACTGCTGGAAAAAGACAAAATCATGGCCCTGTTTGCAGAGGTTGACACACAGCCGGGGCTTGCTTTTGTGAGCTGAGTAGGAAGTTCCATGTTAGGTGCCTTAAAGTGATGTCTCTTCCTCGGCTCTGGGGGTGGAAGCCAATGCTAAAACAATCTTGTCTCCCTCTGATTTTAGGTGTGGTTCGCCAACCGAAGAGCCAAAGAGAGGAGGGAAACACTCCTACTGTTAGGAAACACACCTCCTGTTGAAGACATCATCATACTTAGGGACTTTAAGGAAGATTCTTCCTAGAATGGCATCATCCTTCATTCAGGAGCCAAATGGCTAATTGGTGACCCATGTGCCCATTGCCAAGATTAACTAAAATTGAACACTCATGTTAACAACAAACACATAAGCTCCGCATGCTTTCTGGTATTTTGTAGGATAAGATGTACACTTTTCAGGAAATTCCATTTAAACAGAATGACAAAGTCTAGTTACATAGTTTAATATTTTAAGTCATGAGTGTTTCATGCATAGATGAATATTCCTAATACATGGTGATTGGGAGAAAGTTGGTCACATAAGCCTTCTTGATTCAGGCTTAGTAGATCCTCTGAGCAAGTGATTCAGAAGTAATCCTGCAAACAAGAAAGCTAAGGAGAAGTTGGCACAGACGATATTGATGGTGATGAAAACTTTTATTTGGGGGATTGTACCAATACTTTTTTATTCTTAAAGAAATTAGATTTTTTGTCACACCTGTTTATGGTTTTCCTTCCTCCCAGTTCCTCCCCACTTACCCTCCAATCTGGATACATTCCCGTTTCTGCCCCTCTTTGAAAACAGCTCAGGTGGGTGGAAGCTGCCCATAGGCCTTCCTGGACCTGCTGAAGACATTCATGGGCAGGAGACGGTCACTGTGATGAGCAAATGTGTGGTGGAGAAATTGGAGGGAACGTATCAGAATGATTCATGTGCTGTAGAAAGAGGGAGAACAGAAGGAGCGAAGGGGGTGAGGAGCAGGCTGCTGTGGGCGTCCTGCTAACCACCCAGGTTTGAGGTGGTACCCAGACCTTGCCGGGCTGCTACCAAGGTTCTGTGGGTCCATGGTCCTACTGCGGGCAGGGACTGTGTGGACATGCATGGGTTGTGCCATCATCAAAGACCACTGAATGCCCTGTGTCTTTGTTTTCACCTGTTGGTGGAACATGCCACTTCACGGGCTGTACTGATCTGAGTGTCCTGCACTGCCACCGGTGCCATTGTGACATCAGGGACTCAGAATCTGCTGAAGGTCATGTCTGAGAGAGTGGCGAGGGTCTCTGTGTTGATGTCCATGGCTCCTGCTACCACTGAAGGCTATGTGTATGCCTGGCATCTGGGCTACCACCTGAGGCCATGTTGGTGTCCCTGGGTCATGCTGCTGATGGAACCATGCCAATTTGAATACCTCTGCCTCTACCTAGGGTCTTAGTGGCATCCACTTGTGCCTCCTGCCAAGGACCATTTGGGTCCATGTCAGAACTGCAGCCAGGGTCTGTGTTGAAGTCCATGTCCTGTGTTGTCACCAAAGGCCACATGGATGCTCAGGGCCTGGGCTGCAATCTGGGACCTTGTTGGTTTGCAAGCTTCCAGAGCCATGCTGATCTGAGTAATGTGTGCTGCCACCCAGGGCCTTGGTGTCATACAGGTCCAAGTATCTGCTTAGTGCCATGTGTATGTCTGTGTCCCTATGGCAGGCAGTGTCTGAGTTGATATCCATGGCTCCTGTTAGCACCAAGGGCCATGAAGTTGTCTGGGGTCTGGTCTGCCACGTGAGGCCATGCTGGTTTCCCAGGGTGAAGCGGCTGCCAGTGACTGATCTGAGTGACCTGTGTCACCATCTCGGGCTCTGGTGATATCAAGGCCTAAGCTGCAGCCTAGGGCTATCTCTCTGTCCATGGTCCTACAGCAGCCAGGGTCTGAGTCAATGCCCATGGCTTTTGTTGGCAACAAGGGTTGTACCGATGCCTAGGGTCTGGTTAGCTACCTAAAACCATGTTGGCGTCTGAGAGCCCTGCTGCTGCTGGGGCCTTACTGTTCTGGGTGACCTGAGCTGCCACAGGTGCCATGGTGACATCTGAGCCAGATAGGATGCAGAAGGCCATGTCTGGATCCATGGTCCTGCTGCATCTGGGCTCTGTCATGATGTCTTTGGTCTATGTTACCACAGAAGGTCATGCATGATGAAAGCCAAGGGCCATGCTGAGCCAGGCCTGCCCTTCACTAGCCCTGGCAAACTTGACCCTGAAACTTGCTGTGGCAAGACAGCTGACCCTGACACTCACAGGCAAGCTGGTCCCAGTGGTCCAGACATGGAGGGCTGGTCCCTGCACTCAGGAGATATGGCTCCACCCCTCACCACAGGCATGCAACAGCTGACCCTGATGGAATGGGTGTAGGAGAGCTGGCTCCCCTTATCACCTGAGGGGGCAGCTCCAGGTTCCAGGACCGACCAGGTCGCCTACCACCCTGGACCAAATCAGGGCTTTGAGTTGCCCACCCTAGCATCTTCCCATCTAGGACCTGCTGGCAATTGTAAAGGGACTGGTTCTGAAGGATCTCCACGACATGGGGCAGCTGCGGGATATTGCAGAGGAGTTTCAGTGAGGGTCCAGATACCAGAGACCTTTAATCATATCAATAACTAATCACAATGAATGTTTTTGGGTGGTTCTGATTGGACAAAAAGGTTTCCTGCATGACACACCAGGGCTCCCAAGGCCACTAAAATAATTGGAGTGGCAGGAAAGTCAGACGAGTGATGTTGGGTTTTTTGTTTGGTTGGTTTGTTCATTGGTTGGTTTGGTATTTTTTTGATTTTCTTTTCAGGTAGGATACCACACAGGTAAAGGGAGGATATAGAGCGACTTGAAAATGAGCAGAATTGGGATGCATGTCATGAAATTCCCAAAGAATCAATAAAGTATTGCATATATTACATATTATATGTATAATGTATACAAACATACAGGCGTCTAAGGAGTAATAATAAAAGAAAATATAATGAATTAAATAGAAGCTACCATGTTAAAATTGAACAAAAGTTTGTGGGTCTGGGATCACTCAGAGATTCACTGTGACCATGAATAAATTTTAATACGAAAAGGGTTTATCAAATAAATACTAGTGCTGTATGCTCATGACCTCAGGACTACAACTGAGAGCCCTCCCTAGTTGTAGTCCCTGGGCAGAGTATCCAAGGCTTATAGAGTCAAACCACAGGATTACAATGTATTCTACTGTATGTAGGCGGGGTCTGATTGTAACTGTATGTCTTGCAGTTGCAGAATCTTAGAGAGTTAAATTAAACCAATAGCTCAGTTTCTTTTTTTAAAGCTATCTTTCAAAAACATGATAAAATCGACTTTTATAGAATACTCAATAATTCAAAAGTCATATCTTTTAGAGCACACACAAAGTTTCATCAAGATAGAATTTACACCAGTCTAAATAATCTCTCCACCTTGACTGAAATTCTAAATATGGTCTTACCATAAAATAATTAATGAAAATTAAAATAATAAGTACATAAATAATTCACAAATAGTTGAAAATTATGTGACTGAGCAAAGTTCAAACTGAAGAAATAAAGTCTGAAGTACCATATATTATGTGAAATGACAAATGTGAACCTATAAAGAAAGTTATAATGTTGACAGATTAATCAGAGGATGAGATCACTGAAAATTGGAAGTTATTCAATGTAGGAGTACAGCTTCTACACTCAGTGGAGTAATGTCACAAATAAAACAAACATTGAATATAATATACAAAATAATAAAGTAGAACTGTACAGTTGTTCAAACAATATACAATTTATAAAGAATTTTTAAATAAAAATAACAACAGAAAAGATATTGTATAAAATATACTCAAAATACACAAATAAACTATTGAATCTGTTAAAATATGATCCAACTATATACTATTGATAAAGAACTCACTCAAATATAATAATGTAAATATGATATGAACACACCATGGAAACTACTCAGCAACTAAAAAAAAAACAAATTAGTCATGGATATGACAACTTGGATGGATCTCAAGGACTCTTCAGTAAATTTTTTTTATTGAAAAAAATTTCCGCGTCCTCCCAGCCTCACATTTCCCTCCGCCTCTTCCCACTCCTCTCCCCCTCCCCCACTCTTCTCTCCCTCCCTCTCCAGTACGAAAAGCAGTCAGGGTTCCAGGCCCTGTGGTAAGTCCTAGGTCCTCCCCTCTCCATCCAGGTCTAGGAAGGTGAGCATCCAAACTGGCTAGGCTCCCACAAAGCCAGAATATGAAGTAGGATCAAAACCCAGTGCCATTGTCCTTGGCTTCTCAGCAGCCCTCATTGTCCGCCATGTTCAGAGAGTCCAGTTTTATCCCATGCTTTTTCAGTCCCAGTCCAGCTGGCCTTAGTGAGCTCCCAATAGATCACCCCCACTGTCTCAGTGGGTGGGCACAACCCTCGCAGTCCTGACTTCCTTACTCATGTTCTCCCTCCTTCTGCTCCTCATTTGGACCTTGGGAGCTCAGTTCAGTGCTCCAATGTGGGTCATCTGAGGAATACATCTTTCATGATAATTTTACATGGGAAGTTTTACTTTACTGACACAGCCTAGCACACAGAAATATGCTGTAGTGCTTAGGATGTAAAAACGGATTGAATGGGTGTGGTAGATTAAGTACATGGTTTTTAATGCTCTCAAGGCATGTTATTATTGTTATTTTTTTTGAGGCAAGGCTTCTTTGTGTAGCTCTGCCTATACTGGGACTTACTCTGTAGACCAGGCTGGCTTTGAACTCAGAGATCTGCTCAAGGCATATTAGTAACTTTATTTCAAGGCCAATCAAGAAGGTGTTTTCAGAAATGGGTATTGCAATGGTTCATGGGCGGGCCAGCTGAGGACGCATAGAACCCTGGGCTCAAGAACCAGGTTTCTTTATAACAGCTCTCCATCTGCCTGAGTGTGACTTTTACACACACCACCTATTAATTGGTGAGTTCCCCATCTGTTCATCTTAACCATTTCTACAAACATGAGGAATTATCATTTAGCTTCCAGAAGTACTCTAGTGTTTCTAGGAACAGGGGGACAGCCCCCAACCACGGTCTTTATGGCTACAGTTGAGCCCTTCGCTGACATTCATCTCTGGTTGCTTCCCTTAGCTAAATGGTGTTTTGATGACCTGGGACCAGTCCTCCTGCGACTGGAAGCCCAGGATCCCTCAGATTTTTCTTTTTTTCCTTTCTTCCCCCACTGTAAAATGCTGCTCAGAGAGGCCTCTGAGCCAGCCAGGCTTTAGCACTCCACCTGTAGGCAGAGGATGGTCTGCTACAGGCCTTGCAGTGTTCGCCACCTATTCACACCCTGCCTATAGAGGAGAGATGTCTTTGTATAGGCCTTGTGGTGTTGCTGTTTTCATAGTTTCAGCTATGGGTAGCAAGCCATCCATTCTGTCAATCCAGCCTCCCCCTGGGATGGACGTCTTTTAGGGGCCCTTAAACCTCAGGCCTTAATGCCCTACTTCGTCAGCTCTGCCCTCATGCTGCTAGTGTCCTAGGGCTCCATGTTTGTGGGAGCTTTCTAACTACTGTCAGTGCACAGGCAAATGGAAGGAGATTCCTCAAACTGTCCTTGCCACTGCTTCTGCTGCCATCAAGATTGATCGGATTCACAAGGCGGCTATTTTCAATTCTAGCCTTTTGCTCTCTGCTACGGCTTGTGATATGATGGCTCAGCGACAGGGCGGATCACACCTCTAGGTCTCTGTTATTATTAAACTTAAAATCCCTGCAGCTCAAAATCATGGCTTTTTCTTTTTTTTATTTAAATTTATTTATTTATTAAGGATTTCTGCCTCGTCCCCACAACCGCTTCCCATTTCCCTCCCCCTCCCCCAATCAAGTCCCCCTCCCTCATCTGCTCGAAGAGCAATCAGGGTTCCCTGACCTGTGGGAAGCCCAAGGACTGCCCACCTCTATCCAGGTCTAGTAAGGTGAGCATCCAAACTGCCTAGGCTCCCACAAAGCCAGTACGTGCAGTAGGATCAAAAACCCACTGCAATTGTTCTTGAATTCTCAGTATTCCTCATTGTCCGCTATGTTCAGCTAGTCCGGATTTATCCCATGCTTTTTCAGACCTAGGCCAGCTGGCCTTGGTGAGATCCCAATAGAATATCCCCATTGTATTTTTCATACAGCATGAGACTGCTGCCATTTTGACTGTGGTCAGGTGACCTTACCATTATTTTAACTGAGGTCAGGTGACTTCACAGCCAACTTAACTGAGTGACTTTTCCATACAACATGTGACCGCTGCCATTTTGACTGAGGTCAGGTGATCGTTCCACCATCTTAATTGAGGTCAGGTGACTTCATTGCCATCTTAACTGAGAGTCAGGTCAGATGACTGAGGTATTCTCTGTTTGGTTCCCTAGTGCTGACTCTGTTTCATGTGTGTTTTGCACAGTAGCATACCTTTGGTAGGGCCCACCAAGAGCATTCACTTCACCCAATTCCTGTTCACTATGTGTGTGTATGTTCATACATATAACTCAAATGCACCTATGTTTACTGTTAGAAGTTATAATTCTCTGTACATTGCGTGTCATTTCAGACTACAAAACAATTAGTCTTGGCAAGCAGCAGAGATCGGTGCCCAGACGCATGTAGCAGAGACTGGCGCGCAGATGCACGCAGCAGATGTGGGATAGTCCAAGCATGAAACAGTGAAGCCCACACTAAGAGCAGATCGCCCCACTACAATTAAATCAAGTAGGTTTTTGGGAGCCTGGCCTGCAGAGTGGTAGGCCTTTTATTGGTGAGGTCCACTGGCAAACAGGGAGCCTGGTCCTGTCCCTGAAGACTCTCCTGAGTGGCGAGAGTGTTCTTGGCCCACAGCGGGACACAGGAAACAGAGCGGGGGCATTCCCCGACCCCCTTGACCCCCCGGTTAGTCTGAGAGAGCTGGTCCCCTCTTCTGGGGCTGCTCCTCCTCTGCTGTGACCTCTCTCTCCCTGGCCCATCACAACTTGTGCCCAGGGGCCTCCTTCACTCTCCCTCCCTTCCGTGGGGCCACAGGATCACCCAGTTTAGCCTGTTTGGGCACTGGGTCGGGAGCTTGGGGCAGAGGGCAACAGGAGTTTCTCTGTTTTGGTGGCTGGCCTGCAGAGGGGTAGGCCTTTTGTTGGTGAGGTTCCTGTCGAACGGGGAGCCTGGTCCTGTTCCTGAAGACCCTTCTGAGTGGTGAGAGGGATCTTGGTCTGTGGTGGGAGCCAGGAAACGGAGCGAGGGCATTTTGTAAGCAGGGCCCCTGGCCAGCAGGGAAACCTGATCCTGTTTTAAAAGACCCATTAAATAGCATCGATAGGAGGAGATGGGCAGGTGCCAAGGCAAGAATTCACCCAACAATCTGAAAAACAATATGAAAACACCAGAAACCAATGATCTTACAAGAGAAGGACTTGAACACCCTAACACAGAAGAAGTGGAAAAAATTGACTTTATGAAAGCAATAGAGTCCCTTAAACAACATGTAAAAAACGCGCTTATAGAAATGGATGAAAAGTATAACAAAAAGTTTGAAGAAATGAGTAAATACATAAATGATACCCTGGAAAACCAAGAAAAAAACAATGAAACAGGTAAGGAAAACAGTTCAAGAATTGAAAACCGAAATGAAAGCAAGGAAGAAAACACAAACTAAGGCCAGCTGGATATGGAAAATCTAGGTCAATGAGCAGAGTCTACAGAAACAAGCATAACCAACCAAATACAAGAGATAGAAGAAAGAATCTCAGACTCTGAAGATACCAAAGAGAAAATAAAAACACTGATCAAAGAAAACAGCAAAATCATCAAATTCTCATCACTAAACATTCATGAAATATGGGACACAATAAAAAGACTAAACCTAAAAATAATAGGGATTGAAGAAGGAGAAGAGTCACAGCTCAAAGGCCAGAAAATATTTTTAACAAAATTATGGAAGAAAACTTTCCCAACATAAAGAAAGATATTCCTTTGAATATTCAAGAAGCATACAGAACACCGAACAGACTGGATCAAAAAAAAAATCCCCTCGCCATATAATAATCAAAACACAAAATACACAGATTAAAGAAGGAATATTAAGAGCTCCAAAGGAAAAAGGCCAAGTTACTTATAAAGGTAAACTTATCAGACTTACACCTGACTTCTCTATGGAAACCATGAAAGCCAGAAGGTCCTGGATAGAGGTACTGCAAAAACTAAGAGACCATGGATGCAAGCCCAGACTACTATACTCAGCCAAGCTATCGTTCACTATCAATGGAGAAAATAAGACATTCCAGGATAAGAACAAATTTAAACAATACGTAGCCATAAATCCAGCCTTACAGAAAGTAATAGAAGGAAAATCACAACCCAAGGAATTCAACATTGCCAACACTGCCTACAATAATTCAGGCATCTAGCGACCCTACACCAGCACAATTCAAAGAATGGAGACACACAACTCTACTACCAAAAACAATTAGAATAACTGGAGTAAACAACCACTGGTTATTAATATCACTTAATATTAATGGTCTCAATTCACCTATAAAAAGGCACAAGCTAAGAGATTGGATACAAAAACAGGATCCAACATTCTGCTGTTTGCAAGAAACACACCTCAACCACAAAGACAGGCATCTACTCAGAGTAAAGGGTTGGGAAAAGGTGTTTCAAGAAAATGGTCTTAAGAAAAAAGCAGGTGTGGCCATACTAATTTCAAACAAAACTGACTTCAAACTAAAATCAATCAGAAGAGATAGAGATGGACACTTTATGCTCATAACAGGAACAATTCATCAGGATGAAGTCTCAGCCCTGAATATCTACGCCCCTAATATAAAAGCACCCACTTATGTAAAAGAAATATTATTAGAAGTCAAGGCAGACATGAAACCACACACACTAATAGTAGGAGACTTCTACACACCTCTCTCTCCAATGGACAGGTCAATCAGACAGAAACCTAATAGAGACTTAAGAGAATTGTTGGGGGTAATGAAGCAAATGGCCTTAACAGACATCTATAGAACACTCCACACAAATAGGAAATAATATACCTTCTTCTCTGTAGCTCATGGAAACTTCTCGAAAATTGACCACATACTCGGAAACAAAGGAAACCTCCACAGATACAAAAAAAATCAGTGCCCACCTGAGTCTTATGAGATCACCACGGATTAAAGTTAGAAGACAACAATGCTACCCCCAGAAAACCGACAAACCCATGGAAACTGAACAGCCAACTACTGGGTCAAGGAAGAAATTAAAAAAGAAATTAAAGTCTTCCTTGAATTTAATGAAAATAAAGAGACAACATACTCAAACATATGGGACACGATGAAAGCAGTGCTAAGAGGATAGTTCATAGCACTAAGTGCCCACTTAAAGAAAACAGAGAAGGCATACATTGAGGACTTAACAGCACACCTGAAAGCTCTAGGAAAAAAAAGAAGGAGACGCATGAAGGAGGAGTAGAAGACTGGAAATAATCAAACTGAGGGCAGAAATCAACAAAATAGAAACACAGAAAACAGTCCAAAGAATCAATGAAACAAAAAGTTGGTTCTTGGAGAAAATCAACAACATCGACAAACCTCAACAACAGATGGGCACAGGAACTCACTTCCTAGGTATAACCCCAGCAGCACAGACATTAAGGGCAACATTGAATAAATGGGACCTAGTAAAACTGAGAAGCTTCTGTAAAGCAAAGGACACTGTCACTAAGACAAAAAGGCAACCTACTGACTGGGAGAAGATCTTCACCAAGCCCACAACAGACAAAGGTCTGATCTCCAAAATATATAGAGAACTCAAGAAACTAGACTTTAAAATGCTAATTAACCCAATTAAAAAATAAGGCACTGAACTGAACAGAGAATTCTCAACAGAAGAAGTTCAAATGGCTAAAAGACACTTAAGGTCATGCTCAACCTCCTTAGCAATCAGGGAAATGCAAATCAAAACAACTTTGAGATATCAACTTACACCTGTCAGAATGGCTAAAATAAAAAACACCAATGATAGCCTTTGCTGGAGAGGCTGTGGAGGAAGGGGTACACTCATCCATTGCTGGTGGGAATGCAATCTTGTGCAACCACTTTGGAAATCAGTGTTTCGGTTTCTCAGGAAATTCGGGATCAACCTACCCCTGGACCCAGCCATACCACTCTTGGGAATATACCCAAGAGATGCCCGATCATATGACAAAAGCATTTGTTCAACTATGTTCATAGCAGTATTATTTGTAATAGCCAGATCCTGGAAACAACCTAGATGTCTTTCCATGGAAGAATGGATGAAGAAAGTGTGGAATATATACACATTAGAGTACTACGCTGTGGTAAAAAACAATGACTTCTCGAATTTTGCATGCAAATGGATGGAAATAGAAAACACTATCCTGAGTGAGGTAACCCAGACCCAAAAAGATGAACATGGGATGTACTCACTCATATTTGGTTTCTAGCCATAAATAAAAGTCACGGAGCCTACAATTGGTCAACCTAAAGAAGCTAAATAAGAAGGTGAACCCAAGGAAAAACATATAGGTATCCTCTTGCCTATGGGAAGTAGACTAAATTGCCGGGGAGAAAAGTGGGATCTTGGGGGTGGGGTGGGTTGGGGGTAAGGGGAGATGGGGAGAGAAAAGTGAGAATGGGAGGATGGGGGGAACTTAGGGAAACAGGATGATTGGGATAAAGGAAGGCTGGATAGCGGAGCACGGATGCACAATTCTTAGTTAAGGAGGCCAGCTTAGGGCTGGCAAGAGACTTGGACCTAGAGTGGCTCCCAGGAGCCCAAGGCGATGTCCCCAGTTACTTCCTTGGGCAGATGAGGATAGGGAACCTGAAATGACCCTATCCTATAGCAATACTGACGAACATCTTGCATATCACCGTAGAACCTTCATCTGGTGATGAATGGAGATAGAGACAGAGACCCACACTGGAGCACTGGACTGAGCTCCCAATGTCCCAAAGAGGAGCAGAAGGAGGTAGAAGATGAGCAAGGACGTCAGGACCACGAGGGGTGCACCCACCCACTGAGACAGTGGGGCTGATCTATTGAGAGCTCACCAAGGCCAGCTGGTCTATGACTGAAATAGCATGGGACAAAACTGGACTCTCTGAACATGGCGAACAATGAGGGTTGATGAGAAGCCAAGGACAATGGCACGGGGCTTTGATCCTATTTCATTTTCTGGCTTTGTGGGAGCCTACCAGTTTGGATGTTCATCTTCCTAGACATGGACGGAGGGGGGAGGACCTTGGACTTTCCACAGGACAGGGAACCCTGACTGCTCTTTGGACTGGAGAGGGAGGGGGAGAGGTGTGGGGGGAGGGGGGAAAGGGTGGGAGGAGGGGGAGGGAAATGGGAGGCTGGGAGAAGGGGGAAACTTTTTTTTCTCCTTTTCTCAATAAAAAAAAAATCTCCCTTCCAAAAAAATCCCAGGACCAGATGGTTTCAATACAGAATTCTACCAGAACATCCAAGAATACCTAATACCTATACTCATTATTTTCATTGAATTCAAGAAAGACTTTAATTTCTTTGTTTCTTTCTTCCTTGATCCAGGTGTGGTTCAGTAGTTGACTGTTCAGTTTCCATGAGTTTGTAGGCTTTCTGGGGGTAGCTTTGTTGTTGAATTCTAACTTTAATCCATGGTGATCCAATAAGACACAGGTGGTTACTAATATTTTTTTGTAACTGTGGAAGTTTGCTTTGTTACAGAGTATGTGGTCAATTTTCGAGAGGGTTCCATGAGCTGCAGAGAAGAAGGTATATTCTTTCCTATTTGGGTGGAATGTTCTACAGATGTCTGTTAAGTCCATTTGATTCATTACCTCCATTAATTCTCTTATTTCCCTGTTAGGTTTCTGTCTGATTGACCTGTCCATTGGTGAGAGAGGAGTGTTGAAGTCTCCTGCTATTAGTGTGTGTGGTTTGATGACTGCCTTGAGTTTTAGTAATGTTTCTTTTACATCAGTGGGTGCTTTTATATTAGGGGCATAGATGTTCAGGATTGAGACTTCATCCTGATGAATTGTTCCTGTTATGAGTATAAAATGTCCCTCTCCATTTCTTCTGATTGATTTTAGTTTAAAGTCAACTTTGTTAGAAATTAGTATGGCCACACCTGCTTGTTTCTTAGGTCCATTTGCTTGATAAGCCTTTTCCCAGACCTTTACTCTGAGTAGATGCCTGTCTTTGTGGTTGAGGTGTGTTTCTTGCAAACAGCAGCATTTTGGATCTTGTTTCCGTATCCAATCTCTTAGCCTGTGCCTTTTTATAGGTGAGCTGAGTCCATTGAAATTAAGTGATAGGCCCTCCTGCTTCAAACAGTCAGAGTTTCCCCTGGCAGGATGGCCCAGAAAGCCGGCATTTTTAAACAGCGCAGCTTTTTTCCTGCTATGGCTGAAAACCGAAAAGCATGCGTTCAGCTTTTCGTCAACACCCTTTAAGTGTTTCGTGGCAGGAACTCTTAATGAGCTGCAGGGTTTTGCAGCCAAAGCTGAGTCAGGAAGCCTCTCTTAGATGAGGTGCTTGCTTGCCTCTGGCAAGCAGAGCAGACCCGAGAACACAGCGAGTCTAGTTGCCATCAAACAAATCGTAGCACTTTACTCCAAATGCTCTATTCAAAAGCTCTGTCTCCCACAGGAGCCAGACAGAGATCGCAATGGAGGCACAGCCCCAGGAAGTTGCACTTTAAAATGACACAGCGTTTTTTCTGCTACTGTTGCCGAATCAGGAAATCTCTCTACAGCACGCCACCAACAAACAGCAAAAATCTGTGTTAAACTCTCTCTCCCTTATTTTTAAGCCTTCTCAGGTTTTTTAAATGGGTTTAGTTGTCCACACGTCTGGGCGCCAAACTGTAGTAATAGGGGCGGCAGCAGGGCTGCGTCCCCAACACCCCAGCCGCCTGCTCGGCTAGCTTATGCCCCGAAATAATTACACGGACACTGTATTCTTTTAAACACTGCTTGGCCCATTCTCTTCTAGGCTAATTCTCACGTATTAATTTAGCCCATTTCTAATCATCTGTGTGTAGCACCCCAAGGTGCGCTTACTGGGAAGATTCTAGCCTATGTCCATCCTGGGTCGGAGCTTCATCCCGGGAGCGGGGCATAGCGTCTCTCTCAGGCATCTGCTCCTGAGAGAAGAGCTGTTGAGACTCTGAGCTCACTTCCTCTTCCTCCCAGCATGCTGTTCTGTTTACTCCACCTACCTATGTCCTAACCAATAAAATGGGCCAAGGCAGTTCCTTTATTAGCCAATGACCTTCCTCCATCACCAGGTAGCCCAGTGATGGGTCTCCTGGTGCCAAGATCAGATCTCCTTGCTGGTCAGTTAGCTAGTAAACAAAGGGCCTAACTTGCTTGCTGCAGGCAGGCTATTGAGACAAAGGAACTACTGCCCGCCTGTAGCTCAGTTTCTTGACTGTTCTGCTTTGCCTTCCTTCCCCTGTCATAAAATCAGGTGGATCATCTAACACCTGATGAAGTGGAATGTTTGTTCGTTTTTTAAGCATGCTTAGGTCTAGAGCCATAAGGCAACTCCAGAACCTGCTCATCAGTAAAGTAGACCAGCATAAAACAATATTCCAGTATTATGAATATCTTTTTTTTTTGATTTTTCGAGACAGGGTTTCGCTGTGGCTTTGGAGCCTGTCCTGGAACTAGCTCTGTAGACCAGGCTGGTCTCGAACTCACAGAGATCCACCTGCCTCTGCCTCCCAAGTGCTGGTATTATGAATATCTTAACAATATTCAGATCCCTATAAAATGGAATCCAGTACCCAGGGAGAAATCTGGTTATCAAATATCAAAGCAGCCAGGGCAGGCAGGTGGGGCAGCATCTGCTGTGGCAGTAGCCTCAGTGATAGTCCTCCCTTGCTGGATCCGCCCTTCATCTCCCCCATCACCAGGTAGGCCCTGAGTTCCCCCAAAGTGCCTCACTTCTGCAGGCACCTAGTGTTCAATCTACCACTGCTGTGGACCACTGGTTTTCTAATTTGATTTCCCTACATGCAGACATCCAATTTGACCAACACCATTTGTTGAAGAGGCTATCTTTTATCCAGACTGTATTTCTGGCCTCTTGATCAAAAATAATAGGGACAACCTTCAAAATAGCATGCCTGTGCACGGCAACTTTAAGGTGGTGGCGGCAGGTAACAGCAGTCAATAAGTCCTGGGCAGTCATCAATCAGGTCCTGGTTCTCTTCTCAGGAGGACATAATCGTACTAGGTGTGCATGATGACCCTGGGGACTAGTATTTGAAGAGAACAGCAGGTGCACTTACAAAGTCCTCAAGAGACCTATTTGTGGGGAGGGGACAACATGGGTGAGCCAGCCCTGAAGGCATGAGTGTGGTAGAGCGGGTCCTACTCCCCTGTCATGTAGCACACGAGAGAAGGAGAGATGCCCCCTTGCCCCTTCCCTCTCACTACCTTCTCCAGGTGGGAGTGCTGGCCCTGGTGTCCTGAGACTGTGACACCTGGCCCTGCCCCTCTCTATGTGCAGCATTTGGGAATGTGGGCCCTGCATGTCACCTAGGCAGTACAGTAGAGTTGTTCTTCTCAGGCCAGGTGCAGGTGAGCTGGCCCTGAGGTCACAAATGACAGCTGAGCACCCCCATCTGCCATGTGATGGAGTGGACAAGGAAAAGATGCCCCTTTTCCTCCTCACCCCTCGCCACTGAGTTGGTCCACCCCATCATCCACACTCTCTATGATCTGCAGGAGCGTGTAAAGTGGTCAGACCTGCAGATCCCAAAGCTGCAGGATCTCCACAACACAGGACAATGACGGGATATCCAATAGGAGTCCCAGTGAGGTCCCATCATCAGTGGTGGAGCACAAACCAGAGGCCTCAAACCAGACAAATGATTCATTGCAATGAACACTCACGAGTCAAGATGTGTGGACCAAAGGGTATACTGTGACTCACTGTCACACTGCAGCTTCCATGAGGAGATTAGAAGGCAGGGAGGTTGCAAGGGCAGAGGGCAGAGCCAAAAGGGGAAGGAAGATTTAATGGTATTGGGGTGCATATTGTGAATTCTACAAAAAATCAATTAAAAAGTTTTTTAAAATGTAATGATCCTATCCTATAGCCATACTGATGAATATTTTGCATATCACCATAGAACCTTCATCTGGTGATGGATGGAGATAGAGACAGAGACCCACACTGGAGTACTGGACTGAGCTCCCAAAGTCCCAATGAGGAACAGAAGGAGGGAGAAAACGAACAAGGAACACATGACCAAGAGGGGTACACCCACCCACGGAGACAGTGGGGCTGATCTATTGGGAGCTCACCAAGGCCAGCTGGACTGTGACTGAAAAAGCAGGGGATAAAACCGGACTCTCTGAATATGGTGGACAATGAGGGCTGATGAGAAGCCAAGGACAATGGCACTGGGTTTTGATCCTACTTCATGTTCTGGCTGTGTGGGAGCCTAGCCAGTTTGGATGTTCACCTTCCTAGACATGGACGGAGGGGGGAGGACTTTGGACTTTCCACAGGGCAGGGAACCCTGACTGCTCTTTGGACTGGAGAGGGAGGGGGAGAGGAGTGGGGGGAGAGGAAGAGGAGTGGGGGGACGGGGAGAGGAGTGGGGGGGAGGAGTGGGAGGCTGGGAGGAGGCGGAAATTGTTTTTTTCTCAATATAACAAAAAGAAAGTTAAAAAAATGTAATCTCAACAATATTTTCCCTCTGCAAATCTCTCTCTAATTTGTCCAAAAGGTCTCCTGTCTCTGTTTAAGTGTCTGAAGTGCGATCTGAAAGACATTTTAATGGTGACAACATATATGAAATGCTCTGAGACTAAGGCTTCCTTTTAAACTGGAATTTTTATTCAGGTGAAGGCTTGTTTCTCTTTGGGCATTAGGAAGAACCAGAAGTGTTCTATTAAAGAGTTTTATCTTTTCCTCTTTCCTGACTATTTAGAGTGGATTTTCACATGGCCAGGGGAGAGGTGGGACAGTTCATGTGCTACATGAACCTTATAAACTAGTCTTCACTTTAATCAATTGTAATGTCTCTATCTCTTACAATATCTGTGACTTACATACTTCCCTGAATCTAGGACATCTTTTGTTCCACTTCAGGAACTAAATGCACAGGACATTTTTTCTTCATTCTATTTGCAATATATTTGTCCTTTGACATCTGAGCCCCCTCTCCCTTAGGCAGAACATTGTTTTGTCCTGCTTACTCAAATCTATTGGCCAACTCTCTCACTTCATGTTTAGACATAGCTCACTGCCTGCAAAAGGTAGAAACCTCGGGTCCTTCTAGCATGTTTTCTGTGCACAGGTCCTGAACATGCATATAGCAATTCCATTTTTCCAAATCCACAATTCACAGGGAACTACCTCCTCACCTTTTTCTTTCCCAGTCTTTGCGGTCTGTTTGCTATTGTCCCTATCTACTGAATTCCTTGCCTGTCTCCCGCAGGTATGGGCAACATGCATCTGTAAAACCTCTCACAAGATGCCTGCTCTGGGGAACCTAACACCAGCCTGGAGGGAAAGAAACAAAGCTCAGCCCTTGAGCAGATCTCCAAGAAGCCATCAAAAGTCAAAATGAATTTTGTGCACGGTGATAGATATGGGTCTATTTTCATTCTTCTACGGGTTGACATCCAGTTGTGCCAGCACCATTTGTTGAAGATGCTTTCTTTCTTCCATTGTATACTTTTAGCTCCTTTATCGAAAATGAAGTGTTCATAGGTTTGTGGGATGAAATCCGGGTCTTCTATACGGTTCCATTGGTCGACTTCTCTGTTTTTATGCCAGTACCACACTGTTTTCATTACTGTAGCTCTGTAATAGAGTTTGAAGTCAGGGATGGTAATGCCTCCAGAAGATCCTTTATTGTATAGGATTGTTTTGGCTATCCTGGGTTTTTTGTTTTTCCATATAAAGTTGATTATTGTCCTTTCCAGATCTGTGAAGAATTTTGATGGGATCTTGATGGGGATTGCATTGAATCTATAAATTGCCTTTGGTAGAATTGCCATTTTTACTATGTTGATCCTCCCAATCCAAGAGCAAGGGAGGTCCATCCATTTTTTGGTATCCTCTTCAATTTCTTTCTTCAATGCCTTAAAGTTCTTGTCAAATAGATCTTTCACTTCCTTGGTTAGATTTACCCCAAGATATTTTATGCTGTTTGTGGCTATCGTGAATGGTGAAGCTTCTCTGATTTCCTCTCTGCTTCCATATGCTTTGTGTATAAGACGGAGACTGATTTTTTGGAGTTGATCTTGTATCCTGCCACATTACTAAAGCTGTTTATCAGCTGTATAAGTTCTTTGGTGGAGTTTTGGGGGTCGCTTATGTACACTATCATATCATCTGCAAATAACGAAAGTTTAACTTCTTCCTTTCCAATTCGAATCCCCTTGATCCCATTATGTTGTCTTATTGCTATTGCTAGAACTTCAAGCACTATATTGAAGAGGTATGGCGAGAGTGCACAGCCTTGTCATGTTCCTGAGTTAAGCGGGATGGCTTTGAGTTTCTCTCCGTTTAATTTGATGTTAGATGTCGGCTTGTTGCCCTTCAATGGAAGAATGGATGAAGAAAGTATGGAATATATACACGCTAGAGTACTACGCTGCGGTAAAAAACAATGACTTCTCGAATTTTGCATGCAAATGGATGGAAATAGAAAACACTATCCTGAGTGAGGTGTCCCAGACCCAAAAAGATGAATATGGGATGTACTCACTCATAATTGGTTTCTAGCCATAAATAAAGGCCACGGAGTCTACAATAGGTGAACCTAAAGAAGCTAAGTAAGAAGGTGAACCCATGGAAAAACATATAGTTATCCTCTTGGCTAAGGGAAGTAGACCAAATTTCCAGGGAGAAAATGGGATCTTGGGGGGGGGTGGGTTGGGGGTAAGGGGAGATGGGGAGAGAAAAGATAGAAGGGAAGGAGGGGGGACCTGGGGAAACAGGAGAATTGGGATAAAGGAAAGGTGGATAGGGGAGCATGGAACCACAATTCTTAGTTAAGGGAGCCACTTTAGGGTGGGCAAGAGACTTGACCCTAGAGGGGCTCCCAAGTGCCCAAGATAAGGTTCCCAGTTAGTTCCTTGGGCAGTTGAGGATTGGGAACCTGAAATGACCCTACCCTAGAGCAATCCTGATGAATATCTTGCATATCATCATAGAATCTTCATCTGGTGATGGATAGAGATAGAGACAGAGACCCACACAGGAGCACTGGACTGAGCTCCCAAGGTCCCAATGAGGAGCAGAAGGAGGGAGAACATGAGCAAAGAAGTCGGGACCACGAGGCGTGCACCCACCCACTGAGACAGTGGAGCTGATCTACGGGGAGCTCACCAAGGCCAGCTGGACTGTGACCGAAAAAGCATGGGATAAAACCGGTCTCTCTGAACATGGCGAACAATGAGGGCTGATGAGACACCAAGGACAATGGCACGGGGTTTTGATCCTACTTAATGTGCTGGCTTTGTGGGAGCCTAGCCAGTTTGGATGTTCACCTTCCTAGACATGGACGGAGGGGGGAGGACCTAGGACTTACCACAGGGCAGGGAACCTGACTGCTCTGTGGACTGGAGAGGGAGGGGGAGAGGAGTGGGGGGAGGGGGAGAAGGGTGGGAGGAGGGGGAGGGAAATTGGAGGCTGGGAGGAGGTGGAAACTTGTTTTTTTGTTTATGTTTTTTTTCTTCTTTCCTCAATAAAAAAAAAAAACATGAACAATAAAAAAGTCAAAATGAAGGATCTTTGATTTAGAAAACAAGGCTTCTAGTAGTGGTGGTACACTTTCTCTATTCATTTCCCTGGTGGTAGGGATCTAGTTGGCTCCATTGAGATTTCACTGGGAAACATGCCTGTGCCACCCTGAAAGAGGCTATTGAGTTCCTTAGCCTACCAGTGGTCTATTAGTATAACAATGAAGGGGGAAGAACAGTCTGTGTTGAAGTTGTGAACAAGAGTCAGATTTACAGGACTCTATGTGTAATGCTGCTTCTGTTGTTGATTGTATCTCATCAAACCACTTAAAATCAGGTCTGTCAGTCCAGGATACAATCTGGATCATAAATGAAAAAAAAAAATCCTGAGAGAAAATAGAAGGTTAATGAGAAAAAAAATTATATATATATACAAGATGAAGTTCAAAATAGTGGAAAATAATCATTGGGCACCCTCTTCTGGATCTGATGACTTTGTAACAAACAGTACCTCAAAGGAGATTGATGCACTCCTACAGGGGATGGAGTTTTAATAGGTGTCCCATTGTGCATCTGCATGGTGATGCTGCCTCTCTATCACCTGGTGAGTTTGGAGATACATTGGACTTTTACCCAGACCAGTTGGATTGCATAGATAAATGGGATAGTGGGAGGAAATTGCATTTCTTGGACCGTTTATATGCCCCAACACATGTGACTATAACCCCCATATCCTTGTCATCCAGACAACTGGAAAATACATGACTTTCCCTGATTTAGGAAACCTATTGGTTTCATTGTTATGGTTCTCTGTGTGGAATGAAATGCTGCTATCACTATACCACTATGCTATTTATATGCTCCCCACTTGATTGTTTCTCTAAGGCATGATAGGAAATGTAATGAATTCTTCTGATGACGAATACAGAGAGCCATTTCATGTTGGCTTCCTGGCGCATAAAATATCACCAGTATGGCTGTAGTTAAGGAAGATAATGTGTGCCAGGCAGTGGTGACACACACCTTTAATCCTAGAACTTGGGAGGCAGAGCTAAAAGAATCTCGGTGAATTTGAGGCCAGCCCTGTCTAGAGAGAGAGTTTGAAGACAGTTAGGGCTAAAAGGATACAGAAACCTCGAATCGAAAAAGCAATGATAGATGGATGGTTGGATGGATGGATGGATGGATGGATGGGTGGGAAGATGGTTGGATGGATGGCCAGACAGAAAGACAGATAATATAAAAGGAAGAAAATATGCTCTATGAAACTATTTCTCCACACCTTGGTTCTATATTGCCCATGCAACAAGACAATAGGAATTTGCAAGCTTACTGTTGATTTTGGCACCAACAGTACACGATATTTGTTCTGCCAGAGGCCATTGCTCAATGGAAGGAAATTTAGCATGTAGCAATTGATGTAGCAAATGCATATCTCTTCACTCAGATGATGTTCAGCTTACATTATGTGGCATGGATTATAAAAGGATTCGGTGGTTTGAATGAGACACCCCCACAGTCTCAGGCTTGATGGGGAACCCTGTTAGCCAACCATCTTTAAGAGGTGGGTCTTAGTTAAGGCGCAGCATATCATGGAGCTATCAACAAGATTATTCAACCTATGGGCCCTCTACAATCTGGAATTCCTCTACCTTCTCTGTTACCAAGACTGTCAAATCATGCCAAGACAGGGTAAGATGGTTCTAAAATTTTTCCTGCCTCTCAAAATGGTCTGTCAGTTACACTGGACCTTAGCCAATGTTGGTTTCTTTCAGTGTTACAAATGAGACTTTGGGTGATTGCTCAGGTAGCTAGTTGTCTCTGTTATATATGGCTCACTTTGGAAGCTGCTTGATTGCACTTCATGACTGCTCAAGTAATATTATCTCCTTTCTCAGGCCTTTGATAGGGTTGAAGATTAGATAGTCGCAGTTACCTTCCTCTTATGATTTAGCCAAGCTTCTTCTGGATGCAAAATTTAGACTCCTTGAAATAGAATTTTATTGAAACATTTGTCATGTATACTTTGCTTAATGTTGCTTATGTTGTTTGTAATTTTATACTTGATATCTATTCCTATTGTATATAGTTTTGAATTGGGTTTGGATCACTCTTGTTCATACAAAACGGGGAGATGATGGGTAACCTTGTTGCCAACCATCTTTAAGGTGAGTATTAGTTAAGATGTGGCCTCACTGGGACCCTGGGTAAAAGGTGTGCACCTCCCTGTGCTCTCTCTCTAGTCCTTTTCCCACGGGACATTGCTGTGCTTGGATTTCTCATTTCCTGTTTTGAGAGTTTTCCCCTTATAATAAATGAAATATAATTGTTTTTGCTTATCTGGCCTGGTTAACCCTACACAGGTTCTTCAACTGAAGGAGCTACCTGAGGAGGTTTAGTGAAGGGTGACCCTGTTGAAGGAAATATGTCACTGCGGACAGGCTTTGAAGCTGCATAACAGCACACCATTCCCAATGTATGCTCTCTGTTGCTTCCTTATGGATCAAGAATCCTCAGTGTCCTGCCCGTGCTGCAATGCCTCTTGACGTGAAGGACTCTTATCCCTCTCGAAACATAAGCTCAAATGAATTCATTCTTCTATAAGTAGCCGTGGTCATGGTATTTTGTCACAGCATAAAAAAATGTAACTGACACATGTACCTTTAATGCCCTTGTTTAAATGACCTGGCTATCTGAGAACACAATGCTCAACAAGGTTGTTTCTTCAGATATGCCAGAGAAATAAGGACTTATACAAAACAAACAAAACCAGAGGGAACTCGTCACACAAGGTCTGTCCAGTCTGTCTCACAACCACAGCTAAAGGGAGTTCTGCTGCCTATTTTCATGTCAACAGAAGCTAGAGTCACCTGGGAAGAGGGAACCATAATAGAGAAAATGCCCCCATAAGACTGACTTATAGGTAAGCGTGGAGCATTTTCTTAAGTATTGATTGTCACAAAGTGCCTGGTTCACTGTGGGTGGTGCCACCCCTGAGCAGGTAGGATTGGGGTGTAGAAAAAGCAAGTTTTGCAAGCCATGGGGAGGAAGTTACTAAGCGGTGAGTGCGGAAGGAATGGGGAAAGCAGGGAAGAAGAGCAGTGGAGTCGTAAGTAGATCAGAAGCAACTTCAGCAGCAGAGAACAGAGATGCAGAAAACTGAGCCAGGAGTGTGTGAAGAGGACAGCCACAGCTCCTTTCAGCTTATGTAGGCAGAAATCAACCCTGCACCTCTGGTGCCATGTGCTCAGACACCAATATGGTGAGCAAGTACAGGGTGGGGAAATGGACAAGGGCAGGCAGAATGGTCCAAGGACTAGGATAAGGTGGATCTGAAGAGTCAAGGGCAGTGACGAACGGGCTGACCTGAATGGCCCCCTTGCTTCCTGGGTCCAAGGCAATGGTTGTCTGGGCTTGGGCTGTTTCCAGGGGCAAAAACTTGGTCAAGGCCCTAACAAAACTGTGAGGGACTGTGTTGATGTCTGTGGCTCCTGTTGCCACCAAGGGCCGTGCAGAGGTTGTAGTCTGGGCCAACACCTGAGGTCATGTTGGTATTTGAGGGTCAGGGTACAGCTTGGGCTATATAAAGCCAGGTGACCTGTGTTGTCACCCTGGGTCCAGGTGTTGTCTGGACTGAACTGAGCCGAGGGTTAGTTCCATGACCCTACTGCAGTTAGTAGGGCTATATAAAGCCAGGTGACCTGTGTTGTCACCCTGGGTCCGGGAGTTGTCTGGACTGAACTGAGCCGAGGGTTATGTCTGGGTCCATGACCCTACTGCAGTCAGGGTCTGTGTTGATATCCATGACTCCTGTTACCATGGAAGACTGAGAGGATGCCTGGGATCTTATCGGGGACTTCTGAGTGCCAGCCTCGGTGTCCCCTTCAAAGCTCAGAAGAAGACTTACAACAGGCATGGGACTTAGATTTGAGGGCAAAATGAAGTCTCCACTACATACTTTTCTGATCAGTTTCTTTATTCTTCTCCGGCTGTTTCTATTCTGTAAAGTTTCCAACTTATATACACACAAAACAAAAGCTTTGACGTCCCTTTATCTTTGAAGGTCCCTAATGTGATCTGTATGAAAGATTCCTTTCCTGACTGCATGTCCTGTCAAATGGAAGAGAGTTGCAGGGAGGTGGCTTCTAACGTATCTCAGGGAAAGAAGCGGAAATTAGACTGTGGGAACCAAGGTTATTGCCTGTGTGACTAAATTTCCCACTAGTGTACCACAGAGTTGGGGAAGAATGACCCAATATACCAGTACATGGGGAAGAATCGTGCCCAATAATCCATACTCTGCTGAATCTTGTGCCAAGGGAGAGTGCTTATGGATTCACAAGAGATCTACTGTAAGAATCAGCTGATATACAAAAGGTGGTGTAGGCCCAGGGCCTTGTGGACTGGTTTATCTCCATCAGAACACATTCATTCTGGTGGGTCAGCCTTCTGCTCTATCAGCTGAAATCTGACTGGATGGCCCTGCTGACCACAGCAGGATCTGGGCTGCCACCTGGGGCCATGTTGTTGTTCAGGGGTCACACTGCCACTGGGCAGAATAGTATAGCTGAGCCTATTGATGGGGGCGCAAGTGATCTGGCCCCACAAACTTGCATGGGAAATCTGGTCCCACCCTCATCTGCCATATGGTGGAGTGGGTAAAGAAGAGAAGACCTCCCTGCTTCCTTGACCCTCACTACCTATGGCATCTGGGAGAGTTGGCCCTGACACATTCTTGAGAATGAGAGGGCTGGTACTGCCCCCTCACCAGCTACAGCACTGGGTAGAGGAGGCCCCGCCCTCACCTGGGCTGCACACTACAGCTAACCCTGATGGCAAGGGCACAAGAGAACTGCCTGAGGGCATGACAGGAGATATGACCTCACCCACTGCTCTCGCATGCCCCCTACCCAGCAATCTGGAGAGTGGGCCCTGCTCCTCTAGTGGGCAAAACTGAGAACCCACCCTGGTGGTGTGAGTGTGGGTGAGCAGTGTCTGGGAGCAGGAGAACGAGCCCCGCCCCTGGCTGCAGGCTGCACTGCGTGAGCTAGCCTGAGAAATGATGGCAAACTCACCTGGTAGTGACAGCGAGGGAAAGCTGGCAGGCTGACCAGCCAGCTCCACCCAGGCCCAGAACTAGGCCTATGAGTTGGCCCACGCCAGGATCCATCCCATCTCTGATCTGTTGGAGCATGTGGAGGGGTGAACCTGCAGAGCCAAAGTTGCAGGATCTCCACAACACAGGAGGCTATCCGAAAGGAGTCCCCCCGAGGGCCCATTACCTATAGTGTAGCAGAAGCCAGAGGCCAGACCAATGACTCATAGCAGTGAACACTTGCAGTAATGTTGTATGGACTAAGGGAAAACTGTGATTCACTGGACCACACCACAGCTTCCACAATGACATGGTGATTAATCTTCTCTTTCTCCTTCTTTTTTGCTTTTTGCTACTTATTCGGTTTAGCTTGTCTTTTAAATTTGGTTTTGTTTTGTGAGAGAGGTTGCAAGGGCAACCAAGGGGCAGGGAGATAAGTCAGATCCGGATGCATGATGTGAAATCCACAAAGAATGAATAAAATGTCTTATTTTTAAGATGAACCACGGGAGTACTCAGGTGAGAGGGCTCAGGGGAAAGGGAGCAAGTTCAAAGACCCCAAGGTCAGGATAGGAACATATCTCTGGTTGAGAAACAAGCAGCGTGGCTGAAGTAAGGAAGGTGAACAAAAAGGAAGTAAATAATAGATAACAGCTTCAAAATTAGAATTGGTTGGTAAAAGGGGGCTCAAATTTACTTGGGTTTTGCAGCCCATTGTCAAGACTTTTGGTTTTCCTTTCAATTTACTACATGACCACTGAGTTTTCCAGGCGCAAATTTTCCCTATCTTGGTGCTTCATTCTGGTGTTAGTCAGGAGCCCAGACTACAGCCCAGACATCAACGGAGACACACTCCAAAGCCAAATGCCCAGGAGTCACTTGCACCATTCAGTCCCAGAATGCTCTAGACACCCCTCTTACTGGATATCCCTAATGGTGCTTACAGTTCCACAGAGTAAGGATAAGAAGTCATCAGGCTTCCCTACTTCCTCCAGGAAGAACACCTGGACAGAATGGCCAGGGTTTAAGAAATTGCCCTGGGGCGGGAGTGGGGCTGCAGGATCAGATGAGCTGGCCAGAGCAACACAAACAGCTGGAAACATCCAGGGGCTAGGTGATCCGCCAACTTTAGATCGCCTCTGTTCAGAGAAAATGCAGTGGAAAGGGTTTCAAGCTGTTCTTTGTCTACAGCACCCTTTTATGATTATGCAAATATGATTATGCAAATCAGCCCTGAGTCTACTCCCCAAAACTATAGAAGCCACCCACAGGAAATAGAGCCAGACACATGGGAAAGAGTATGGAATTTGCAAGCATGATTTTCTGTGTGGTCAACATATTACAAAACAAAATCAAATATGTCTTTTGGCCCATTCACTTTGATATGAGCATATTAAAGTTGGTGACAGACAGTTCTTTTTGTAGATGTGCCCTCTTTAGAACAAAGATTGTCATTTCACACCTCGATCTGACCAAAATATTTAGTAGAGAATTTAACAGGGAAAATGTAGAGTTAAAATACAAACACTGGAAACTCGGACTGGTTTTCACCCCCACAGACTACTGTCCCTTGGATTTTAGAAGGCAGATAGGGACAATGCTTACTTGTTCAAGTTACTTTCAATATGATTCCTAGTGTATCTATACTTCAAACTTTATTTTTTCTTTTTAAAATTGATTTTATTGAGCTACACATTTTTCTCTGCTCCTTTTCCCTTCCTCTCCCCTTCTCTTCTATTCTCTCCCATGGTCCCCATGCTCCTAATTTACTCAGAAGATCTTGTCTATTTCTACTTCCCATGTTAGGGTCCTCATTGTTGTCTAGGTTCTCTGAGATTGTGAATTGTATGCTGGTTTTCTTTGCTTTATGTCTAAAAGCCAATTATGAGTGAGTACATATAATATTTGTCTTTCTGGGTTTGAGTTACCTCACTCAATATGATGTTTTCTAGATCCATCCATTTGCCTGCAAATTTTAAGATGTCATTTTTTTTCTGCCTTGTAGTATTCCATTGTGCAAATGTACCACATTTTCCTTATCCAATCTTCTGGAATTAGTTTTGCTATTGAATTCTAATTTTATGCCATGGTGATCTGATTAGATACATGGGGTCATTCTAATTATTTTGTATCTGTTGAGGTTTGTTTTGTTACATAGTATGTGGTCAATTTTTGAGAAGGCTCCATGAGGTGTTGAGAAGAAGGTATATTCTTTTATATTTGTATAGAATGTTTTATAAATGTCTATTAAGTCTATTTGAGTCATAAGAACTGTTAGTTCCCTTATTTCTCTATTAATTTTTGTCTGACAGACCCATTCAATGGTGAGAGTGGAGTGTTGAAGTCTCCTACTATTAGTGTGTGGGGTTTAATGGGTGATTTAAGCTTTAGAAGTGTTTCTTTTACGTATGAGGTTGCCCTTGTGTTTGGAGCACAGATGTTCAGTATTGAAATTTCCTCTTGATGGGTTTTTCCTGTGACTAATATGAAATGTCCTTCTTTGTCTCTTTTGACTGATTTTAGTTTGAAGTCTATTTTGTTAGATATTAGGATAGCTACACCAGCTTGTTTCTTAGGTCCATTTGATTAAAGAAAATTTTCCCAACCCTTTACTCTGAGGAGATGTATGTCTTTAAGGCTGAGGTGTGTTTCTTGTATGCAGCAGAAGGATGGGTTTTGTTTTTTTGTAGACAGTCTGTTAGCCTGTGTCTCTTTATAGGTGAGTTGAGTCCATTTATATTAAGGGATATTAATGATCAGTAATTGCTATCTCCTATTATTTTAGTTTTCATTGTTGGTGATGTGATTTTGTGTATTTTTCCCTTTTTTGGGATTTGCTGATGTGAGATCATCTATTGTCTGTGTTTTTGATGATGTGGCCAATTTCTTTGGGCTGTAGTTTTCCTTCTAGTACTTTTTGTAGTGGTGGGTTTTCTGTCTAGGTATTGGTTAAATCTGGTTCTGTCATGGAGTATCTTGTTTTGTCTTTCTATAGTGATTGAAAGTTTTCCTGGGTATGGTAGTCTGGGCTGGCAACTGTGGTCTCTTATTGTCTGCATAACGCTTGACCAGGACCTTGTGGCTTTCATTGTTTCCAATGAGAAGTCAGGTGTAATTCTGATAGGTCTGCCTTTGCAAGTTACTTGACCTTTTTCCTTCACAGCTCTTAATATTCTTTCTTTACTCTGGATGTTTACTGCTTTTGTTATTATGTGGCAAGGGGACTTTATTTTTGATCTGGTCTATTTGGTGTTCTGTAAGCTTCTTTTATCTTCATAGGCATATCTTTCTTTAGGTTAGGAAAGTTATCTTCTATGAGTTTGTTAAGTATATTTTCTGTGCTTTTGAGTCAAACTTCTTCTCCTTCTTCTACACCTATTATTCTTACATTTAGTCTTTTCATGGTGTCCCATATTTTCTGGATATTTTCTGTCAAGCTTTTGCTAGATTTAATGTTTTTTTTAACTGATGAGTCTGTTTCCTCTATTGTATCTTCAGTGCTTGAGATTCTCTCTTCAATCTCTTGTATGCTGTTTATGCTTGCATTTGTGGTTTCTGATCATTTTCTTGTGCTTTTTGTTTCTATAATTCCCTCAGCTTGTGTTTTCTTTGTTTTCCCTATTTCAGGTTTCCAGTCTTGAATAGTTTTTTTCATATGTTTGATTGAATTTTTTTCTTGCTTTTTTTTTAAGGGATTTGTTGATGTCTTCCAATTTCTTGTTTGTCTTTTCCTCCATTTCTTTGGGGGAGTTTTTTCATTTCCTCTTTAAGGGCCTCAAGCATTCTCCTAAAGTTATTTTTAGGTCATTTTCTTCTGCCTCATCTATATTTGGTTGTTCAAGTCTTGCTGTTGTAGGGCCACTAATTTTTACTGGTGTCGTGTTGCTCTTTGTGGTGGTGTGTGTGTTCTTACCTTGTCTACCCATCTTTTCCTCTAATTGGTGTAGTTGGGTCTGTCTGTGACTCTGGTGATCAATCTTTCGGGTGACAGCAGATCCAAGGCTCAGATGGTTGCTCCTTCTGGTGCAGTCAGGGCCAAGGTTCCAGTCACCCAGTTGATCTCTCCTTGTTCCTGGGAGTCACTCAGTGCTTGTGAGGTTCCTTCTGCCCATACCAGGGGTCATTAAGACCTGATACCAAGGAGATTGCTTGCTTGGGGCTCTTTTTACTGAGGTTGCTGCCTTGGGCCTGCTCTGGTAGAGGCCCTGGCTCAGACCTCGGTTGTCCCAGACTCATGGCCAGACCCGAAGAGGTCTCTGGTTGTGGTCTACTCTTTAGAATGTCCCAGACCCGTACCAGGATCGCAGAGGTCTCTGGTTCTGGCCTACTTCCTCAGCGGTTGCTCCCTTGTACCTGCTTCTGAGGAGTTCGCTGTCTCGCGCCTGTTCTAGCCGAGGTCCCTGGCTCAGATCTGCTTCTGTAACTGTCCCTTGTCTGGGCTGGCTCACTCCTGTGGAGGCCCCTGGCTTGAATCTGATCCCTTAAAGGTCTCTGGTTCCTGCCCACTCCCTCAAGCCTACTCCCTCAGGCCTACTCCCTCAGACCTCCTCCTGTCGAGTTTGCTCTCTCAAGCTTGATCTGGCCTCTCAAACTTTATTTTTATATTGTGCTGGAGACTCACTTCAGAGCCTTGGACATGCTACTGAAATACATCACTATTGTCATACATCATTTTTATCAAACTAGAAAAAAATTGTTGTTATTGCTGTTGTTAATTGTAGCACACCAAACCGGAATGATCAACTTACTGAAACAAATTTTCCTAGGGCCCAATTCTGACATGTTCCCTCACACATGAGCCACTTTATGTCTCTGCTGAGGGTTGTGCATCTCTAGTGTACACTCTTGGGCAGAAAATTCTTTAAGCTTTGCTAACTGTTCTTTACGTATCACTTGGTTTCTTGTTTCTGTTCCTTTGGATTATAAAGGCAACTAACTTTGAAAATAAAGTAACAACAGCAAAAACAACAGACTAAAACTCAGAGTGCAGATTAATCTCTCCATTCTGAATATTTATGCTAACAATTCATACTTGCATTAATGCAGATGTGTATGCTATCTTTGAGAGTTTATGTGTTTTCAGAACAAGGGAACCAAACAACAATGAAAATGTGTGGCCCAGGTGATCCAGCATCTCAGAGTGCATCTGTTACAGTTTCCTCAGAGTTTTGTATCCACAACAGCTTCAAGGCTTCTGGCTGAGATGGTCCAGCATCACAGACTATTCTAGCCAGGACTTGACCATTATCCTAATTTTCTCAGGGTCCTCCAAAGATTCCAGTACCCCCAAAGAACAGGAAACAGTCTAGAGAACACAAGACCCACATTCCCAAGAGGTGGGGTGGGTAGTTTTTAGTCATTTGCTGGGTTAAAGATGTTTTTCACAACCAAAATTGGTTAGAAATTGTTGGTTACAAATTGTTACTGGTCATGGTGAGGGAGAAAGCTAAACAAAGGAAATTCAGGGATATCTTCCTGAAGGGAAAAAGAGGGGAATATAGTATAGAAATGAAGGGATAAAAGGGTGGATTGTTGAACCTACTTTTCAACAACCACTAGTCTCAAATACTTTACACCGCTTTGAATTTATTTTGTGTATTGTTACAAATTTAAGGTTATTTTTGTTATACTAAATATATGTTTCTACTCTTCTTAAATGTAGTGTGCTAATGCAGCTCAATTAAAAATGTAACGTATAATTAAGAAATGCAGGTTAGTAGTAAAAAAAAAAAAGAAGCTACACCCATACGGTCTCAGCAATATGACAGCCTGAACACTCTCTGAATAAGAACAACAGCAAGCATGGGCAGGAGAAAGTTCACAGGCCTCAGCCTTACCCAAAATACTATAGGCAACTGAAGAAATCTGGAGCAAGAGAAACAGTCTCCCCCAAGGAAGAGCACAGCAACTGATTATACAACACCAAATAGTCATCCCTGAGAACATACATAGAAATAATATTATACAGACCAAGCAGGTTATATTTAAGAATATACATGTATGTACATACACACATATGCATATAATGCAATTAATGAAAAAAGAGACTATGAATTTGAAGGAAAATGGAGACAAACGTATAGGAGGATTTGGAGGGAGGAGAGTGAAGGGGGAATATTGTAATTATATTATAATGTCAAAAGTAAAACAAACAAAAGAAAGTTATTGAAATAACTATTAGAAATCACAGCTGCCAAGTTAATTCTTAAGTTTTATTTATATTTTTAAAAATTAGCCGTAGCTGGGGACAAGATAATTGTTTGAGGCTATTCTAGGCTACACAGTCAGTTTCAAGCCAGCCTAGACTCTCCTTCAAACATGAATAAAAGTTTAGTTAATTTCAATAATACAAGTAAACATTTAAATGTCTGGCTTTTTATTTTATGTGTACAAGCGTCTTGTCTGCATGTATGGATGTGCTCCTCATGTGTGCCTGGAGCCTGGGGATTCCAGGAGAGGTCACCAGATTCCCTGGAACTGGAGTTATATAGAGATGGCTGTGACCCATCATCCATGTGCTTGGAACTGAATTCAGGACCTCTGCAAGAGCAGCAGCCAGAATTCTTAACTGCCAAGCCATCTCTTCAGCTGCAATGAAATTGATTTCTTAAAGCCTAGTGGCCTGGTTTGAATCAGAGAGTTTCATGACTTATATTGATAATTTTGTTTTTACATCAGTGATGATCCCATTTTCTAGAATGTCATCTTTGTCAAATTATACTACTAACTTTTAGTTCACTGATCTTCATAGTCTGCAATGATCGATTTTAGGGTTCCTGTTGTTGGTGCTGCTGCCGTTGTTCTTTTGAGACAAGGTCTCACTGCATTACCCAGGTTGACTCAGGCATCCTTGAACTCATTATCCTCCTGTTTATGCACCCACAAGTCCTGTTGTTATAAGTGTCCACCCCCAGGAGTGACTTAATAGCTTGTTTTGTATAGGATTCTGATTTCTGTCAAAGGGAGTTCATAAAAAGAGATAAGTAGATTTCTGAAGTCATTTTTCCATATCAAAAGCAAGCAGATCCTAATGCTATCCAGCTGTCAGCATGGAGGTGGGTGCTGGAACGCCATGCTTTGTTGTAGTCATATAGCTGTAAGAGTATGGTAGAGCTAAGATCCTTTCTGCCACTCATACCACAAACCTTCACCATTAAATCTCTGTCCTCCACATGTACATACATACAGTAGCACACAGCCACACGAGCATCTCTATAACACACATGCGTACAGAGAGAGAGAGAGAGAGAGAGAGAGAGAGAGAGAACACATGGCTTGGGTTTTTGCCAGGACCATGCTGACATAAGCTGAACACTGGGATCCTGAATACCTACTGTAATTGCTGGCTGGCTAATAAAGACCCTTATTGCTTAAACTCATGTCCAAGCAGTCTTCTGTAGTGGATATCCCACAACATTTCTGGAGGTCCCACTGAGATCCCAAAGACTAGAACTTGAGACACCGAGATCTCAGAGTCCCCTCTGAGCTGGGAAGAGTGGGTGAACAGAAGAGTCCCAGGGGGCATGCAAACTGAGATGTTTCAGGGCTCCGGGACTCAAGTTGATCAACTGTTGCTTAACAATTTGGAGGAGTAGGAGTCTGACACCGCCACCAGTTGCCTAATGTGTCACCTCTAGAGCTAAGTCTGATTGAGGTGCCTTATGTTTGGAGTGGTTAGAGGCAGCCCTGATCCAGTGTCCTGGATCCATGTGAGACATCACTAGATTGCTAATGTTTGTTCAGGTGTATCAATGTGTGGTAGCTGTTCCTGGTTGTCTGTGTGTGTGTGTGTGTCTTTTTACATGTTTCTATCAGTTCTGCCTCTCTATATTAACCAGTGGCTCTCTCTCTTGTGAGGTCACCCATGGATTAATAAAATAACTATACCTCGTGTTGGAGGTCCAAATCCTTTTCACTCTGCCAGGTTGCCCAAAGAACTCCCCCAAACCTCTGTCTGTCCCCTTCACAGAGTGCTAGCTTATTTTATCTATGACTCTGTCTCACAGTCAGCCCCAATTGGTCCCCATGTTGAGGCTGGGAGGGGCCAAGACTCTCATCCAGGGCTCCATGCCTTCTACACAGAATGCACACAGGGGGCACAAAATAGTTCCCCAAGAAGCCCCTCAGCTTCTGCACCTGCTCTAAGCACCCCCCAGGAAAATGGAAAAGAAGTACATCATTCCTCTTTCATGATTCATGACATTTTCAACCAATTGTCAGTATAATTGGAAAATTCAAAACCCATCATTCTCTTCAAAAAGTAGAAAAACTGCTTATGGGGACTGGGCAGGGAGATCACTGATGGACAATGCAGCCTGGACAGATTGGATTTTCCCTTCTACCAGACACTGACAAAGGAGACTTTAAACAATTTTTTGCTAGGTCCTTCTCAAAAGTATTAAAGACTGCTGTGAAAACCATTTCCTTTCTCACCCCAGTTGGCCCCAGACATTAACAAAGGTTATAAAGTTAAAAAAAATTAAAGATATCAGCAGGTACTAGTTGCTAGAGGCAGCTAAAAATGATGCTTTAACTACAGAGAACTGGTTGGGAGACAATCCACTGTCATCTTTGCTAATGATGAAACAGACTCACAGAAACCGCAAAACATTGATGTGTTACCCTCTGTCAGAAGAAAATCTCACTGAAAGTCCTGCCTCCCAATCAAAAGATACAGCAAAGATCCCCAGGGTTGTGGGCAGAAACCAACTCCCCAAGTCTGGCCTAACATCAAGTTCCTCCATGCTGCCTGGGTTGGAGACACAGGCATCCTTGGTGCCCTGCCACACCCTGAAACATGCCTCCCCTGTTTATGAAGAAACCTAGGACCTCTGATTCTTATTAGTCTGATTCCTCCAGAGAAACAGGTGTGCACTGTCTTAAACCTAAAAGATGCATTTTTTTTCAGCCTCCCAGTGCCTGGCAGAGGTGAGTCAACCGATCTTTGCTTTTAAACGGACAGACACAGACGGAGGTTACAATGCACAACATACCTGGACCAGTTTGTCCCAAGAATTATGGTATGCCTAGACTGGACAGACTGGCTCAGGATTTTTCTTTTTTTTTTGTCTGCCATATGTAATTTTATTCAATGAATTTTTAAATGCAATATGAAAATGTTCATTAAAATGTTTTATTTTGTGATTAACTATACATGAATATATACATGCAGATTAATTTTTAAAATTAAATGAGTAGTTTGGTTTGCAAACCTTCTGTCATGACATTATGTATTTACATTAGCATCTAGATGCGAGTTTTGAGCTCAAGTAAATCCAAAACAGAGATCCTTACTCAGAAAGGGTCCAAATGAGAGGCCAATACCCAGGGAACTGATTTCACTGAGATCCAGCCTGTCAGGGGAGGATAAAAGCACTTGCTACTTTTTATAGCTACCCTTTATGAGTGGGTTTCAGTGTTCCCCGATATGGGCTGAAACTGCGCAATCAGTAGCTAAAAAGCTCCTCCAGGAACCGGTTGCCTGACTTGGCCTCTCTCTAGCAACTGGTGTCAACAATGTCCCACCTTTCATAGCCAAAACCTCTATGAAATCTCTATAGCTTTTACTGTTAAAAGTAATTGTAAAATATGTAATAGTAAAAACTCTAGAAACAGATTGAAAGCTTTATTGTGCATATTAACCTCAAAGTTCTGAGAAGAGTAAAAAAAAAAAGTAACAAGGCATTAAAAGAAAAACCACAAACTCACATTAGAGTCCAGTGAAGGGTGAATAGACTTTATTTATTTATTTGTCTGTTTGTTTGTTTATTTAGGCGTGCTGCACTCCACATAGGGAGTGAGAGATTTATGTGAGATTATGTTTGGAAGACCTTGCTTCCCTGGCTCAGAGAGCATCAGTTGGCAGAAGTCTCAAACTATTTCTCTCTCAAGCCACTAGAGGCCCTCCAGTCCTCCATTCATCAGAGGATTCAAGAGACCCAGCTGACCTCAGAATCCACCACCAGTTTCCCATTATTTAGTATAGTGACACCATCTGGTAACCAATGAGTAACCAACTGGGTGCTGAAACCTATTTTAAAAGGGCCCTACATAGTGATTCTGTTAGCTTGAGTCTTATGTTTAGTATAAATACAGGGTCATGGTCCAACCCACACCACCCACAGGATTGGACCTTGGGAACCGAGGAAGACAGATACAGGGAAGGTATTAGCCAATATGACTGCAGACCAGTAACCCATATTCATTTTGACCTTTGCTCACTGATGCCCACTTTAAATTTCTGGTTTATTGGGGAAAAAAGATGTGGGAGTTTACGTGTTGGACTAGGAATACAGAGTTTACAATTGTATGCACGCCCTACAGCAGAGGCCCCTCGTTGCCATGAAGTTTTCATTGCAAAAACTGGAATTGTAAAACTGAGGTTTCCTTTAAAACTCCTTTAAAAAAGATTCTTGTCTTTGGGAAATAGGGACAACCTGGGGAATCAGACTTTCCACCTCTCTTAGTTTGGGTTTCTACTGCTGTGAAGAGACAGCATGACCAAAGCAAATCTTATAAAGCAAAACACTTAATTGGGGCTGGTTTACAGTTTCAGAGGTTAAGTCCCTCATCATGGTAGAACATGGTGGCATGCAGGCAGACATGGTGCTGGAGAAGGAGCTGAGAGTCCTACATCTTGATTCAAAAACAGCAGGAGAGACTGTGTCCAACACCAGGCATAGCCTGAGCATGTGAGACCTGAAAATCCACTTCCATAGTGACACACTTCCCTCCAACAAGGCCACACCTACTCCAACAAAGCCACACCCTTTATAGTGCAACTCCCTCTGGACCAAGCATTCAAACACAAGAGCCTGTGGGGCCATACCTATTTAAACCACCACAATATCCCAGAAAACGATCCTAGGAATAGATTAAAACTACCCACCCTGATGGAGGAAGGTCATTGGTTAATTATAATAAAGAAACTGCTTGGCTCTCCTAGGTTAAAACATAGGTGGGTGGAGTAAACAGAACAGAATGCTGGGAGGAAGAGGAAGAGAGCTCAGACTCGACAGCTCTGCTCTCTGGAGCAGATGCCATGCTCCCCTCTCCCGGGCACATGCGATGAAGCTCCGACACAGGATGGATGTAGGCTAGAATCTCCCTGGTAAGCCACCTCGTGGGCTACACAGATTATTAGAAATGGACTAGTCCAGGTGCAAGAGTTAGCCAAGAAGAGGCTAGATATAATGGGTCAAGCAGTGTTTAAAAGAATACAATTTGTGTGTAATTATTTCGAGGCATAAGCTAGCAGGCGGCCAGGGTGCTGGGGATGAAGCCCCGCTGCCCATATTACAACACCACCCAGGTCTCTAAACATTTGGGTCCTAAAAGATCTACCCCTGCCAAAGCCCCAACCAACTATCCCCTCAAAAGACTTAACACATTTGGGGCCAGAATTCCACCTCCCAATATCCAGGAAGCTGAGGGTTTCTCATCATTATTTCCAACTCTTGACAAGATCCACCACTTAGTTAATCATTCCTAGCCAACAATCATGCAGGACTGCTTGATCTACAGCCCATGTACTACACAGGGGTAGGAACTAACCACACTGTTAGCCTATTGACTTACAAAACTCGCTGTTACTGAGGGCAGCTCAAATTAATGTTTGAGGACTTTCAAGGGATTGAAACTTGTCTGCTATACAAAACCTTTAATCTAGGCACTTCCCCCTTCTTCTGATACCTGCTGTTCTTGCCTTGTGGGTTAACTCATCCGGACAACAGCAATATTATTGAGCACATGAAACTACTTTGTGGCCATGTATTAATGGTTTGACTAAATATATTTGTTCTGATACTTTATATAATATAGACCATAAATAAACAAGGTGGGGGATTAGATAATTGGTACAGGTCTCTGCTCTTTTGGTCCCCCTGGCTAACTACTCTGAGATCAGCACTGGCTGGATCTTTACTTCTCATTCTAATTGGATTAACAGAGGGGCTATCATCATAAACTATATGGCCAATTATGAATCAATTCAATAAAATTAATGGTCCTTAGAATCAACTACACCTCTTTCTTTAGAGTAGGATGAATCCATGATATGACTCATTTATTAAGAGGGTGGAAAGTAACAGGCCCCCAGACCGTAATAGTTCCTCAGACCTTAGTATAACTGACTCAGTGATGGAAGTATCACTCAGGTTGTAAACCTCGGTGTGTCGCCAGTACCATTTGACAAAACTAAAATAAAAACCTAAGTCATCAGAATCCATAGTTCTGGGAAAGTATCTAAATGTACTAACCTTGCTTTTTGGCTCCTGAAGTTCTGCTTCTGGCTAACTGTTCTTGTTCACCAAAGTGTGTCAACCCAGGGCATGTTTTTTGTGCTTACAAGCTCACCCAGAGAAAGGCTCGGGACTACACCAGGACCCTGAACATCCAGTGTAGTTGCCTTTCTACTAGCTTAAACTCATGTCTAAGCAGTCTGCTCTGGTGAACACCCCACAACAGAAACCTGTCCACAAACAACTTGACAATAGTACAGGCTGTTGAATTATGCACCTGAAAAGTGGTGTAGACAGATAGTTTTGTTTCTGTGTCTTCAGACAATTCTAAAATGAAAACAAACAAAGCATGTGGCCAGCCAGCACTTTCATAACTTACTTTCATATGGAAACTTCATGAAATATTTCATCTTGATCCCTACAAGACATTGTCACTGTCCCCGGCATGGTGGAGACACTCAGGCTGAGTTTTAAGAGAAAAAAAAGAAAGAACGCCTGATGGTGCACAAAAATCATCTCAGCTACCGAGGAACTGAGGCAGGTCAGTCATTGGTTATTATAAAGAGAGTCTTGAGGGAAGGGGATGTGAGCAGAATCAGGAGGCCTTGAACACAAGCATTGAACACTGGCAACAACAGTTGTATGTGCCTAAGAAGTAAACATTCAGAAAAAAAAACATATCTGTCCTGAGAAAAATAAGGAAATGAAATCTTGGGGGATGGGAAGAGCTACCTGTTTATTACTACTGACCCGGGGAAGAAAAATGGCCTAGTGGAAGCAGGGGTGGGAGTCTGGTATGCTATCAGCGGTGGCTGGTTAAGGTACCCTTAGGCAACCTTGTAGGCAACTTGAAGTCAACCTGCTGCCTAAACAGCTTACGGGCTCCTTCTTAGTCATGATTGACTTTATACTGAAGGTGGGCTTTGCAGGAGAACCTTTCCCCCGTATCTTTAACACCACATTTGAGACCTTTGCAGTCTCCTGAACAAGAATAATGTATGATTAGAGAGGAGTTGCAAGGGGCAGATGCACAGCTCACTGTCAGATGTCAGAATGCAGACTTTAGTTCATCCTGAGAACACACAGAGATGGCATTAAGGACTTGGAACTGCTCCTAAGTTGTCATGCCATCCAATCCTGGAAGAAGCCCTCAAAAATACCAAGTTTGGAGAAGAGACATTGGATTCAGCTGATCGTCTGCCATGACACACAGTTGGTGCTTCCTATGGGTGAAATGCATAAAGTGTGTTATATTTGCCTATGGCTTTCTGAATGGAACCCACCCTCACACACCATAGGAAAATGTATATCCCTGAACAATCCTAGTAGCCCCATAGTATGATTGAGTAATCAGAAAACATCACCTATGCTGACTCTACATAAATTCTGGTCTCAGTGGCACCGGAATTGCTTGCTCATTTTTTTTCCATAATCACATTAACTAGCCCTTATGTTAAACCAGTTCCTTTCCCTCATTTATTTCAGGCATGGCTTCACAACAGGAATCCACAACAAAGAAAAACCAGAGAAGAGTAATGTTCATGCATGAATCACGTGGGAGCCAGGACATATTCATAATATTCATGGATTTTGTGGGTTTCAAGGAATTTTTGGGTAGGATGTAGGAATGTGAATTTTCAAGTTCCTGAATCCACCACAAGTGACCACTCTTTATGTTTAAAATTAAAAGAAGTTTTGTATGGTGTTTTTTTCCCTGGTGGTCTTGGACTCTGTAACACCACCTGCACGTTTGATGTATGCTTTGAATGAATTTCATGATAAAGCAAATTATTGTTCATTTAAAAAAATATAAATAGAAATTTGATTCCCATTGTAAACCATGTAGTTGTTGACATGCTTCAGGAAATAAAACGGATGCCCACCTTCCTACTTCTACTCTGTGATCCTTCTCTTTCCTGGGCACTAGTAACCAGGTTTCCCTGCACCTCTCTGGCGTCTCTCATTTCCTTCACATTGTGAGTATCACCTTTCCATCTCCTCTCAGCTAACTCTGAACAGTTGCATAATTTTGGATTCAAAGTCTTATCTTTAAAACACTTGCTTTTACTATGGCTGCAGTGTCAAGTTCGACCTCATGGCTTCTTAGTTCTATCTACATCCCTGCTTTCCAAGATATTCTTCACGAGGAAAAGATGCTATGCCCAAGTAGGCTACATCACTGATCCCCAAAGTGCAAGGTAGGATGGTGACAGTCAACTAGGAAACTGCAGCAGAATGAAGATAGAAACCCATTCTGCACATAAAAGGTATATGGTCACCATATCCCCCTATGCTGCTGTAGAAGAGAGGTCATTTCTCCAAGCTTTGGACTTCTCTTTTGGCTTCCATTAGCAGAACAAAATGTCTCATTCTATGTAAATGGAATGACAAATGCAATTAGTGCTTTGGTAAATCTTAGTATTTATTTTTATTGTATGTGACAAGACAGTGTTTTCATGGCCAACAGGATTGCCCAAGATATTACTGGCACAAGAGGAACTGTTGTGATGCCTTAGCAACAGAGGCACTCTCGGGATCTTTATGCTTCTTGGGTGGAAAGTTGTTCAAGGGACCAGATGTGTCACTGCTGAGTAGGAATTCCATCTGCTTGTTCCTGTATTTAGACCTCCTATTCTTAAACCAAGCCTGAAATAAGACCAAGATGGAGGCCGGGTTATCATGCTGAGTAACTAATGTTATGGTGGTAAAACACACGCAACTTTATAGGGGATTGGCATTCTCCCCTCCACAGAACAGAGTTTCCCATTCCTCGCAAACTTCAAGACTGCAAGTATTACCCAGGGTGGAGGATGTGGTCATAGCCCACGAAATCTTGCTTTCCACCACTAGAGACTGTCCACACACAGACTCAGCACACATAGCAACAGGCCCACTCTTCTGCAGAAGCCTTTGGAAAAACAAGCTATCCGCCAACGCCTGAACTCTATCGGGCTCATTCTTTAGACAGACTTTCAAACCTGTCAGTCATCGCTTTCTTCATAATGAAAGATTTGGAGCACTATCTCAGAGTTGACACAAGATACCAAGCTGGGGAGTTTAAATTCAGAGCTGCCTTTTTTTGAGCCATCTTACTAAAACCTTACAAAAGAAAATCAGAAGAACCAGCCACAAGGGCTTTTCAGCTCTTGTCCCACATTCTTTTCACCTTGCTTAAACAATTTTCCTCGTAGAAAGGCAAGCCATCCCTGCTCCAAATTTACTCACTCATTCTTTGAGCAGTTAGTAACAACTAACTCTTATTCCTGCCATCATGTAAGTATTTCCATGGCAATCCTGAGTGCCAACATGACTCCAGGCAGAAATATTATGTAGAAGATCTTTTTGTCACACATAGTTCATCATTAATTAGGGGACATGCAGGTGTGTATGACATGCATACATCATAATTATACCTCGATCTGCTATATTTAGACAGACATAAACATAATTCCTCTCACACAGAAAATGGGAGATACGGTTTCTTGGTTTTGCTTTCCTTTGGGGGAAACCTATTCCTTTACTTCCAGAAACAGGGAAGAAACACTAGCTGGAGTTTACTTTTGCAAACACTTTCTTGTAACGGCGTAAACGAATGCAGACAGATTGTAAATATATATATAGCTGTAATGGCAAAATAGACTTACAGAACCACCGTTCCCGCGGAGACCAGGAAAGCAGAAAGGGCCGGTTGGGAGCATGCTTGCCAAATTTATAGGCCAACATTAGCCCGAGGTGAACACGCCCCCTAAGGGGCGGGACTTATCCCTACACTTTCTACTTCCAAAGAGCACATTAGTCCAACTCTTGTATGCCCGCACAAAACATTCAAAAAAGACCCAGGAACTTCAGGTGTAGAAGACAAGGCCAGGCCTGTCCTGAAGCAGATCTGAGATGTGCAGGAGGTCCTTCTTTCTATGTGTTGCTTGTATTGGTTAATCAATAAAGAAACTGCTTGATCTGAAAGGGCACAACTTAGGTAGGTGGAGAAGACAGAACTGAATGCTGGGAAGAAGAAAGCCGAGTCAGAGAGGCGCCATGGATCCTCTGCCTGAGATGGAAAATGGTTAGAATCTTTCCTGGTAAGCCACTGCCACATGGCGATATACAGATTAATTGAAATGGGTTAAACTAATATGTGAGAGTTAGCCAATAAAAGACTAGGGATAATGGGCCAAGCAGTGATTTAAGTCATACAGTTTCTGTGTGGTTATTTCAGGGCTAAGCAAACCAGGCAGCCTGGACGATCAAGCATGTCCCCCTCTCCTCTACCACAGAGATGTGCCTCTACTGACCTTCACCTTGCATTCGTCCACATGAATGAGCTCTGCAAGTGCTTTTCTGTGGAGAGAAAGGGACAGAGGTTAGCCATTGCCACATGGGGAGAGGGAAGGAGAGTGCACATATATGGCCTCTCTGCATTTTTATCTTGTTATCCCTAACCCCAGTTCAATAAATTCTCATTTAATCAGTTTTTCTTGCAGATAGGACTCTTTAAAAGTGACTTCATCTTGTCAAAACACTAAATATTGCTTTAAGAACTCCATAGCATAGCCAAGGAAGATCACTCGGTGGGTAAAGGGACCCCATGGTACTCCTGAAGATGAGATTCCAACCCCTGGTCCTCACACTAGGGAAGGAGAGAACAGACTCCCAGATTTCCCTCTTCATCCACATATTCAGGTATGTCATATTCACACACATAGTTAAAGTAAGTACGGTTCTAATAAGGAATTGGAGTTGAGAAACAGGCTGGGTTTTGACTATATTGTATGTATTTGCTTACAGCAGTGTCCAATTTTTTTCTGTGCAGCTATGCTTGTTTTGTGTGGATATTGGGTATGAGTATAAATTCAGGAAGACATGCTTGAATGGCAGTCATTTTGCTATAAAAATGATTTGTCATCATATATATATAATATTCTATAATATTATACACACGCGCGCACACACACACACACACACACACACACGAGGGGGATACACAAGTGCTCTAAAGACCAAATCTATTAGAGCTTGGGTGTTAAATTTTGAAGCCTCTTCTTCCCTTTGACCTTGTTGAGGTTGGGTTTTTCTTATTGTTCTGAGGCTATGCTGCCTACGAGGTCTACCTGGCTCACCATGTTGTGGTGGTTTTCTTGTGCCTGTCTCCCATCTGCCTGTAGGACTGATGGGATTTAGGTGCCCATCAGTACCTCTGGTGCTTTCTAATTGGGTTGCAAGTACAAACCGATCTTCAGGCTTGTTTTAAGCACTTTTACCCCATGAGCCATCTCTTCAGCTTCAACTTTATTGGATACACTATCTGTCCCTGGTCTCATATTCACTGTGGCCCCCAGAACCAGTCATGTCCTCACCTCCCCAGAACTAGGATTTCTTGTGGATGGTATTTTGTATTTGTTTAATCACATGAGAACAGAGTCGCTAACTGTTCAAAGCAGTAAACATAGAATTAATGTAGCCAGAATTTCAGTTTCTTGGTATATACCACCAAAGACTTAAAACCCAGAGGTAAAGAGATATATCTCCATAGACGCAAAGCACAATCCATGATTTCCTTTTGTGTGCCAGCCAAAGCAGTCAGACTCTGGATGAAAAGACAAAATGGTGCATTAGGCTAGAGAGGGGGTCAGGGATGATTGCAAAGCGCAAGGGTCTTGTTCCCCAAAACAGTTTTGAAAACACTGCAAGCTCTGCACTTTTGTCTTGGTTCGGATGGTTTCTTTTTAAAAAACAACTGTAAAATGAAAGAAATCCCCACCAGGAGCATTATGCTTCTTTTTCTTTTTCCAAAATGCATGGGAGGGTTTGACCTTTAGCCTCAGAGGCCACCTTTCTCACTCCCACCATAAATTCAGCTGAAGATTTTGCAGTTTCAGGGCCAAGAATAGAAGGAGGCCCAATCCAGGGACCAAACTAATCTCAGCTACTGAGGAGGTTGAGCCAGTGTTTCTCTGTGTTCTGGTTGTCCTGGAACTAGCTCTTGTAGACCAAGCTGATCTTGAACTCACAGAGATCCTCCTGCCTCTGCCTCTTGAGTGCCGGGATTAAAGGCTTGTGTCACCACTGTCTGGCCAGTATTTTTTTTAATGAAGAAAAGAGGTTAGGAGAAGGCAAAGGAGCTCAAAGTGCTGGAAAAAAGAGTGGATTCTTTAAAAGGCATGTACATACGTTTGGAATGCATCAGGATACTGGGTTTCTCGAAAAACTCTGTCCAGTTCACAAAGTTGCCTGTAGGTGAACTTGTGTTTCACACGTCGCTTGTTGGAGGGTTGAGAAACTGCTCCAGCGGCTTTCCCAGGCCCACCAAGCTTTCCCCGTCCAGGCTCACTGGGGATGGCCCGTGTTTTGTTTCTTTCATGGTAATAGTGATGTTCATATTCACGGTTCACGTAGTCTGTATCACCTAGCTCATGCAGAACTCGTACACCTCTTCCGTAGCATCTACGGGCTGCTGCTGCAGCTAGCCTCTGCTGAGATTCGGTCATTATTTCTTCCTCATAGAAGCCCACCCCATAATAGTCGAAGTCGAAGTAGACGTACTTGCTCTCCATCATCAGAGCGTTGCAAACAGAAACCACTGAGAAGCACCTCCCAATTCCACGTGCGAAAATTGTTACATCAGGCTGCGCATGTTCCACAGTACTCCTGGGTGTGGCTAGTACAGGCCCAGAAGTGGGGGGGGTATGTGTGGGCGTAAAAAGCTGGGTCCACCCCACAGGAGAAGACAGTTGCAACTAGGAGGCATGGCAAAAGGATTACTGCCTTTAAGATTTCTCCAAGAACTAGGACCCGACTTGGACCTGGGTTTCAGAGAGGCTCCCCAACGAGGACTAACAAAAGATTTTAAGGTTATTTGGCAGAATAGGATAGGTACAGAAATTCAGGAGAACTCTGTGTCAAACTTGGACAATATCTCATGACCCAACCTTCCAATGTCACAAGTCTGTGTTTTCCCCGCTGGGAATGAAGTTGGCAGTGAAAATTAGGGGGCTGTTCTCTGTATTTCTTTGAAGACACTGAATGCAGAGTTGGCTTGGTCCATCTAGGCACAGGAGTAGAAATTAAAGCATTTTCCTTGGTAAGATCCAGTACCAAAGAACCCCCCCCCACTCACACACACACATACACACACAATGATCACTGTGAGAAAAATCGATGTTAGATTTTTAAAATAGAATATCTGTCAGAATTTACACATAATACCCCGTCTAGTAATGATCTCCAACAAAAATGATGATATATTATGAGGGTCTTGCCCTCTTTGTGTTGCAGGGAATATTAAAACTTCAAATTGAGAGAGCATTTGAACATTTCTCTAGAATACTTTATACAGAGGTTAAATAAACACATACACTAGGCAATTATTTTCTTTTTTTATTTTCTTTGTTTTAAAAAATGAATAGTTTCTTATATCCTGACCACAGTTTGCTTCCCTTCTCTCCTCCCGTCGCCTCCCCTCTGGCCCTTCCTCCTCTGTTTCTTTACAGAAGAGGGTAGGCCTCCCATTGATACCAACTAAGCCTGGCATATCAAGTTGCAGTAAGACAAAGCATCTCCATTCATATTAAAGCTGTGCAAGCAACCCAGTATGAGGAATAGGGTCCTGAAAGCTGGCAAAAGAGTCAAAGACAGCCCCAGTTCCCACTGTTAGGAGTTCACAAGAAGATACAACTGTCACATATATGCAGAAGGCTTAGGTCAGTCCCATGCAGGCTCTCTGGTTGTTGTCTCTATGAGCTCCTATGAGCCCAGGTTAGATTATTCTGTGGGTTTTCTTGTGATGTCCTTGACCCTTCTGGTTCCTACAGTCCTTCCTCTTTTCACCGGGATTTCCTGAGCTTGGTCTAATGTTTGCCTTTGGGTCGCCATCTGTTTCCTTCAGGTGCTGCATGAAGCCTCTGTGGTGATAATTGAACTAGATACTGATCTATGAGTATAGCTGAATACCATTAGGAATCAATTCATTGATTTTTTTTTTTTTGGTCAGTCATGTTTGGTTCTATCCTAGTCTCTGGACACTCTAGCCTCTGGATCCCAGTGTTCTGGGCAGTGTCAGAGGTGAGCTCTCTTTTGTGGCATGAGTCTCAAGCTGAACTGTTTGGCCACTCCCACAAGTTCTGTGCCACTTTTACCCCTGCACTTCATGTAGGTAGGACATATTGCAGGTCGAAGGCTTTGTGGCTCGTTTTTGGGTCCCAATTTACCCACTGGAAGTCTTGCCTGGTTACAGGACATGACCAGCTGAGGCTCCATATCCCCCATTGCTAGAAGTCTTTGCCTCATATCGTGTGAAACAATTCTATATTCTGTCAATTGTATCTTAAATAAACACTGATTGGCCAGTACCAGGCAGGAAATATAGGTGGGACAACCAGACAGGATGTAAGGGGGGGGGGGGGGGCAATGAGAACAGGAGAATGCTGGGAAGAAGGAAGCTCATTCCTCCCCAGTTCTGCCCAGATCACGGAAGAAGCAGGATGTGACCTGCCCACCTGAAAAAAATACTGAGCCATGTGACTAACATATATAAGAATAATTGGCTAATATATGTTATAACAGCTAATAAAAAGCCTGAGCTAATGGGCCAATCAGTTTATGATTAATGTAGACTTCTGTGTATTTTCTTTGGGACTTGCTGGCTGTGGGAACTGGGCAGGACAGAAACCCCAACAAGCAGACCCTAATGTTACAGAATGGCGCTCCAACGTGGTAAACTGACTTCACGTAAAATAGCAAGTTATCAAAATGCAAATTTTAAGATGTACTGCTGACAGATTTTTCTTTGGGCCACCAGCTCACAAGAAAAATGACATAGAGATTTATTATTAATTATAAAAGCTCATATTTAACTTAGGCTTGCTCCTAACTAGTTGTTAAAACTTAAATTAACCAATATTTTTAAATCTATGTTCTTTTATGTGTCTTAGTTAACTTTACTCTGTATTGCCCATTCTGCTTCCTCTCCATCAGACTGATGGCTCCACCTTTCTTTTTTTTTATTTTTATTTTTTTTTAATTTTATTTATTAAAGATTTCTGCCTCCTCCCCACCACCGCCTCCATTTCCCTCCCCCTCCCCTGATCAACTCCCCTCCCCTATCAGCCTGAAGAGCAGTCAGGGTTCCCTGCCCTGTGGGAAGTCCAAGGACCACCCACCTCCATCCAGGTCTAGTAAGGTGAGCATCTTCTTCTAAGGGCTTTCTCTGTCCCCAGAAGTCCCTGATATACTTTCTGCTTAACTACTGGCAATTTAGGTTTCTATTTTAAAAAAATCACAATGACACATCTTCATACAGCGTAAGGGAATATTCCACAACATTTCCCCTTTTACTGTGTTACAGATTTTAAATGTAATACAGTAAAACTATATACAATAAGAGTAATTTTCAGGAAAGAATTATATTCACAATGTCCAGTTCATTTTTATTTGGCAAATTTAGAGAAAATACTCCATGATTGTCCCATCTTAGTCCAAAGTTTTATTCCTAAGTCATTTTTGTAATAACTTGTATTACTATCCTAAAATATCATTTTAAATATTAAAATACCTTGCTAGATAAACAATCTAAGCTTTTATGTTTTTCAACCTTATAAACTTTATATCTCTTAGGTAAGTTTCTTTTCTGAATTTGGTAACAAGGAAAACTTCAAAACTTTAACTGTCTAGTCTTTAATCCCCATCAGAGACCCAAGAAGGATAAAATATTACTTGAGTAAACAGGAAGTACAGTGAAAGCAATTTCCAAAACTATAGAAATGACAGAGATATCTGGTTGCCTAGACAGTCACCTCAAGGTTATACTGAAATGTTCAGGCCTAGAATATCTGACAGGCTTTTCTGTAAAGCAGGAATTTTGAAGGACAATCATAAATTGTCTTAGTAAAGTTTGGCAGTCGCTTTTTTGTGTCCTTATCCAGTTTGGACAGCATAAGGTCAGCAGTCGAAGCAAGGACAGCCCCTTGCCCAAATGGCTAGCTTTTGTCACAAATAAAGTAAACTCCATATGGAGGTTCTTCAATGATCATCAACCTTTTTTGAAGTAGATTGGTGGTGCCAGGAGCAGACATGTTACAATGTCATGAAAAGCCTTATGTTAGTATAGAATTTTAAATTTTATATGTTGTAGGTCTTTGAAGTGTTTGAAGATCACTTATCTATCTAAAATATATCTCTGTATGATCTTGAAACCATACCTAACATGACTATAAATTTGATTTTTATAGACAACTATTCACCCATACTTCTTTTTTATTCTAAATAGATTTTAAGTACTAAAACTTTAGATTTTTAAATGAGTTGTAAAAGCACAATACCATAAACAAGAGTAGAAACAAAATGTAATATAACAAAAATAACCTTAAATTTGTATCAATATACAAAAATCCATACAAATGTAAAATACTTGAGACTAGTGGTTGTTTGAAAGTAAACTCAACAATTTACCCTTTTATCTCATTGTTTCTATGTTTATGCCCTATTTTCCCTTTAGAAAAAGATTCTTGAATCTAGTGTTTGCTCAACTTTTTCCATGACCATGACCAATAACAACATGTAACCAACCTCACTAAATGATGACAAACATCCATAATCCATTGAACAACCAAAACCCACCCACCCCACCTTTTGGGACTGTAAGCATTATGTTCTCTAGACTGCTTCCTGTTGTGGAGGAGCAAAGGCATCTTGGGGGACCCTGAGAAAACTGGGATAATGGTCAAGTCCTGGGGGAATTAGCTTCATTATTTTTTGTTTCATCTATGTGTAATGGGAAAGTGTAGAGCCTATTAGAAGTCTTGGCTAGAGTACTGAGGCTAGACCTTCTCAGCCATCAGCCTCGAAGCTGTTTTAGATGCAGAACTCTGAGAAAACTGTAACAGAGGCACTCTGAGAGGCTGGATTACTTAGGGCAACCATTTTCATTGGTGTTTGGTCCTTTTGCTCTGAAAATACACACATTTTTAAAAGTAACAAACATATCTTCGTTATTACAAGTATGGAATGTGTGGCGTAAACAAGTCAGTTAAAAATTGTTAGGAGTGATTGTCACAAGCTATTGTGGGCCATGATACAATTATAGTCTATAGCAATTGATAATTCAGATGTCAACACAACAGATGAATGGTTCTCTGTTGGAGGAATACTGCCAAGCATGGCCTGCAGGGCTATTGACTCTGAAACTGTTGCTTTCATCTGTCATTTTATTTTTGCAATAGCAGCTATGATATCTCCTCATCACCATCATTTTAATGTAATGTCTACATGTAATATCATGATTATATCTTAGTCTTATGGGCACACATATTTGTGTATGGTCAGTAAGATGACTTCTATAGTGGAATTTCATTTGTATTTTAATAAATAAAGCTTGCTTGAGGATTAGAAAAGTAAAATAGCCACACTGGCTAGCCTTACAGATCAGGCAGCAATGATACACACCTTTAATCCCAGTATCCACAATGACACACACCTTTAATCCCAGTACTAGAGATGATTATAAGACAGGAGACAGCTCTCAGCCTCAGTTTCATTCTGAGGTTTCCTGGAGGCGGGATAAGCATTTCGAGGTAAGAGCCAGTAGCTGATTGTTTTACTTTTCTGATCTTCAGGCAACCTTTACTTATTAAAATACAAATGAATGCCACTACAGACTTCTCATTTAGTTGTATAATTTTATGAATAGAAATATACTAAAATATGCTTAATAACTAGATCTGTTTTGTTCCATGTGGACTGTAAAACACTTAAGAGTTCTGTTCTCTGTCCTTAGCCCGAATGACAGGGCAAATTGGCAAGATGGAATGTCCTTATGGAGAGATCACAGGAGAAACTTTCACAGAGCAATATTTCAGGTGTCTGGCCTTGTGATATCATAGTCCTTCAAGAGATCAATAGCACCTATGCTGCCCTAAGCTTCCTTCACCAAGAAGGTTAAGTTTGCTCTAACTCAAAGCAGCAATTAACACTTCGTACCAATCTTTGATACAAAATTTTAGATTCAGTACATTAAGTTTTTGTTTAGGTCCTGAGATTCAGGTGATAAGAAAAGGCTGTTTACTGCAAAACCATGTCCAGATATTACTAACCACACATAAGAAATGTAATAGTACACATATTCTTTGCCTCTGCCTTAGATCTCTCACTGCTTTAGTTTCTTCCCTTTATAACTTTTGTAAGGATCCCTTTAAGAGGTAAATAGAATTTTTACAACCCCCAGCTGTTATCAGTCACCAGTTAATCTGACTCAGTCTTGCCTCGTAGTTTTTTATTACTAATGAGTTGCTAATGAATGGGTGTGTGTGTGTGTGTGTGTGTGCGCGTGCGCGCGCGTGCGTGCGTTCATGTGTGCTTGGGAATTTGTAACAAAGAGGAAATAGAATGGAAAAGAGTAAAGAATGTGAAAGGATAAAGAAAAGAAGAAGGAGGAGGAGGAATGTAAAATAATTGGAACAAAAATGAATTGGAACAGAGATTTGTAACAGAGAAATGACATTGGAATTAGAATTGAGACAAAGAATTACAGTTAAGAAATATAGACAATTAGGACAAGAAAATTAGAATTAAAGCAGAATAATAAAGAACATGACTTGAACAACACATGTGTAAGCTCGTTCTGTAAAGAAAATTTCAAAGTTCCCCTCACTATGATATGGCCTCCAACCTGAACTCTGAGCCGTAGTTTTGTGAGCCAGACTCAAAGGCTACCAAAAAAGATGAGGTGGTTTTTTTTGTTCTATGTTTGAGCAGGTAAAAGACTTCTGTCATCTTTATATGTCCACCTGGACTACATAACTAAACTGTAATATAAATCTCTATTCATGTCATATGAAAGGATGGCATGCAATAATAAGTCATGAGAACTCTGGAGCCAACAAAATTTATCATGTCTCATCTCATCTCCAAGCTGTTCCCATGTAGAGGGATCAACTCATATGCCACTTGTCCTGTAGTCTTTCCTGGCTTCCTCCCCCATGTCTATAGCCAAGATACTCAGGAGGTCTCCCCCAGTCAAATCTGATCTCTATTAACCTTGAAGGATTCCATAGCTTTCATTTCCTGTGGAAACAAAAGCATAACCTCTTTCCCAACATAATACATTTTTTTTTTTAGAAAATGCCTCCACAAGATCAGGCTATAGGCAAACCTGAAGATCATTTTCTTTTTTTTTTTTAATTTATTTATTTATTAAGGATTTCTGCCTCGTCCCCACAACCGCTTCCCATTTTCCTCCCCCTCCCCATAATACATTTTTTACTTCCATTTTAAAGTTAAGGCATTCGTAAAGTATATAGGTTGGTTTAATTCATCAGTCCCTTCCACAATCCAATGTCTCTCAGAAACTGTTTTCTGTTCATTAGCATTCAAAAATTTGAAATTAACTAAGTGCCATATAAGGTCCAAATTCCCTGTCCCATCCTTATGTGACTTACTCTCTTTATTGCATTACTTCTCTCTTTAAGGACTTTAATTTGAAACTATCTATTGTTTATGACTGTCTATATCCTTCTTCCCTTTCTCTTAGGCCTATGCAAATTGTTAAACATATTCTAACCTATCGAGAGTCTTTTCCATCTGAACCCATTTTACTGTGTATCTGTAACCTCTTCCATCTGTATGAGCAAAATCTTAAACTGCTAAGCAGCTTAGATCATGGTGTGGTGGCAGCTCAAGCCCACAGGCAGTGGTCAGAGGACGTGTGTGTCTCCATACTGCAGCCCGCATGAGAGAGGACATGACTAGGAAGCTGCATTTGGTATTATTTTGTGTGTGTTTGGAATACTTTTCTCTGGCCTTATGTAGATATACGTGTCTGGACATCGGGCACCATATGTAGATGGACTTTTCTTTGGGCCACCAACTTACAAAAAATGACACAGATACCTATTATTAATTATAAAAGTTTGGCCTTAGCTTAGACTTGTTTCTAACTAGTTCTTATACCTTAAATGAACCCATATTTTAAAATCTGCATTCTTTTATGTGTCTCAGTTACCTTTACTCTGTGCTCCTCATCCTGCTTCCTCTCATCTGGCTGGCAACTCTGTTTTTCTACTTTGCAGAGCTCTCTATGTCTAGAAGTTCCTGCTATATCTCCTGCTTAACTATTGGCCATTTAGCTTTTTATTAAACCAATCATAATGGCACATCTTCATAAGGTGTAAAGGAGTATTCTGCAACAAGGTACAAAGCGTTTCTATTGAATGCTTCTTTTAAACTATCTCATATGACTATTTGGAGTCGTGCAATACCGAGAGTACATACACATAACCAATGCCACAAGACAGGTAAATGAATCGCAGGCTATCATTACGCCCCTGATCTCAACACTGTCTTCATAATAAGACTCTTATCAATGCCTACATAATAGAACAGGGAGGGATCTGTGGAAAGATTGCTGGAAATATGCATTTTAAAAGGTTTCATAGTAGATGAGAGTCATCTTTTCCCTTACGTGTGACCCACAGCTCTCTCTGCTCCCAGAACTTGACTGAGACCACACTGGGTAAACTGAGGGAGGGATAGAGCAACTCGGCCATCTTCAGCTTTCCAGTTTCTCCCTCCATCTGGTAATACTTAGATGGAAAATAAATATAATTTAAGCTCAACACAGCATGCCACAGGGCCTGCCTCCCAAGGCCACAGACCAGACTCAAGGCCAATCCTGAATGAGGCTAGAGAACCAGGCCTCCACTTTCTCAAAGCTTAGCATGAAGTAGGTGATCACAGTGGGTTTGCTGAAGGGCAAGGTGCTGTGTTATCTGTAAAGGGGTTCTCCAGGAATTTCTTTTTGCCCTAGTGGTGATGGGAACCAGTTCCTTATTCTGGAGAAGCATCACTCCCGAGGTACACAAACAGCTGTCTGCTATATAGGAGCATTTATAAAACAGGTTATTTTAAACTTTAATTTTATGAGTATGGATGTCTTGCCTGCATGTATGCCTGTATACAACATATGTACCTGGTACCCGGAGAGGCCACAAGAGGGCGTCAGACAACCTGGAGCTAATTACAGATAGTTGTGAGCTGTCATGTGTAGTGTAATTTATTTTAAACCGCCACAAAGAGAAGTCACACCATGCAACAGGGCTCACATGGGAGGAGAGAGAAGGGCCAGAAAAGGGGCCAGAGAGGGGGACAGAGAGGTTGGCAGAGACCGGTCCCTGGATACAAGAGTGGCAGAAAATGAAGAAAGAGAGGCAGAGAAATAGAGGGGGGGGGAGGGGAGAGAGAGAGAGAGAGAGAGAGAGAGAGAGAGAGAGAGAGAGAGGAGGTGGGAAAGCCCCACCTTTTAAAAGGGAATGTAGTGAATCTGCACAAGGGGTGCTCTTAGTGGCTGCAGCTGAGGACGTACCCTGTCAGGCCCCAAGGGCAAGCCAGATGTCTGAATACTAACAATGTGGGTCCTGGAACTTGAACCATGGTCGTCTGGAAGAGGTCCTTCTGTGTCATCTCTCCAGCTTCAGGAAACAGGTTTTTAAATCTCATTAGTTGAGTTGAAAGGTAGTGCACTTCTGAAGACTGGGCAAGGCCTTTGATCCAATCCCCATTGGCAATAAAAATCTCCTCCATAAAATTCTCCTTAAATATTGCTATGTGATTTGTTTTGACATTAGAATACTGTCTAATTTATTGACCAAACCTTTCTATGTCTGTTTGTAGGATTGGTTGAAGACAAGGAGCACCAAGTATAAGGAAAACCAGAAGCCATTGTGCTTAAGTTTGTGCCACCTAGTACCCAGAATAAGCCTGGTACCCAGATTAAGCCTCCATGGAGAATCAGGAACAGCTCTACACTTCCGTCCTTACCTGAGACCACATCAGGACAGATTCTTCTGGACTCACCAACAGCTGGATCATGGGAAAAACTGGATTACACAGACCAAAAGGACTTACTCATCAAGAACAATGAAAACATTTGCGGTTCAATACACCTGGGAATAATGCTCTCACAAGGCATAATCAAAAATGAAAGCATTTGAGCCTAGGAAGAGACTTTCAAAAGACACATGGAGTTCTACCCTATCCTCAGAGAGAAGAGGTCATCCCCAGAGGCCAAATCTTCCCTTACAAACTTTCACAGAAGCTGCCAGGAGCCACAATTCAGGAGTGTTATTCATTCATGGACAGAAAGCCAATGGGTCAGGAGTAAAGATGATCATGAAAGGTGTGCAGATATGCAACTGGTTGTGTCTCAGCTATAGAAACATAAGCATAAAATGAAAACTTGCCACCTATTTCTGAAATGAGGACAGGAAGGCTGGATTCCAGGCGAGCTATCAAAATAGGTACAAAGAGAAATGCTGAGCCCAAGGTCAAAGTTGGGTCAAGATCAAATCAGAGGCTATCTGAGACCCATTGGTTTACCAGATATGTAACTTAAGGTGACTAAGTGGGTGCTGGGATTGACATTCACTGTAGTATAAACTAGAAAAGTAAGAATTCATAGTCGACAAGTAGTGCTGGGGGCTGTGGATGGCTGAGTAAAGATACTTTGCCCAAGTCAATCCAAGGTGATCAGTCCAAGGCTTGCAAAGACGAGGATGCACAGCAGACATGGAGAGTGTTCAGCTATGTGGGACATCTGAACAGACCATGTGTGAGCTTTGCCATATTTGGACCAGGCAGATACAAAATCAGAAGTGCAGAGTCCTGGCCCAGTCTCAGAGAACTCAGGAAAGATGGTAGAGAGCTTGGTCATCTGTCAAGATGCCTGTAGGCACTGAGAATTCTGGGTGTCTGGAAGCAGGTTCCCCACTCCATGACCTCAGGAAAGCAGGGAAATAAAAACACATCATATGATAAAAATGGAGGAAAGTTCCAGTGAGTCTGAGGTGATACTCATGGCTGCTTAGACGGGGCTGTGAGGGAGAGCATGGGGAGCGGGACACGTCATGTGAGAGAGGGAGGGAGGGAGAGAGAGAGAGAGAGAGAGAGAGAGAGAGAGAGAATGCTGAGAATGTCCAGGAGTAGGGTGGAGAAAGGGCTGCACCCTGATGGAGTGAAGGGAGGTAAGGAAAGTGGCAGGAGGCAGGGGGAGACAAATGGGAAGCGTCAGCATTTCAATGTCAGGGATTCTACAGGATCAGAAGCTCTTTGACACTGCTGCAGGTGCTCTTGTCCTTGCAGGAGAGGTTAGGTACTTAAAGACTCACATAGGGACATAAGAAAAACCCTAACAGTGGGTGAAGAGGTGCTTAGGGCCATAGTTCAAAGAGCAGGCACAGGTAGCATTGGCTACTTGGCTTCAGAGCAATTGGCTGAAGTGAGCCAAGGACTGAAAAAGAATGTTCCAGTCCCAAGACCAGGAACAAGAATGTCAGACACAGCAGGCTCACCATGAGTCCTGCAAGTTTGTTGGCCTTGGAGACCTTGGGCATGGGACCTGAACTTCTTTGGGCACCCATCAAATGCTGAAGGGAATGAAAAAGCTTCTAGAAGGCTTCTTGGCAAACTAAACCTGAACTCTTAATTTTTTCATTAAATAATGTATGATTGTTTGATACCGTGGGATCTAGAACACCTTCGGTGCCTTATTGTTTCCTTTAAAGAATGCGCATGAGTATTTTGTCTACATATATGTTCATCATACCTGTAGGCATTGCCCATGTATACAGTGTCCATAGAGGCCAGAAGAGGGCACCAGATTTTTGTGGTCCTCCTGAAGTTACAGACAGTTCTGTGCTGACGTATGTGTACAGGGGAACTGAATCCAAGACCTCTATAAGAGCGGCAAGTGCTTTCAAACTGGAACCATCTCTCCAGGCTCAGCATCTTCAGCGTTTTTGAATAGTTAATCAATATTTAATGTTATAATTGTCCATGCTGAGCATGTTGATTTATATAAATTTGTACTTCAAAAAGGCAGAAAAATGTATAGGCTTATAGATTTTCAGAAACATTTTAGACTGTTATTTAAATATAATTTAATATCATGTGTCAATAATATTTTAAAGTCTCGTGATAAATCATGAAATTTAAATGTCCACACAAATATTCTCATTAAGTATACCAATACTTCATAGTTCTCCAAACACCATAACTATAAATTATCCTTATCTCAGTTAAGACTTTTTAAAATAATTTCTTAAACTTCCTTACATGAATATGTTGTATGTTGGAAAGCGCTAGCTCATTTTTGACTTTTCAAATTAGCATACAATTATTACACACAATAACAGATTTCATTATGACAATTTCATAGATAAAAATGTATTTTGATCATACTCATTGCCCAGTTACCACTTCTTGTTCTGTCTTAACTGGTCCATTCCTCTTCCCAGCTAGTCTCCCTCCACATTCATGCATTTTGTGGTATGTGTCAGTGAGTTAAGTAGGATTACTTACGTTTGCATGGTTGATCGATTATGGGTGCATAGACAATTTGACAGTGGCTATTTAAAGAAAAAAATGCTTATTTCCCCTCCCCCACAACCTTAAACGAAGAAATGGGTAAGGCCTTGTGAGCCTGTCACCCTTCCAATCTATCTTAACTCCAGGTCAAAGATTATGTAGTGATATTTTTAAATAAAAACTCAGTGTCAGAGGCAGTGCTGATTCTGACAGGCATGCACTGGTCAGGTCGTATTCTTGAAATCATTAATTCGGTTTATAGGCCTGGTTCTTCTGGAGTTCCTTCTGCAAATGCCAAAGGAATTGGCCATCCAGGCTACACTGTTGCCACCCCTTACAATGTGTCTCTTCTCCTATCAGAGGGGCTGCTCTACCATACTCTCAGTCCCCCAGCCTCTACCAGATGTCCAAGTACCCAGTGAGCAGTATCCACCCCCAGCAGAGCCCTCATGCCCTGCAAAGGACATAGCATACCCAATTGCTGTACGCAGCACCCCTCATGCTACCCACCACACTACGGTGGGACAACCTAATGGCATGCCAGCTGCATTTTACCCTGCTCCCATCCGTCATCCTAGACCCAAGAGGGTCACAAATGGGCATGGCTGCTGCAACCACAGTGGACTTGCCAGCACAGTGCTCGTTGTACAACTCCTATTGCCCCTCATCAATCACTGCCCCCCACATTCCAGGCCCCAACTGGTGCCGCAGGCCTTGTGCCTCCAGCCAGAACTTTCTGCTCAATGCTTGGATCTAAACCCAACTGTGTCCCAGCCCAGCAGGTCCCCCAGCCCAATAGTCTCCAACTAATGCCATGGGTTGGTCTTAAAACAAATTCTGCCTTGTGGACTGTCTGACAAATCTTTTTTTTTAGCTAACTCTAAAGATTAAAAGGGAGTATTAATCTATTCTGAATCATATCTAGTTGAATGCATGTTTATAAAAACCAACCTTTCTCAATCTACCTCCAAGGACTGACACAAAACCCAGAGGACTGGACCATGTTCTACAACCTGCAAGGCTCAGGTACGATTCTAATACACGCTGAGTAACAAAGATACATGTGAATGCACTCCTGAAGTGACTAGAATCCTGGAGAAGATTCTTGGGTGATGAGAATTGCTGCTGAGGCATGTGGACTTGTATGTTTCAGTGACCTGTAAGTGCTAAAGAAGCATTTACTGAACCTAGAGGGAGCTGCAGGGATTGGGAGGAGCGCAAGTCTGTACCAGTTCCATAGCAGCCGCAGGAAGATTGGAGTCCCTCTCCTCCATTTCCACTTGGGTATGGTATGGGGGCCAGGTTCTTCTGAAGACATATCAGGAAAGACAAGAGCTGGGTGGCTGGTATGGCTTGGAGGAAGGGTGGTCTACGTGTCAGCAGAGCAGGGTCACTACTCTCTTCATTTCACTACATGTTTTACAGGCTGTCCTATGCATCTCTTCAGATAGCTGGGGAAGTCCAGTGTAAAACTAAACTGTCTTTCTAGGAGGGAGGATGTCAAATAGAAGCAGCCACACTGACGCGGTGATGGGGAAGCCTTGCTAACCAACTATCTTTAAGAGGTGGGACCAAGTTAGGGTGTGGCTTTCTGGGACCTGGAGAAAAACGGGCTCATGGCCCAGGTATGCTCTGTCTGTGGTTCCCTCGCCACACAGATGAGCTTGGACTTCTCGTTCTGGTTTCATGAGTTTTCCCCTTATAATAAATAAAAATGTAATTGTTTATCTTTAAGCTAGACTGGTTATTTCCTGAATCAAGTTAGCTTCTACAAAGCAACATTATCTTTTGCTTTATTTAACTTGGAGAATTGTGCCCCATCCCTGAGAAATGCTGAGACAGCTGAAAACACACAGGCACTACCATCACCCCACAAAGAGGCACAGAGAGGTCAGTTGTGTGCTGTGGAGAATGTTGTATATTTAAGACTGGTTAAAAGTCTGAATTTTAAATTAGTTCCTCATATGTCTTGCAGAGAGACATGGTGGTGGTTATGACTGAAAATACAGAAGCAACACAGCTTGTCCTGAGGTCATCTACCTGATGGTGACCTGTCCTCTGTGACTAGCTGGGGTGAGGCCAAGGAAGCCTGCATATGTGGCCTATGGGCCTCTTCTGCCACCTTTCCCTATAGCTGAAGGCACTCAGCACCAAGTGAATATGGAGAACAGAAAGGGCCAGGCAGAACTGGAATGCACTTGCCTGGCAGGATCTGCTATGGGGAAGATTTTGAGAGTGTAATCTATGTATGAACATAAGAAATCAAGAGGTTCTTTTTGCCTAGATAGGCCCAATTTTAATCTCTGAGATTATTTCTGTTTAGTGTGGGGTCAGAAGGGCAGGATATGATGATACTCTGGTGTAAAATGAATTCTAATAGGTCTTAATAATAAAAGTCCAGAGTCAGATATTAGGGAAAATGCTGAGATCAGAGAGACTAAGGAGAAAAGCACAGCCACCTTACCTATTCCACTTCCCAGCCAGAAAGAAACTGAGTTCCCACTTCCTCTCTCAGACCAGCCATATAACGTCCTGTCTGTCTGTACAGAGCTCTAGATCTCGATGGTTAGCTAGAGGCTAGCTCTGCCCCTCTGTTCTTCAGGCAAGCTTTATTTGTGCAAACAAGATATCTCCACATTCTGCAGTCTGTCAAATGGGGATGTGGCTTCTTTGGGTTAACCCCATTGAAGTGATGAGGGCTTTAGTTGAAAGGGGATTCTGTGCTTGTCTCCGAAAATTGGGTCAGGACATCCACCTGGTGTAGAAGTCACCTCGTTAAGGGTCAACTTGGCTAGAGGGTGGGTTGCCTGAATACTGAGCCTTTGGAAACCTTATTTTTATAGTAATGCTACCCGTAATTCTTTTTAGCAGTTTATTATTTTAAAAATTTAGAAAGAAATCTACATGTAAATTAAAGATTCCTCATTCCTAATATCCATGGACATAGAATGAGAAAGCACACAGCACTGAGACGGAAACGTTAGTGTAGTCACAAACTTGTACCTGATCTGGACTTCATGTTGGCATCCCCATCCTTGAGATACAGAAGGTTTAATAGTTACGCAATTCAACCTCAAAGAGAAAAAGAGGGTTTGTGGAGGAGTTGCTTTTTTTGTTTTTTGGGTTTTTTTGGGGGGGGTCCCTCTAGGACAGGCCTTCGCACCCCCACTTGATTTGTTTTGCACTCTTGTGGTTGGTTGTTCTGAAAACAGGAACAAAAACAGGAACAATCTGTTGTTTTCAGCAATGTTTCTAAGGATATTTACCCCTAAGCTATGTGAGTTCCAGTGATGAGCTTCCTGTTTTTGCTGGCTCAGCCTCCCCTGCCGAGGGCTGTATATACTGTGTGAGAAAGTGGAATAAAGGCTTGTCTGCAGAACCTGAATTTGTGCTGTGTGTTAATCCTGCCGTCCCTTGCTCAGAGAACTACAGTTGCCCTGCTGGCGTGGCAAAGTAGAGGTTCCACCGGGATCTGAGAAAAAATGGGTAGCGGAAGGCTTGTCCTAGGCCAGTAAGGACAGATTGGGGTAAAATGGGATCCACAAACAGTAAGAGAGAACTGGTATATCAGATATCTAAATTGTTAGAGCAACAAGGAACCGCAGTCAAACAGAGAACTATAGAGGATTGACAAGTGGAGGTTTGAACATCTCCTATTGGAAACAGGTGAAGAGACTTGCAGAAATGACTGAAAAAGGAGGGTGCCGATAGTGTCCCTATATCTACCTTTTCACTATGGATGCCCTGCTTACTGATAAAGTGAAAGTAAGACAGGAAGTTGCCATGGCTAAAGAAATACTTGACGAAATACAGGAGTAGGAGACTGTATTTCAACCTATGCGTAGGAGTTGCATAGGGACCGAAAGGAAGAGTCGGGGAACCAGGGGGATCTTTGGAATCTGGCTTAGGACCAAGGCTAGCACCAAAGTCTGCATGCTTTCAGGTGCAAAACCAGACAGCAATAATCTCTGAGTCAAAAAATGGGGAAGACAACCACAGCTCTAGTGCAGAAGATAGTTTATCTGATGAGGAAGCACAGCTAATGCAGGAAATTAAAGTACTTCAGAAAAGGCTGAATCGCTGTAAGGAAAAGGATTCCTTATGTATGCCATCAGCCCTGCCTGCTTATAATGGGAATTGGGGAAGGAGGGAGTCCCATTGGGGACTGAGAGATACATGGGAGATTAAAGAGGGCTCAAGAAGAAGGGAAGGTGTCTGTTTTCAGCTTCAGCACACAGTTCTCCAGTCATAGAGGTACCTGATCCAAACAATCCAGGACAGATACTGAGACAACATGTGGCCTTGAGCTTTAAGGAGATGAAGCAATTGAAAGAGACCGTGGTGGCAGGTGGTGCTCAGGCCCCCTTTACTCCTGCCATAGTAGAATCTTTTGCAGCATTTTAATCTTATACCTAGTGATTGGCAGTAGCTATGCCGTACGGTGCAGTACTATCTGGAGGAGATTACTTATTGTGGAGGGGAGAGTATCACGAAAATTGTTTACAAATGGCTAGGTTAAATGCTCAAGCAGGACAGGCACAGAACAACCTAGAAATGCTAACTGGAGCAGGAGCTTATGCTGAGTTGGCCAATCAAATTTTGCTTGATCCTGCCATATATCTCCAAATGGCTGCTGTGGCTACCAAAGCTTGGAAAGCCCTGCCAAACAAGGCTGCAGGGGACCAGCTGTCAAAAGTTTTACAAGGGCCTTCAGAACCATTTCAGGACCATGCAGATAGGCTATTGCAGTTGGCAGGGAAATTGTTTGGTGATGTGACAACAGCTATGCCCATAGTTAAGCAGCTGGCATTTGAGAATGCAAATAAATACTGTAAGGAAGGCTTGCAGCCACATAAAGCAAAAAGCTTAAATGAATACATCCAGATCAGCTGAGATATTGATGGGCACTTCACTCAGGGCCAGGTAACTGCCGCTGCCATCAGGCCTAGGAAAAGACCCCGGACAACTGGAGATAAAACCTGCTTTAACTTTGGTGCCCCTGGACATTTTAAAAAGGAATGTCCACAGCTCACTCAGGGAGCTACTGCCAGACCAGGAAAGTGCCCAAGATGTAAAAGGGGGGCACAATGGGCAAATGATTGCAGATCTAAGACAGATATAGATAGAAGGCTTCTGCCAGTCCAAGGCCAACAGCACGGAAACTGGTGGAGGGCCCCGCTCCAGGGCCCCAGAACCTCAGTGTATGGAGCAATGACACCAGGAGTCAGGGGGTCCCACCCTGGCAGTAGCTGTATCCAGTTTGTTCCACAGGACAATCCTTTTGCATTGCAGACCTTGCCCGCGACATCCCAGGAAGTGCAGGACTGGACCTCAGTACCTCTGCCCGAGCAGTCTTAACAGCCCAAATGGGGGTTCAAGCTTTACCCACTAACATTTTTGGACCACTCTCTAGAGGGACCTTGGGGCTTATTTTAGGAAGAAGCAGTACCATCTTGAGGGGAATTCAAATTATCCTGGGGTTGTTGATACACTTTATCAAGGACAAAAAAAAAATTATGACATTGGTTACTCAAGGAATTACAGTAATTCCTCAGAGGGATCATATTGCCCAACTGGTCTCGGTACCCCTAGTTAACACCTCCAACCCTGCATCCAGGTCCAGTGAGGGTACTAAGGGTTTTGGGTCATCTGGCACTGCAGCCTTTTGGGTAGCTCATATGAAGGAAAGGCTACGATTGGACTTGACTATTGATGGGAAGTCATTTAATGGGATTTTAGACTCTGGAGCTGATGTCTCCATCCTGTCCTTACAATCCTGGCCTAAGAAATGGCCATTAGAAAGTAGTACTGCCACCCTACAAGGAATAGGTCAAGCAAGTCTCAAGAAGAGTGCAAAAATATTAAAATGGCAGGATAATGAAAGCCATGAGGGTTACTTTCAGCCATATGTCCTACCAGGACTCCCTGTTAATCTCTGGGGAAGAGATGTCCTGAGTGAGATGGGAGCTGTCTTGACCCCTCAGCCCACTCCACAACCCCCAGCAGCCCAAATCATGCAGCAACTGGGATGGAGACCAGGGCAGGGCATGAAAAAAATCTGCAGAGCCAGTCGCTACCAGTAACACCAAATAAAAAAAATTCCCAGACTGCTGGGAGACTAAAGTGGTCTAGGCCATTTTTAGTTAGGGTCATTTTTCCCAAGCCTGCCCCAATTCCTATAACTTGGAAATCTGATGATCCAGTTTGGGTGGAGCAGTGGCCCTTGACTCAAGGGAAATTGCAGGCTGCTCATGTCTTGGTCGAAGATCAGCTGCAGGCTGGGCACATTGTCCCCTCCACTTCCCCTTGGAATACACCCATTTTTATTGTTAAAAAGAAATCTGGAAGATGGAAACTGTTACAGGACCTCCAGACTCTTAATGAGGTGATGCAGCCTATGAGTTCTCTTCAGCAGGAATTGCCCTTCCCTTCAGCCATACCTCAGGGTTGGCATATAATTATAGTTGATTTATTGCCTTCATTTTTCTTTTAGCCTCCCTTCAGTTAATTTTAAGAAACCAGCTTTGCGATTCCATTGGATTGTACTCCCACAGGGAATGGCAAATAGTCCTCCAATTTTGCCCCTATGGGAGTCTTTTGACAGGATGGACCTGTTTTATGGGTACACATGCCTGCCTCTCCAGCGAGGGTAGTCACCCCATACTATGAAGCTATATTAAAATTGCTTTGGAAAGCTAAGGAGGTTGCTGCCTAGACATTTGGGAAGTACCCTGACAAGATTATAACACCTTATACCAAAGACCAGCTAGTACATTTACAGCAGTACCATGATTAGTGGACCCTTTTTCCCACCTCCTTTTCCAGAAGTTTTGATTCTCATTATCCTCAGCATCTATTAATGGTCCTATTCAAAAATCATCCCATTATATTCCCCTGAGTGATTAAAGGATCTCCCATACCCTCAGCTCGTGCTGTCTTTACAGATGCTTCCCCTAAAGGTAATGCAGTAGTGGTTTCTGGAGGAAAAGTATGGAAGCGTCCTGTGAAGGATGTATCAGCCCAAGCTGCAGAGGTAACAGCCTGCCTCCTTGCACTCCAGCTCGTCCCTGGGGAACCTGTAAATTTGTATACTGATAGTGTGTATATGGCCCACATCTTTAAACCATTGGAGACCTCTGCATATATATCACCTACCTCTAAGGTCCATCATTTGCTCAGCTGCATTCAGCATTTGATTTAGCAGCAGACTGAGCCTTTGTTTGTCGGACATATCCGCAGTCATACCGGCTGCCTGGGCCATTGTCAGCAGGTAATGATTTAACTGATAAACATATACATGTTTGCTTTACTTTCAACCGCGCCCAAGAAATACATGATAAATTTCACCTTAATGCACGCTGCCTTCGACATCATACTCGATGCACGCGAGAAGTAGCACAAGCCATTACATCATCTTGTCCTCAGTGTGCTCCTTTCCTAAGCAACCCCAATTTAGGAGTTAACCCATGAGGATTACGACCAAATCAGTTATGGCAGATGGATGTTACACACCTGCCTGCTGCAGGGAAACTTAAGTTTGTCCATGTATCAGTAGACGCCTTTTCAGGAGTAATTTTCGCATCCTTGCATTCGGGATAATGAGCAACAGATACTATTGCACACTGCCTATCTGCTTTTGCCTATATGGGCAAACCTGAGGTTATTAAGACAGATAATGGCCCAGCATATATCAGGAAAAAAAATTATCCTTTTGTTCATTCTATGAAATTTCCTATAAAACAGGCATCCCATATAACCCAATGGATCAAGCAATTGTTGAACGAGCCAATCAGACCCTCAAGCAATATTTTCAAAAAATAAAAAGGGAGGAATTAATATTCTCCCCAGCAACTCAAATATCCACCATTCTCTTTATTTTAAATTTTTTGACTGTGGATGCTGAAGGGCGCTTGTCTATGGAGCACCATACACAAGTTAGGGCTCAGAGCCTAAGATGGGTTTGTTGGAAAGATCTGCAAGCAGGAACATGGATGGAACCAACCCCCCTGTTGGCAAAGGTGAGGGGGGCTCTATGTGTTTTTCCTCCAGGAGTGGATAAACCAATTTGGGTTCCAGAGCAGTGTGTACAGCCAGTGACCCAGGATGAGGACCTCGACGCTCTTTCTGCTTCAGGTGATGACTCTGGTAACAACAACAGAATCATGGGTGATTGGGAGTTTGGTGAGAAACCCCCAACTTTTAATGCCAGTTAGTAAAAATAGCCCCCTCTTTCCTTCACTTTTTGCTGGCAACATAACAGTGGGGACAGCTTCAGCCCAAGTTGATCCTGAACAGGGAAACAGTACAGCTGCCTTTCCATTAATGGATGCTCTTTGTCTTATTTTTTATTATTATTATTTATTTATTAAAGATTTCTGCCTCCTCCCCGCCACCACCTCCCATTTCCCTTCCCCTCCCCCAGTCAACTCCCCCTCCTCCATCAGCCCAAAGAGCAGTCAGGGTTCCCTGACCTGTGGGAAGTCCAAGGACCACCCACCTCCTTGCAGATCTAGTAAGGTGAGCATCCAAACAGCCTAGGCTCCCACAAAGCCAGTACATGCAGTAGGATCAAAACCCAGTGCCATTGTTCTTGACTTCTCAGCAGTCCTCATTGTCCGCTATGTTCAGAGAGTCCGGTTTTATCCCATGCTTTTTCAGACCCAGTCCACCTGGCCTTGGTGAGTTCCCGATATAACATCCCCATTGTCTCAATGTGTGGGTACACCCCTCGCGGTCCTGAGTTCCTTGCTCGTGCTCTCTCTCCTTCTGCTCCTGATTTGGACCTTGAGATTTCAGTCCAGTGCTCCAATGTGGATCTCTGTCTCTATATCCTTTCATCGCCTGATAAAGGTTAATATTCATGAGGATGCCTATATGTTTTTCTTTGGGTTCACCTTCTTATTTAGCTTCTCTAGGATCACGAATAATAGGCTCAATGTCCTTTATTTATGGCTAAAAACCAATTATGACTAAGTACATCCCATGTTCCTCTTTTTGGATCTGGCTTACCTCACTCAGGATAGTGTTTTCTATTTCCATCCATTTGCATGCAAAATTCAAGAAGTCATTGTTTTTTACTGCTGAGTAGTACTCTAGCGTGTATATATTCCATACTTTCTTCATCCATTCTTCCATTGAAGGGCATCTAGGTTGTTTCCACTCTTTGTCTTATTAATCTTAGTAACCTGTCATTGGTGAAGGAGTCCTCCTTTCATCATGGATGTTTATTATTCCATAATGCTTCTATTGCAGAATTTACTAATAATCATATTCATAGTAGGGTGAGAGAATTTAGAAAATACTGCATCCCATCCTGAAAGAGGATTTTAAAACAAATATAACATATATCTATGGTCCCAAGCCTGCTCCTTGGTGTTGGGATGCTGATGGAGATTTTAATCTCCACCCCACAGTTATGTGGAGAAAATGTATCACTCCAGAGCCTGATTTGTTAAAAGGAAGGAAAGACATGTGGTGGTATGGCCATAGGCCCACAATGAAAAATTCCACCTTTTCCAGGTATTAGTAATTGTTTTTAATGCCGCTCCCAGTTTTAACCAAACAGATCTTTTTGAAACCTCTCTAAAGATAAATTATACTGCTGGATGCAATATGACATTTTGATCCTCTGCTTGTGTTCTTACCCCATTTTTCTTTGTATTGTGGAATGGCACTTTGGAGGGTGATATTCTTAATTGTTCTTCCAGGATCTGCAAGCTGGGTAATTGCTGGGACAGTTCTGATGGAGCTTTGATCGTTCAAGTGTCTGCTGTGATTCCTCTGCCAGTGCCTCAAGAACATCAGGAGACCATCCTTTATCAACAGCGGTGAGACTTTGGGATAACAGCTACAATTGTTCTTGCTATTGCTGTTGCTACCACTGTGGCTACAGTTGCTAGAGTTGCCACTTCTCAGATGGCTGTGACTGCAGAGACTGTGGATCAGCTGTCTGGAAGGGTTAGCAAGGCCCTGCAGACACAGAATGCTCTGAACTCTCCTATTAGATTTGGACTTTTAAATTTAAATCAACAAACTGCACTTTTGCAGGAACAGGTAGATTCCCTTTGGCTCCTGCAACAAATGTCTTATACATTATACCTGCTAATGTTGTAAATGCTTCTGATATGGTTAAACAGTTAAATGCATATTTGAATGGCCCTTGGAATTCCTCCTTTTTGAATTTTACCCTGCAGACAGCTTATCATATTGTTAGTATTAATAGCACACGGGTCCCTGCTGTGTCTGGATCCAGTCGGTGGACTGCCATGGCCCAGTTGGGTCCAGAAATTGTCCGGAATGCTCTCACTTGTGCTGATATTGTTATTGGGGTTATCTGTTTTTGGATTCTCTGCCACTTTTGCGGCAATCCCACACACAGCACACTTTCACTCAAGAAGTGTTGCTCGGGCTGTCTTTTGGTAATCAGGAAGTGCCACAAGTCTGGTTGCAGATGCTGCAGAAGTCATGAGGGATCCCTACAAAGGGAAACTATCCTAGTATAGAGAGCTCGCCTAAGACAGGGATTAAGGCCTCCCGTAGACGAGCAAGAGTCTCTATCTGGGGGAGTCCTAAGATAGGGGCTCTCATGCTTTTAAAATAAAAAGGGGGGAATTGTTGGGTCCCTTGAGGGCAGGCCTTCACACCCCCCACTTGATCTGTTTTGCACTCTTGTGGTTGGTTGTTCTGAAAACAGGAACAAAAACAGGAACAATCTGTTGTTTTCAGCAATGTTTGTAAGGATATTTACCCCTAAGCTATGTGAATTATGGTGATGAGCTTCCTGCTTTTACTGGCTAAGCCTCACCTGCTGAAGGCTGTATATACTGTGTGAGAAAGTGGATTAAAGGCTTGTCTGCAGAACCTGAATTTGTGCTGTGTGTTAATCCTGCCGTCCCTCGCTCATAAGAACTACAGTTGCGGTGCTGGCATGGCAAAGTTTTTTGTTTGTTTTGTTTTTGTTTGTTTTGGATTTTGGTTTCTTGAGACAGGATTTCTCTGTCGCTTTGGGGCCTGTCCTGGAACTAACTCTTGTAGGCCACCTCCCTAGTGCTGGTAGGAATAAAGGCATGTGCCACCACAGCCCAGTGAGAAAAAGTTTTTAAAAAGTATGTGGGAAGTGTGTGAAATTGATGTAATCAGCAGGAGGTGATGCAATCCTACTATTATTTCTCCTGAGAACTTGGGGCCTGTGGAAATCTAAGCTGAATGCTGGGAGGAAGCTGCTTGTTGGTTCCTGGCTGTTCAGCCCCAAAATAATCACACAGAAACTATATTAATTAAATCACTGTTTTGCCTATAAGCTCTAACTTGTTATTGGCTAACTCTTACATCTTAGTTTAACCCATTTCTAGTAATCTGTGTATTGCCACGAGGCTGTGGCTTACTGGCTAAAGTTTAGGCACTAAAATCAGAACTCTGGCAGTAGTGCCATGGCTTCTCTCTGACTCCGCCTCACAAACCTTCCATTTCAAGGATGGGTATGCCAACATGAAGTACAGATCAGGTACAAGTTAGTGTCTGCACCAACGTTTCTGTCTCTGTGTTATGTACACAGTCCTGGGTTGAAACCATCAGGGTATCAGCTATGAAACCCCCTGCTGAGAGAACTTAACTATTAGGTGAAAATTTGGGCATACAGATAGCAACAAACTGTTGGCATTGTTTCAGTAAACTAAAAAAGAATAAAACGGAACTTGGGACAATAGTCTATCACATTGATGCATAGGCATCCCCAAAATACTGAGATATAGTCTAAGAAAGTGTGCTTTTAATAATATGTGACATTAAGCTGAATTCCTTTAGAAGGTAAGACAGCTAGAAACATGCCTGATACCTGTGAACATGGACATCACTGTTACGAATATATGTTTTTAAAAGTTTATTCTTGTAATGATACGTGTGAGACAGGTATTGATGGCCATGCTGACTAAGCCAGTTAAAAGTTTTAAGTCCAAAATAAAACTAAATCTTAAAAAAACTGATTGTGATAATAATATGAGCCAGGTGGTGGCAGTGCACGCCTTTTATTCCAGCACTCAGGAGGCAGAGGCAGACAAATCTCTGTGAGTTCAAGGCCATCCTGGTCTACAGAGTGAGTTCCAGGACAGGCTCCAAAGCTATACAGAGGAACCTTGTCTCAGAAAACCAAAAAAAAAAAGTTTTAAATCCTTGCTATTGATGGCCAGACCAAGAATGGGCTTGTACCTCTGAAAATTCTCTTGTTATCCAAGCTCAGGGATGCAGCAATTTTTGAAAAGATTTATTATGTATGCAGTGTTCTGTCTATATGCCAGAAGAGGGCACAAGATCTCATTATCGATGGTCGTGAGCCACCATGTGGTTGTTGGGAACTGAACTCAGGACCTCTGGAAGAGCAACCAGTGCTCTGAACTACTGAGCTATCTCTCCAGCCCCAGGATACAGCATTTTAAAAGGCAGAAACCACAAAGACCATAATATACATCAAAGTTAGCTGAGTTAGTTCATTCCAGCAGAGCATAAGTTATTTTGGACATAATTTGCCAATTTTGGTTAATAACACCAGAACTGTGGTTAAAGCCATGGAAATCTCAAATGTGTTGGCAAGGCAGATATGACCACTGTGGGAAAGGAAGTAGAGGGCCAAAAACTGTCTAAGTAGACAAACTAGAGTCAGAACAGGCAGGTGTTCATTACCTTAGTCATTTCAATTCTTTGCTGTCTTCCCTGAGGCTAGGGAGATTTCTTCCTCTGCTGCTGCTCTTGGCAGTTTGAAGTTCTGTGGAGGCTTTGTTGCTGTGTGCTGAACAATATGTAAACTCGCTGACTCTTGAGAAATAAGATCACCATCAGGATCGGGCCAGCTAGGATACACGCATCTTTGTCTCATGATCTGCCTTTGAAGGACATTGATCGCATTGAGTAGCTATTGGCTTACCATTTCCTATTTAGGTAGTGGCTTCTTAAGTGTTCTGCGGAGACAGTATTTCTGGCAGCTTTCAAGGTCCCCAATTCCAGACTAGATTATTGACTACTGAGTTTCTTATGTTTCCTCAGCCTCACATTTAGTGCTTTATTGTGTCTGATTATGTCATCCTGCTATGACAGGAGCTGAAGGAGCAGATTGCATGTTTCTTGGGGGACACGCTACAGTTAGAGGAGACTCATTTTGGGGGAGGTGTAGTAGGAGCCGCGGGGCTGCTTCCCGCCACCCGGCTAGCTTTTCCTGAAATAATTACATGGAAACTCTATTCTTTTAAACACTGTCTAGCCCATATCTGTCGCCTCTTATTAGCTAATTCTCCAGAGTCTGTGTTGTTGTCTCCGTGCCTCTTTACCCCCCCTGCCCCACAGGAACTGGGGGTCACACAACCGGCAGCAACAACTGGCACCCAGCGTAGATGAACCTTTTCCTTTTGCTTGCCTTTTGGGTTCTCCTAATACTCATTTTGGGCATTTTCTTTCTTGTTTGCTGCTCTCACTGCCATTCCCAGAGTGACTCTCCACCAGCCAGGGTCTTGAGTTTACCCCCTTTGGCTGTTTTCGGTGAGTTGAGCCCTTCTTTTGCTTTCCATTTCCTTGCTTTCCCCTGTTTGTCTTCCTGGTTAGGAACTCTCCATCGTGACAGGGTTGATCCTGTTACCTCCACAGAAGTGCTGATCACCCAGGAGGTAGAACCAATAAACGACCCTCCAACTGGTCCTTTTGCCTGGAGACACTGTGTGAGTGTATGGTTGTGGCTTAACAAATCACACAAGTCCCTCACCACAAGCAGCACTCTCCGTTGGGTCTGCAAACACTACTTTCCCCTTCCCATCTGTCCTTGTCCTTGTCTTCATGCGGACTCCCTCCTTCGAGGACTGAGAGCAACTGATGACTTTTGCCCAGGGCCATTCTCTGGGATTATCTGAAGGTTCTCTTGCTTTAATGGGGAGTTCCGACTGCTCTTCAGAGTGTGGACTTTTGGACCTTTTCTATCCACTTCTCTCCCGTAACATCCGGTTATGTGACCACCAGCTAAGAGCCATCAGGGCGGTGGCCAGTCTCTTAATTCATGGAAAGGCTTTGAATGTTCGACTGTGGTTGAATCCCCTTTCCCTTCTGGGATTGGAACGTTCTGGGATTGGAAGTAGATGACTGCTACTTCCACTAGTTTGGCTGAGATGCAGTTGTTCCTGCTCACCCTGTGTCTTCTGGTCATTTTCTTCTTTGCTGCCCCTCCTCACAGGCTCCTCCTGGGGTCCATCATGATTGGTGTCCTGTCCCCAGAGGATGGGGTCTTCCTTCTCCACCAGTGTTGCCACCACTCCCTCCCCCAAGTTGGTAAGAGGTCTGTGAGTTCCATGTGAGGGCTGCTGCCCTGGATCTTGCCTACTCTTTTTGCCTCTACCTGGTCTCCCACACACAATATGCAGAGCCTGGAGCAGAAGCTGCCTTTTCTGGCCATTTTGCTGAGCTATTCCTACAGTTCAAAGCTGAGGTGGCCTGGGCCTCGGGCTGACTCTCCCTACCTGTCTTGGCCCCATTGAGCCCTGGTGTGGCGATTGCACCACCACATGACTTGTCCCTTGACAGCTGCAGGGTAGGAGGGTCCCTGGCTGTGTTGGGCCCATCTCTATCTTCTGAGGACTTAGCTGGTCCCCCTCCTTCCTCAGTCTCTTCCTCCTCTACAATGTCCTCAAAGTCAAAGCTCAAGAAATGCTTTTCCCTCCATTCAGTGGGTGACTCAGTCAGAGGTTCTGTACCAAGCACCCTGCAGTTGCAAGGAGTCACTGACTCTTCCTCCCCAATTAGGCCTTGGAGACCACATCAGACCCTCCAGTCCTAGGTGAAAACAGCAGCTCCCACTCCTTGGTTGTGCTGGGACAGTTGGTAGGGTATTGACTAGTGATGGCACGTCCTCTGGGAGAGATGGACTGAGTCGTTGAGGGAGAACCTTGAAAGATGGAGCAGGAATGGTACAGAGAGAAGAGCTGCTCAGTTTTATGGGGGCTGAAGAAGCTGCCCCTGACCCAGCAAGAGTGGGTCATGGAGAAAAGGCGGCTGGGCTGACCTCAGGGGGAAGAGGGCATCCTCAGTGACAGAAGTGTCACCTAATGCTCAGAAGTGAAGGAAATGAAAAAGGAAGAAGTTGCTTGGAGTTCTTTATACCACCCAAGGCATCCCAGCCATGACTCAGCATTCCCTGTTCTACTGTCACTGATATCTGCACAGCCACTGCCATAGAGATGCCTAACAGGGAGAATATGCTTGTGATTAAGGTAGAAGGCCCTTCAGAGTATATTCTGGAGACAACTAACTGATGTACTTCATGTAAAGGCCTGAGTATCTGACATCCAGGAGTGCCTAAGCTCAGGACTCTGCCTTGCTATCAACCCCATTCTATGACCCTTCCTGTGGCCCCTGGGACCTCCTCCCTCACAAAGGATAACACAGACAGCCTGGCTGAATCATTCAGAGAGTCTGCCCAGCTAGGATCTGCTGCTGGGACCCAGCAAGAGTAACAAACGCTTGTAGCAGGGAGCTTATAGGGGCCTTTCCAACCAGTCATCAGCATCCTCCCCCCCCACCCAGTTCTGCCTCCATTGCTGCTTCCCACTTTGACTCAATGGAACTGCTTCCTCCGAAATTGCCCCCTCACATTCCCATTGAGGAGGAGACCCCAGCAGGGACAGTTTATCCCCTCTCAATCCTCTCCCCTCCCCTCCCCTGGATACTCCAGAAGTAGCTACAGGGTCATTCCTATTCCAGGGGGAATCAGAAGGTGCTGAGGGGGATCAGCCCCTCTCAGGATATCCTTGGTTCCATGGCATGCTCTCTCGACTCAAGGCTGCCCAGGTGGTGCTGGAAGGAGGCACTGGCTCCCTTGGTGTCTTCCTAATATGTCACAGTGAGACAAGATGTGATGAATATGTCCTCACTTTCAACGCCCAGGGCAAGGCCAAGCACCTGTGTTTGTTACAATATGAATGAATGAGGAGGGTCAGTGCCAGATCCAATATCTGTGGTTCTAGTCCATTTTCGATAAGCTTGAGTGCTTCTGAGTGCATCCCATTCCTGTGGAGTCTGGAGGCCCCAGCAATGTTGTCCTTGTCATCTATGAGCTCTCCCAGTGGTAGCAGGGCCAGGAACAGGCTGGGAGCCATGCAGGGGCATGCAAGGGTGACAGATAATCCCTGATTCTTGTTACTTTAAGCAAGTACTCAGACAATGGCCCATGCAGCTTCAAACCGATGACAATTGGGACTCCATGTTAAAGGCTATTCTTGACCCCTCAGTTTTCCTCCAATGGGTCTGATGCAGCAGAGACCCAAGCCCATACAAATTTGAAATTTGTACTTAATGTCACCTTTGACATGCTTACTGGCAGTGGACAATACACTGACCCTGCCTCACAATCCATGATTGGCTTACATCTCTATTTCCAATAAGTGTCTGACCTAGCCTTCAAGGCCCTCAAACTTTGTACACCCGAGGACTGAGGAGGAGAGTCATCTGTCTATGTGTTACTTTCATTGCTTAATAAAGAAACTGCCTTGGCCCTTTGATAGGACAGAAAATTAGGTAGGCAGGGAAGACAGAACAGAATGCTGGGAGAAAGAAGGCAGTGAGACAGACGCTATAGCTCTCCTCTCCAAGATGGACGCAGGTTAAGATCCTTCCTGGTAAGCCATCCCCTCATGGTGCTGCCCAGATTATTAGAAATGGGTTAATCAAGATGTGAGAATTAGCCATTAAGAGGCTAGAGCTAATGGGCCAAGCAGTGTTTAAAAGAATACAGTGGCCTCCCTGCCCAGCCTGCTAGGACGCTGGGACCGAATCCGAACCGGGAGGACAAAGGGGTGGCCGGTAGCTCCTTTGTTCCCATAGCCTGCCCGCAGCGAGCGGGGTGGGCCCTTTGTTCGCGAGCTAACCAAGAAGCGCGGAGTTTCGATCTGGGCACCTCTGGGCACCGAGTGAAACATCATTGTGGAGAAACATCTCTGGGGAGTGACATCACTGGGAAGGTACATCAGTGGGCAAGAAGACCTGATCCTGTAAAAGAAGATCCAAAGGGGAGTATTGGGAGGAAGAGATGGGCAGATGCCAATGCAGGAATTCTCCCAACAATCTGAAAAACAACACGAAACCACCAGAAGCCAGTGACCCCACAACAGGAGGACATGAACACCTTAATCAAGAAGAAGTAGAAAAAAACGGACTTCATGAAAGTGATTGACACCCTTAAACAGCATATAAAAAATGCCCTTATAGAAATGGATGAGAAGTATAATAGAAAGTTCGAGGAATTGAGTAAATCAGTGAATGATACCCTAGGAAACCAAGGAAAAACAATCAAGCAGATAATGGAAACAGTTCATGACTTGAAAACTGAAATGGAGGCAAAGAAGAAAACACAAACAGAGGGCCGACTGGACATGGAAAATCTAGGTAAACGAATAGAGACTACAGAATCAAGTATAACCAGCAGAATACAAGAGATAGAAGAAAGAATCTCAGATTCTGAGGATAACATAGAGAAAATAAACACTCTGATCAAAGAAAACAGCAAGTCCAACAAACTCTCATCACAAAACATTCAGGAAATATGGGACACAATAAAAAGACCAAACCTAAGAATAATTGGAGTAGAAGAAGGAGAAGAAATGCAGCTCAACGGTACAGAAAATATACTTAATAAAATTATAGAAGAAAACTTTCCCAACCTGAAGACAGATGTACCTATGAAGGTTCAAGAAGCATACAGAACACCAAAGAGGCTGGATCAAAAGAAAACATCCCCTCGCCATATAATAATCAAAACACAAAATATACAGAATAAAGAAAGAATATTAAGAGCCGCAAAGGAAAAAGGCCAAGTTACTTATAAAGGTAAACCTATCAGACTTACACCTGACTTCTCTATGGAAACCATGAAAGCCAGAAGGTCCTGGATAGATGTTCTCCAAAAACTAAGAGACCACGGATGCAAGCCCAGACTACTATATCCAGCCAAACTTTCATTCACTATAAATGGAGAAAACAAAATTTTCCAGGAAAAAAACAAATTTAAACAATACGTAGCCACAAAGCCAGCCTTACAGAAAATAATAGAAGGAAAATCACTAACCAAGGAGTCCAACAATGACCACAATAACTCAGATATCTAGAGACTCTTCACCAGTGCAAATCAAAGAAGGAAAACACAAACCCTACTACTAAAAAAGTGACCGGAGTTAACAACCACTGGTCATTAATATCACTTAATATCAATGGGCTCAACTCACCTATAAAAAGGCACAGGCTAAGAGATTGGATAAGAAAACAGGATCCAACATTCTGCTGTCTACAAGAAACACACCTCAACCACAAAGACAGGCACCTACTCAGAGTAAGGGGCTGGGAAAAGGCTTATCAAGCAAATGGACCTAAGAAACAAGCAGGTGTGGCCATACTAATTTCTAACAAAGTTGACTTCAAACTTAAATCAATCAGAAGAAATGGAGAGGGACATTTTATACTCATAACAGGAACAATTCATCAGGAAGGAGTCTCAATCCTGAATATCTATGCCCCTAATATAAAAGCACCCACGTACGTAAAAGAAACATTAGTAAAACTCAAGCCAGTCATCAAACTGCACACGCTAATAGTAGGAACTTCAACACTCCTCTCTCACAAATGGACAGGTCAATCAGACAGAAACCTAACAGGGAAATAAGAGAATTAATGGAGCTAATGAAGCAAATGGACTTAACAGACATCTATAGATTATTCCACCCAAAGAGGAAAGAATATACCTTCTTCTCTGCAGCTCATGGAACCTTCTCTAAAATTGACCACATACTTGGTAACAAAGCTAACTTACACAGTTACAAAAAAATATTAGTAACCACCTGTGTCTTATCAGATCACCATGGATTAAAGTTAGAATTCAACAACAATGCTACCCCCAGAAAGCCTACAAACTCATGGAAACTGAACAGTCAACTACTGAACCATACCTGGATTAAGGAAGAAATAAAGAAAGAAATTAAAGTCTTCCTTGAATTCAATGAAAATAAAGAAACAACATACTCGAACTTATGGGACACTATGAAAGCAGTCCTGAGAGGAAAGTTCATAGCACAAAGTGCCCACCTAAAGAAAACAGAGAAAGCACATATTTGAGACTTAACAGCCCACTTGAAAGCTCTAGAAAAAAAAAAAGAAGCAGACTCACCTAGGAGGAGTAGAAGACTAGAAATAATCAAATTGAGGGCTGAAATCAACAAAATAGAAACACAGAAAACAATCCAAAGAATCAATGAAACAAAAAGCTGGTTCCTGGAGAAAATCAACAAGATTGATAAACCCCTATCCAAACTAATCAAACGACAGAGTGAGAACACGCAAATTAATAAGATCAGAAATGAAAAGGCGGACATAACCACAGACACAGAGGAAATTCAGAGAGTCATTAGATCTTACTACAAAAGCCTGTATGCCACAAAACTGGAAAATGTAAAAGAAATGGACGCTTTTTTAGATAAATACCATTTACCAAAACTAAACCAGGACCAGGTGAACAATCTAAACAGACCTGTAAGTCGCGAAGAATTAGAAGCTGTTACCAAAAACCTCCCTACCAAAAAAAGCCCAGGACCAGATGGTTTCAATGCAGAATTCTACCAGAACTTCCAAGAAGACCTAATACCTATACTCCTTAATGTATTCCACAATATAGAAACAGAAGGGTCATTACCAAATTCCTTTTATGAAGCCACAATTACTCTGATACCAAAACCACTCAAAGACTCAACCAGGAAAGAGAACTACAGGCCAATCTCACTCATGAATATCGACGCAAAAATCCTCAACAAAATACTGGCAAATCGAATCCAAGAACACATCCGAAAAATTATCCATTATGATCAAGTAGGCTTCAGCCCAGAGATGCAGGGCTGGTTCAACATACGAAAACCTATCAATGTAATCCAGCATATAAATAAACTGAAAGAAAAAAACCATATGATCATTTCATTAGATGCTGAAAGAGCATTTGACAAAATTCAACATCCATTTATGTTAAAAGTCTTGGAGAGTTTAGGGATACAAGGGTCCTACCTAAATATAATAAAAGCTATATACAGCAAGCCAACAGCTAACATCAAATTAAACGGAGAGAAACTCAAAGCCATCCCACTTAACTCAGGAACACGGCAAGGCTGTCCACTCTCGCCATACCTCTTCAATATAGTGCTTGAAGTTCTAGCAATAGCAATAAGACAACATAATTGGATCAAGGGGATTCGAATTGGAAAGGAAGAAGTGAAACTTTCGTTATTTGCAGATGATATGATAGTGTACATAAGCGACCCCAAAAACTCCACCAAAGAACTTATACAGCTGATAAACAGCTTTAGTAATGTGGCAGAATACAAGATCAACTCCAAAAAATCAGTCGCCCTCTTATACACAAAGGATATGGAAGCAGAGAGGGAAATCAGAGAAGCTTCACCATTCACGATAGCCACAAACAGCATAAAATATCTTGGGGTAAATCTAACCAAGGAAGTGAAAGATCTATTTGACAAGAACTTTAAGGCATTGAAGAAAGAAATTGAAGAGGATACCAAAAAAATGGATGGACCTCCCTTTCTCTTGGATTGGGAGGATCAACATAGTAAAAATGGCAATTCTACCAAAGGCAATTTATAGATTCAATGCAATCCCCATCAAGATCCCATCAAAATTCTTCACAGATCTGGAGAGGACAATAATCAACTTTATATGGAAAAACAAAAAACCCAGGATAGCCAAAACAATCCTATACAATAAAGGATCTTCTGGAGGCATTACCATCCCTGACTTCAAACTCTATTACAGAGCTACAGTAATGAAAACAGTGTGGTACTGGCATAAAAACAGAGAAGTCGACCAATGGAATCGTATAGAAGACCCAGATTTTATCCCACAAACCTATGAACACCTCATTTTCGATAAAGGAGCTAAAAGTATACAATGGAAGAAAGAAAGCATCTTCAACAAATGGTGCTGGCACAACTGGATGTCAACCTGTAGAAGAATGAAAATAGACCCATATCTCTCACCGTGCACAAATCTCAAGTCCAAATGGATTAAAGACCTCAATATCAGCCCGAACACACTGAACCTGATAGAAGAGAAAGTGGGAAATACCCTACAACAGATGGGCACAGGAGATCGCTTCCTATGTATAACCCCAGAAGCACAGACATTAAGGGCAACATTGAATAAATGGGACCTACTTAAACTGAGAAGTTTCTGTAAAGCAAAGGACATGGTCACTAAGACACAAAGGCAACCTACTGACTGGGAGAAGATCTTCACCAACCCCGCAACAGACAAAGGTCTGATCTCCAAAATATATAGAGAACTCAAGAAACTAGACTTTAAAATGCTAATTAACCCAATTAAAAAATGGGGCACTGAACTGAACAGAGAATTCTCAACAGAAGAAGTTCAAATGGCCAAAAGACACTTAAGGTCGTGCTCAACTTCCTTAGCAATCAGGGAAATGCAAATCAAAACAACTTTGAGATATCATCTTACACCTGTCAGAATGGCTAAAGTCAAAAACACCAAGGATAACCTTTGCTGGAGAGGCTGTGGAGAAACGGGTACCCTCATCCATTGCTGGTGGGAATGCAATCTTGTGCAACCACTGTTGAAGTCAGTGTTTCGGTTTCTCGGGAAATTCGGGATCAACTTACCCCTGGACCCAGCAATACCACTCTTGGGAATATACCCAAGAGATGCTCTATCAAATGACAAAAGCATTTGTTCAACTATGTTCATAGCAGTATTATTTGTAATAGCCAGAACCTGGAAACAACCTAGATGCCCTTCAATGGAAGAATGGATGAAGAAAGTATGGAATATATACACGCTAGAGTACTACGCTGCGGTAAAAAACAATGACTTCTCGAATTTTGCATGCAAATGGATGGAAATAGAAAACACTATCCTGAGTGAGGTGTCCCAGATCCAAAAAGATGAATATGGGATGTACTCACTCATAATTGGTTTCTAGCCATAAACAAGGGTCACGGAGTCTACAATTGGTGATCCCAAAGAAGCTAAATAAGAAGGTGAACCCAAGGAAAAACATATAGTTGTCCTCTTGGCTAAGGGAAGTAGACCGAATTTCCAGGGAGAAAATGGGATCTTGGGGGTGGGGTGGGATGGGGGTAAGGGGAGATGGGGAGAGAAAAGGTAGAAGGGAAGTAGGGGGGACCTGGGGAAACAGGAGAATTGGGATAAAGGAAAGGTGGATAGGGGAGCACGGAACCATAGTTCTTAGGTAAGGGAGCCACTTTAGGGTGGGCAAGAGACTTGACCCTAGAGGGGCTCCCTAGTGCCCAAGATGAGGTTCCCAGTTAGTTCCTTGGGCAGCTGAAAATAGGGAACCTGAAATGACCCTATCCTAGAGCAATACTGACGAATATCTTGCATATCATCATAGAATCTTCATCTGGTGATGGATAGAGATAGAGACAGAGACCCACACAGGAGCACTGGACTGAGCTCCCAAGGTCCCAAGGAGGAGCAGAAGGAGGGAGAACATGAGCAAAGAATTCGGGACCACGAGGCGTGCATCCACCCACTGAGACAGTACAGCTGATCTACGGGGAGCTCACCAAGGCCAGCTGGACTGTGACTGAAAAAGCATGGGATAAAACCGGACTCTCTGAACATGGCGAACAATGAGGGCTGATGAGACACCAAGGACAATGGCAGGGTGTTTTGATCCTACTTAATGTGCTGGCTTTGTGGGAGCCTAGCCAGTTTGGATGTTCACCTTCCTAGATATGGACGAAGGGGGGAGGACCTAGGACTTAACACAGGGCAGGGAACCCGGACTGCTCTGTGGACTGGAGAGGGAGGGGGAGAGGAGTGGGGGGAGGGGGAGATGAGTGGGGGGAGGGGGAGAAGGGTGGGAGGAGGGGGAGAAGGGTGGGAGGAAGGGAAAGGAAATGGGAGCCTGGGAGGAGGTGGAAACTTGTTTTTTGTTTATGTTTTTTTTCTTCTTTTCGCAATAAAAAAAAAGAAAATAAATTTTATATCATTACATCTTAAAAAAAATAAAAAAATAAAAGAATACAGTTTCCATGTAAATATTTTGGGTGTAAAGCTAGCCGGGTGGCGGGACATAGCCGCTGTTCCTTCTACAGAGGACAGTGTAAAGTGGCTCACAGCCATCTATAATGAGATCTGGTGCCTCTTCTGGTGTATATATGTTAACAGAACATTGTATGCATAATAAATAAGTCTTTAAAAAAAGTATTTCTGCAATCTTGTCCAACAGGCTGCAGAACCATTTCCTGAATTTTTTACCTGTGTCACCAATGCTGTTGAAAACTGCATCCCATCTTGCCCTACCAAGGATATCCTCACTAAACGGCTAACTTTGCGGGTGGGGGGGGGGGGCTCAACACTGTCATCTGTAATGTCATCATACCTGTTAAAAATGAAAATATTCCTAAGTGAGTCTATGCTGCCTGAGATTTTGACACACAGAATGGGCCCATTTCAGCTCTTATAGCTTCCATCAATGCCTTGGTTAACACCAAACTTGACAAGGATGACAATTATGCCCCACCAGACCATACTTGCTGCAGATGTGGACAGTCTGACCATTTACATAGGGATTGCCCTAGGGCTCATCCAAAGACCTAATGCCCTAAATGCCAAGAGGGCTATCATTGGGCACAAGACTGTAGAAGCTCCCAGCAGGTCCTAATATGAATGACAGACTGGACAATGGCTTCACACTCCTGATGCATGAAGGTAAGTGCTGTGCCTTGGTCTGCAATGGTTTAGGTGAACTGGTTCTCATTTACTAGACAGATGTCTTTGATTTCAGAAGCATAGTGAATGTTATTTAAAAAGACCTATTGCCCCAATACTTTTGTTCTCTCTGTTGAGGTTACTTGAACAGCAGTAGAACCAACTTTAATAGAGACTTGGGTGTCATTGTGGGCTAGTTTGAGAGCATTGTGGAATACCTTTAGGTCCTCTTTCAAAGCCAAAGTAGCAGAAGGGAGTTTCTGTTGCTCATGTTCTGTGAGCTCAGCCAGCTCCCCAGGACAGTCTATGAAAATAAGCCATTTGCTGCCCTTCAGGCCAGTCAGCAGCCAATTGTGGTACTTGCTGTACTCCCTGACCTAGGAGTTACAGTTATAGATATAGACTGCAGAGACATTGTTGTAAGCAAAGCCAGGAAAAACAGCAAACCACTTAAAGAGAAAGTCTATTTTAAAGCGATTACTAGGTCCAGTATGGGCACGCTAAATAATCATTTCCCTCAGGACAGATGGCTTGCTGCCCTCCCCATTTTCAAATTAAAGATAAAATTTATGCCACACCATCAAAATGTCATTGCCCAGACTGTTATAGCCTTTATACATGCCAATAAAACTAATTTGGGGTTAATAATAATGGGAGATAATCATAAGGAAAGGGCCTATGCCCAACCAAATCCTGGATCAGTACAACTAGGGGAGATATTGGTAGTCCTTAAGGTACTGGAAATGACCCAATCAGAACCTAAACTTGTTGCATGGTGCCTTGTGGAAGGGGTGGTGGTGGCTGTAATATTTCTGCTTAAGTGTCTATACAGCTAAGCTGCTGACAACAGCAAGTGAACAAGGCAATACTCCAGGTGTTAATGGCTATGGAGCATGCTAGACCAAAACCTCCCAGGGAGGTAGTCCATGCTTGGCTAACATAAATACAGTATGCCATTTAAAGCCTTAATTCTACTTAAAGTCTCCCCTTGCTTTCGACTTCTTGGGAACTTTCAGGGATCCCTTTCAAGGACTATTAGTCAAATACAGCAGGCAAGCCTAAGACAGGCACAGCCCAAAATGTTGGGGGCAGTCCATGAGGTGGGGTTATACAAATCCATAACTCCACTAGGTTGTCCAATAAAGATAAAATAAAAAGGGTGAGATGAGGCAGGGCAATAGCACAAGTAGAAGAAAGTGTATAAAAACTCAGATGTATGAGCAAAATTGGCCAAGACAACCTGTCAGAGGACCAATAGCAAGGTAACTAATGAACGCATTCCTAGCCAGTCACAACATGCCAGCAGCAACTGACAGTTTCAAAAGGACCAACCAGAAAACTACATGCAGCAGCTTAATTTTCCAAATCCTATTTAAAAAAAAAACTGACCTTTTTACAATAAAGAGGTTCTGTATTGTAATATCACAGAGTCTGTGTCATTGCTGCAGTGTCTTCTCAGCTCCTGCCCCCTGGGAAATAAGGCTCACACAACAGGCAGCAGCAACAAGCCTGTAACAACTACAACAGGGAAATTATATTTTATTCCTTAATGCATTGCTGACCAGCACAGGCAGGTGAGTGACCCAGATATCAGGTTTCATGCAAACCCCACAGTCTTGGGCCAAGCTATGATCAAACATCCTGAGCACATACATGGTCTGGTAAGTGATTAAGATCCTGTCCTCTAATCCCATCCTAGGAAAGACCTATCAGTTGTCACAAAGTCTGATAGGTCCCCACACAACTCAACAGTCCTATCCATTATCATGCTTCATGGTCTGTCTGGGGTCAATTAGCCTAGGCCTCCCTCATCATCTTAATGATCACAGGATTAAGTTGGGTCAGACAGTCTGAACAACAACCCAGAAAGCTGACTGACAGACTCTCCCTCCTGTACCTTCCTCAGATTCCTGGGTCTACACTGGGATAAGCAAGATCACTAAACAGTCGGGCCTGGTGATGGATTCAGACCCCTGCCCTCCTGCATCGTCCCTACAATTCCACACACAGCTGAGATAGAGGAACCTGGGTGCCCACCCCAAATGGTGAGTGATCAAGATCCTGCCCTCCCACAGCAGTCTCACACTGCCAGGACCAGTTGATGCTCAAGAGAACACCCACCTGCTCAGTATGCTGAGATCCCGAGATCCCCACCCGCCCCTGTCCTAGCTGGGCTCAGTCGGACTGTGCCCCATCCCGGCCTGGTGAGGACTAGAGATTCCATCCTGATGGAGTCCTGCCAACAACCCAGGTCCAGCTTGGGTTGCACTGCATGTACTCCTCCTCACACTGGTGAATGACCTGGATCTCTGCTCTCCGTGATTATCCTCAGAGTCTCTGCCTAGCGTTGGTGAAGCAGGCTGCACACCAGCCCAACATGGTGAGTTCCCAAGAACCTGTCAGCCCTGGCCATCCTCATCCTCCCTGGCTTAGCTGGGTCAGTCTGAAGCTCCCCATCCCAGGCTGGTAAGAGCTCAAAATCCTATCCTGCTATTGTTATGTTAATCCTCCCATGCGTGATTAGCTTTCACACCCTGGGTGCCAGCCTATCTTCCTCTGTCACTGTTGTAATAAGACCCCCCAGGCCCAGCTTGGTATGTGAGATCTGTACTCCATGCCATCCTGGTGAGTTACCTGGACTCTTGCCCTCTGAAGACATCTACACAGTCCCAGGCCTTGGATGAAGCAGCATGTATACCAAACAACCCAATACCCTCTCTGATGCAAATTCTCATATTCTAAGCATAGCTTGGATCAAGCAGCTTGCCAACTAGCCAAGCCTGCTTATTGACCCAGACTCTAAGTAGTGATCCCACAGTTTCAGGCACACTGATGAAATACCCAGAATCACTCTAGCTTCCCACTGTTAGTATACTTCCTGCACTATCTCTGATCAGAAATCCTGAATATGCCTGTCCTGTGAGTGATCCAGATCTTTGCCCTCCATAGAGACACCCACAGTCCAGAAATACTGGGATCCAACTGCCTGATAACCATCAAGATCAGGCTTTCTTCAGCTATTCTAATAATCCCAGAACTTGTGGTCAAGCATCCTGGGCACTAGCCCAGCCCAATCAGTGATCAATACTCTCTTCTCTCTAATAATACTGAAACTTCCTGGCCTAGCAGTGGTGAGCAGTTTCCCCATCAGCACATCCTAATGAGTCCCCAAGATCCACCTCTGCTTTCACCTTCTGTAGACTCACAGACATAGCTGGGATCATAAGCCTGAGTACCAGGCCAGCCTGGTGATTGTCAAATATCCCCACCTAGCTTTACCCTCTTCAAAACCACAGGCTCAGCTTGGGTCATACCAGTGGTCAACCATAGTGAGAGATCAAGGCTCCCACTCCAGCAGCTTCCTCAGACTTACAGGCGCACTTCCAATAAAGCAGATGTTCAACCAGCATGGTGAGTAACCCAACCCCATGCATCACAATGAGACACTAAGTTTCCCAGTCTTAAAATCAAATAAACAAGGAAAATAGGAGGTGTGTGTGAGATTGTCTGATCAGGAGCAACTTGCCAAAGTAACTTATAATTAATTTTTTTAATTGCTCATTCAATTTCCCCCTTCACACCTAGAGAAAAGGATCATAAGAAATAATTTTTATCAAAATTCATGGTTTTATATAAACCACTGTCTGTGTTAATTGTGGCCTGAGGGATTTGCATCTGCGCTTTCTTTTACAGGTACTCTCATGACCCCAACAAGACTGTTAAAGCCTTACTGTAAGCTAGCAACCATACACAACCATGGGGAAACAGAAGAGGGATCTCCTGGTTTCAATCACATGTAAACCACATGTCACTTCTAATTCTATCCCCATTATACTGGTACTCTATATAAATGGTTTTCATTATGCTAAAGTAAATACAGAAAAAAAGCCCTGTCATTTTACTGATAGGCAACACAACCAGACAAGGGCATATCAGACAGGACCAACAACCCCTGAAAGGTCTCTGTGAACACCCCCAAAAATTACTTGCCCCAACAAAAAGCAGGAAGCAGCTTGGAGAGAACTATGACCAAATTCCCTAAATGATTGTTCAATAAATGTTTATTTACATTTAAAGAGAGATATGCTATAGTAATTTGCATTGGTATGAATCTTGGTCTATTGATACGAATTTTAGGTCAATATATATATATATATATATATATATATATATATATGCTCTTGATTAAGGTATTGTGTTTGTGCAGCTCATTTAAAAAAAGAACTAGAGAAAGAAACAGACTTTGGCCCCAAAATCAGATCCATCTCTACCCTGACTAACTGAAACACAAAACCAACCAATCCCTGAGCAGGGAAGTTGCTCCTTCTAGTCTAGAGGCTTGACCTTTCCCTGTCCTTAGCAGAGGCAGCCTCTTCCAGTCAGCCAGGCAAGGAGTGGCATAACTGCCCCGACCTTCCCCTGACCCTAACCCATGCAAAACGGCCAATCAGAAGTGGGCAGCACATCACCCTCCTGAGAGAACCCAACCAGGAATGGGCAACACCTCAGTCCACAGGGAGAGACCAATCAGAAAAGATTAAGCAACTCCAGGTGTCCTCTGGCTCAGACAACAATGTAACAGCTCCCCCAGATACAAGGCAGCCAATCAACTCAGACTAGATACCCAAGATTCGGCTTGAATGAATCCCAAGTCTGCAACCATGCCATTTTGGAGGGCTCCAGCCAACCCCAAGTCTGTAGTTATACAGGTTTGGAATTCCCAAAGACCCCTCCCTCCTGCCTGAGCTAAATAACAGCCTTCCCCCAACCCCCAACCCCCACCCTAGAGCAACTCCAGGTCTCTCCTGCACTGTTGTTGCTGATGCTGTTGCTGCTTTAGAAAGACAGGGAAGCCTGGCTTAACTCATAGTAAGGACTCCTTGTTTTTGCATCAGATTTGGTATCATGGTGGTATTTTGGGGATCTGGACTTTAAGCATAACAATTATATTCAAAATAACACTGTGAAATCATAAGTATAAACCCATATTGGTCAAGAAGTACTTAAGAGTTTAGTTACATGCTCTTGAAACTGTTGTCATGTGTTTTGGGGGAGAATCAAGAAGACGTCCTCATCACTTTCACGGCATGTCAGTCCTTTCCTATCCTCAGGGATGCAGTAACATCCCTGGTCTGGGAGTGTCAGGATGGTAGAGGTAGGCTGGTTGAGACATTTCTACAGCTTTCTTCCCAACTTCAAATGCTCAAAGAAGAGCATGGATGCCTCTTGCTAAACTTTCCCAAATGGTTTTCAGGATTAAATATTACTTTTTTAAAAAGCAGGAAGGGTCATTTATCTTTTTCTGATTCTTGCTTGCTGTACTCTGTCACCTTTGAACAATGATGTGACACTGCTTGACTTTGCTCTGTCATGCTGGAACTAGTACTTTACCAGTAACCCCCTACATAGACATATTTCATGGGAATTCTGATAATACCTGTTATGGTAAAAGTAAAAATGCAGCAGGTCCCTGAGTGGCTGCAGTGGTCAGCAGGTCTGGAGACCATGCTGCAGGTCCCCAAAGTGGCCTCAAGCAGTGGGCTGTGGGTCCTTAGAGCAGCCAGTTCCAGGCAGGGACAGTAGAGTTCCCCAAGTGGCTGCAGTGGGGCATGAGGGGCTGTGAATCCCAGCTATGGAGCTGCGTAGTTGGTGAGAGACCTCGATGGGGTAGCCAGTCCCATGAGGAGAGACAGACAGATGGGCATGCCATGAGACCACGCTGCAGGTCTCTGAAGGTGGCTGGTCCTGGGCAGGGAGTCAGACAGATAGGCACACCATGCAAAGTGAGGTTGGAAATTTATTTACTGGATTATGGAAGGAAAAGGGGAGAAGGGGAAAAGAGGAGAGAGACAGGCAGAGAGAGAGGGGGGAGGGAAGAAGGGAGAGAGGGAGAAAGAAGGGAGAAGGCAAGAAGTAGGGAAAAGGGAGAGACAGAATATGCCTCTTTGAGAAAGTGACGGAAAAGGAAGGGACTCAGACTGTAAGCTGAAGATTAGGTTGCCTCGGTGGACAAAAGAGAGAATGGGCATGGCTTTTATCTTTAATGTGCAGGACAGACCATTACATTCCCACCTGATTTTTATAATAAAAAGGCAGGAGTTTAGGCACAACAGGTTAAAGGAATCTGGTCAGTGGATTCTCAGGACTGCTTCCTACTTATTTGTGGGTGTCATCTTGTGTGGGGGGAACCTAAGAAAGTTGGGTGCTGGCCTGTCAGAATGTCTAAAATAAAAAACTCCAATGATAGCCTTTGCTGGAGAGGCTGTGGAGGAAGGGGTACCCTCATCCATTGCTGGTGGGAATGCAATCTCACGCAACCACTTTGGAAATCTGTGTTTCGGTTTCTCAGGAAATTTGGGATCAACCTACCCCTGGACCCAGCAATACCACTCCTGGGAATATACCCAAGAGATGCCCTATCATATGATAAGAGCATTTGTTCAACAATGTTCATAGCAGTATTATTTGTAATAGCCAGAACCTGGAAACAACCTAGATGCCCTTCAATGGAAGAATGGATGAAGAAAGTGTGGAATATCTACACATTAGAGTACTTACGCTGCGGTAAAAAACAATGACTTCTCGAATTTTGCATGCAAATAGATGGAAATAGAAAACACTATCCTGAGTGAGGTAACCCAGACCCAAAAAGATGAATATGGGATGTACTCACTCATAATTGGTTTCTAGCCATAAACAAGGGTCACGGAGTCTACAATTGGTGATCCCAAAGAAGCTAAATAAGAAGGTGAACCAAAGGAAAAACATATAGTTGTCCTCTTGGCTATGGGAAGTAGACAAAATTGCCGGGGAGAAAATTGGGATCTTGGGGGTGGAGTGGGATGGGGGTAAGGAGAGATGGGGAGAGAAAAGGGAGAAGGGGATGATGGGGGGAACTTGGGGGAAAAGGAGGATTGGGAAAAAGGAAGGTTGGATAGGGGAGCACAAAAGCACAATTCTTAGTTAAGGGAGCCACCTTAGGGTTGGCAAGAGACTTGAACCTAGAGTGGCTTCCAGATGCCCAAGCCGAGGTCCCCAGTTAGTTCCTTGGGCAGCTGAGGATAGGGAACCTGAAATGACCCTATCCTATAGCAATACTGACGAATATCTTGCATATCATCATAGAACCTTCATCTGGTGATGGATGGAGATAGAGACAGAGACCCACACTGGAGCACTGGACTGAGCTCCCGATGTCCCAATGAGGAGCAGAAGGAGGGAGAACATGAGCAAAGAAGTCGGGACCACGAGGGGTGCACCCACCCACTGAGACAGTGGGGCTGATCTATTGGGAGCTCACCAAGGCCAGCTGGACTGTGACTGAAAAAGCATGGGATAAAACTGGACTCTCTGAGCATGGCGATCAATGAGGGCTGATGAGACACCAAGGACAATGGCAGGGTGTTTTGATCCTAATTAATGTGCTGGCTTTGTGGGAGCCTAGACAGTTTGGATGTTCACGTTCCTAGATATGGACGGAGGCAGGAGGACCTAGGACTTACCACAGGGCAGGGAACCCTGACTGCTCTTTGGACTGGAGAGGGAGGGGGAGAGGAGTGGGGGGAGGGGGAGAAGGGTGGGAGGAGGGGGAGAAGGGTGGGAGGAGGGGAGGGAAATGGGAGGCTGGGAGGAGGTGGAAACTTGTATTTTTTCTCCTTTTCTCAATAAAATAAGTTAAAAAAAAGTTAAAAAAAAAACAAAGTTGGGTGCTGGTCACACCCTGGCATAGATAGTGTTTGTGGTGTGGAAATGTCTGGTGTCTCTTACACATGTTTAAGATATTGGCAGAACAGAGGACAAAATTAAGTTTAGAAAACAAAATAGGATCAGGAAATTGAGGGGGCTGTATCTGACCTGTTTAAGGTGGATCCTTCAGTTCACCTCCCTGGAACTCACAAGAATTTTTGGGTTTGTGTAAACAGAAGTTTTAGACATATACATTGTATAAAGAAGTAGCATATTTATGTCAGAAAGACTATGACAGATATTTTTTTCAATTACGTGTAATCTTATTTTAATCACATTGAGAGATAGTAAGGGGACTTTTGATAATATGTCAAAATCCAGAGCAAAGGCACAAGCAGGATGGAGTTAAACACACAGCAAACATGTAGTTTGGGGCCAAGAATTTCCAGCAGTTCATTTAACAGTTAAAAGCAACCACCTATCTTTTCCATTGCCTGTTTTCCCATTGTGCCAGATGATGTAAGAACAATAAGGACAGAGACTGGAGAGGGGTTTAGTGGAATTGCTTTGAGTTTCTCTCCATTTGATTTGATGTTAGCTGTCAGCTTGCTGTATATTGCTTTTATTATGTTTAGATATATTGATTCACTGCATAAAGTGCACACAAGGTTGAGGAATTAACACCCGAAAATTATACATGTGTAGAAATGATGATATTCTAGAAGACAGGTAAAGTTTGTGGATTATGAGTAAAATTTCCATCTTTAATATGTTTGATGTTAGTTTTGAGTCAAAACATATGACATATATTTTTGCACAACGAAAAGTATTTTGAAGACTATGGAAGGCAGCATGAGAGAGAAGTTTGATAATTTGTATTTGTCCTCACACCTTTATAACTTGCAGATCTTGTATTTGTATTTTACTGAAATTTGTTTGGTGAGGTTGTGCTTTTAAACTGACAAACCTCTCAGCTGTCAAAGTGTATCAGAGATCTTTGAGAAGGATAAAATTTTACTTGATTTACACTCATAAGAAGAGAGAAAGAGTAAAAAACTGCTTGCAATAGAAGGTTAATGGCAGAACTGACAATAGTAAAGAACATATTAATATATTTTAAATGAAGGCTGGATTAAATATGAAATATTTTTGTAAGAGACTTAAAAGTACATACCGAAGATCTTCACCAATCCCGCAACTGACAAAGGTCTGATATCCCAAATATATAAAGAACTCAAGAAACTAGACTGTAAAAGGCTAATCAACCCAATTATAAAATGGGGCACTGAGCTGAACAGAGAATTCTCAACAGAAGAACTTCAAATGGCCAAAAGACACTTAAGGTCATGCTCAACTTCCTTAGCGATCAGGGAAATGCAAATCAAGACAACTTTAAGATACCATCTTACACCTGTCAGAATGGCTAAAATTAAAAACACCAATGATAGCCTTTGCTGGAGAGGTTGTAGAGAAAGGGGTACACTCATCCATTGCTGGTGGGAATGCAAACTGGTGCAACCACTCTGGAAAGCAGTGTTTCGGATTCTCAGGAAATTCGGGATCAACCTACCCCTGGACCCAGCAATACCACTCTTGGGAATATACCCAAGAGAGGCCCTATCATACAACAAAAGTATATGCTCAACTATAAATGTTCATAGCAGCATTGTTTGTAATAGCCAGAACATGGAAACAACCTAGATGCCCTTCAATGGAAGAATGGAAGAAGAAAGTATGGAATATATACATATTAGAGTATTACTCAGCAGTAAAAAACAAAGACTTCTTGAATTTTGCATACAAATGGATGGAAATAGAAAATACTATCCTGAGTGAGGTAAGCTAGACCCAAAAAGAGGAACATGGGATGTACTCACTCATATCTGGTTTCTAGCCATAAATAAAGGACATTGAGCTTATAATTCGCGATAGTAGAGAAGCTAAATAAGAAGGAGAACCCAAAGAAAAACATATAGGCATCCTCCTGAATATTAACCTTCATCAGGCGATGAAAGGAGACAGAGACAGAGACAGAGACCCACATTGGAGCACAGGACAGAAATCTCAAGGTCCAAATCAGGCGCAGAAGGAGAGGGAGCACGAGCAAGGAACTCAGGACCGTGAGGGGTACACCCACGCATTGAGACAATGGGGATGTTCTATTGGGAACTCACCAAGGCCAGCTGGCCTGGGTCTGAAAAAAGCATGGGAAAAAACCAGATTTGCTGAACATAGCGGACAATGAGGACTACTGAGAACTCAAGAACAATGGCACTGGGTTTTGATCCTACTGCACGTACTGGCTTTGGGGGAGCCTGGGCAGTTTGGATGCTCACCTTACTAGACCTGGATGGAGGTTGGTGATCCTTGGACTTCCCACAGGTCAGGGAACCCTGATTGCTCTTTGGGCTGACGAGGGAGGGGGACTTGATGGGGGAGGGGGAGGGAAATGGGAGGTGGTGGCAGGGAGGAGGCAGAAATCCTTAAAAAATAATAATAAGTAAATTTAAAAAAAAACTGCATATGGTTTAAAACATGAGACTTATTATTTTGTAGTCTGAAATGAGATGCAATGTACAGAGAATTATAACATCTAACAGTAAACATAGGGGCATTTGAGTTATATGTATGAACATACACACACATAGTGAACAGGAATTGGGTGAAGTGAATGCTCTTGGTGGGCCCTACCAAAGGTATGCTACTGTGCAAAACACGCATGAAACAGAGTCAGCACTAGGGAACCAAACAGAGAATACCTCAGTCATCTGACCTGGCTCTCAGTTAAGATGGCGATGAAGTCACCTGACCTCAATTAAGATGGTGGAACGATCACCTGACCTCAGTCAAAATGACAGCGGTCACATATTGTATGGAAAAGTCACTCAGTTAAGATGGCTGTGAAGTCACCTGACCTCAGTTAAAATAATGGTAAGGTCACCTGACCACAGTCAAAATGGCAGCAGTCTCATGTTGTATGAAAAAGCCATGATTTTTGAGCTGCAGGGATTTTAAGTTTAATAATAACAGAGACCTAGAGGTGTGATCCGCCCTGTCGCTGAGCCATCATATCACAAGCCGTAGCAGAGAGCAAAAGGCTAGAATTGAAAATAGCCGCCTTGTGAATCCGATCAATCTTGATGGCAGCAGAAGCAGTGGCAAGGACAGTTTGAGGAATCTCCTTCCATTTGCCTGTGCACTGACAGTAGTTAGAAAGCTCCCACAAACATGGAGCCCTAAGGACACTAGCAGCATGAGGGCAGAGCTGACGAAGTAGGGCATTAAGGCCTGAGGTTTAAGGGCCCCTAAAAGACGTCCATCCCAGGGGGAGGCTGGATTGACAGAATGGATGGCTTGCTACCCATAGCTGAAACTATGAAAACAGCAACACCACAAGGCCTATACAAAGACATCTCTCCTCTATAGGCAGGGTGTGAATAGGTGGCGAACACTGCAAGGCCTGTAGCAGACCATCCTCTGCCTACAGGTGGAGTGCTAAAGCCTGGCTGGCTCAGAGGCCTCTCTGAGCAGCATTTTACAGTGGGGGAAGAAAGGAAAAAAAGAAAAATCTGAGGGATCCTGGGCTTCCAGTCGCAGGAGGACTGGTCCCAGGTCATCAAAACACCATTTAGCTAAGGGAAGCAACCAGAGATGAATGTCAGCGAAGGGCTCAACTGTAGCCATAAAGACCGTGGTTGGGGGCTGTCCCCCTGTTCCTAGAAACACTAGAGTACTTCTGGAAGCTAAATGATAATTCCTCATGTTTGTAGAAATGGTTAAGATGAACAGATGGGGAACTCACCAATTAATAGGTGGTGTGTGTAAAAGTCACACTCAGGCAGATGGAGAGCTGTTATAAAGAAACCTGGTTCTTGAGCCCAGGGTTCTATGCGTCCTCAGCTGGCCCGCCCATGAACCATTGCAATACCCATTTCTGAAAACACCTTCTTGATTGGCCTTGAAATAAAGTTACTAATATGCCTTGAGCAGATCTCTGAGTTCAAAGCCAGCCTGGTCTACAGAGTAAGTCCCAGTATAGGCAGAGCTACACAAAGAAGCCTTGCCTCAAAAAAAAATAACAATAATAACATGCCTTGAGAGCATTAAAAACCATGTACTTAATCTACCACACCCATTCAATCCGTTTTTACATCCTAAGCACTACAGCATATTTCTGTGTGCTAGGCTGTGTCAGTAAAGTAAAACTTCCCGTGTAAAATTATCATGAAAGATGTATTCCTCAGATGACCCACATTGGAGCACTGAACTGAGCTCCCAAGGTCCAAATGAGGAGCAGAAGGAGGGAGAACATGAGTAAGGAAGTCAGGACTGCGAGGGTTGTGCCCACCCACTGAGACAGTGGGGGTGATCTATTGGGAGCTCACTAAGGCCAGCTGGACTGGGACTGAAAAAGCATGGGATAAAACTGGACTCTCTGAACATGGTGGACAATGAGGGCTGCTGAGAAGCCAAGGACAATGGCACTGGGTTTTGATCCTACTTCATATTCTGGCTTTGTGGGAGCCTAGCCAGTTTGGATGCTCACCTTCCTAGACCTGGATGGAGAGGGGAGGACCTAGGACTTACCACAGGGCCTGGAACCCTGACTGCTTTTCGTACTGGAGAGGGAGGGAGAGAAGAGTGGGGGAGGGGGAGAGGAGTGGGAAGAGGCGGAGGGAAATGTGAGGCTGGGAGGACGCGGAAATTTTTTTCAATAAAAAAAATTTACTGAAGAGTCCTTGAGATCCATCCAAGTTGTCATATCCATCACTAATATGTTTTTTTTTTAGTTGCTGAGTAGTTTCCATGGTGTGTTCATATCATATTTACATTATTATATTTGAGTGAGTTCTTTATCAATAGTATATAGTTGGATCATATTTTAACAGATTCAATAGTTTATTTGTGTATTTTGAGTATATTTTATACAATATCTTTTCTGTTGTTATTTTTATTTAAAAATTCTTTATAAATTGTATATTGTTTGAACAACTGTACAGTTCTACTTTATTATTTTGTATATTATATTCAATGTTTGTTTTATTTATGACATTACTCCACTGAGTGTAGAAGCTGTACTCCTACATTGAATAACTTCCAATTTTCAGTGATCTCATCCTCTGATTAATCTGTCAACATTATAACTTTCTTTATAGGTTCACATTTGTCATTTCACATAATATATGGTACTTCAGACTTTATTTCTTCAGTTTGAACTTTGCTCAGTCACATAATTTTCAACTATTTGTGAATTATTTATGTACTTATTATTTTAATTTTCGTTAATTATTTTATGGTAAGACCATATTTAGAATTTCAGTCAAGGTGGAGAGATTATTTAGACTGGTGTAAATTCTATCTTGATGAAACTTTGTGTGTGCTCTAAAAGATATGACTTTTGAATTATTGAGTATTCTATAAAAGTCGATTTTATCATGTTTTTGAAAGATAGCTTTAAAAAAAGAAACTGAGCTATTGGTTTAATTTAACTCTCTAAGATTCTGCAACTGCAAGACATACAGTTACAATCAGACCCCGCCTACATACAGTAGAATACATTGTAATCCTGTGGTTTGACTCTATAAGCCTTGGATACTCTGCCCAGGGACTACAACTAGGGAGGGCTCTCAGTTGTAGTCCTGAGGTCATGAGCATACAGCACTAGTATTTATTTGATAAACCCTTTTCGTATTAAAATTTATTCATGGTCACAGTGAATCTCTGAGTGATCCCAGACCCACAAACTTTTGTTCAATTTTAACATGGTAGCTTCTATTTAATTCATTATATTTTCTTTTATTATTACTCCTTAGACGCCTGTATGTTTGTATACATTATACATATAATATGTAATATATGCAATACTTTATTGATTCTTTGGGAATTTCATGACATGCATCCCAATTCTGCTCATTTTCAAGTCGCTCTATATCCTCCCTTTACCTGTGTGGTATCCTACCTGAAAAGAAAATCAAAAAAATACCAAACCAACCAATGAACAAACCAACCAAACAAAAAACCCAACATCACTCGTCTGACTTTCCTGCCACTCCAATTATTTTAGTGGCCTTGGGAGCCCTGGTGTGTCATGCAGGAAACCTTTTTGTCCAATCAGAACCACCCAAAAACATTCATTGTGATTAGTTATTGATATGATTAAAGGTCTCTGGTATCTGGACCCTCACTGAAACTCCTCTGCAATATCCCGCAGCTGCCCCATGTCGTGGAGATCCTTCAGAACCAGTCCCTTTACAATTGCCAGCAGGTCCTAGATGGGAAGATGCTAGGGTGGGCAACTCAAAGCCCTGATTTGGTCCAGGGTGGTAGGCGACCTGGTCGGTCCTGGAACCTGGAGCTGCCCCCTCAGGTGATAAGGGGAGCCAGCTCTCCTACACCCATTCCATCAGGGTCAGCTGTTGCATGCCTGTGGTGAGGGGTGGAGCCATATCTCCTGAGTGCAGGGACCAGCCCTCCATGTCTGGACCACTGGGACCAGCTTGCCTGTGAGTGTCAGGGTCAGCTGTCTTGCCACAGCAAGTTTCAGGGTCAAGTTTGCCAGGGCTAGTGAAGGGCAGGCCTGGCTCAGCATGGCCCTTGGCTTTCATCATGCATGACCTTCTGTGGTAACATAGACCAAAGACATCATGACAGAGCCCAGATGCAGCAGGACCATGGATCCAGACATGGCCTTCTGCATCCTATCTGGCTCAGATGTCACCATGGCACCTGTGGCAGCTCAGGTCACCCAGAACAGTAAGGCCCCAGCAGCAGCAGGGCTCTCAGACGCCAACATGGTTTTAGGTAGCTAACCAGACCCTAGGCATCGGTACAACCCTTGTTGCCAACAAAAGCCATGGGCATTGACTCAGACCCTGGCTGCTGTAGGACCATGGACAGAGAGATAGCCCTAGGCTGCAGCTTAGGCCTTGATATCACCAGAGCCCGAGATGGTGACACAGGTCACTCAGATCAGTCACTGGCAGCCGCTTCACCCTGGGAAACCAGCATGGCCTCACGTGGCAGACCAGACCCCAGACAACTTCATGGCCCTTGGTGCTAACAGGAGCCATGGATATCAACTCAGACACTGCCTGCCATAGGGACACAGACATACACATGGCACTAAGCAGATACTTGGACCTGTATGACACCAAGGCCCTGGGTGGCAGCACACATTACTCAGATCAGCATGGCTCTGGAAGCTTGCAAACCAACAAGGTCCCAGATTGCAGCCCAGGCCCTGAGCATCCATGTGGCCTTTGGTGACAACACAGGACATGGACTTCAACACAGACCCTGGCTGCAGTTCTGACATGGACCCAAATGGTCCTTGGCAGGAGGCACAAGTGGATGCCACTAAGACCCTAGGTAGAGGCAGAGGTATTCAAATTGGCATGTTTCCATCAGCAGCATGACCCAGGGACACCAACATGGCCTCAGGTGGTAGCCCAGACGCCAGGCATACACATAGACTTCAGTGGTAGCAGGAGCCATGGACATCAACACAGAGACCCTCGCCACTCTCTCAGACATGTCCTTCAGCAGATTCTCAGTCCCTGATGTCACAATGGCACCGGTGGCAGTGCAGGACACTCAGATCAGTACAGCCCGTGAAGTGGCATGTTCCACCAACAGGTGAAAACAAAGACACAGGGCATTCAGTGGTCTTTGATGATGGCACAACCCATGCATGTCCACACAGTCCCTGCCCGCAGTAGGACCATGGACCCACAGAACCTTGGTAGCAGCCCAGCAAGGTCTGGGTACCACCTCAAACCTGGGTGGTTAGCAGGACGCCCACAGCAGCCTGCTCCTCACCCCCTTCGCTCCTTCTGTTCTCCCTCTTTCTACAGCACATGAATCATTCTGATACGTTCCCTCCAATTTCTCCACCACACATTTGCTCATCACAGTGACCGTCTCCTGCCCATGAATGTCTTCAGCAGGTCCAGGAAGGCCTATGGGCAGCTTCCACCCACCTGAGCTGTTTTCAAAGAGGGGCAGAAACGGGAATGTATCCAGATTGGAGGGTAAGTGGGGAGGAACTGGGAGGAAGGAAAACCATAAACAGGTGTGACAAAAAATCTAATTTCTTTAAGAAAAAAAAGTATTGGTACAATCCCCCAAATAAAAGTTTTCATCACCATCAATATCGTCTGTGCCAACTTCTCCTTAGCTTTCTTGTTTGCAGGATTACTTCTGAATCACTTGTTCAGAGGATCTACTAAGCCTGAATCAAGAAGGCTTATGTGACCAACTTTCTCCCAATCACCATGTATTAGGAATATTCATCTATGCATGAAACACTCATGACTTAAAATATTAAACTATGTAACTAGACTTTGTCATTCTGTTTAAATGGAATTTCCTGAAAAGTGTACATCTTATCCTACAAAATACCAGAAAGCATGCGGAGCTTATGTGTTTATTGTTAACATGAGTGTTCAATTTTAGTTAATCTTGGCAATGGGCACATGGGTCACCAATTAGCCATTTGGCTCCTGAATGAAGGATGATGCCATTCTAGGAAGAATCTTCCTTAAAGTCCCTAAGTATGATGATGTCTTCAACAGGAGGTGTGTTTCCTAACAGTAGGAGTGTTTCCCTCCTCTCTTTGGCTCTTCGGTTGGCGAACCACACCTAAAATCAGAGGGAGACAAGATTGTTTTAGCATTGGCTTCCACCCCCAGAGCCGAGGAAGAGACATCACTTTAAGGCACCTAACATGGAACTTCCTACTCAGCTCACAAAAGCAAGCCCTGGCTTTGTGTCAACCTCTGCAACCAGGGCCATGATTTTGTCTTTTTCCCGCCGTATATACACTTCAGTGGGTACTTCCACCCATGGTAAATCTGACCAGCATATTCTTTCATGTTATACAAAGTTCTCCAGCATCAGGATGAAGAATATTATCTCTGCTTCAGCGAGATTTCCAGAATCCTGCCCTGTACAATATTAATCTCTGTGTTGTAAGTGTTGTTCCTCCATACCTATCAGTCCATGCCTCCTCTCAACCCTAATATAACTATTTGGCAATGTGTTTGGCTAGCCACAACACAGAATCCCAGAAAAATTAACATTAAGGGTTGTCACTATTAATTACCATCGTCCCTATTTAGGATCACTTTTTTCTTTATGCAGTGTAGCACTTTTAACCATGATATTCAAGACACAAAATAGAAAGACGGGGACAATTAAAGAGTTAAAGGGGCAAAGAGTATTTCCATAGGAGGCTAAGTGTGTGGCCAGCTGGGGGTCCAAAATTGCATCACAATGAAAACCATGTGCTATGAATGTTGTCCACCTAGAGATGATGTCCCTTTTATGTAGTGCTGTTTCAATTAAGGTTAAAATCGATTTAAAGTTCAGTTTGTCAAGTGCTGTAATCTCAGCACTTGGAGGGTGGAGGTGGAGGCAAAAGAACCATGAGTTCAAGGACAGCAAGGGTTACACAGAGAAACCCTGTGCCAAAAAAACCAACATTCAAACAGGGAAAAAAATAAAATGGAATCCATTCATTGAAAAGTGCCTAGGACAAGGCTAGCTAATGCCTAAGGAAGGCTATAGATTGTCTGTCCAATTGCTTTGTTTGGATTCACTGACCTTCAGTTTTGCTTCAGGCACTTTCAGAGCTCTTGCAAGTTCTTTCCTGTGTAAAGACAACCATGGATGTTTATCATGCAGGGTTTTACATGCAATACAATGACATACATGAATTATATGCCTTTTAAAATATCACCGTCCTCCCTCACACTTGGCATTAACATTCATTCTCAGAGGCAGTCTCATTTTGAAATGAATTCATCTCCTGCAAAAGTTTCTAAATGATAGAGACAAATAATTTTAACAAACTATTGAAAATTAAAAATAAATGTCAAAGTCGATCCTGAGCAAAGTATGCTAAATTAAAAACAGCACTAGGGGAGGGGAAAGAGAAACCAAAAGGAGTTGATGGCTAGGTACACAGTCCCTGAAAAGATGAGGAGGTCACACAACAAACTATAAACTCCTAGCACTCGTGAACTTGATGCTAGTAAGTTGTTTGGGTCCACAAACTCTGGTCTCTATATTTCACAGAAATTGAAATATGACTCGGAATGAGAGGTGTTGACTATGGACATTTGCTTCAAGCCAGCACTACCTGTTGGTACTGAGCTCGGGCCCCACACGGGGCATCCTCCTGTGCCCACCACCAAAGGAGAAGGCCCCTGATTTGGAGAGGGACGATAAGGAATACAGTGCCTCAAAGAACCAAAGGCACCTCAACATGAGCCAAAGGCCAGGGAGGTTGGGGAGCTCTTGGTCCAAACCACATACCTGGCAGCCAAATCTGGGTCCCGGGATTTTTTAAAGACGCGTTCCATTTTTCTGATCTGACGCGGTGTGAAATGGAAGAGGTTTTGATGACCCTGGTGCCGCTGAGGAATCCTTGCCACACCAGCCTCTGAGGTGTTCAATTCTTCCAGGTCAAGCTCCAAAGAAGAATCCGGGTGGCTATGGCCACCATCTGCCTCCATGGCCGCAGCTGACGTGGAGGCCACAACTTCGTTCTCACAAACTATTTCCTCCTCATAATCTTTCCGAGTATAATATTTATGCTCATAATAAAGCTTCTTGGCCATAACTACAACTGTGGACCTCTAACAGTACTCGGGTCCCGGGAATGACTGACCTGGAGGTCTAGAATCTCGGCAGGGCTACCGACCAAACAAAGAGAGGACGGGAGCAGAGGATGACGTCAATGCGTCAATGCGCAGGTCCGCGCATGCTCCCGAGTTCTCCAGGGTCCTCACGCACGAAGTCCAGGCGCTCGCTTGCAGGAAGAAGCTGTACACTCGCGAGCCCGTCACTCACTGCTGTCCTGACTGACTGCACTGGCCCTTCTGCCCACTTGCTGAGGTAAGTGCTGTCCATTTTAGCTCACAAATGATGGTTGTGGCCCAAATGAGGAGAACCTGAGGGAGACTGATGGGGTGTGAAAAGGTAGCATGGAGTTAAATATTGCTCCTAGGGCATGCTTCCAGAATGAGCTTTAATGCGTGTCCACATGCTGCCTGTTCCTCCTAGGTTTTAGGGAGGAGATGACGGGTGGATTGTGTGGAAGTGCAAGATCATTTGGAATGGAGCATGGGACAGAGGCACACGCTTGACTCCAGGATGCTCGAGTAAACATGTATAAATTTCTGTGACCTCACCCGCCACCCAGCACTAGCGGCTCAGAAAAATGGGTTTAGAACTAAGTGGACATGGTCAGCTTTAGTGGCTGCTAGTTCAGGAGTGCCTGTTAGCACAGTGAATGCTAGCCAGACATTGCTTTTCAAGTACAACATCAAGGTTTTGGGACTGGGTTGGAATAGAATTCTAGCTAACGACACTGTCAAATTAAAACAAACCGTGTGCTCATCGAAAAGAAAAATGATCTGCTTAAGAAGTTATGACATGGCCAGGCAATAGTGGCTGAGACAAACAGATCTCTGTGAGTTCTAGGCTAGCCTGGGCTACAAAAGCTAGTTCCAGGACAGGCTTCAAAGCTACAGAGAAACCCTGTGTCAAAAAAAACAAAACAATACAAAACAAAATAAAAAAATAGAAAAAAAAAAGAGCTAGTTCCAGGACATCTAGGACTGTTACACAAAGAAATCATGTTTCAAAAAGCCAAAATAATAATAATGATAATAATCACCTCAGATATTTTATAATTTCTGTTATATTTCAGGTGAAATATTTGCATCAGCTCTTAACACCGAGGGTATTGATTTGGACAGTTCCTTACTCCTGTTTGACTGAAGGTAAACACACAAATATTCAGGCAATATTTAGAATAATACTTGGCCTATAACATATAGCATGTGACACGTTTTCAACAAAAGAATAGGTGTCAGAGTTATTCAAGGTTGGAAGTTGGGGAGGTTCATTCCAGTCTTCCTGACAGATTCCTTAGGGTTTTTCTTGCTCTTAGAATTTTTGGGTTCAGTAGTCATAACCGTTTACGCTGCATACACAATATAGATATAAAATGAATGGCTAAATCTGTTTACAGTTATAGAATAGGGAATCATTTAAATTTTTTTCTTTCTCTTTATTTTTTTTTTTAGCATTAATGTCTTTATTACGGCTTGCAGTCCTTTATACAGGGGAAGAGGCTAAAATCACTTTTTAAATTAACAATTCCCTTTATTTTACATAGGGATCACAGTTTTTTTTTTCTTTCCTCTCCTCTCAACCTATCGCCCTCCCTGACTCCCATCTATCCCCCTTCCCTTCTACCCACTGTTCCTTGGTCTCCATCCAGAAAGGGGCGGGCCTCCTGTGGACTTGCACATAGCAGGGCACATCAAGTTGAGGGAGGACTAAGCTCTTCCCCCTGTATAAAGGCTGGGTAAGGTAATCCAGCATGGGGAATAGGTTCCAGAAAGTAAGCTAAGCACCAGGGACAGGTCCTGATCTCATAGCTAGGAACCTTACAAACAGAGCAAGCTACACAATTGTCCCACACATGCAGAGGGCCTAGGTCGGGTCCATGCAAGCTCCCTAACTGTGGGTCCAGAGCCCATGTGGACCCACGAGCTTAGATCAGCTGTGCCTTTGGTTCCTCCATCATGACCTTGAACCCCCTGGCTCATACAATCCCTTCTCCCTTCCTCAGGGGAACTCCCAGAGCTCAGCCCAGTGCCTGGTTGCAGATGTCTTTGAATCATTTCATGTTTTTTTTTCTTGGGAATCTCTGTGAATCATTAGATTTTTGAAAGAGGTTTCTTTTGAGTAAGTGCAAAGATGGAAGTCTTTATATCAATTACACCAAAGTTTTGCTAAAAACGCACAATGGGGGACTGGATAGATAGATGGTTCAGTGATCAAGAGCCCTTGCTGCTCTAATAGAGGACCCGAGTTCGGCTCCCAGAGCCCACATAAGAAAACTGACAACCACCTATTACTCTAGCTCCAGGGTATCCAGTGTCCTTATCTGGACACTGCAGACACCCACACATATGTACAAATACTTACACATGAACACACACACACATACACATAAATAAAACCTAAAATATATCTAAAAATGAGCTCAATCTTCCAAGAACTGGGAAAATCCTAGGGAATCTGTTAGGAAGAGGAGTCGTGACCCTTCCCCATTTCCTCCCGTGGTTAGCTCAGGCACCGATTATTTTCCCGGAAAGGTGTCACATGCCTTATTTTGTGTGTTTATACAAGTTGATTACTTGACTGTGGATTTGGCAGAGTAGATGAAGAGACAGGGACCCTGAGTCTGCAGTATGCCAGTGCAGGAAGCTGGGGTCTTTCTGATGACATGGAAACATGGGATGATACTTGACATTTATACTTGGGCCTCAGAACAGTTTCCCCCTCTCACTGACTACCAAGCACTTTCTAGGAGACCTCTGGAATATAACTTCAGAGGAAGAAGAGAGTAGATGGCAAAGAAAGAAGCAGCATAAGAAAAAGAAAATGGGATGGGCAGTGCCAGCTTTGTCTAATAGGAAGCTAAATCCCAAAGCCTGAGCTCTACATATCTTGGGACCCTGAATGAAATGCTTCATTCACAGCTTCCAAAACCATGAATGGGGATAACATCAATGGCACAGGACCGGGATACCGTCCGGGTTCATGAATTACTTGCAGAATTTTGGCATCCTTTTACTTCAGCTTCACAAACCAGTGTACCAGCAACTACAGTTTCCTTCCCCTGGGAAGCACATCCTCACAGCTCTTGATGTCTTCCCCAAAGCCTAGTAACTCGCCACCCAGATAGATTTTATATTAGCTTCCGTTTTCTGGCTTGGACCTTTTCTTCCTTGCACCTCCTTCCATTCAACAGTGGTGGAGGATGGGCCTATGGATTCAGCCCTGTTGCTGCATCTTATTACACCTTGTGATGTTTCTCTTTGGCTTGTGATCAGGAGAGGCACTTAATATGTGCAACGGAGTTCGGCCTCATCATTTTCATGGATATAATAAAACATGTAGTAGGCCACAAAAGCAACTGTACCAAGTGTGTCAAAGAGATGACTTCCTGGCAGAGTTACTGGCAGTGCACACACCTAGAGCAGCTAGATAGAAGGACAAGGCAGAGGAAGAGTTGAAAGTCAGCCAGTTCTGTTGCAGGAGCCCTGCTCAGGTAACACCCAAGCTTTGGGAGTCAGCCTGCAATGGGAAGTGCCCTAATGGAACACAGATCAGGTCATATGCTGTGGGACACAGAGCTCATGCAGTGTGGGTATTGGTGGATGCATGAAGCACCATGCTGAGGTCCACACGTGCACTGCAGAGTGGCAGACATCGCTCCCAATCAGAGTACCTTACCTGAATGACAGTCTCAGCACTAGGATAATACTTTCAGAGCTCTCGTCAGCATGGAAGCTGCTGACTTCTGTAGTACTGTAAATAGCCCAATGAAAGTGACTTTACCAACTCATTGTCCCTCATACTCAGCACTAATGGGATGTCTCCACCAAATCCCTCCCTTCAGAGCTCAGGGAAACCCATGGAAGAGAAGGTAGGAGGGGTGTGAGAGCCAAAGGGGATGGAAGACACCAGGATAACAAGTCCCTCTAAGTGGACTGAGCACAGCTTATAGGAACTCTCAGAGACTGCGACAGCAAGCTCATGGCCTACAGTGTCTCTGCTAGTCCTCTACATATAAACAATAGCTTTCAGTTTAGTGTTTTTATGGGACTCCTGAGTGTGAGAACAAATGGTATCTGACTCCTGGGCTCTTTTCCTTCTGTTAGTTTGCCTTGTCCAACTTCGATGTGATAAAACATTTTAGCATATTTTATTCTATTTCATTAAAAAGGAAAGATAATGTACTATAGGCCAATCTGGGGAGGGTACTCTCTCTGTTCAAGTTTCCTTTTCCAAAATGACTCTAGCTTGTGTCAAGCTGACATAAAACTAGCCGGCACAACAGTCAAGACTGTAGTTTATCTGTATTGTATCCGTTTATATTACACAAGGATTTTTAATTTCTGTTTGTTTGTTTGAGAATAGATCTCATTATGGATTGCTTTCTGACCTGGAATTTCCTACATCGACCAGCAGAGCCTCAAATATGTGGTGGTATTGTTGCATTTGCTTTCTTAATGCTGGGATTATAGGTATGTGATACCATGCACAACATTGTTGACTGTTTCTTACAGAAGTATAAAATATTAGACTTGAGTTTATATATGAAAATTAGAATTACAATTAAATTCCTGATAACAGTTGGAATGACCAGAGACCAGATCCCCCATCCGTCTTCATGAACGGCATTGTTAGTTCACAAAGGCTTTCTTCTCGCCCATGGAAGCATCAGTTCCTCGTCACAGAAAGGCAGTCCCTTCATCTAGTGATAGTAAATATATTTGGAACCTGTAGCAGAAATGCTGACACCAGAAACAGACATGTCAAGAGGGGCAGATCCTACTAAGGACAAAACCCCTCGACCCACATGACAATGGCAGAGGACCAAAGGACATGCTTTGCGGAGGCAAATGCTTTGTTCACCACATTCAGGCCATGGAGTCTGCACAGTTAAGTGAGAGCTGACGCATGGATGTCCATCTGAGCATGAAAGAGGACATGGAGGTGCTTTGTGGTCAGAGCCAGGATGATGGCTGGTGTCCCAATTAACTCCCAGATATTACATATCTCTGGGGATAGCTCAGTGTTCTTCTCCTGTTCTAAATCTGCAACTTTTGGTTTCCCATCACCCACTCTGGCACCCAGGGCTCTAATACCTTCCACAGCCAGTGTGTGTGTGTGTGAGTGTGAGTGTGTGTGTGTGTGTGTGTGTGTGTTTGTGCGTGTGTTGTGTTCATTTTCTCTTCTTTTCCTTTTTCTTTTTTATGTTTTTTGAATCAGGCTTTTTATGTAGCTTTTGGTACCTGTAATGGAACTAGGTCTTGTAGAACAGACTGGCCTTGAACTCACAGAGATCAACCTGCATCTGCCTCCTGAGTGCTGGGATTAAATGCATGTGCCACCACTGCCCGGCAATGTGTACATTTTCTGTATGGTGAACTGTTCGTGGATGACCGGAGAGACCATGAGTGTAAACCCTCTCAGGAACAGAGAGCCCTGCCATAGTAGCTATAGCAGTGGAAGATAATGGAAAGAGGAAGTGGCCAGAAGCACAGGTAACCTGGGGTCAGTCTAGAAGCCCTGGGACTTCATGCTTTCAGCTTGTGATTCCAGAGCTGGGACAATATTTCCCTAATATTCCTAATGTTCCTAGTCCTTATGTTTGTGTGTTAAGCACCATGCTCATGGCCTGAGCAAGGGCTGTGCTCAGACCTTATTTCCCACTCCTTGGCTCATTTCATGCTTCTTACATCACACTTCTGAGTCTTGATATTTGTCTCCCCCTGCCTCCTGCCCCTTTCCTTACCTCCCTTCACTCCATGAGGGTGCAGCCCTTTCTCCACCCTACTCCTGAACATTCTCAGCTTCCTCTCTCTCTCTCTCAGGATGTGTCCTGCTCCCCCTGCTCTCCCTCACAGTCCTGTCTATGCAGCCATGTCTATCACCTCAGACTCACTGGCATGTTCCTCCAATTTTACAACACAGTGCTCTTTTTTCTCACTGCTATCAATCTTCAGGCCATTGAGGAAAGAAGCCTGACATCCAGATTCTCCTGAGTTCTTTGAGACTGGGCTTGGACTCTGAACTTATGAGTTTCTGTCTGCCTGGTGCAGGTTTAGCAAAGCTCACACTCAGTCAGTTGAGCCGTCCCACATAGGCTAGCAGTGCCGATGTCTGCTCTGCCTCCACATCCTTGTGCACACCCAGCAGAAGGCTGCACAGCCTGGCCTTACTTTGTCAAAGTCTTATTATCTTTAGTCAACCGAATTCTTCCTTATTGAAAGTATTTCTGTGAATAGAGTTTCCAGACACTACTCCAACCCTCTCTTAAACTGTGAATTCCCACATTCCCAGGTTGCCATTGTTCTTAGATCTATTTCTGTTAGTTTATGTGTGTGACTGTTTGGGCTGCCTGTATGTATGTGTACTACGTTCCTTTCTAATGTCCGTGGAGCTCAGAAGAAGTTAGTGGATACCCTGGAAATGGGGCTCTAGACAGCTGTGACCCACCATGTTGGTAACAGTAACTGAACCTGGGTCTTCTGCAAGAGCACCAAGTACTCTTAAGCACTGCGTCATCTCTCTAGTCCCAACCAGGCTTCATTGTAGTGACAGTGACATCAGTTATATCCCTAAATGCATGATATAACAGAAGAAGAAGCTAAACTTCTGTTTCTTTTCCACAGTAGGGGTCAGAGCCCTGGTCACTCAGTGTTTAGGCCAAAGAGGACAATTCGCTACAAGCTGTGTTGACTTTGTCCCACCCTGAACCTGATCTCAGATCCTTTTCCTATTTCTCTCTGGATGACCCTCCCCCCGCCCCGCCTGGGATAAGCCTCTCTTTCTACCGCTGGAAAATTCAGTCAATGTTTTCCTTTCATAGTTGTGATGTTGGAACTTCACCATCCCTGAGGTCCTAGGTCTCTCCTCTGGGACCCCAGGTACTCATACTTCCACGTGAGCCTTCACTCCTGACCTATACACTTGACATCGATCATGAATCATATTCCAGAAACCTTGTTTCAGGCAGCTTCTGTGAAGCTGGTCAGGGTGGACTTAACTCTGGAGTCTTAAGACACCTGGGAGGCTGGCTCTCCGAGAATGGGTTAGAATGCTAAGCTTCTTTTTATAGTCTCCTCCTGGGCGCAAACTTTTTCCTCTTGTAGCTTTACCTTGTGTGGGCATCAGTACCAGATTCCATGTTCTTGGAAGCCTTTTTGGTGAAAAAGGGGTATTTTTGTTCTATGACATTGTAGGAGAGATCTCATCAAAATGGAACCCTATTCTTGAGCCCCTACTGACACGGACATACTTTCTGGCAGGATTTGTTGAAGGCAACTTGAACATTCATTGCAGAAATTGAGATACAGAAGTCGCCACATTGTATATACCAGGTTCTGTTCTCTGTTTCTGTCCCCTTTCCCCAGCTGGTCATCCTCAATCCATTTCTTTTCTGTTCTTGAACCCGTCAATGCTCCTTGTAAAGCCTTCCCTTCTCCATCTGCTCTACCCTTCCATACAATTTCCTTACCACATCAGATCCTGTGCTGTCTATATTCACTGTCCACATAGGCCATCTTTTTCTAAAGGGATTCATATTGTCTACAGCACTAGCATGAACCACTAATGGAAGAAATCCCACTGGCCAAATACAGAGTATTTCATACACTCAGATGGGCTTAGAAGACATTCAAATACAGCCTTAGTCCCTCACCTAATATATAGTCTACAGATTACAGAAAATCTCATATCAGCATCCAAGGAAATCTGTGTAGGTTTTTTTTTTACAGATATTCATTGTGTGTGTGTGCGTGTGTTTGTGTGTGTGTGTGTGTGTGTGTGTGTGTAAAGGAATGCTAGTGTACCATTGGCTTTTGTGTATGTATTTATATATGATTTAACACTTAGAAGGACAAGTTTACGATCTGTCTCTCCAGTTATATGTTTGTTAAGTTGCACATACATAATACATACTAGATAGTTCCCAAATGTGACTGCAAGTACTTATTGAGTGCGCCAACTCTCTTAAAGCATTTCCTCTTACATTGAGTTAGAAATAAATAAGCCCTTACATAAATTAAATATTCACACATCTCACAGAAACAAGGAAAGCAAACTATATTTTTCTCAAGTACACATTTTCACTGTGTCTTGCAATGAGAACTTAAGGGTAGCTAACTAGGTGGGTATTAGAAAATATTTGAACTGGAGACTGTTGGCAGTACCCAGAAAACTACTGGCTTTTTCTGAAACAACAATTGTACTTCTGGCTCCTAAAATTCGTTGTGAAGTTGCCATGAGCACAAATATGCAGCATCAAATATGTATTTGATTAGGGATGTGGAACTTTGAAGTGGACTGTGGTGTCATAGGTGCCAGATGAACCCAAATTCCCTGAGGTTCTCTTGAGGAAAAGCAGGTACATACAACTCAGATGAAAGTCACCTTTGTTTCGAATAGTGGTTCTCAACAAGTTTGACCCACTTGGGGTTGCTTCTCAGATATCCTGCATGTCAGATATTTACATTATAATTAATCACAATAACAAATTATAGTCATGAAGTAGCAACAAACAATTTTATGGTTGTAGGTCACCACCACATGGGTAACTGTATAAAGGGTTGAACCATCAGGAAGGTTGAGAACCACTGCTTTAGAATCATATAGAAAGCTGTTCTCTCTGTGCCGGGACAGATGGACCCAGTGCCATTGCAGTCAATATCTACAACAACTCTGCCTGCAAATTCCTCAAATGAAGTCCTTGGGACATTCTGGATCATTGGCCAACATCGGCCTCTCCACAAATTTAGGTGTTCTGTGGCCTGGGATCGTTTTGTGAACACGGGGAATTGTATCCCCACCCTTGTGCCTTCTTCTGCTCCCAAAATGTCTTGTTCTGTAAATATGACCTGATTAGTTGCCCAGGAACAACAACATACACTCTTATATCCAAAATGTGTCAGAAACATGTATGTTTAACAAAGATGAGAGGAGTTCCTTTGTGGCTTGCTCTGCTCTGTCCCCAGGTACGTGAAAGGTATTAGGGCCTATGGATTTCCAAGTATCATGTGACATCACGGGGAGAGTGTCATGAGGATCATGAGAGGCTAAAGTGCACATTTCTGTCATTGTCTCTTGTTTTTGCAGTTCCTTATCAGTGTCCTCTAGCGCTAAAGCATTCACTCCAGCAGAAAAGCTCTTTAAGGAGTAACCCATTGTGAGTAACTTCAGGGAGAGCCCCACACTGAATGGATCCAGTAGTCTCCGTACTCCCAAGAGTAGATAAATAGTATAGACTGCTGGGAGTCAGTCTCAGACCAGCAGAACAGTCTGGAAGAAACCAGTAGAACAGCTCAGCAGGAGCAGAGACCAGGTGAGCTGCCTGGAAGAGGCTTAGAGGAGCTGATCTGTCTGGAAAGACTGCAGCCTGCTGTCCTGTCTGTGGACTGCACAGTGTGGCTCAGGTTTCCAGATTTGGAGAGCCATCAGTCCTACCGTGGTAGGCTTTGGTGACAAAGCTGACTTGGAGTCATTTCCCTCTTGTAAGCAAACCCTCACCCATATTCCTGTAAGGAAGTCTGATAAATGCAATTTGTTCTCCAGGTGGACTCCGGTAGTGTTGTTCCTCCTGTCTGAGGCAGGATTTCTCTCTGCAGTAGTAAATGTGTGTTGTTTTCTTAGAAAAAGTGTGTTTTGCAATAGGAGGTGAGAGTAAGATGTTGCTAGAGGCAAAAGGAGTAGGTGAAGCAGCAATACAGGAGGCCAGTGTAAGTGATAATCAGACAGTCGTCTAGGGTCCTAAGACACAAAGCTCAGGCTTTGGAGCAGGCCACCATGTGCCACCTCCCACTGTCAAGCATCTCCTTGTTTCACAGCAGCCTGCCCTTTCCACTCTTTTATGCCCAATTTTCTGTCTTTCCCCCTCTCTTCCTTCTCAAAGGTTAGAATCCAAGGATTTCCAATCAGTGAGTGAAAAGGGAAGGTGAGTGTGTCCTGTTCTGCTGATGCTCGCACGATGCACATATCAGGGGCTTTTCTGTGTGAGGCATCACACTTGAAGACCTCAGCTTCTGCCATTAGCAGGATTCAGACTCAGGGACTCTGCTTTTTTATTTTTATGGCTCAAATCTACAAAAGAACTCATCTTTATAAAAACACACAGTATATTAAAAAGGGTAATACAACTTCAGGAAGGATAGTATTGTCTCCTAGTGGCTATTCTACCCTTTCTGCTGATAGGGTGTTTAGGAGGGAATTGATGGGATATACTTAGGTCATGAATTCTTGGGGGAAACTGTGATGATTTATAAACCCCTATAGTGTATGTAGGGCTCAATATTCAGTAAGCTGAATATTCAAGAGATTTTTTTTTGTTTGTTTTTCAAGACAGCGTTTCTCTGTAGTTTTTGGAGGTTGCTACGGATCTAGCTCTTGCAGACTAGGCTGGCCTTTAATCCACAGATGTTCACCTGCCTCTAACTCCCAAGTGCTGGCATTAAAGGTGTGTGCCACCTGATCCTGGTAAAAGTATTCTTAATGTTGTTTGAAGATTTTAATCAACCATACTGTTTGGGGTCATGACTATCCCTCACTCCTTATACATAAAAATGAAGCCTCTTGCTTTTTGGATAGTTGTTATTAATGTCTCCCAAAAAATTAGCACAAGCTCTTTGCCATGGTTCATTATCTTCCCATAATTTCTTTAGTTCATCAGCAGTGAAAGGCACTATAATTTCTGCTGGGTCTATTCCTGCTAGTTGACAAAGTCTCAGCTTGCCTTTTATAATTAACTCAGAGACTTTCTCCACATAAGTTTTCAGTTTCTTACTTGGTTTATGTGGTAAAAAGATCCATTCCAAAATAATATCATCTCTCTGCATTAAAAGTCCTGTAGGAGAAATTTTTGATGGAGTATGACGAGAATACAATCGAGCTCTGTATTCACCCTGTCCATATGTGCCTGTTGTAATTTTTCCTCAATCATTGTCAGTTCCTTTTCTGCTTCAGCTGTTAATTCTCTGGGACTGTTTAAATCTTTATCACCATCCAAGGTTTTGTTCAAATGAATTATTAGATCAGGTGTTATTCCAATAGCTGGTCGTAGACTGGGAATGTCTCCTAACAGTCTTTGGAAGTCATTAAGAGTCCGTAGGTGATCTCTCCTAATTTGTGCCTTTTGTGCCTTAATTTTTTGCAAACCTATTTTATAACCTATATAATTAACAGAATCTCCCTTCTGAATCTTTTCAGGAGTGATTCGCAATCCCCATTTAGGTAAAAGTATCTTTATTTCTTCAAACAGTCTGTTCAAAGTATCCATGTTTGAATCGGATAACAAAATGTCGTCAATGTAATGGTATACTATAGATTTGGGACATTTCTTGCGTATTATTTGCAATGGTTGGTTCTCAAAATATTGGCACAGGGAGGGGCTATTTAACATACCCTGGGGGAGAACGGTCCAGTGGTACCTCCTCGAAGGTTGAGAATTGTTATAAGTAGGCACTGTGAAGGCAAATTTTTCTCTATCTTCTTTTTGCAAAGGTATAGTGAAAAAAACAATCCTTTAAATCAATAACTATGAGAGTCCATCCTTTTGGTAATAAAGAGGGCAAAGGAATTCCAGATTGCAGAGGGCCCATAGGTTGAATAACATTGGTGATGGCCCTGAGGTCTGTCACCATTCTCCATTTACCTGATTTTTTCTTAACCACAAATACAGGAGAATTCCAAGGGCTGGTAGATTCTTCTATATGTCCAGCAACTAATTGTTCTTGTACCAGCTGTTCTAAAGCCTGTAACTTTTCCTCAGCTAAAGGCCATTGCTTTGTCCATATTGGTTTCTCAGTCAACAATTTTAGAGGCAAGGCTGTTGGTATCTCTGAAGGGACCTCAATTGCTTGTTCTTGTACAGCCCGAATGGCCGGTTTTCTCCGTTTGTATTATCTTTTAATATTATTCTCAGAAATATAGGCTCTAGAAGTAGCAGGAATGTTAATTTCAGTATTCCATTGTTGTAATAGGTCACGACCCCATAAATTCATTGCGATATTGGCTACATATGGCTTTAATTTTCCTATTTGTCCCTCTGGCCCTATACGTTCAACCCATCTCGTGCTCTGCCTTACTCGAGATAGGGTTCCAATTCCCAGGAGCTGAACATGTACATTCTGAAGAGGCCAATACGGATGCCAAGTTTCTGGGGTAATGATACTTACATCAGCACCTGTGTCCAGCAGGCCAGTAATAAAAATGCCAATTACAGTTTAGGTCTTTGATCATTTATAGAAGTTTGCCAAAACACACGTAACTTATCTTTCTGATCATTATTGCTTGTAACAGTAGGCATGAGCTTCCTAATTGTCCTGATGAGGCACGTTCTCTGCAGAAACTGGAAATGACTGAACCATGTTTGCCAAGGGGGCCTGTGAGGCCCCCCTCTCACGTTTCCCGACTGTATCGGGTTGCCTTGTCTATCTCTTATAGACCTGCATTCATTCGTCCAATGTCTGCCTTTTCCACATCTTCTACATAAACCTGAAGGCTGAGTACTCCTATTTCTGTTATTTCTGGAAGATGCATTATTATTATTATTATTTCTGAAAGATGCATTATTATTATTATTATTATTTCTGAAAATTCGTTGTCTACAATTCCTTTTCATATGACCCATTTTGCCACAATTAAAACATTTGGTATTCTGGTGTCTCCTTTTACCATTGGAAATTGCTTCTTCTACCCATGCTTCAGTGCCATAATCAAATGTATCAACATTGAGTGTATGCAGGACCCATTTTTCCAAGGACGCTGATCTGAGCTTTAAAGGGCCCAAAATCCTTTTGCATTCCACATTTGCATTTTCATAAGCCAAAGACTCAATCATTATATGTCTTGCTTCTGGGTCAGATATCCCTATTTGTACAGCCTTAGTAAATCTTTGTAAAAAGTCACTAAAGGGTTCTCTTTGACCCTGTTTAACTCTGACAAATGATTCCATTCTCTGTCCTGGGTCTTGTACCCTGTCCCAAGCCCTTAAGGCTGCTGTAGTACACATGGAGAGTGTGTTTTCATCCAAATTAGCTTGTTCCTGAGGGTCGGAAAAGAGCCCTTCACCTAGAATTTGATCTAGGGAAATGTCAATTCCCTTTGCTTTTTCCTGCTGTTCTAAGAGTCTAGCCTCTTGCCTGAATAAGCATTTCCATTTCAATTGTGGTCCACTCTCGAGTACCACAGAGCTCAGCTGGAGCCAGTCCGAGGGGGTTGCTCTGCTTGTCGTGGCCCAAGATCTTAGCATCTCTTTAACAAAAGAGGCTTGCATCCCAAAAGTCATAAGAGCCTGTTTTATTTCCTTGAGATCATTCATACGGACAGGTTCCCATGTATCCTCCTTGATGACCCAAGGGTTTCTGGAACCAATGACCTTCTCTGTTGTTATTACTGGAAAGGCAGGTAGAGCTGTAGGTAGAGCTTTGTGGAAATTGTCCCGCAGAGATTTACCCACAGATGTAGTTAAAATTTGCCTTTCTACCCTTTGCTCTTCTTCATCAGAATTTAGAAATTCCTCAATCTTTTCAATTCTATTCACTGCAATGTCTGAATCTCCTGTCCAGAATTATGTTCCAAAGCCTTCACTGAGGATTCTAAAGTATGAAGTTTGTCCGTTAGAGATAACATCTCATCTTTGGACATAATTTTTATGGCATAAACTGTGCCTTCTTGTATTGACACTCTTTCCGCCAATCTGTCATAAGCTTTAGACAAAATCCAATTGTCACATTCAGCAGTTTTGATTCTCTCAGTTAATGTTTCATTTCCTACAGAAAGGGAATGAAGTTTACGATCCAAATCAGCTGTTCCCTCTTCCATAGTAATGAATTTCTCCTTAATATCAGCCTCTAATGTTTCAGTTCCTACAGAAAGGGACTGAAGCTTACAATTCAAATCAGCTGTTCCCTCTTCCATAGTAATGAATTTCTCCTTAATATCAGCCACTAATGTTTCAGTTCCTACAGAAAGGGACTGAAGCTTACGATCCAGATCAGCTGTTCCCTCTTCCATAGTAATGAATTTCTCCTTAACATCAGCCTGGAGAACTTCAAACTGATTCTCAATTGTTTTTAAGCGTTCAATCTCTGCCTTAAGAATCCTGGATTCGTCTTGTAAAGACTTTATCATATTTCTATTATCAAACCATTTAGTGCCAATGAAAACTACGAATCCCAGAAGGATCCATAGATGTGGGGTGAGAGACACCTCTTTAAAATCTCCCACATGGTACAATTAAAAAAACTGTTAAATTCTTGAATACTAATGTGTTCAGACATTTTATTTATAAAAGAAAATTTTTTTTACCTGCAATGATCGGTTCCTGCCAGTGGTGGTCTCTGTGTTTTTGGAGCCTGTCCTAGAACTAGCTCTTGTAGACCAGGCAGGCCTCAAACTCACAGAGATCCGCCTATCTCTGCCTCCCGAGGCGTGCACCACTACCGCCTGGCTGGTCTCGAACTCACAGAGATCTGCCTACCTCTGCCTCCCAAGTACTGGGATTAAAGGCATGAGCTACCACTGCCTGGCCGGCCTCAAATTCACAGAGATCCGCCTGCCTCTGCTTCCCAATTGCTGGGATTAAAGGCGTGCTCTACCACTGCCTGGCCAAGTAACTTTGTAACTGTGGCAGCTTTTGTTGCAAAACCGCAGGTACTTGAGTTTCTGCTAATTCAGGCAGTGGGGTTCTGCTCCAAACTTTGCCAAGGCAGGCAGGGAGGGGTTAATTGCTCTGTCGAGCAGGCGGGGCAGAATGGGCCTGTGTGGTCGAGTATGTCTGGGACTCGGCACTGGGGCCGGAGTCACGAACTAAAAAACAGCACCCAGGAGGGTGCTGTGTTAGTTAGCGGGCTACCCGCTTGAGGCAGGGGCCAAATAACCCATGTTGGATGCCAAAATGTAACGGCGTAAACAACTGCAGACAGATTGTAAAAAAATATATATCTATAGCTTTAATGTAGAAATAGACTTACAGAACCACCGTTCCCGTGGAGACCAGGAAAGCAGAAGCTAGGGCTGGGAGCATGCTCGCCAAATTTATAGGCAGACATTAGTCCCAGGCGAACACACCCCGCAAGGGGCGGGACCTATCCCAACATCTCTGAACTGACTCCTTTATCTAACGTTCACGCTGTACAAGTCAATGTGTGATGGAGGCTATGATGAGATTATTTTGTGCAGGAGGCAGTGGCAATCATGTCCAATAATAGAACAGACAGTTCTGGTTCAGGAAGGAGTCCTTGGTGTTCCCCCTCTCACAGCTACTATGAGAGGGGTGAAGTACTAAAGTTTTCAGGAAGTTCAAAATCACATCCTAACCCAGACTAGAAACGGCCTCTCAAGGCAGCATGTAACTCAAACAAATTGGAAATTCAATCTCCGGCATGCATGTATATGAGCCCATGAAATTTGCTTTTGCAAAAATAAATGGAATGTCTAGAAGCACAGGATTGAGGTACCACCAGCCTTGGAGCAAAACCGGCCTCCAGGGTCCCTTGTTGGAGGGTTCAAGTCCCAGCAGCTGCTATCCCGTCTGTGGAAGTTTCTCCAACTCCCTCTGGCCAGCTCCAAGACCCAACCTGCATGTTCGTTTGACTTCCCCACCTTAAGGTCACCCCAAACATCTCCTGCTGCAGTTGTCTCCAAGTATGGGCCCTGAACCAAAGAAAAGCTAAACTACAGCCTGATTTCCGCCGATGGCTGATTTCAGGCCAATACATCCTGCTGCATCTATAGGGAAGTTCCAAGAGGAGCCGGCCCCATGAAGTGGCTGAGCCTGGAGGAAATCTGCAGGAGGCCAGGAACAGGACATCTGACTGCATGGCACAAACAGAAACAGGCCTAAGAGCTGAAGGCAGAGGCATTTGTCTCCCCCGGGAGGACCAGATGTACTACAACAAGGCCAAAGGAGCAAAGACAAATCTCCTGCTTGGAGCCCAGACAACCTCAGGAGGTTTCCTGTTTTAGTCATGTCCTTCCTCCCCAGTCATATGGCACATTACCGGAGCCACACAGCAAACAGTGACGTCCTCAGGTACAGCATCAGAGAACAGATGCCTCTCTGCAGTATTCCTTCTGCAGCCCCCATTAGAGCCTGTCTATCAAACTCCATAAGGTGCCTCTTCGATGTCCATCTTCTTCTTGAAGTAGATTGGTGCTGCCAGGAGCACAGTGTCTCATTGTCATGAAATACCCTAAGTTATTAAAATATTTAAAATGCCATATTCTATAATCTTTGAAAAATATGAAGAATACCTATCTAAAATATATCTATGTACATCTAGAAAATCTTAACTAACATGACTACAAGCTTGACTATTATTGATTATCCATTAACAACCTATAAACATTACATTTTAAGTGAACTACACAATCACAATACCTTAATAAAGATCAGAAATACATATACATATAACAAAATTGACCTTAAATCTCTATCAATAAAGCAAAATCTATACTAATGCAAATTATTCATATCTATATCATATCCCCCTTTAAATGTAAAAGAAAGTTTATAAACCATATTTGGGAACATGGGCATAGTTTTTTCTCTCCAAACTGCTTCCTGCTGAATGGGGGCATCGTTAATTAGGTCTTTCATGGTATAACCTGTGTGCTAGTTTCATCTCAATTGGCAGTTGAGCAAAGCAATTTTCTGAATGTGTTCACAGCAACCCTTCAGGAGGGCATGGTCCATCATACCATATTGGGATAGAGGCAATCCACAGACTCTCACCCTCTATGAAAACAAGAAACTCCTTTCCAAAGCATCATGTCCTTAGATCCAAATTTCAAAGTCAAGTCATTTTCAAAATATCTATGTTGGATTAGTTCAGCAGCATTTATAAACATATATCTTTAAGCAGCTATTGCTCCTTCAGCATTCAAACAATTCAAAGATAGCGTAATAGCATAGAGTATCAAAATTCTCTTTTTTTTCCATCTTAGTATGGCTTTATTTTAACTCTATTTTGTTTATTTTTACTTTTATTTTATATTCTCTGTATATCTTTGTCCTGGAATAACTCTGTAGACCAGGCTGACCTCGAACTCACAGAGATCCACCTGTCTCTGACTCCAAGGCATTGGGATTAAAGTTGTATGCTACTACACCTTGAACTCACAGAGATCTGTTTGTATCTGCCTTCTAGGCACTGGGATTAAAGGCGTGTGCTACCACACCTTGAAGTCACAGAGGTCAATGTCCCTTTGCCTCCCAAGTGGTGGGATTAAAGGTGTGTACTACCACACCCAACTACTCTCTTTCTTCCTTTTTTGTTTTTTAACTTTAAGAACTTTAACTTTTAGCCTGCATATATTTTTAACACACTGTAAATCATTTAAACATTTTCTTTGACTTTGAATCTTTCTTTTACTGTACACGTCTCTTTTTTGACCACATGAGTCATTAATTTACCAAGCAATATTGGTAGGACTAAAGCTGTGGCTTTGATGGCTGGATCCAGCCCATTCTTTAGCTTTCCAGCCTCATGGTGGAGGTACCTCTGTAGCCACGTTTATTGCCACAAGTCTATGGCGTTTCAAGGTCCCTGCCAGTAAGTAAGCTGCAGCATTATGTCCACAGACAACACACAAGTCCTCTCTCTGTAGTCGGCCCTCCTGCCTCAAACAGTCAGAGTTTGCCCTGGCAGTACGGCCCAGAAAGCCGGCATTTTAAAACAACACAGGTTTTTTCCTGCTACTGCTGAAAACAAACAGGCATTCAGTCGGCTGTTATCAACACCATTTAAGTGTTTCATGGCAGGACCTCTTAAAAGAGCTGCAAGCTTTGCAGCTAAAGTTGAGTCAGGAAGCCTCCCTTAGATGAGAGTGCTTGCTTGCTTCTAGCAAGCAGAGCAGACCCGAGATATTGCTGCTACTAAGAAAACATGCTTCACTCCATTCTTTCCCAAGCTTTCTCAAGCTTTCTGTGGATTCAGTTATCCCCACGTTGGGCACCATTCTGTAGTAGGAGCTGCGGGTTGCAATCTGCCACCTAGCTCCCGCCATCGGCTAGCATTACCCGAAATAACACCAAACAAACTGTATTCTTTTAAACACTGCTTGGCCCATTAAATCTAGCCCTTACAGGTTAATTCTCATATCCCAATCAACCCATGTCTAATAATCTATGTAGCATCAGTCTTACCGGGAAATATTCAGCATATCTGACCTGGCGGCTTGCTTCATTACATCTGCCTGGGAGAGGGGAGCATGGCCTCTGAGATCACTTCCTCTTCCTTGCAGCATTTTCTTCTGTTTACTCCTCCCACCTATGTTTTAACCTATCAGGGCCAAGCAGTTTCTTTATTACTTAACCAATGAAATCAACAGATTGATATATGACACTCCCACTTCAAGGGAAGGCTCTGCATCAGCAGCATTCATGGGCAGTACTTCTCTAGCTTCAGGTTCTGCTACACCCCCCTAGGTTCCTTTACAGAACTCTCCTGAGACTTGTATGATAAGACAACTAGCCTACCAATTCTGGTATGGTGTCTGTGGAGAGGGTCTTGGGGGAAGGGGGTGTGAGCAGCATCAAGAGATCATGGACATAAGTACTAGGCACTGGCAGCTGCAGCTGTGTGTGCCTAAGGAGCTAACATACCTGACGAAACAGATATGTCCAGGAAAAATAAGGAACCAGAAACTCGGAGGAAGGGAAGGGCTGGTTGGTAGTTACTACCTTTGCCCACCACCATGGGGCAGGCAGGTAAGGAAAGAACACTGTATAATCTCTCTCATTTTTAATTGTTATTCTGACCATCTTCCAGCATATTCTAATTTTGTAATTTTTCAGAGAGAACTGTTTAGAAGTGACCTCATCTTGTGAAAACATCAAAGGTTGTTTTTAAGGACCCTCTAGTGTTGTTATGCCATTGCTGGCGATATACATGGGAGGCCTGCCCTTTCCTGAAGGGAAAGGACAGGGGGAGGGGCCTGGGTTGAAGGTAGGCACTTGGAGGAGAAGAGGGAAGGAGAGGAAAATGTGGTCAGGCTGTGAAAAAAATAATAATTAATTGTTAAAAGAAAAAGAACCCCTAGTGGAGCCTGGGGAGATCACTTAGTGCTTAGAAGGACCTGATGGCACTCCTGAAGATGAGATCCCAACCCCTGTTTCTCACATGAGGGAAGGAGAGAATAGCTTCCCAGATTTCCCTCTTCATCCATATGTTCAGGTATGTCATGCTCACACAATAGTTAAAGTAAGTACGGTTCTAATAAGGAACTGGAGTTGAGAAACAGTAAGGGAATTGATTATATATGTGTTTGGTCAGGGCTTCTCAACCTGTGTGACCCTTTAATACACTTCCTCATGTTGTGACCCCCAACCATGAAATTACTCCATTTCTTCTTTATAACTGTCATTTTATACCATTTTGAATCATTATACCAATATCTGTATTTTTCAATGGTCTTCAACAGTCAACCTCTGTGAAAAGGCTTTTGGTCCCCGAAGGAGTCGTAGCCCACAGTTTGAGAACAGCAGCTGTCGGCCTCTCTAATATCAGCATCCTCATCCTCACTGCTCTGGTCCAGTATGACAGTACTGAGAAGCAACAGAAAAGGCAGCTAGGTGGAGGAAGATTTTTCTGTCTTTGCTGCTAGCTCCTGAATCACAACACTGAGAATTATTATTAATTATGAAACCCCAGCCAATAGCTTAGGCATGTTTCTAACTCGTGCTTACAACTTAACCCACTCCTTTTAATCTACCTTTTTGATGTGGCTCAATTGCCTGTGCATTGTAGTGCCCACGATGCCTCCTATGCATCTGCCTGGTGACTCGCATGTCTCTGCCCTTCTTCTTCTAGCATTCTCTCTCCCCTGAAAATCCTGCCCAGAGACTGGTCAATTAGATTTTTATTAAACCTGTGAGAGTGACATATGTCCACAGTGAAAATGATTGTTCCATAATAGGCAGGTGAAGTTGTAAAGAAATCCTGATGTTTCCTCATGCATAGTAGCAGAGAACAGGCCCACATAATAGGCTATGGACTTTGAGGAGAGGGAATAATTCGGATGGGAACAAAAAACTACACCAAAGTCAAGGAATCATCAATGGTCCTTGAGCAATTGTCCTGGATTTCATGTCGCAGTTTACACATCTTTGTAAATGATAAGATGGACTGGAGAGATGGCTCTGTGGTTAATGTCTGCTCTTGCAGTAGACACAGGCTCATTCCCACCACTCACATGGTTACTTACAGTGATCTTTGGCTCCAGTTAGGCTCCAGGCCCAAGGGATTTGACACCCTCTTCTGATCTCCACAGACACAAGGCAGACACATGGCACACACACACACACACACACACACACACACACACAAAACACTCAGACACAGGAAAAGAAACAAATCCTTAAAAGAAGGCGCTGGTGTTTATTCATTGATTTAGAACCAAGTGTAAGGAGATGGCCACTGTGAATGAGCATGGCTTACTCCATGTTGATAAAGGGAATCAACGGTGGAGGGAAGTTGGAATGCTGGCATCAGTCTGTCCTATAACAGAGGTCTGCATGCAGGGAAGACCCAGAGGATCGTTCTTCTGGAATACTACACATAGCAGACTTGTGAATCCCCATGACTGAATAGCACCAACGTGGCTCTTGCCCACATGTCACACTTCCTAGTAGAAGTCAGGGGTCTCAAGAGAATAAGTCAAAGGAAATGAATCTACTTGGACTTTAGAGTAACAAGGGCCAAGAGACAGCACTTGATCAGCAAAGGCAGGTGAGTTTTCAACAGAGGCATGGTCATGGTTACGGTGGACAGATGTGTGTAGACCTATTTACTGCACCTGCATCAGGTGTTTCCAGAAGTGAAACACATAGAAAGCTCACAATTAGCTTCAGTCTGTACATGTAGCTCTGCTTGAGAGCTATAAGGGTATATCCAGTGAACGGGTAAAGGCCAGTCTTGTCAGAGTGCCAAGGCATATTAGGGGATGGAGCAGCAAGCCTGGCTGAAGCCCTGACTAGTATCATGTAGCCAGGCATGAGAATGATGCCTTCACACACTCATCTTATGCATGGGGAGAATAAAACAGAGAGGTCAAGTGACGTTTCCAAAATCACACAACAAGCTGAGAAGGAAACACAGCAGGAGGCCTGTAAGAAATCCTGTCTGAAAAGAATGTGGACTCTCAGAGAAGATGGCCGACACCAGGAGAACATGGCTCATTGAATCAACTAAGCATAGCTCACATGGGCTCACGGAGACCAAAACAGCAAGCATAGGACCTGCAAGGGTCTGTACTAGGTCCTCTGTGTGAATGTTGTGGCTGTTAGGTTGGTGTTCTTGATGGGGCTCTTATGAGTGGAAAACTGTTTGACCTGCTTTTGTGAATGTTTTCCTTTTGTTGGGCTGTCTTGTCCATCACCTGTATGACGGCTTTTGCCTAGTTTTACTATATCTTGTTTTATTCTGTCTGGCTCTTCCCTCTTAGAGGCCTGCTCTTCTCTGAAGAGGAAATGGAGGATAGCTGATCTGGGGGACATGGGACGTCAAAGAGTTAGGGAGTAGAGGAAGGAGAATCTGTGGTCAGGATGTAGTGTATGAGAGAAGAATCTATTTTCAATAAAACATTTTCAATGTGGACTGCACCTGAAGCATGATACTGAAAGCTGCCCTTCCTCTCCACATCCATGAAGCATACATATACATGAACTCACACCAACAATTTGTATCCGTGCACACGACCATGTGCCTACACATAAAAATGATGTCTCACATCCAATAACGTATTCAGTTTTCAAGTTGAGTTTTCTTTCAGGTGCCTTCCAGCTTTCCACTATTTATAGTGGTGTCTGCTACTCTAATATACCCCCTGCCTGAATGATCTTCTGGCTTCTTTGGCATGAGTAAAATTTCATGGAGTTCAGAGATTAAATAGCAGAGACTTGCCCCGCCGAAAAGGCCTCCCAGGAATTTTCTGTGTATCCTTTCTTCTGCACTTGCCCAATCTCCGTGGTGGACACTGTCCTGGAACATTTTTTTCTGTTCAGTCCCTTTTCTTGCCCTGAATTTTCAGTGGTGATTTAGAAGATTTATTTCTGTTAATCAAGAGAAAAAAGCAGGGACAGGCAGGCGACAAGGAAACTATGGGAACAACAGGATGCAGGAGGAAAAGAGAACAAGATTCCTAAAATCATGTCCCAGGCCACCTTCAGACCTGCAAAATCACAATGAGGGACAGAGAACACTGGCAATCCAGGGAAACTCGGGCAGGGTGATCTGTTGCCCAGGAATACCATGCCACAAGGCAGTAGGAAATTTGGCAGATGACAGTGACCAATAACTGAAGCTGTCGGGACAAGGACCTGTATATCAGTATTGGCAGTCCCCCTACCATCTCCAAGCTGTTCTCCTTATAAAACAGGGTTCACTGCACTGGGGTACACCACTAGTGCACAGGATACTCATGGGAAAGTATGGGGCACACCCTCCCATGGATGATCACACCCCTGAACTGCAGCAGGACGAAGATAGGAAAGCTAGGCTTTGGAGTTCAGCAACACTGGCAGCTTCTCTTCCTGTCCAGGCTTCCCATCCATGGAGTCAGAGGGGACGCCAAGGGCTCAGAGTCACTAGAAGTGGGAAAAGGCGCTGGACATTCAGAACCCGGCCCAGCCCAGGTACAGGATCTCCATTTAGTTCCACTCACCTGTAAGTACAGTCTCAGACCGGCAGGATCCAATGGGGGCTGAGGAAGGAATACTGCAGAGAGGCATCTGTTCTCTGATGCTGTACCTGAGGACGTCACTGTTTGCTGTGTGGCTCAGGTAATGTGCCATATGACTGGGGAGGAAGGACATGACTAAAACAGGAAACAGGAAGGTACCCCTTCCTCCACAGCCTCTCCAGCAAAGGCTATCATTGGAGTTTTTGATTTTAGCCATTCTGACAGGTGTAAGATGGTATCTCAAACTTGTTTTGATTTGCATTTCCCTGATCGCTAAGGAGGTTGAGCACAACCTTAAGTGTCTTTTGGCCATTTGAACTTCTTCTGTTGAGAATTCTCTGTTCAGTTCAGTGCCCCATTTTTTAATTGGGTTAATTAGCATTTTAAAGTCTAGTTTCTTGAGTTCTCTATATATTTTGGAGATCAGACCTTTGTCTGTTGCGGGGTTTGTGACGATCTTCTCCCAGTCAGTAGGTTGCCTTTTTGTCTTAGTGACAGTGTCCTTTGCTTTACAGAAGCTTCTCAGTTTAAGTAGGTCCCATTTATTCAATGTTGCCCTTAATGTCTGTGCTGCTGGGGTTATACCTAGAAAGCGATCGCCTGTGCCCATATGTTGTAGGGTACTTCCCACTTTCTCTTCTGTCTGATTCAGTGTGTTCTGGCTGATATTGAGGTCTTTAATCCATTTGGACTTGAGTTTTGTGCATGGTGATAGATATGGGTCTATTTTCATTCTTCTATAGGTTGACATCCAGTTATGCCAGCACCATTTGTTGAAGATGCTTTCTTTCTTCCATTGTATACTTTTAGCTCCTTTATCGAAAATGAGTTGTTCATTGGTTTGTGGGTTAAAATCCGGGTTTTCTATACAATTCCATTGGTCAACTTCTCTGTTTTTATGCCAGTACCACACTGTTTTCATTACTGTAGCTCTGTAATAGAGTTTGAAGTCAGGGATGGTAATGCCTCCAGAAGATCCTTTATTGTATAGGATTGTTTTGGCTATCCTGGGTTTTTTGTTTTTCCATATAAAGTTGATTATTGTCCTCTCAAGATCTGTGAAGGATTTTGATGGGATCTTGATGGGGATTGCATTGAATCTATAAATTGCCTTTGGTAGAATTGCCATTTTTTACTATGTTGATCCTCCCAATCCAAGAGCAAGGGAGGTCCATCCATTTTTTGGTATCCTCTTCAATTTCTTTCTTCAATGCCTTATAGTTCTTGTCAAATAGATCTTTCACTTCCTTGATTAGATTTACCCAAAGATATTGTATGCTGTTTGTGGCTATCGTGAAAGGTGAAGCTTCTCTGATTTCCCTCTCTGCTTCCATATCCTTTGTGTATAAGAGGGCGACTGATTTTTTGGAGTTGATCTTGTATCATGTGATATTTTTCCTTCATAGTCTGACTTATTTCACTTATTGTGATGATTTCTATTTCTACCCACTTTCCTTAAAATGCCATGGTTTAATTTTATGACACCTGAATGAAATTCCCTTGTATATATATATATATATTGATAGCTACCTAGCCTGGGTGCATCTCCTAATGATGGTAAATACGGAACAATTAATATAGCGTGCAGCTGTCTTTGCAGTAGAACTTAGAGTCTTTTGGGTGTATATTCAAAAGTGTTATGGCTGGTCCATATGATAGATCTAATTTTAGCTTTTTTCACACTTAATCTAAGGGGTTTCAATAAAGAATTTTCATACATATCGTGCCATCATATTTTATTCTGATTAGTTCCCCTCTTTGTCTTCCCTAAGCTCCACTGCCTACCCCATTGATTGGTTCACTCTTTCTCCAATAGGTCTCACTCCAGCTTTCATACCCTATAGTTTTTATTACTCTCTCAATTCCCCCTCCATTAGGATCTCTTCCTTTCTACTCATGATCCTCTTTCCAGTTTCATGACCTGCATACACACACATATTAAATCTGGATTTCATATATGAGAGAAAACATGCAATTGTCTTTGTGCATTCATTTATCTTTGTGCTTCTCACTTATTTTACTTAACATCAAGATTTATCTTCTACAACTCAAGAACTTTATATTTACTTGAAATTTTATTTGTCAATATCTTCTTTTATCAACCATACCTTTGATATTGCACTTAATAATTTACCTAATCCCAAAGTCAAAGCTTTTTATTCTTAAAGTTTTAAATTTTACCTCTGACATGTGGAGAGGATAAATTCTAATTTTAGAATTAATTTTGATGTTGCTGAGTATGTTCTCAGTAGTGTAAATTCATTATTTGCATATGCTATTAAAATACCACAGAACCGAAGCTGGGCAGTGGTGCTGTATGCCTTTTAATCCCAGCACTCAGGAGGCAAAGGCAAACAGATCTCTGTGAGTTTGTGACCAGCCTGGTCTACAAAAGCTAGTTCTAGGAGACACTCAGAAACTACAGAGAAACCCTGTCTTGAAAAACCAAAAGTAAAAAATTAAAATTAAAACCACAAAACCATTTGTTAAAAGGAATTATCACTCTACTATACTCATTGTACAACTGTGATAAATACCAGTTAGTTGATCATAAATATAAGGATGTATTTTGAGGATTTTAGCTTATTTCTACTAAGACATATGCCAATCTGCTTCCTAATATTATACTATCTTTATTTTTTTAATTTTTAGTGTATGTTGAAATTAGAAAATAATTTTTTGTGATTTCGTTCTCTTTCATTATTGTTTTTTACTATTTTGGATCCTTTTTCTTCCACATAGATATTGGGAAGAACATGTCAATTTGTGCAAAAGTAAATCCACTTTTCAATACAATATCTACTCATATTGCCATGTTTTATCCACAACTATAAAATCTCTCTGTTTATTTAGATTTTTGTCTTCTCAGCTATAATGTGTAATCTTCAAAATAACCCTATAATGGTGACTGTAACTTTTTCATTTAAAATATTAATTATATGATTATATATGAAAACTTTCATAAATGTGATTTCTAAGATGATTTGAAAAAAAATCACCCTTTCTAAGAATGCCAAAATTGTCAAAGTTTAAGAATTATTTGTATGCTGTTAAAAATAGCTAGGTACCCATAAATTTGATTTAAAGTGTGAACAGATACTGCTATGTCAATTTAGAGGAAAATACTTAAGATAAAACTGCAAACAAACAGCTTATAAAAGCAAATAATATATTAATTAATTAATAATATACTTAATTATGTTATTAATTATATTAATTGTATATGGTATATTATATAATATATAAAGATATATAATATATAAATATATAATACATATAAATATACAATATTTGAATTAAACCATCACTAATTATAATAATTATATATTTTATATTTATATAATTATATATTATACAACATTTAATTATATGATTGTTAATTATGATAATATATTAATTATTAATATATAACTATTTATATATATTTATTTATTTATCATCTAAGTTGTATTATTTCTCTGGAAATTGTAAAGGTCCATGAGCACATAGAAACAGAAAAGCCCCTTTGAGATCTAAAGCCAAAACTAGTTCACTTTTACTTCTGTATTTCTCTTTGATGTATGGCAAACCACCCAGTCCTATTCAAATGTGAACCTGGGACAACATGGAGGCAGCAATATGACTCAGAGAGAGAATGAGCAATCTGAAACAAAAGTATGTATCTAAGCCTCAGAATAGCTAAATTTTAAAATTCTGAAGACAGAGTGCATTCAGTTATGATTATTCAACCCCACATTTGAGAGTCTCTTCCTTTTTTTAAGGACTTTCAATAATGGCTATTTATCTTGGTATGGGAGCACTTTGTAAATAGGAAGATCATAACTGCAAGGCTACATAGTGAGACATTGTCTGGAAAACGAAGTCAATCCATTGTCAGAGTGAGGCAATAATGAAACTGTTTTATATGAGTCTTTCTTCCACACTCTGGGACTTAAGTACATGAATGCACATCTAAAAAAAGCTTATATTGGGTGTGTGAGCCTACACACTATACCAAAGCTAAAGACAGCTCAACACTGCTCTGAAATATCACAGCTAATGTATTTAATTTGATAAAAAAAAACAGACTTTGTACTAAACACATTAAAAAGCCTCATACCATCCAGATGGTACTGTATCCTCAGAATTCCCTGAAACTTAAATGAATCATACATTTTGGTTATAGGTAAATATATGTCTGAAACAATTCATTGGTTCAGTACAAGCCCTCAGTTACTTGCTATTCCATTGTTCCATTAGGAAACTTGTAATAACTCCTTTGGAATCTATTCATTTTAACAGCTGATTCCTGCATCCTCATTATTTATAAACCCTGAGGCAAATGCTGTATATTTCTAGACATTGTTCAAGAAGATTTCAGTCTAAAAAAGGAGACTGATACTAATGGCCACAAGAAATGTTTCTGAGTGATTTTTCCATGCTAGTCATCATGTTAAGAGTTGGATGGTCAGCCGGGCGGTGGTGGCGCACGCCTTTAATCCCAGCACTTGGGAGGCAGAGGCAGGTGGATCTCTGTGAGTTCGAGACCAGCCTGGTCTACAAGAGCTAGTTCCAGGACAGGCTCCAAAACCACAGAGAAACCCTGTCTCGAAAAACCAAAAAAAGAAAAAAAGAAAAAAAAAGAGTTGGATGGTCATTATGCTATATAATCTCAGAATTCTAGTCTTAAGTATCATCAGTATGCTCATTTGACAAATGAGATAATGAAGTCCTAGAATGGCCAGATAATAGGTGCATGGCTCCATAGCTAGTGAAACTCACAGCCTGATGTAAAGACAGTTCTTTTGGACTTGGCATTTCATTGTTCAATTAGAGGTAAGTGATCTTAGTAGAAAAGGAGTGCAATAATCTCCATGAGAAGAGATTTATTAGCTCTTAAGGATGTGAATCTGAAATATGTATCTACAGTGAGAAACAGAGTTTTAGTAAATGGGATTGACAAGCAAAGTGCAAACCCGGCAGAATATGTTCAGGTAAGGACAAAGAAGTTGGTGATAGCTGATGCATCTGGCTCACCTCCTGTCTGTCCTGAATTCGCTCCTAATAATCACATGACACTTCACTTGGGCCTCATCACCTTCTCCAAAGCTATCTTAGCATACATTCCTGTGTACATCTTAAGTCATTGTGTACTCGGTGTCCTATATCTGCTTCTTGCTTCTCATACTGTTGGTTGTTCTTATACTGTATTGCAGTATCCAGTTTGTTTAAATAATTTTATTGAAAGCCAATTCTTTTCCTACAATATATTCTAATCAGTCTCTTTTTTCCCAACTCTTCCTAGATCTTCCCCACCCACCAACTCTACCCCTTCTTTCAATCTATAGAAGCAAACAGGCAAAATATCTAAGAGGTCTATGAGTTCAAGGACAGGCTTATTCATATGTGAGCCCTCAGATTTTGTACCATTTATGTGCAAAGGCACATTTGCTGACTCAATGAACCCACATGTAATCGGGTAGCTCATATATTTGCAAAGTGATTTAATTTCTTAAGATTCATGATGTTAATCCTAAATGTTGTAAAATGAGATGAGATAGATTATCCTTACAATCAATGCTTACTTTTAACTTAATGGGTTATTTACTTTCAAAGAGTAACAAATGTTTGAACTAAATAGCTACACAAGACTGAACTAGTTCAACTATCCTTGCTCAAGAATAAATACCACGACCCACAAAAGTACACATGAAATAATTGACTTTAAGACCAATATGAAGTACTGTGTCCTCATCACATCATATTTCAGACACAGTTGACTCTGCTTGTCTTTTCCCTTTTTCTCTTCAGATGGTTCCAATTTTCTTTATTATTAAACTTTGTATATCCTCCGTGTTTATAGTAAGATATAGGATCCATTTCCTAATTTCAAATGATTGACAGAAGTCCTCGGTAAATGTTTGAATTGCTCTTTTCATATTAATATCAAAATGATGTCATGAAATCAGAAGAGATATCATAAAAGTGCAAATGGGTACTTGGCTCCTTTTCTAATTTGAACACTTAGGTCTACTGAATTTCAATACTAATAATCCAAATAAATCCCAGTTCTTTCTTTTTCACAATATGAAGGAAGATCCAATAACTTTTCCTGAATTCATATACAGATGTCTACTGATAAACTTATTTTTCTAGTACCCTTTGGACCTACCTAGTATGCAAAGAATATATCCAATACAGAGTTCTTTTTGTGGCACGTTATTTCTTACCTGCAGCATAAATTACTTATTATAAGTGTAATTTTCTCTCATGGAGGAATCTGAGACTCAAGATTCCCATCCAGCAAATGGTAATGCCTTCATTTACAGTGCTGAATTGTAGGACATTCTTGGAAGGTATAGACTTTAAGAGGTCTCCTTGCATACACAAAACTATGTATATATGTATGTGTATATATGTAGAGTGTGTGTGTGTGTGTGTGTGTGTGTGTGTGTGTGTATGTTGTATGTGTACACTGGCTGCAGGGGTAGATAACCTGGTAGTTATATATTCCAAGAAGCCCAGCACCATCATCATTATTGAATTGACAGTCTGGCTTAATATGTTTTATTTTCCAAATGTGTCTATCACACATTTGTACGATTACTTCTCAGGGAAATCAGAATTTAGATAGCCATTCAAACTTTATTACAATCATTATCACTGATTGAGTCAGCCATCACTTAAAACAGTTCAGAATTTTATCCATGTGTATGATTTGGGAGCCCCATTTAATATATTTTCTACTATGAACCTCTCTGCACATTTGACTGCATTCTGCAAGGGTTGAAATTCTCAATAGAACAGCTACAGGCATAGTTATTATTGTTAGACTTATGCCTCTATGTATGTGGGGAAAATTGCAAAAGGAGCTTCCTAATTTTTCAACATTTTGAACCCCTTTCTCATCTCAATTCAGTAGATTTGAACGGGCTATGAAGGTTTTTTATTTCTAGCTCAAGAACTTACACATTAGTAACAGATGAGCATGGCAAAAAAGTGAAAACAAGATCAAAGGCTCTTTTTACACATATTAAAACTTTAATGATGAGAAACTGAATTTTCATATATATATATATATATATATATACATATATATACAGATTTGAGTTACTTCAAGTCACATTGTAAAAATGTCTTGAATTTGAAATCTCTCCAGGAATACATTATCAACACAGCTTCTTTTCACATTTTATTAGTGTTATCTTAAAATTTAAGCATTTCTTTTAAAAATATCAGCAAGAAAGTACATGATTTAATTACACGGAAAGAAACCAAAAGAAATAGTTTTGGCACAGAAGTTTGCACGCTGTTAGAGTATAGTTTATTTTTGTGCACTTAAGAATATACAGAGAAGAAAGAATATATTTTCATCTCAGAGCTTATTGTTTACTATATTCTCTTTGAGATGACTGGGATAAAATTAAATAGCACAAAAAGCCCATGATTTTCACCCTTTTCAGCCAAAATCGGATGAGCATTCATCTAACTAAACTTTGTTTATTCCAAATCTCCTAATTGTTAGTTATATTACCCAGGAAGTCCTTCTATTGGTTATATTACCAAGAAATTCCTTCTGAGATGGATTCACGGTGGCATATATTTTCTAATAAGTACCCTTGAGATAGAAAGCAATGGAGAGGAAAAGGAAATAAGCATAAATATCCTGTGAGACAAGTTAATTTGTGAAGCAGTCCAATCGCAGGCACAGGGATCTCTAACTATTGTTGCAATTCAGAGGTGGCCCACTCCACAGAGTGTGGATATGGCCAGTCTTACGTATGCCTCAATCAATTATTTATTGTGTCTAGGCCATTTTGTCGTGAGTTATGATATTTAGTAAGGCATCTCTCTGCAGAGATCTCTGTTCTAATTACTACAGATGGTCCGCTGTCATTATTCCCCATAGCTAGGGCAATGACTGAAGAACATCTGAATACCATATCACGGTGTTCATGCATTGTGCTAAGCCCTAGAAGCACAGAGGTAGAAACAATTTCTGTTCTTGATAACAGTGGTAAAGGCCTGGAAGAACTCCAGGGAAATGCTGATATGTCTATATTGAAAGGCTGAAGGATCAGGAGTTTAATATCCACAGAAGACAGTAGCAATAAACACACTTGGTCAGGAAGAACACAGCCTGTGCATACTGACTAGCTTTGTTTTCTTTCATTTTCATTCTACAGATGCTCTCGGCTTACAGGAAGGTGATGTGGCCATTGTCAGAGTAGGTCTTTTTCTTTCAGCTCCTCTCCCATATGTCACTCTTCTCTGGAAATTCTCTCACAGACACATCCAAAACCATGTTCTATGAATCCCCAGCTATCTCTCAGTGTAAAAAAAGCCAACAGCCATTTAAGCATCACCATGCATCTTAATGCAAACGTGTAAGTAAACCATGCGGGCCTTTTAACTTTGTGTCATCCTTCACAACAAGAGTGGACGTGTGGCATAACTCCGGGAAGGGAGTCTGTCTCTTCGAGGTTCTTTATCCTTGCAGCCGTAACTAGATTAATGTCTCATCATTTCATAGCTACATTGTGTCAACAGCCTTCTGGGTGATTTCCTTCCTACTTTTAATCATTCTCTCTCCTCTTCCTGTATTGAGAATCTTCTATATATGGCAAGCAGAATGATGTGTCAGAAATTGAAATGGGATTATGCCAATATCATTGCTAACTCCTTACCGTAGTGCCCAAAGACACACAAGAGAAACATTATATTTTGCATTGCATATGTAACCTGATAGTTATTTGTCCCTTGGTGATATCCTTTGCCTTGTATCTCATTACTTCTCCACATGCAGAGTCAAAATTTACAAAAGTGATGTTCTCAGGATGCCGAGTAATTTGATACCTCTCAAGTCAATGTTCTTTAAATACTTCTTCAGCCAATTTTAATTGTGTGTATAAGAAATGGATTGCCTGATGATACAATATTGTTCCTCTTTATGTCCCAGGTGAAGGATTTCTGACATTAATTTATCCTATACAGTTTCTAATTTCTGACAATTTCTTAGGAAACACAGTAAAACATTTAAAATTTAGCCACTAGATTAAATTTCTAATATCAAACAGATAGCTGTTGACTTCACTGCTGAATTTACATGACTGCTCTTTGACTAGCTTTAGATTTGGTTGAGACAACTGTAGCTGGAACATGCAACAAGCCTGTATGTTACAAGAATCATTCACGAATGAGACTATGACACCATTAGGAACATATTTTTAAAATCTCTTTATGATATTGAGTACTTCAGAGAAACAACATATACTTTCTATATTGCCTATTATGTGATGAGTCATAACTAGAAATATGGAAATTAGGATCATTTAATATAAAACAAAAGAATGTACATAAAATTATAGATTGACAAACTATGTAGTTATTGGTAATAGAATTTCCTGAACTGGGTTCTGGCCCAAACTATTTGATCTGGTTAGTATTATATTTGTAAGCTTTCAATATGCTATAGATTATTTTTCTTTTTTGAAGAAATGCTTTTATTAGGGATGGGTGGAGAAACACACACATAGAGCAAGCACACAGATAAAAAGCAAAGAAGAGTGGGAAAGACTCAGGAAGCTGAAGCCCCATGCCATAGATTCTTTTTCTCCATTAATTGAAAATAGATTATTTTCTCATACAATATATCCTTGTTATAGTTTTATCTCCATCTATGCTTCCTAGTTCCTGGCCACCTCCCCTTGCCTCCAGATCTGCTCCCTTTCTGTCATTTGAAAAGAGCAGGCTTCTAAGAAATGGCAAAATATAATAAAATAAAATATAAGATAAAACAAACAAAACACCACATTCAAGTTAAACAAGGCAAACAAATTGAAGAAAAACAGCTCCAAGAGAAGACATAAGAATCAGAGACCACTGCTTCACACACTCAGGAATTCTATAAAAACACTAAACTGAAATCCAAAATACATGCATACACACAGACACACACAGACAGACACACACACACACAGACACACACACACAGACACACACACACACACAAACACACACATATATATGCAGAAAACCTGGTATAGACCCATTTAGGCCTTGTGCTTGCTATTTCAGTCTCTGTGAGTTCGTATGAGCTTAGCTAGGCTGATGTAGGCAGCCTTGTTCTCCTGGTTTCCTCTATCCCTTCTGACCCTTACACTCTTTCCGTCTCCCCTTCAGTGAGGTTCCCTGAGCTCTCAAGGGAGGGAGTTGATGGAGACACAACATTTAGAGTTTTATATTCCACAGTCTTTCTAATTCTATGTAATGTCTGGCTGTGGATCTCTGTATTGGTTCCCATCTGCTGCAGGAGAAAATACCTCTGATGAGGGCTGAATATGAATAAGGCACTTACATGTGTGTAGCAGAATGTCATTAAGAATAATTTCATCACTGCCTTTAAAAATACCAATAGTACTTGATTTTACTCAAGGTATCTGGGTTATTGAATCTCTTGTTCTTCATCACCCAAGTCCTATCATATTTTGCACACAAGGCAGTATTACAGATCAAAGGTTTTGTGGCTGGGTTTGTATAAATATTCCCTTTTGGTACCCTGCAGATACTTTCTCTTATGAAAGACAGCATGGGGGTGAAAGTTCTACGTAGGCACCATCTAGTCCTCTCTATGTTCAGTGAGCTGTATGGGTGTTATTGTTAGCACGGGGGCTTTGCAGTCAGTTTGTGAAGAGCAAGCTATTATTTTGCCAACATCCTGAGTTCTTTGGGTATTTCCACGAGATCCTCTTAGACAACAACTCATTTGGATATAATATAGTCCTAAAGTTCATTTGGTGACAAGAGATGGGTACTTAGAACTCCTCTGTCTTCCCCATCATTTAGAGGCTTTCTTAGGATTGCCTTTATATTTTGGGGGAGTTCCCACTACACTAGGTCTCCAAGCCACCACTCAAATGCCCCCCCCCCAGTTTTAGCTCTTTCTCCCTATGTTCCCTCCCCTCGCCACATGATCTTCCCATCCCCCTCTCCCCTCAGTTCACCAATAAAATATATTCTATTTCTTTCTCACAGGGAGAACCCTGTGTCTCCCTCATGGAACCCTCCTAGTTACCTGATTTTTCTGGGTTTGTGGATTCTAGCTTGGTTATCATTTACATAACAGCTATTACTGACTTACTAGTAAGTACATACCATATTTATCTTTGTGGGTCTGAATCACCTCACTCAGGGTAATTTTTTCTAGTTCTATCTATTTGCTTACACATTTCATGAGGTCATTTTTAACAGTCAAGTATAATAATCCACCCTGCAAGTGTACCCCATTCTCTTTATTTGTTCTTCTGTTAAGGGGCATTTAAGTTGTTTCCAATTCCTGTGAATAGAGCAGCAATGTCCTACATTCTTAAACACATAATGTTTGCCTACCTTTTTTTATCTACCTTATGGATTCTTCCTTTTTGACAAATTACAATTATATGTAATTTGAGGTACTTAGCAATGATTTAAATAGTGTTAATGACTATATATCAAGAAAATTAATGGATTTATCACCTTAAATACTTACCATTTATTACTTCAGTACAACTGAAAGCATTCTACCTTTTGATTTATCATCATCTCATATTGCCATTCCTAGTCGCTAATAACAACTGTTTTCACTTTCAACTGCTAGGACTTTGACTATTTGAGATTTCACAAACAAATAAGAGTATGTGGTATGTGCTTTTCTGTGCTGACTGATTTCACTTAGCACAATGTCTTTGAGGTCCATCCATATTGTTGGGAATGAGAAAAATTTAAGGTTTAAAGCATTCCACAATAGATAAAGACTACATTTCTATATCCACTCATCCATTGATGAGCACTTAGCTTGAATATATATATATATATATATATATATATACATATCTTATATATTATATATAGAAGGAGCATGTGTCTTAATAGCATGCTGGTCATAGAAGGTTTTTTTTAGTATTACTTATTCTGTGGAATTTTTTTGTAAAGATTTCCTCATCACGCTTAAGCCACCGGAAGCAGAGTTAGCAAATTCATCATTTCTATTTGGGTATCTGTGTGACCCCTAGGTCTGACTTCAATAATTGGGCTAGATTTTGGAAACCTTTGTGGTGAAAAGATAGTTCAATTTTGAATATGTCTAGTTTGGAATTTTTTAGGACATCCAAGTACTGAGACCCAATATTTTGTTAAATATATATATATATATATATATATATATCTTTAAATTTTACATAATAAAATTTGGAAATAGTTTCACATCCTTTCTAGTATCTCTGTGTCTTGATAGAAGAATATTCTGTGTAAAAGTTCTAGATTTAGGAGAATTTTAACCAGGAAATAAGGCTTCCCAAAATTAAAGAAAACAGGCCAGAAAAGAAGTCAGTAGATGATTTAATATAAAGCACCAAAGGCTGGGCTCCAACTTCTAATTTTTCACATTGTTATCTGTTTAGCTCTAAAAACATGACTCAGTGGTTAAGCGCACTTTTGTTCTTTTAGACTTCTACGAATTGTCAAATTTTCAAGTAGAATTAGATTCCCCTTTCCTTAGACATAGTTACACCATTCCTTATTTCTGTCTATCACTTATTATACAGTATTATTTGTGGTAATATTTTATTTTTGCTTTAACAAATAAAGCTTGCCTGAAGATCAGAGAAGCAAAGCAGCCAGCCAATAGTTCTTACCTCAATGAAATCCTCAGACTGAATGGGATATCCTTTTTCTACATTTTTTCAGACTGAATGTATCTACAGAACCTCAGACTGAATCCTGAGCTCCTGTCTCCTCCCGCCTTAGATTTCTCCCTCTGCCCAGCCATATCACTTCCCATCACTACCTCTCTAGTGCTGTGATTAAAGTTATGAGCCAGCATGGTCCTGTTTCTCTTTTAGACTGAGTCAATCTTGTGGAGCCCAAGGTGGCCTTGAACTCCCAGAGATCTGTCTGCCTGTCTCCCAAGTGCTGGAATTAAAGGTGTGTGCCACTACTGCCTGGCTTCTATGGCTAACTACTAGCTAGATTCACACTCTGATCTTCAGGGAAGCTTTGTGTGTTATAGCACAAACAAAATATCACCACAACTATTAGTCTACATGTTGTATTCTTTTTCTTCTAGAGCAAAAAATAAATAAATAAAATACACATAGCATGGTTCTTTGCTTTATATTTCTGTGACTTAGAATTTATTATAAGTGTATTTGATACAAAATGAGAAGTGTCTGAAATTGGTCTCATAATAGGGCAATTGTGAGCAGATTCATACCCAGAGCAGTCTCATGCAGAGGGAAATGTATGACAAAACTGTGGTATAATCTAGAGGAGCAAAGGAGCATTCTTGTATGCCTTGTGATACAATTTTGAAGCATTCGGAGAGGATACACAGAGGTTGATCGAGACAAGACGCTTTAGGTGAGTGAGCAAAAATGGCTACATATAGTGCTGTGCATCTATATGAGGCATTTGTTGTTTATTGTTTCATTTAATGTTAAAGAGTGACTGCAAAATAGATATTATTGTAAGAATAAGAATTAGAGACATGAGTTAATATGATTACATACACAATGATAATAAAAAGGGATAGTGGAATAGTATCTGAAGCCTGCATGTTTTCTAATGCTTTTTCTGATACACCAGAAAACAAGTCTATGCCTAATATATAATTAGTAAGGGTATGACAGACAAGGATGCATTAAATTAGTATGCCACAATAAAATGTTTTATAGTCAAATAAATTGAGAACACTGAATTAAGTTGATCATGTATATGTATTGCAGAATTGTTTAGATCTCTAAATATTCTGTTTTCTCATTAATCAATAGCAAGAAAAGCATAGTATAAGCATTTTGTATATTAATTTTATCATAGAATCATTTCATTCATAGGTTATCCACTGCTATAGCTCATGAGATTAGCATTAGGTCAAAGCTGAGAAATACTGCCTTCTACCCTGATAGCAAATATTACTTCTCGCAAAGTTTCATTTTGTTTACAAAGGGAGAGTAACCAAAACAAAACTGGAATGATTTCCACCCATTTATTCATTCAGAAGTTATAAGCAAATGAATCATATGGCTCAGATTTCTTCTAATCCAGTTTGATTGTATGTTGATTTTGGAAGTTCCAGCATGAGTCTTCTTGAAGTAAAAAAGGCTTTGTGTGACAAGTTCTGATTATAAACTTTTTAATGAGTCATTATGGTATAAGGCCAGGTAGTTTACTGGTGTTTGATCACTGCTTTACTTTAGGTATTCAGTTGGATTTTAATTGTTTATTTTGTTGAAGAACATGATCCACATTTTCTGTGTGTGATCATAAAAGATAAGAGAAATTACAAAGTAGCTACTGGAATGTCTCTTTATATTTCCATTTAGTTATGAATTCAGGTGGCTTTCACTCCCATTATAACTTCAAAATAACTAATATATACTGTCTGTCATATATGTGTCAGTATGATTTCATTTCATATCATTTATTTATACATATGAGAGTGTCTGTGTAGTATGCACATGCATGTATGTGAGTTGCACAGAGGCCAAAGGGGGTCATCAGTTGTCCTGCATCACTCTCCACCTTATTCTTTTAAGGAAGTATCTCTTGCTGGAATTGGAGCTTCTTTTATTTTCCCTAGGATAGCAGCCAGCAAGCTTCAAGAATCTTCTAGCCTCTGACATCCTCAGTGCTTGAGCTATAGCCATTCACAAGAATATACATAGCTTATTTTGTGGGTGCTGAGATCCACACCCCAATCCTCATACATATATGGGAAACAGTCTTAATGGCTTAATAACCTCTCTAGCCATGAGATGTTATTTTAAATATGCATATCATAATAAAATTATATTTAAATTTGACATAGTAGGTAGAAATATAGACTCTGGATACACTCCTTAAGAACTCTGCCCCATACTAATGATGTGAGTGACATGGAACAAGTAACACATTCTATCTGATATTTATTTACCTCTACTATAGTGTAAAATAAAGAGCCATGAGATAGCTCAGTGGATAAGAGCAATTACTATCAAGTCTGGAGACATGCTCTTTTCTGATATCTTCATGTGTACTATGATGCATGTGCTAATGGACACTCACAATAAATATAAATAAATAAATAAATGCAATAAAACATTTAGTGCTGAGACTATAGCTTGGTAGCTCAGTGGTATAGTGCTTACTTTGTAACTATGAGGCCCTAAATTTAATTCCCAGTGCCATAAAATATTAAATAATACTAATCTTTATCTAAAGAAATATTGAGTTTAATGAGTTTAATTAATACACACACACAGAGACACAGAGAGAGAGAGAGAGAGAGAGAGAGAGAGAATGAGAGAGAGCACGCGCGAGAGAGAACACCACCTCATGTACACCTCTGAAATAAAGTAGTATTATGTAGTTATTGGCAGATTAATTTCAGGATATATCAAGCCTATATTGTTATGTTTGTGAATCTCTTAGAATCTAGCTAAGAGATGGACTTTCCACCAATACTATTGAGTATTGTACCAGAATTCTTACCTAGTTGTAAAGCAAGAAAAAAGTTTGCTTTAGAAATGAACAGTACTGATATTAATTGCAGAAGTTTATCTCCATAGAAACCAAGGGAATATGCAGGCACATTTTTCAAGAGGATAGCAACATTATTGCAAACCATATCTTTAAACAACAATCAACTGTTCTTCTGAATGTCACCAACAAAAAAATTGAATAAAGACTCACATTGACATCAGTAACTGGATGCCAGATATATAAGAGGTTTTTTTGTTCTCAGGGAAGTGAGAGTCTGATTACAAAGAATAAGACTCAGTCTGTACAGAGGCACTCTGGCCCATGAACCAAGGTAAGAGAATCCCTTGAGAGGGTCTCACATAGAAACATCACCTTCTTTGTCTGTGAATGTTAGGGCAGGGGTTTCTGGAACAGGTATTTCCATCACCACACTCCATAGTCTTGTGGAAAGTGTTTCAGGGAAATAGAAGACCTTGTGGAAGCAAGGAATACAGACTATAGTAAGAAGAATACAAATGCTTTGAGTCTTCAATCTGAATGATAGAAAAATCCCACCCAAACCTATATAGCTATTTCTGAATCTCCTATAAATTTGTCAAACAAGGGCTGCCCCCTCCACCCCTGCTATTGCTATTGCATATTGGTATAGTAAAGATATTGGTTTGAGGGGTTGTGGCCTCTGGAAGAGGAAGAGATAAAAAGGTGCCGGGAATTGTAGACACAGACTAAGAATAAAGCCTATTTTTAAAAAATAGTCACTATGTTTATTAAAAATGACATATTAATGAAGGATTAAAGGCTTGCTCTAAGGAGATAGTTAACAGTTTTGATTTATTTTTTTCCGTTTATTTATTTATTAAAGATTTCTGTCTGTTCCCCGCCACCGCCTCCCATTTCCCTCCCCCTCCCTCAATCAAGTCCCCCTCCCTCGTCAGCCCAAAGAGCTATCAGGGTTCCCTGCCTTGTGGGAAGTCCAAGGACCATCCACCTCCATCCAGGTCTAGTAAGGTGAGCATCCAAACTGCCTAGGCTCCCACAAAGCCAGTACGTGCATTAGGATCAAAAACACATTGCCATTGTTCTTGAGTTCTCAGTAGTCCTCATTGTCTGCTATGTTCAAAATCAGGAGCAGAAGGAGAGAGAGCACGAGCAAGGAACTCAGGACCCTGAGGGGTGCACCCACACACTGAGATAATGGGGATGTTCTATCGGGAACTCACCAAGGCCAGCGGGCCTGGGTCTGAAAAAGCCTGGGATAAAAACAGTTTTGGTGCCTGTCCTGGAACTAGCTCTTGTAGACCAGGCTGGCCTCGAACTCCCAGAGATCCGCCGGCCTCTGCCAGAGACAGGCACCAAAGCTACAGAGAAACCCTGTTTCGAAAAACCAAAAAAAAAAAAAACAGTTTTGATTTATAAAAGTGCTATTTCATAAAAAAATTAAGATACAAAATAATGTGGTTCCTTTAATGCTTTCACATTTTATGTTGAAGGACTTCCTGCACTTTGCCTCTTTGCCGCTGGCAGGCTTCCATGCTTTGCTCCCAGTATTTTCCTTTGTATGAACGTATCGCTATCACAAGTTCTAGTTCTGTTTCCTAAAACTTTTCCTGCGCCTTTAGCTTGTTCTATAGCCCATCCTACCCCTAGTGAAAACGGATGTGAGGTAAGAGGTCTTTGTTTTACAGCTTCCGGTAACGATTGTAGGTGACATACACTGACTTCCGCTTCGGCTATCAGAAGAGGCGACGACAGGCAGGCAAAGGACTCGTAGCCGTTGCTCTTCAGCTGCCGGAGGGATTGCAGGCCCTGTGGTGGTTTTGGAGGTAAGGATATGCGAAAAGTTTTAGGTACATTGGTGTATAAACCTTTCCTCACAAATAGAATGGCCTCTGCTCCTTACCATGCCTCTACTGCCGGCGCTGGTGGGGAAGGCCTGTTACATGGATCTGGTTTATGGTGGCGTCCTCCATTTTGGAATCCTGAGGGGTGATTTCTCTGACAGAGTTTAACTCTAGTCCATAGAGGGAAGCTTCCAGACAATTCCGGACGGACGCCAAAGTACGGGAATATATTGTAAAGTCTTGGGGACCTTTTTCAAACAGAACATAGCTTACGGAAACACGCCCAGCCATGAGCCCACAGAAACTGCTGTGTCATGGCCCTCAAACTGCTAGAGTTACATGGCCGTGTCTCATGGAAGGCGCATATCAATTCCAATGCCTGTACAATTCCAAACCAAATTGGGTCCCACTGTGAGATGGGGAAGTAGGCACGAGCTCCTGTCTCCAACAACAAGTACTTTTTCTAAATTAACAGCTTCTTGCAAATGAAAAATTAGTTTCTCCAAGGGAATTTTCCTGGATATCCAAACTACGCTTACGGGCGGGTCCCATGGCACCACCCTGCAGTAAATAGCCAACACAAAATAAACTCAGAGGTATTGTGGAGGTTTTTCCCTCCTAATGTATTATTTGGACCCCTTCCTGCCCCTCCCCCATCCTCTGTTCTGCCAACCCATATCCCCTGCCCCCATGCATGCCCTGTCTGACTGCCCAGGCCCCTCTTCCACCCCATCCTGCTCCTCCCCATTTCCCCTTTCTCCCCACCCCCACCCCCTGTTCCGCCCCTCCCCCCACTAGTCTTTTGTTTCTATATTATTTATGGTTTCCAACTTTGAGGGTTTTCTTTTCAAAGGCAAGGTTTCTCTGTGTAACTTTGGCTGCCCTCAAACTCACTCTGTAGACCAGGCTGGCCTCAAATAAATGTAGAGATCTGCCTGCCTCTGCCTCCTAAGTGCTGAGATTAAAGGCTTACACCACCACTGGCCCAGCCAGATTTTTAAGTTTTTATGGGTTTTGCTTATGTGTGTTTGCTTTTGTACATGCCTGTAAGTGTGCGTGCATACACATGCATGCTGTGTATGTGTACATGCTGGGTGTGTGTGCACACACTTATGTGTCCATGAATGTGTGTGCACATACACCTGTGTGTCAGTTTATTTCCCATTTTGTTTCTTTTTGCTCTTTGTTCATTTTGTTTTATCCTTGTTTGCCTTATTGCCTGTTTGTTTTCTTAAAAGAGAGAGAAAGAAAGCTTGGGATTAGAAGGTAGGATCTAGGAAGAAATAGGGAGGGGAAACGATGGTCATAATATATTCTATGAAAATTATTTCAATAAAAAATAAAAATAGGAAACTTCTCTTCTAATATTAGCCCAAGAAGGCCCCAGACAAACATGTCTGTATGAGACCCCTCTCATTTCCAGGCAGTCCACTATTTTACAAAGGTGGGGCTGTTTATATGTTGACTATTTTGTTTTAGATATTTTTAACGTGGGTGGAATCTGAGATGGGGAAATTCAGGTTGCCAGAGGGGAGGACTCTGAGGGAAGACTAATGGACCTCCTTTTAAGTACATACTAGATTCTTCTGCCACTGCCAAGGTCTAAAGGATAGTGAGCAGAGGTCACTATCCTTAGTCTTATTGGTCTTAGTTAGGGGAAGGCACTGTTCTAAGTGAGCAGAGTTGGCTCTATCTGCCCAACCAAAGAATGAGACAAGTTCTGTTAGCAAACAGTATGTGGACCCTGAACAAAGATGGAGGGAATGCTTGAGCCTTTAGAGATTTGCTGTTCTTACCCTGAGAGACCCTACTTTCTGGTATATTGATTTGTTGTGCCAGTATCCCCCCGCCCCCGTAGTGTCAAGAGACTAGAATCAGTTTATCAGAGAGAGGTGTCTCGGGCCTTGCCATAGTCAGTTGGAGGGTGGAAAGAAGACACTTTGACTAGGTGAACCTAGTCTCATATACTGCTATTAAGAGGACCCATTCACTCCATAACTGTGTGGACCTGGCAGAGTGTACTTCTATACAGCAGTTAGTCCCAGGCTGTGCTTGTTGTCTGGGACCTGAGCCCCTCTCCTAAATTGCTTATATGGAGGTTCCAGGAACAAAGGACATAGTTACTGTACTGAGTCATAGCCAGAGACCATAGAGTAGAATGGAGTTGGTAGGAGGCAGGCCCATGAGACCCAAGAGAACTACCTAAGATAAATACTGAGAAAACCTTCGTCACTGCTGACAGCTTAGCAAACCCTCACATTTTTTCTCTCACCCTCAGGCCACTCTTCATCAACTTTCTCCTGCCACTTACCTGCAAAACAAATTATAATGTCCCACAGACATGAGCAAGGCCGTGAGGCCCAAGAAGAGAATGAGGGTCAGGTCAGCGAGGAGGTTCCTGTAGCTAAGGAGGTGGGCACCTCAGAGGGAGAATCTGCTGCTCAGGTTCCCTGTTCCTCCTCTGCTCCTGCCCAAGCCACTCTACCAAATGAAGGTTCTGCTCATCAAGCAGGGAGACGTCAGAGCGTCTCAAAGGCCTACCTCTTCTCCAGGTTCTTGCTCAACAGTCAGCTACAGTATAAGGTGACCGAATTGGTGAAGTTTCTGAGTTTCAAGTATACAACAAAGCAGCCCGTCACTGAGGCAGAAATTCTGAGTATTGTCAAAGAGTACAAGCACTACTATCAAGTGATCTTCAAGCATGCCTGTGAATGCATGGAAATGGTTTTTGGCATAGAAGTGAAGGAAGTGGATGCTATCAACCACTCCTATGAGCTCCTTAAAGTTCTTGACCTCACCTATGATGGGCGCTCGAGTGGTGATGACGAGGAGGGCATCCCCAAGTTAGGCCTCTTGGTGCTCATCCTTGGTGCCATCTTCATGGAGGGCAACCGTGCTCCTGAGAAGAAGATCTGGGACATGCTGAATACGGTTGGCATATTTCCTGACCAGCATGATTTCATCTGTGGGAATCCCAGAAAGTTCATCACTGAAGAATTGGTTGCTGAGAAGTACCTGGAATACCAGCTGGTACCCGGCAGTGATCCTCCATGCTATGAGTTCCTGTGGGGCCCAAGGGCCCATGCTGAAACCAGCAAGATGAAAGTCCTGCAGTTTTTCTCCAAGGTTGTCCGGAGCAGCCCCACGGCCTTCACAGCTCTGTATAGGGAAGCCTTGAAGGATGAAGAGGAGAGAGCCCAGGCTGCCCTTGCCTCCGTGGCCTTTCCTGTTGCCCCGGAAGACTCAGGTTCCGCGGACAAGCCCAGCAGCTTCTCCCGCCCTGAGTAAATTGAGGCTGCTTCTTCACACTGATTAAAGACAGCAGTCAGATATTCGAGTAGAAGAGAGTTTGGGTTCTTTTTCTTTTTGTTCTGTCTCAAAGGGTTTATTAGCTTTAGAGTCTCCATTCATTAACTGTGGCTCCCACGTTTGTTTCAGAAGAAGAAGTTTGCTGCTGTGAAAAGCGTGTTGAGAATATTCTCAGCTTTGAGGTCTAGAGGAAGATCAAATAGCAGTGCAACAGAGCTTTCCTTGGACACATGAAAGATCTAAAAAAATGACAGATTCTATTGTTCTTGTAGTCTGTTTTGTGAAGCTAAACATATGCACCTCTTACTTGGTTGATTTAGTGAACAATGCATGTGCAGTTAAAGGTTAATAAAGTGCACTGCCCTGTTTTCCCAGCAAACAGTGTCTGTTCTTTGCAAGACATGTTTATATCAGGGGAAATTCATATGTCAATGAGGAAGATGATGAAATAGTGTGAAAAACAAAGACTTGAGTTAAAGGCCTGAGGAGGTGGGATACCAAATAACAGCTATAAAGTATCAGTGCTTTGAGCTAAGGCATTTGGGGGCTTTGGGAAATCACAAATCCTCTGTTAAGGTAGATGGTGGTAGGGACCAGATTCTCAGGCAATGTGTCTAATACATGAGAGAAAAACTTAGAAGGAAAAAAAGTGCTCAGAGAACTTCTCTTTGAAGTATGCTAAACAAGAAATAAATCTCCACTGGGGACGGGGACCATTATAGAAGGTGACGTGAACTCTTTCTGAGTGCTATCAAACATACTGTCTTACCTAAGCCTTGTGTACAAAACATTTCTGGGAACTCTGACAATACCGCCTTCACGTGGTGGATAGAATTCTCTAGGTCTTAACCCTGGTTTCAGAGAACCCACTCCTCTGTAAGGTCATTTTTTTTATTTTTTAACTTCCTTTTGATATTCTTTGAGTCTTACACATCATACATCTCGATCCCATTCATTTCCCATCCCTTTGTATCCAACCTCTGCCCTTACAAAGCCTCCCCAAAATAAAACGAAATTTAAGAGAAGGGAAAAGGAAGCAGTAGCATGACACAGTGAGTCACGCAGTAGACCCTTTTATCCACATTATCTTTACTTGCAAGTGTTCATTGCAGAGAGTCATTGATCTGGTCCAATGCCTCTGGTTTCTACTACACTATTGGTGCTGGGCCCTCACTGGGACTCCTCTTGGTTATCCTGCAGTTGCCTTGGGTCATGGAGATCCTGCAGCTTTGGGTCTGCAGGGCTGGCCTTCCTGTGCTCCAGCAGATCACAGATGGGGTGGATGTTGGGGTGGGCTAACACATAGCCCTGGTTCTGGGCCTGGGTAGTTGAAGGGCTGGTCAGCCCACCAGCTCTCCCCTGTCTTCACCTCTAGGGCAAGCTCTCCAGCATTGCCCAGCTAGTTTTCCCCTTGCAAGAGGTGGGGCCGATTCTGCTTTCACATTCTCAGAGATGGCTCTCCTGCTCCTACACCTTCAAGGCCAGCTCTACTGTGTTGCCCAGGCGTGTGCAGGGGACACTCTCCTGAATGCTTCAGCTGGTGAGGGGCAGGGACAGCTCTCCCACCTACCACAGGCAGTGAGGGGCAAGGACCTCTCCCCCCCCCCCCTCACCACCATATGGCAGATGAGGGGTGAGGCCAGATCTCCCATGCTCATGTTTTCAGATGGGCCTGCACCTAGTCAATAGGGTCAGCTCTACTGTGCTGTCCAGGCAAGGTGCAGGGCCCACTTTCCCGAGTGCTGCAGCTGGTTAGGAGGCGAGTCAGCACTCTTGTCTGTTGCAGTAGGTGAGGGCTGTGGGGGGACATCTCTCCCCCACCCACACCACTGCATGACAGATAGTAGTGGGGACAGCTGTCCCACATTTTCAGCTTTAGGGCTAGCTGCCCTCCCCCCAGGGTCAGCTCTACTATGCTGCCCAGGAAGGTGCATGGCCTCTCTCCTGAGTGCCGCAGCTGGTGCCAGGCAGGAACAGCTCTCCCGCAGTTAGACTGTGAGATCGTTAATAATTAGGTGAGCCTGACATTTGTTTTGTCAACTTTTAGCGACGGTTAGAAAATTAGTGGCAGTTAAATGAATGAAAAAAAATGATTTAGATAAAAGAGAAACTATAAATGACAAACATCCTGTGAACTGTATACAGCATGGGGAAATTCCAACCTAAGTAGGTTTAAATAATATGTATATTATTAATAAGGAAATTTTAGTGAGTTTTGTTTGAAAACTTGACATATATTAGAAATACAGTATACATCACACAAATGTGTCTAGTACTTTGTATATATCCCATAAACACCCCAAATCCTACTTAAATCTTTTACAGCAAAGAACTCTGAGACTAATAGCACCTGGCACTTTGCCTGAAATATATGACTAGAAAATGGCATGTCTGAGAATTAATTCCTCATCTGAGTTCACCAAGGCCTATACTATTCCTGTTCTCATAGTTCATTTCTCAATAAATAATGTTTTTGGCAAAATAAAACAACTTTTAAGCAAAGCATGGAAAACAGAATTGAATAAGGAAGATGAAATAAAAAAAACGAACACAATCTGAGATTCATTGCTGACATTTACTGGGGTCCTCTAACCTGGGCTCCAGAATTCAAAAGATCTACCCCATCCAAGTGCTACCATTTTGTTTCACCCCAGTACTTTGTCAAATTACAGCACCCTTCTCCTTGCAAGCCCCTGTCCCTCAGGTCTAACTCTGGAAACTGGTCTGCTGAAACTAGCAGAACCTCTTTTGAAGGCTATATCCTGCTCCCAATGGGACAATCCCATATCAGTTCCCTGACAGAGCAGTTCTATTCTCTGCAGAGAAGTTCCGGATGTCCCAGCCCTCGTTGGGAATCCCTCGGATCCAATCATCATTGCTTCAATATGCGATAGACTGTGAAAAATGCTTTGATTCCTGGTCATACCCACTGAACCCCTTTAATATACTCTCAAATTGCTTTGTAAATGAGATGTGACCAAAGTTTAATGTGGAGGAAAGAAGGGGAAAATGAGAGATATTGAAATTAACAAGCAGCATTAGGGTTTTATTAATATATATTATTTGCCCTCCCCTCAGAGCTCAGGTGAGCCCTGTAGAGGAAGGGGCAACAGTAGTGTAAGATCCAGAGGGGATGGAGAATAGGGCCATCTGAATAAATTAAACAAGGCACAGATGAACTCACAGAGACTAAAGCTGCAAATACAGAGTCTATGTGAGTTTGCAGCAGGTCCTTTGCATGTAATAGAGCTGTTATTTTAGAATTTTTATGGCACTCCTGAGTGTGAGAACAAGCAGATCTCTGACCATTGTGCCTGCTCTTGCGACTCCTCTTCCTATTGAGTTGCTGTGTCCAACTTCAAAATGATAATTTTTGTTTCATTTTAATTTTTTATTTTGTCATGTATGATTGTTATCTACTAGAAACCTATTCTTTTCTAATAAGAGACAGGGAGTAAATCTGGAAGGGAAGGGAAGTGGGGAAGGACTGGGAGAAGTTGAGGGAGGGGAAACTATAATCAAGATATATTTTTGAGAAAAGAATCTAAGTTTTATAAAAGGGGGAAGATATATGATTTGAAGCAGGCCATTGAACAAATATATACATGAATGAGCTTACTTGGATGGGTAAAACTAAAGTCTCCTGCACAAGAGACAGATGAGAAACGCATATAGGAAGCTAAATTCCTAAAACCCTGGAAGATAAATAGTTGTTCCTTAGCGGACATTCTATCTCTAATGGGAAAAGAAAACGAAGTTTAGTAATCTATCCACAGTATCTTGTCTGTTTCTGGAGGTGCAGCTTAGTGATATGCAAGCCCAAGGCTTAAGGGTCAATGTCCCATAAGTACTACAAAAGAAGACGATAGGAAAAATCTTGGCTCCCAGTTTACCCAAAGGTACCGACCTATACAGGTAGGAGTGTAGCATATGTGGATTTCCTGAGTATAAAGACAGACTGCTTAGTGTTTGTTTTATTGGGATAGATTCTGGCATTTGGGACTTATTACTGTTAATATAGATGAACAACGGAGTGGAAAACCCCAAGAACATAAAGAATTAAAAGCTTCCCTTTGGCTCTGTGGGTATTTTTTACATATACCCTATAAATCCCAAAAGAATGCCCTAAGGATAGAAAAACTTCCTTCCATTCCAAAGGAAAAAGATCCATGTTCTTGCAGCATTTATCTATGTTTTGAAAATGTTGACAAGAGTCTGATGTTTGTTTATAAACTATGTCTATGGTTTATATTACTTGATTTATTGTTCCTTCATTTCATTTATCTCGGGGACATGTCTGTCTCCTTGTTAAGAAAGTGTTTATTTTTAGTCAAACCAGGATAGGCCAAAAGATGAGCAAAGGGCTCTTGGTCTCTGATGTAGGAGGTCAAGAGAGGGAGGTGAAGGACAGAGAGAACAGGAGAGTGAGAGGGATCAAGAGCAAGAGAGAATGAGACAGAGCTTAGGGTGAATGAGAACATCACAGTAAGCAAGCAGCTGCTATCTGAAGTTTGGTTACAACTGTTCTGGGTTCAGACCCCTCCTTTGATTTGGTTAAATGAGCCATTAATTTCTCCTTTTTTATACGAGGTTAGACTTGCTTTTAAAAAAAAATACCTATTCTTAAAAGGTCTAAGGAAAACTCTTGTTAATTCATCTACTCATCCATTCCTACAACAGTTACCTTCTTTGATATTTCTTCCTTGTGTTCTCTATTAGTTTTGTAACATGCTACTCACTTGCTGAGAAGTTGAACTTATTGTAGGACTAGATCAATATAAATTTAACCTGAACAGATATATGTGACTTACTGTTTTCTTTTCTTTGTTTTTTAACTAAATGTTTCTATTTTACATCCCCACCACAGTTTCCCCTCCCTCCTATCCCCCTATTCCCTCCCCCACTACCCTCCCGTCCTGATGTACACCTCCTCTGTTTCTGTTTAGAAAGGAGCCGGCTGCCCAAGAGTAGGAACGAACTTCTAGTTGTGGTAAGACTAAGCCCCTCCCCGTGCATTGAGACTGGCCAAGGCAATTCAGTATGAAGAATAGGTTCCCAAAAGCCAGGCAAAGTGTTACAGTAAGCCCCTGCTCCCATTGTTAGGAGTCACATGAGTACACCAAGCTATTTAACTGTCACAAACAGGTAGGGGGCCTAAGTAAGTTCCTCGCAGCCTCCCTAGTTGTCAGTTAAGACTCCATGAGCTCCTATGAGCTCGGGTTAGTTGTTTCTGTGGGTTTTCTTATGATGCCCTTGAACTCTCTCACTCCTACAATCATTTCTCCTTCTCTTCAGCAGGATTCCCCAAACTTGGACTAATGTTGGCTGTGTTTCTTCACATATTTTTTATTACTAGACAAAGACTTGCTGATGACAATTAGTGTAGTCACCAGTCTATGAATAAAGCAGAATATTGTCAGTAATGATAACATTGACATTTTTTCTCCAAACATTTTCAGTTCGACCCTAAGTCTCTGGACCATCTAGTCTCTAGGTCCTGGCACCACAGAAAGTGTAAAGAGTGGGATCACTCCTGTGGCATGGGTCTGAGACTGGACTAGTCATTGGTTGACCACTCCCACAATTTCTGTGCCACCATTACCACCTTTCACAGGCAGGACAGACTGTACGTCACAAAGTGTGACTGAGCTGGAGTCCCATATTCCTCTGCTAGAAGATCTTTATCAACTCCACATATGACAGAGGACTGAGCTCCAAAATACATAAAAAACACAAGAAACTAGACATCAAAAACCAAATAATCCAACTTAAAAAATGAGGTACAGATCTTAATAGAGAATTCTCAACAGAAGAATTTTAGATGGTAGAGAAACGAAATGCTCAACATCCTTAGCCATCAAGGAAATGCAAATTAAAACAATTCTGAAATTTAATTTTACACCTGAAAGCTAAGCTCAAAAACACAAAAAAGAGATTATGCCAGAGAGGATGCATGGCAAGGGGAACACTTCTGGTGGGTGTGCAAAATTGTACAGCCACTTTGGAAATTAATATGGCAGTTTCTCAGAAAATTGGGAATCAATCTACCCCAAGACCCCAGCAATACCACTCTTGGGCGTATACCCAAAGGATGTTCAGTCGTATCACAAGTACACTGATTGAACTATGGTCATAGCAGCTTTATTCACACTAACCAGAATCTGAAAACAAACCAGGTGTCCTTCTACCAAAGAATGGATAAAGAAAATGAAAATGTGGTACATCTGCACAATAGAGTATTGCTTAGTGCTAAAAGCAGTGAAATCAGGAAATTTGCAGACCAATGAATGGATCTAGAAAAAAATCAATCTGCGTGAGCTAACCCAGACCTAGAAAGACAAACATGGTATGTACTAATTTATGAGTGAATATGTGCTGTAAAGTAAAAGGTAACCATGCTATAACCCATAGCACCAGAGAGGCTAGATAACAAGGAGGGCCCAAGGGGGCATATATGGATCTCTCTGGGAAGGGGAAATAGAAGAGGTCTCCTGAGTGGACCAGGGACAGGTGAGGATGGGCACATGAGGATGAGATTTGCATGTGGGTGGAGACGAAGAGTACTGAAAGAGATGTCTTGATATGGGTGGGGGGGGCATTTAGGGGTCAGATAGAAACATGGCGCAAGGGAAACTCACAGAATCTACAAGGATACCATCAGCTAAGACTCCTAACAATAGTGATTAGGTAGCCTGAATTGGCCATCTCCTGTGACCAGGCCAGATTTCCAGTGGGGGGTGTGGCTCTGTTTTTTTAAAAATTTTTTTATTACTTTATAAATAATAACAATCAAAATTTCCACTTCCTCCCCTCCTCCCACTTCCCTCCCGCTCCCCCACAATCCTCATCCCCTCTCCCTCCAGTCCTAGAAGAGGGCAAGGTACCCTGCCCTGTGGGAAGTCCAAGGTCCTCCAGCTACATCCAGGCTTAGGAAGGTATGCATCCAAATAGAATAGGATCCCAAAAAGCCATCTGACCACACTGAACCTGATAAAAGAGAAAATGGGAAGTAGCCTGCAATACATGGGCATGGGAGACCACTTCCTACATATAACCCCAGTAGCACAGACAATAAGAGCAACAATGAATAAATGGGACCTCCTGAAACTGAGATGCTTCTATAAAGCAAAGGACACAGTCATTAAGACAAAAAGGCAGCCTGCTGAATGGGAGAAGATCTTTACCAACCCCACATCAGACAAAATATATAAAGAACTCAAGAAACTAGACATTAAAATTCTAAATAACCCGGGGCTGGAGAGATGGCTCAGAGGTTAAGAGTACTGACTGTTCTTCCAGAGGTCCTGAGTTCAATTCCCAGCAACCACATGGTGGCTCACAACCATCTATAATAAGATCTGGTGCCCTCTTCTGGCATGTGTATACATAATAAATAAATTAAAAAAAATTCTAAATAACCCAATTAAAAAATGGGGTAGTGAACTGAACAGAGAATTCTCAACAGGAGAATTTCAAATGGTGGCTCTGCTTTTAAAAGGGCCGAGTGATTGTTTAATGCTTTGTTCTTGCCAAACTGAATTTCCTTCTCTGACTCTGTCTTCTACGGGTTGCGTCTGATGGAACCCTGAAGCATAGAGAGGGGAGATGTGCTAGGCATTGAATGAGGGCTGCAAGTGCTGTGCATGCTGAGTAGATTGTGTGACCATCCAGGGCACATATACTGATGTAGAACATTCTGGGTTGACATGAGTCCCCAGAGGTCTAGAGCACTGCGGGACAGCAAGAGACCCCAGTGTAGTATCAAGGCTAGTACCTGGATCCATATCAGGGGATGTGGTGATGTAGCTGTGGTTTGTAGATGCAGGCTACTGGACTAGAAAACAAAGAAGTTTACATGTCTGTTTGTTCCCAGAGTCTGATGCTGCAGCCTTTTCAAAAATATTAAACTGTGTGTTTAATGTCAGGATAGAATCTGCCTGTATTCAAGGAAAAAAAAACATTTTAGTAAATTACTGTCTAATAAAAGAAGGGGGAGACAAGAAGGGAAAGATTAGGAGAGAATGAATATCATAGTAATATGTGATATGTATCTCAAAGTTTTTAGAATATTTCAGACTGTAGAATCTGTGGTTTTGGACTCTGCGACAACACTGCAAAACAAGCATCTCAGGCCTATAATCAGGAATCGAATTTCTAGATGATCGTATTGCACAGGACACCTGGCTTCTTATATGAAGCCTTGGGAGCGAGTGCTTTAACTTCTCTGCTTGAAATAGACATTATCATCTCTAACAAAATTTCAAAGGAAAACATTGTTTATACAGGGAAAGACCAGAGTGAAGAAAGGTCTAGACCAGCATTGGCCAATAGCACATTTTTGCAATAATTAAGTGTTCACTACCAGAGGCTATTGGCACATCAAGTTATGCTAGTTTAACCAAAGAGGAGAATATTTGCTTTTAATATAAATAATTGCATGAGGCAAGTGACTAATATAATGGAGAGCAAAGATTTAGAGACTGATTTTTTAAGAAAACCTTAAAAGATTCTGATATTTATTTTGGTTGAGAAAAATTTGAGAATAATGTGGCAGCTTATTTGTGAAAGTCACAAATCAAGGGTTGGGGCTTGAGAGATGGTTCAGTGGATAGAGGCACTTGTTATCAAGACTGTTGATCTGAATTTGATCCCTGGGATTCACGTCGTAGAGACAGAGGACCCACTTTAACAGGTTGTGTTCCGGTTTCTGCATGTATGCTTTGTGTGTGTGTGTGTGTGTGTGTGTGTGTGTGTGTGTGTTTGTGTGTGTGTGTGCATGTGTGTGTATATTACCTCACAAGTAAACCAATAAAGAAGATGTGGGGGCTGGAGAGATATCTTAGCAGTTAAGAGCACCCACTCCCCTACCAGAGGATCTGGAATTGCTCCCTAGTCTGTAAAACAGACCTTTCACAACTGTCCTTATCTCCAGCTTCAGGGGTCTCAAGAGCCTCTTTTGGCCTCTCTGAGTGCCTTTACATCAGTGACACATATATATATATATATATACTATTTTTAATATTAAAAATAAAGGATTTACAGACAGTTGTTTGATAAACTCATTGTGGTCCCATGACAGAAATAAAACAGAGTAAATAGCTTCATGGGGAAACCTTGTACGTTCTATGAAGAATTTTATAAGATATAGCACGTCAACGGTGGGACAGGTGACAAGACAAGATGAATTTTCAAGCCCTTTCATGTACTGTAAATCTGTGGTTGTATAATCTGGTGTTGGAAATGCTAGACTATCAAGAGAATTTGTTTCCAGCTACTCAGCTGTGCAATACTGAAGTCATGTGGGCATCTAGGCTATGTGGTCATGTCTATGTTTCTATTAAGTCCTGAATAGAAATATACCCTATCAGTCTTTGAGATTTAGAGTTCTATTTTCTACTCACATTCTTAAAAATTTTACTACTAAAGTAATTTATGGGAAACAAGAAAACTAAATGTAAGGGTTTTTATTTCCTTCAGGCTATCAACAGTTTTCTCTCATATGCTCTTCATCCCACAGCTTTACTGGGTTTGTAAAGTTATTTCCCTACGTACTTCTAGATAATTATAGTGAAAAATGGGATTCCTGGGTCAGATAATAGTTGATGCTAATTATTCCTAGTAAAAATATTATATGACTTGATGGAAGAGGTTGCCATAATTACTTTCTGTGTTTATAACACTGAAATCATTATGTTTTATGTGACCGTTGAATTCAGAAAAATATGGTTAAAATAATTATGTCATTTATTTAACAATTCAAAGGCAACAAGATGTCAAGTGATTTAGCGGCCAAATATTGACAGTGCACACTATGCTGTGAGTACCTTGCAGAAACTGTGGCTATCATGGGAGACACAGCATGGCCTTTGCATCCACAAACCCCATAGTTAAATGGAATAGATGAACAGGTAAATTCTCAGTGACAGCTCAGAGATGAAAAGCATGCTGAGAAGAGAACTCATGAGGTTCATGGAAGCACAGAGAATGGTGCATAAAGCACCTGGGCTGAGAGGGGAAGAAAGTGGATTATTAAACACAGTTATGTATCAACTTAGATAAGAACTTTATACTAAATATATAAACATCTGTATACATTCCTTGGAAATTCTTCTTTGTCCTTAGAGCCATCCCCTTTATACTGCTTCATCTGATAACGCATGCAGCTTGAATGTATCAATTTCTAGCCTTGCCAGTATTTTATGGCCATGTTGGTTCAGGAAACAGGAAGATAAACAGAAGACTAAAAACCAGAAGGGTGAAATTAGCAGATTCTATTTTTAGTGTACCAGAATGCATCTATTTAAAGGACTGCATGTTTTCCATGCTCTTAGCCCCCCAATTACTCCTTTCCCTGTCTGTGAAAGGATAGAATTTTGCAGACCCCTGTCCTTCTAGCAAGATGTGACCCTTAACCTCTGTCTTGAAATCAGAGCCATTAGAATGAAGGGGATGAGGTTCTCAAAAGATTGGATCCAGTAACATTCCATGACAAAGTGGAAGGGGCTCACAAATACATCATGACATAATTTGTAAGTGATTCAAGAGAGTGTGTAGGGCCGTCTCCTCTTCAAAGATATAGAATTGGGTAGTTGTTGTCTAAGGGCAGATTTTTCTTTAATGTTATAGTGTTCCCTAAGTTGTCCACATTCTTGTAGGTAAACCCTTACATATGCTCTTATAAATAATATAAGTTGAATACACTGATCATCCAAGAATCCATTGTTTTCAGGTCTAGGAAGAGAAAGTTCAGGAAGTGCCAGGAACAAAGCCAGGGTTATAAACTGAGATTGTTTCTATGCCACACAGAAAGGGAAAATTCCTAGCTATGCTTTTTCCTAACAGGCATTCTTTTAAGGATTCAAGAAGAGACTTGAATATTGTATATCCTGCCTTTCATGTTGGGGGTCTTAATGAGGTGACATTTCATATGAGAAGGCTGAGCTTTTGCTGGCAGAAGGGTGACTCTTAGGCATCGTGTAAGTAAATAGAAGGAAGAGTAAAGCATCGTCTCACATGAGAAGAAATACCATACCTGAAATACAAGTTCTGGTTGCCAGGCCCTAGAAGTTTCACTGTGCCAGATTTGATTTACTCAGACTTCTATCTGAATATTGTGAGGGATGCGGTTTCAGATCAACAGATAAAAGTCCCCTTAGCCTAGATAAACATCAATAGAAGGAACTCATGATTGAGAGACCATACCATTGCAGATAAACCATTCTTTCTGGGCAATTTTTTTTCTTTGAAGCTCCAAACCTGGTACCCCATCTCTGTAATTTGCTAAGCTTTATCTTAGGGAACTAAGACTTTCAGTTCCTGTCATCAAAGAAGCAGTCTCAGTCTTGGAAAACATAAGCAGGAGTTCAACGGAGGGTGATTGGAATCTCTCCCTCTGCACACGACCATATGGCTGGTAGTATAGCCACTCCAGTGTGTTCTCCCCAGTAGGTTCCAGGCAGAATCATAGCTCTCACTATTTCATAAGTTCGTTGTGCAGAGTTTGAGAGAGAGGAGGCTTTTGTGAACCAACTAGAATAAGATAGGTAGGAGATGAGGAGTCTCATCCTTGGAAAATAGCAGGAGAAATTCCATGTGGAGCAATGGTAACTTTCCTATACAGAAATAGGTACCACAATTCCTCCTGACTCTGCAATAGCAGATGGGAAGTTATAGAGTTTCCCGCTTGTGCCTTGTCTTCTATGTTAAGGGGTGATGTTTGTTTTGAGGTGGATAGCCTTGGATATAGAATGGATCAGTGGCAGACTTGTATCTGGGGAAATAACTCTGAAGGAAGAGCAAAAAGTGTCCTTTCACCCAGAGAAATACAGTGTACTAGCATATTTCCAAGACAGAATTCTTTACACCCCAGGATATATCGCCTATCGTTTGTTTTCCAATTGCCATGTGGAGAGTCCTATGGAACAGAGGCATTTTGTGAAGTGACTGGGATCACTGAAGAGGGAATCACAGCCTGTGTTAGTGTTAGGAGTAAGGAAAAGTCCCGAGAAAGGATTGGGAAAATATTGAGGGAAAGATGAGGGGTTTCTCTATGAAGAGAGTGGTTCTGGTCTGGACACCGGTAGCTGCTGGCACTGGGAGGCACTTGTTGCAAGAAATGTACTGTTTATTTCTCTAGTTTCAATCTCATGAGGCTTTTCCAAAGAAGAGACTTGTCTCAGCATTGAGAAATATGAAACTGAGTTCTATGTATCCATAGACACAGGAAGCTCTCATTCCATCTGCCCTAGTAGTAGTGAACCAAAGATCCAAGACTCTGGGACTTCTGTCATTGCTTGAGTATCATGTCAAGGCTTTTAGTGAGGAGCTGGACTTGCACAAGCAGTGGAGGAGTCTTAGTCTTTACTAAGAAGACTTAGAAGGAGGAATGGGAGGGTCCCGCTCACACATAGAAATAGGGGTAGTCCAGGTTGCCCCAGAAGAGACACAGGTAGACTTTAGACCAAATCATTACTCCCAATTTTTGTTTCCTTCCATTTTGTATTGTGTCAGAAGAATAAGGGAGGCTTTCTGTTCAAGAGTTACTTTGGTATTCGGGTGGTGTTGGTATATCCATTCTTGAGGGCAACAACTTGGAAAAGAAGTTGGAAGTTTCCTTACCACACAGTAATATGGGGCCCTATTCCAGCATGTCCATGGAGATGCTGTGCGAGGCCCCAAGTTAGGCCCAACTTTGTACCATTTCCCCTTCTATATGGTGTCTAAAACCCATAGTAATGGAAGCTTTTTGTGAGGGAGGTGGACTGGGTCAGCATGGAGTATTTCTAGTCTAGAGATATATGGAAGCAAGGCCAGTATGCCAGAAAGGAATTGAAGAAAGAGGGAAGATTGAGATGTTTCCATTCCCACACAGTCATCCATAGGAAGCTCCAGATAGCATGAGTGGTATGCTGTTTCAAGGCTTCCTTTGGAGAGGTTGTTTGTTGATGGGGTGAGGACACAGGTCAAAGAGTCCCAGGCTAACTCCAAAATATTTTAATTATATTTTTGTTATTATTATTCTTGCTCATGAAACAGGAGTAAGAAGTCCAACCTCAGCTTTGTAGTGTGGGAATGAGAGAGAGAGAGAGAGAGAGAGAGAGAGAGAGAGAGAGAGAGCGCGCCCAGGACAGGTTGGCGGTTTTCTCTGGGTAATGAAAAGGTTATGTCATAACCTGATCCAGCCTCTTAAAGATTATTGGCTGACAGAGGTTCCCCATCAGTTGAGTGTAGTGAAGCTTTTGGGGTGGAGGCTGGACTCGAGTCAGTAGTGGAGGACACATAGTTTGGTAACTGTCAAAGATAGCAGTTCAGGGGAGTACTCCCACCGTTCCCCGGATTGCACTGAAGTGCTCTCTGCTTTGGCAGTTACCCCTGATAGACTTACACTGACTTTTCAGTGTTGTGAGAGCAATGTGTCAGTTACAGTGGTGGAGAAATTTGTGCATCCTCAACATGTCTGAATTTACTGAACCACAGTTAATACACAAGATAGGTCAGATTTGTTGGCTGCAAATCAGTAAATATTCCTGTTTTGATGTAACAAAAGTGGCCACAATTACAGGTTCTTTTATTCCAATCTCAATTACCATATGAACTTCAAAGTCACAGTTTTCACATTACATATCATGCTGTAACGATTCTGTGTGCATGTGTGTAGTAGAATGGCTAAGAAAAGAATTCCTAAGAAAAGGTTAAAGGGGCTGCAGAGTTCAGAGAGGCTGTCATAAAAACAGAGGCAGAAAGTCTCTGTAGGGAACCTGCTCCGTTCTGCTAACTTCTGCTCCAGAGTTAGTCAAAGTTCAGAGTTTAAATGCAGGACTTCTTAGCAGGAATTTTTGAGTGTCAGTTTCAAGAGGATTGTGTCCCACAGGTAGGTCCTGCTGTGGACCTGAAGCTTAGCGACAGAGGCAAAGGATGTTGCCTGTGGCAATTTTTCTGAATGGCACTTGGGATGAGGTGATAGTTCCATGAGCCTATAGCATCTCAGTCTTAAGGTTACCCTTCATGTATAGTCCCAGGTGAGAGGGTTCAATCTGGTGTACCAGATGAGCTCATGTGCTTATGAGATTTGTATATTTACAGGTGTTATATTCATTTTTTATCAATGTGTGCCTCCCAGTGTGCTGACAGATAGTAGCTGTTTACTCATGTAAGTACAAAGTAGGGTCATTGTGTCTGCAGTTATCTTCTAAAAGGAGCAACTCAGGTCTAACTGTTGCTTTTAAATTAAAGTAATTCAAAGATAGGCACAGCCTGATACCTGGAGTTTTGTACTACATGGAATAACTCAGAGCAGGCCCAGTCTTTCTCACTCCACCCACTTCAGGATTCCTGAGAGCAGGAAACAACTCTGTAGCTGTTTTTTTAAGGCTCATTATTTGTGTTTGGGCATGTTTGTGTACCTGTATGCCCATGCGACATGTGGGTGTAGCTGTGTGTGTGTACATGTGTATGTGTGCATATGTAGGATTTTCGGGTTCTGTTGAGCCATCTCACTGTTCCTATAGTTCAATATCTTTGCTCAATGCAAATGAGCTTGCATTTAGTATCACAGCTATATTCTTTATGTTTTCAACTGAATGATTTATTTTTAGCATTTGCCTATGTAAATGCATCAAATGCAGCTTTGAGTTCCTCCAAGTTGGTTTCAATAACAGTGTCCATAAGTCACATTTAACCTCAGGATTTCTTAGATTCTAATATACTCATGTCTCCACATCATAGTTTTTTACTTTTGATTTTAATGTTCGGCCCCTTGGAAATTTCGTCCATTTTAGTATTATAGGTGGAAGTAGATCTCTGCAGTAATCAGACACTTCAGATTTCTTTTAACTTGTGTGTTTTGTTTTCTAAGTTTATGCTTCTTGTTGCTGTGTCTAACTGGTCATCATACATAGTTGCCTGAGAATCATCCTTTTTACATGCTGAATATCTGTGTGACCCAGATTCTAGCTTTTTTGGTGAGGCTTCTTATGCTTATTTGCACAATTGGCATATTCACAGGTGTTTGGCACATATTTTATGCTCATTCTGTGGCCATTTGTATGAATATAGGGCTATGTCATTTGTGATTGTCTATGACTGGAAATACAGAACTTGCCTTTTAACTGTAGTGCAGATGGTAAGGCACTTTGATAAATACCATGTTTTTCCAGAATCTGAGGGCTGCTACCTTCCATTTCACCTTCCCTAGAGATATGAGGCCTGTTCATCTATAATGCAACCATAAAATGCAGGTTATTTGATCACATCGGACCCCATTTCTAAATGTTGGAATGGTATGTTCTCATCTCTGAAAAAGTTATGGCTAGTCTGTCTCCACCTTGCATGTCTCCTCTGTAAAGACACCTCGTTGGCCCTTGAAGAGCATTTTATATGCCATTTCCGGGTAACATTGTTTATCAGTCTTCACATATCTGTTATTAGAAAGCCATGCAACCACCTTCATTTATTGTATTTGAAATCTCTATACAGTTACTTTTGTGAAAACACTGTCTGCATTTTCTAGTATAAAAAATTTAAACAAACCAGATAATTGTTTGTTTGTTTTCTTGTTTCTTGAGACAGCGTTTCCCTGCTGTGGGAAATGATCTTGTACACTGTAAACATTTGTCATTCTTATTGGTTTAATAAATGCTGACTGGTCAGTAGCCAGGCAAAAAGTATAGACAGGACAACCAGACTAAGAGAATTCTGGGAAGAGAAAAGGCAAAGTCAGTTGTCAACCAGATGCAGGGGAAGTAAGATAAGAATGCTTCACTGAGAAAAAGTACAAAGCCACGTGGCTAATAGAGACAAGAATTATGGGTTATTTTAAGTTGTAAGAACTAGTGAATAATAAACCTGAGATAATAGGCCAAACAGTTTATAAATGTGGTAAGGCTCTGTGAGTTTCTTTGGGACTAAATGGCTGAGGAGCCAAGTGGGACAGAAACTTCCATGTACAAATGACACCAAAACGTTTGGCAATGATTTTTATGTAAAGCCTGAGAGCTTAAAAAAGGGATTCTGGATATATAAGAACAGAATTGAGTGAAGCTTCGTGGTAACCTTCTTTACTCCAGTAGGCTCTGTTTGTTGGTGGCAAGCAGAGGCATGGATTCTTCAAGAGCAGCTTCTTGACTCAGTGTTAGCACCAAAAAAAACCCTGCATGGCAACACTTTTAAGAGGCCTGCCCCCAAACATATAAATGGTGTTAATAAGCAGCCAGCAGCATGCTTCTTGGTGATGGCATGGACCTTGAAACTACAGAGTTGAGACAATAAATGCTACTCCCACCAATACCTTCACCAATAGAAGCTAGACTCCCAGGAAACAAAGGAGTGGGGAAATTCCAGTCTCCAAAGCAGCAGCTTTAATCCTAGCCATATCAATTAGCAAACTAAAGGCTGGTGTGGTCAAAAAAAGATAAAGAGACACAATAAAGATAGATTCAGACAAAAAAAAAGCTCTAGATGGTTTACAGTGTGTTTAAAAATATACGTAGGAGCCGGGCCGTGGTGGCGCACGCCTTTAATCCCAGCACTCGGGAGGCAGAGGCAGGAGGATCTCTGTGAGTTCGAGACCAGCCTGGTCTACAAGAGCTAGTTCCAGGACAGGCTCCAAAACCACAGAGAAACCCTGTCTCGAAAAACCAAAAATATATATATATATATATACGTAGGATTGGGAGAGAAAAGAAAAATGATAAAGTCCTTAAAAAGAAATATAGTCAGGTGTGGTGGTACATGCCTTTAATTCCACCTCTTGGGAGGCAGAGACAGGCAGATTTCTATGAGTTCAAGGCCAGTCTGGTCTATAGAGTGAGTTCCTGAATAGCCAAAGAAACACAGAGAAACCCTGTATTAAAAAAACCAAAAAATAAAAATAAAAGAACTATAGTTTTAAAAATGCCATGTAAAGATGGAAAATACACAGAGAATCTGGATACTGTATGTTATTGTGTTGTCTCTGCATGGTTGTCCATTGAGGAAAGAGCAATAGCTGCTAAAAGAATTTGATTATAAATGCTGCTAGACTAATCCAATATATTTATTTTGAAAATGCCTTGACTTCAAAATTTAAGTAAAATTCATGTTACTTTGGAGAAAAGGTTTTGCTTTTGATTTCATAGGACATGAGAGGATATGCATTCATTCTGGCTTAAGAAAAATAAGGTTTAATATCCAGGTCTTCAATTTGATTCCATTGATCAACATCTCTGTTTTTATGCCAATACCAAGCTGTTTTGATTACTGTATCTCTGTAATAGAGCTTGATGTCAGGGATGGTAATGCCTCCTGAAGTTCCTTTATTATATAGGATTATTTTGGCTATTCTGGGTTTTTTCTCAGATAATTGGGAATCAACCTACCTCAGGATCCAGCAATATCACTCTTGGGAATATACCTAAAAGATGCTCAATCATACGACAAAAGCATTTGTTCAACTATGTTCATATCAGCATTATTTGTAATAGCTAGAACCTGGAAACAACCTAGATGCCCCGAAAAATGGATAAAGAAAGTGTGGCTCATTAACACATTAGAGTACTATGCAGCAGTTTAAAAACAAACAAACAAAACAAAACAACAACAACAAAAAACCCAATGACATCTTGAATTTTGCATGCAAATGGATGGAATTAGAAAACACTATCCTGAGTGAGATAACCTAGACCCCCCCCCCAGAATGAATATAGTACGTACTCATTCATATGTGGACACTAGCCATAAACAGAGGGCATTGAGCCTATAGTTCATGATCCTAGTGAAGCTAAATAATAAGATGAAGGTTGGATAGGGGAGCACGGAAGCACAATTCTTAGTTAAGGGAGCCACCTTAAGGTTGGCAAGAGACTTGAACCTAGAGTGGCTCCCAGAGCCCAAGGCGATGTCCCCAGTTAGTTCCTTGGGCAGATGAGGATAGGGAACCTGAAATGACCATATCCTATAGCAATACTGACGAATAACTTGCATATCACCATAGAACCTTAATCTGGTGATGGATGGAGATAGAAACAGAGACCCACACTGGAGCACTGGACTGAGCTCCCAAGGTCCCAGTGAGGAGCAGAAGGAGGGAGAACATGAACAAAGAAGTCGGGACCACGAGGGGTGCACCCATCCACTGAGAGAGTGGAGCTGATCTATTAGGAGCTCACCAAGGCCAGCTGGACTGTGACTGAAAAAGCATGGGATAAAACCGGAATCTCTGAACCTGGTGAACAATGAGGGCTGATGAGAAGCCAAGGACGATGGCACGGGGTTTTGATCCTACTTAATGTGCTGGCTTTGTGGGAGCCTAGCCAGTTTGGATGTTCACCTTCCTAGATATGGACGGAGGAGGGAGGACCTTGGACTTACCACAGGGCAGGGAACCCTTACTGCTTTTTGGACTGGAGAGGGAGGGGGAGAGGAGTAGGGGGAGGGGAGAAGGGTGGGAGGAGGGAGAGAAGGGTGGGAGGAGTGGGAGGGAAATGGGAGGCTGGGAGGAAGCGGAAACTTGTTTTTTTTTCCTTTTCTCAATAAAAATAAAAGAAAGAAAATTCTGTAAAAAGATTAAAAAGGTGACACATTTCTACTACTTTAATATATAAAAATTTAGTTTGGACCTAAAAAAAAGATGAACCCAAAGAAAAACATATATAGACCCACCTGGATATTGGAAACAGACAAGATCACCTGACGAAATTGGGAGCATGGGGGCAGGGGATAGAAGGAAGGGGAGAAGGAAGGGTTGAGGAGAACTTGTGAAAATGGGGTAATCGAGAGGGAGGAAGAACAGATATGAGAACAAGGAAAGAGATATCTTCATTGAGGGAGCCATATGAGGTTAGCAAAAAATCAGGCTCTAGAAAAATTCCCAGGATTCCACAAGGATGACCCCAGCTAAGACCCTAACCAACATAGGTGAAGGTGCCTGAACTGGCCTTTCCCTGTAGTCAGACTGATGATTATCGTAAATATCACCATAGAACCTTTGTCCAACAAAAGATGGAAACAGAGGCAGAAACCCACATGAGAACACTGGAATGAGCTCCCAAGGTTCAGTTAAAGAGTGGAAGGAATGAGAGTATGAGCATAGTGATCAAAACCATGATGGGTTCACTCACTAAGACAGTTTGCCTGAGCTAATGGGAGCTCATTAACTCCAACTGGACTGGGTGTGAACAAGCATGGGATCAAACTAGTTCCTCTGAATGTGGTTGACAGTTGGGGCAGACTGAGGGGCAATTGACAGTGGCACTGGGATTTGTCTCTACTGCAGGTACTGGCTTTTTGTGATTCTATTCTCTTTGGATGTATACCTTGCTCAACCTAGATGTTGTAGGGAGGGCATTGGACTTTCCACAGGGCAGGGTGCCTTGCCCTCTCTTAGGATTGGAGGGGGTAGAGGGTGGGCCCTCTGTTCGCGAGCTAACCAAGCAGCGCGGAGTTTCGATCTGGGCACCGAGTGAAATATCATTGTGGTGAGTGAGTGCTGTGGCAGCTAGGAACATACCTCAGCCTGCCCACACTTCCTGGCCATCCTACAGGGGCTATACTGTCCATACCTCCTCTCTCTTCCTATCCCATACAGCTTACATCCAGATCCCCCCACCCCCTGTCTCCCTCCCTCCCTCCCTTTTTTGGTTGCAAAGCGCCTCCCTGCTCAGCCTGCTGGGGCGCTGGGACCGAACCCGAACCGGGAGGACAAAGGGGTGGCAGGTAGGTCCTTTGTTCCCATAGCCTGCCCGCAGCGAGCAGGGTGGGCCCTTGGTTCGCGAGCTAACCAAGCAGCACAGAGTTTCGATCTAGGCACCAAGTGAAACATCATTGTGGTGAGTGAGTGCTGCGGCAGCTGGGAACATACCTCAGCCCACACACACTTCCTGGCCATCATACAGGGGCTATACTGCCCATACATCCTCTCTCTTCCTATCCCATACAGCTTACATCCAGATCCCTCAACCCCCTGTCTCCCTCCCTCCCTCCCTTCTTTGGCCACATAGCAGCCTGATAGGGCGCTGGGACCGAACCCAAACCGGGAGGACAAAGGGGTGGCCTGCAGCTCCTTTGTTCCCATAGCATGCCCGCAGCGAGCAGGGTGGGCCCTTTGTTCGCGAGCTAACCAAGCAGCAGAGTTTCGATCTGGGCACCAAGTGAAACATCATTGTGGAGAAACATCTCTGGGGAGTGACATCACTGGGAAGGTACATCAGTAGGCAAGAAGACCTGATCCTGTAAAAGAAGATCCAAAGGGGAGTATTGGGAGGAAGAGATGGGCAGATGCCAATGCAGGAATTCTCCCAACAATCTGAAAAACAACACGAAACCACCAGAAGCCAGTGACCCCACAACAGGAGGACATGAACAGCTTAATCAAGAAGAAGTAGAAAAAACTGACTTCATGAAAGTGATTGACACCTTTAAACAGCATATAAAAAACGCCCTTATAGAAATGGATGAGAAGTATAACAGAAAGTTCGAGGAATTGAGTAAATCAGTGAATGATACCCTAGGAAACCAAGGAAAAACAATCAAGCAGATAATGGAAACAGTTCATGACTTGAAAACTGAAATGGAGGCAAAGAAGAAAACACAAACAGAAGGCAGGCTGGACATGGAAAATCTAGGTAAACGAATAGAGACTACAGAATCAAGTATAACCAGCAGAATACAAGAGATAGAAGAAAGAATCTCAGATTCTGAGGATAACATAGAGAAAATAAATGCTCTGATCAAAGAAAACAGCAAGTCCAACAAACTCTCATCACAAAACATTCAGGAAATATGGGACACAATAAAAAGACCAAACCTAAGAATAATTGGAGTAGAAGAAGGAGAAGAAGTACAGCTCAACGGTCCAGAAAATATACTTAATAAAATTATAGAAGAAAACTTTCCCAACCTGAAGTCAGATGAACCTATGAAGGTTCAAGAAGCATACAGAACACCAAAGAGGCTGGATCAAAAGAAAACATCCCCTCGCCATATAATAATCAAAACACAAAATATACAGAAGAAAGAAAGAATATTAAGAGCCGCAAAGGAAAAAGGCCAAGTTACTTATAAAGGTAAACGTATCAGACTTACACCTGACTTGTATATCGAAACCATGAAAGCCAGAAGGTCCTGGATAGATGTACTCCAAAAACTAAGAGACCACGGATGCAAGCCCAGACTACTATATCCAGCCAAACTTTCGTTCACTATAATTGGAGAAAACAAAATTTTCCAGGATAAAAACAAATTTAAACAATACGTAGCCACAAATCCAGCCTTACAGAAAATAATAGAAGGAAAATCACTAACCAAGGAGTCCAACAATGACCACAATAAATCAGACATCTAGAGACCCTTCACCAGCACAACTCAAAGAAGGGAAACACACAAACCCTACTACTAAAAAAGTGACCGGAGTTAACAACCACTGGTCATTAATATCACTTAATATCAATGGGCTCAACTCACCTATAAAAAGGCACAGGCTAAGAGATTGGATAAGAAAACAGGATCCAACATTCTGCTGTCTACAAGAAACACACCTCAACCACAAAGACAGGCACCTACTCAGAGTAAAGGGCTGGGAAAAGGCTTATCAAGCAAATGGACCTAAGAAACAAGCAGGTGTGGCCATACTAATTTCTAACAAAGTTGACTTCACACTTAAATCAATCAGAAGAGATGGAGAGGGACATTTTATACTCATAACAGAAACAATTCATCAGGAAGAAGTCTCAATCCTGAATATCTATGCCCCTAATATAAAAGCACCCACGTACGTAAAAGAAACATTACTAAAACTCAAGGCAGCCATCAAACCGCACACACTAATAGTAGGAGACTTCAACACTCCTCTCTCACCAATGGACAGGTCAATCAGACAGAAACCTAACAGAGAAATTAGAGAATTAATGGGGGTAATGAAGCAAATGTACTTAACAGACATCTATAGATTATTCCACCCAAAGAGGAAAGAATATACCTTCTTCTCTGCAGCTCATGGAACCTTCTCGAAAATTGACCACATACTTGGTAACAAAGCTAACTTACACAGTTACAAAAAAAATATTAGTAACCACCTGTGTCTTATCAGATCACCATGGATTAAAGTTAGAATTCAACAACAATGCTACCCCCAGAAAGCCTACAAACTCATGGAAACTGAACAGTCAACTACTGAACCATACCTGGATTAAGGAAGAAATTAAGAAAGAAATTAAAGTCTTCCTTGAATTCAATGAAAATAAAGAAACAACATACTCGAACTTATGGGACACTATGAAAGCAGTCCTAAGAGGAAAGTTCATAGCACTAAGTGCCCACCTAAAGAAAACAGAGAAAGCACATATTGGAGACTTAACAGCCCACTTGAAAGCTCTAGAAAAAAAAGAAGCAGACTCACCTAGGACGAGTAGAAGACTAGAAATAATCAAACTGAGGGGTGAAATCAACAAAATAGAAACACAGAAAACAATCCAAAGAATCAATGAAACAAAAAGCTGGTTCCTGGGGAAAATCAACAAGATTGATAAACCCCTATCCAAATTAATCAAACGGCAGAGAGAGAACACACAAATTAATAAGATCAGAAATGAAAAGGAGGACATAACCACAGACACAGAGGAAATTCAGAGAGTCATTAGATCTTACTACAAAAGCCTGTATGCCACAAAACTGGAAAATGTAAAAGAAATGGACACGTTTTTAGGTAAATACCATTTACCAATACTAAACCAGGACCAGGTGAACAATCTAAACAGACCTGTCAGTCACGAAGAATTAGAAGCTGTTATCAAAAACCTCCCTACCAAAGAAAGCCCAGGACCAGATTGTTTCAATGCAGAATTCTACCAGAACTTCCAAGAAGACATAATACCTATACTCCTTAATGCATTCCACAATATAGAAACAGAAGGGTCATTACCAAATTCCTTTTATGAAGCCACAATTACTCTGATACCAAAACCACTCAAAGACTCAACCAGGAAAGAGAACTACAGGCCAATCTCACTCATGAACATCGACGCAAAAATCCTCAACAAAATACTGGCAAATCGAATCCAAGAACACATCCGAAAAATTATCCATTATGATCAAGTAGGCTTCATTCCTGAGATGCAGGGCTGGTTCAACATACGAAAATCTATCAATGTAATCCAGCATATAAATAAACTGAAAAAAACCATATGATCATTTCATTAGATGCTGAAAAAGCATTTGACAAAATTCAACATCCATTTATGTTAAAAGTCTTGGAGAGATTAGGGATACAAGGGTCATACCTAAATATAATAAAAGCTATATACAGCAAGCCGACAGCTAACATCAAATTAAACTGAGAGAAACTCAAAGCCATCCCACTTAACTCAGGAACACGACAAGGCTGTCCACTCTCGCCATACCTCTTCATTATAGTGCTTGAAGTTCTAGCAATGGCAATAAGACAACATAATGGGATCAAGGGGATTCGAATTGGAAAGGAAGAAGTTAAACTTTCGTTATTTGCAGATGATATGATAGTGTACTTAAGCGACCCCCAAAACTCCACCAAAGAACTTTTACAGCTGATAAACACCTTTAGTAATGTGGCAGGATACAAGATCAACTCCAAAAAATCAGTCGCCTTCTTATACACAAAGGATATGGAAGCAGAGAGGGAAATCAGAGAAGCTTCACCATTCACGATAGCCACAAACAGCATAAAATATCTTGGGGTAAATCTAACCAAGGAAGTGAAAGATCTATTTGACAAGAACTATAAGGCACTGAAGAAAGAAATTGAAGAGGATACCAAAAAATGGATGGACCTCCCTTGCTCTTGGATTGGGAGGATCAACATAGTAAAAATGGCAATTCTACCAAAGGCAATTTATAGATTCAATGCAATCCCCATCAAGATCCCATCAAAATTCTTCACAGATCTTGAGAGGACAATAATCAACTTTATATGGAACAAAAACCCAGGATAGCCAAAACAATCCTATACAATAAAGGATCTTCTGGAGGCATTACCATCCCTGACTTCAAACTCTATTACAGAGCTACAGTAATGAAAACAGTGTGGTACTGGCATAAAAACAGAGAAGTCGACCAATGGAATCGTATAGAAGACCCATATTTTATCCCACAAACCTATGAACACCTCATTTTTGATAAAGGTGCTAAAAGTATACAATGGAAGAAAGAAAGCATCTTCAACAAATGGTGCTGGCACAACTGGATGTCATCCTGTAGAAGAATGAAAATAGACCCATATCTATCACCGTGCACAAAACTCAAGTCCAAATGGATTAAAGACCTCAATATCAGCCCAAACACACTGAATCTGATAGAAGAGAAAGTGGGAAATACCCTACAACAGATGGGCACAGTTGATCGCTTCCTATGTATAACCCCAGAAGCACAGACATTAAGGGCAACATTGAATAAATGGGACCTACTTAAACTGAGAAGCTTCTGTAAAGCAAAGGACATTGTCAATAAGACACAAAGGCAACCTACTGACTGGGAGAAGATCTTCACCAACCCCGCAACAGACAAAGGTCTGATCTCCAAAATATTTAGAGAACTCAAGAAACTAGACTTTAAAATGCTAATTAACCCAATTAAAAAATGGGGCACTGATCTGAACAGAGAATTCTCAACAGAAGAAGTTCAAATGGCCAAAAGACACTTAAGGTCGTGCTCAACTTCCTTAGCAATCAGGGAAATGCAAATCAAAACAACTTTGAGATATCATCTTACACCTGTCAGAATGGCTAAAGTCAAAAACACCAAGGATAACCTTTGCTGGAGAGGCTGTGGAGGAAGGGGTACCCTCATCCATTGCTGGTGGGAATGCAATCTTGTGCAACCACTGTGGAAGTCAGTGTTTCGGTTTCTCAGGAAATTCGGGATCAGCTTACCCTTGGACCCAGGAATACTACTCCTGGGAATATACCCAAGAGATGCTCTATCATATGACAAAAGCATTTGTTCAACTATGTTCATAGCAGTACTATTTGTAATAGCCAGAACCTGGAAACAACCTAGATGCCCTTCAATGGAAGAATGGATGAAGAAAGTATGGAATATATACACGCTAGAGTACTACGCGGCGGAAAAAACAATGACTTCTCGAATTTTGCATGCAAATGGATGGACATAGAAACCACTATCCTGAGTGAGGTATCCTAGACCCAAAAAGATGAACATAGGATGTACTCGCTCATAATTGTTTTCTAGCCATAAATAAGGGCCACGGAGTCTACAATAGGTGAACCTAAAGAAGCTAAGTAAGAAGGTGAACCCAAGGAAAAACATATAGTTATCCTCTTGGCTAAGGGAAGTAGACCAAATTGCTGTAGAGAAAATTGGGATCTTGGGGGTGGGGTGGGATGGGGGTAAGGGGAGATGGGGAGAGGAAAGTTAGAAGGGAAGAAGGGGGCCTTGAGGAAACAGGAGAATTGGGATAAAGGAAAGGTGGATAGGAGAGCACGGAACCACAATTCTTAGGTAAGGGAGTCACTTTAGGGTGGGCAAGAGACTTGACCCTAGAGGGGCTCCCAAGTGCCCAAGATGAGGTTCCCAGTTAGTCCCTTGGGCAGCTGAGGATTGGGAACCTGAAATGACCCTATCCTAGAGCAATACTGATGAATATCTTGCATATCATCATATAACCTTCATCTGGTGATGGATAGAGATAGAGACAGAGACCCACACAGGAGCACTGGCCTGAACTCCCAAGGTCTCAATGAGGAGCAGAAGGAGGGAGAACATGAGCAAAGAAGTCGGGACCACGAGGCGTGCACCCACCCACTGAGACAGTGGAGCTGATCTATTGGGAGCTCACCAAGGCCAGCTGGTCTGTGACCGAAAAAGCATGGGATAAAACCGTACTCTCTGAACATGGCGAACAATGAGGGCTGATGAGATGCCAAGGACAATGGCATGGGGTTTTGATCCTACTTAATGTGCTGGCTTTGTGGGAGCCTAGCCAGTTTGGATGTTCACCTTCCTAGATATGGACGGAGGGGGGAGGACCTAGGACTTACCACAGGGCAGGGAACCCGGACTGCTCTGTGGACTGGAGAGGGAGGGGGAGAGGAGTGGGGGGAGGGGGAGAAGGGTGGGAGGAGGGGGAGAAGGTTGGGTGGAGGGGGAGGGAAATGGGAGGCTGGGAGGAGGTGGAAACTTGATTTTTGTTTTTGTTTTATTTTCTTCTTTTTTCAATAAAAAAAGACAAAAAAAGGATTGGAGGGGGTAGAGTGGGAGGGTGTGTGGAGGTAGTGGGAGGAGAGGAGGGAGTGGGAATTTAGATTGGTATTTTAAAAAGTAATAATAATAATGATGATGGAAAAATAATGTTTGACACTCTGATAAATCCTTAACGGGAACAGATAGCCCAAATGATCCAACATTTCAGAGCACCTCTGTTGCAGTTTCCTCTGAGTTCTATATCTAGAACAGCTTCAAGACTGCTGACTGAGACGATCCTTTTATATATAGATATTATATTACAAAGAACATATCTGAGGTTTATCTTGTTATATTTCCTCTTACTACATGTTAGTCATATATAATATATGGTATTAGAGTTGGCTAGTGCAATCATTAATCTTATAAATGCCCTCCACACGTCTGATAATGCACTTATCAAGTATATCTGTTTCAAGTTCCTGTAATCTATTAACCTATAACTCATTAGATTATAAAGCTGGCCATGGTCAGGTATTAAAGTCATTAAGCAAGGCAGGTGTTTATTATTTTTTTGAGTAATTAATAATCTTTCCTATAATTTACTTATGACTGATGGTTAACAGTTAATATTTGGTATGTGCAATGTAGTTAGAATGAACAGTTATTTTTCTGTATCTTTACTAATCTACATCTCATAGTTTGAAAGCTTTTTATCATTCAGCAGTTTTTATGAATGACAGGTGTCACATCCATGACTTGCTTTCTGACTCATGTGAGTAGTGATTTGCCACCCAGTCCTTCCATTATATGGAGTTGGTGTATTTATTGATTAGTCAGGTGAGTAGTTTGTGTCAGGCATATTGCTCTGTTCCTTATTCCATGTGAATTGGTTTCTGTTATGTGTGGCATCCTAACTGAGAAGTGCTTTACTTGATCCTGAATGCTATCTAGTATGATCCAAATAAAACATATGACAGTTGAATGCTGAGAGAAAGAAGATGGAGTCATGAGACACCATGTAGCTGCCAGAGGGGAAAGATGTGAAGTGCCAGCTGAAACCTTACTGATAGGCCATGAGCCTCGTGGTAAAATATAAAATAATAGAATGGGTTAATTTAGTATGTAAGAGCTTGCTAGGAATTTTATATAGTGATTGGCCAAGCAGTGATTTAATTAATACAGTTTCTGTGTGATTATTTCAGGAGTCTTGGTGGCCAGGAAAAGAACAAGCAGCCTCCTACATCATGACAGTTTATTTTTTTTAATTTTAAATTTATTTATTAAAGATTTCTGTCTCTTCCCAGCCACCCTCCCCCTCCCATAATTAAGTCCCCCCCCCTCAGCCCGAAAAGCAATCAGGGTTCCCTGTCCTGTGGGAAGTCCAGGGAACCCCCCACCTCCATCCAGGTCTAGTAAGTTGAGCATCCAAACTGCCTAGGCTCCCACAAAGCCAGTACGTGCAGTAGGATCAGAAACCCATTGCCATTGTTCTTGAGTTCTCAGTAGTCCTCATTGTCCGTTATGTTCAGAGAGTCCGGTTTTGTCCCAGGCTTTTCCCGACCCAGGCCAGCTGGTCTTGGTGAGTTCCCAGTAGAACATCCCTACTGCTGGCAAAGATCAAATGGGAAAGAAGGTAACTTGCTGGAATTCTGATCTCTAGAATCCAGGCAGGCCCTATGCTTTGCTGCTGTGTGGGTCTTGACAAAGCTTGAGGCTAAGGGCAGATACAGCCCCTGTGAACATCAGAAACATCGATACTTTTCCTTGACACCTTCTTTAATGTTTGAAACCTGTGCCTGCCAATGACAATATTTCAACTTTCTTGAGGGACTAGACCTCAGGACCTGGTGCAAACGAGGCAAGCTCTGTCATGCAGCACATGAATTGTAGTGTGGAGTAGCATTATTAGTCATTACTATTTTATTATTGTCGCTCATTTATTGGGACCCCACTTCCCAGTGTGGAGAGAAGAGGACAGTATTCATGGGCTGAATTTTCCTCCACTGTGTAAATCCTGGGGATGAATTTAAGGTCTGCTGTCTTGGTGACAGGCACCTTGACCTTCTGGGATAGTTTGTTTTAATTGTCATGTTTAGACAAAGTACCTGGGAAGGGAATCTCAATGAGAGATCATCTACACTGGATGATCTCAGGAAAATTGTCTGAGTTAGTTGTTATAGGAGGATCTGGCCCACGTTGGAGACACCATTCCCTAGCTAGGGCATATTGAACTGTATACAACTGAATAAATTTCCGTCAGCAAAGCCAAGTAGTAAGCAAGAATGAACTCCCCTCTCTCCACACCTGAATATGAAAGTAATGTATCCAGCTATTTTACAATCCTGTTGCCCCAATTTCCTTGCTAGAATGGTGTATGATGTGGTATTTTGAGCTTAAATAATACAAAAGAATTGAATTACCTTCTGAACTTCCACAGCAGCCGTGACCCTGTCCAGATACATACATCAAAACCATGGTGCATTGGGCACCTGCTGATGGTGGCAGGAGCTGGAGGGATCCTGGTACACAAAGACCCATGGATGAAAATCTGTTGCCTAGAACTGTCAATCTGGACCTTCTTTTTGAAAACTTATGTTATTTTTAATAATGTGCATGAGTCTGTACATGTATGCATGCAGCGACCTGTATAGGCCATTGGACGGTGTCCTCTTCCCTGGAGCTGGAGTTACAGGAAGATGCGAGACAACGTAGGTTCTGAAAAATGTACCATGAAAGATCATGACTGGTCTATAGCTGTTGCAAGGCCACTTGTGTGTCTCCTGACTGCTCAGCCCAGAAATAATCACACAGAAACCATATTATTTGCAATGCCGTTTGGCCAATAGCCAGAGCATATTTGTGGCTAACTCATATCCTTATCTAACCCATCTCTATTAATCTGTGTATCGCCACGTGGCTTTGAATTAATAGCTAAATTTCTGGAATGAATCTCTGGAGGAGCTACATAGCTTCTCTCTGGTTTTGCTCTTCTTTCTCCCAGCATTCAGTTTAGTTTTCCCCACCTAGCTCTGTTTCCATATATGTTACTATAGGCCTAAAGCTGTTTCTTTATTAACCAATGATATTCACAGCATACAGAGGGGAATCCTACATAGTCACATATTTGCTGTGCCATCTTTCTATGCCCTTATTCTGGGATTTGTTTGGCCCCAAGAGATGTGTGTTCATTTGGAATGTTTTGTTGTGGGAATGACAGTCATGGGATAAGAACACAGATCCCAATGTGGTCATCTCCTCATGTGTATATTAGATACATATGTGCCCTCCTCTCCTGGAATGTGAATCTGCAGGTGTTCTCTCTGGCCCCACACCAGGACCTAATTAGGAGCAATGGGCCCGTCCCTCACTGTTCTTAGGTCTCTACAGAGGAATCTTCCTCTGCATTTGTAGGGCTCTGATCCACAGGCCTACTTTGTGTAGCCAGGCCCTGTCAGTTTCTCAGGACTATACTAAGAGCCTGACTGCAATCTGTGGTAGTACCCCAGGGAGTCTTTCTCACCAGCTCCACCTCACACACACCCCAATGAATCTACCTTCCATCTAAGTCCTGTATATGTCCCTAATACAGCATCCACCTTGGTGCTTATAATCCCAGCACCAGAGTTCCCAGTTCCTCTTTGAGTAGAAGGATGTTGTCTCAAGGTTTCTGTCACTTTGACAAAACACCATGAAAAATGGAAGTTGGAGAAGAAGGGTTTATTTTATGTACACTTCAGCATTGCTGTTCATCACTCAAGGAAGTCAGAACAGGAACACAAACAGGGAAGGTTCACAGAAGCAGGATATTATGAGGAGGGTATGGAGGAGAGCTGCTTACTGGCTTGCTTCCCATGGCTTACTCAGCCTGCTTTCTTAGACTAAGCCCAGGAATGGCACCTTAGCCTGTTGATCAATAATAAAGAAAGTGACTTAGAGTTGGACCTCATGAAGGCCTTTCCTCAACTGGGGCTCCTTCCTCTCTGATGACTCTAGCCTGTGTCAACATGACACACACAAAACCACCCAGTACACACTTTATATGTCCTCTTGAAACTCTTGCTGTGGGGATTCACGTCCTCCATCTCTCCACAGTGCTTCTATAATCCACAAACTTTACTAATACAAGGCTGTACAATAGCCAGTCTAACTGCCCCTCCTCTGTCACACCAGACTTCTGTATGTGCGTCCTCAGTACAAAGCCCTATTTACCCATCTTCTCTATTACAAAGTCCGGATTCCCACTTTACCTGTACTCAGTTTACAAATAGGATTTAACACATCCTGCTGCACCCCCATTTCTAGAGTCTGCCATATGTCACAAGTAATTACAGCATCAAAACCAGATCATGCATTGGCCACTTTCTCACAGGTCATGTGTTCTAACCCCATGACATACAACACCATGTTAATGCCACCCTGATGTGTCTTCCCTGCCAGAACTCAGGTGTAACCCTCTCTGTAGGCTCTCCACACTGCCTCTCCTCCAATCACCCTTGGGCTAACACAGCCTATTGCTCCCTGCATGCTCTGAAGCCTGCATCCTATGTCTTCCACTAACCTGGCCTGGTGCATCTACTGAGAATCCTTCTCCTCTCCTGCTTGAATTGGGAGGATCGATCAATATGCCTCTTGTGCATCTCGGGTTCTTGTGGGAGCAAAGAGGAAGCCTCTTTCTAATGGGCGTAAAAAGGCCTCTTGTGTTTCCTTTGAAACACTACGACCTGTGTCAGGAAGACTCCTAGTAGCATGACTGTGCCATTGAAAGGAGTGATAGTGAACAGACCAGGGGGTAGCCTAGGTCACTGGTCACACTCCCCACTGATGAATGCTCAGAAAGTAGTCTTTTTGTATTTGTTGCAGTACAAGAGTGAACTCGTAGATTTGGGGGAAACTCTGTTTTTGTCGTGAACAGTCTTCTCACTGGGGAATGGTCCTGTTCCTGTTCTTAGGTGTTGTTCCCACAGGGTCGAGTTAAGATGACGATGGTACAATGTGATAAGAGAGAAGAATAGATGTCTGAGCGAGGATTGCCGTCGGGCTTGAGAGACTTTTGTGACTTGTGGAGTAGTAAAGATGATTCAGGGTTTGATCCCTTCCTTTTATCTTCTGTTAAATATTTTCTCAATAATGGACATACACACCTTACTGACCCCCAAAAAGGACATGAAATATTTTGAATACACAACTCTTTATTGCTGAAGGGATAAGGTGTCACAGCCATCAGAAGGTGTCAGTGAAACCTGAAGATCCTGTCTTCATCTGAGGCCTGGACAGGATGATGCTTCAGGACTCCTACAAAAGCTTTACTGCAAGGTGTCCTGGCCATCAGCAGATGCACACTGGAGAATCTGAGACTGCTGATGTTTCCTGTATTGGCCTCTTCTTTTCTTAAACCAGCTCTGCAATAACATGGTGAAAGAGATGGCTTTAGTGTATTCAATAGTCAATATCACAAGTGGAAAACACAACTCTGTGTAACAGTAAATGCCAGTGAGGCTTTAGATTGACCAGACTTTTCTAACCAAGGACACACAAAATCCTATGCAACCCCAGCCCTGGAAGTCAGAATCAGAACAACCGGAAATGGAAAATTCATTAGCTAGTACCTTTCCTGTCTTATGTTCTTTCAAGGAATAGGGAAATATGGCTCTAAGAAAGAGAACGGGGATCAGTAAATCAGGATATGGAGAAGACCAGATATCAAAGGGTCTTCAGGTATTACAATCTACACACTCTCTGCCAAGTAAATGATACCTCATCATTCCCTTGAATTATCTGACTTACTTTAACTACTGCTTAGAATAATGATATCTCCCCTGACTCTCTCGAAATTCTCACCCCACTGCATGAATTCTTGTCTATGTAATCCTCATGATATATGCCTTTAATAGAGAAGATGGGAGAGCTCATATTTTGCCTTGAATCTATGTTAACAAAGGCCTAATGGGTCCCAATTCTGGTTTCCTTTGAATAGATGCAGGAACAGCTGAAACAACTGCCATAGATTATTCAAATTTGATTGTTTGAGATGATCCCAAGATTTCTGATCTAAGTTGAAGAGCCAGAAACCTGAATATATTACTAATTTCTTTTACTTTGACCCTGTACTATTTTATCCATGAAAGATCTACAAAAATGCAAGGCCCTTGCTGGGTGACTGTGGAGGTTTCTGTGTCTTCCCATAGAGGCCTCTTATCTCCTATGCACAGGAAAGGAAGCTGCTGCGAAGTGATGGGCCAGTGCCTGGGCAAAGTCTGGTTTTCATCAGGCTTCCTGAAAATTCAGCAGCCTATTGGTCTAAGAGAGGAGAAGAGAGTGAAGATGAGGTTTTGGGAATGGGCTGCCAGTGCCCTGGAATGCATACATGAGTAACTGCTTTTTAAGTAAGTAGAGGAGAAAGGACTGGGGGATGATGAGGAAAGGAAGGTAGAAAGGGTAAGTGAGGGGACAAGATTAGTCGATAGAAAGAAGAAAGAAAGCAGAAGATAAGAGAAGGGGAAGAGGAAAAGGAAGGGAGAGAAAGGAAGGAAAGAAAGAAGGCATAGATCTGGACACTGTTATCAATCTCTGGTGACTGGGTCCCTATAGCTTAGTGTCAGCATTAACTGGACCATTGATTCTTGTCCTCCTCAGACAGACGGTGGAACCCTGCATCTTCACCTGCATGGCCAACTGTCTCAAACAGAAAATTACTGGTCCCTAGAAACAACTATGACCTCATAGATCAGGACGAGTCAATGATTGGACTCATGCCCTGTGATCTAGTGGGAAATGTGACAGTTTAAGCCAGTGAAGAGGTTCCTCCATCTTCTATTCTTGTTGAGGCCATTTCAGGTAGAAATAGACTTTGACTCTGTCATGGAGAATCCCACGGGAAATTAAGTCTATTCTAGGGACCAAAGATCAGGGATATTCTAGCAAACTTAGCTGTGCTTAAACTTCCTGTTTGTATGAACCCCTCCGCCAGCTAACTGCTATCTTAGCTTCAGTAAACAGCTTGATTCAAACTGATTACTTCTGCACAGGCATCTGCATCTGCTGAGCTAGATGCTAGGACATCTAGGTTTTAAGATGCCCTTACAACCACCATGTTCTGGACACCTGTGGCCATGCCTACGTGCCCAGATACCTGGGTGTCATCCTAGTCAGCTGGAATAAAGACTTTCTATTAGCTATAGACCGTGTGAATGGCCATCTCTGCTCACAACTATGGAGTGCTCCATCCTAATTGGAATGTGTTCATAACGTCCTCCCTTCAAGGCTCAGGGATCAAAGCAGAAGAACAAGCAGAAAACCTGGAATATACAAAGGTGCTGGATAACTCTAAAGGAACAAAAATCTATTTTTTGTACAAAAGGTCAAAAACCAAAATGAAGTCAACACAACACACTTCAACAATACACTTGATTGTACTGCCTTGTACAGACACCTCAATCCTAACTCCCAGTGGAGCTCCACACCAGGCACCCATGTCAGAAGGACAAGGGGTGCTGTGAGATTCACCACTTAGGATATTGGGATACCTGCTTCCTACTTCCCCTCACTGTCAGAAAACAGTCTCCTTCTTTCCCAGGCTCCTCCTCCTCCTCCTCCTCCTCCTCCTCCTGCTCCTCCTCCTCCTTCTCATTCCCCTCTCCTTGTTCTCCCTCCAGCATCTTCTCTTTCTGTTCCAGTGTTTCTGAATCTACTCTGGCATGTATTTCTTTAACAAAACATGTAATTTCTCTGTGTTAAACCACTATAGTCCCATGATTTCAGCTCACCATTTATCAATGGATGGCTTCTTATTGCTCTAGCACTTAAGCAGGTGGGGTGATTACAAGGAATCACACTTGCCAAAAGAGTGTGCAAAGTCACAGCCTATCCCCAGCTCAAACAAACAAAACAAACAAACAAACAAACAAACATCCTTCCCAAATTGACTTGGGAGAGCTAACACTACTCCAAGGGAGGCCTGCACAGAGATGTACTGTTGTCATCTATAGGATTAGGAAAATGAGCCAATTCAGACAATTCATTCAGATATCTTGGGACTCCCTGCTTCCATCATGTAGGTAATAGGGTGAGGTCACTATCACCTGTGGACTTTTGCCCTGGCCATCTGCCATGCCCTCTAATGTTTTCTGGGCTCAAGACAAAAGCTATGGTCTCAATGAGAGTTGAAGCTTGATAGTGATGCCCTATTTCTTGCCAACATGAAGAACATCCTGGGCTCTGTTCTTATACCAGGAGATCCAACGTTTTTAGGCTGAACCTCCAGACAGCAATGTGTTCTGTAACAATGTGGAGAGCAGTTAACAAAACCGCCTCTTCCTTAATACATAGCCAGCTACGGAAATACAGTCACAGTTGCCTGTTAGATGTCACCATCCTCTCAGGCTCCTAGGGAATAAGGGTCCATTATATTGGGAAGTCCTCAAACTGCACATCTTTGCGTCCATGCCATTTCTCTCCCTCCCTGCTCCTTCTATTATGTGGATGTCTAGTATAAAAACGGCCAACTAAAGGACCAGAATACATGAGGGGAACTCAAACAAACCAACAGGATGCCTCCATGAATTCAATCAAAGCCCCAGCTGTCCAGTTAGCTTAGCTCCGAAATAATCACAAAGCAACTTTATTAATTAAGTCACTGTTGGCATATTAGCTCTAGCTAATCTAGCTAGTTCTGCAGTGTATCAGCCTCTAAAGCTGCACTGCATCAGCCCCTAGAGCTCTAGTAAATCAGCCTATCTGGAGCTGCAATGCATTAGCCTTTCTCCGGTGCTGCAGTTCATCAGCATCTAGAGCTGTAGTGTATAGGCCACTAGAGTGATAGTGCATCAGCCTCTATATTTGAAGTACATCAGTATCTCTAGAGCTGATATTTATCACCTCTAGAGCTGCACTGCAACATCTTCTCTGGAGCTGCAGTGCATCAGCCTCTAGAGTTTCAACGCATCAGCTTCTCTAAAGCTGCAGTGCATCAACTTCTCTGGAACTGCAGAGTATTAGACTCTAGAGCTGAAGTGCATAGGCCTCTAGAGGTGCAGTTTATCATCACTCTGGAGCTCCAGTGCATCATCCTCTCTGGAGATGCAGTCCATCATCAGTCTCTCTAGAGCTGCAGTACAAATGGCTCTAGAGTGATAGTCCTTCAGCCTCTCTGGAGTTGCAGTGCATCATCAGTCTCTCTAGAGCTGCAGTACAAATGGCTCTGGAGTGATAGTCCCTCAGCCTCACTAGAGATGCAGTGCATCATCAGTCTCTCTAGAGCTGCAGTACAAATGGCTCTGGAGTGATAGTCCTTCAGCCTCTCTGGAGTTGCAGTGCATCATCAGTCTCTCTAGAGCTGCAGTACAAATGGCTCTTGAGTGATAGTCCATCAGTCTCTCTAGAGATGCAGTGCATCATCAGTCTCATTGGAGCTGCGATTCATCAGCATCTCTAGAGCTGCATTGCATCATCCTCTAGAGCTGTAGTGCATTGGCTTCTCTAAGCTGCAGTGCATCCCTGTCTCCAGAGCTTCCTCACATCAGTCTCTGGGGCTGCAGCACCTCTGTCTCTCTGAAGCTGAAGTACAGGGTCCTGTCATCTCGACAGGGGGAGAATGCCTCACTCCTTCAGCTTTTCTTTTCCAATCTCTCTTCCTCTCCATCCTGGGGGATTCTCCCTCTTCTCTCCCAGTTTCTCCAACCTGAGCCTGGTCCTACTGTACTTTACACCTAGTGGTGTTAGGATGTCAGCCATCAGGGGCTCCTAGGCAGGACTGCTATTTCGCACAAGCTACTGCTGCAGGTAGGGAGTTTGCCTACATCAAGACTCCCTGATCCATGCTGAAGGAAGTTAGCGTGAATAGTATTCTGCACTGCATTTCCCCTTTCTCATTTGCTATGGAGCAGTCAGTTTCTCTGGACTCATGGCCTCAGCTTTTATCCCATGATCTAAACATTAGTCTTTACTGTCTGGAGGAAAGAAATTTATTTGAAAATAATATAGTTACCGCTCTTCCTTAAAGTGAGCTCTATCTTTTCCCACATTCCAAAAAACCCACATGTTTAACATAGTCTCCTTTAAAGGAAAAGAATACTTTCAGTTTTCAAGTTAGTCAACAGAAGACACACTTGACCATGGCTTGGCACCTTTGCTTTTTATGTATTTGCAAACACATCAAAACTGGCAAAGGTGTGTGATATATATGTGTATCTATGTGCAAATGCACACTCGTGCATGCTGAGGACCAAGGTCAGAGTCAAGCATCTTCCTAGCTTGCTCCCCACATGATTTACACTGGCAGGGTTGTCCATGAACCTCAGCTCAGCGACGGACCTAATCTAGGTCTCCCTAAGGATCAACAGTCTCTGCCTCCTGAATAAGAGATTCTGACTACAGGTGAGCTGACACCTGCTAAACTTTATGCTGAGGGTCCCAACTCAGATCCTCAGACTCATGTGGCAAGAGCTTTATCCTTCGGGCCCTCTCCTCAGTACCTACCTGCATTTTGACTATCAATAACATCCCCTGATCGCGTTCTCTTTACTCGATTAACTTAAATGGGCTCAATGTTATTCTTTTAATTAATTAATTAATTATTCATTCATTAAAGATGTCTGCCTCCTCCCCGCCACTACCTCTCATTCCCCCCCTCCAATTATTCCCCCTCCCTCAGCAGCCCAAAGAGCAATCAGGATTCGCTGCCCTGTGGTAAGTCCAAAAACCACCCACCTCCATCCATGTCTAGGATGGTGAGCATCCAAACTGCCTAGGCTCCCACAAAGCCAGTAAGTGCAGTAGGATAAAAAACCCATTACCATTTCTTTTTGTTTAGTGTAACAAAATTAACCCTTTAAAGCTGTCTGCCCCATACATCTCATAACACTGACATGACTATTTTGGCATTGTTTTTAGATAATCTAAACACAGCATGAGGGAACATGAAGGTTCAACTTTGCTGCTGTCTATATCGGCTTTCCACAAACTTACAAAGGTGGAGGGCCAACCATGTGCACTTGTGAGTGTTGTTCCACATGTCTCTTGGATAAATTAAACACAGGTTAGCTATGAAACACTAATTTCTCTCTGGTCTCACTTAATCCACACTTATAACTAAGTGTTTATTTGTTGACACACAGCCCTGTTTTTCCCCTACTGCTTGCTACATCGATGAGAATGTCCCCAAGGTCACTTAGAGTCCTACTACAACAGTACACATAAGTACCCTGAAATGACCTGAGTGTCCGGACTTCAGTATTAATCTCTGTACAGATACCAGTAAACATTAACATTTTCCTAAATGAATGACCTTTTAATACACAATGCTGTCTATATATATGATGTTCACATACTGATTATGAGTAGTCTGTGAATCTCAAATGGCTGAAAGACACTTGAGGAAATGTTCAACATTCTTAGTCATCAGAGAAATGCAAACCAAAACAACTCTAAGATTCCATCTTACACCTGTAAGAATGGCCATGATCAGAACACTGATGACAATTTATGCTGGGGAGGATGTGGGGTAACAGAAACACTACTGCATTTCTGGTGGGAGTGGAAACAGCTTCTTTGAAAATAAGCATGCCGATTTCACAGAAAATTAGGAAACAATCCACCTCCTGACCCAGCAATAGCACTGTTGGTTATATACCACAAAACACTCAATCATGCCAAAAGAACATCAGCTCAAATATGTTCATAGCAGCATTATTCATAAGAGCCAGAACATGGAAACAACCTAGATGGACATCAGACAAGAATGGATGAAGAAAATGGACATTTGTACCATCCCTGACTTCAAACTCTATTACAGAGCTACAGTACTGAAAACAGCTTGGTATTGGCATAAAATCAGAGAAGTTGACCAATGGAATCGAGTAGAAGACCCGGACTTTAACCCACAAACCTATGAACACCTGATTTTCGATAAGGAGCTATAAATATACAGTGGAAAAAAGAGAGCATCTTCAACAAATTGTGCTGGAAAAACTGGATGTCAATCTGTAGAAGAATGAAAATATCATATCTATCACCATGCACAAAACTCAAGTCCAAGTGGTTTAAAAACCTCAATATCAGTCCGAACACACTGAACCTGATAGAAGAGAAAGTGGGAAGTACTCTACAGCACATGGGCACAGGAGACCGCTTCCTATGTATAAGCCCAGCAGCACAGACATTAAGGGCATCATTGAATAAATCGGACCTCCTGAGACTGAGAAGCTTCTGTAAAGCAAAGGACACTGTCACTAAGACAAAAAGTCTCCACTGACTGGGAGAAGATCTTCACCAACCCCACAACGGACAAAGGTTTGATCTCCAAAATATATAAAGAACTCAAGAAACCAGACCATGAAGGGCTAATCAACCCAATTATAAAATGGGGCACTGAGCTGAACAGAGAACTCTCAACAGAAGAAGTTCAAATGGCCAAAAAACACTTAAGGTCATGCTCAACCTCCATAGCGATCAGGGAAATTCAAATCAAGCCAACTTTAAGATACCATCTTACACCTATCAGAATGGCTAAAATAAAAAACACCAATGATAGCCTTTGCTGGCGAGGTTGTGGAGAAAGGGATACACTCATCCATTGCTGGTGGGAATGCAAACTTGTGCAACCACTTTGGAAAGCAGTGTGGTGGTTTCTCAAGAAATTTGGCATCAACCTACCCCTGGACCCAGCAATACCACTCTTGGGAATATACCCAAGAGATGCCCTATCATACAACAAAAGTATATGCTCACCTATGTTCATAGCAGCATTGTTTGTAATAGCCAGAACCTGGAAACAACCTAGATGCCCTTCAATGGAAGAATGGATGAAGAAAGAATGGAATATATACAAATTAGAGTACTACTCAGCGGTAAAAAACAAGGACTTCTTGAATTTTGCATGCAAATGGATGGAAATAGAAAACACTATCCTGAGTGAGGTAAACCAGACCCAAAAAGAGGAACATGGGATGTACTCACTCATATTTGGTTTCTAGCCATAAATAAGGGTTATTGGATCTATAATTTGTGATCCTAGAGAAGCTAAATAAGAAGGTGAACCCAAAGAAAAACATATAGGCATCCTCCTGAATATTAACCTTCATTAGGCAATGAAAGGAGACAGAGATCCACATTGGAGCACTGGACTGAAATCTCAAGGCCCAAATCAGGAGAAGAAGGAGAGAGAGCATGAGGAAGAAACTCAGGACCGTGAGGGGTGCACCCACACACTGAGACAATGGGGATGTTCCATCGGGAACTCGCCAAGTTCAGATGCCTTGGGTCTAAAAAAGCATGGGATAAAACCGGGCTCGCTGAACATAGTGGACAATGAGGACTACTGAGAACTCAAAATCAATGGCAATGGGTTTTTGATCCTACTGCACATACTGGCTTTGTGGGAGCCTAGGCAGTTTGGATGCTCACCTTACTAGACCTGGATGGAGGTGGGGGTTCCTTGGACTTCACACAGGTCAGGGAACCTGATTGCTCTTTGGGCTGACGAGGGATGGGGACTTGATCGGGGGAGGGGGAGGGAAATAGAAGGCAGTGGCGGGGAGGAGGCAGAAATCTTTAAAAAATAAATAACAAAAAAAGAAAATGAACATTTGCACAGCAGTAAATAAATAAGGACATTTTGAAATTTGCAGGCAAATGGATCGATCTAGAAAACACCATATTGGGTGATGTAACTCAGACACACAAACACAAATATAATATATTCACTCATAAGTGGTTTTTAGTCATAAAGCAAAGAAAACCAGCAATCCCAGGGAACCGAGAAAACAAAGAGGACCCTCTGAGAGGCATAAATGGATCTACATAGGAATTAGAAAAAGACAAGATCTCCTGAGTAAAGTGGGAGTGTGGGGGTTACAGGAGAGCGTAGTCAGGAAGAAGGGAAAGGGAAGGGGGAGCAGAGAAAAATATACAGCTCAATAAAGAAAATCAAATATGATAAAAATGATAAAAATTAGAAATGAGCTTTTTAAGATTTTTTTTCTGTTAAGAGATTATGCTGTTTCAAATAATGGGCAAGAACACTTAATGGGTGCCCGTTCCATTTTTACTTCTGGACAACTTCAAGACTCAGTGCTCAGTTACTATTATAACCCAGACAAGGACACCTCTCACCCACGCATGCATTTCATAATGGGTACAAGAACACGGACCATGTCCTGAAGCAGAGTGCCTTGCCCAAAGTCTTTTCGGATTTACTGACCTGCACTCTGGATTCTCTCAGGAACAAGTGCTTTGCAAGGTCCTTTCTGGGAGAAGAAGATGGAAATTGGAGCTGTTAGTGAAATACAGCATTTCAGCTTGGCAAGATGACTTCTGGAGATGCATCACAGGCCAACACAAAACTATGTAGAGATGGTGAGCTCAAAAGTATGAAAGTGGCTTTTCATTGATCTTCATTTTATTGGAAAAATAAAAACATGAATTGACACAAGGTGAAAATTCTATATTAGAAGAGGGATTGCTTAGAAACCACTAGGTCTTGAATACAATTCCCATTATAAAACGGAGTCATCAAGAAGAGATTAAGAAGGTTGAAAAAAAAAACAAAATGAAAACATAAAGAACAAATTGAGAGGCACCAACCAGTTTCTAGAATCCACACTGCATATATATATATATATATATATATATATATATATATATATGTGTGTGTGTGTGTGTGTGTGTGTGTGTGTATACTTATATGTATATGTGCATATGTGAATATATATATATATATATATATATATATATATATATATATATATACATATATTTGACCTCCCAGACATCTTTCCCATACTCAGCAACTAAACAAAGACCTCATGCTTGGGCTAAAAGCAGATAGGGCCCATAGTGTGAATAACACACTTCCTAATGAAATGCTGATGGATGGGAGTTGGAACAGCTATTGAAACAAGTCACATACCTTATGATCTCATCGGGGTACTTAGTTTTTTCAAAAACATCTTCCAACTCATTCAGCTGCCTGGGGGTGAGACCAAACTTTATCCATGGCCTTGTGCGCCTGACTTGTGACACTCTGCCAGCAGCCATGGTATTCTGCTCCTTCAACAGTGGGTTTCTGTACACTTGGTGGCTCCCATGGCTCTCATGCCTGATGTCATCACAAACGTAGTTGAAGTTAACAACGTGGGTCACATCATCCTCGTGGTGTGAGATGCCCTGGTTCTTTGGTTTGTCGGAACCTTTTAGAGAACCTTCACCATAGATGACAATTTCTCTTGCTGCAGTGGCCTCATGTTCAAAATCAAGGCTCCCCTCAATCTCATTTTCACCCAGTTTTTAGAAATTGTGGTCCACATGTTGGGATTGGAAAGCCATGATGAGACCTAAAAGAGAGAAGTGTCATCTCCATAAATGGTTTGTGGATTGAAATGACTTTGCAGCATGTAGGTTTTTAGCAAGTTTCACATCTGTCCTCTTTCCATCACACAACCCCTATAGGAGATACGTGCCCACTGAAGGTGGCTCTAGGGAGCATGTGCAGAATGGATCTAACATGGATCCAACCAAGTACACCAAAGCCTCGAGGAATGGAGTGGAGGAGAAAGAAAGCTGTTGCAGGTGCACAAGTAGGGATGAGGACATGCATTTACACCGAGCACATGGCCTCTGGGTGAACCCCTGGAGAACTCTAGCTTCTGTATCTCACTGGGTGCACACTGCAAGATCTGGGAATTAAGTGGACATGGTTATGTCAGCTAGTGTTTGTGCCAGTTTCCTTGAGAGGACAGTGAAAACACACCAACACTGTCCTCTACCTGAAGGAGTGCCATGGTTGTGAAGTGGAGTTTATGTAGCATTTGGGGGGACAAGTCACTGCAAAACATTTGACGTCACCATTGAAACAATGAAAATGCTCCAGATGGTTTATTGGGAATCTCCATCAGAGTCACTGTACGATGTCCTGCTCAGTACTTCTCATGTCTGACTAGGCTGACACTGTGTGTGTCTCTGCCCTTTTCACAGTGCCAGCAAACTCCTGAAGCTGAGAGTGCTCTGTAACAGTATTGAGCTGAGAAAGCACCATATATACAGTAAGTATACAAAAGTGAAAGAACCTCTGGCTAGCTTCCATTCGAACAATTAATATTCTCAAAGAAATTTCCTCAGTGAGCTGAGATGTTGGAAAATATCAAGAGGATCTCATTAAGAAAATGTAATCCTTCACCCAGAGACTTGATGGAAACAGATGTAGAACTACAATCACTGACCTAGGCCCTCTTCCCATGTTTTACAGTTTTGTAAATTATGGTCTTGGTCTTCTGGTAGGGCTCCTAACAGTGGGGATATCTCTGACCCTGTGATCTGCTTTGGGAACCTTATCCTCCTACTGTATTGTATTATTCAACCTTAATAGTAGATGACATGCCTAGTCTTACTTCAATTTGATATGCCACAGATGGCTGATATATATGGGAGACCCGCCCTTTTCTGAAAAGTGAAGAAGTAGATGGGGGGAAGAGGCAGGTTAGTAGAAGGTTCTGGGAAGAGAGAAAGAAGGGAGAGGAAATGTGATTGGGAAAATAATTAATAAAAAGAAAACTAGAGTTTAACATTGCTTTTAAAAATTAATATTAAGGGGATGGCTTAAAGGTTAAGGGCACTGCCTGTTCTTCTAGATGTCCTGAGTTTAATTCCTATGAACCACATCCGGGCTCGCAACCACCTATCATGAGATCTGGTGCCCTCTTCTGGCGTGAAGGCATGCATGCTGGTAGAACTCTATACACATGAAAAATAAACCAATCTAAAAATTAATATTAAATTTATTGAAGTTACAGGTTAAGAAATCACAAATTGTGATTTTCAGATTTTTTTAAAATCTTTTTTAAATAGAAGGTCATTATTAGTTGGTATGCTTGTACTTATGCATGCCTACAGGGAGCACTGGATCTCCTGAAGCTCTACTTAGAGATAGATGGTTACCGAGGTGGATCCTGAGAACTGTACTCTGGTCCTCTGAAAGAACAACAAAATCTCTTAGCCATTTAGTCGTCTGTGCACTCTAATCACACAAATGCAATCTTTTTCTTTCTTCCTTTTAATTTTAGAATCCTAGAGCGCTGTGATATCAGGACATCTAGCAAGATTCCTGAAGAGTTGTAGCACAAATATTTTGACTTATAAATGTGAAAATCAACATCTGTAAACACAAAATCATTGACAAATACCCGTAGAGTTAGTAGCTAAGTAAATTAGGGTTCCTTCTAATTGTTGAATTTATTTGTTATGTGAGTATGGACCTTTACCATTTTGTGCATGTCACAGCACATGTTTGGATGTCAGAAGACAACTTGGGAAAATCAGTTCTCTCTTTCCATCATGCACTTTCCAGAGATCAGGCCATCTGGTGGTGCAGGAGATCCTTCTGCTTTTGTGTTCTTTTCATATGTAAAGGAATAAAGAAACTCCCTTGGCATTTTGATAGGACAGTACTTAAGTAGGCAAGGAAGACAAAACTGAATGCTGGGAGGGAGAAAGCAGAGTGAGAGAAATGCCATGGAACTGCCACCAAAAATAGATGTGCTGTAACTTTGATGGTAGGCCAATACCTCATGGTGATACACAGATTAATAGAAATGGATTAAATTAATATAAGACTTAGCCAATAATTCTGGCCAGGGGTGGCATACAACTTAAATCCCAGCACAAGGGAGGCAGAGGCAGACAGATCTCTGTGATTTCAAGGCCAGCCTAGTCTACTAAAACTAGTTCCAGGACAGGATCGAAAGCTACAGAGAAAACATGTCTTGAAAAATCAAAAAAGAAAGGTAGGAAATAAGAAGTTAAGCTAATGGGCCTATCAGTGATTTAATTAATACATTTTCTGTGTGGTTATTTCAGGGCTAATCTAGCTAGGCAGCCGAGAAGAACAAGCATCCCCCCCCTTACTACAATCAGGCTTGCCAGCAAGCATCTTTACCACTGAATCATTGCAGAAAACCACTCCCATGGCTTCATTTTTATGTATAAGGAGTGAGGTACAGTCATGATCCCATAACAGTATGCTTGATCAAAATCTTCAAACAACATTAAAAATACTTTTACCCAGATAAGGTGGCACAAACCATTTTTACCAGTACTTGGGGCATAGAGGCTTCTGAATATCTTTAAATTAAAGACCAGTCTAGTCTGCAAGAGCAAGATCCAGAGCAAGCTCCAAAAACTATATAGAAACCCTGTCTTGAAAAACAAAAAAAAATCTGTTGAATATTCAGCTTACTGAACATTGAGCCCTACATACACTATAGTGGTTCATAAGTCTTAACAGTTTCCCCCAAGAATTCTTGACCTAAGTAATTCCCATCAAATCCCTCCTAAACACCCTATCAAGAGAATGGGTAGAATATCCACTCTGAAGAAAATACTATCCTTCCTGAAGTTGTATTACACCCTTTTTAATATACTGTGTGTTTTTATAAAGATGAGTTCTTTTGTAGATTTGAACCATAAAAATAAAAGGTAGAGCCTCTAAGCCTGCATCCTGCTAATGCCAGAAGCTGAGGTCTTCAAGGGTGATGCCTCACATAGAAAAGCCCCTAATATGTGCATCGTGTGTGCATCAGCAGAACAGGACACACTCACCTTCCCTTTTCATTCACTGCTAGGTAATAACGGGATTCTAACCTCTGAGAAGGAAGAGAGGGCGGAACACAGAAAAATGGGCATAAAAGGAGTGGAAAGGGTAGGCTGCTGTGAAGCAGGGAGATGCTTGACAGTGGGAGGTGGCACATGGTGCCCAGCTCCAAAGCCTGAGCTTTGTGTCTTAGGACCCTAGACGACTGTCTGATTATCACTTACACTGGCCTACTGTCTTGATGCTTCACCTACTCCTTTTGCCTCTGGCAACATCTTTCTCTCAGCTGCTGTTGTGAAACGCACTTTTTCTAAGGAAACAACACACATTTACTACTGCAGAATGGAATCCTGCCCCAGACAGGAGGAACAACAATACCAGAGTCCACCTGGAGAACAAATTCCATTTACCAGACTTCCTTACAGGAATATGGGTGAGGGATTGCTTACAAGAGAGAAATGACTCCAAGTCAGCTTTGTCACCAAAGCCTACCACGGTTGGACTGATGGCTCACCAAATCTGGAAACCTGAGCCACACTGTGCAGTCCACAGACAGGACAGCATGTTGCAGTCCTCTGAGCCTCTTTCAGGCATCTCACCTAGTCTCTGCTCCTGCTGAACTGTTCCGCTGGTCCCTTCCAGACTGCTCTGCTGGTTTGAGACTGACTCCCTGCAGTCTCTACTATTTATCTACTCTTGGGAGTACGGAGACTACTGGATCCATTCAGTTTGGGGCTCTCCCTGAAGTTACTCACAATGGGTTACTCCTTCTTACAGAGCTTTTCTGCTGGAGTGAATGCTTTAAGCAGAGAGGACACTGCTAAGGAACTGTAGTAACAAGAGACAATGACAGAAATGTGCACTTGAGCCTGTCATGATCCTCAGGACACTCTCCCCGTGACGTCACATGATGCTTGGAAATCCATATGGCCTTATAGCTTTCATGTAACTGGGGACAGAGCAGAGCAGGCCACAAAGAAACTCCTGTCATCTTCTTTAAACATACATGTTTCTGACACATTTTGGATATAACATAGTTTGTTCTTGTTCCTGGTCAACTAATCAGGTCATATTTACAGAACAAGACAGTTGGGGTGCAGAAGAAGACCCAGGGGTAGGGATACACTTCCCTGATTTCACAAAACCATCCCAAGCCACAGACCACCTAAACATGTGGAGAGGCCAATGTTGGCCAATAATCCAGAATTTCCCTAGGATTTCATTTGAGGATTTTGCAGGCAGAATTGTTGTAGACGTTGACTGCAATGCCACTAAGTCCATTTAACCTGGCACAGAGAGAACAGCTTTCTATATGATTCTAAAGCAGTGGTTCTCAACCTTCCTAAAGATTCAACCATTTATACAGTTCCCCATGTGGTGGTTGACTTCCAAACATAAAATTTTTCTTGCTACTTTATGACTTTAATTGTTATTGTTATGAATTATCGTTTCAATATCTGTCATGCAGGATATCTGAAAAGCAATCCCAAGTCCAACTTGTTGAGAACCACTATTCTAAGCAAAGGTGACTTTCATCTGAGTTGTATGTACCTGGTTTTCCTCAAGCTAATCTAAGGGAATTTGGGTGCATCTGGCACCTACGACACCACAGTCCACTTCAAAGTTCCATGTCCCTAATCAAATACATATTTGATGCTGCCTATTTGTGCTCATGGAACATTCAAACAAGTTAGGAGCCAGAAGTACAATTGTTGTTTCAGAAGAAGCCACTAGTTTTCTGGGTACTGCCAACAGTCTCCAGTTCAAATATTTTCTAATCCACACCTAGTTAACTACCCTTAAGTTCTCATAGCAAAACACAGTAAAAATGTGTACTTGAGAAAAATATAGTTTGCTTTCCTTGTTTCTGTGAGGTGTGTGAATATTTAATTTATTTAAGGACTTATTTATTTCTAAGCCAATGTAAGTGGAAACCCTTTAAGAGAGTTGGTGCTCTCAATAAATACTTGATAACACATATAGAAACTATCTAGTATGTATTATGTATGTGCTACTAAACAAACATGTAACTGGAGAGACAGATTGTAAACTTGTCCTTCTAAGTGTTAAACCATACATAAATACATAAACAAAAGCCAATGGTACACTAGCACTTCTTTATACACAGACACTCACACAGACACACAATGAATATGTGTGGAAAAACCTATTCAGATTTCCTTGGATGATAATAGGGAATTTTCTGTAATTTGTAGACTATATATTAGGTGAGGGATCAAGGCTGTATTTGAATGTCTTCTAAGCCCATCTGAGGGCATGAAATACTCTGTATTTGACCAGTCGGATTTCTTCCATTAGAGGTTTATGCTTTTGCTATAGACAGTATGAATCCCTTTAGAAAAAGAGGGCCTGCATAGCCAGTGACTGTATACAGCACAGGATCTGATGTGGGAAGGAAATAGTATGGCAGGGTAGGGCAGATGGAGAAGGGAAGGCTTTCCAAGGAGCATTGACAGGTTCAAAAATGGAAAAGAAATGGATTAAGGATGACCAGTGGGAGAAAGGGGACAGAAACAGAGAACAGAACCTGGTATATCCAATGTGGCAACTTCTGTATCTCAATTTCTGCAATGAATGTTCAAATTGCCTTCAACAAATCCTGCCAGAAAGTATGTCCGTGTCAGAAGGGGCTCAAGAATAGGGTTCCATTTAGATGAGATCGGTCCTACAATGTCATAGAACAAAAATTCCCATTTTTCACCAGAAAAGGCTTCCAAGAACACGGAACATGGGACTGATGCCCACACAAGGTAAAGCTACAAGAGGAAAAAGTTTGCGCCCAGGAGGAGTCTATCAAAAGAAGCTTAGCATTCTAACCCATCCACGGAGAGCCAGCCTCCCAGTTGTCTTTAGACTCCAGAGTTAAGTCCACCCTGACCAGCTTCACAGAAGCTGCCTGAAGCAAGGTTTCTGGAATATGATTCATGATCGATGTCAAGTATATAGGTCAGGAGTGAAGGCTCATCGTGGAAGTATGAGTACCTGGGGTCCCAGAGGAGAGGCCTAGGACCTCAGGGATGGTGAAGTTCCAATATCACAACTATGAAAAGAAATCATTGACTGAATTCTCCAGCAGTAGAAAGAGAGGCTTTTCCTGGGCGGGGGCGGGGGGAGGGTCATCCAGGCAGAAATAGGAAAAGGAGCTGAGATCAGGTTCAGGGTGGGACAAAGTCAACACGGCTTGTAGTCAATTGTCCTTTTGGTCTAATCACCAAACTACTAGGGCTCTGATCCTGACTGTTGAGGAGAAACAGAAGTTTAGCTTCCTCTTCAGTTATGTCATGCATTTAGGGCTATAACTGAGGTCACTGTCACTACAATGAAGCCTGGTTGGGACTAGAGAGATGACACAGTGCTTAAGAGTACTTGGTGCTCCTGCAGAAGACCCAGTTTCAGTTACTGTTACAAACATGGTGGGCCACAGCTGTCTAGAGTCCCATTTCCACGATAACCACTAAATTCTTATAACCTCCACGGACATTAGAAAGGAATGTAGTACACGTACATACAGGCAGCCCAAACAGTCACACATATAAACTAACAGAAATAGATCTAAGAACAATAGCAACCTTGGAATGTGGGAATTCACAGTTTAAGAGAGGGTTAGAGTAGTGTCTGGAAACTCTATTCACAGAAATCCTTTCAATAAGGAAGAATTTGGTTGACTAAAGTTAATAAGACTTTGACAAAGTAAGGCCAGGCTGTGCAGACTTCTGGTGGGTGTGCACAAGGATGTGGATGCAGAGCAGACATCGGCAGTGCTAACCTATGTGGCTCAACTGACTGAGTGTAAGCTTTGCTAAACCTGCACCAGGCAAACACAAACTCATAAGTTCAGAGTCCACGCCCAGTCTTAAAGAACTCAGGAGAGTCTCGATGTCAGGCTTCTTTCCTCAATGGCCTCAAGATTGATAGCAGTGAGACAAAAGAACACTGTGTCGTAAAATTGGAGGAACATGCCAGTGAGTCTGAGGTGATAGACATGGCTGCATAGACAGGACTGTGAGGGAGAGCAGGGGGAGCAGGACACATCCTGAGAGAGAGAGAGGAAGCTGAGAATGTTCAGGAGTAGGGTGGAGAAAGGGCTGCACCCTCATGGGGTGAAGAGAGGTAAGGAAAGGGGCAGGAGGCAAGGGGAGACAAATATCAAGACTCAGAAGTGTGATGTCAGAAGCATGAAATGAGCCAAGGAGTGGGAAATAAGGTCTGAGCACAGCACTTACTCAGGGCATGAGCATGGTGCTTATCACACAATCATAAGGACTAGGAACATTAGGAATATTAGGGAAATATTGTCCCAGCTCTGGAATCACAAGCTGAAAGCATGAAGTCCCAGGGCTTCTAGACTGACCCCAGGTTACCTGTGCTTCTGGCCACTTCCTCTTTCCATTATCTTCCACTGCTATTGCTACTATAGCAGGGCTCTCTGTTCCTGACAGGGTTTACACTCATGGTCTCTCCGGTCATCGACGAACAGTTCATCATACAGAAAATGAACACAATGCCGGGCAGTGGTGGCACATGCATTTAATCCCAGCACTCAGGAGGCAGAGGCAGGATGATCTCTGTGAGTTCAAGGCCAGTCTGTTCTACAAGACCTAGTTCCATTACAGGTACCAAAAGCTACATAAAAACCCTGTCTCAAAAATACATAAAAAGAAAAAGAAAAGAAAATGAACACAACATACGCACACACAAAAAAAAACACACAAACACACACACACACACACACACACACATACAAACACACTGGCTGTGGAAGGTATTGGAATCCTGAGTGTCAGAGTATGTGATGGGAAACCAAAAGGTCCAGATTTAGAACAGGAGAAGAACACTGAGCTATCCTCAGAGAAATGTAATAGCTGGGAGTTAATTGGGACACCAGCCATCATCCTGGCCCTGACCACAAAGCACCTCCGTGTCCTCTTTCATGCTCAGATGGACATCCATGCGTCAGCTCTCACTTAACTCTGCAGACTCCATGGCCTGAATGTGGTGAACAAAGCATTTGCCTCCGCAAAGCATGTCCTTTGGTCCTCTGCCATTTTCATGTGGGTCGAGGGGTTTTGTCCTTAGTAGGATCTGCCCCTCTTGACATGTCTGTTTCTGGTGTCAGCATTTCTGCTACAGGTTCCAAATATATTTACTATCACTAGATGAAGGGACTGCCTTTCCATGACGAGGAATTGATGCTTCCATGGGCGAGAAGAAAGCCTTCATGAACTAACAATGCCGTTCATGAAGATGATGGGGGATCTGGTCTCTGGTCATTCCAACTATTATCAGGAATTTAATTGTAATTCTAATTTTCATATATAAACTCAAGTCTAATATTTTATACTTCTATAAGAAACAGTCAACAATGTTGTGCATGGTATAACATACCTATAATCCCAGCATTAAGAAAGCAAATGCAACAATACCACCACATATTTGAGGCTCTGCTGGTCGATGTAGGAAATTCCAGGTCAGAAAGCAATCCATAATGAGATCTATTCTCAAACAAACAAACAGAACTTAAAAATCCTTGTGTAATATAAACGGATACAATACAGATAAACTACAGTCTTGACTGTTGTGCCGGCTAGTTTTATGTCAGCTTGACACAAGCTAGAGTCATTTTGGAAAAGGAAACTTGAACTGAGAGAGTACCCTCACCAGATTTGCCTATAGTACATTATCTTTCCTTTTTTAATGAAATAAAATAAAATATGCTAAAAAGTTTTATCACATCGAAGTTGGACAAGGCAAACTAACAGAAGGAAAAGAGCCCAGGAGTCAGATACCATTTGTTTTCACACTCTGGAGTCCCATAAAAACACTAAACTGAAAGCTATAGTTTATATGTAGAGGACTAGCAGAGACACTGTAGGCCATTAGCTTGCTGTCGCAGTCTCTGAGAGTTCCTATGAGCTGTGCTCAGTCCACTTAGAGGGACTTGTTATCCTGGTGTCCTCCATCCCCTCTGGCTCTCACACCCCTTCTACCTCCTATTCCATGGGGTTCCCTGAGCTCTAATGGGAGGGAATTTGTGGAGACATCCCATTAGTGCTGAGTATGAGGGACAATGAATTGGTAAAGTCACTTTCATTGGGCTATTTACAGTACTACAGAAGTCAGCAGCTTCCATGCTGACGAGAGCTCTGAAAATGTTATCCTAGTGCTGAGACTGTCATTCAGGCAAGGTACTCTGATTGGGAGCAATGTCTGCCACTCTGCAGTGCACGTGTGGACCTCAGCATGGTGCTTCCTGCATCCACCAGTACCCACACTGCATGAGCTCTGTGTCCCACAGCATATGACCTGATCTGTGTTCCATTAGGGCACTTCTCGTTGCAGGCTGACTCCCAAAGCTTGGGTGTTACCTGAGCAGGGCTCCAGCAACAGAACTGGCTGACTTTCAACTCTTCCTCTTCCTTGTCCTTCTATCTAGCTGCTCTAGGTGTGTGCACTGCCAGTAACTCTGCCAGGAAGTCATCTCTTTGACACACTTGGTACAGTTGCTTTTGTGGCCTACTACATGTTTTATTATATATAAAAAATGATGATGTGAAACTCCGTTGCAAATATTAAGTGCCTCTCCTGAGCACAAGCCAAAGAGAAACATCATAAGGTGTAATAAGATGCAGCAACAGGGCTGAATCCATAGGTCCATCCTCCACCATTGTTGAATGGAAGGAGGTGCAAGAAAGTAAAGGTCCAAGCCGGAAAACGGAAGCTAATATAAAATCTATCTAGGTGACGAGTTACTAGGCTTTGTGGAAGTCATCAAGAGCTTTGAGGATGTGCTTCCCAGGGGAAGGAAACTGTAGTTGCTGGTACACTGGTTTGTGAAGCTGAAGTAAAAGGATGCCAAAATTCTGCAAGTAATTCATGAACCCGGACGGTATCCCGGTCCTGTGCCATTGATGTTATCCCCATTCATGGTTTTGGAAGCTGTGAATGAAGCATTTCATTCAGGGTCCCAAGATATGTAGAGCTCAGGCTTTGGGATTTAGCTTCCTATTAGACAAAGCTGGCACTGCCCATCCCATTTTCTTTTTCTTATGCTGCTTCTTTCTTTGCCATCTACTCTCTTCTTCCTCTCAAGTTACAATCCCGAGGTCTCCTAGAAAGTGCTAGGTAGTCAGTGAGAGGGGGAAACTCTTCTGAGGCCCAAGTATAATTGTCAAGTATCATCCCATGTTTCCATGTCATCAGAAAGACCCCAGCTTCCTGCACTGGCATACTGCAGACTCAGGGTCCCTGTCTCTTCATCTACTCTGCCAAATCCACAGTCAAGTAATCAACTTGTATAAACACACAAAATAAGGCATGTGAAACCTTTCCGGGAAAATAATCGGTTCCTGAGTTAACCAAGGTGGGAAATAGGGAAGGGTCACTACCCTTCTTCCTGACAGATTCCCCGGATGACCTGGAGCTAGAGTTACAGGTGGTTGTGAGGTTTCTTATGTGGGCTCTGGGAGCCCAACTCTGGTCCTCTACTAGAGCAGCAAGGGCTCTTGATCACTGAACCATCTATCTATCCAGTCCCCCATTGTGTGTTTTTAGCAAAATTTTGGTGTAGTCAATTACAGACTACCATCGTTACACTTACTCAAAAGAAACCTCTCTCAAAAATCTAATGATTTACAGAGATTCATTAGAGAAAAAAAATCAAACGATTCAAAGACATTTGCAGCCAGGCACTAGACTGAGCTCTGGGATTCCTCCTGAGGAATGGAGAAGGGATTTTATGAGCCAGGTGGAACAAGGTCATGATGGAGAAACCAAAAGCATAGCTGATCTAAGCTTGTGGGACCACATGGGCTCTTGACCCACAGTTAGGGAGCTTGCATGGACCCGGCCTAGGCCCTCTGCATGTGTGGGACAATTGTGTAGCTTGCTCTGTTTGTAAGGTTCCTAGCTATGAGATCAGGACTTGTCCCTGGTGCTTAGCTGACTTTCTGGAACCTATTCCCCATGCTGGATTACCTTACCCAGCCTTTATACAGGGGGAAGAGCTTAGTCCTCCCTCAATTTGATGTGCCCTGCTATGTGCAAGTCCACAGGAGGCCCGCCCCTTTCTGGATGGAGACCAAGGAACAGTGGGTAGAAGGGAAGGGGGATAATGGGAGTCAGGGAGGGGGAGAGGTTGAGAGGACAGAAAGGAGGGGAAACTGTGATCAGTATGTAAAATTAATGAAAATGTTAATTTAGAAAGAGAAGGAAAAAAATCAAATGATTCCCTATTCAATAACTGTAAACAGATTTAGCCATTTATTTTATATCTATATTGTGTGTATAGTGTAAATATATATGACTACTGATCTCAAAAATTCCAAGAGCAGGGAAAACCCTAGGGAATCTGTCAGGAAGAGGGGTACTGAACCTCCCCTACTTCCAACCTTGGATAACTCAGATACCTATTCTTTTGTTGAAAATGTGTCACATGCTATATGTCATGGGACAAATATTATTTGAAATATTGCCTGAATATTTATGTATTTACCTTCAGTCCATCAGGAGTAAGGGACCACATCAACACCCTCAGTCATAAGAGCTGATGTAAATATTACACATGAAATTTAACAGGAAGTAAAAAAAAATCTGAGGTAATTAATATCATTATTATTATTATTATTTTGGCTTTTCAAGACACAATTTCTCGGTGTAAGTATCCTAGATGTCCTTAACCTAGCTCTTTTTTCTTTTTTGTTTTTTTCTTTTCTTTTTTTTTTATAAAAGAAAGCATTTAATTGGGGCTGGTTTACAGTTTCAGAGCTTTAGTCCATTATCATCATGGCGGGAGTGTGGCAGCATGCAGGCAGATGTGGGACTGAAGAAGTAGCTAAGAGTTCTGCCTCCTGACCCATAGGCAGAGACATGGAAAGAGAGCAGGACTAGCATAGGCTCTTGAAACCTTAAAGCCCACCCCCAGTGACATACTTTCTCCAATAAGGCCACACCTACTCCAACAAGGCCACACCTCCTAATCATTCTCAACTGGTTCCATTCCCTAATGAGTAAGCAGTCAAATATATGAGCCTATGGAGACCTTAGTCAAACTACCACACTCCACTCCCTGGCTGCCATAGTCTTATAGCCATATCATAATGCAAAATGCATTTAGTTCAACTTTCAAAGTCCCCATAGTCTATCACAGTCTCAACACTGTTTAAAAGTCCAAAGTTCAGAGTCTCTTCTGAGATTCATGGCAGTCTCTTAACTGTAATTCTCTGTAAAATGAAAATGAGAAAGCAGACCACATACTTCCAACATACAATGTCACAGAATATACATTACCATTCCAAAATGTAGGGAAGGGAGCATAGTGAGGAAATACTGGACCAAAGCAAAATCTAAATCTGTTGGGCATGGTGGCACATACTTCTGATTCCAACACTCAGGAGGCAGAGGCAGGCAGATCTCTGTAAGTTGCAGGCCAACCTGATCTACAAAATGAGAAACCCTGTCTTGAAAAACCAAAAATTTTAACCAGGTGGTGGTGGTACATGCCTTTAATCCCAGCACTTGGGAGGCAGAGGCAGGCAGCTGTCAGAGTTCAAGGCCATCCTGGCTTACAGAGTGAGTTCCAGGACAGCCAGAGTTTCACTGAGGAACCCTATCTCAAAAAAACCAAAAACCAAATCAAAACCAAAACAACAATAAAAAACACCCAGCAAGTAAACTCCAAATTCTGCATCATCATGTCTGATGTCAAAGCACTCTTTGATCTCCAACCCCTTTCAGGTCTGTTAACTGCAGCACACTTCTCTCTCTAGGGCTGCTTCCACACCCAGTCTGCAGCTCTCCTTGTCAGGTATCCCACGGCTCTTGCATCTCCAACATCTTGGAGGTCTCCAACACAATTCCGGCTCCATCTTCACAGCTTCACATGCAATGGCTTCTCTGGGCCTCCATGCAGGGACACCCCTAACACACACCTGGCCTCAGTGGCTTTCCTTAGTCAAGGAGGAAGATCCCCTAACTTATTTCTTTTGTACTTGACTCTAAAATCAGAATCATGTGGCTGAAGCTGCCAACTTCTGCTGCTTGCTGGGGCTGGAACTGACCTCTAGGTCAGTTACATCTGTATCAGCTTTCTGTTGAGGATTTCTTCACTGCCTAAGCTTTCCTTTAATTCCTTTTCCCAAGTTGGAAGCTTAGCTGGGTGGGGTCCTGCCCTGAGGTCACTACTTCCTTTTATCCATTTAGCATCAGGCTTTTCTTAAAACTTTTGATCTCCATGGGCATTGGGCTTAGCTCCATTACATTTCCTGGTGAACTCTCTCCTCAAACTATATATTTTGTATTTTTTCCTAGCTCAGCTTGTTTATTTCCTTATAGATTTGCATAAGAGGACCACTAATAACCACTTGACACAGTCAACACTAGGCTGACTTGAAATCTCATCTGCCAAGGCCATCAACCCAAAACTCTTCAATTTAGCCTGGGGAAGATGTTTTGGACAAAGGTATAAAAGCAGTCACATTATTTGCCAAAATATCCAAAAATGGTCTCTAGGCTAGTTGATAATATTCTTCTCTTCTGAATCTCTTGATACAGGCTGTTATAATTTATATTGCTTTTAGCACCATTGTCCATACTCCTGCTAGGATGGCCCAGTAAGCATTCAACCACTTTTCTAGCTCAAAGTTCTAAAGTTTTCCATACTCCTACAACAAAATCATGGTCAGGCATGTAACAGTAATATTCTACTCCTGACACCAACTTCTGTCTTAGTCACTGTTCAGTTACTCTGAAGAGAAATCATGACCATGGTTTCCTTTTGCTTTTTTTCCCCATTTTTTTATTGAGAAAAGGAAAAAAAAAACAAGTTTCCACCTCCTCCCAGCATCCCATTTCCCTCCCCCTCCTCCCACCCTACTCCCCCTCCTCCCACCCTTCTCCCCCTCCCCCCACTCCTCTCCCCCTCCCTCTCCAGTAAAAAGAGCAGTCAGGGTTCCCTGCCCTGTGGTAAGTCCTAGGTCCTCCCTTCTCCGTCCATTCCTAGGAAGGTGAACATCTAAACAGGTTAGGCTCCCACAAAGCCAGCACATTACGTAGGTTCAAAACCCCGTGCCATTGTCCTTGGCTTCTCATCAGCCCTCATTGTTCGCCATGTTTAGAGTCCGGTTTTATCCCATGCTTTTTCAGTCACAGTCCAGCTGCCCTTGGTGAGCTCCCAATAGATCAGCTCCACTGTCTCAGTGGGTGGGTGCACCCCTCGTGGTCCCGACTTCTTTGCTCATGTTCTCCCTCCTTCTGCTCCTCATTGGGACCTTGGGAGCTCAGTCCAGTGCTCCAGTGTGGGTCTCTGTCTCTATCTCCATCCATCACCAGATGAAGGTTCTATGATGATATGCAAGATATTCGTCAGTATTGCTATAGGATAGGGTCATTTCAGGTTCCCTATCCTCATCTGCCCAAGGAACTAACTGGGGACCTCGGCTTGGGCATCTGTGAGCCACTCTAGGTTCAAGTCTCTTGCCAACCCTAAGGTGGCTCCCTTAACTAAGAATTGTGCTTCCGTGCTCCCCTATCTAACCTTCCTTTATCAAAATCCTCCTTTTTCCCCAAGTTCCCCATATACTCCCCTTTGCCCTTTTCTCTCCACATCTCCCCTTACCCCCATCCCACCTCACCCCCAAGATCTCAATTTTATCCCCGGCAATTTTGTCTACTTCCCATAGCCAAGAGGACAACTTTTCCCTTTGGTTCACCTTCTTACTTAGCTTCTTTGGAATCACCAATTGTAGACTCCGTGACCCTTGTTTATGGCTAGAAACCAATTATGAGTGAGTACATCCCATATTCATCTTTTTGGGTCTGGGTTACCTCACTCAGGATAGTGTTTTCTATTTCCATCCATTTGGATGCAAAATTCTAGAAGTCATTGTTTTTTACCGCAGCGTAGTACTCTAATGTGTAGATATTCCACAATTTCTTCATCCATTCTTCCATTGAAGAGCATCTAGATTGTTTCCAGGTTCTGGCTATTACAAATAATACTGCTATGAACATAGTTGAACAAATGCTTTTGTCATATGATAGGGCATCTCTTGGGTATATTCCCAGGAGTGGTATTGCTGGATCCAGGGTAGGTTGATCCCGAATTTCCTGAGAAACCGAAACACTGTTTTCCAAAGTGGTTGCACAAGATTGCATTCCCACCAGCAACGGATGAGGGTACCCGTTCCTCCACAGCCTCTCGAGCAAAGGCTATATTTGGAGTTTTTTATTTTAGCCATTCTGACAGGTGTAAGATGATATCTCAAAGTTGTTTTGATTTGCATTTCCCTGATTGCTAAGGAGGTTGAGCATGACCTTAAGTGTCTTTTGACCATTTGAACTTCCTCTGCTGAGAATTCTCTATTCAGTTCAGTGCCCCATTTTTTAATTGGGTTAATTAGCATTTTAAAGTCTAGTTTCCTGAGTTCTCTATATATTTCGGAGATCAGACCTTTGTCTGTTGCAGGGTTGGTGAAGATCTTCTCCCAGTGAGTAGGTTGCCTTTTTGTCTTGGTGACAGTGTCCTTTGCTTTACAGAAGCTTCTCAGTTTTAGTAGGTCCCATTTATTCAATGTTGCCCTTAAAGGCAGGGCTGTTGGGGTTACACATAGGAAGCGATCTCCTCTGCCCATCTCCTGTAGGGTACTTCCCACTTTCTCTTCTATCAGGTTCAAAGTGTTGTGACTGATAGTGAGGTCTTTAATCCATTTGGACTTGAGTTTTTTGCATGGTGATAGATATGGGTCTATTTTCATTCTTCTACAGGTTGACATCCAGTTATGCCAGCACCATTTGTTGAAGATGCTTTCTTTCTTCCATTGTATACTTTTGGCTCCTTTATCAAAAATGAGGTGTTCATAGGTTTGTGGGTCAAAATTTGGGTCTTCTATACGATTCCATTGGTCAACTTCTCTGTTTTTATGCCAGTACCACACTGTTTTCATCACTGTAGCTCTGTAATAGAGTTTGAAGTCAGGGATGGTAATGCCTCCAGACAATCCTTCATTGTATAGGATTGTTTTGGCTATCCTGGGATTTTTGTTTTACCATATAAAGTTGATTATTGTCCTCTCAAGATCTGTGAAGAATTTTGAAGGGACCTTGATGGGGATTGCATTGAATCTATAATTTGCCTTTGGTAGAATTGCCATTTTTACTATGTTGATCCTCCCCATCCAAGAGCAAGGGAGGTCCTTCCATTTTCTGGTATCCTCCTCAATTTCTTTCTTCAATGCCTTAAAGTTCCTGTCAAATAGATCTTTCACTTCCTTGGTTAGAGTTACCCCAAGATATTTTATGCTGTTTGTGCCTATCGTGAAAGGTGAAGCTTCACTGATTTCCCTCTCTGCTTCCATATCCTTTGTGTATAAGAGGGTGACTGATTTTTTGGAGTTTATCTTGTATCCTGCCACATTACTAAAGGTGTTTATCAGCTGTAAAAGTTCTTTGGTGGAGTTTTGGGGGTCGCTTATGTACACTATCATATCATCTGCAAATAACGAAAGTTTCACGTCTTCCTTTCCAATTCAAATTCCCTTGATCCCATTATGTTGTCTTATTGCTATTGCTAGAACTTCAAGCACTATATTGAAGAGGTATGGCGAGAGTGGACAGCCTTGTCGTGTTCCTGAGTTTAGTTGGATGGCTTTAAGTTTCTCTCCATTTAATTTGATGTTAGCTGTCGGCTTGCTGTATATAGCTTTTATTATATTTAGGTGTGACCCTTGTATCCCTAATCTCTCCAATACTTTTATCCTAAAAGGATGTTGTATTTTGTCAAATGCTTTTTCAGCATCTAATGAAATGATCATATGTTTTTTTTCTTTCAGATTATTTATATGATGGATTACATTGATAGATTTTCATATGTTGAACCAGCCCTGCATCCCTGGGGTGAAGCCTACTTGATCATAATGGATAATTTTTCTAATGTGTTCTTGGATACGGTTTGCCAGTATTTTGTTGAGGATTTTTGCATCGATGTTCCTGAGTGAGATTGGTCTATAATTTTCTTTCTTGGTTGAGTCTTTGTGCGGTTTTGGTATAAGGGTAACTGTAGCTTCATAAAAGGAATTTGGCAATGCCTCTTCTATTTCTATATTGTGAAATATATTAAGGAGTATGGGTATTAGTTCTTCTTGGAAGTTCTGGAAGAATTCCGCATTGAAGCCATCTGGTCCTGGGCTTTTTTTGGTAGGGAGGTTTTTGATATCCTCTTCTAATTCTTCGTGACTAACTGGTCTATTTAGGTTGTTCACCTGGTCCTGGTTTAACTCTGGTATATGGTATTTATCTAAAAAAGTGTCCATTTCCTTTACATTTTCCTAGATGTCCTTAACCTAGCTCTTTTTTCTTGTTTGTTTTTTTTTCCAAGACAGGGATTTTCCATAGCTTTGGCGCCTGTTCTGAAACTAGCTCTTGAAGCCCAGGCTGGCCTAGAACTCACAGAGATCTACCTGCCTCAGCCTCCTGAGTGCTGGATTAAAGTGTGTCTCACTATTGCCCAGCGATGTAATTACTTCTTAAACAGATCATTTTTCTTTTGGGAGAGCATATCGTTTGTTTGCTTTTCGACAGTGTCATTAGCTAGAATTCTATTCAAACCCAGTCCTAAAACCTTGATGTTGTACTTGAAAAGCAATGTCTGGCTAGTATTCAGTGTGCTAACAAGCACTCTTGAACTAGCAGCCACTAAAGCTGACCATGTCCATTAGTTCTAAACAAATTCTCTGAGCCACTAGTGCTGGGTGGCTGGTGAGCATCACCGAAATTTTTACATGTTCACTCGAGCATCCTGGAGGCAAGCGTGTGCCTCTGTCCCATGCTCCCTTCCAAATGATCTTGCACTTCCACACAATCCACCTGTCATCTCCTCCCTACGACCTAGTAGGAACGGGCAGCATGCTGATACACATTAAAGCTCATTCTGGAAGCATGCCCTAGGAACAAGATTTAACTCCATGCTACCTTTTCACACCCCCATCAGTCTCCCTCACGTCCACCTCGTTTGGGCCACACCCATCCTTTGTGAACTAAAACAGACAGCACCTACCTCAGCAAGTGGGCACAAGGGCCAGTGCAGTCAGTCAGGGCAGCAGTGTGTGGCTGGCACGCGTGTCCTCAGCTCCTTCCTGCAAGCGAGAGCTTGGACATTGTGCGTGAGGACCTGGGAGAATTGTGGAGCATGCGCGGACCTGTGCATTGACGCATTGACACATTGACGTCACACTTTTCTCTTGTACTCTCATTGTTTGGTCCATAGCAGTGCCGATATTCTAGACCTCGAGGTCAGTCATTCCCGGGACCCTAGTTCTCCTTGAAGTCCACAGTTGTAGTTATGGCCAAGAAGTTTTATTATGACCGTAAATGTTATAGTCCGAAAGATTATGAAGAGGAAATAGTTTGTGAGGACGGAGTTGTGGCCTCCACATCAGCTGCGGCCATGGAGGCAGATGGTGGCCATAGCCACCCCGATTCTTCTTTGGGGCTTGACTTGGAAACACTGAACACCTCAGAGGCTGGTGTGGCAAGGATTCGTCGGAGGCAACGGGGTCATCAAAACCACTTCCGTTTCACAAAGTGCCAGATCAGGGAAATGGAAAGATTCTTTCAAATATCCCAGTACCCAAATTTGGCTGCCAGGTATGTGGTTTGGCCCAAGAGCTCCCCAACATCCCTGGCCTCTGGCTCATGTTGAGGTGCCTTTTGTTCTTTGAGGCACTGTATTCCTTATCGTCCTTCTCCAAGTCACAGGGACCTTCTCCTTTGGTGGTGGGCACAGGGGGATGCCCCGTGTGGGGCCCGAGCTCAGTACCAACATGTAGTGCTGACATGAATCAAATGTCCATAGTCAACACGTCTCATTCAGAGTCATATTTTAATTTCTGTGAAATATAGATATTTGTGGGCCCAAACAACTTACTAGCATCAAGTTCAAGAGTACTAGGGGTTTCTAGTTTGTTGGGTGACCTCCTCACCAGTAGTGTGATCATCTTTTCAGGGACTGTGTACCTAGCCATCAACTCCTTTTGGTTTCTCTTTCCCCCACCCTAGTGCTGTCTTTTTGTTCTGTTTTTTGTTTTGTTTAGTTTTCTTTGTCTTTTTTGGTTGGGGGGGGGGCTTTGAGACATGTTTTTTCTGTAGATTTTGGAGCCTATCTTGGAACTACATTCTGTAGACCAGTCTGGTCTCAAACTCACAGTGATCTGCTGCCTTTGCATCCCAAGTGCTGGGATTGAAGGCATGTACCACCACCACCTGGCCCCTAGTACTGTTTTCAAATTAGCATTCTTTGCTCAGCAGAGACTTTGATATTTATTTTAATTTTTGATACTTTGTTAAAATTATTTGTCTCTATCATTTAGAAACTTTTGCAGGAGATGAATTCATTTCAAAAGTAAGACTGCCTCTGAGAATGAATGTTAATGCCAAGTGTGAGAAAGGACAGTGATATTTTAAAAGGCATAGAATTCATGTATGACGTTCTATTGCATGTAAAACCCTGCATGATAAACATCCATGGTTGTCTTTACACAGGGAAGCACTTGCAAGAGCTTTGAAAGTGCCTGAAGCAAAACTGAAGGTCAGTGAATCCAAACAAAGCAATTGGACAGACAATCTATAGCCTTCCTTAGGCATTAGCTAGCCTTGTCCTAGGCACTTTTCAATGAATCGATTTCATTTCCTTTTTTCCCTGTTTGAATGTTGGTTTTTTTGGCACAGGGTTTCTCTGTGTAACCCTTGCTGTCCTTGAACTCATGGTTCTTTTGCCTCCAACTCCACCCCCCAAGTGCTGAGATTACAGCACTTGACAAACTGAACTTTAAATCGATTTTAACCTTAAATGAAACAGCTCTACATAAAAGGCACATCAGCTCTAGGTGGACAACATTCATAGCACATGGTTTTCATTGTGATGCAATTTTGGACCCCCAGTTGGCCACACACTTAGCCTCCTATGGAAATACTCCTTGCCCTTTCATTCTTTAATTGTCCCCATCTTTCTATTTTGTGTCTGGAATATGAGGGCTAAAAATGCTACACTGTATAAAGAAAAAAATGATCATAACTTGGGACGATGGTAATTAATAGTCACAACCCTTAATGTTATTTTTTCTGGGATTCTGTGTTATGGCTAGCCAAACACATTGCTAAATAGTTATATTAGGGTTGAGAGGAGGCATGGACTGATAGGTATGGAAGAATAACACTTACAACACAGAGATTAATATTGTGCAGGGCAGGATTCTGGAAATCTCGCTGAAGCAGAGATAGTATTCTTCATCCTGATGCTGGAGAACTTTGTGTAACATGAAAGAATATGCTGGTCAGATTTCCATGGGTGGAAGTCCCCACCGAAGTGTATATACTGCGGGAAAAAGACAAAATCATGGCCCTGTTTGCAGAGGTTGACACACAGCCAGGGCTTGCTTTTGTGAGCTGAGTAGGAAGTTCCATGTTAGGTGCCTTAAAGTGATGTCTCTCTCTTGGCTCTGGGTGTGGAAGCCAATGCTAAAACAATCTTGTCTCCTTCTGATTTTAGGAGTGGTTCGCCAAACGGAGAGTGAAAGACAGGAAGGAAAAACGCGTACTGATAGAGACAACACCTCCTATTGAAGACATCATCATGCTGTGGGATACTGAGGAAGATTCTTCCTAGAATGGCATCATCCTTCGTTCAGGAGCCAAATGGCTAATTGGTGACCCATGTGCCCATTGCCAAGATTAAATAAATTGAACACTCATGTTAACAATAAACACATAATCTCCACATGCTTTCTGGTATTTTGTCGGATAGGATGTACACATTTCAGGAAATTCCATTTAAACAGAATGACAAAGTCTAGTTACATAGGTTAGCATTTAAAGTCATGCCAATACTTATTGTATTCTTAAAGGAATTAGATTTTTGCATACCTGATTATGGTTTTCCTTCCTCCCAGTTCCTCCCCACTTACCCTCCCATCTGGACACATTCCCCTTTCTGTCCCTCAGCTCAGGTAGGTGGAAGCTGCCCACAGGCCTTCCTGGACCTCCTGAAGACATTCATGGGCAGGAGAGTGTTACTGCGATGAGCAAATGTGTGGTGGAGAAATTGGAAAGAATGAATCAGAATGGTTCATGTGCTGTAGAAAGAGGCAGAACAGAAGGAGTGAAGGGGGTGAGGAGCAGGCTGCTGTGGGCAACCTGCTAACCATCCAGGGTCGAGGTGGTACCCAGACCCAGCCATTGTGCAATTGTGATATCGGGGACTGAGATGCTGCTGAAGGCCATGTCTGTGAGAGTGGCCAGGCTCTCTGTGTTGATGTCCATGACTCCTGCTATCACTGAAGGCCATGCATGTGCCTGGCATCTGGGCTACCACCTGGGGCCGTGTTGGTGTCCCTGGGTCATGCTGCTGCTGGAACCATACCAATCTGAGTAGCTGTGCTACCACCTAGTGTCATGGTGGCTTCCATGTGTTCCTGCTGCCGAGGACAATTCTGGGTCCATGTCAGAACTGCAGTCAGGGTCTGTGTTGAGGTCCATGTCCTGTGTTTTCACCAAAGGCCACAGGGATGCTCAGGACCTGTGCTATAATCTGGGACCTTGTTGGTGTGTAAGCTTCCAGAGCCATGCTGATCTGAGTAACATATGCTGCCACCCAGGGCCTTGGTGTCATACAGGTCCACGTAGCTACTTAGTGCCATGTGTGTATCCGTGTCCCTATGGCAGGCAGGGTCTGAGTTGATGTCCATGGCTCCTGTTAGCACCAAGGGCCATGAAGTTGTCTGGGGTCTGGTCTGCCACCTGAGGCCATGAGGGTTTCCCAGGGTGAAGTTGCTGCCAGCCACTGATCTGAGTGACCTGTGTCACCACCTGGGGCTCTGGTGATATCAAGGCCTAAGCTACCGCCCAGGGATATCTTTGGGTCCGTGGTCCTACAGCAGCCAGGGTCTGAGTCAATGCCCATGGCTTCTCTTGCCACCAAGGGTCATGCTGATGCCTAGGGTCTGGTTAGCTATCTCAAACCATGTTGGCGTCTGAGAGCCCTGCTGATGCTCGGGCCATACTGATGTGAGTGACCTGAGCTGTCACAAGTGCCATGGTGACATCTGAGCCAGAGACGATGCAGAAGGCCATGTCTGGATCCATGGCCCTGCTGCATCTGGGCTCTGTCATGATTTCTTTGGTCTATGTTATCATAGAAGGTCATGCATGATGAAAGCCAAGGGCCATGCTGAGCCCGGCCTGCCCTTCACTAGCCCTGGCAAACTTGACCCTGAATCTTGCTGTGGCAAGGGAGCTGACCCTGACACTCATAGGCAAGCTGGTCCCAATGGTCCAGACATGGAGGGCTGGTTTCTGCACTCAGGGCTCCACCCCTGACCACAGGCATGCAACAGCTGACCCTGATGGAATGGGTGTAGGAGAGCTGGCTCCAAGGATCACCTGCGGGGGCAGCTCCAGGTTCCAGGACCAACCAGGTCGCCTACCACCCTGGACCAAATCAGGGCTTTGAATTGCCCACCCTAGCATCTTCCCATCTGGGACCTGCTGGCAATTGTAAAGGGACTGGTTCTGAAGGATCTCCACGACCTGGGGCAGCCGCGGGATATTGCAGAGGAGTTTCAGTGAGGGTCCAGATACCAGAGACCTTTAATCATATCAATAACTAATCACAATGAACGTTTTTGGGCGGGTCTGATTGGACAAAAAGGTTTCCTGCATGACACACCAGGGCTCCCAAGGCCACTAAAATAATTGGAGTGGCAGGAAAGTCAGAGGAGTGGTGCTAGGTTTCTTGTTTGTTTGTTTGGTTCATTGGTTGGTTTGGTATTTTTTTTTTATCTTTTCCGGTAGGACACCACACAGGTAAAGGGAGGATATAGAGCGACTTGGAAATGAGCAGAATTGGGATGCATGTCGTGAAATTCCCAAAGAATCAATAAAGTATTGCATATATTACATTTTATATGTATAATGTATACAAACATACAGGCGTCTTAGGAGTAATAATAAAAAAATATAATGAATAAAATAGAAGCTACCGTGTTAAAATTGAACAAAAAGTTGTGGGTCTGGGATCACTCAGAGATTCACTGTGACCATGAATAAATTTTAATAAGAAAAGGGTTTATCAAATAAATACTACTGCTGTATGCTCATGACCTCAGGAGAGCCCTCCCTAGTTGTAGTCCCTGGACAGAGTATCCAAGGCTTATAGAGTCAAACCACAGGATTACAATGTATTCTACTGTATGTAGGTGGGATCTAATTGTAACTGTTTGTCTTGCAGTTGCAGAATCTTAGAGAGTTAAATTAAACCAATAACTTAGTTTCTTGACTGTTCTGCTTTGCCTTCCTTCCCCTGTCATAAAATCAGGTGGATCACCTAACACCTGATGGAGAGGAGTGTTTGTTCGTTTTCTAAGCATGCTTAGGTCTAGAGCCATAAGCCAACTCCAGATCCGGCTCATCAGTAAAGTAGACCAGCATAAAACAATATTCCAGTATTATGAATATCTTAACAATATTCAGATCCCTGTAAAATGGAATCCAGTACCCAGGGAGAAATCTGGTTATCAAATATCAAAGCAGCCAGGGCAGGCAGGTGGGGCAGCATCCGCTGTGGCAGTAGCCTCAGGGATAGTCCTCCCTTGCTGGATCCGCCCTTCATCTCCCCCATCACCAGGTAGGCCCTGGGTTCCCCCAAAGTGCCTCACTTCTGCAGGCACCTAGTGGTCAATCTACAACTGCTGTGGACCACTGGTTTTCTAATTTGATTTCCCTACATGCAGACATCCAATTTGACCAACACCATTTGTTGAAGAGGCTATCTTTTATCCATACTGTATTTCTGGCCTCTTGATCAAAAATAATAGGGACAACCTTCAAAATAGCATGCCTGTGCACGGCAACTTTAAGGTGGTGGCGGCAGGTAACAGCAGTCAGTAAGTCCTGGGCTGTCATCAATCAGGTCCTGGTTCTCTTCTCAGGAGGACATAATTGTACTAGGTGTGCATGATGACCCTGGGGACTAGTATTTGAAGAGAACAGCAGGTGCGCTTACAAAGTCCTCAAGAGACCTATTTGTGGGGAGGGGACAACATGGCTGAGCCAGCCCTGAAGGCATGAGTGTGGTAGAGCGGGTTCTACTCTCCTGTCATGTAGCACACGAGAGAAGGAGAGATGCCCCCTTGCCCCTTCCCTCTCACTACCTTCTACAGGTGGGAGTGCTGGCCCTGGTGTCCTGAGACTGTGACACCTGGCCCTGCCCCTCTCTATGTGCAGCATTTGGGAATGTGGGCCCTGCATGTCACCTAGGCAGTACAGTAGAGTTGTTCTTCTCAGGCCAGGTGCAGGTGAGCTGGCCCTGAGGTCACAAATGACAGCTGAACACTCCCATCTGCCATGTGATGGAGTGGACAAGGAAAAGATGCTCTTCTTCCTCCTCACCCCTCGCCACTGAGTTGGTCCACCCCATCATCCACACTCTCTACGATCTGCAGGAGCGTGTAAAGCGGTCAGACCTGCAGATCCCAAAGCTGCAGGATCTCCACAACACAGGATAATGATAGGATATCCAATAGGAGTCCTAGTGAGGTCCCATCATCAGTGGTGGAGCACAAAGCAGAGGCCTCAAACCAGACAAATGATTCGTTGCAATGAACACTCACGAGTCAAGATGTGTGGTCCAAAGGGTATACTGTGTGACTCACTGTCACACAGCAGCTTCCATGAGGAGATTAGAGGGCAGGGAGGTTGCAAGGGCAGAGGGCAGAGACAAAAGGGGAAGGAAGATTTAATGGTATTGGGATGCATATTGTGAATTCTACAAAAAAATCAATTAAAAAGTTTTTAAAAATGTAATCTCAATAATATTTCCGTTGTGCAAATCTCTCTAATTTGTCCAAAAGGTCTCCTGTCTCTGTTTCAGTGTCTGAAGTGCGACCTGAAAGAGATTTTAAAGGTGACAACATATATGAAATGCTCTGAGACTAAGGTTTCCTTTTAAACTGGAATTTTTATTCTGTTGAAGGCTTGTTTCTCTTTGCCCATTAGGAAGAACCAGAAGTGTTCTATTAAAGAGGTTTATCCTTTCCTCGTTCCTGAGTGTTTAGAGTGGATTTTCACATGTCCAGGGGAGAGGTAGGGCACTTCATGTGCTACAAGAACCTTATAAACTAGACTTCACGTTTTTCAATTGTAATGTCTTTATCTCTTACAATATCTGTGACTTACATACTTCCCTGAATCTGGGACATCTTTCTTTCCACTTCAGGAACTAAGTACAAAGGACATTTATTCTTCATTCTCTTTGCAATATATATCTCCTTTAACATCTGAGACCCCTCTCCCTCAGCAGAACATTGTTTTGTCCTGCTTACTCAAATCTATTGGCCAAGTCTCTCACTTCATGTTTAGACATAGCTGACTGCCTGCCAGGGGTAGAAACCTCGGGTCCTTCTAGCGTGTTTTCTGTGCACATGTACTGAACATGCACATAGCATTCAATTTTTCCAAATCCTCAATTCCCAGGAAACTTGCCCCTCACCTTTTTATTTCCCAGGCTTTGGGGTCTGTTTTCTATTGTCCATATCTACTGAATTCCTTGCCTGCCTCCGGCAGGTGTGGGCAATATGTGTCTGTAAAACCTCTCCCAAGAAGCCTGCTCTGGAGAACATAACACCAGCCTGGAGGGAAAGAAACAAAGCTCAGCCCTTGAGCAGATCTCCAAGAAGCCATCAAAAGTCAAAATGAAGGATCTTTGATTTAGAAAGCAAGGCTTCTAGTAGTGGTGGCACACTTTCTCTATTCATTTCCCTGGTGGTGGGGATCTAGTTGGCTCCATTGAAATTTCACTGGGAAACATGCCTGTGCCACCCTGAAAGAGGCTATTGAGTTCCTTAGCCTACCAGTGGTCTATTAGTATAACAATGAAGGGGGAAGAACAGTCTGTGTTGAAGTTGTGAACAAGAGTCAGATTTACAGGACTCTTTGTGTAATGCTGCTTCTGTTGTTGATTGTATCTCATCAAACCACTTAAAATCAGGTCTGTCAGTCCAGGATACAATCTGGATCATAAATGAAAAAAATTCCTGAGAGAAAAAAGAAGGTTAATGAGAATACACACACACACACACACACACACACACACACACACACACACACACATATATATATATATATATATATATATATATATATATATATATGAGATGACCTTCAAAATAGTGTAAAATAATCATTGGGCGCCCTCTTCTGGATCTGATGACTTTGTAACAAACAGTACTTCAAAGGAGATTGATGCACTCCTACAGGGGATGGAGTTTTAATAGGTGTCCCATTGTGCATCTGCATGGTGATGCTGCCTCTGTATCACCTAGTGAGTTTGGAGATAAATTGGACTTTTACCCAGACCAGTTGGATTGCATAGATAAATGGGATAGTGGGAGGAAATTGCATTTCTTCGACCGTTTATATGCCCCAACACAGGAGACTATAACCCCCTATCCTTGTCACCTAGACAACTGGAAAATACATGACTTTCCCTGATTTAGGAAACCTATTAGTTTCATTGTATGGTTCTCTGTGTGGAATGAGATGCTGCTATCACTATACCACTATAATATTTAATTATTTTTATTTTTTTAGATTTATTTATTTATTAAAGATTTCTGTCTCTTCCCCACCACTGCTTCCCATTTCCCTCCCCTCCCACAATCAAGTCCTCCTCCCTCCCAAAGAGCAATCAGGGTTCCCTGCCCTGTGGGAAGTCCAAGGACCACAAAACTCCATCCAGGTCTAGTAAGGTGAGCATCCAAACTGCCTAGGCTCCCACAAAGCCAGTGCATGCAGTAGGATCAAAAACACATTGCCATTGATCTTGAATTCTCAGTAGTCCTAGATGCCTTTCAATGGAAGAATGGATGAAGAAAGTATGGAATATATTCATATTAGAGTACTACTCAGTAGTAAAAAACAAGGGCTTTGTAAATTTGGCATACAAATGGATGGAAATAGAAAACACTATCCTGAGTGAGGTAAGCCAGACCCAAAAAGAGGAACATGGGATGTACTCACTCATATTTGGTTTCTAGCCATAAGCAAAGGACATTGAGCCTATAATTAGTGATCCTAGAGAAGCTAAATAAGGAGAACCCAAAGAAAAAGATATAGGCATCCTCACTATACTATTTATATGCTCCCCACTTGCTTGTGACTCTAAGGCATGATAGGAAATGTAATGAATTCATTCATCTGATGACGAATACAGAGAGCCATTTCATGTTAGCTTCTTGTGGCATAAAATATCAACAGTATGGCTGCAGTTAAGGAAGTTAATGTGTGCCAGGCACTGTTGACACACACCTTTAATCCTAGCACTTGGGATCCTAGCACTTGGGAGGCAGAGCTAAAAGAATCTCTGTGAATTTGAGGCCAGCCTTGTCTAGAGAGAGAATTCAAAGACATTTAGGGCTACATGGAGAAACCCTGTATAAAAAAAAGCAAACATAGATAGATAGATAGATAGATAGATAGATAGATAGATAGATAGAATATAAAAGGAAGACAATGTGCTCTATGAAATTACTTCTCCTTACCTTGCCTCTATATTGCCCGTGCAACAAGACTTTAGGTATTTGCAAGCTTACTGTTGATTTGGGCACCAACAGTATATGATATTTTGTCTGTCAGAGGCCATTGCTCAAAGGAAGGAAATTTAGCATGTAGCAATTGATGTAGCAAATGCATATCTCTTCACTCAGATGATGTTCAGCTTACATTATGTGGCATGGATTATAAAATGATTTGGTGTTTGAATGAGACACCCCCACAGTCACAGGCATGATGGGGAACCCTGTTAGCCAACCATCTTTAAGAGGTGGGTCTTAGTTAAGGCATAGCATATCATAGAGCTATCAACAAGGTTATTCAAACTATGGGCCCTCTACAATCTGGAATTCCTCTAAATTCTCTATTACCAAGCCTGTCACATCTTGCCAAGATAGGGTAAGATGGTTCTAAAATTTTTCCTGCCTCTCAAAATTCTCTGCCTGTTACACTAGACCTTAGCCAAAGTTGGTTGCTTTCAGTGTTACAAATGAGACTTTGGGTGATTGCTCAGGTAGCTAATTGTCTCTATCATATGTTGCTTGCTTTGGAAGCTGCTTGATTGCACTTCATGCATGCTCAAGTAATATTATCTCCCTTCTCAGGCCTTTGATGGGTTTGATAGATTAGATAGTCGCAGTTACCTTCCACTTATGATTTAGCCAAGCTTATTTCTGATGAAAGATTTAGACTCATTGAAATAAATTTTATTGAAACATTTGTCATGTTTTCTTTGCTTAATATTTGTTGTAATAAGAGCGGCAGGCTGCTTCCCGCCATCTGGCTAGCTTCATCCAAAATGATTACATGGAAACTGTATTCTTTTAAACATTGCTTGGCACATTAGCTCTAGCCTCTTATTGGCTATCTCTTACATATTGATCTAGCCCATTTCTAATAATCTGTGTAGCCCACGAGGTGGCTTACCAGGAAAGATCTTAACCTGCGTCTGCCAGGAGTGGGAGAATCATGGCGACCCCTTGACTCAGCTTCTTTCTCCCTGCATTCTGTTCTGTTTTCTCCGCCTACCTAAGGGTTGGCCTATCAAATGGGCCTAGGCAATTTCTTTATTAATTAACCAATGAAAGCAACAGATTAGAAAGAAATCACTCCCAAATCATTTCCCCTTTTTCTGTTTAAATAAAAAAGAAGGCATTCCTTTTAACATAGTAAAATTACATATAGCAAAACAGTTATTAAGCAAGAATTACAGTTACAATATTTATATCTATTTTAACTTTTATCATAACTAAGGAAAACTATAGCTATCTATTCATTTTTCAACTCCTTCAAAGATTCCAGAAGGATATAATATTACCTAAGCAAATAAGAAATAAATGACAGAGACATCTCACTGCCTGGACAGTCTCCCAAAGTTCCTCTGTATTGTTGGGGCATTCATCTTTGGCGTACAGGCCCATAGAATCCAGCAGACACCTCCACGAAGCAGGAAATTCCAAAGACAGTTCGGTCACTTTTTTTCTGTATCCTGCAGAATGTCTCACAGACTCTTTGATGAATCAGGAACCCCGAAAGACCATCTCACATTTAGTCAAGTTCAACAGTCCTCTCTCTGCGGGTTTTTTATGTCCAGTTTATGTAACAGTCTGTGCAAGAGCAGTTTCTTGCCCAATGGCCAACCAACTCCATAAGGAGCCACTTTGATGCCCATCTTCCTTTTGAAGTAGATTGGTGCTGCCAGGAACAGATGTTTCTCATTGTCATGAAACGCCCTAAGTTTATAAAATATTTTAAATGCCATATTCTGCAGTCATTGAAAGATATGAAGAATGCCTATCTAATTGAAGTACATCTCTATATATCTAGAAAATCTAACTCACATGACTACAAGCTTTACTATTATCAATGATTATCCATTAACAGCCTATAATTCCTAATTATACATTACATTTTAAAAATGAACTATACAATCACAATACCTTAATCAATATCAGAAATGCATATACATATAACAAAATTGACCTTAAAGTCCATACCAATGCAAATTATTCATACCTATATCCTATCCCAATAATTGGGAACATGGGTGAAGTTTTTTCTCCCCAAACTGCTTTCTGCTGAATGGGGGCATCGTTAATTAGGTCTTTCACGGTATAATCTGTGTGCTAGTTTTACATTGAAACTGTATTCTTTTAAACATTACTTGGTCCTTAGCACTAGACTCTTATTGGCTAGCTCTTACATATTGATCTAGCCCATTTCTAATAATCTATGTAGCCCACGGACTGGCTTACCAAAAAAGATCTTAACCTGTGTCTGCCTGGAGTGGGAGAATCATGGCGACCCTTTGACTCAGTTTCTTTCTCCCCACATTCTGTCCTGTTTTCTCCACCTACCTAAGGGTTGGCCTATCAAATAGGCCTAGACAGTTTCTTTATTAATTAACCAATAAAAGCAACAGATTAAAAAGAAATCACTCCCACATCAAATATTGCTTATGTTGTTTGTTATTTTATACTTGATATCTGTTCCTCTTGTATGTAGTTTTGAATTGGGTTTGGATCACTCTTATTTATACAAAAGGGGGAGATGATGGGGAATCTTGTTAGCCAAACATCTTTAAGGTGAGTGTTAGTTAAGGTTTGGCCTTGATGGGACCCAGGGTAAATGGTGGGCACCTCCCTGTGCTCTCTCTCTAGTCCTTTTTCCATGAGACATTGCTGTCCTTGGATTTCTCATTTCTTGTTTTGTGAGTTTTCCCCTTATAATAAATGAAATATAATTGTTTTTGCTTAGCTGGCCTGGTTAACCCTACACAGGTTCTTCAACTGAAGGAGCTACCTGAGGAGGTTTAGTGAAGGGTGACCCTGTTGAAGGAAATATGTCACTGCGGACAGGCTTTGAAGCTGCATAACAGCACACCATTCCCAATGTATGCTCTCTGTTGCTTCCTTATGGATCAAGAATCCTCAGCGTCCTGCCCCTGCTGCAATGCCTCTTGACATGAAGGACATGAAGGACTCTTATCCCTCTCAAAACATAAGCTCAAATGAATTCATTCTTCTATAAGTAGCCGTGGTCATGGTATTTTGTCACAGCATAAAAAAAATGTAACTGACACATGTACCTTTAATGCCCTTGTTTAAATGACCTGGCTATCTGAGATCACAATGCTCAACAAGGTTGTTTCTTCAGATATGTCAGAGAAATAAGGACTTATACAAAACAAACAAAACCAGAGGGAACTCGTCACACAAGGTCTGTCCAGTCTGTCTCACAACCACAGCTAAAGGGAGTTCTGCTGCCTATTTTCATGTCAACAGAAGCTAGAGTCACCTGGGAAGAGGGAACCATAATAAAGAAAATGCCCCCATAAGACTGACTTATAGGTAAGCGTGGAGCATTTTCTTAAGTATTGATTGTCACAAAGTGCCCGGTTCACTGTGGGTGGTGCCACCCCTGAGCAGGTAGGACTGAAGTGTAGAAAAAGCAAGTTTTGCAAGCCATGGGGAGGAAGTTACTAAGCGGTGAGTGCAGAAGGAATGGGGAAAGCAGCGAAGAAGAGCAGTGGAGTCGTAAGTAGATCAGAAGCAACTTCAGCAGCAGAGAGGACGAGATGCAGAAAACTGAGCAGAGGCCAGGAGTGTGTGAAGAGGACAGCCACAGCTCCTTTCAGCTTATGTAGGCAGAAATCAACCCTGCACCTCTGGTGCCATGTGCTCAGACACCAATATGGTGAGCAAGTACAGGGTGGGGAAATGGACAAGGGCAGGCAGAATGGTCCAAGGACTAGGATAAGGTGGATCTGAAGAGTCAAGGGCAGTGACAAACGGGCTGACCTGAATGGCCCCATTGCCTCCTGGGTCCAAGGCAATGGTTGTCTGGGCTTGGGCTGTTTCCAGGGGCAATATCTTGGTCAAGGCCATAACAAAGCTGACCTCAACTTGTGAAAACATTATGGTTGTTTTAAGGACCCCAGGTGTTGTTATACCATGGCTGGTGATAAAGGACTATCCTTTTCTGAAAGGAGAGGAAGGGGGAGTTTGAGGGGAGGGACTGGGAGAAGAGGAGGGACAAAGAAGAAAATGTAGTCAGGCTGGGAAAATATAATTAATTGTTATAAAAGAAAAAGAACCCCTAGGCTGCCAGGGGAGATCATTTAGTGTTTAGAAGGACCCAATGTCAATCCTGAAGATGAGATTCCAACCCCTGCTCCTCACATGAGGGAAGGAGAGAACAGACTCCCAGATTTCCCTCTTCATCCACATGTTCAGGTGTGTCATGCTCACACAATAGTTAAAGTAAGTACAGTTCTAATAAGGAACTGTAGTTGAGAAACAGGAATTGACTTTATATGTGTTTTTCCAGGGCTTCTCAACCTTCCTAAGACTGTGACCCTTTATAATATAGTTCTTCATGTTGTGACCCCCAACATAAAATTACTCCATTTCTGCTTTATAACTGTCATTTTATTCCATTTTCAATTGTTATGCCAATATCTGTATTTTTCAATGGTCTTCCACAGTCAACCTCTGTGCAAAAGCTTTTGGTCCCCGAAGGAGTCGTAGCCCACAGTTTGAGAACAGCAGCTGTCGGCCTCTCTAATATCAGCATCCTCATCCTCACTGCTCTGGTCCAGTATGACAGTACTGAGAAGAAACAGAAAAGGCAGCTAGGTGGAGGAAGATTTTTCTGTCTCTGCTGCTAGCTCCTGAATCACAACACTGAGAATTATTATTAATTATGAAACCCCAGCCAATAGCTTAGGCTTATTTCTAACTAGCGCTTACAACTTAAATTAACCCAGTCCTTTTAATCTTCCTTTTTGATGTGGCTCACTTGCCTGTGCATTGTAGTGCCCATGATGCCTCTAATATTCATCTGCCTGGTGACTTCCAATGTCTCTGCCCTTCTTCTTCTAGCATTCTCTCTACCCTGAAAAGCCTGCCTAGAGACTGGTCACTTAGATTTTTATTAAACCTATGAAAGTGACACGTGTCCACAGTGTATAGGAATGTTCCACAACAGGCAGGTGATGTCATAAAGAAATCCTGAAGTTTCTTAATGCGTGGTAGTAGAGAACAGGCCCACATAATAGTCCATGGACTTTGAGGGGAGGGAATATTTTGGAGGAGAACAAAAAACTACACCAAAGTAAATGAATCATCAATGGTCCTTGAGCAATTGTCCTGGATTTCATGTGGCAGTTTGCACATCTTTGTAAATGATAGTATGGACTGGAGAGAAGGCTCAGTGGTTAATGGCACTGAGAGGTAGGTGCTGTCTGTTTTAACTCACAAAGGATGGGTGTGGCCCAAACGAGGTGGACCTGAGGGAGACTGATGGGGATCAACCTACCCCTGGATCCAGCAATACCACTCTTGGGAATATACCCAAGAGAGGCCCTATCATACAACAAAAGTATATGCTCAACTATGTTCATGGCAGCATTGTTTGTAATAGCCAGAACCTGGAAACAACCTAGATGCCCTTCAACGGAAGAATGGATGAAGAAAGTATGGAATATATACATATTAGAGTATTACTCAGCAGTAAAAAACAAGGACTTCTTGAATTTTGCATACAAATGGATGGAAATAGAAAACACTATCCTGAGTGAGGTAAGCCAGACCCAAAAAGAGGAACATCGGATGTACTCACTCATATTTGGTTTCTAGCCATAAATAAAGGACATTGAGCTTATAATTCATGTTCCTAGAGAAGCTAAATAAGAAGGTGAATCCAAAATCAAACACATAGGCATCCTCAGGAATATTAACCTTCATCAGGCGATGAAAGGAGACAGAGACAGAGACCCACACGGGAGCACCGGACAGAAATCTCAAGGTCCAAATCAGGAGCAGAAGGAGACGGAGCACGAGCAAGGAACTCAGGACCACGAGGGGTGCACCCACACACTAAGACAATGGGGATGTTCTATTGGGATCTAACCAAGGCCAGCTGGCCTAGGTCTGAAAAAGCATGGGATAAATCCGGACTACCTGAACATAGCGGACAATGAGGAATACTGAGAATTCAAGAACAATTGCAGTGGGTTTTTGATACTACTGAACGTACTGGCTTTGTGGGAGCCTAGGCAGTTTGAATGCTCACCTTACTCGACCTGGATAGAGGTGGGCAGTCCTTGGGCTTCCCACAGGTCAGGGAACCCTGATTGCTCTTCGAGCAGATGAGGGAGGGGGACATGATCGGGGGAGGGGGAGGGAAATGGGAAGCGGTTGTGGGGACGAGGCAGAAATCCTTAATAAATAAATAAATTTAAAAAAAAAGAAATGTAGCATGGAGTTAAATCTTGTTCCTAGGGCATGCTTCCAGAATGAGCTTTAATGTGTATCAGCATGCTGCCCGTTCCTTCTAGGTCGTAGGGAGGAGATGACGGGTGGATTGTGTGGAAGTGCAAGATCATTTGGAATGGAGCATGGGACAGAGGCACACGCTTGCCTCCAGGATGCTCGAGTGAACATGTAAAAATTTCGGTGATGCTCACCAGCCACCCAGCACTAGTGGCTCAGAGAATGGGTTTAGAACTAAGTGGACATGGTCAGCTTTAGTTGCTGCTAGTTCAAGAGTGCTTGTTAGCACACTGAATGCTAGCCAGACATTGCTTTTCAAGTACAACATCAAGGTTTTAGGACTGGGTTTGAATAGAATTCTAGCTAATGACACTGTCGAAAAGCAAACAAACGATATGCTCTCCCAAAAGAAAAATGATCTGTTTAAGAAGTAATTACATCACTGGGCAATAGTGAGACACACTTTAATCCAGCACTCAGGAGGCTGAGGCAGGTAGATCTCTGTGAGTTCTAGGCCAGCCTGGGCTTCAAGAGCTAGTTTCAGAACAGGCGCCAAAGCTATGGAAAATCCCTGTCTTGAAAAAAATAACAAACAAGAAAAAGACCTAGATTAAGGACATCTAGGAAAATGTAAAGGAAATGGTCACTTTTTTAGATAAATACCATATACCAGAGTTAAACCAGGACCAGGTGAACAACCTAAATAGACCAGTTAGTCACGAAGAATTAGAAGAGGATATCAAAAACCTCCCTACCAAAAAAAGCCCAGGACCAGATAGCTTCCATGTGGAATTCTTCCAGAACTTCCAAGAAGAACTAATACCCATACTCCTTAATGTATTTCACAATATAGAAACAGAAGAGGCATTGCCAAATTCCTTTTATGAAGCTACAGTTACCCTTATACCAAAACTGCTCAAAGACTCAACCAAGAAAGAAAATTATAGACCAATCTCACACAGGAACATCAATGCAAAAATCCTCAACAAAATACTGGCAAACCGTATCCAAGAACACATTAGAAATATTATCCATTATGATCAAGTAGGCTTCATCCCAGGGATGCAAGGCTGGTTCAACATATGCAAATCTATTAATGTAATCCATCATATAAATAATCTGAAAGAAAAAAAACATATGATCATTTCATTAGATGCTGAAAAAGCATTTGACAAAATTCAACATCCATTTATGATAAAAGTATTGGAGAGATTAGAGATACAAGGGTCATACCTAAATATAATAAAAGCTATATACAGCAAGCCGACAGCTAACATCAAATTAAATGGAGGGAAACTTAAAGCCATCCCACTAAACTCAGGAACACGACAAGGCTGTCCACTCTCGCCATACCTCTTCAATATAGTGCTTGAAGTTCTAGCAATAGCAATAAGACAACATAAGGGGATCAAGGGGATTCGAATTGGAAAGGAAGAAGTGAAACTTTCGTTTTTGGCAGATGATATGATAGTGTACATAAGCGACCCCCAAAACTCCACCAAAGAACTTTTACAGATGATAAACACCTTTAGTAATGTGGCAGGATACAAGATAAAATCCAAAAAATCAGTTGCCCTCTTATACGCAAAGGATATGGAAGCAGAGAGGGAAATCAGAGAAGCTTCACCTTTCACGATCGCCACAAACAGAATAAAATATCTTGGGGTAACTCTAACCAAGGAAGTGAAAGATCTATTTGACAAGAACTTTAAGGCATTGAAGAAAGAAACTGAGGAGGACACCAGAAAATGGAAAGACCTCCCTTGCTCTTGGATTGGGAGGATCAACATAGTAAAAATGGCAATTCTACCAAAGGCAATTTTTAGATTCAATGCAATCCCCATCAGGGTCCCATCAAAATTCTTCACAGATCTTGAGAGGACAATAATCAACTTTATATGGAAAAACAAAAAAACAAGGATAGCCAAAACAATCCTATACAATAAAGGATTGTCTGGAGGCATTACCATCCCTGACTTCAAACTCTATTACAGAGCTACAGTGATGAAAACAGTGTGGTACTGGCATAAAAACAGAGAAGTCGACCAATGGAATCGTATAGAAGACCCGAATTTTAACCCACAAACCTATGAACACCTCATTTTTGATAAAGGAGCCAAAAGTAGACAATGGAAGAAAGAAAGCATCTTTAACATATGGTGCTGGCACAACTGAATGTCAACCTGTAGAAGAATGAAAATAGACCCATATCTATCACCATGCACAAAACTCAAGTCCAAATGGATTAAAGACCTCACTATCAGTCACAACACATTGAACCTGATAGAAGAGAAAGTGGGAAGTACCCTACAGGAGATGGGCAGAGGAGATCGCTTCCTATGTGTAACCACAACAGCCCAGACTTTAAGGGCAACATTGAATAAATGGGACCTACTAAAACTGAGAAGCTTCTGTAAAGCAAAGGACACTGTCACCAAGACAAAAAGGCAAACTACTCACTGGGAGAAGATCTTCACCAACCCCGCAACAGACAAAGGTCTGATCTCCAAAAAATATAGAGAACTCAAGAAACTAGACTTTAAAATGCTAATTAACCCAATTAAAAAATGGGGCACTGAACTGAACAGAGAATTCTCAGCAGAGGAAGTTCAAATGGCCAAAAGACACTTAAGGTCATGCTCAACCTCCTTAGCGATCAGGGAAATACAAATCAAAACAACTTTGAGATATCATCTTACACCTGTCCGAATGGCTAAAATAAAAAACTCCAATGATAGCCTTTGCTCGAGAGGCTGTAGAGGAAGGGGTACCCTAATCCATTGCTGGTGGGAATGCAATCTTGTGCAACCAATTTGGAAAACAGTGTTTCGGTTTCTCAGGAAATTCGGCATCAACCTACCCCTGGACCCAAAAATACCACTCCTGGGAATATACCCAAGAGATGCCCGATCATATGACAAGAGCATTTGTTCAACTATGTTCATAGCAGTATTATTTGTAATAGCCAGAACCTGGAAACAACCTAGATGCCCTTCAATGGAAGAATGGATGAAGAAAGTATGGAATATATACACACTAGTGTACTATGCTGCGGTAAAAAACAATGACTTCTCAAATTTTGCATGCAAATGGATGGAAATAGAAAACACTATCATGAGTGAGGTAACCCAGACCCAAAAAGATGAATATGGGATGTACTCACTCATAATTGGTTTCTAGCCATAAACAAGGGTCACGGAGTCTACAATTGGTGATCCAAAAGAAGCTAATTAAGAAGGTGAACCAAAGGAAAAACATAGAGTTGTCCTCTTGGCTATGGGAAGTAGACAAAATGGCCGGGGAGAAAATTGAGATCTTGGGGGTGGAGTGGGATGGTGGTAAGGGGAGATGGGGAGAGTAAAGGGAGAAGGGGAGAATGGGGGGAACTTGGGGAAAAAGGAGGATTGGGATAAAGGAAGGTTGGATAGGGGAGCACGGAAGCACAATTCTTAGTTAAGGGATCCACCTTAGAGTTGGCAAGAGACTTGAACCTAGAGTGGCTCCCAGATGCCCAAGCCAAGGTCCCCAGTTAGTTCTTTGGGCAGCTGAGGATAGGGAACCTGAAATGACCCTATCCTATAGCAATACTGACGAATATCTTGCATATCATCATAGAACCTTTATCTGGTGATGGATGGAGATAGAGACAGAGACCCACACTGGAGCACTTTACTAAGCTCCCAAGGTCCCAATGAGGAGCAGAAGGAGGGAGAACATGAGCAAAGAAGTCGGGACCACGAGGGATGCACCCACCCACTGAGACAGTGGAGCTGATCTATTGGGAGCTCACCAAGGCCAGCTGGACTGTGACTGAAAAAGCATGGGATAAAACTGGACTGTCTGAGCATGGTGAACAATGAGGGCTGATGAGAAGCCAAGGACAATGGCACAGGGTTTTGAACCTACGTAATGTGCTGGCTTTGTGGGAGCCTAGCCAGTTTGGATATTCACCTCCTAGAAATGGATGGAGAGGGGAGGACCTAGAACTTACCACAGGACAGGAAACCCTGACTGCTCTTTGGACTGGAGAGGGAGGGGGAAAGGAGTGGGGGGAGGGGGAGAAGGGTGGGAGGAGGGGGAGGGAAATGGGAGACTGGGAGGAAGTGGAAACTTGTTGTTTTTTTTTTCTCCTTTTCTCAATAAAAAATGGAAAAAAAAGGATTTAAGCCTCCTCCCCGCCACCACCTCCCATTTCCCTCCCCCTCCCCCGATCAAGTCCCAGTCCCTCATCTGCTGGAAGAGCAATCAGGGTTCCCTGACCTGTGGGAAGTCCAAGGACCGCCCACCTCTATCCAGGTCGAGTAAGGTGAGCATCCAAACTGCCTAGGCTCCCCCAAAGTAAGTACGTGCAGTAGGATCAAAAACCCACTGCCATTGATCTTGAGTTCTCAGTAGTCCTCATTGTCCGCTATGTTCAGCTAGTCTGGACGCCGCGCCTCTCCGTCCCTAGTATCATGTTTTGAAAGTGTCATACTATGTTGGAAGGCAGGAAGACAGGAGAGAACAAAAGGCCAAGAGAATAAGAGTGAACAAAATGCTGATAACTAATGCATTTATGATGGCATTGTCATCCTGAGCTAATCACCTTTCATTTCGCCCTGTGTTCCAACACTATGTATCTCAATCCATATCATGAGACCCTATAATAGAGAAAATATAAGAAGAGTTAAAGATGACTAGCATTCATACAAGCACATCCATGGAGAAGATGTTGATGAATCTGATTTGATGGTCTAGTTGGTGTAGGTCAAACAATAGTAAGATTATATGCTGACTAGGAGGAAGCATGTGGTCTAATAGGGCTGACAGAAGAATTATGTTTCCTAAGGATTTCATAGAACAACTAGTCTCATACTAACAATTTCTGAAGATTGCTGTTATTTATAAAGAGGACGTTAACTACTGTGCATTAGAATTCCTTTATTTGATTCTATTTTAATATTCAGTTAGCCTTCATTTTCTGTTTAATATAAAGCTGACACAGATCATGGATTTGAAGGAAATAACTCAGCAACTAGAAGAACTGTTACCATATTTAGTCATGTTGTTGACTATGATGTTTCCAAGTTTGCTCCAATATAAACTGACAGGGTACCTTGCCCACTAAAACTTATTAGGAATGTTGGTGTAATACTGCAAATTGTTATAAAAATAATGACTCATATGAGAGACTCTGATGACAGGATTATGTGTACATGAAATGCATTGCAGTTATGTGAATTAATAATAAACTGCTACTTGGAACTTTTTGCCGTAATATTAAAGGACTTTAAAATATGTGAGAATTCTGACATTTTCCCATCATGGTTCCTGCAAAATTCTGTCCAAACTGGAGCACAGTCGATAGTGAAAGTCAATACTAACAAGTTATATGCTTACCCAACAACATTGTCATACATACACAATTATTGTTTCATTGTTTAGATGCTTACAGTTTATTTAATAAAGCTCAAGGAAGTTCAAACAGTAATTGTAGTTATATGCAGCAGTTTAGGAAAGTATGAGAACAATATTCAGCAAATATTGCTGGGACACTCTGAGGGGAATTTTATTTTACTGTCCTCCTTCACTTCAAGTTGAAACAGAGCATGTAAAGCTTTTTAAATGCTCTTTTATCTGTACTTACCTCACCTTCCTTCTCAGATCTCCTTTACCTTAAAATGTATATCCAGGACTTTCGTGCATTTATTATGTCCTTTGTGTATAAAACTGACATGTTTGGAGTCTGGCTTATGTGAGTCCTTTCACATTTCTGAACTTTGAGTAGCTCATGTGAGAATCTGATTCGTCTCTGAGCTTCCCAGGAGCTCAACTAGTGCTAGATGTTATGTTGTTTTTGTGTGCAAGAATGAGGAACAATATACAATTGAGTTTGATAGTTCCTTTAAGCAGAAAGCATATTTTTCTCATTTCATTTCTTCTCTCGTGAATGTATATACACATATGCACACACAGACATACATCATCAGATAGAGAAACAACATCAAGAAGATCAAAGAAGGTAGCAGAAAATGATGCAGGGTTGATGATATTTTATAAAAGTAGAGAATGGAAGGAGGAAAGAAGGGACAGGGAGAGAGGACAGGGAGGGAAGCAAGAAGGAGGAAGTCAGAAGGTGAGGCGAATGAGGCAGTGAACAAGGCAGGCCAGTAAGCAGCCAGCACTATCATACACACTCATGATTGCTACTCATCACAAATAGACTGTGAAAGCAAAAAAAAAATGCCTTTTAAAGTCACTTCTATGTTACATTTTCAACTGGTAAGAAGTTTTATAATATGCAATCAATCAATAATTTGCAAGATCATTAAACTCTTTTTTTTAATATAAAACAAAATGAATTATTATCTTTAAATGTTGAAACAAAACAACATTTGACAGGATTCAAACGTAATCATTATTTTTAAAATATCAGAAATGAAGAAACAATGGAACAGTCTTAATCATATGCAGAATATAACATCTTATGTAATAAAAATAAATGCTTAGTTCTGGCATTCTTTAAAAAAATCTCCCATTTAAGATAGTGGTTAATTGAAAACACTTTTTAAATTAAAATATATTTACATCATCACTTCCTTTCCCTTTGTACCTCCAAGCTCTCCATATTCCTTCAAAACCCATTTCATTCTCAAACTCATGGTCTGTTTTTCCTTAAATGTTGTATAAATATATGTAATAACATAAATATTACATATTATCTACAAATTATATACAATTCACATATCACAATAATATAATATAAATTATATGTTTTATGAATTGTCATGTCATGTACATTAGATGCTATGCATAAATATAAAAATAAATAATACATATCATATAGGATAATGTATTTTTGACCATTATATTATATTATAATATAACATATTTTAAATGGAGACTGTTTGTTCATTTCCCAACTGCTCAGATCCAGAAAAAAACACACAGAAACAGTATTAATTACTACAGTGTTTGGCCGATAACTTAAGCATATTCCTAGCTTTATTTTTAAGTTAATTCTTTTTTTTTATTTTTTTTTATTTTTTATTTTTTTTTCTTTTAATCACTGCTTGGCCCATTTATATCTAGCCTCTTCTAGGCTAACTCTCGCACCTGGAGTAGCCCATTTCTAATATTCTATGTAGCACAGCTAGGTGCGCTTACCGGGAAGATTCTAACCTACGTCCATCCTGGGTCGGAGCTTCATAACGTGTGTCTGCCCAGGAGCCGGGAGAATGGCGTCTCTGCTCCAGAGATCAGAGCTGTCTGTCTCTGTCTGAGGCGTCTTACCTCACTTCCTCTTCCTCCCAGCATTCTGTTCTGTTTACTCCACCCACCTATGTTCTAAGCTATGAGCCCAAGCAGTTTGTTTATTACTTAACCAATGAAATCAACAGATTGATATATGACACTCCCACATCACTGCAATGGAATTGTAGTGGATTTTTACTTTACTACTGTAAGAAAAACAAGCTTGTAAATGTTTACGCATAATCTGTGTCTTAATATATTCATATTTCTATGCTTTTTATTTACTGCATTTTTCTCTTGTTTAATTTTTTTTAATTTATTTATTTATTAAGGATTTCTGCCTCGTCCCCACAACTGCTTCCCATTTCCCTCCCCCTCCCCCGATCATGTCCCCCCCCTCATCTGCTCGAAGAGCAATCAGGGTTCCCTGACCTGTGGGAAGCCCAAGGACTGCCCACCTCTATCCAGGTCGAGTAAGGTGAGAATTCAAACTGCCTAGGCTCCCACAAAGCCAGTACGTGCAGTAGGATCAAAAACCCACTGCAATTGTTCTTGAATTCTCAGTATTCCTCATTGTCCGCTATGTTCAGCTAGTCCGGATTTATCCCATGCTTTTTCAGACCTAGGCCAGCTGGCCATGGTGAGATCCCAATAGAACATCCCCATTGTCTTAGTGTGTGGGTGCACCCCTCGTGGTCCTGAGTTCCTTGCTCGTGCTCCGTCTCCTTCTGCTCCTGATTTGGACCTTGAGATTTCTGTCCGGTGCTCCCGTGTGGGTCTCTGTCTCTGTCTCCTTTCATCGCCTGATGAAGGTTAATATTCATGAGGATGCCTATGTGTTTGTCTTTGGATTCACCTTCTTATTTAGCTTCTCTAGGAACATGAATTATAAGCTCAATGTCCTTTATTTATGGCTAGAAACTAAATATGAGTGAGTACATCCCATGTTCCTCTTTTTGGGTCTGGCTTACCTCACTCAGGATAGTGTTTTCTATTTCCATCCATTTGTATGCAAAATTCAAGAAGTCCTTGTTTTTTACTGCTGAGTAATACTCTAATATGTATATATTCCATACTTTCTTCATCCATTCTTCCGTTGAAGGGCATCTAGGTTGTTTCCAGGTTCTGGCTATTACAAACAATGCTGCCATGAACATAGTTGAGCATATACTTTTGTTGTATGATAGGGCCTCTCTTGGGTATATTCCCAAGAGTGGTATTGCTGGATCCAGGGGTAGGTTGATCCCGAATTTCCTGAGAAACCGAAACACTGCTTTCCAGAGTGGTTGCACAGGTTTGCATTCCCACCAGCAATGGGTGAGTGTACCCCTTTCTCCACAACCTCTCCAGCAAAGGCTATCATTGGTGTTTTTTATTTTAGCCATTCTGACAGGTGTAAGGTGGTATCTTAAAGTTGTATTGATTTGCATTTCCCTGATCGCTAAGGAAGTTGAGCATGACCTTAAGTGTCTTTTGGTCATTTGAAGTTCTTCTGTTGAGAATTCTCTGTTCAGATCAGTGCCCCATTTTATAATTGGGTTGATTAGCCTTTTACGGTCTAGTTGTTTGAGTTCTTTATATATTTTGGAGATCAAACCTTTGTCAGTTGCAGGGTTGGTGAAGATATTCTCCCAGTCAGTGGGTTGTCTTTTTGTCTTAGTGACAGTGTCTTTTGCTTTACAGAAGCTTCTCAGCCTCAGGAAGTCCCATTTATTCAATGATGCCCTTAGTGTCTGTGCTGCTGGGGTTATACATAGGAAGTGGTCTCCTGTGCCCATGTGCTGTAGAGTACTTCCCACTTTCTCTTCTATCAGGTTCAGTGTGTTAGGACTGATATTGAGGTCTTTAGTCCATTTGGATTTGAGTTTTGTGCATGGTGATAGATATGGATCTATTTTCATTCTTCTACAGATTGACATCCAGTTTTGCCAGCACCATTTGTTGAAGATGCTCTCTTTTTTCCATTGTATACTTTTAGCTCCTTTATCGAAGATCGGGTGTTCATAGGTTTGTGGGTTAATGTAAGGGTCTTCTATTCGATTCCATTGGTTGACTTCTCTGTTTTTATGCTAATACCAAGCTGTTTTCAGTACTGTAGCTCTGTAATAGAGTTTGAAGTCAGGGATGGTAATGCCTCCAGACAATCCTTTATTGTATAAGATTGTTTTGGCTATCCTGGGTTTTTTGTTTTTCCATATAAATTTGATTATTGTCTTCTCCAGATCTGTGAAGAATTTTGATGGGATTTTGATGGGGATTGCATTGAATCTATAGATTGCTTTTGGTAGAATTGCCATTTTTACTATGTTGATCCTCCCAATCCAAGAGCAAGGGAGGTCTTTCCATTTTCTGGTGTCTTCTTCAATTTCTTTCTTCAAAGACTTATAGTTCTTGTCAAGTAGATCTTTCACTTCCTTGGTCAGGGTTACCCCAAGGTATTTTATGCTATTTGTGGGTATCGTGAAAGGTGATGCTTCCCTGATTTCTCTCTCTGCTTCCTTATCCTTAGTGTATAGGAAGGCAACTGATTTTTTGGAGTTGATCTTGTATCCTGCCACATTACTAAAGCTGTTTATCAGCTGTAGGAGTTCTTTGGTAGAAGTTTTGGGGTCGCTTATGTACACTATCATATCATCTGCAAATAACGAAAGCTTAACTTCTTTTCCAATTCGAATCCCCTTGATCTCCTTATGTTGTCTTATTGCTATTGCTAGAATTTCAAGCACTATATTGAAGAGGTATGGAGAGAGTGGACATCCTTGTCATGTTCCTGATTTTAGTGGGATGGCTTTGAGTTTTTCTCCGTTTAATTTAATGTTAGCTGTTGGCTTGCTGTAAATAGCTATTATTATATTTAGGTAGGACCCTTGTATCCCTATTCTCTCCAAGACCTTTATCATAAAGGGGTGTTGAATTTTGTCGAATGCTTTTTCAGCATCTAGTGAAATGATCATATGTTTTTTTTCTTTCAGTTTATTTATATGCTGGATTACATTGATAGATTTGCATATGTTGAACCAGCCCTGCATCTCTGGGATGAAGCCTACTTGATCATAATGGATAATTTTTCTTATGTGTTCTTGGATTCGGTTTGCCAGTATTTTATTGAAAATTTTTGCGTCGATGTTCATGAGTGAGATCGGTCTGTAATTCTCTTTCTTGGTTGGGTCTTTTTGTGGTTTTGGTATCAGGGTAACTGTAGCTTCATAAAAGGAATTTGGCAATGACTCTTCTGATTCTATATTGTGAAATACATTAAGGAGTATAGGTATTAGTTCTTCTTGGAAGTTCTGGTAGAATTCTGCATTGAAACCATCTGGTCCTGGGCTTTTTTTCGAAGGGAGATTTTTGATAACCTTTTCTAATTCTTCGCGAGAAACCGGTCTATTTAGATCATTCACCTGGTCTTGGTTTAGCTTTGGTATATGGTACTTATTTAAAAAAATGTCCATTTCTTTTGTATTTTCCAGTTTTGTGGCATACAGGCTTTTGTAGTAAGATCTAATGATTCTCTGAATTTCCTCTGTGTCTGTGGTTATGTCCCCCTTTTCATTTCTGATCTTATTTATTTGCGTGTTCTCTCTCTGTCGTTTAATTAGTTTGGATAGGGGTTTGTCGATCTTGTTGATTTTCTCCAAGAACCAGCTTTTTGTTTCATTGATTCTTTGGACTGTTTTCTGTGTTTCTATTTTGTTGATTTCAGCCCTCAGTTTTATTATTTCCAGTCTTCTACTTCTCCTGGGCGCGTCTGCTTCTTTTTTTTCTAGAGCTTTCAGGTGTGTTGTTAAGTCCCCAATGTATGCATTCTCCCTTTTCTTTAAGTGGGCACTTAGTGCTATGAACTTTCCTCTTAGCACTGCTTTCATTGTGTCCCATAGGTTTGAGTATGTTGTCCCTTTATTTTCATTAAATTCAAGGAAGACTTTAATTTCTTTCTTGATTTCTTCCTTGACCCAGGTGTGGTTCAGTAGTTGACTGTTCAGTTTCCATGAGTTTGTCGGTTTTTTGGGGGCAGCGTGGTTGTTGCCTTCTAACTTTAATCCGTGATGATCTGATAAGACACAGGTGGACACTGATATTTTTTTGTATCTGTGGAGGTTTCCTTTGTTTCCGAGTATGTGGTCAATTTTTGAGAAGGTTCCATGAGCTGCAGAGAAGAAGGTATATTCTTTCCTCTTTGGGTGGAATGTTCTATAGATGTCTGTTAAGGCCATTTGCTTCATTACCTCCAATAATAATCTTAATTCTCTATTAGTTTTCAGTCTGATTGACCTGTCCATTGGTGAGAGAGGTGAGTTGAAGTCTCCTACTACTAGTGTGTATGGTTTGATGTCTGCCTTGAGTTCTAGTAATATTTCTTTTACATAAGTAGGTGCTTTTATATTGGGGGCGTATATATTCAGGATTGAGACGTCCTCCTGATGAATTGTTCCTCTTATGAGTATAAAGTGACCATCTAGGTCTCTTCTGATTGATTTTAGTTTGAAGTCAGTTTTGTTAGAAATTAGTATGGCCACACCTGCTTTTTTCTTAGGACCATTTGCTTGAAACACCTTTTCCCAACCCTTTACTCTGAGTAGGTGCCTGTCTTTGTGGTTGAGGTGTGTTTCTTGTAGACAGCAGAATGTTGGATCCTGTTTTCGTATCCAATCTTTTAGCCTGTGCCTTTTTATAGGTGAATTGAGCCCATTAATATTAAGTGATATTAATGACCAGTGGTTGTTTACTCCGGTTATTCTTATTGCTTTTGGTAGTAGAGATTGTGTGTCTCCCTTCTTTGAGATGTGCTCGTGAAGGGTCATTAGATGCCTGGGTTATTGTAGGCAGTGTTGGCAGTGTTGGATTCCTTGGGTTGCGATTTTCCTTCTATTACTTTCTGTAGGGCTGGATTTGTGGCTACGTATTGTTTAAATTTGTTCTTATCCTGGAATGTCTTGTTTTCTCCGTTGATAGTGAACGATAGCTTGGCTGGGTATAGTAGTTTGGGTTTGCATCCATGGTCTCTTAGCTTCTGCAGAACCTCTATCCAGGACCTTCTGTCTTTCATAGTTTCCATCGAGAAGTCAGGTGTAAGTCTGATCGGTTTACCTTTATAAGTTACTTGCCCTTTTTCTTTTGCAGCTCTTAATATTCTTTCTTTAACCTGTATATTTTGTGTTTTGATTATTATATGGCGAGGAGATGTTTTTCTTTGATCCAGTCTGTTTGGTGTTCTGTATGCTTCTTGAATATTTAAATGAATATCTTTCTTTAAGTTGGGAAAGTTTTCTTCCATAATTTTGTTGAAAATATTTTCTGGGCCTTTGAGCTGTGACTCTTCTCCTTCTTCTATTCCTATTATTCTTAGGTTTGGTTTTTTTATTGTGTCCCATAGTTCCTGAATGTTTTGTGTTGAGAATTTGTTGGCTTTGCTGTTTTCTTTGATCTGTTCGTTTATTTTCTCTATGGTGTCCTCAGCATCTGAGAGTCTTTCTTCTAGCTCTTGTATTCTATTGATTATGCTTATTTCTGTAGACTCTGCTCGTTGGCCTAGATTTTCCATATCCAGCTGGTCCTCAGTTTGTATTTTCTTCTTTGCCTTCATTTCAGTTTTCAATTCTTGAACTGTTTCCATTACCTGTTTGATGTTTTTTTTCTTGGTTTCCCAGGGTATCATGTACGTATTTACTCATTTCTTCAAAGTTTTTGTTATACTTCTCATCCATTTCAATAAGGGCATTTTTTACATGTTGTTTAAGGGACTCTATTATCTTCATAAAGTCGATTTTTTCCACTTCTTCTGTGTTAGGTTGTTCAAATGCTTCTGTTGTAAGATCATTGGGTTCTGATGTTTTCATGTTGTTTTTCGGATTATTGGGTGAGTTCTTGCCTTGGCGCCTGCCCATCTCCTCCTATTGATCCTATCCAATGGGTCCTTTAGAAACCGGATCAGGTTTCCCTGCTGGCCAAGGGCTCCGCTTACAAAATACCCTCACTCTCTTTTGTGGTTCCTGCTGCAGGCCAAGAACCCTCTCACCCCTCCGAAGGATCTTCAGGACAGGACCAGGCTCCCCTTGTGCCAGTGACCTGGCCAACCAAAGGCCTACCTCTTTGATTCAATTGTAGTAGGGCGATCTGCTCTCCTTATTGCACGCCTGTCCCCACCGCTTGGGTCTGCCACTGCGCCGGTCCCCGAATGCCTCTTCCTGTATGCGGTATTGCTCCGCCACGTCTGGCCGCTGCCGCTCCTCCGCATCTGGCCGCCGCCGCTCCGCCACGTCTGGCCGCTGCCGCTCCGCCTCTGTGCCTAAACTCTTACAATAAAAAAAAGAAGCCATTAGGTCTCGCATATGTTCACAGTGGCAAGTCTCAAAAATAATTTATAATGAAAGCTGATTTCTACACACCAAGATCCCTGAACTAGAGTCCAGAAGACAATTCTCATCAAGGTCCACCCCTCGCCCCACCTGGATTACAGATGTGCTTGGGCAAGTTAAACCACAGATTTATTTAGTTCAAATTGATTTTATTTCTTTTTCTATCTTAATCAAAGGCACAAGAAAGAATATACAATAATATGACTTGTTCGACTAGGTAAGGAAGGGTCTTTCATTACTTGAATTCAGACTTGTTTTCCATCGTCATTTGATTTATTATTTTAAAACAATCTTTTCTTATTTTTTATACCAATACTACTACCTCTGTTACTTCTGCTCCCCCCCCCAATTTCTACCCACCACTCCTCAGAGATGGTAAGCCTTCTCACGGGAAGTCAGCAGGATCAAGGCCCTCCCCCTGTATCTAGTGTGAGCAAGATATCCATTCCTCCAAAGAAAATTGGTTTCAAAAAGCCAGTACATGCAGTAGGGTTAAATCCTAGTCTCACTGCCAGTGGACGCACAGTCTGCCCAAGCCATATACCTGTCAGTCACATTCTGACGACCTAGTTTTGTCCAATGTAGGTACTCCCAACTGTCATCCTGGAGTCAGTGAGCTCCCACTAGCTCAGGTATGCGGTCTCTGTGGGTTTACCCACCATGGTCTTGACTCCATTGCCTGTATACTCTCTTCTGCCTTTCTTCTACTGGACTTCAGGAGATTGACTCACTGTTTAGCTATGGATCTCATCATCTTCTTCCATCAGTGGTTGAATGAAAATTCTATCATGATAATTAGGGTGGTCAACAATCTGATTACAGAGGCAGGCCAGTTCAGACACCGTCTCCACTAGTACTAGGAGTCATTGCTGGGGCTGTTGTTAAGGATTCCTGAGAATTTTTCTGGCACCAGATTTCTCTCTAACCCCAATTTTGTTACCTGTATCAAGATATTTCATTCATTGATCTCCATCTCTGTCCTTCCCTCATCTCGACCATCCCATTCCTTCATTTCTCCTTGCCCTCCCCTTCTTCCCTCTCCTTGCTCCTCCTCCAACCTTTCTTCCCCCAATGCTCCCAATTTTCTCAGGAGCTATTTTCTATTTCCCCTTCCCAGGGGTATCCATGCACACATCTCTTAGGATTTTCCTTCTTACCTTGTTGTTGACAGATGATTCTATCCTGCCGAGTCCCACAGCCATTCAGTTCCAAAGAGCACACAGAGGCTTATATTAATTAGGCACTGTTTGGCCTATTAGCTCACACTTATTATTAGCTAGCTCTTACATCTTATATTAACCCTTAATTCTTATGTATGTTTAGCCCACATTGCTTGGTACCTTTTCTCAATAAGGCATTCTCATCTTGTTTCTTCTGCCTCTAGCTGACAAATCACTCTGCCTTTCCCCTTTCACTAATTCTCTTAGTCTAGTAGCCTCACCTATACTTCCTTCCTAGCTACAGGACTGTCTGTGTTTTATTAAACTAATATGAGTGACAAATCTTTATAATCTATAAGAATATTATCCCACAGTATTCCCCCTTTTTTCTTTAAAAAAAAAAGCTCTGAATTTGATCTCATTTGTTTAGCTTTAGCATATATGTTGAAGGTACAAGTTGCAGTCTATAGGTGTGGGTGGCCTCAGGCCAGTGACAAGTCATATCAGGCCAGTCACAAGGAAGTTGAATTTTCATCATTAATGTGTTCCTTTATCTGGAGCTTTGCAGAGATGGAGAGTTTGAAAGCTTGGTCAAAACTTTCTGGAATTAAAAGGGACGAGTCCTTTTTGTCTGACAGTATAGAAAGTCTCAATTATGAGGAGATGGGTTTTTAAAAGTTCAGTCCTACACTCTATGCATCAGCCTTGACCTGCCAGTCAAGTTGACAGCCGATGGTCCTCCACACATGTGTCATCTTAAATGCTTCTGGAAGAATATATAGAGTGATTTGCTTAGCCCTAGAACTACCCTGTACCCAATAATTTGTTTCTGTGGCTTTTACTGACTCATGTATATAGTGAGGGAACTCCCAAATTAGTTTTCCTGTGTGCCTCTTATGGCTTGAGAGAGGGCCCTGACCTTGTGGAAAAGTGTCTTAATACAGTGTAACTTAGTAGACTAGATCTCTAGGGTAAGGCTCCAAGACCTATATATTACAAAAGTGGCCAGGATAGAACTCAGTATCTTGAAGTATTGTGACATGTTGTTTGCTATTGTGGGATAATGCTCTTATATCCTGTAAATATTTGTCATTTGTGTTGGTTTAATAAAATGCTCATTGGCCAGAAGCCAGGCAGGTAGTATAGGCAGGGTAAATAGACTAGGAGAATTCTGGGAAGAGGAAAAGCTCAGTCTGCAGTCACCACCCAAATGCTGAGAAAACAAGATGAGAATGCTGCACTGAGTAAGGTACCAAACCATGTGGCTAAACATAGATAAGAGAGATGGGTTAATTTAAGGTATAAGAGCTAGCTAGGAATATGTGTGAGCTGTTGGCCAAACAATGTTGTAATTAATATGGCTTTGTGTGATTATTTGGGTCTGGGTGACCAAGAAATGAAATCTGCAATTTGCTGTCCTCTGTATATGTAATTCTCTATTTCTCTCTATATACCTTTCTCTATCTCTCTATCATTCTGTCATCTCTCTATCATCTCTATACTCCATCATTTCTTTCTCTATTATATCATCTATTCCTCTATCATCTGTCATTTCTTTCTCTATCATCTCTCTGTAATCTCTCTATCATCTCAATTATCTCTCTGTCATCTCTTTCTCTATCATCTCTTTTTCTACCATATCTCTATCATCTATTATCTCTATCTCTATCCTCCATCATTTCTTTCTCTAGTCTATCATCTATTTCTCTATCACCTCTCTACCATCTCTTCTATTTCTCTATCATGTCTCTATCATCTCTTTCTCTATTATCTTTTCCTTCATTATCTCTCTGTCATCTCTTCCTCTATCGTCTCTTTCTCTATCTTCTCTTTCTCTATCATCTCTATCATCTCTTTCTCTATTACTTCTTTCTCATTCCTACATAATTACTTTCTCTAGTCTATCATCCCTTTCTCTATCATCTCTTCCTCTATTATCTTTCTGTCATCTCTTCCTCTGTCATCTCTTTATCATATCTTTATCATCTCTTTCTCTATTATCACTTTATTACCTCTTTCTCTATCATCTCTTTCTTTATCATCTCTTCCTTTATCATCTCTCTGTCATCTTTTTCTCTATCATCTCTTTCTCTATCATCTCTATCCTCCATAATTTCTTTCTCCAGTCTATCATCTCTTTCTCTATCATCTCTCTATGATCTTTTTCTCTATCATCTCTTTCTCTATATTCTCTTTATCATACCTCTTTTATCTCTTTCTCTTTCATCTCTTCCTCTATTATCTCTGTATCTTCTCTTCCTCTATCATCTCTATCCTCCATAATTTCTTTTCCAGTCTATTATCTCTTTCTCTATCATCTCTCTATGATCTCTTTCTCTATCATCTCTTCATCTATTATTTTTCTGTCATCTCTTTTTCTATCACCTCCTTCTCTATCATCTCTTCCTCTATTATCTTTGTCATCTCTTTCTCTATCATCTCTTCCTTTATCATCTCTCTGTCATCTTTTTCTCTATCATCTCTTTCTCTATCATCTCTATTATTTCTTTCTCTATCATCTCTATCCTCCATAATTTCTTTCTCCAGTCTATCATCTCTTTCTCTTTCATTGCTTCCTCTATTATCTTTCTGTCATCTCTTTATCTATCATCTCTTTCCCTATCTTCTCTTTCTCTATCATCTCTCTATTATCTCTTTCTCTATCATCTCTCTTTATTGCTTCTCTATCATCTCTTTCTCTATGATCTCTATCACATATTTCTCTACCATCTTTTTTTTAATTTCAATGACTGAAAACATTTAAGCCATTAGATTAATTTTAACTGTGGGATTTAACACATTTAGATGTAACATATAAACATTTATACAATACCATTTGATGTTTTAATACATGCATAAAATCTGTTATGGATATTTGCCTTTTATCAAATATAAATCTTGCATACATAATTATTCCATTAGTCCATTGCTTCTATTATAAGATTTATTTAAGACAATTGTCCATATCTCATTTTGCTTCTGTTTGCTGTGCTTCTGTAATCTGCTTCAAAATTCTTTGTTGCTGCATTGTTGACTCTGTGACCTCCTCTGTTTTCAATTTTAAAGTTTCTAACCTTATGTGTAAGCCATGAGTGCATTTTGAATTGATTTTTGTAATGATTTTTTTTAAATAAAATAAAGATGTAAAGTTTCCCTTTTGTTACATGTGCTAATTAAAATTTTCCAGTGCAATCCATCAAAAATAAAATTTCTTCATGGGGTATTCTTATCTTGGTGATAAATATATTGGTTTTTCATTGATTTATTCCTGGCTACATGTGTCATTGGTCCACAAGTTTCTTTTTTTTTGTTTCAAATTTCTGGGTATTTATTTATTTATTTTTTATTACTTAATTAAAAATTTTCACCTCCTCCCATTTCCTTCCCATTCTCCCCATACCCCTTCCCCTCCCTCTCCAGTCCAAAGAGCAGTCTGGGTTCCCTTCCCTGTGGGAAGTCCAAGGTCCTCCCCCTCCATCCAGGACTAGGAAGATGAGTATCCAAACAGACCAGGCTCCTACAAAGTCATTACATGCAGTAGGATCAAAACTCAGTGCCATTGTCCTTGGCTTCTCAGTCAGCACTCCTTATCAGCCACGTTCAGGGAGTCCTCAAAATTTATGCATTGTAATTTATTCTGCTCAGTTTGCTCCCATTTTCATTATAAATCTTCATTAGAGCTACCGCTAAAAACAACACAACAGAGTGTATACTTCACTGTTTGAGATTTCCTCTGATGTCAGAATTAATCCAAAACTCTTTAGTTTAGCCTCAGGCAGACTCTTCAGACAAAGACAAAAGGCAACCACTGTCTTCACTAAAATATTAGAAGAAAAATTTCTAGGCAGCAAATGAAAATAATCCCTGAAACACCTTCCTAATACTGTTGTGTGAATTATGTCTTCTTTTTTTCCATGCCTCTACTAAAATTCTTCTCTGAACCATCTTGAGCCAGCCCCCGACATTTCAAATCATTATCAGCACCATTGTCTAATATGCTCTTACTAGTATGACCCATTAAATAGTGCTTAAATCATTCTATCGATTTCATAACTCAAAGTGCCACAATCCAAATTCCTTCAAACAAGAACATGGTCAGGCCTATCACAGCTATACTCTAATTCCTGGTACCAAATTCTTCCTTAGTTAGGGTCATTTATTTAATTTTTTATTCATTTAACATACAAACCAGTTTTTCCTCCCTCCTCTCCTTCTGTTCTCTCCTCTCCTCTCCTTTCTATACTCCCATCCTCTCTTCAGAAAAGGTAAGGCCCTCCATGGGAATATCAAGTTGGGGCAGCTCATCCCTGCAACAGTGAGGCTGAGTGAGGCATCCCACCACAGGGAATAGGATCCAAAAAGCCAGCTCATGTACCAGGGGCAGATCCTGATCCCACTGCTCGGGATCCACAAACAGACGAAGCTACACAACTATAACCCACAAGCAGAGGGCTTAATTTTTTTCCCATGTAGGCTCCCTAGCTGTTGGTCTACCATACACAAACTCAAACTAGCATGGCTCATCTGTCTCTATGAGTTTCTTATTATGATCTTGACCCCACTTGCTCACGTACTCCCTTCAATTGGTCTCCCAGAGCTTGGCCTGTGCTATGCTGTGGATCTCTGCTTCTGCCTCCATCAATTACTAGATGAAGGTTCTATGATGAAAATTAGGGTAGTCGCCAATCTGATTACATGAGGAGGCCATTTCAGGCATCCTCTCCACTACTGCTGTTCTCAAACTGTGGGCTACAATTTTTTCGGGGAGCAAAGAGCCTTTTCACAGAGGTTGACGGTGTAAGACCATTGAAAAATACAGATATTGGCATAGTGATTCATAATAGTATAAAATGACAGTTATAAAGTAGAATTGGAGTAATTTTATGGTTGGGGGTCACAACATGAGGAAGTGTATTAAAGGGTCACAGTCTTAGGAAGGTTGAGAAGCCCTGACCAAACACATATATAATCAGTTCCCAGCCTGTTTCTCAACTCCAGTTCCTTATTAGAACCGTACTTACTTTAACTGTGTGTGTGAGCATGACACACCTGAACATGTGGAAGAATAAGAAAATCTGGGAGGCTGTTCTCTCCTTCCCTCATGTGAGAACCAGGGGTTGGGATCTCATCTTCAAGAGTGCTATCAGGTCCTTCCAAGCACTAAGTGATCTCCCCAGGCTGCACTAGGGGTTCTTTTTCTTTTCTTTTTCTCTGTTAACAATTAATTTTTTCCCCAGCCTGACCACATTGTCCTCTCCTTCCCTCCTCTCCTTCCCTCCTCTCCTCCTAGTCCCTTCCCTCAACCTCACCCCTCCTCTCCCTTCAGAAAAGGGTCAGCCTCCCATGTATATTACCAGCATTGGCATAACAAAACTAGGGGGTCTTTCAAACAATCTTTAACGTTTTGACAAGATGAGGTCACTTCTAAACAGTTTTCTATGAAAAATGACAAAATGAGAATTTGCTGGAAGAGGCCGTTATATGGCCCAGGCTCTACCCTGACCCTCAAATACCAACATGACCTCAGGTATTGGCCCAGATTCCAGACTCTGCACCGCCCTTAATGGCAACAGGAGCCACAGACATCAACACAGTCCCCCACAGCTATGTTAGGGCCTTGACCAAGATATTGCCCTAAAAGTTGTATCAATAGGCAAAATGTCCTAAACTGAGTTAAAGACATGTATATATACAATCTGACAAGGTAATTTGCATAGGTTCACAAATATTGTAAACAGAAATAACATATATAATTTGAACTTGTATCAACGTACAAAAGCTATACCAATGTAAATTATCCTTATATCATAGCTCACAAGTATTCACGGGATTACCCCCTATTATTATACCTGCCTTTTTCTTGAACAAACTTATTTCCACCCCAACCCTCTACCTGATACAAATAACAATCCAAAACCCCAAATTTGTTTTCTCAACCCAGAGGAAAAACATTTTTGGGAGAGGAGGCTTTGTCCTCAGAACTGCTTCCCACTGTCATGGGGGCAATGTTCTCTTTATGGGATTCTGCAAAAGTAAAGTGATGGTTAAGTTTCAAAATTAATGTCTAGTATAGTTGTTATCGATTTGTATGTATTCGACAGGGTTTTTTTTCCAAAGTTCTTATTTGGAGTTTTGGCCAAAACATCATGATTAGGTGCACCATTTAAGCAGCTGGTACCCAGACAACTAGTCTTACAGTAGCGCTATCAGCATGACAATGTCATCTCAACCAGGTGGAATTGTTGCTAGGGGCATCTTCATCTTCCTGGCAACTACAAAGTTTACGGTAGGAAAAAATTCAGTAGGAAAATCTATTATTCATCCTGGAAAACTTAAACAGGATTTATAGATCCTTACATTCAATAAAGAATACGATATAGACAAAATAGACATGGAGAAAGTAAAATTTTTCCTAAAGTCTTCCTTCTGTCCCATACCAGATGGATCCAGATATGAGACAGAAAATCTGAATGTTCCTTTTAACAACAGGCTTGGATTTAGAGAAGTACAGAGCCAATTGTCCAACTCCAAAATTATATATATATATATATATATATATATATATGTGTGTGTGTGTGTGTGTGTGTGTGTGTGTGTGTGTGTGTGTTTGTGTGTATCCATTACCTGCCATCAATAACCATATTTTCTCATGATGATTCTTATTTGATAGTTATTTTTCCTAATATGCTGAGAATTAGTATTAGTAGGCACTGTGAAGGCTATTTTTCTCTATTCTTTTCTTGTAAAGATATAGTAAAGAAACAATCCTTTAAATCAATAACTATGAGAGGCTATTTCTTTGGGAGCAGAGAAAGTAGAAAAATTCCAGATTGTAGAGGGCCCCTAGGTTGAATAACCTTCTTGATAGCTCTAAGATCTGCTATGCCTTAACTAAGACCCACCTCTTAAAGATGGTTGGCTAACAGGATTCCCCATCAAGCCTGAGACTGTAGTGGTGTCTCATTTAAACCACCGCATCATTTTATAATCCATGCCACATAATGTAAGCTGACCATCATCTTAGTGAAGAGGTATGCATTTGCTACATCAATTGCTACAATCAAAATTTCCTTCCCTTGAGAGGTGGCCTCTGACAGACCAAATATCATGTACTGTTGGTGCCAAAATCAACAGTAAGCTTGCAAATTCCTATTGTCTTGTTGCATGGGCAATATAGAACCAAGGTGTGAGGAAATAGTTTCATAGAGCACATTTTCTTCCTTTTATATCATCTATCTGTCTATCTATCTATCTATCTATCTATCTATCTATCTATCTATCTATCATTGCTTTTTTGTTACAGGGTTGCTCTATGTAACCCGGTCTTTGAACTCTTGCTGTAGAAAAGGCTGGCCTCAAATTCACAGAGATTCTTTTAGCTCTGCTTCCCAAGTGCTAGGATTATAGGTATATGTCTCCACTGCCTGGCACACATTAACTTCCTTAGCTGCAGCCATACTGGTGATATTTTATGCCCCAAGAAGCTAACATGAAATGGCTCTCTGTATTCGTCATCAGATGAATGAATTCATTACATTTCCTATCATGCCTTAGAGACACAAGCGAGTGGGGAGCATATAAACAGCATAGTGGTATAGTGATAGCAGTGTTTCATTCCACACAGAGAACCATAACAATGAAACTAATAGGTTTCCTAAATCAGGGAAAGTCATGTATTTTCCAGTTGTCTAGATGAAAGGGATACGGGGGTTATAGTCACCTGTGTTGGGGCATATTAACGGTCCAAGAAATGCAATTTCCTCCCACTATCCCATTTATCTATGCAATCCAACTGGTCTGGGTAAAAGTCCAATGTATCTCCAAACTCACCAGGTGATACAGAGGCAGCATCACCATGCAGATGCACAATGGGACACCTATTAAAACTACATCCCCTGTAGGAGTGCATCAATCTCCTTTGAAGTACTGTTTGTTACAAAGTCATCAGATCCAGAAGAGGGCACCCAATGATTATTTTACACTATTTTGAACGTCATCTTGTATATATATAATTTTTTTTCTCATTAACCTTCTATTTTCTCTCAGGATTTTTTTCATTTATGATCCAGATTGTATCCTGGACTGACAGACCTGATTTTAATTGGTTTGATGAGATACAATCAACAACAGAAGCAGCATTACACAAAGAGTCCTGTAAATCTGACTCTTGTTCACAACTTCAACACAGACTGTCCTCTTTCCTTCATAGTTGGGCTAAAAGACCTCTGATAGGCTAAGGAAACAAACAGCCTCGTTCAGGGTGGCACAGGCATGTTTCCCAGTGAAATCTCAATGGAGCCAACTAGACCCACACCACCAGGGAAATGAATAGAGAAAGTGTGCCACCACTACTAGAAGTCCTGTTTTCTAAACCAAAGATCCTTCATTTTGACTTTTGATGACTTCTTGGAGATCTGCTCAAGGGCTGAGCTTTGTTTCTTTCCCTACAGGCTGGTGTTAGGTTCTCCAGAGCAGGCGTCTTGTGAGAGGTTTTACAGATGCATGTTGCCCATACCTGCCAGAGACAGGCAAGGAATTCAGTAGATAGGGACAATAGCAAACAGACTCCAAAGACTGGGAAAGAAAAAAGTGAGGAGGTTGTTCCCTGTGAATTATGGATTTGGAAAAATGGAATTGCTATATGCATGTTCAGGACATGTGCACAGAAAACACGCTAGAAGGACCCGAGGTTTCTACCCCTGGCAGGCAGTCAGCTATGTCTAAACATGAAGTGAGAGAGTTGGCCAATAGATTTGAGTAAGCAGGACAAAACAATGTTCTGCCTAAGGGAGAGGGGGCTCAGATGTCAAAGGAGAAATATATTGCAAATAGAATGAAGAAAAAATGTCCTGTGCATTTAGTTCCTGAAGTGGAACAAAAGATGTCCCAGATTCAGGGAAGTATGTAAGTCACAGATATTGTAAGAGATAAAGACATTACAATTGGTTAAAGTGAAGACTAGTTTATAAGGTTCACGTAGCACATGAACTATCCCACCTCTCCCCTGGCCACGTGAAAATCCACTCTAAACACTCAGGAAAGAGGAAAAGATAATCCTCTTTAATAGAACACTTCTCGTTCTTCCTAATGCCCAAAGAGAAACAAGCCTTCACCAGAATAAAAATTCCAGTTTAAAAGGAAGCCTTAGTCTCAGAGCATTTCATATATGTTGTCACATTTAAAATCTCTTTCAGGTCGCACTTTAGACACTTAAACAGAGATAGGGGACCTTTTGAACAAATTAGAGAGAGATTTGCACAATGAAAATATTATTGAGATTACATTTTTAAAAACTTTTTAATTGATTTTTTTGTAGAATTCACAATATGCATCCCAATACCATTAAATCTTCCTTCCCCTTTTGTCTCTGCACTTGCAACTTCCCTGCCCTCTAATCTCCTCATGGAAGCTGCAGTGTGACAGTGAGTCACACAGTATACCCTTTGGACCACACAACGTGACTTGTGAGTGTTCATTGCAATGAATCATTTGTCTGATTTGAGGCCTCTGCTTTGTGCTCCACCACTGATGATGGGACCTCACTAGGACTCCTATTGGATATCCTGTCATAGTCCTGTGTTGTGGAGATCCTGCAGCTTTGGGATCTGCAATTCAGACCGCTTTACACGCTCCAGCACATCATAGAGAGTGTGGATGATGGGGTGGACCAACTCAGTGGCGAGGGGTGAGGAGGAAAAGGGGCATCTTTTCCTTGTCCACTCCATCACATGGCAGATGGGAGTGTTCAGCTGTCATTTGTGACCTCAGGGCAAGCTCACCTGCACCTGGCCTGAGAAGATCAACTCTACTGTACTGCCTAGGTGACGTGCAGGGCCCACATTCCCAAATGCTGCACATAGAGAGGGGCAGGGCCAGGTGTCACAGTCTCAGGACACCAGGGCCAGCACTCCCACCTGTAGAAGGTAGTGAGAGGGAAGGGGCAAGGGGGCATCTCTCCTTCTCTCGTGTGCTACATGACAGGAGAGTAGAACCCGCTCTACCACACTCATGCCTTCAGGGCTGGCTCAGCCATGTTGTCCCCTCCCCACAAATAGGTCTCTTGAGGACTTTGTAAGCGCACCTGCTGTTCTCTTCAAATACTAGTCCCCAGGGTCATCATGCACACCTAGTACGATTATGTCCTCCTGAGAAGAGAACCAGGACCTGATTGATGACAGCCCAGGACTTACTGACTGCTGTTACCTGCCGCCACCACCTTAAAGTTGCCGTGCACAGGCATGCTATTTTGAAGGTTGTCCCTATTATTTTCGATCAAGAGGCCAGAAATACAGTCTGGATAAAAGATAGCCTCTTCAACAAATGGTGTTGGTCAAATTGGATGTCTGCATGTAGGGAAATCAAATTAGAAAACCAGTGGTCCACAGAGTTGTAGATTGACCACTAGGTGCCTGCAGAAGTGAGGCACTTTGGGGGAACCCAGGGCCTACCTGGTGATGGGGGAGATGAAGGGCGGATCCAGCAAGGGAGGACTATCACTGAGGCTACTGCCACAGCGGATGCTGTCCCACCTGCCTGCCCTGGCTGCTTTGATATTTGATAACCAGATTTCTCCCTGGGTACTGGATTCCATTTTACAGGGATCTGAATATTGTTAAGATATTCATAATACTGGAATATTGTTTTATGCTGGTCTACTTTACGGATGAGCCGGATCTGGAGTTGGCTTATGGCTCTACACCTAAGCATGCTTAGAAAACGAACAAACATTCCTCTCCATCAGGTGTTAGGTGATCCACCTGATTTTATGACAGGGGAAGGAAGGCAAAGCAGAACAGTCAAGAAACTGAGCTATTGGTTTAATTTAACTCTCTAAGATTCTGCAACTGCAAGACATACAGTTACAATTAGACCCCGCCTACATACAGTAGAATACATTGTAACTTTGTGGTTTGACTCTATAAGCCTTGGATACTCTGTCCAGGGACTACAAGGGGCTCTCAGTTGTAGTCCTGGGGTCATGAGCATACAGCACTAGTATTTATTTGATAAACCCTTTTCTTATTAAAATTTATTCATGGTGAAGCTTCTCTGATTTCCCTCTCTGCTTCCCTATCCTTTGTGTATAAGAGGGCGACTGATTTTTTGGAGTTGATCTTGTATCCTGCCACATTACTAAAGCTGTTTATCAGCTGTAAAAGTTCTTTGGTGGAGTTTTGGGGGTCGCTTAAGTACACTATCATATCATCTGCGAATAACGACTGAGCTCCCAAGGTCCCAATGAGGAGCAGAAGTAGGGAGAACATGAGCAAAGAAGTAGGGACCACGAGGGATGCACCCACCCACTGAGACAGTGGAGCTGATCTATTGAGAGCTCACCAAGACCAGCTGGACTGTGACTGAAAAAAGCATGGGATAAAACTGGACTCTCTGAACATGGCGAACAATGAGGGCTGATGAGACGCAAAGGACAATGGCACGGGGGGTTTGATCCTACGTAATGTGATGGCTTTGTGGGAGCCCAGCCAGTTTGGATGTTCACCTTCCTAGATATGGACGGAGGTGGGAGGTCCTAGGTCTTACCACAGGGCAGAAATCCCTGACTGCTCTTTGGACTGGAGAGGGAGGGGGAAAGGAGTGGGGGAGGGGGAGAAGGGTGGGAGGAGGGGGAGGGAAATGGGAGGCTGGGAGGAGGTGGAAACTTGTTGTTTTTTGTTTCTCTCCTTTTCTCAATAAAAAAAGAAAAAAAATCCAAAAAAAAATTTATTCATGGTCACGGTGAATCTCTGAGTGATCCCAGACCCACAACATTTTGATCAATTTTAACATGGTAGCTTCTATTTAATTCATTATATTTTCTTTTATTATTACTCCTTAGACGCCTGTATGTTTGTATACATTATACATATAATATGTAATATATGCAGTACTTTATTGATTCTTTGGGAATTTCACGACATGCATCCCAATTCTGCTCATTTCCAAGTTGCTCTATATCCTCCCTTTACCTGTGTGGTGTCCTACCGGAAAAGAAAATCAAAAAAAAAAGTACCAAACCAACCAATGAACCAAACAAACAAACCAGAAACCCAACATCACTCCTCTGACTTTCCTGCCACTCCAATTATTTTAGTGGCCTTGGGAGCCCTGGTGTGTCATGCAGGAAAACTTTTTGTCCAATCAGACCCACCCAAAAACGTTCATTGTGATTAGTTATTGGTCTGATTAAAGGTCTCTGGTATCTGGACCCTCACTGAATCTCCTCTGCAATATCCCACGGCTGCCCCAGGTCGTGGAGATCCTTCAGAACCAGTCCCTTACCAAGTGCCAGCAGGTCCTAGATGGGAAGATGCTAGGGTGGGCAACTCAAAGCCCTGATTTGGTCCAAGGTGGTAGGCGACCTGGTTGGTCCTGGAACCTGGAGCTGCCCCCTCAGGTGATCCTTGGAGCCAGCTCTCCTACACCCATTCCATCAGGGTCAGCTGTTGCATGCCTGTGTTGAGGGGTGGAGCCATCTCTCCTGAGCTGGGCCACTGGGACCAGCTCGCCTGTGAGTGTCAGTGTCAGCTCTCTTGCCACAGCAAGTTTCAGGATCAAATTTACCAGGACTAGTGAAGGGCAGGCCTGGCTCAGCGTGGCCCTTGGCTTTCTTCAGGCATGAACTTCTATGGTATCATAAACCAAAGACATCATGACAGAGCCCAGATTCGTTAAAACAACGGATCCAGACATGGCCTTCTGCATCGTCTCTGGCTCAGATGTCACCATGGCTCCTGTGGAAGCTCAGGTCACCCAGGTCAGTATGGCCCCAGCAGCAGTATGGTGCTCAGATGCCAACATGGCTTGAGGTAGCTAACCAGACCCTAGGCATCAGCATGACCCTTGGTGGCAACAGAGCCTGGCTGCTGTAGGACCACGGACCCACAGATAGCCCTAGCCTGCAGCTTAGTCCTGGACATCACCAGAGCCCCAGGTGGTGACACATGTCACTCAGATCAGTCACTGGTAGCAGCTTCACCCTGGGAAACCGTCTTGACCTCAGGTGGCAGACCAGACCCCAGGCAACTTCATGGCCCTTGGTGGTAACAGGAGCCATGGATATCAACTCAGACCCTGCCTGCCATAGGGACACAGACATACACATGGCACTAAGCAGATACTTGGACCTGTATGACACCAAGGCCCTGGTGTAGTAATGGGGGCGGCGGGGCTGCGTTCCCAGCACCCCGGCCGCCTACTCGGCTAGCTTATGCCCCAAAATAATTACACAGACATTGTATTCTTTTAAGCACTGCTTGGCCCTTTAGCTCTAGCACTTACAGGCTAATTTTCACATCCCAATCAACCCATCTCTAATAATCTGTGACAACCGGTCTTACTGGGAAGATTCTAGCCTAGTCCATCCTGGGTCGGAGCTTCATCCCGGGAGTGGGGCATGGAGTCTCTCTCAGGCGTCTGCTCCCAAGAGGAGAGATGTCAAGTCTCTGACCTCACATCCTCTTCCTCCCAGCATTTTGTTCTGTTTACTCCACCCACAGGGCCAAGCAGTTTTTTTATTGGCCAATGACCTTCCTCCATCATTCTGGGTGGCAGCACAGGTTACTCAGATCATAATGGCTCTGGAAGCTTGCATACCAACAAGGTCCCAGATTGTAGCCCAGGCCCTGAGCATCCCTGTGGCCTTTGGTGACAACACAGGACATGGACCTCAACACAGACCCTGGCTGCAGTTCTGACATGGACCTAGAATGGTCCTCGGCAGCAGGAACACATGGACACCACCAAGAACCTAGGTAGTAGCACAGGTAATCAGATTGGTATGGTTCCATCAGCAGCATGACCCAGGGACACCAACACATTCCTAGGTGGTAGCCCAGATGCCAGGCATATGCATGGCCTTCAGTGAAAGCAGGAGCCATGGACATCAACACAGAGAGCCTGGTCACTCTCACAGAGATGGCCTACAGCAGCATCTCAGTCCCCGATATCACAATGGCACAATGGCTGGGTCTGGGTACCACCTCGAACACGGGTGGTTAGCAGGTTGCCCACAGCAGCCTGCTCCTCACCCCCTTCGCTCCTTCCGTTCTGCCTCTTTCTACAGCACATGAACCGTTCTGATTCGTTCCTTCCAATTTCCTGACCACACATTTGCTCATCGCAGTGACCCTCTCCTGCCCATGAATGTCTTCAGCAGGTCCAGGAAGGCCTGGGGGCAGCTTCCACCTACCTGAGCTGAGGGGCAGAAAGGGGAATGTATCCAAATGGGAGAATATGTGGGGAAGACCTGGAAGAAGTAGGAGGAAGGGAAACCATAATCAGGTATGACAAAAAAATCCAATTTCTTTTTTAGAATAAAATGTATTGGTAAAATCCCCCAAATAAAAATTTTCATCACCACCAATATCATCTGTGCCAACTTCTCCTTAAATTTCTTGTTTGCAGGATTCCTTCTGAATCACTTGCTCAGAGGATCTACTAAGCCTGAATCAAGTAGGCTCATGTGACCCACTGTTTTCCAGTCACCATGTATTGGAAATATTCATCTATGCAAGCAACACTCATGACTTAAAATGCTAATCTATGTAACTAGACTTTGTCATTCTGTTTAAATAGAATTTCCTGAAATGTGTACATCCTATCCTACAAAATACCAGAAAGCATGTGGAGGTTATGTGTTTATTGTTAACATGAGTGTTCAATTTATTTAATCTTGGCAATGGGCACATGGGTCACCTATTAGCCATTTGGCTCCTGAATGAAGGATGATGCCATTCTAGGAAGAATCTTCCTCAGTGTCCCACAGCATGATGATGTCTTCAATAGGAGGTGTTGTCTCTATCAGTACGCGTTTTTCCTTCCTGTCTTTCACTCTCCGTTTGGCGAACCACTCCTAAAATCAGAGGGAGACAAGATTGTTTTAGCATTGGCTTCCACCCCCAGAGCCGAGAGAGAGAAGTCACTTTAAGGCATCTAACATGGAACTTTCTACTCAGCTCACAAAAGCAAGCCCCGGCTGTGTGTCAACCTCTGCAAACAGGGCTATGATTTTGTCTTTTTCCCGCAGTATATACACTTCAGTGGGGACTTCCACCCATGGTAAATCTGACCAGCATATTCTTTTTTTTTTTTTTGACCAGCATATTCTTTCATGTTACACAAAGTTCTCCAGCATCAGGATGGAGAATACTATCTCTGCTTCAGCGAGATTTCCAGAATCCTGCCCTGCACAATATTAATCTCTGTATTTTAAGTGTTATTCTTCCATACCTATCAGTCCATGCCTCCTCTCAACCCTAATATAACTATTTGGCAATGTGTTTGGCTAGCCACACACAGAATCCCAGAAAAATTAACATTAAGGGTTGTCACTATTAATACCATCGTCTCAAGTTAGGATCATTTTTTTCTTTATGCAGTGTAGCACTTTTAACCATGATATTCAAGACACAAAATAGAAAGACGGGGACAATTAAAGAGTTAAAGGGGCAAGGAGTATTTCCATAGGAGGCTAAGTGTGTGGCCAGCTGGGGGTCCAAAATTGCATCACAATGAAAACCATGTGCTGTGAATGTTGTCCACCTAGAGATGATGTCCCTTTTATGTAGTGCTGTTTCAATTAAGTTTAAAATCGATTTAAAGTTCAGTGTGTCAAGTGCTGTAAACTCAGCACTTGGGGGGTGGAGGTGGAGGCAAAAGAACCATGAGTTCAAGGACAGCAAGGGTTACACAGATTCATTGAAAAGTGCCTAGGACAAGGCTAGCTAATGCCTAAGGAAGGCTATAGATTGTCTGTCCAATTGCTTTGTTTGGATTCACTGACCTTCAGTTTTGCTTCAGGCACTTTCAAAGTTCTTGCAAGTTCTTTCCTGTGTAAAGACAACCATGGATGTTTATCATGCAGGGTTTTACATGCAATACAATGACATACATGAATTCTATGCCTTTTAAAATATCACCGTCCTCCCTCACACTTGGCATTAACATTTATTCTCAGAGGCAGTCTCACTTTTGAAATGAATTCATGTCCTGCAAAAGTTTCTAAATGATAGAGACAAATAATTTTAACAAAGTATCAAAAATAATAATAAATGTCAATGTCTCTGCTGAGCAAAGTATGCTAATTTGAAAACAGTACCAGGGGCCAGGTGGTGGTGGCCCATGCCTTTAATCCCAGGACTTGGGATGCAGAGGCAGCAGATCTCTATGAGTTTGAGACCAGAGTGGTCTACAGAACGTAGTTCCAAGATAGGCTCCAAAATCTACAGAAAAAACATGTCTTGAAACACCCCCCCAACATAAAAAAAAACTAAACAAAACAAAAAACAGAACAAAAAGACAGCACTAGGCTGGGGGAAAGAGAAACCAAAAGGAGTTGATGGCTAGGTACACAGTCCCTGAAAAGATGAGTAGACTACTGGTAAGGAGGTCACCCAACAAACTAGAAACCCCTAGTACTCTTGAACTTGATGCTGGTAAGTCGTTTGGGCCCACAAATATCTATATTTCACAGAAATTAAAATATGACTCTGAATGAGACGTGTTGACTATGGACATTTGATTCATGTCAGCACTACATGTTGGTACTGAGCTCGGGCCCCACACGGGGCATCCTCCTGTGCCCACCACCAAAGGAGAAGACCCCTGTGACTTGGAGAGGGACGATAAGGAATACAGGGCCTCGAAGAACAAAAGGGCACCTCAACATGAGCCAGAGGCCAGGGATGTTGGGGAGCTCTTGGGCCAAACCACATACCTGGCAGCCAAATTTGGGTACTGGGATATTTGAAAGAATCTTTCCATTTCCCTGATCTGACCCGGTGTGAAACGGAAGTGGTTTTGATGACCCTGGTGCCTCTGACGAATCCTTGCCACACCAGCCTCTGAGGTGTTCAGTTCTTTTGAGTCTAGCTCCAAAGAAGAATCCGGGTGGCTACTGCTTTCTCCCACGTTAGCATCACTTTCCTTACTGTACCTCTCGCTATCCTGGCCCTGATTACTCTCATTGATTCTGAAATTTAGGTGGCCTATGTGGCCTCCACTATGGCCACAATCTGCCTCCATTGCCACTGCTGAGGTGGAGGCCACAAATCCTTTCTCAAAAACTATTTCCTCCTCATAATCTTATGGAGTATAACATGTACGTTCAATACCCTTGGCCATAACTGCAACTGTGGACCTCAAACAGCACTTGGGCCCTGGGAATGACTGACCTGGAGGTCTAGAATCTCGGCAGGGCTACCGACCAAACAATGAGAGGACAGAAGGAAAGGGTGACGTCAATGCGTCAATGCGCAGGTCCCTGCATGCTCCCCAGTTCTCCAGGGCCCTCAAACAGGACTTCCAGGTGCTTGTTTGCAAGAAGGAGCTAAGTAAGCACCAGGGACAGGTCCTGATCTCATAGCTAGGAACCTTACAAACAGAGCAAGCTACACAATTTTCCCACACATGCAGAGGGCCTAGGTCGGGTCCATGCAAGCTCCCTAACTGTTGGTCCAGAACCAATGTGGTCCCACAAGCTTAGATCAGCTGTGCCTTTGGTTTCTCCGTCATGACCTTGACCCACCTGGCTCATAAAATCCCTTCTCCATTACTCAGGAGGACTCCCAGAGCTCAGTCTAGTGCCTGGCTGCAAATGTCTTTGAATCGTTTGATTTTTTTCTCTAATTAATCTCTGTAAATCATTAGATTTTTGAGAGAGGTTTCTTTTGACTAAGTGTAACGATGGTAGTCTTTAATTGACTACACCAAAATTTTGCTAAAAACACACAATGGGGGACTAGATAGAGAGATGGTTCAGTGATCAAGAGCCCTTGCTGCTCTAGTAGAAGACCAGAGTTAGCATCCCAGAGCTAACATAAGAAAGCTCACAACCACCTGGAACTCTAGCTACACGGCATCCGGGGTATCTGTCAAGAAGAAGGGTAGTGGCCCTTCCCTATTTCCCACCTTGGTTAACTCAGGCACCGAATATTTTCCTGAAAAGGAGTCACATGACTTATTCTGTGTGTTTATACAAGTTGATTACTTGACTGTGGATTTGGCAGAGTAGATGAAGAGACAGGGACCCTGAGTCTGCAGTATGCCAGTGCAGGAAGCTGGGGTCTTTCTGATGACATGGAAACATGGGATGATACTTGACATTTATACTTGGGCCACAGAACAGTTTCCCCCTCTCACTGACTACCAAGCACTTTCTAGGAGACCTCTGGATTATAAGTTGAGAGGAAGAAGAGAGTAGATGGCAAAGAAAGAAGCAGCATAAGAAAAAGAAAATGGGATGGGCAGTGCCAGCTTTGTCTAATAGGAAGCTAAATCCCAAAGCCTGAGCTCTACATATCTTGGGACCCTGAATGAAATGCTTCATTCACAGCTTCCAAAACCATGAATGGGGATAACATCAATGGCACAGGATCGGGATACCGTCCGGGTTCATGAATTACTTGCAGAATTTTGGCATCCTTTTACTTCAGCTTCACAAACCAGTGTACCAGCAACTACAGTTTCCTTCCCCTGGGAAGCACATCCTCAAAGCTCTTGATGTCTTCCCCAAAGCCTAGTAACTCATCACCTAGATAGATTTTATATTAGCTTCCGCTTTCTGGCTTGGACCTTTTCTTCCTTGCACCTCCTTCCATTCAACAGTGGTGGAGGATGGGCCTATGGATTCAGCCCTGTTGCTGCATCTTATTACACCTTATGATGTTTCTCTTTGGCTTGTGCTCAGGAGAGGCACTTAATATTTGCAACGGAGTTTCACGTCATCATTTTTATGTATATAATAAAACATGTAGTAGGCCACAAAAGCAACTGTACCAAGTGTGTCAAAGAGATGACTTCCTGGCAGAGTTACTGGCAGTGCACACACCTAGAGCAGCTAGATAGAAGGACAAGACAGAGGAAGAGTTGAAAGTCAGCTAGTTCCATTGGAGGAGCCCTGCTCAGGTAACACCTGAGCTTTGGGAGTCAGCCTACAACCGGAAGTGCCCTAATGGAACACAGATCAGGTCATATGCTGTGGGACACAGAGCTCATGCAGTGTGGGTATTGGTGGATGCATGAAGCACCATGCTGAGGTCCACACGTGCACTGCAGAGTGGCAGACATCGCTCCCAATCAGAGTACCTTACCTGAATGACAGTCTCAGCACTAGGATAATACTTTCAGAGCTCTCGTCAGCATGGAAGCTGCTGACTTCTGTAGTACTGTAAATAGCCCAATGAAAGTGACTTTACCAATTCATTGTCCCTCATACTCAGCACTAATGGGATGTCTCCACCAAATCCCTCCCTTCAGATCTCAGGGAACCCCATGGAAGAGGAGGTAGGAGGGGTGTGAGAGCCAGAGGGGATGGAGGACACCAGGATAACAAGTCCCTCTAAGTGGACTGAGCACAGCTCATAGGAACTCTCAGAGACTGCGACAGCAAGTTCATGGCCTACAGTGTCTCTGCTAGTCCTCTACATATAAACTATAGCTTTCAGTTTAGTGTTTTTATGGGACTCCTGAGTGTGAGAACAAATGGTATCTGACTCCTGGGCTCTTTTCCTTCTGTTAGTTTGCCTTGTCCAACTTCGATGTGATAAAACTTTTTAGCATATTTTATTTTATTTCATTAAAAAGGAAAGATAATGTACTATAGGCAAATCTGGTGAGGGTACTCTCTCAGTTCAAGTTTCCTTTTCCAAAATGACTCTAGCTTGTGTCAAGCTGACATAAAACTAGGCGGCACAGCAGTCAAGACTGTAGTTGATCTGTATTGTATTGATTTATATTACACAAGGATTTTTAAATTCTGTTTGTTTGTTTGTTTGAGAAAAGATCTCATTATGGATTCCTTTCTGACCTGGAATTTCCTACATCGACCAGCAGAGCCTCAAATATGTGGTGGTATTGTTGCATTTGCTTTCTTAATGCTGGGATTATAGGTATGTGATACCATGCACAACATTGTTGACTGTTCCTTATAGAAGTATAAAATATTAGACTTGAGTTTATATATGAAAATTAGAATTACAATTAAATTCCTCATACAGTTGCAATGACCAGCGACCAGATCCCCCATCCTTCTTCATGAACGGCATTGTTAGTTCACAAAGGCTTTCTTCTCGCCCATGGAAGCATCAATTCCTCGTCACGGAAAGGCAGTCCCTTCATCTAGTGATAGTAAATATATTTGGAACCTGTAGCAGAGATGCTGACACCAGAAACAGACTTGTCAAGAAGGGCAGCTCCTTAGAAGGAAAAAACCCCTAAACCCACATGACAATGGCTAAGGACCAAAGGACATACTTTGCGGGGACAAATGCTGTGTTCACCACATTCAGGCCATGGAGTCTGCACAGTTAAGTGAGAGCTGACGCATGGATGTCCATCTGAGCATGAAAGAGGACATGGAGGTGCTTTGTGGTCAGAGCCAGGATGATGGCAGGTGTCCCAATTAACTCCCAGATATTACATACCTCTGGGGATAGCTCAGTGTTCTTCTCCTGTTCTAAATCTGCAACTTTTGGTTTCCCATCACCCACTCTGGCACCCAGGGCTCTAATACCTCCCAGGGCGAGTGTGTGTGTGTGTGTGTGTGTGTGTGTGTGTTTGTGTACCTATGTGTGTGTATTGTGTTCATTTTCTTTTTCTTTTTTATGGATTTTTGAGACAGGCTTTCTATGTATCTTTTGGTTCCTGTCATGGAACTAGGTTTTGTAGACCTGACTGTCCTCGAACTCGCAGAGATCTGCCTGTCTCTGTCTCCTGAGTGTTGGGATTAAATGCATGTACCACCACTGCCCGGCAATGTGTTCATTTTCTGTATGATGAACTGTTCGTGGATGACCGGAGAGACCATGAGTGTAAGCCTTGTCAGGAACAGAGAGCCCTGCCATAGTAGCTATAGCAGTGGAAGATAATGGAAAGAGGAAGCAGCCAGGAGCACAGGTAACCTGGGGTCACTCCAGAAGCCCTGGGACTTCCTGCTTTCAGCTTGTGATTCCAGAGCTGGGAGAATATTTCCCTAACATTCCTAATGTTCCTAGTCCTTATATTTGTGGGATAAGCACCAAGCTCATGGCCTGAGCAAGGGCTGTGCTCAGACCTTATTCCCCACTCTTTGGCTCATTTCATGCTTCTGACATCACACTTCTGAGTCTTGATATTTGTGTCCCCCAGCCTCCTGACATTTTCCTTACCTCCCTTCATTCCATGAGGGTGCAGCCCTTTCTCCACCCTACTCCTGAACATTCTCAGCTTCCTCTCTCTCTCTCAGGATGTGTCCTGCTCCCCCTGATCTCCCTCACAGTCCTGTCTATGCAGCCATGTCTATCACCTCAGCTATCAATCTTGAGGTCATTGAGGAAAGAAGCCTGACATCCAGACTCTCCCCCACTTAATTCCCCCTCCCTCGTCAGCCCAAGAGCAATCAGGGTTCCCTGCCCTGCAGGAAGTCCAAGGACCACCCACCTCCATCCCGGTCTAGTAATGTGAGCATTCAAGCTGCCTAGGCTCCCACATAGCCAGTACGTGCAGTAGGATCAAAAACCCATTGCCACAGTTCTTGAGTTCTCAGTAGTCCTCAATGTCCACTATATTCAGCGAGTCCGGTTTTTTCTCATGCTACTTCAGGACCAGGCCACCTGGCCTTGGTGATTTCCTGATAGAACATCCCCATTATCTCAGTGTGTGGGTGCACCCCTCGCGGTCCTGAGTTCCTTGCTCGAGCTCTCTCTTCTTCTGCACTGTATTTGGACCTTGAGATTTCAGTCCGGTGCTCCAATGTTGGTCTCTGTCTCTGTCTCCTTTCATTGCCTGATGAAGGTTAATATTCAGGAGGATGCCTATATGTTTTTCTTTGGGTTCACCTTCTTATTTAGCTTCTCTAGGATTGCAAATTATAGGCTCAATGTCCTTTATTTATGACTAGAAAACAAATATGAGTGAGTACATCCCATGTTCCTCTTTTTGGGTCTGGATTACCTCACTCAGCAATAGTGTTTTCCATTTCCGTCCATTTGCATGCAAAATTCAAGAGGTCCTTGTTTTTTACTGCTGAGTAGTACTCTAATATGTATATATTCCATACTTTCTTCATCCATTCTTCCATTGAAGGGCATCTAGGTTTTTTCCATGTTCTGGCTATTACAAACAATGCTGCTATGAACATAGTAGAGCATATACTTTTGTTGTATGATAGGGAATCTCTTGGGTATATTCCCAAGAGTGGTATGCTGGGTCCAGGGGAGGTTGATCCTGAATTTCCTGAGAAACCGTCACACTGCTTTCCAGAGTGGTTGCAAAAGTTTGCATTCCCACCAGCAAAGGGTGAGTGTACCCCTTTCTCCATAACCTCGCCAGCAAAGGCTATCATTGGTGTTTTTTTATTTTAGCCATTCTGACAGGTGTAAGATGGTATCTTAATGATGTCTTGATTTGCATTTCCCTGCTCGCTAAGGAAGTTGAGCATGACCTTAAGTGTCTTTTTGGCCATTTGAACTTCTTCTGTTGAGAATTCTCTGTTCAGCTCAGTGTCCCATTTCATAATTGGGTTGATTAGCCTTTTACGGTCTAGTTTCTTGAGTTCTTTATATATTTTTGAGATTAGACCTTTGTCAGTTGCGGGGTTGGTGAAGATCTTCTCCCAGTCAATGGAGACTTTTTGTCTTAGTGACAGTGTTCTTTGCTTTACAGAAGCTTCTCAGTCTCAGGAGTTCCCATTTATTCAATGATCCCCTTAATGTCTGTGCTGCTGGGGTTGTACGTAGGAAGTGGTCTCCTGTGCCCATGTGTTGTAGAATTCTTCCCACTTTCTCTTCTATCAGGTTCAGTGTGTTCAAATTGATATTGAGGTCTTTAATCCATTTGGACTTGTGTTTTGTGCATGATGATAGATATGGATCTATTTTCATTCTTCTACAGATTGACATCCAGTTTTGCCAGCACAATTTGTTGAAGATACTCTCTTTTTTCCATTGTATACTTTTAGCTCCTTTATCGAAAATCAGGTGTCCATAGGTTTGTGGGTTAAAGTCCGGGTCTTCTATTCGATTCCATTGGTGGACTTCTCTGTTTTTATGCCAATACCAAGCTGTTTTCAATACTGAAGCTCTGTAATAGAGTTTGAAGTCAGGGATGGTACAAATGTCCATTTTATTCATCCATTCTTTGACTGATGGCCATCTAGGTTGTTTCCAGGTTCTGGCTCTTATGAATAATGCTGCTGTGAACATATTTGAGCTGATGTTCTTGTGGCATGATTGAGTGTTTTGGGGTATATAACCAACAGTGGTATTGCTGGGTCTGGAGGTTTCCTAATTTTCTGGGAAATCACCAAGCTTATTTTCAAAGCAGCTGTTTACACTCCCACCAGCAATGCAGAAGTGTTTCTCTTACCCCACATCCTCCCAAGCATAAATTGTCATCAGTGTTCTGATCATGGCCATTCTTACAGGTGTATGATGGAATCTTAGAGTTGTTTTGACTTGCATTTCTCTGATGAATAAGAATGTTGAACATTTCCTCAAGTGTCTTTCAGCCATTTGAGATTCGCAGACTACACATAATCAGTATGGGACCATCATATATATAGACAGCATTGTGTATTATAAGGTCATGCATTTAGGAAAACGTTAATGTTTACTGGTAAGTGTAAAGTGATTAATACTGAAGTCCGGACACTCAGGTCATTTCAGGGTACTTATGTGTACTGTTGTAGTAGGACTCTAAGTGACCTTGGGGACATTCTCATTGATGTAGCAAGCAGTAGGGGAAAAACAGGGCTCAGTTTCAACAAAGAAACACTTAGTTATAAGTGTGGATTAAGTGAGACCAGAGAGAAATTAGTGTTTCATAACGAACCTGTGTTTAATTTATCCAAGAGTCATGTGGAACAACACTCACAAGAGCACATGGTTGGCCCTTCACCTTTGTAAGTTTGTGGAAAGCCTATGTAGACAGCAGCAAAGTTGAACCTTCATGTTCCCTCATGCTGTGTTTAGATTATCTAAAAACAATGCCAAAATAGTCATGTCAGTGTTATGAGATGTATGGGGCAGACAGCTTTAAAGGGTTAATTTTGTTACAACTAAACAAAAAGAAATGGTAATGGGTTTTTTATCCTACTGCACTTACTGGCTTTGTGGGAGCCTAGGCAGGTTGGATGCTCACCTTCCTAGACCTGGATGGAGGTGGGAGGTCCTTGGACTTCGCACAGGGCAGGGAAATCTGATTGCTCTTTGGGCTGATGAGGGAGGGGTAATGATTGGGGGAGGGGCTGGAAATGGAGGCGTTGGCGGGGAGGATGCAGATATCTTTAATAAATAAATAATTAATTAATTAATAAAAAGAATAACATTGAGCTCATTTAAGTTAATCGAGTAAAGAGAACGTGATCAGGGGATGTTTTGAAAGTCAAAATGCAGATTGGTAATGAGGAGAGGGCCCGAAGGATAAAGCTCTTGCCACATGAGTCTGAGGATCTGAGTTGGGACCCTCAGCATAAAGTTTAGCAGGTGTCAGCTCACCTGTAGTCAGAATCTCTTATTCAGGAGGCAGAGACTGCGAATCCTTAGGGAGACCTAGATTAGCTCAGTTGCTGAGCTGAGGTTCATGGAGACCCTGCCAGTGTAAATCATGTGGGGAGCAAGCTAGGAAGATGCTTGACTCTGACCTTGGTCCTCTGCATGCACGAGTGTGCATTTGCACATAGATACACATGCAGATCACACACCTTTGCCAGTTTTTATGTGTTTGCAAATACATAAAAAGCAAAGGTGCCAAGCCACAGTCAAATGTGTCTTCTGTTGACTAACTTGAAAACTGGAAGTATTCTTTTCCTTTAAAGGAGTCTATATTGAACATGTGTGTTTTTTGGAATGTGAGAAAAGATAGAGCTCAATTTAAGTAAGAGCTGTAGCTATCTAATTTTCAAATAAATTTCTTTCCTCCAGACAGTAAAGACTAATGTTTAGATCATGGGATAAAAGCTGAGGCCATGAGCCCAGAGAAACTGACTGCTCCATAGCAAATGAGAAAGGGGAAAAGCAGTGCAGAGTGCTATTCATGCTAACTTCCTTCAGCATGGATCAGGGCAGTCTTGATGTAGGCAAACTCCCTACCTGCAGCAGTAGCTTGTGCGGAATAGCATTCCTGCCTAGGAGCCCCTGATTACTGACATCCTAACACCACAAGGTGTAAATTACAGTAGGACCAGGCTCAGGTTGGAGATCCTGGGAGAGAAGAGAGAGATTCCCCCAGGATGGAGAGGAAGAGAGATTGGAAAAGAAAAGCTGAAGGAATGAGGCATTCTCCCCCTGTCGAGCTGACAGGACCCTGTACTTCTGCTCCAGAGAGACAGAGGTGCTGCAGCCCCAGAGACTGATGTGAGGAAGCTCTGGAGACAGGGATGCACTGCAGCTTAGAGAAGCCAATGCACTACAGCTCTAGAGGATGATGCAATGCAGCTCTAGAGATGCTGATGTATCGCGTCCCCATGAGACTGATGATGCACTGCATCTCTAGAGAGACTGATGGACTCTCACTCCAGAGCCATTTGTACTGCAGCTCTAGAGAGACCGATGATGCATTGCATCTCTAGAGAGGCTAATGGATTATCACTCAAGAGCCATTTATACTGCAGTTTTAGAGAGACTGATGATGCACTGCATCTCTAGAGAGACTGATGGACTATCACTTCACAGCCATTTGTACTGCAGCTCTAGAGAGACTGATGATGCACTGCATCTCTAGAGAGGCTGATGGGCTATCACTACAGAGCCATTTGTACTGAAGCTCTAGAGAGATTGATGAGGTACTGCCTCTCTAGAGAGACTGATGGACTATCACTCCAGAGCCATTTGTACTGCAGCTCCATTGAGACTGATGATGCACTGCATCTCCAGATGGGCCAATACACTGCAATTCCAGAGAGGCTGATGCACTGGAGCTCCAGAGAGGATGATAAACTGCACCTCTAGAGGGCTATGCACTACAGCTCTAGATCCTAATACACTGCAGTTCCAGAGAAGCTGATGCACTGCAGATTTAGAGAAGATGATGCAGTGCAGCTCTAGAGGATGATGAATATCAGCTCTAGAGATACCGATGTACTTCATATAGAGGCTGATGTACTATCACTCTAGTGGCCTATACACTACAGCTCTAGATGCTGAGGAACTGCAGCACCAGAGAGAGGCTAATGCATTGCAACTCCAGAGAGGCTCATTTACAGAAGCTCTAGGGGCTGATGCAGTGCAGCTCTAGAGGCTGATACACTGCAGAACTAGCTAGATTAGCTAGAGCTAATATGCCAACAGTGACTTAATTAATATAGTTCCTTTGTGATTATTTCAGGACTAAGCTAACTGGACAGGTGAGAACCAACAAGTGGTGTCCTCCCCGCACATGGGGCTTTGATTGAGTTTATGGAGGCATCATGTTGGTATGTTTGAGTTTCCCTCATGGCTTCTGGTCCTTTAGTTGTCCTTCTTTAGACTATTCTTATACATAATAGAAGGGGCAGGGAGGGAGAGAACTGTCAAGGGATCAAAGATGTGCAGTTTGAGGACTTACCAATATAATGGACCCTTATTCCCTAGGAGCCTGAGAGGATTGTGACATCTAACAGGCAACTGTGACTGTGTTTCCATAGCTGGCTATGAATTAAGGAAGAGGCGGTTTTCTTAACTGCTCTCCACATTGTTACAGATCACAATGCTGTCTGAAGGTTCAGCCTAAAAACTTTCTATCTCCTGGTATAAGATCAGAGCCCAGGATGCCTTTCATGTTGGGCAGGAAGTAGGGCATCACTATCAAGCTTCAACTCTCATTGACACCACAGCTTTTGTCGTGAGCCCAGAAAACTTTAGAGGGCATGGAAGAGGGGAGGGCAAAAGTCCATAAGTAATAGTGACCTCCCCCTATTACCTACATGATGGAAACAGGAAGTCCCAAGATATCTGAATGATTTGTCTGAATTGGCTCATTTCCCTAATCCTATAGATGACAACATCACATCTCTGTGCAGGCCTCCCTTGGAGTAGTGTTAGCTCTAATAACACTTTGGGAAGGATGTTTGTTTGTTTGTTTGTTTGTTTGAGCTGTGGATAGGCTGTGACTTTGCACACTCTTTTGGCAAGTGTGATACCTTGTAATCACCCCACCTCCTTAAGGTGCTGGAGCAATAAGAAGCCATCCATCTATAAATGGTGAGCTGAAATCATGAGAGTAAAGCAGTTCACCTGGGAGAAATTATGTGTTTAGATAAGAAAAATATGTCAGAGGAGATCCAGAAATACTGGAACAGAAGGAGAAGATGCTGGAAGGACAAAAAAGAGAAGGGAATGAGGAGGAGGAAGAGCATGAGGCAAAGGAGGAGATAGGGAGAGAAGGAGACTGTTTTCTGACAGTTAAGGGGAGGTAGGAAGCAGGGATCCCACTATCCTACGTGGTGAATCTCACAACATCCCTTGTCTGTCCTGACATGGGCGTCTTGTGTGGAGCCCCACTGGGAGTTAGGATTGAGGTGTCTGTACAAGGCAGTACAATCAAGTGTATTGTTGTGGGGTGTTGTCTTCATTTTGGTTTCTGTCCTTTTGTACAGCAAATAGATTTTTGTTCCTTTAGAGTCATCCAGCACCTTTGGATATTCCAGTTTTTCTGCTGGTCTTTGCTTTGATCCCTGAGCCTTGAAGGGAGGAGGTTATGAACACATTCCAATTAGGATAGAGCACTCCATAGTTGTGAGCTGAGATGGCCATTCACATGGTCTCTAGCTAATGGAAAGTATTTATTCCAGGTGACTAGGATGACACCCAGGTATCTGGGCACATAGGCATGGCCCCAGGTGTCCAGAACATGGGGGTTGTAAGGGCATCTTAAAACCTAGATGTCCTAGCATCTAGATCGGCAGATGCAGATGCCTGTGCAGAAGTAAACAGTTTGAATCAAGATGTTTACTGAAGCTAAGATAGCAGCTAGCTGGTGGAGGGGTTCATACAAACAGGAAGTTTTACCACAGCTAAGTTAGCTAGTATATCCCTGATCTCTGGTCCCTAGAGTAGACGTAATTAATTTCCCGTGGGATTCTCTATGACAGAGTCAAAGATTATTTCTACCTGTAATGGCCTCAACAAGAATAGTAGATGGAGGAACCTCTTCACTGGCTTAAAGTGTCACATTTCCCACTAGATCACAGGGCATGAGTCAAATTATTGACTCGTCCTGTTCTATGAGGTCATAGTTGTTTCTAGGGACCAGTAATTTTCTGTTTGAGGCAGTTGGCCATGCAGGTGAAGATGCAGGGTTCTACCATTAGCCTGAGCAGGACAAGAATCAATGGTCCAGTTAATGCTGACACTAAGCTATAGGGATCCAGTCACCAGAGATTGATAAGAGTGTCCTGATCTATGTCTTCTTTCTTTCCTTCCTTTGAGCTTTTCTCTCTCCCTTCCTTTTCCTCTTCCCCTTCTCCTATCTTCTGCTTTGTTTCTTCTTTCTATCGACTATTCTTGTCCCCTCACTTACCCTTTCCACCTTCCTTCCTCATCATTCCCCGGTCCTTTCTCCTCTACTTATTTAAAAAGCAGTTACTCATGGATGCTCTCCAGTGCACTGGCAGCCCATTCCCAACACCTCATCTTCACTATCCTCTCCTCTCTTAGACCAATAGGCTGCTGAATTCTCAGCAAGCCTGCTGAAAACCAGACTTGGCCCAGGCATTGGCCCATCACTTCGCAGCAGCTTCCTTTCCTGTGTGTAGGAGATAAGAGGCCTCTATGGGAAGACATAGAAACCTCCACAGTCACCCAGCAAAGACCCTGCATTTTTGTAGATCTTTCATGGATGAAAGAGTACAGGGACACAGTAAAAGAAATTAGTAATATATTCAGCTTTCTGGCTCTTCAACTTAGATCAGAAATCTTGGGATCATCTCAAACAATCAAATTTGAATAATCTATGGCAGTTGTTTCAGCTGTTCCTGCACCTATTCAATGGAAACCAGAATTAGGACCCATTTGGCCTTTGTTAATATAGATTCAAGGCCAAATATGAGCTCTCCCATCTTCTCTATTATAGGCAAATATCATGAGGATTACATAGACAAGAATTCATGCAGTGGGATGTGACTTTCCAGAGAGTCAGGGGAGATATCATTATTCTAAGCAGTAGTTCAAGTAAGTCAGATAATTCAAGGGAATGATGAGGTACCTGTTCCTGTGCAGATTGTAATAAATGAAGACCTTTTGATATCTGGTCTTCTCCATATCCTGATTTACTGATCCTCGTTCTCTTTCTTAGAGCCATATTTCCCATTTCCTTGAAAGGGCATAAGACAGAAAAGGTACTAGCTAATGAATTTCCCATTTCCGGTTGTTCTGAATTCCGACTACTAGGGCTGGGGTTGCATAGGATTTTGTGTGTCCTTGGTTAGAAAAGTCTGGTCAATCTAAAGCCTCACTGGCATTTACTGTTACACAGAGTTGTGTTTTCCACTTGTGATACTGACTGTTGAATACACTAAAGCCATCTCTTTCACCATGTTATTGCAGAGCTGGTTTAAGAAAAGAAGAGGCCAATACAGGAAACATCAGCAGTCTCAGATTCTCCAGTGTCCATCTTCTGATGGCCAGGACACCTTGCAGTAAAGCTTTTGTAGGAGTCCTGAAGCATCATCCTGTCCAGGCCTCAGATGAAGACAGGATCTCCAGGTGTCACTGACACCTTCTGATGGCTGTAACACCTTATCCCTTCAGTAATAAAGAGTTGTGTATTCAAAATATTTCATGTCCTTTTTGGGGGTCAGTAAGGTGTGGATGTCCATTATTGAGAAAATATTTAACAGAAGATAAAAGGAAGGGATCAAAGCCTGAGTCATCTTTACTACTCCACAAGTCACAAAAGTTTCTCAAACTAACGGCAACCTGCGCTCAAACATATATTCTTCTCTGTTGTCACACTGTACTATCCTTACCTTAACTCGACCCTGTGGGAACAAACACCTAAGAACAGGAAAAGGACAAGTCTCCAGTGAGAAGACTGTTCACGACAAAAACAGAGTTTCTCACAAATCTACAAGTTCACTCTTGTACTGCAACAAATACAAAAAGACCACTTTCTGAGCATTCATCAGTGGGGTGTGTGACCAGGGACCTAGGCTACCCCCAGGTCTGTTCACTATCACTCCTTTCAATGGCACAGTCATGCTACTAGGAGTCCTCCTGGCACAGGTAGTGTTTCAAAGGAAACACAAGAGGCCTTTTTACGCCCATTTGAAAGAGGCTTCCTCTTTGCTCCCACACCTAGCCCGAGATGCACAAGAGGCATATTGATCGATCCTCCCAGTTCAAGCAGGAGAGGCATAAGATTCTCAGTAGATACACCAGGCCAGGTTAGTGGAGACATAGGATGCAGGCTTCAGAGCATGCAGGGAGCAATAGGCTGTGTTAGCCCGAGGGTGATTGGAGGAGAGGCAGTGTGGAAAGCCTATAGAGAGGGTTATGCCTGAGTTCTGGCAGGGAGGACACATCAGGGTGGCATTAGCATGGTGGTGTATGTAGTGGGGTAGAGTACATGACCTGTGAGAAAGTGGCCAAGGCGTGAGCTGCTTTTGATGCTGTGACTGCTTGTAGATATGGCAGACTCTAGAAAAAGGGGTGCAGCAGGATGTGTTAAAGCCTCTTTCTAAACTGAGTACCGTAAGCTGGGGATCTGAACTTTGCAATAGATAAGATGGGTAAACAGGGCTGTGTACCGAGGATCCACATACAGAAGTTTGGTGTGACAGAGGAGGGACAGATAGGCTGGTTGTAGTACTTTCTTGTATTAGGATAGTTTGTGGATTGTAGAGGCACTGTGGAGAGATGGAGGACGTGAATCCCCATAGCAAGAGTGTCCAGAGGACAGATAACATGTGTACTGTGTGGTTTTGTGTGTCATGTTGAAAAAGGCTATAGTGATCAGAGAGGAAGGAGCCCCAGTTGAGGAAATGCCTTCATGATGTCCAACTCAAAGCCATTTTCTCAATTATTCATCAATAGGCAAGAGCCCAGCTTACAGTAAAAGATGCCCTTCCTGGACTGGTGGTCCTGCGTTCTATAAGAAAGCAGACTGAGTAAGCCATGGGAAGCAAGCCAGAAAGCAGCTCTCCTTCATAGCCTCCTCATAAGATCCTGCTTCTGTGAACCTTCCCTGTTTGAGTTCCTGTTCTGACTTCCTTGAGTGATGAACAGCAATGCTGAAGTGTACATAAAATAAAACTCTTCTTCCCCAACTTCCATTTTTCATGGTGTTTTGTCAAAGTGACAGAAACCTTGAGACAAAATCCTACTCAAAGAGGAACTTGGAACTCTGGTGCTGGGATTATAAACACCAAGGTAGATGCTGGATTAGGGACATATACAGGACCTAGATGGAAGGTAGATTCATTGGGGGGTGTGTGAGGTGGAGCTGGTGAGAAAGACTCCCTGGGATACTACCACAGATTGCAGTCAGGCTCTTAGTATACTCCTGAGAAACTGTCAGGGCCTGGCTACACAAAGTAGGCCTGTGGATCAGAGCTCTACAAATGCAGAGGAAGATTCCTCTGTAGAGACCTAAGAACAGTAAGGGAGGGACCCATTGCTCCTAATTAGGTCCTGGTGTGGGGCCAGAGAGAGCACCTGCAGCTTTACATTCCAGGAGAGGAGGGCACATATGTGTCTAATATACACAGGAAGAGATGACCCCATTGGGATCCGTGTACTTATCCCATGACTGTCATTCCTACAACAAACATTCCAAACCAACACACATCTCTTGGGGCCAATCAATTCCCAGAATAAGGGCATAGAAAGATGGCACAGTGAATATGTGATGATGTTAGATTCCCCTCTCTATGTTGTTAAAAAAGAACTACATGGGCCTATAGCAAGTTATTGGGAACAGAGCTAGGTGGGGAAAACTAAACTGAATGCTGGGAGAAAGAAGAGCAAAGCCAGAGAGAAGCTATGTAGCTCCTCCAGAGATGGATGCCAGAACTTTAGCTGTTAATCCAAAGCCATGTGGTGATACACAGATTAATAGAGATGTGTTAGATAAGGATATGAGTTAGCCACAAAAACGCTTAGGCTATTGGCCACAAGGCATTGCAAATAATATGGTTTCTGTATGATTATTTCTGGGCTGAGCAGTTAGGAGACACACAAGTGGCCTTCTTGCAACAGCTATAGACCAGTCCTGATCTTTCATGGTACATTTTTCAGAACCTATGGTGTCTTGCATTGTAGCGGCATAAATGAATGCAGGCAGATTGTAAAGAATATATACAGCTTTAATGAAGAAATAGACTTACAGGACCAAGGATCCCAAGGAGCACAGGAAGCAGAAGGAGCATGCGGGCTCCAGTGTGCCTGATTTATAAGTAAACATTCACCCTAGGCAAGCCTGCCCCCTAAGCGGCTGGCTTAACCCTACATTGCATCTTCCTGTAACTCCAGCTCCAGGGAAGAGGACACCCTCCTCTGGCCTACACAGGCCCCTGCATGCATACATGTACAGACTCATGCACCATGTGTATTCCAGTGAACGTTATGTGTTCCAGTGGCTGCTATGCATTCCAATGACCGGTATGTGTTTGTGCCCCTCACCTGCTCTGAGCTGACTTCTATACAAATTGTAATAAAACACATCCTTTTCTGTGGAGGGGACACACAAGTTGTAAATGGATAAACTGTGCTTTATTGCTAATATAAGGAGAGAAAGAGAGGAATGTCCTGGCCAGTATGGGCGACAAACTTCCTGAGACACCAGAAGAGCCCATCTCCCACTTGCTCCTGGAGAATGAAGATGTTCTTGGTCTCCACCAGAGTCTTCATGTCAAGGTTGTCCTTGATAGCAGGGGAATGCTTTTTTCTCAGTATTGCCCTTTGGTTCTTCCTAAGTTTAGCTCTCTTGTTGTTAAACCAGTCCTGAAATCCGAGGGAGAGAAGGGTTCGATTAACATATTTAGCAGCTGCTGCTCTCATTTGACCCTATGAATCTCTTTTGAACCCACAATGCAGGTTTTAAGTGCTCACATGCTTTGTATGGCTCAAGCTACTAGCCATTTCATGGCCAATGACCTGCCTACAGTTTCATAGTTCCTGGTTTGTATATCACTACCAGAAAAGCAAAGAAAAATTCATTATGCACAATACCAAACCCTTTATTCTGCACACCCAATTAGAGTCATGTACCAAGCTCTATGTGCATAGGCTTCCAGTTATTCTTTCAAAATTGTCCTTAGAAACAGTCTCCTGTATTCCGGGTGGTCATGAACTCCCTTTGTATTCAAGAACTGACTCCTCTGCCCTAGTGGGAACTTGGGGAAATATTTTTCCTGGATATGCGATATAATAATACCAGAAACTAAATTTAGAACCACCACTGTCTGAATCACCTTTTCAAAACCTTCTAAAGGAAACAAAGAAATTTACCCTCTTGGACTTTAAGTTCTCTTTCCACATTTGTCTCACATGATAGGAAAATTCTTTAGTTTATGAAAATATATTTCATGGCTCAATTATCCCATTTCCCCTTCAGTTTGTCATTCATTCCTACTTTTACCAAGTGCACATGTTATGTTTTACAACCAAGATATTCCCGGCAGCCACATGATCATTTCCAAGTCACCCTGAGTTTCAAAATGATACTCAACAGAAGACCCCTGTGAAGCACTCTTGTGTGTTACACGGAATCAAATGTTAATTATGCCACACACACACACACACATGCAAAATATTTATGCAACATAGATACTATATACACACACGTATATATACACATTTATACATACATGAGAGAGACAGACAGACAGAGGTGTAGATGCTATATGTTTGGTTTTGCTTTTATTTTAGGATCACAAGTGACTGCCCCTCACGGAGTAAACATTAGCTAAAGTTTTCCTTTTCCATTTTTCATTGCCAAGGTCTCATATTCCAGATCTTTTTCCCCAGCATAAGACACAAGGAAAAAATAAAGTAGTTTCATGTGCCTAGGGCAAAGTCATCCATGTCCGGTGGCAACTCTGAGATCAGCACACTGGTAAACTCAATACGCAGACTGACTGACCTTCACCTTCTGTTCATCCACATTCATGAGCTCTGCCAGTTCTCTTCTGTGAAGAGAAAAAAGAAAAATATTTAATATTCCATCCTAGACATGGAATTAACTATAATTAGTACATTCCATGTATATTTTAAAATTTAAGAACTTGCTCTCCATACTTATTCTTTTTATTTTATTTTTAAAACAATATCATTTTATATACAAATCCCAGTTCTGGCTTAGTTCTGTTGCAGCCTGCCTTCAGGAGGCCCTCTGCCTAGCCCAACCCAATCCCTTAGGGACTCGCCCTCCTGGTGCAGATGCAGAATAACTCTAGTTCTTCCCCCACTGCCCCTCTCAGCTCAGCTCCATCCCTTTGTGACTCCCCATTGAAGTGCAAAACAATTCTGCCAAGGACCCTCAGCCACCATACTTGCTGGGACACAGCTACCCACAGCAGCTACACTTGACTAGGACCAAAGGACCCACCCAACAAATACGACACCAGATGTCTACACTAAGAAACACCTCAAACATCATAGCTTTAGATGCCTAGATCCCAGCGCCAAACACAAACATGAATCAATACAACATGCTTCCTCAAGATGTCAGCAACTCTATTGTGATAGGCTATAAGAAAAGCGATTTAGCTGAAGCATAAGACAAGGACTCCAAGACACCAATTATTAATATGTTCAATTACCTTAAAGAAGATCCAAATAAATGTCTGAAAGACCACAAAAACTTGCCAAAAAAACGCAAGTAAAAACAATTCCGGACATGAAAGTTGAATTTAACAAAGGAATAGAATCACCAAAGAAAACCCAAGATGAAATAAAAAGAGAAGTGAAAAACTCAGGATGTCGAACAAAAACTTTATATGAAAGTCTCAACAACAGATTAAAAGACATGGAAGATAGAGTTTCACATCTTGAAGACAGGGTAGAAAAATGAATATCTTGGTCAAAGAAAGTGTTAAATATTAAAAATAAATATCCAGACATAATTAACCCAGGAAATCTGGGACAATATTTAAATACCATACCTATGAATAATCGGTATAGAGAAGGAGAAAAACACATGCCAAAAGCACAAAAAGTCTTTTCAATAAAATCATGAAGGAAAACTCACCCACTCTAAAGAAAGAGATGCTTATTAAGGTACAAGAAGCATACAGAACACCAAATAGACTGGAGCAGAAAAGAAAATACCTTTGCCACATAATTAAAATACTAAAGATATAGAACAAAGAAAGAATATTAAAAGCTTCAAGGGAAAAGGACCAAGTCACATGTAAAGATGGGCCCATTGGAGAGTCTGAATGCTGGAAGGGATTGGTTAGATGTTGTAGAAGCCCTAAGAGACCACAGATGTCAGATCAGACTACTAGATCCAGCAAAACTACTAACCACAATTAACAGAGAAAGAAAAATATTTCAAGAGAAAAACAAATTTGAGCAATTTCTGTCCACACATACAGCTCTGCAGAAGGCACTAGAAGGAAATTTCAAACTGAAGAGAGAAAGTTAACTGAATCCAAGAGGACACAAGGAATAAATAATCTCACAATAGTTAATCAAATGATGGAAAAATGCTACACCACAACAAAATAACAGAAATCAGTAAACACCGATCATTAAAAACTATCTAATTTAATGGTCTATACTCTTCCCCACACACACCAGAAAACACAGAATAACAGATTTGGTAAGAAAATGGGATCCATCTTTGTGCTGCATTCAAGAAACGGCTCACCACCAAGGACAGCAAGGACAGATATTACCTTAGAGTAACAGGATGGGAAATGGCATTCCAAGCAAACAGAACCAAGATGCAACAGGTGTAGCTATTTTAATATCTGAGAGACTTCAAAACAAAACTAATCAGACAAGATAAGAAAGAACACTATATATCCATTAAAGAAAAAATCCACCAAGAGAAAAAAAATTACTATTATAGACATACACCCAGATACACTGAACCTAATAGAATAAAACAGAGAGGTCAAGTTATGTTTCCAAAATCACATAGCAAGCTGAGAAGGAAATACAGCAGGCCTGTAAGAAACCCTGTCTTAAAGAAAGTAATAAATAACCTTGAACTCATTGACACAGGAAAAGACCTTCTGAACAGATCACCAGTAGCACAGGCACTAAGACTAAAAGTTACTAAATGGGACTTCATGAAACTGAAAAGCTTCTGTATGCTTCTGGACAGCAAAAGACACCATCATCAGCACAACACTCCAGGGTAGGCCCATGTCCAGAGTAGTTGGCCAACACAAAAGATACTTTATGTTTTTTTTGTTTGTTTGTTTTTTTTTTTGTGTGTGTGTGTGTGTGAACCTTTTGTTTTCTTCTGTTACTTCTTGTCTTGTTTTCTTTTTTAAGTTTGTCTTCTTTGATTTGGGTTTTGGTTTTGTTGTTTTTTCTGTTTTTTTCCTTTGTTTTTGAGAAAGAGAAAGTTCATGAAGTTGAATGAGTAAGGAGGATATGGGAGGAGTTGGGGGAGAGAAAGAATATGATTAAAATATATTGCATGAAAAATATTTTAATAAAAATGTAAATAATTGCTATCTCCCCTCATACCTCTATAAGCAGACTTTTCAGCAACCTTTAGAAGGAGATTTATGTAGAAGTGGTTTGAAGGGAAGTGTGGGAGCAGTGGATCTAGGGGAGAGGGGTAGTCTGGGGAGGCTGAGAATAGTGGAGGGAAGGGAAACTGTAGTAGGGATGTAATGTATGAGAGAGAGAGAGTGGTGGTGGTGTACACCTTTAATCCCAGCACTCGGGAGGCAGAGGCAGGTGGATCTCTGTGAGGTTGAGACCAGCCTAGTCTACAGATAGAGTTCCAGGACAGACGGGGCTATTACACAGAGAAACCCTGACTCGAAAATATATATAAACAAAAGAAAAAAGAAAATTTGTATGTGTCTATATCTGCCACATACAAATTATACATATTTTGTGATGTCAGGAATTGAACCTACAATCCCAGATATGCTAGGCAAGGGGTCTACCACTGAGCTGTATGGTTTTATATTTATATTTGTATTTATGTGTTTTTCAGTCTTATTTAGAAACAGAGTTTCACTAAGCTGCGTCTGCTGACCTTGAGCATCCTCCTGAGCCCTGCTAAACCTGGAAGTATCCCTCTTTCTGGATCTCCCTCCGTGTGGCTGAGGTTATAGATCTGTGCCACTAGGTACAGATAACTATGCAAAGTGACTGCCTAATGGTATGTTTGTGAGGGCACACAAGTCTTCATTCTTCTGGATATTTGATCTCTGAAAAATTTTGCACACAAAAAGCAGGCCCCACACAGCCAATACAAATGAAATGATAAATGTGGATGTTTAGCAGATTTTAGTATGTCTGTGTATTGAAAGAGATAATTCTGGGAAGAAAACATTACATGCAATCAGACAGCAAATTTGAACACCAATAACTCACCACAAAACACACCCTGACTTAGATAGGAGAAAAAGACCTTGCTAAAGACGTATTTGACCACGAGCATAGGTCACGGTATCCATAAACACAGGGAAATTCAGGCAGCAGTAGTGAAAAGCAGTTCAAACCACACCCAGAAGGTCCCCACACTCAGAAGGTGGCTACTAACAACACCCACAGAATAAAGCGTGGTGAGTCCCTGAAGACATTGGAAACATGATGCTCCCTCTGGGGAAATGTCAAACAGTACAGCACAAAGGAAGGGTGAGGTGGTTCCTCAAATAGTGAGCAGGGATGATCACATGACACAAGCCTGCTTCTGGGTGTGCACCCTGAGTGACTGAAATGGAGTTTTAAAAGTATTTGTCTGCTCCACTAGATCACACCAGTGCAGCACAAGCCACATGGGCCACAGGGAAAATCTGCCCAGATAGCTTTTCACATGGCTGTGCATAGGGGAGTTTGGGTATGACTGACCCCCGAGAAAGCAGAAATTTTGTCTGATGCTAACACACTAACAAGGCTCAAAGACATACTAATTGAGGCAGGTTAGTTCAGGAAGGACAAATTCTGCCTGATTTTCCTTATATGAGGTCCTTAGAGGAATCATATAGAGAGGACAAATAAACAGGAGAGTGGTAGGTGGGGACTAGGGACATGGAAAGGGCACTTATTTAATGGGTTCAGGTTTTGCTGTGGCGTCATAGACAGACTCCCAGGGACCTATCCCCAAATCACTTGAGAAGACTTCAGTCTGCTGAGTTCTGACCTTCAGATTTGATTTAAGCAATGCCCTTTATGTTTCTATGTTTACTTTTGGACACTTTTTAAACAGAAAGGAACCAAAGGAGTGGTCAGTGAGCATTTTGGAGACCTGGTTTGCACCAGGATGCATGGAAAGTTCAACCTTGGTCACCCAAGAGGCATGCTCTTGAGGGACCAAGAGCTAGACCTGACCTGCAGACATACAGGGAAAGAGGCCTCAAACTAATAAGAGGGCAAACTTTCTGCTTCTCTCTCACCCTCTTTACCTGAGCCAAAGGCCTAGTAGGCGTTTTCTCCTGCCGTTGGCTAATTTTCCAACCTGCTACCCTATGTTCAAGGTCTGTCCTAAACATGGTTCAGTTTATGAGAGGACTAGTCAGCTGAAAACTTCCAGGTCTCCAAATGAAAACCATTTCGTTTTCAGATTCCCCTTTCTACTTTTTGGGGAGTCTCTCTCTCTCTCTCTCTCTCTCTCTCTCTCTCCCTCTCCCTCTCCCTCTCCCTCTCCCTCTCCCTCTCCCTCTCCCTCTCCCTCTCCCTCTCCCTCTCCCTCTCCCTCTCTCTCCTCTCCCTCTCCTCTCCTCTCCTCCTCTTCCTCCTCCTCCTCCTCCTCCTCCTCCTCCTCCTCCTCCTCCTTCTTCTTCTCTCTCTCTCTCTCTCTCTCTCTCTCTCTCTCTCTCTCTCTCTCTCTCATGCCTCAGTGTGTGTGTTTCCTACTTCACTTTTAGTACTTTTCGTAAGTACCATTGCCGCCTGCTGTGCCTGGGATCTTTCTGCCTTTGAATTCTTTAATGGATGAAGAAAACAGACTTTACTTAGGACTTCTAGACAACAACTCCCCCTAAACATCATCAAAGAGTCAGGTGAAGATTGTGGATTCAGAGCCAAGAATGGATAGGAAGTCAAGCCTGATGACACAAACCAGTAATCAATCACAACGTCAAGGACTGATTGGGCTACCAAGCCGGTTCAAGTCCAGCCTGTACAACTCAAACTCCGATTCAACAAAACTAAAAAGAGGCTGTGGTCCCCTACAGGCAACACAGCTCATGCAGGGAGCCTGAGACTCCTTTACAAAAAAGCCACATCTGTCTGCTGCATGGGTCACCCTCAAGTTTCGCGGCTTTCTTCCTCAGAGTGAGGCCAATGCCCTTAGCTCGCCAGAGGGCGCACTCCTGTGGCTTCCACCTAGGCTCCCGTGCGCTGAGGTTTGCTGAGGAGCTTGTACCTCAGTGGCAAAAAGCTATGCTTAGTATGAGTCCGTATTCTGAACCTCAAAAATATTAAAAACTTTTAACAAGAGTAAGGAGAGGCCAGGGGAGAGGAGAAGGAGCCCAAAGTCCTAAAGGACAGACCCGATACATACCGTCTGATGGCGTCTGGGTACTGAGTTTCTTCAAAGACTGCTCGCAGTTCCCACAGCTGTCCAGGCGTGAATATGTATGGTTTCTGGCGAATCTTGACTAATGGCTGTTCACTGGCTTCGACCATGTTCATGGCCATCTCCAGCTCTTCTTGCTCAATGTCTTGGCTGTTACTTATATCCCAGTCCTGGTAGCTGTGGTCGTCTACAGAGCTCTTCTGGCCCTCACAGAACAGATTATTCAGGGCCTCTATGACTCCCTGGTCAAAGCTGCCACTGTTTATCGTGTAGGCCACTGTTTTCTCAGGTTCAGTCATTATTTCTTCCTCGTAGAAGTTCACCCGGTAAAAGTCATAGTCGAAGTAGAAGTACTTGCGGGCCATGATCTGAGCGCATCAGAAAGCGCCCCCTTGTGGGTTATGAAATGACTGTGCAAAATTCAAGAAGTCCTTGTTTTTTACTGCTGAGTAATACTCTAATATGTATATATTCCATACTTTCTTCATCCATTCTTCCGTTGAAGGGCATCTAGGTTGTTTCCAGGTTCTGGCTATTACAAACAATGCTGCCATGAACATAGTTGAGCATATACTTTTGTTGTATGATAGGGCCTCTCTTGGGTATATTCCCAAGAGTGGTATTGCTGGATCCAGGGGTAGGTTGATCCCGAATTTCCTGAGAAACCGAAACACTGCTTTCCAGAGTGGTTGCACAAGTTTGCATTCCCACCAGCAATGGGTGATTGTACCCCTTTCTCCACAACCTCTCCAACAAAGGCTATCATTGGTGTTTTTTATTTTAGCCATTCTGACAGGTGTAAGGTGGTATCTTAAAGTTGTCTTGATTTGCATTTCCCTGATCGCTAAGGAAGTTGAGCATGACCTTAAGTATCTTTTGGCCATCTGAACTTCTTCTGTTGAGAATTCTCTGTTCAGCTCAGTGCCCCATTTTATAATTGGGTTGATTAGCCTTTTACGGTCTAGTTTCTTGAGTTCTTTATATATTTTGGAGATCAAACCTTTGTCAGTTGCAGGGTTGGTGAAGATCTTCTCCCAGTCAGTGGGTTGTCTTTTTGTCTTAGTGACAGTGTCCTTTGCTTTACAGAAGCTTCTCAGCCTCAGGAAGTCCCATTTATTCAATGATGCCCTTAGTGTCTGTGCTGCTGGGGTTATACATAGAAAGTGGTCTCCTGTGCCCATTTGCTGTAGAGTACTTCCCACTTTCTCTTCTATCAGGTTCAGTGTGTTCGGACTGATATTGAGGTCTTTAATCCATTTGGATTTGAGTTTTGTGCATTTGGTTTCTAGCCATAAATAAAGGACATTGACCTTATAATTCATGTTCCTAGAGAAGCTAAATAAGGCGAATCCAAAGACAAACACATAGGTATCCTCAGGAATATTACCCTTCATCAGGTGATGAAAGGAGACAGAGACAGATACCCACACGGGAGCACCGGACAGAAATCTCAAGGTCCAAATCAGGAGCAGAAGGAGACGGAGCACGAGCAAGGAACTCAGGACCACGAGGGGTGCACCCACACACTAAGACAATGGGGATGTTCTATTGGGATCTCACCAAGGCCAGCTGGCCTAGGTCTGAAAAAGCATGGGATAAATCCGGACTAGCTGAACATAGCGGACAATGAGGAATACTGAGAATTCAAGAACAATTGCAGTGGGTTTTTGATCCTACTGCACGTACTGGCTTTGTGGGAGCCTAGGCAGTTTGAATGCTCACCGTACGAGACCTGGATAGAGGTGGGCAGTCCTTGGGCTTCCCACAGGTCAGGGAACCCTGATTGCTCTTCGAGCAGATGAGGGAGGGGGACTTGATCGGGGGGAGGGGGAGGGAAATGGGAAGCGGTTGTGGGGACGAGGCAGAAATCCTTAATAAATAAATAAATTTAAAAAAAAAAAAAAAGAAAAAGAAATGGCTGTGCGCCTTGAAGCCCCCTGAGGAACTGTCTGGGATTTCCAGGCTAAAATTGTTACTCCAGACTACTATCGCTGCTATTGGCTTTCAACTCACAACCCTGGGCGAGGCTCTAGTTTAGGCAAACAAGGGGTGGAGTGTGGGCACGAACTTGTGCATGGAATAATGACAGTTGCAATAAGTAGTGTTGGGGAAAAAATTAAAAAGTAGAAATAAATATAAAAGACTGCTTGAAGGAGAACGCTAGTTTTCTGACTTGCTGGAGAAACAGACCAGCAGTTGGTCCTGAGCTGAGGAGATTCTTTTAGATCTACGAGCAAATCTTGACGATGCTTGAGAATGCATTTTAAGGTGATTTAGAGGTGGAGGAAGGATATGAATAAAAATAAGATAATTAAATAAACTATCATATTAGGACATAATTTTCACATTTTGATATGGCCCTAAATAAACCTTAATCTTTTTGTGCTACCTGTTATTTGAAGCATCGTTTTCATTGTTGGAAATTATGAAATCAAAATAATGATCAACTCTGAAAAATATTGGCTGATTTATTACATCCTGGAAAATCAAATTAGGCTATGATTTAATTATCTGTAAAAAGAACAAAAAAACACATATGTGTAACTCTGAAGATTTATTTTTAATTTTAACAAATAGTATGATCATACATATGTATGTATGTACATGTTGCAGGGTAGCCACCAGAGACAATTGCTTGGACAGGAGTTTAAGTGTTTGCTACCCCAAACCCCAAACCCCAAACCTTCATCAGGGTGACATTTTAAACACAAAATCCATGTCTTGGGTTGACACATTTCAGTTAATAAGAGGAGTTAGCCAGAAGCAGAACTACAGGAGTCAAAAGGCAAGGTTAGTACATTTAGAGACTTTGCCAAAACTGTGGACTTTGACGGTTTAGGTCTTTGTTTTCATAGTGTCAGGTGTTGCCATCTGCATGCTGAGTTTTGCAACCTGAATGAGAGTCATCATGGAGTCTCAGGTCCTACTAAGGTCTTGGGCCCCCTTATAGTTTTATATACAATCATTTCAAAATAAAAAATTTCATGATTTATTATTAGTAAGTATTCGATTTGTATACAAGTGTTTCATGCCTGTCTACCTTTGATGACATAAAATTTTAGGTCCAAAATGGGTCACAGTTTAAAATGTTTAGTGTTCTATGCAGCCTTTCAGAAGTGAAAGTTCTAGGACTCTTTTATGGATCAGACTTATCACCTTCAGCAGGGGCTGGGTATCTAGAGTTGTCTGCATCTGTGTAAAGAGCCCCACAGTCGATAGATACACAAGGATTATGAGGGCTCATCACTGCCTACCACTCTTACTCCTGGCTGCAGGGTGACTTCAGTCAAATCTTGCTAAAGCAACCTGGATGATACTACCTCACTATCTATGATCTGGACAGTGTCCACTGGTGACTCTTCACTAGCATTCTTTCTTGTGTCCCTATCTGAGAGAAGTGCCTAACTTGGCCTGCAATGACAAGGCAGTCTGTAGAGTTGGTTACCAAACTCATAATCTGGGTTCTAGCATTACAAACCTTACTCTCACCATTTTTGTGTCTTTTTGCCTTGTGCCTTTTCTGTGCTTTTCTTCAGTCCACCCAGAGTGTTGGATAATAGCCATGGGCTTACTTTGAAATGTAATTTCAGGGAAGGAGGATTTACTCCTGACTCCTTGGCTAGATAGCTTTTCTGAAGTCTTCAGAGGCATTTCCATTCTCTGGGACCCCTGCGATAGATGTTAACCTGACTGGATTGAGAATTACCTAGGAATCACACCCCTGGGAGGCTGTGAGGGTTTTCTATAGAGAATTACCCCTTGATATGGGTAACATGTTCCAACTGGAAATCAAGATATAATGAGGTCAAAGGAAAAGCATTCACTTCCTTTTTTCTGGGCAAGTCTATCAATTCTGCTCTGGCCTTGTCTGACAGACCATAGATTCTTCAGTCTTCGAAAGCATACGCAACACAAGGCTTTCCAGAGACCTTTTAGATTTTCAGATTAGTGATGTGGGTTTTCCCTCTGTATGCTGTGATTACCATTAATGAATAAAGAAACTGCTTGGAACATATATCAGGACAGAACTTAGCTAGGTGGGGAAAACTAAGCTGAATGATGGGAGAAAGAAGGGCTGGGAGAGAAGCCATGGAACCTCCATCAGAGACAGACTCTGGGAATTTTACCCAGTAAGCCACAGCGTCATAGCGATGCACAGATTACTAGAAATGGGTTAAATTAATAAATAAGAGTTAGCCAATAAGAAGCTAGAGCTAATGGGACAAGCAGTGATTTAAACTGTTTCTGTGTGATTATTTTGGGGCTAAGTGGCTGGGAATCAACAAGGAGCCTCCTGCTACAGATTAGAATTGCTGAGGGGTCCAGTTTCTTGGATTGAGAAGCTGCTGAGTTTTCTGCCTCTCCAGTGTAAAGATAGCCTTTTTGGATTACTCCACTTCTGCTCTGTAAGTCAATTTAGGAAGTTTTCTTTAGATCTGATCTGCTACTAGAGAAATAGTCGCTAATTACAAATTTCTCTACCAGGCTTGATGGTGTCAGGAGCTGAGTACCTAATTTGGGTATACTTAAATTAGCAAAATTTCTCTCCATATAGTATGGAGATGAGTGATTTCTCATTGAAAAAAAATGTTTAATGAAATACAGAAGACAAAGCACTCCATACTGTAGATTCACCACTAGGAGAGACAGAGGATTTAAGGATTGTATATACAACACGTTTGAACATGTCTGAAAAAGTATTCCTAAGGTATATAAAGATGTTGGGTAGTTGTTTCTGGCAGATCTAGATAAAGTAACAAAGAAAAGAAAAAAATGTAGAGAGATGCCTTTTCCTAGGTCCAAATTCACATACACAATCTAATTCTATAAACAACCTCCATTCAGAAACCAGACCTAAAACTGTCCAAAAAAAAGCAAAGAAAATAAAAAAGAAAGCCTTTATTGTGAGACTGGCTGACTTACAATGTTATATAAATAAATTTCAGACTTGAAGGGGACAGGGAGTTGGCATCAGGACTATGATTGTAAACAGACGGGAATCTGTACAGTGGGGTAGAGATATAAGGGAGGACCCCAATGAGACCTAAGACACTGATGAAACCTAGGATACTGAGCTGCTTGATTTCTCAAGATTTTATTTTATGCATGGAAAAAGTTTTTCTTCATTTTCTGGGATCTGCCCCCTTACCTGTACTCTGACAGTTCTATTCTCCTCACCGCTGGTGGAGGGGAATTCATCTTGTAGAGTCAATAGATATGGCCCTGCACTCCGGAAGGAGTTTTTCACCAATACAAGGCTGACGACCCTCATGGCCAAATGTCACCACCCAGTTTTGCCTTCAGATATATAACTATACTGATACCTCAGGAGACCCATACAGGGGAGTTGTAGCCTTAAAAAAATTCTTGGATTTTCTTAGGCATATGAGCAGAAGTCTTGGAATTATGTAAACGGACTTTTGACAGTTGGATATTTTGGGAAACATAAAACCACATCAAGCTATATGCATGAATATGGTCCCTTGAACAGGAATTCTGAGCTTCATGCTGAAGTTTGCAGTTTTATTTTTCAGTGAAATTTAATTGAAATGTAGTTACTTAGTGTCTCCCATTCTTGTTCCTCTCTCATCCATTGACTGACTCCACTCAACCTCTTTTCAAAAATTGTTGTTACATACTGTTGAATAGGTATATAAATACAACCTGCTGAGTCTGTTTAATGTTGCTCGTATGTATATGTATTTAGGGAAGACTATTTGGTATTGGATAGCCAATTAACAGCTTCAATACTGCAGAAGACTAATTCTCCATTCATCAGCCATTGATAATTACTTAAAGCTCTTCATTTAGGAGTGAGGTTTGGTAAGATTTCACCCATCTATATAGGGATGTCACTTGATGGTGGAATTGGAAGATGAATATTATTTATAGAGCAGTCTTGTTGAAATTTCATGGGTATAGCTTCCTTTTCATAGTTAGAAGACACAATCTCACAACAGACTTCCAGGTCTTCTGGATTTTACAGTCTTTCTGTCCCCTATTCCTCCATGTTTCCCAAACCTTAAGCTTTGCAGATGTGTAAGTTTGGGAAGGGCACCACATGTTGAGTTATTATCTGCAATTTGATCAGTTGTGGCATTATTTAATGATCTTTTGATGATAATTATTTCCTGATGCCAAAAGATGTGTCTTTGCTGATGGGTGAGATCTACCCTTACCTGTGGGTAGAAAAAAAATATTTAAAGTGAAGTTAGAAATTATACTAGCTTACTAAGACAAAAAGGCAAACCACTGACTGGGAGAAGATCTTCACAAATCCCGCAACTGACAAAGGTCTGATCTCAAAAATATATAAAGAACTCAAGAAACTAGACCGTAAAAGGGTAATCAACCCAATTATAAAATGGGGCACTGAGCTGAACAGAGAACTCTCAACAGAAGAAGTTCAAATGGCCAAAAGACACTTAAGGTCATGCTCAACTTCCTTAGTGAGCAGGGAAATGGAAATCAAGACAATTTTAAGATACCATCTTACACCTGTCAGAATGGATAAAATACAAAACACCAATGAAAGCCTTTGCTGGAGAGGTTGTGGAGAAAGGGGTACACTCAACCTTGCTGGTGGGAATGCAAACTTTTGCAACCACTTTGGAAAGCAGTGTTGCAGTTTCTCAGGAAATTCGGGATCAACCTACCCCTGGACCCAGCAATACCACTCTTGGGAATATACCCAAGAGAGGCCTTATCATACAACAAAAGTATATGCTCTACTATGTTCATAGCAGCATTGTTTGTAATAGCCAGAACATGGAAAAAACCTAGATGCCCTTCAATGGAAGAATGGATGAAGAAAGTATGGAATATATACATATTAGAGTACTACTCAGCGTAAAAAACAAGGACTTCTTGAATTTTGCATGCAGATGGATGGAAATAGAAAACACTATCCTGAGTGTGGTAAGCCAGACCCAAAAAGAGGAACATGGGATGTACTCACTCATATTTGGTTTCTAGCCATAAATAAAGGACATTGAGCCTATAATTTGTAATCCTAGAGAAGCTAAAAAGGAAGGTGAACCCAAAGAAAAACATATATGCATCCTCCTGAATATTAACCTTCATCAGGAGATGAAAGGAGACAGAGACAGAGATCCACATTGGAGCACTGAACTGAAAACTCAAGGTCCAAATTAGGAGCAGAAGGAGAGAGAGCTCGAGCAAGGAACTCAGGACCGCGAGGGGTGCACCCACACACTGAGACAATGGGGATGTTCTATCGTGAACTCACCAAGGCCAGCTGGCCTGGGTCTGAAAAAGCCTGTGATAAAACCGGACTCTCTGAACATAGTGGACAATGAGGACCACTGAGAACTCAAGAACAATGGCAATAGGTTTTTGATCCTACTGCACATACTGGCTCTGTGGGAGCCTAGGCAGTTTGGATGCTCACCTTACTAGACCTGGATGGAGGTGGGTGGTCCTTGGACTTCCCACAGGGCAGGGAACCCTGATTGCTCTTTGGGCTGATGAGGGAGGGGGACTTAATTGGGGGAGGGGGAGGGAAATGGGAGGCAGTGGCGGGGAAGTGACAGAAATCTTTAATGAATAAATAAATTTAAAAAAAGGGAAAAAAGAAAAAAAGACTGGAGGGGTATGGAAGGAAGGAAGTGGAAATTTTTTAATATAAATATATATATATGTATATATATGAAAAAAAGGAAATTATACTAGCTTGACAAGTTGTGGTAGCATACTCCTTTAATCTCAGCATTTGGGAGGCAAAGGGAATCAGATCTCTGTGAGTTTGAGGCCAGCCTAGTCTATAAGAGCTAGTTCCAGAACAGGCTCCAAAGCTGCACAGAGAAACCTTTTCTAGAAAAATAAAAAAAAAAATTATACTAGTTTAACAAAGTGACAATGGTACGTTTTCCTCTAAGAGATTTAACCTCAACAGAAAGACATAATTGAGTGGATCTATAGTAGTAGAAATTATGATTCCTCTCCTGTTAAGAAGATCTTAAGTCTAATTAGACAACTTTTGGTTACTGCTAAAATAGAAGTGCAGTTATTATATCTTTAGGGATATCTAGCCATGGAGGCCATTGTGTTTACATAATTTTTAAAAAGATTCTAAGAAAATATGAAATTAATATTACTTGGCATTTCCCTAACTCCTAAGGATGTTGAAAACATCTGGAATATTTCTTTGTGATTTTTATTTCTTCCTAATAGAACTCCCTGTTTATTTCCATAGCTTCGTTTTAATTGGGTTTGTTTTCTTGATTGTTTAGTTTTTAAAGTTCTTTGTATATTCAGAATATTAATCTTCTATCAGACATGTAACTGACAAAGATATTTGCCAACTTTTAGGACTTCCTCTATACTCAATTGACACTTTCCCATGCTATAGAAGCATTTAAATTCTATGAGATTCCATGGGCTAATTTTTGACCTTAAATGGTTGAAGTCCTGTTTCATCACACTGATTAAAAGAAAGGGTATTATATTAAAGATTCTGAGATAGCCAGAAATTGGGTAGGAGACAAATCCTTTATTACTCTGAATATTGGCGACCATATCTCTAAAGATAGAAAATTACATGTAAATATTCTTAGACAGAAACCTGATTTGCCAGACATTATGAAACACTGAAATATATCCTCAAAACATGTGTCTCTGGGATAAAGGAAGCCCCTATTAGAGAAAACATTTGAACTAAATTTAAAAAAAAAACTATTTAATATTTTAGAAACTATTAATAGTGGTCTAACAACTCTATCCCTCTAATTTCAGGACTGATTTAACAACAAGAGAGCTAAACTTAGGAAAAACCAGAGGGCAATACTGAGAAAAAAGCATTCCCCTGCTATCAAGTACAACCTTGACATGAAGACTCTGGTGGAGACCAAGAACATCTTCATTCTCCAGGAGCAAGTGGGATATGGGCTCTTCTGGTGTCGCAGGAAGTTTGTCGCCCATACTGGCCAGGACATTCCTCTCTTTCTCTCCTTATATTAGCAATAAAGCACAGTTTATCCATTTACAACTTGTGTGTCCCCTCCACAGAAAAGGATGTGTTTTATTGCAATTTGTACAGAAGTCAGCTCAGAGTAGCTGAGGGGCAGAAACACATACCGGTCATTGGAATGCATAGCAGCCACTGGAACACATAACGTTCACTGGAACACACAGCAGTCACTGGAACACTTAGTGGTCACTGGAACACACAGCGGTCAGTGAAACACATGGTGGTCACTGGAACATATAGCAGCCACTGGAATACATAGCGTTCACTGGAACACATAGTGTTCACTGGAACACACAGCGGTCACTGGAACACATAGTGGCCACTGGAACACACAGTTTTCGCTGGATCATCAAGCAGTCACTAAAACACATAGCAGTCACTGGAACACATAGTGGACACCGGAACACATACCAGTGGCTGGAACACACAGCGGTCACTGGAACACATAGTGATCACTGGAACACATAGTGGTCACTAGAACACGAAGCAGTCACTGAAACACATAGTGGACACTGGAACTTATAGCTGTCACACGTCCTCAGAACAAGGGAATATAGTAGGAGCTGTGGGTTGCATTCCGCAACCCAGCTCCAGCCATCGGCTAGCTTTACCCGAAATAACAACACACAAACTGTATTCTTTTAAACACTGCTTGGCCCATTAACTCTAGTCCTTACAGGTTAATTCTCATATCCCGATCAACCCATGTCTAATAATCTATGTAGCATCAGTCTTACTGGAAAAGATTCAATACATCTGACCTGGCGGCTTGCTTCATTGTGTCTGCCTGGGAGAGGGGAGCATGGCCTCTGAGCTCACTTCCTCTTCCTCCCAGCATTCTGTTCTGTTTACTCCTCCTACCTATGTTTTAACCTATCAGGGCCAAGCAGTTTCTTTATTACTTAACCAATGAAATCAACAGATTGATATATGACACTCCCACATCATTTCCCCCTTTTCTGTTTAAACAAAAAAAAAAGAAGTCTTTAACTTGAACAGAGCAAAATTACATATAACTGTAGGGATAAGTCCCGCCCCTTGGGGGGCGTGTTCGCCTCGGGCTAATGTCTGCCTATAAATTTGGCGAGCTTGCTCCCAGCCGTCTCTTCTGCTTTCCTGGTCTCCGTGGGACGGTGGTTCTGTAAGTCTATTTCTACATTAAAGCTATAGATATATATATTTTTACAATATGTCTGCATTCATTTACGCTACTACATTTTGGCGTCCAACCTGGGCTATTTTGCCCCTGACTCAAGCGGGTAGCCTGCTAGCTAACACAGCACCCTCCTGTGTGCTGTTTTTTAGTTTGTGACTCGGGCCCCAGTGCCGAGTTCGAGACACACTTGGCCACACAGGCCCATTCTGCCCCGCCTGCTCGCCAGAGCAATTCACCCCTCCCTGCCTGCCTTGCCTAAGTTTGGGGCAGAACCCCACTGCCTGAATTAGCAGAAACTCAAGTACCTGCGGTTTTGCAACAAAAGCCGCCACAGTGGCAGATTTGTTCTGATACAAACTGACTTGCCCCGGTGGTGGTGGTGCACACATTTGATACCAGCACTTGGGAGTCAAACTCAGGTGGATCTCTGTGAGTTTGAGGCCAGCCAGGCGGTGGTAGCACACACCTTTAATCCCAGCACTTGGGAAGCAGAGACAGGCAGATCTCTATGAGTTTGAGGCCTGCCAGGCAGTGGTAGCGCACACCTTTAATCCCAGCACTTAGGAGGCAGAGGCAGGCGGATCTCTGTGAGTTTGAGACCAGCCAGGCGGTAGGGGTGCACACCTTTAATCCCAGCACTCGGGAGGCAGAGACAGGCAGATCTCTGTGAGTTCGAGGCCAGCCTGGTCTACAAGAGCTAGTTCTAGGACAGGCTCCAAAAACACAGAGACCACCACTGGCAGGAACCGATCATTGCAGGTAAAATATTTTTCTTTTATAAATAAAATGTCTGAACATGTTAGTATTCAAGAATTTAACAGCTTTTTTAATTGTACCATGTGGGAGATTTTACAAGAGGTGTCTCTCACCCCACATCTATGGATCCTTCTGGGATTCGTAGTTTTCATTGGCACTAAATGGTTTGATAATAGAAATATGATAAAGTCTTTACGAGATGAATCCAGGATTCTTAAGGCAGAGATTGAACGCTTAAAAACAATTGAGAATCAGTTTGAAGTTCTCCAGGCTGATGTTAAGGAGAAATTCATTACAATGGAAGAGGGAAGAGCTGATCTGGATCGTAAGCTTCAGTCCCTTTCTGTAGGAACTGAAACATTAGTGGCTGATATTAAGGAGAAATTCATTACTATGGAAGAGGGAACAGCTGATTTGAATCGTAAGCTTCAGTCCCTTTCTGTAGGTACTGAAACATTAGAGGCTGATATTAAGGAGAAATTCATTACTGTGAAGAGGGAACAGCTGATTTGGACCAAAAGATTCAGTCCCTTTCTGTAGGAAATGAAACATTAACTGAGAGAATCAAAACTGCTGAATGTGACAATCAGATTTTGTCTAAAGCTTATGACAGATTGATGGAAAGATTGTCACTACAAGAAGGCACGGTTTATGCCATCAAAAACTATGTCCAAAAAATGAAATGTTATCTCTAATAGACAAACTTCATAATTTAGAATCCCCAATGAAGGCTTTGGAACATAATTCTGGACAGGAGATTCAGACATTGCAGAAGGCAATGGTGAATAGAATTGAAAAGATTGAAAATTTCTAAATTCTGATGAAGAAGAGCAAAGGGTAGAAAGGCAAATTTTAACTACATCTATGGGTAAATCTCTCCAGGACAATTTCCACAAAGCTCTACCTACAGCTCTACCTGCCTTTCCAGTAATAACAACAGAGAAGGTGATTGTTTCCAGAAACCCTTGGGTCATCAAGGAGGATACATGGGAGCCTGTCCGTATGAATGATCTCAAAGAAATTAAACAGGCTGTCATGACTTTTGGGATGCAAGCCTCTTTTGTTAAAGAGATGCTAAGAACTTGGGCCACGACAAGCATAGCACCCCCCTCGGACTAACTCCAGCTGAGCTCTGCGGTACTTGAGAGTGGACCACAATTGAAATGGAAATGCTTATTCAGGCAAGAGGTTAGACTCTTAGAACAGCAGGAAAAAGCGAAGGGAATTGACATTTCCCTAGATAAAATTCTAGGTGAAGGGCTCTTTTCCGACCCTCAGGAACAAGCTAATTTGGATGAAAACACACTCTCCATGTGTACTACAGCAGCCTTAAGGGCTTGGGACAGGGTACAAGACCCAGGACAGAGAGTGGAATCATTTGTTAGAGTTAAACAGGGTCAGAGAGAACCCTTTAGTGACGTTTTACAAAGATTAACTAAGGCTGTACAAATAGGAATATCTGACCCAGAAGCAAGACATATAATGATTGAGTCTTTGGCTTATGAAAATGCAAATGTGGAATGCAAAAGGATTTTGGGTCCTTTAAAGCTCAGATCAGCACCCTTGGAAGAATGGGTCTTGCATACACTCAATGTTGATACATTTGATTATGGCACTGAAGCATGGGTAGAAGAAGCAATTTCCAATGGTAAAAGGAGACACCAGAATACCAAATGTTTTAATTGTGGCAAAATGGGTCATATGAAAAGGAATTGTAGACAACGGATTTTCAGAAATAATTATAATGCATCTTCTAGAAATAACAGAAAAAGAAGGACTCACCCTTCAGGTTTATGTAGAAGATGTGGAATAGGCAGACATTGGACGTATGAATGCAGGTCTACAAGAGATAGACAAGGCAACCCGATACAGTCGGGAAACGTGAGAGGGGGGCCTCACAAGCCCCCATGGCAAACATGGTTCAGTCATTTCCAGTTTCTGCAGAGAACATGCCTCGTCAGGAAAATTAGGAAGCCCCATGCTGTATCGGAGTAAATAAATGCAATGCAGATACTAAAGAATATTCACACTTTAATGATAAACTTACAGAACCGAAGTTCCTGTGTGGCACAGGAGGTAGGAAGGAAAAAGGGCCGAGCCGCCTCTCCGTGCGCCCATTTATTGGCAGGCATTTGCCCGAGGCAAACCCCACCCCCTAAAGGGGCTGTCTTAACCCTACATCTCCCCCTTTTGTCTAAATAAGACAGAACTAAACCAAATATAACTATAAACAATAATAACAAATGATAAATATAACAAACAATATTGAGAACAAAAGTTTTGCTAGAGAGTAACTACAATTAAATAATCTTCAACTCCATCAAAGATCTGAGAAGGGAGTAAATATTACTTAACAAATGAGAGATATCCAAAATGTGCAACAAATGACAGAGACAACTGACTACCTGGGCAATTACCCAAAATCTCGTTTGCAATGTTGAGTCAACCAACTTTGGCTAAGGCCTAACATAACTGACATACCATTATCAAATGCAAGGAACTTTCTTAGAATTATCCTACCCTGTCTTGGCAAGATAAGACAATCCTGTTTCATATCTTAGTCAGTAGTTGAGGTATGGGTTTTTCTTAACCCAAAGGCCAGTTCTGCCAAGAAGACAAGCTCCTAGTGGAGTGTCTTTGGAGCTCAATATTCTCTCAGGAGTAGAGTGGTGTTGCCAGGAGTAATTGTGTCTCGATGGCACAGAATTCTAGGTTAGATTAAAGGCCATTTTCTACAGCTCTTCAAAGAGGCTGAGGATTATACTATCTATACTAAAAATAATCTCCATGTATCTAAAAGACCTGATTAACCTAAAAATAATATGACAAACATATAATTCTCAATACCTATCTAATTTGAAAATTAAGAGAATAAACAACTGTGCAATATATGAAGACAATGATCTTCACCTGTAAACAATGTCATTACATATCAAAATGTAAACAATGTTATTACATAAATAGTACCAGAGGTAGAAATGTACATTATGATATGATAGATGTATCCATACAATATAAGCATACTCTTATACAAAAATAGAGGTAGGAACACTCACATTCAATATTCAATATATCAATATACAAGAAACAGTACCAATATAATTTTCTAAAAACAGTAAGTCACAAATACCAATCATCCCATCAAACCAGTTAACCCCCTCTTTTTTTTAATATACCCCTAATTCCATACAATATCTCCCCATCCCCTCAACCCTAAACCAACCACTAAAAGATGTCCCTAACCCTGTGGGCAAACTCTGTTGGGAGAGGGGACGTCGTCCTCTTAGATTGCTTCTAGCTGACATGGGTGCGACGTTCTTTTTAGGGGCCCCTGTGAAAGCAAATGATGGTAAAATTCCCAAATTAACCTTTGAGTTAAGAAAATTATAACTAGTCTCTGAGTGTTTTGAGAAGGTCCAGCCAGAGTGTTGTCAAAAATGTGCATCATTCGAAATTGTCTCTTGCAGTTGGTACCAAAAAACAGGTCTAATATTAGCGCTTAAAAAAAAAAAGAAAAATTCATGACGTCATAAAAGCCAGATTGAGTTGATGTTGTGGGGCCCCATCTTCATCCTGGAAATCTCAAAGATTACTGTAGGAAAATATGTTGCTTGTTACGAGAAATTTAAACATTAACAACAAGGACATATACTGACATATAAAGAAAGACACAGATATGAGGAAAGGCAAAGAAAGTTTATCAAATATAAAATAATTCTTATTCTGTCCCATTTCATGGCTCCTGACCTGAAACAGAAACTCTGAAATATCTCTTATCAACAGGCATGGAATTGGAGAGGGACTGAGCCATAGTCCAACTCCAAAACCAGCTCTACACATTTATAAAGAAGTGTTCAATAAAACATATAAATATATATAAAAAATCAATACATACAATATGTATAGAATTTTATTGTTGATGTTTAGTGCGTCGTAACTATTTTCCATCCATCAGTAATTAAATATTCAGGGTCCCTTAAATTCTTTGGAGATGAATATTTTCATGTGGAGATAAGAAAAGAACTCTGCCCCCATCCTTTCTGTAATCCTTACCATCTGAATGCCGGTCTTCCTTGTGAATGAATTGTTATTTATCTTTTCCAAGTGACTTCTCTTCCACAAACTGAACCTTTATTTATTTTTTTTATTGCGAAAAGAAGAAAAAAGCTTAAACAAAAAACAAGTTTCCACCTCCACCCAGCCTCCCATTTCCCTTCCCCTCCTCCCACCCTTCTCCCCCTCCTCCCACCCTTCTCCCCCTCCTCCCACCCTTCTCCCCCTCCCCCCACTCGTCTCCCCCTCCCTCTCCAGTCCACAGAGCAGTCCGGGTTCCCTGCCCTGTGTTAAGTCCTAGGTCCTCCCCCCTCCGTCCATATCTAGGAAGGTGAACATCCAAACTGGCTAGGTTCCCACAAAGCCAGCACATTAAGTAGGATCAAAACCCCCTGCCATTGTCCTTGGTGTCTCATCAGCCCTCATTGTTCGCCATGTTCAGAGAGTCCGGTTTTATCCCATGCTTTTTCGGTCACAGTCCAGCTGGCCTTGGTGAGCTCCCCGTAGATCAGCTCCACTGTCTCAGTGGGTGGATGCACTCCTCGTGGTCCTGAATTATTTGCTCATGTTCTCCCTCCTTCTGCTCCTCCTTGGGACCTAGGGAGCTCAGTCCAGTGCTCCTGTGTGGGTCTCTGTCTCTATCTCTATCCATCACCAGATGAAGATTCTATGATGATATGCAAGATATTCGTCATTATTGCTCTAGGATAGGGTCATTTCAGGTTCCCAATCCTCAGCTGCCCAAGGGACTAACTGGGAACCTCATCTTGGGTACTAGGGAGCCCCTCTAGGGTCAAGTCTCTTGCCCACCCTAAAGTGGCTCCCTTAACTAAGAATTGTGGTTCCGTGCTCCCCTATCCACCTTTCCTTTATCCCAATTCTCCTGTTTCCCAGGTCCCCCCTCCTTCCCTTCTACCTTTTCTCTCCCCATTTCCCCTTACCCCCATCCCACCCCCCCCCCCCAAGATCCCATTTTCTCCCCGGAAATTTGGTCTACTTCCCTTAGCCAAGAGGACAACTATATGTTTTTCCTTGGGTTCACCTTCTTCCTTAGCTTCTTTAGGTTCACCAATTATAGACTCTGTGACCTTTATTTATGGCTAGAAACCAATTATGAATGAGTACATCCCATGTTCATCTTTTGGGTCTGGGTTACCTCACTCAGGATAGTGTTTTCTATTTCCATCCATTTGCATGCAAAATTCGAGAAGTCATTGTTTTTTATCGCAGCGTAGTGCTCTAGCGTGTATATATTCTATACTTTCTTCATCCATTCTTCCATTGAAGGGCATCTAGGTTGTTTCCAGGTTCTGGCTATTACAAATAATACTGCTATGAACATAGTTGAACAAATGCTTTTGTCATTTGATAGAGCATCTCTTGGGTATATTCCCAAGAGTGGTATTGCTGGGTCCAGGGGTAAGTTGATCCCGAATTTCCTGAGAAACCGAAACACTAACTTCCACAGTGGTTGCACAAGATTGCATTCCCACCAGCAATGGATGAGGGTACCCGTTCTTCGACAGCCTCTCCAGCAAAGGTTATCCTTGGTGTTTTTGACTTTAGCCATTCTGACAGGTGTAAGATGATATCTCAAAGTTGTTTTGATTTGCATTTCCCTGATTGCTAAGGAAGTTGAGCACGACCTTAAGTGTCTTTTGGCCATTTGAACTTCTTCTGTTGAGAATTCTCTGTTCAGTTCAGTGCCCCATTTTTAATTGGGTTAATTAGCATTTTAAAGTCTAGTTTCTTGAGTTCTCTATATATTTTGGAGATCAGACCTTTGTCTGTTGCGGGGTTGGTGAAGATCTTCTCCCAGTCAGTAGGTTGCCTTTGTGTCTTAGTGACCATGTCCTTTGCTTTACAGAAGCTTCTCAGTTTAAGTAGGTCCCATTTATTCAATGTTGCCCTTATTGTCTGTGCTTCTGGGGTTATACATAGGAAGCGATCTCCTGTGCCCATCTGTTGTAGGGTATTTCCCACTTTCTCTTCTATCAGGTTCAGTGTGTTCGGACTGATATTGAGGTCTTTAATCCATTTGGACTTGAGTTTTGTGCACGGTGAGAGATATGGGTCTATTTTCATTCTTCTACAGGTTGACATCCAGTTGTGCCAGAACCATTTGTTGAAGATGCTTTCTTTCTTCCATTATTTACTTTTAGCTCCTTTATCGAAAATGAGGTGTTCATAGGTTTGTGGGATAAAATCCGGGTCTTCTATACGATTCCATTGGTCGACTTCTCTGTTTTTATGCCAGTACCACACTGTTTTCATTACTGTAGCTCTGTAATAGAGTTTGAAGTCAGGGATGGTAATGCCTCCAGAAGATCCTTTATTGTATAGGATTGTTTTGGCTATCCTGGGTTTTTTGTTTTTCCATATAAAGTTGATTATTGTCTTCTCCAGATCTGTGAAGAATTTTGATGGGATCTTGATGGGGATTGCATTGAATCTATAAATTGCCTTTGGTAGAATTGCCATTTTTACTATGTTGATCCTCCCAATCCAAGAGCAAGGGAGGTCCATCCATTCTTTGGTATCCTCTTCAATTTCTTTCTTCAATGCCTTAAAGTTCTTGTCAAATAGATCTTTCACTTCCTTGGTTAGATTTACCCCAAGATATTTTATGCTGTTTGTGGCTATCGTGAATGGTGAAGCTTCTCTGATTTCCCTCTCTGCTTCCATATGCTTTGTGTATAAGAGGGCGACTGATTTTTTGGAGTTGATCTTGTATCCTGACACATTACTAAAGGTGTTTATCAGCTGTAAAAGTTCTTTGGTGGAGTTTTGGGGGTCGCTTATGTACACTATCATATCATCTGCAAATAACGAAAGTTTAACTTCTTCCTTTCCAATTCGAATCCCCTTGATCCCACTATGTTGTCTTATTGCTATTGCTAGAACTTCAAGCACTATATTGAAGAGGTATGGCGAGAGTGGACAGCCTTGCCGTGTTCCTGAGTTAAGTGAGATGGCTTTGAGTTTCTCTACGTTTAATTTGATGTTAGCTGTCGGCTTGCTGTATATAGCTTTTATTATATTTAGGTATGACCCTTGTATCCCTAATCTCTCCAAGACTTTTAACATAAATGGATGTTGAATTTTGTCAAATGCTTTTTCAGCATCTAATGAAATGATCATATGGTTTTTTTTCTTTCAGTTTATTTATATGCTGGATTACATTGATAGATTTTCGTATGTTGAACCAGCCCTGCATCTCAGGAATGAAGCCTACTTGATCATAATGGATAATTTTTCGGATGTGTTCTTGGATTCGATTTGCCAGTATTTTGTTGAGGATTTTTGCGTCGATATTCATGAGTGAGATTGGCCTGTAGTACTCTTTCCTGGTTGAGTCTTTGAGTGGTTTTGGTATCAGAGTAATTGTGGCTTCATAAATGAATTTGGTAATGACCCTTCTGTTTCTATATTGTGGAATACATTAAGGAGTATAGGTATTAGGTCTTCTTGGAAGTTCTGGTAGAATTCTGCATTGAAACCATCTGGTCCTGGGCTTTTTTTGGTAGGGAGGTTTTTAATAACAGTTTCTAATTCTTCGCGACTTACAGGTCTGTTTAGATTGTTCACCTGGTCCTGGTTTAACTTTAGTAAATGGTATTTATCTAAAAAATTGTCCATTTCTTTTACATTTTCCAGGTTTGTGGCATACAGGCTTTTGTAGTAAGATCTAATGATTCTCTGAATTTCCTCTGTGTCTGTGGTTATGTCCCCCTTTTCATTTCTGATCCTATTAATTTGCATATTCTCTCTCTGCCATTTGATTAGTTTGGATAGGGGTTTATCAATCTTGTTGATTTTCTCCAGGAACCAGCTTTTTGTTTCATTGATTCTTTGGATTGTTTTCTGTGTTTCTATTTTGTTGATTTCTGCCCTCAGTTTGATTATTTCCAGTCTTCTACTCCTCCTAGGTGAGTCTGCTTCTTTTTTTTCTAGAGCTTTCAAGTGGGCTGTTAAGTCTCCAATATGTGCTTTCTGCTTTCTCTGTTTTCTTTAGGTGGGCACTTTGTGCTATGAACTTTCCTCTCAGGACTGCTTTCATAGTGTCCCATAAGTTCGAGTATGTTGTTTCTTTATTTTCATTGAATTCGAGGAAGTCTTTAATTTCTTTCTTTATTTCTTCCTTAATCCAGGTATGGTTCAGTAGTTGACTGTTCAGTTTCCATGAGTTTGTAGGCTTTCTGGGGGTAGCATTGTTGTTGAATTCTAACTTTAATCCATGGTGATCTGATAAGACACAGGTGGTTACTAATATTTTTTTGTAACTGTGTAAGTTCGTTTTGTTACCAAGTATGTGATCAATTTTCGAGAAGGTTCCATGAGCTGCAGAGAAGAAGGTATATTCTTTCCTCTTTGGGTGGAATAATCTATAGATGTCTGTTAAGTCCATTTGCTTCATTAGCTCCATTAATTCTCTAATTTCTCTGTTAGGTTTCTGTCTGATTGACCTGTCCATTGGTGAGAGAGGAGTGTTGAAGTCTCCTACTATTAGTATGTGCGGTTTGATTGCTGCCTTGAGTTTTAGTAATATTTCTTTTACGTACGTGGGTGCTTTTTTATTAGGGGCATAGATGTTCAGGATTGAGACTCCTTCCTGATGAATTGTTCCTGTTATGAGTATAAAATGTCCCTCTCCATCTCTTCTGATTGATTTAAGTTTGAAGTCAACTTTGTTAGAAATTAGTATGGCCACACCTGCTTGTTTCTTAGGTCCATTTGCTTGATAAGCCGTTCCCCAGCCCTTTACTCTGAGTAGGTGCCTGTCTTTGTGGTTGAGGTGTGTTTCTTGTAGACAGCAGAATGTTGGATCCTGTTTTTTTATCCAATCTCTTAGCCTGTGCCTTTTTATAGGTGAGTTGAGCCCATTGATATTAAGTGATATTAATGACCAGTGGTTGTTAACTCCGGTCACTTTTTAAGTAGTAGGGTTTGTGTGTTTTCCTTCTTTGATTTGTGCTGGTGAAGAGTCTCTAGATGTCTGAGTTATTGTGGTCATTGTTGGAATCCTTGGTTAGTGATTTTCCTTCTATTATTTTCTGTAAGGCTGGATTTGTGGCTACGTATTGTTTAAATTTGTTTTTATCCTGGAAAATTTTGTTTTCTCCATTTATAGTGAATGAAAGTTAGGCTGGATATAGTAGTATGGGCTTGCATCCGTGGTCTCTTAGTTTTTGGAGAACATCTATCCAGGACCTTCTGGCTTTCATGGTTTCCATAGAGAAGTCAGGAGTAAGTCTGATAGGTTTACCTTTATAAGTAACTTGGCCTTTTTCCTTTGCGGCTCTTAATATTCTTTCTTTCTTCTGTATATTTTGTGTTTTGATTATTATATGGCGAGGGGATGTTTTCTTTTGATCCAGCCTATTTGGTGTTCTGTATGCTTCTTGAACCTTCATAGGTACATCTGTCTTCAGGTTGGGAAAGTTTTCTTCTATAATTTTATTAAGTATATTTTCTGTACCGTTGAGCTGCACTTCTTCTCCTTCTTCTACTCCAATTATTCTTAGGTTTGGTCTTTTTATTGTGTCCCATATTTCCTGAATGTTTTGTGATGAGAGTTTGTTGGACTTGCTGTTTTCTTTGATCAGAGTGTTTATTTTCTCTATGTTATCCTCAGAATCTGAAATTCTTTCTTCTATCTCTTGTATTCTGCTGGTTATACTTGATTCTGTAGTCTCTATTCGTTTACCTAGATTTTCCATGTCCAGTCGGCCCTCTGTTTGTGTTTTCTTCTTTGCCTCCATTTCAGTTTTCAAGTCATGAACTGTTTCCTTTATCTGCTTGATTGTTTTTCCTTGGTTTCCTAGGGTATCATTCACTGATTTACTCAATTCCTCGAACTTTCTATTATACTTCTCATCCATTTCTATAAGGGCATTTTTTATATGCTGTTTAAGGGTGTCAATCACTTTCATGAAGTCAGTTTTTTCTACTTCTTCTTGATTAAGGTGTTCATATCCTCCTGTTGTGGGGTCACTGGCTTCTGGTGGTTTCATGTTGGTTTTCAGATTGTTGGGAGAATTCCTGCATTTGCGTCTGCCCATATCTTCCTCCCAATACTCCCCTTTGGATCTTCTTTTATAGGATCAGGTCTTCTTGCTCAATGATGTACCTTCCCAGTGATGTCACTCCCCAGAGATGTTTCTCCACAATGATGTTTCACTCGGTGCCCAGATCGAAACTCCGCGCTTCTTGGTTAGCTCACGAAAAAAGGGCCCACCCCACTCGCTGCGGGCAGGCTGTGGGAACAAAGGAGCTACTGGCCACCCCTATGTCCTCCCAGTTCGGATTCGGTCCCAGCACCCTAGCAGGCTGGGCAGGGAGGCGCTATGCCCCAAAGGAGGGAGGGAAGGAGGGAGACAGGGGGTGTGGGGATCTGGATGTAAGCTGAATGGGATAGGAAGAGAGAGGCGGTTTGGGCAGTATAGCCCCTGTAGGATGGCCAGGAAGTGTGGCCGGACTGAGGTATGATCCCAGCTGCCGCAGCACTCACTTACCACAATGATGTTTCACTCAGTGCCCGGATCGAAACTCTGTGCTGCTTGGTTAGCTCGCGAACAAAGGGCCCACCCTGCTCGCTGCGGGCAGGCTATGGGAACAAAGGAGCTACCGGCCACCCCTTTGTCCTCCCAGTTCGGATTCGGTCCCAGCACCCTAGCAGGCTGGGCAGGGAGGCGCTATGCCCCAAAGGAGGGACGGAGGGAGGGAGACAGGGGGTGTGGGGATCTGGATGTAAGCTGAATGGGATAGGAAGAGAGAGGCGGTTTGGGCAGTATAGCCCCTGTAGGATGGCCAGGAAGTGTGGGCGGGCTGAGGTATGATCCCAGCTGCTGCAGCACTCACTCACCACAATGATGTTTCACTCGGTGCCCAGATTGAAACTCTGTGCTGCTTGGTTAGCTCGTGAACAAAGGGCCCACCCTGCTCGCTGCAGGCAGGCTAGGGAACAAAGGAGCTACCGGCCACCCCTTTGTCCTCCCGGTTTGGATTCGGTCCCAGCACCCTAGCAGGCTGGGCAGGGAGGCGCTATGAAACTGAACCTTTATTAATTTTGACGGTTTCCATAATTTTTCCTCACCTTTGGAGATAAGAGCAAAACCCCTTCCCCAACACAGCACATCTCCTGGCTTCCATTGTGAGGTCAGCACAACCTTGAAATAAACTGGTTGATTTAGTTCAGCAGGCTTTTCCATTATCCAATGTCTTTCTGCAGCCGTTGTTCCCTTCTCATTAGCGTTGAGAAAATTCAAGGTTAACAAAGCATTATGTAACCTATTTCTGGGGGTGTTTTCCACCCCTTTCTGCTTGCTCAACATATCCTTTATAGTTCAATTTGATCTTTCTATGGCTGCTTGACCTGTAGGATTATATGGTATACCTGTAACATGCTTGATATTGTAATAATCAAAAAACCGTTTCATTTTCCTAGAGACATAAGCAGGACCATTATTCATCTTTATTTGTGTAGGTATGCCCATGGTAGCCATGACTTCTAATAAATGAGTGATTACTGAATCAGCTTTTTTTCTGAACTTAAAGCAGTTTCCCAGTGAAAGCCTGAATAAGTGTCAATGGTGTGATGAACATATTTTAATTTGCCAAATTCTGCAAAGTGGAACACATCCATCTGCCAGATTTCATTTCTATGGGTGCTCTTTGGATTAGCCCCTCCTGGCATTGGCGTTTGGCTATAGAAAGAGCAGGTAGGGCATTTCTTCACAATCTCCTTAGCTTGTTGTCATGTAATAGAAAAAATCATTCTTCAAACCTTTGCTATTAACATGATGTTTTTTTATGAAATTCAGAGGCTTGTAGCACACTACCAATCAATAATTGATCAATTTCTGCATTACCTTGTGCTAAAAGACCTGGCAGACCTGTATGGGATCGGATGTGTGTTATGTACATAGGGCGAAGCCTGTTCCTGATCAAATCTTGAACCTGGATAAACAATGAGGTTAGTTCTGTACCATCAGGTATAAATTCAGCAGTTTCAATATGTAAAATAACTCTTTCTGCGTTTTGTGAATCAGTAACTATATTAATAGGTTCTTTAAAATCTCTTAGTACCATAAGAATGACATATAATTCTGCCTTCTAGACAGAATCATAAGGACTTTGTTCCACCTTACCCAAGTCTTCTGATTTGTAACCTGCCTTCCCTGATTTATTGGCATCAGTATAGAATGTATGGGCTCCAGTTATTGGAGCATCAGGGACGTTTTGAGGAAGGATCCAAGAAGTTCTCTTTATGAAGTTAAGCCTCTTGCTTTTTGGATAGTTGTTATTAATGTCTCCCAAAAAATTAGCAAAAGCTCTTTGCCATGGTTCATTATCTTCCCATAATTTCTTTAGTTCATCAGCAGTGAAAGGCACTATAATTTCTGCTGGGTCTATGCCTGCTAGTTGACAAAGTCTCAGCTTGCCTTTTATAATTAACTCAAAGACTTTCTCCACATAAGTTTTCAGTTTCTTACTGGGTTTATGTGGTAAAAAGATCCATTCCAAGATAATATCATCTCTCTGCATAAAAATTCCTGTAGGAGAAATTTTTGACGGTAATATGACGAGAATACAATCGAGCTCTGGATTCATCCTGTCCACATGTGCCTGTTGTAATTTCTCCTCAGTCATTGTCAGTTCCTTTTCTGCTTCAGCTGTTAATTCTCTGGGACTGTTTAAATCTTTATCACCATCCAAGGTTTTGTTCAAATGAATTATTAGATCAGGTGTTATTCCGATAGCTGGTCGTAGACTGGAAATGTCTCCTAACAGTCTTTGAACGTCATTAAGAGTCCATAGGCGATCTCTCCAAATTTGTGCCTTTTGTGTCTTAATTTTTTACAAACATATTCTATAACCTATATAATTAACAGAATCTCCCTTCTGAATCTTTTCAGGAGTGATTTGCAATCCCCATTTAGGTAACAGTGTCTGTATTTCTTCAAACAGTCTGTTCAAGGTATCTGTGTTTGAATCAGATAACAATATGTCGTCCATGTAATGGTATACTATAGATTTGGGAAATTTCTTGTGTATTATTTGCAATGGTTGGTTCACAAAATATTGGCACAGGGAGGGGCTATTTAACATACCCTGGGGGAGAACGGCCCAATGGTACCTCCTCGAAGGTTGAGAATTGTTATAAGTAGGCACTGTGAAGGCAAATTTTTCTCTATCTTCTTTTTGCAAAGGTATAGTGAAAAAACAATCCTTTAAATCAATAACTATGAGAGGCCATCCTTTTGGTAATAAAGAGGGCAAAGGAATTCCAGATTGCAGAGGGCCCATAGGTTGAATAACCTTGGTGATGGCACTGAGATCTGTTACCATTCTCCATTTACCTGATTTTTTTCTTAACCACAAATACAGGAGAATTCCAAGGGCTGGTAGATTCTTCTATATGTCCAACATCTAAATGTTCTTGTACCAGCTGTTCTAAAGCCTGTAACATTTCCTCAGCTAAAGGCCATTGCTTTGTCCATATTGGTTTCTCAGTCAACCATTTTAGAGGCAAGGCTGTTGGTATCTCTGAAGGGACATCAATTGCTTGTTCTTGCACAGCCCTAATGGCCGTTTTTCTCCATTTGTAATAACTTTTAATATTATTTTCAGACATATAGGCTCTAGAAGTAGCAGGAATGTTAATTTTGGTATTCCATTGTGGTAATAGGTCACGGCCCCATAAATTCATTGCAATATTGGCTACATATGGCCTTAATTTTCCTATTTGTCCCTCTGGCCCTATACATTCAACCCATCTCGTGCTCTGCCTTACGCGAGATAGGGTTCCAATTCCCAGGAGCTGAACATTAACATTCTGAAGAGGCCAACATGGATGCCAAGATTCTGGGGTAATGATACTTACATCAGCACCTGTGTCCAGCAGGCCAGTAATAAAAATGCCATTTACACACACTCACAAACAAGCATTCAGTTGGCTTTTATCAACACCATTTAAGTGTTTCATGGCAGGACCTCTTAAAAGAGCTGCAAGCTTTGCAGCTAAAGTTGAGTCAGGAAGCCTCCCTTAGATGAGAGCGCTTGCTTGCTTCTAGCAAGCAGAGCAGACCCAAGATATTGCTGCTACTAAGAAAACATGCTTCACTCCATTCTTTCCCAAGCTTTCTCAGGCTTTCTGTGGATTCAGTTATCCCCACGTTGGGCACCATTCTGTAGTAGGAGCTGCGGGTTGCATTCTGCCACCCAGCTCCAGCCATAGGCTAGCTTTACCCGAAATAACAACAAACAAACTGTATTCTTTTAAACACTGCTTGGCCCATTAACTCTAGCCCTTACAGGCTAATTCTCATATCCCGATCAACCCATGTCTAATAATCTATGTAGCATCAGTCTTACCGGGAAAAATTCAGCATGTCTGACCTGGCGGCTTGCTTCATTACATCTGCCTGGGAGAGGGGAGCATGGCCTCTGAGATCACTTCCTCTTCCTTGCAGCGTTTTGTTCTGTTTACTCCTCCCACCTATGTTTTAACCCATCAGGGCCAAGCAGTTTCTTTATTGCTTAACCAATGAAATCAACAGATTGATATATGACACTCCCACTTCAAGGGAAGGCTCTGCATGAGCAGCATTTGTGGGCAGTACTTCTCTAGCTTCAGGTTCTGCTGCACCCTCCGAGGTGCCTCTACAGAACTCTCCTGAGACTTGTATGATAAGACAACTAGCCTACCAATTCTGGTATGGTGTCTGTGGAGAGGGTCTTGGGGGAAGGGGGTGTGAGCAGCATCAGGAGACCCTAGACATAAGTACTAGGCACTGGCAGCTGCAGCTGTGTGTGCCTAAGGAGCTAACATTTCTGACAAAACAGATATATCCAGGAAAAATAAGGAACCAGAAACTCGGAGGAAGGGAAGGGCTCGTTGGTGGTTACTACCTTTGCCCATCTCTGTGAGGCAGGCAGGTAAGGAAAGTACACGGTATAATCTCTCCCATTTTTAGTTGTTATTCTGACCATCTTCCAGCATATTCTAGTTTTGTAATTTTTCAGAGAGAACTATTTAGAAGTGACCTCATCTTGTAAAACATCAAAGGTTGTTTTAAGGACCCCCTAGTGTTTTTATGCCATTGCTGGTGATATACATGGGAGGCCTGCCCATTCCTGAAGGGAAAGGACAGGGGAAGGGGCGAGGGTTGAAGTGAGGCACTGGGAGGAGAAGAGGGAAGAGAGGAAAATGTGGTCAGGCTGTGAAAAAAATAATAATTAATTGTTATCAGAAAAAGAACCCCTAGTGCAGCCTGGGGAGATCACTTAGTGCTTAGAAGGACCTGATGGCACTCCTGAAGATGAGATCCCAAACTCTGGTCCTCACATGAGGGAAGGAGATAACAGACTCCCAGATTTCCCCCTTCATCCACATGTTCAGGTGTGTCATGCTCACACACATAGTTAAAGTAAGTACGGTTCTAAAAGGAACTGGAGTTGAGAAACAGGAAGGGAATTGACTATATGTGTGTTTGGCCATGGCTTCTCAACCTTCCTAAGACTGTGACCCTTTATAATATAGTTCCTCATGTTGTGACCCCCAACCATAAAATTACTCCATTTCTTCTTTATAACTGTCATTTTATACTATTATGAATCGTTATGCCAATATCTGTATTTTTCAATGGTCTTCCACAGTCAACCTCTGTGAAAAGGCTTTTGGTCCCCGAAGGAGTCGTAGCCCACAGTTTGAGAACAGCAGCTGTAGGCCTCTCTAATATCAGCATCCTCATCCTCACTGCTCTGGTCCAGTATGACAGTACTGAGAAGAAACAGAAAAGGCAGCTAGGTGGAGGAAGATTTTTCTGTCTCTGCTGCTAGCTCCTGAATCACAACACTGAGAATTATTATTAATTATGAAACCCCAGCCAATAGCTTAGGCTTGTTTCTAACTCATGCTTACAACTTATATCGACCCACTCCTTTTAATCTACCTTTTTTTTTTAAATTTATTTATTTATTAAGGATTTCTGCCTCGTCCCCACAACCGCTTCCCATTTCCCTCCCCCTCCCCCGATCAATTCCCCCTCCCTCATCTGCTCGAAGAGCAATCAGGGTTCCCTGACCTGTGGGAAGCCCAAGGACTGCCCACCTCTATCCAGGTCTCGTAAGGTGAGCATCCAAACTGCCTAGGCTCCCACAAAGCCAGTACGTGCAGTAGGATCAAAAACCCACTGCAATTGTTCTTGAATTCTCAGTATTCCTCATTGTCTGCTATGTTCAGCTAGTCCGGATTTATCCCATGTTTTTTCAGACCTAGGCCAGCTGGCCTTGGTGAGATCCCAATAGAACATCCCCATTGTCTTAGTGTGTGGGTGCACCCCTCGTGGTCCTGAGTTCCTTGCTCGTGCTCCGTCTCCTTCTGCTCCTGATTTGGACCTTGAGATTTCTGTCCGGTGCTCCCGTGTGGGTCTCTGTCTCTGTCTCCTTTCATCGCCTGATGAAGGTTAATATTCCTGAGGATGCCTATGTGTTTGATTTTGGATTCACCTTCTTATTTAGCTTCTCTAGGAACATGAATTATAAGCTCAATGTCCTTTATTTATGGCTAGAAACCAAATATGAGTGAGTACATCCGATGTTCCTCTTTTTGGGTCTGGCTTACCTCACTCAGGATAGTGTTTTCTATTTCCATCCATTTGTATGCAAAATTCAAGAAGTCCTTGTTTTTTACTGCTGAGTAATACTCTAATATGTATATATTCCATACTTTCTTCATCCATTCTTCCGTTGAAGGGCATCTAGGTTGTTTCCAGGTTCTGGCTATTACAAACAATGCTGCCATGAACATAGTTGAGCATATACTTTTGTTGTATGATAGGGCCTCTCTTGGGTATATTCCCAAGAGTGGTATTGCTGGATCCAGGGGTAGGTTGATCCCGAATTTCCTGAGAAACCGAAACACTGCTTTCCAGAGTGGTTGCACAAGTTTGCATTCCCACCAGCAATGGGTGAGTGTACCCCTTTCTCCACAACCTCTCCAGCAAAGGCTATCATTGGTGTTTTTTATTTTAGCCATTCTGACAGGTGTAAGGTGGTATCTTAAAGTTGTCTTGATTTGCATTTCCCTGATCGCTAAGGAAGTTGTGCATGACCTTAAGTGTCTTTTGGCCATTTGAAGTTCTTCTGTTGAGAATTCTCTGTTCAGATCAGTGCCCCACTTTATAATTGGGTTGATTAGCCTTTTACGGTCTAGTTTCTTGAGTTCTTTATATATTTTGGAGATCAAACCTTTTTCAGTAGCAGGGTTGGTGAAGATCTTCTCCCAGTCAGTGGGTTGTCTTTTGTCTTAGTGACAGTGTCCTTTGCTTTACAGAAGCTTCTCAGCCTCAGGGAGTCCCATTTATTCAATGATGCCCTTAGTGTCTGTGCTGCTGGGGTTATACATAGGAAGTGGTCTCCTGTGCCCATGTGCTGTAGAGTACTTCCCACTTTCTCTTCTATCAGGTTCAGTGTGTTCGGACTGATATTGAGGTCTTTAATCCATTTGGATTTGAGTTTTGTGCATGGTGATAGATATGGATCTATTTTCATTCTTCTACAGATTGACATCCAGTTTTGCCAGCACCATTTGTTGAAGATGCTCTCTTTTTTCCATTGTATACTTTTAGCTCCTTTATCGAAGATCAGGTGTTCATAGGTTTGTGGGTTAATGTCAGGGTCTTCTATTCGATTCCATTGGTCGACTTCTCTGTTTTTATGCCAATACCAAGCTGTTTTCAATACTGTAGCTCTGTAATAGAGTTTGAAGTCAGGGATGGTAATGCCTCCAGACAATCCTTTATTGTATAAGATTGTTTTGGCTATCCTGGGTTTTTTGTTTTTCCATATAAAGTTGATTATTGTCTTCTCCAGATCTGTGAAGAATTTTGATGGGATTTTGATGGGGATTGCATTGAATCTATAGATTGCTTTTGGTAGAATTGCCATTTTTACTATGTTGATCCTCCCAATCCAAGAGCAAGGGAGGTCTTTCCATTTTCTGGTGCCTTCATCAATTTCTTTCTTCAAAGACTTATAGTTCTTGTCAAGTAGATCTTTCACTTCCTTGGTCAGGGTTACCCCAAGGTATTTTATGCTATTTGTGGCTATCGTGAAAGGTGATGCTTCTCTGATTTCCCTCTCTGCTTCCTTATCCTTAGTGTATAGGAAGGCAACTGATTTTTTGGAGTTGATCTTGTATCCTGCCACATTACTAAAGCTGTTTATCAGCTGTAGGAGTTCTTTGGTAGAATTTTTGGGGTCGCTTATGTACACTATCATATCATCTGCAAATAACGAAAGCTTAACTTCTTCCTTTCCAATACGAATCCCCTTGATCTCCTTATGTTGTCTTATTGCTATTGCTAGAATTTCAAGCACTATATTGAAGAGGTATGGAGAGAGTGGACATCCTTGTCGTGTTCCTGATTTAAGTGGGATGGCTTTGAGTTTTTCTCCGTTTAATTTAATGTTAGCTGTTGGCTTGCTGTAAATAGCTTTTATTATATTTAGATAGGACCCTTGTATCCCTATTCTCTCCAAGACCTTTATCATAAAGGGGTGTTGAATTTTGTCGAATGCTTTTTCAGCATCTAGTGAAATGATCATATGTTTTTTTTCTTTCAGTTTATTTATATGGTGGATTACATTGATAGATTTGCGTATGTTGAACCAGCCCTGCATCTCTGGGATGAAGCCTACTTGATCATAATGGATAATTTTTCTTATGTGTTCTTGGATTCGGTTTGCCAGTATTTTATTGAAAATTTTTGCGTCGATGTTCATGAGTGAGATCGGTCTGTAATTCTCTTTCTTGGTTGGGTCTTTTTGTGGTTTTGGTATCAGGGTAACTGTAGCTTCATAAAAGGAATTTGGCAATGACTCTTCTGATTCTATATTGTGAAATACATTAAGGAGTATAGGTATTAGTTCTTCTTGGAAGTTCTGGTAGAATTCTGCATTGAAACCATCTGGTCCTGGGCTTTTTTTCGAAGGGAGATTTTTGATAACCATTTCTAATTCTTCGCGAGAAACCGGTCTATTTAGATCATTCACCTGGTCTTGGTTTAGCTTTGGTATATGATACTTATTGAAAAAAATGTCCATTTCTTTTGTATTTTCCAGTTTTGTGGCATACAGGCTTTTGTAGTAAGATCTAATGATTCTCTGAATTTCCTCTGTGTCTGTGGTTATGTCCCCCTTTTCATTTCTGATCTTATTTATTTGCGTGTTCTCTCTCTGTCGTTTAATTAGTTTGGATAGGGGTTTGTCGATCTTGTTGATTTTCTCCAAGAACCAGCTTTTTGTTTCATTGATTCTTTGGACTGTTTTCTGTGTTTCTATTTTGTTGATTTCAGCCCTCAGTTTTATTATTTCCAGTCTTCTACTTCTCCTGGGCGCGTCTGCTTCTTTTTTTTGTAGAGCTTTCAGGTGTGTTGTTAAGTCCCCAATGTATGCATTCTCCGTTTTCTTTAAGTGGGCACTTAGTGCTATGAACTTTCCTCTTAGCACTGCTTTCATTGTGTCCCATAGGTTTGAGTATGTTGTCCCTTTATTTTCATTAAATTCAAGGAAGACTTTAATTTCTTTCTTGATTTCTCCCTTGACCCAGGTGTGGTTCAGTAGTTGACTGTTCAGTTTCCATGAGTTTGTCGGTTTTTTGGGGGCAGCGTGGTTGTTGCCTTCTAATTTTAATCCGTGATGATCTGATAAGACACAGGTGGACACTGATATTTTTTTGTATCTGTGGAGGTTTCCTTTGTTTCCGAGTATGTGGTCAATTTTTGAGAAGGTTCCATGAGCTGCAGAGAAGAAGGTATATTCTTTCCTATTTGGGTGGAATGTTCTATAGATGTCTGTTAAGTCCATTTGCTTCATTACCTCCAATAATTCTCTTAATTCTCTATTAGGTTTCTGTCTGATTGACCTGTCCCTTGGAGAGAGAGGTGTGTTGAAGTCTCCTACTACTAGTGTGTGTGGTTTGATGTCTGCCTTGAGTTCTAGTAATATTTCTTTTACATAAGTAGGTGCTTTTATATTGGGGGCGTATATATTCAGGATTGAGACCTCCTCCTGATGAATTGTTCCTGTTATGAGTATAAAGTGACCGTCTCGGTCTCTTCTGATTGATTTTAGTTTGAAGTCAGTTTTGTTAGAAATTAGTATGGCCACACCTGCTTTTTTCTTAGGACCATTTGCTTGAAACACCTTTTCCCAACCCTTTACTCTGAGTAGGTGCCTGTCTTTGTGGTTGAGATGTGTTTCTTGCAAACAGCAGAATGTTGGATCCTGTTTTCGTATCCAATCTTTTAGCCTGTGCCTTTTTATAGGTGAATTGAGCCCATTAATATTAAGTGATATTAATGACCAGTGGTTGTTTACTCCGGTTATTCTTATTGCTTTTTGTAGTAGAGATTGTCTCCCTTCTTTGAGATGTGCTCGTGAGGGGTCATTAGATGCCTGGGTTATTGTAGGCAGTGTTGGCAGTGTTGGATTCCTTGGGTTGCGATTTTCCTTCTATTACTTTCTGTAGGGCTGGATTTGTGGCTATGTATTGTTTAAATTTGTTCTTATCCTGGAATGTTTTGTTTTCTCCATTGATAATGAATGATAGCTTGGCTGGGTATAGTAGTTTGGGTTTGCATCCATGGTCTCTTAGCTTCTGCAGAACCTCTATCCAGGACCTTCTGGCTTTCATAGTTTCCATCGAGAAGTCAGGTGTAAGTCTGATCGGTTTACCTTTATAAGTTACTTGCCCTTTTTCTTTTGCAGCTCTTAATATTTTTTCTTTAACCTGTATATTTTGTGTTTTGATTATTATATGGCGAGGAGATGTTTTTCTTTGATCCAGCCTGTTTGGTGTTCTGTATGCTTCTTGAATATTTAAGTGAATATCTTTCTTTAAGTTGGGAAAGTTTTCTTCCATAATTTTGTTGAAAATATTTTCTGGGCCTTTGAGCTGTGACTCTTCTCCTTCTTCTATTCCTATTATTCTTAGGTTTGGTTTTTTTATTGTGTCCCATAGTTCCTGAATGTTTTGTGTTGAGAATTTGTTGGCTTTGCTGTTTTCTTTGATCTGTTCGTTTATTTTCTCTATGGTGTCCTCAGCATCTGAGAGTCTTTCTTCTAGCTCTTGTATTCTATTGATTATGCTTGTTTCTGTAGACTCTGCTCGTTGGCCTAGATTTTCCATATCCAGCTGGTCCTCAGTTTGTATTTTCTTCTTTGCCTTCATTTCAGTTTTCAATTCTTGAACTGTTTCCATTACCTGTTTGATGGTTTTTTCTTGGTTTCCCAGGGTATCATGTACGTATTTACTCATTTCTTCAAACTTTTTGTTATACTTCTCATCCATTATATAAGGGCATTTTTTACATGTTGTTTAAGGGACTCTATTATCTTCATAAAGTCGATTTTTTCCATTTCTTCTGTGTTAGGTTGTTCAAATACTTCTGTTGTAAGATCATTGTGTTCTGATGTTTTCATGTTGTTTTTCGGATTATTGGGAGAATTCTTGCCTTGGCGCCTGCCCATCTCCTCCTATTGATCCTATCCAATGGGTCCTTTAAAAACCGGATCAGGTTTCCCTGCTGGCCAAGGGCTCCGCTTACAAAATGCCCTCACTCTCTTTCGTGGTTCCTGCTGCAGGCCAAGAACCCTCTCACCCCTCTGAAGGATCTTCAGGACAGGACCAGGCTCCCCTTGTGCCAGTGACCTGGCCAACCAAAGGCCTACCTCTTTGATTCGATTGTAGTAGGGCGATCTGCTCTCCTTATTGCACACCTGTTCCCACCTCTTGGGTCTGTCTCTGCGCCCCGCCGCTCCGCTGCGTCTGGCCGCCGCTGCTCCGCCGCGTCTGGCCGCCGCCGCTCCGCTGCGTCTGGCCGCCGCCGCTCCGCCTCTGTGCGTCTGGCCGCCGCCGCTCCGCCTCTGTGCGTCTCTAATCTACCTTTTTGATGTGGCTCACTTGCCTGTGCATTGTATTGCCCACGATGCCTCCTATGCATCTGCCTGGTGACTCGCATGTCTCTGCCCTTCTTCTTCTAGCATTCTCTCTACCCCGAAAATCCTGCCCAGAGACTGGTCAATTAGATTTTTATTAAACCTGTGAGAGTGACATGTGTCCACACTGAAAAGGATTGTTCCACAATAGGCAGGTGAAGTTGTAAACAAATACTGATGTTTCCTCATGCATAGTAGCAGAGAACAGGCCCTCATAATAGGCTATGGACTTTGCGGAGGGGGAATAATTTGGATGGGAACAAAAAACTACACCAAAGTCAAGGAATCATCAGTGGTCCTTGAGCAATTGTCCTGGATTTCATGTCGCAGTTTACACATCTTTGTAAATGATATGATGGACTGGAGAGATGGCTCTGTGGTTAATGTCTGCTCTTGCAGAAGACACAGGCTCATTCCCACCACTCACATGGTTACTTACGGTGATCTTTGGCTTCAGTTAGTCTCCAGTCCCAAGGAATTTGACACCTTCTTCTGATCTCCACAGACACAAGGCAGACACATGGCACACACACTTACACACAAAACACTCAGACACAGGAAAAGAAACAAATCCTTAAAAGAAGGTGCTGGGGTTATTCATTGATTTAGAAACAAATGTAAAAAGATGGCCACTGTGAATGAGCATGGCTTACTCCATGTTGATAAAAGGAATCAACGGCGGAGGGAAGTTGGAATGCTGGCATCAGTCTGTCCTATAACAGAGGTCTGCATGCAGGGAAGACCCAGAGGATCGTTCTTCTGGAATACTACACATAGCAGACTTGTGAATCCCCATGACTGAAGAGCACCAACGTGGCTCTTGCCCACATGTCACACTTCCTAGTAGAAGTCAGGGGTCTCAAGAGAATAAGTCAAAGGAAATGAATCTACTTGGACTTTAGAGTAACAAGGGCCAAGAGACAGCACTTGGTCACCAAAGGCAGGTGAGTTTTCAACAGAGGGAGGGTCATGGTTACGGTGGACAGATGTGTGTAGACCTATTTACTGCACCTGCATCCAGAAGTGAAACACATAGAAAGCTCAAAATTAGCCTCAGTCTGTACATGTATCTCTGCTTGAGAGCTATAAGGGTATATCCAGTGAACAGGTAAAGGCCAGCCTTGTCAGAGTGTCAAGGCATATTAGGGGATGGAGCAGCAAGCCTGGATGAAGCCCTGACTAGTATCATGTAGCCAGGCATGAGAATGATGCCTTCATACACTCATCTTATGCATGGGGAGAATAAAACAGAGAGGTCAAGTGACGTTTCCAAAATCACACAACAAGCTGAGAAGGAAACACAGCAGGAGGCCTGTAAGAAACCCTGTCTGAAAAGAATGTGGACTCTCAGAGAAGATGGCCGACACCAGGAGAACATGGCTCATTGAATCAACTAAGCATAGCTCACATGGGCTCACGGAGACCAAAACAGCAAGCATAGGACCTGCAAGGGTCTGTACTAGGTCCTCTGTGTGAATGTTGTGGCTGTTAGGTTGGTGTTCTTGATGGGGCTCTTATGAGTGGAAAACTGTTTGACCTGCTTTTGTGAATGTTTTCCTTTTGTTGGGCTGTCTTGTCCATCATCTGTATGACGGCTTTTGCCTAGTTTTATTATATCTTGTTTTATTCTGTCTGGCTCTTCCCTCTTAGAGGCCTGCTCTTCTCTGAAGAGGAAATGGAGGATAGCTGATCTGGGGGACATGGGACGTCAAAGATTTAGGGAGTGGAGGAAGGAGAATCTGTGGTCAGGATGTAGTGTATGAGAGAAGAATCTATTTTCAATAAAACATTTTCAATGTGGACTGCACCTGAAGCATGATACTAAAAGCTACCCTTCCTCTCCACATCCATGAAGCATACATATACATGAACTCACACCAACAATTTGTATCCGTGCACACGACCATGTGACTACACATAAAAATGATGTCTCACATCCAATAATGTATTCAGTTTTCAAGTTCAGTTTTCTTTCAGGTGCCTTCCAGCTTTCCACTATTTATAGTGGTGTCTGCTTCTCTAATATACCCCCTGCCTGAATGATCTTCTGGCTTCTTTGGCATGAGTAAAATTTCATGGAGTTCAGAGATTAAATAGCAGAGACTTGCCCCGCCGAAAAGGCCTCCCAGGAATTTTCTGTGTATCCTTTCTTCTGCACTTGCCCAATCTCCGTGGTGGACACTGTCCTGGAAGGTGTTTTTCTGTTCAGTCCCCGTTCTTGCCCTGTAGCTTCATTGGAGATTGAGAATATTTATTTCTGTTAATCTAGAGAAAAAAAGCAGTGACAGGCAGGCGACAAGGAAACTATGGGAACAATAGGATGCAGGAGGAAAAGAGAACAAGATTCCTTAAATCATGTCCCAGGCTACCTTCAGACCTGCGTAAGTCACAGTGAGGGACAGAGAGCACTGGCAATCCAGGGACACTCGGGCAGGGTGATCTGCTGCCAAGGAAGACCATGCCACAAGGCAGAAGGAAATTTGGCAGATGACAGTGAACAATAACTGAAGCTGTCAGGACAAGGACCTGTATATCAGTATTGGCAGTCCCCCTAACATCTCCAAGGTGTTCTCCTTATAAAACAGCGTTCACTGCACTGGGGGTATACCACTAGTGCACAGGATACTCATGGGAAAGTATGGGGCACACCCTCCCATGGATGATCACACCCCTGAACTGCAGCAGGACGAAGATTGGAAAGCTAGGCTTTGGAGTTCAGCAACACTGGCAGCTTCTCTTCCTGAAAAGGGGAATTCACGCATACAGAGAGGCCACAGAATCATACAGAAAGGCCCCATGTCATTGAAACTCAAGGTTGAATTTTAACTGAAGAAAATCCAAAAATGGGAATACAACAGGTAATGGAGGAGGGTCATCTTTCTATCTGTTGTTTTCATTGGTTAACTAATAAAGAAAACTGCTTGTCCTGATAGAACAGAAAATTAGGTAGGCAGATTACACAGAACAGAATGCTGGGAGAAAGAAGCTGAGTCAGGCAGTCACCATGATTCTCCCACTCCAGACAGATGCAGGTTAAGATCTTCCCTGGTAAGCCACCTTGTGGGCTACACAGATTATTAGAAATGGGTTAGATCAATATGTAAGAGCTAGCCAATAAGAGGCTGGAACTAATGGGGCAGACATTGTTTAAAAGAATACAGTTTCCGTGTAATTATTTCGGGACAAAAGCTAGCCATGCTGGCGGTTGGGTGCGGGTATGCAGCCCACCGCACCTCTTTATAACAGAGGGAGTGTAGAATTTGCACAAACAAGTACTTAATCACAGGAAGCATCTCTCCTCTGGGCAGCCCTGACGTCATCCAGTCAGTTATCTGAGGAGATGTTTTCTTGAGGTGCCCTCAAGGTACCTGCATGTGCTGTGTAACAAGTCTTTTCCTGGGGCGGTGAAACACACTCATCTCCTCATCCCAGATAGAGAGCCCATGATAGAACAAAGTACAGATGCCACTGAAGACCAACTTGGTGGGCCATTGGGTTTTACTGGGGTGCAGGGATATGAGAGAGGGGTTACTTACGGGAGCAGAAATGACTCAAAAATAAGTGTACCACCAAAGCCCATACCAGCACAGGTGACAGACAGCTCACAGGATCCTGGAAACCTGGAGCAATCTGCACAGCCCACGGGCAGTTCAACAGGTTGGACCTGTCCTCTCCATGTGGCTCAGTTGATCAGTTTGTCTAAACCCCTTCCAGTTAGCTAGGCTGGCCTTTGCTTCTTCCAGACACTTGGTCTGGTCTTAGTGTTGTTTGTCCCTTTGGTTCTCTGAGAGTTTTTTGTTGTTGTTGTTTTTCAATATAGGGTTATTCTGTATCTTTGAAACCAGTCCTGGAGCTTGCTCTTGAACCAGGCTGGTCTCGACTCACAGAGATTCACCTGCCTCTGCCTGCCGAGTGCTGGAATAAAAGAAAGGCATGTGCCATCGTGCCAGGCTCTCTGAGAGTCTTCTTAGCAATTGGGCTTTTGTTTCTCTGAGAGGGACTTTCTGCTTTCATTATTTGCTCTAGAAGGGATGGTGCTAGTGAATCTGGTCAGTTTGGGGAAGTTCTTGAAGTTATTTTGAGTTATCACCCTGCTTAATGAGCTTCCAAACCTGTATGGTGGACTGTTTCAATCTCAGGAGTAACTGCTGCAAATTTAGGTTAGGTTGGGCCAGAATGAAGGTTCAGGCCCGCCTTGCCCTGAAACCACTGTGACTCTCACTGGACGGTCTCCTGTCTTGGACCCCTGTGTTAGCAGTGCTCAGTGCTCAGGAGATCACATCGAGCTGGGAGAACAGAGGAAAGATTTCATCTCAGTAAATCTGTGAGAGTCAAACTCTGAGCCCAACATCTAGGGAAAGAAGGATAGTGAGGCACTGTCTGAAGTGGCTTTGAGCTGGCCTAGATCAAATTGGAAGGAAGGTAACCTGCTGGAATTCTAATCTCTTGAATCCAGGCAGGCCCTATGCTTTGCTGCTGTGTGGGTCTTGACAAAGCTTGGGGCTAGAGGCAGATACAGCCCCTGTGAAGATCAGAAACATCGATACTTTTCCTTGACACCTTCTTTAACGTTTGAAACCTGTGCCTGCCAATGACAATATTTCAAATTTCTTGAGGGACTAGACATTAAATCAGGACCTGGTGCCAACGAGGCAAGCTCTTTCATGCAGCACATGAATTGTAGTGTGGAGTAGAATTATTAGTCACTACTATTTTATTATTGTCGCTCATTTATTGGGACCCCCCTTCCTAGTGTGGAGAGAAGAGGACAGTATTCATGGGCTGATTTTTCTTCCATCGTGTAAATCCTGGGGATGAATTTTAGGTCTGCTGTCTTGGTGACAAGCACCTTGACCTTCTGCAATAGTTTGCTTTAATTGTCATCTTTAGACAAAGTACCTGGGAAGGGAGTCTCAATGAGAGATTATCACACTGGATGATCTGAGGAAGATTGTCTGAGTTAGTTGTTAAAGGAGTATCTGGCCCAGCTTGGAGACACCATTCCCTAGCTAGGGCATATTGAACTGTATACAAACTGAATAAATTTCCATCAGGGAAGCCAAGTAGTAAGCACAAATGCACTCCCCTCTCTCCACACCTGAATATGAAAGTAATGTGTCCAGCTATTTTACAATCCTGTTGCCCCAATTTCCTTGCTAGAATGTTGTGTGATATGGAATTTTGAGCTGAAATTAAACAAAAGAATTGAATTACTTTCTGAACTTCCACAGCAGCCGTGTCCCTGTCCAGATACATACATCAAAACCATGGTGCATTGGGCACCTGCTGATGGTGGCAGGAGCAGGAGGGATCCTGGTACACAAAGACCCATGGATGAAAATCTGTTGCCTAGAATTGTCAATCTGGACCTTCTTTTTGAAATCTTATGTTGTTTTTAATAATGTGCATGAGTCTGTACATGTATGCATGCAGCGACCTGTATAGGCCAGATGATGGTGTACTCTTCCCTGGAGCTGGAGTTACAGGAAGATGCGAGACAATATAGGTTCTGAAAAATGTATCATGAAAGGGCATGACTGGTCTATAGTTGTTGCAAGAAGGCCACATGTGTGTCTCCTGACTGCTCAGCCCAGAAATAATCTTACAGAAACCATATTATTTGCAATGCCTTGTGGCCAATAGCCAGAGCATATTTGTGGCTAACTCATATCCTTATCTAACCCATCTCTATTAATCTGTGTATCGCCACGTGGCTTTGGATTAACAGCTAAAGTTCTGGAATCGCTCTCTGGAGGAGCTACATATCTTCTCTCTGGCTTTGCTCTTCTTTCTCCCAGCATTCAGTTTAGTTTTCCCCACCTAGCTCTGTTTCCATATAACTTACTAGAGGCCCAAAGCTGTTTCTTTATTAATCAATGGTATTCTCAACATACAGAGGGGAATCCTACATAGTCATATATTCACTGTGCCATCTTTCTATGCCCTTATTGTGGGAATTGATTGGCCCCAAGAGATGTGTGTTGCTTTGGAATGTTTTGTTGTGGGAATGACAGTCATGGGATAAGAAGACAGATCTTAATGGGGTCATCTCCTCATGTGTATATTAGACACGTATGTGCCCTCCTCTCCTGGAATGTAAAGCTGCAGGTGCTGTCTTTGGCCATACACCAGGACCTAATTAGGAGCAATGGGCCCCCTACTCACTGTTCTTAGGTCTCTACAGAGGAAACTTCCTCTGCATTTTTAGGGCTCTGATACACAGGCCTAATTTGTGTAGCCAGGCACTGTCAGTTTCTCAGGACTATAATAAGAGCGGGAGACTTTCTCACCAGCTCCACCTCATATACCCCACCTCTGGCCTGAATCTACCTTCCTTCTAGGTCCTGTATATGTCCCTAATACAGCATCCACCTTGGTGCTTATAATCCCAGCACCAGAGTTCCCAGTTCCTCTTTGAGTAGAAGGATGTTGTCTCAAGGTTTCTGTCACTTTGACAAAACACCATTAAAAATGGAAGTTGGGGAAGAAGAGTTTTATTTTATGTACACTTCAGTATTGCTGTTCATCACTCAAGGAAGTCAGAACAGGAACTCAAACAGGGAAGGTTCACAGACACAGGATCTTATGAGGAGGCCATGGAGCAAAGCTTCTTACTGGCTTGCTTCCCATGGCTTACTCAGCCTGCTTTCTTATACTAAACCCAGGACCACCAGCCCAGGAATGGCACATTATACTCTAAGCTGGGCTCTTGCATGTTGATCAATAATTAAGAAAGTGACTTTGAGTTGGACCTCATGAAGGCATTTCCTCAACTGGGGCTGCTTCCTCTCTGATGACTCTAGCCTGTGTCAAGACACACAAAACCACCCCGTACAGATATTATCTGTCCTCTGGAAACTCTTGCTGTGGGGATTCATGTCCTACATCTCTCCACAGTGCTTTTATAATCCACAAACTTTACTAATACAAGGCTGTACAACAGCCAGTCTATCTGCCCCTCCTCTGTCACACCAGACTTCTGAATGTGTGCCCTCAGTACTCAGCCCTGTTTACCCATCTTCTCTATTACAAAGTCCAGATTCCCCCCTTACTGGTACTCAGTTTAGAAAGAGGCTTTAACACATCCTGCTGCACCCCCTTTTCTAGAGTCTGCCATATCTACAAGCAGTCACAGCATCAAAAGCAGCTCACGCCTTGGCAAATTTCTCACAGGTCATGTGTTCTAAGCCCACGACATACAACATCATGTTAATGCCATCCTGATGTGTCCTCCCTGCCAGAACTCAGGCATAACACTCTCTATAGGCTTTCCACACTGCCTCTCCTCAAATCACCCTCAGGCTAACACAGCCTATTGCTCCCTGCATGTTCTGAAGTCTGCATCCTATGTCTTCCACTAACCTGGCATGGTGAATCTGCTGAGAATCCTTTGCCTCTCCTGCCTTAACTGGGAGGATCGATCAATATGCCTCTTGTGCATCTTGGGCTAGGTGTGGGAGCAAAGAGGAAACCTCTTTCTAATGGGCATGGAATGGGCTCTTGTGTTTCCTTTGAAACAGTAGGATCTGTGTCAGGAGGACTCCTAGTACCATAACTGTGCCATTGAAAGGAGGGACAGTGAAGAGACCTGGGGGCAGCCTAGGTGACTGGTCACTCTACCCTCAGACGAATGCTCAGAAAGTAGTCTTTTGTATTTGTTGTAGTACAAGGGTGAACTCATAGATTTGGGGGAAACTCAGATTTCATTGTGAACAGTCTTCTCACTGGGGACTTGTCCTGTTCCTGTTCTTAGGTGTTCGTTCCCACAGGGTCGAGTTAAGGTGAGGATGGTACAGTGTGACAACAGAGAAGAATATATATCTGAGTGAGGATTGCCATCGGTCTTGAGAAACTTTTGTGACTTGTGGAGTAGTAAAGATGATTCAGGATTTGATCCCTTTCTTTTATCTTCTCTTAAATATTTTCTCAATAATGGACATCCACACCTTACAGACCCCCAAAAAGGACATGAAATATTTTGAATACACAACTCTTTATTACTGAAGGGATAAGGTGTTACAGCCATCAGAAGGTGTCAGTGACACCTGGAGATCCTGTCTTCATCTGAGGCCTGGACAGGATGATGCTTCAGGACTCCTACAAAAGCTTTACTGCAAGGTGTCCTGGCCATCAGCAGATGCACACTGGAGAATCTCAGACTGCTGATGTTTCCTGTATTGGCCTCTTCTTTTCTTAAACCAGCTCTGCAATAACATGGTGAAAGAGATGGCTTTAGTGTATTCAACAGTCAGTATCACAAGTGGAAAACACAACTCTGTGTAACAGTAAATGCCAGTGAGGCTTTAGATTGACCAGACTTTTCTAAACAAGGACACACAAAATCCTATGCAACCCCAGCCCTAGTAGTCGGAATTCAGAACAACCGGAAATGGGAAATTCATTAGCTAGTACCTTTTCTGTCTTATGCCCTTTCAAGGAAATGGGAAATATGGCTCTAAGAAAGAGAACGGGGATCAATAAATCAGGATATGAAGAAGACCAGATATCAAATGGTCTTTAGGTTTTACAATCTACACACTCTCTGCCAAGGAACAGGTACCTCATCATTCCCTTGAATTGTCTGACTTACTTGAACTACTGCTTAGAATAATGATATCTCCCCTGACTCTCTGGAAAGTCACATCCCACTGCATGAATTCTTGTCTATGTAATCCTCATGATATATGCCTATAATAGAGAAGATGGGAGACCTCATATTTGGCCTTGAATCTATATTAACAAATGCCAAATGGGTCCCAATTCTGGTTCTGTTTAAATAGGTGCAGGAACAGCTGAAACAACTGCCATAGATTATTCAAATTTGATTGTTTGAGATGATCCCAAGATTTCTGATCTAAGTTGAAGAGCCAGAAAGCTGAATATATTACTAATTTCTTTTACTGTGACCCTGTACTATTTTATCCATGAAAGATCTACAAAAATGCAGGGTCCTTGCTGGGTGACTGTGGAGGTTTCTATGTCTTCCCATAGAGGCCTCTAATCTCCTATGCACAGGAAAGGAAGCTGCTGCAAAGTGATGGGCCAATGCCTGGGCCAAGTCTGGTTTTCAGCAGGCTTGCTGAAAATTCAGCAGCCTATTGGTCTAAGAGAGGAGAGGATAGTGAAGATGAGGTGTTGGGAATGGGCTGCCAGTGCCCTGCAGTGCATACATGAATAACTGCTTTTTAAATAAATAGAGGAGAAAGGACTGGGGGATGAAGAGGACGGGAAGGTGGAAAGGGTAAGTGAGGGGACAAGATTAGTCAATAGAAAGAAGAAAGAAAGCAGAAGATAAGAGAAGGGGAAGAGGAAAAGGAAGGGAGAGAAAGGAAGGAAAGAAAGAAGACATAGATCAGGACACTGTTATCAATCTCTGGTGACTGGATCCCTATAGCTTAGTGTCAGCATGAACTAGACCATTGATTCTTGTCCTGCTCAGCCTAACGGTGGAACCCTGCATCTTCACCTGCATGGCCAACTGCCTCAAGCAGAAAATTACTGGTCCCTAGAAACAACTATGACCTCATAGAACAGGACGAGTCAATGATTGGACTCATGCCCTGTGATCTAATGGGAAATGTGACAGTTTAAGCCAGTGAAGAGGTTCCTCCATCTTCTATTCTTGTTGAGGCCATTTCAGGTAGAAATAGACTTTGATATCTGTCATGGAGAATCCCACGGGAAATTAATTAAGTCTATTCTAGGGACCAAAGATCAGGGATATACTAGCTAACTTAGCTGTGGTAAAACTTCCTGTTTGTATGAACCCATCCTCCAGCTAACTGCTATCTTAGCTTCAGTAAACAGCTTGTTTCAAACTGCTTACTTCTGCACAGGATTCTGCTTCTGCTGAGCTAGATGATAGGAAATCTAAGTTTTAAGATGCCCTTACAACCCCCGTGTTCTGGACACCTGGAGGCACGGCTCGGTGCCCAGATGCATGGGTGTCATCCTAGTCAGCTGGAATAAAGACTTTCCATTAGCTATAGACCGTGTAAGTGGTCATCTCTGCTCACAACTATGGAGTGCTCTATCCTAATTGGAATGTCTTCATAACCTCCTCCCTTCAAGGCTCAGGGATCAAAGCAGAAGAACAAGCAGAAAAACTGGAATATACAAAGGTGCTGGATGACTCTAAAGGAACAAAAATCTATTTTCTGTACTTAGGGTCAAAAACCAAAATGAAGTCAACACAACACCCCACAACAATACACTTGATTGTACTGCCTTGTACAGACACCTCAATCCTAACTCCCAGTGGGGCTCCACACAAGACACCCATGTCAGGAAGGACAAGGGGTGCTGTGAGATTCACCACTTAGGATAGTGGGATACCTGCTTCCTACTTCCCCTCACTGTCAGAAAACAGTCTCCTTCTTTCCCAGGCTCCTCCTCCTCCTCCTCCTCCTTCTCATTCCCCTCTCCTTTTTCTACCTGTAGCATCTTCTCCTTCTGTTCCAGTGTTTCTGGATTTACTCTGGCATATTTTTCTTTATCAAAACACAAAATTTCTCCTCGGTAAACTGCTATATTCCCATGATTTCAGCTCATCATTGATCGATGGACGGCTTCTTATTGCTCCAGCACCTTAAGCAGGTGGGGTGATTACAAGGAATCACACTTGCCAAAAGAGTGTGCAAAGTCACAGCCTATCCCCAGCACAAACAAACAAACATCCTTCCCAAAGTGTTATTAGAGCTAACACTACTCCAAGGGAGGCCTGCACAGAGATGTGATGTTGTCATCTATAGGATTAGGGAAATGAGCCAATTCAAACAAATCATTCAGATATCTGGGGACTTCCTGCTTCCATCATGTTGGTAATAGGGGGGATGTCACTATCACCTATGGACTTTTGCCCTGGCCCTCTTCCATGCCCTCTAAAGTTTTCTGGGCTCAGGACAAAAGCTGTGGTGTCAATGAGAGTTGAAGCTTGATAGTGATGCCCTACTTCCTGCCCAACATGAAGGGCATCCTTGGCTCTGTCCTTATACCAGGTTTTAGGCTGAACCTCCAGACAGCAATGTGATCTGTAACAATGAATTGATTGCCTCCATGAATTCAATCAAAGCCCCAGCTGTCCAGTTAGCTTAGCTCCGAAATAATCACAAAGCAACTATATTAATTAAGTCACTGTTGGCATATTAGCTCTAGCAAATCTTGCTAGTTCTGCAGTGTATCAGCCTCTAGAGCTGCACTGCATCAGCCCCTAGAGCTTCTGTAAATGAGCCTCTCTGGAGTTGCAATGCATTAGCCTCTCTCTGGTGCTGCAGTTCCTCAGCATCTAGAGCTGTAGTGTATAGGCCACTAGAGTGATAGTGCATCAGCCTCTATATATGAAGTACATCGGTATCTCTAGAGCTGATATTCATCATCCTCTAGAGCTGCACTGCATCATCTTCTCTAAAGCTGCAGTTCATCAGCTTCTCTGGAACTGCAGTGTATTAGGCTCTAGACCTGTAGTGCATAGCCCTCTAGAGGTGCAGATTATCATCCTCTCTGGAGTTCCAGTGCATCAGCCTCTCTGGAGTTGCAGTGCATTGGCCCCTCTGGAGATGCAGTGCATCATCAGTAACACTGGAGCTGCAGTACAAATGGCTCTGGAGTGATAGTCCATCAGCCTCTCTAGAGATGCAGTGCATCATCAGTCTCTCTAGAGCTGCAGTACAAGTGTATCTGGAGTGACAGTCCATCAGCATCTCTAGAGATGCAGTGCATCATCACTCTCACTGGAGCTGCAGTACAAATGGCTCTGGAGTGATAGTCCATCAGTCTCTCTAGAGATGCAGTGCATCATCAGTTTCTCTAGAGTTGCAGTACAAACGGCTCTGGAGTGATAGTCCATCAGTCTCTCTAGAGATGCAGTGCATCATCCGTCTCAATGGAGCTGCGATTCATCAGCATCTCTAGAGCTGTATGCATTGGCCTCTCTGAAGCTCCAATGCATCTGTGTCTCCAGAGCTTCCTCACATCAGTCTCTGGGGCTGCAGCACCTCTGTCTCTCTGGAGATGAAGTACAGGGTCCTGTCAACTCGACAGGGGGAGAATTCCTCACTTGCTCAGCTTTTCTTATCCAATCTCTCTTTCTCTCCATCCTGGGGGAATCTCCCTCTTCTCTACCAGTTTCTCCAACCTGAGCCTGGTCCCACTGTAGTTTACACCTAGTGGTGTTAGGATGTCAGCCATCAGGGGCTCCTAGGCAGGACTGCTATTCTGCACAAGCTACTGCTGCAGGTAGGGAATTTGCTTACATCAAGACTGCCCTGATCCATGCTGAATGAAGTTAGCATGAATAGCACTCTGTACTGCTTTTCCCCTTTCTCATTTGCTATGGAGCAGTCAGTTTCTCTGGGCTCATGGCCTCAGCTTTTATCCCATGATCTAAACATTAGTCTTTACTGTCTGGAGGAAAGAAATTTATTTGAAAATAAGATATCTACAGCTCTTACTTAAAGTGAGCTCTATCTTTTCCCACATTCCAAAAAACCCACATGTTCAACATGGTCTCCTTTAAAGAAAAAGAATACTTTCAGATTTCAAGTTAGTCAACAGAAGACACACATGACCATGGCATGGAACCTTTGCTTTTTATGTATTTGCAAACACATAAAAACTTGCAAAGGTGTCTGATCTGCATGTGTATCTGTGTGCAAATGCACACTCGTGCATGCAGAGGACCAAGGTCAGAGTCAAGCATCTTCTTAGCTTGCTCCCCACATGATTTACACTGGCAGGGTTGTCCCTGAACCTCAGCTCAGCAACTGAGCTAATCTAGATCTCCCTAAGGATCTGCAGTCTCTGCCTCCTGAATAAGAGATTCTGACTACAGGTGAGCTGACACCTGCTAAACTTTATGCTGAGGGTCCCAACTCAGATCCTCAGACTCATGTGGCAAGAGCTTTATCCTTCGGGCCCTCTCCTCAGTACCAACCTGCATTTTGATTTTGAATAACATCCCCTGATCCCATTCTCTTTACTCGATTAACTTAAATGGGCTCAATGTTAATCTTTTTGTTTAATTGTAACAAAATTAACCCTTTAAAGCTGTCAGCCCCATACATCTCATAACACTGACATGACAATTTTGCATTGTTTTTAGATAATTTAAACACAGCATGGGGGAACATGAAGGTTCAACTTTGCTGCTGTCTACATCGGCTTTCCACAAACTTACAAAGGTGGAGGGCCAACCATGTGCACTTGTGAGTGTCTTCCCACATGACTCTTGGACAAATTAAACACAGGTAAGTTATGAAACACTGAATATCTCTCTGGCCTCACTTAATCCACACTCATAACTAAGTGTTCATTTGTTGAAACACAGCCCTGGTTTTCTCCTACTACTTGCTACATCAATTAGAATGTCCCCAAGGTCACTTAGAGTCCTACTACAACAGTACACATAAGTACCCTGAAATGACCTGAGTGTCCGGACTTCAGTATTAATCTCTGTACACATACCAGTAAACATTAATGTTTTCCTATATGCATGACCATATAATACTCAATAATGTCTATATATATGATGCTTCCATACTGATTGGAAGTGTTCTGTGAATCTCAAATGGCTGAAAGACATTTGAGGAAATGTTCAACATCCTTAGTCATCTGAGAAATGCAAACCAAAACAACTCTAAGATTCTATCTTACACCTATAAGAATGGCCATGATTAAAACACAGATGACAATTTATGCTGGGGAGGATGTGGGGTAAAGGGAACACTCCTGCATTGGTGGTGGGAGTGTAAACTTGTACAGATGCTTTGAAAATAAGTATGGCGATTTCACAGAAAATTAGGAAACAATCCACCTCCACACCCAGCAATACTACTGTTGGTTATATACCCCAAATACTCAATCACACTACAAGAACATCAGCTCAAATATGTTCATAGCAGCATTATTCATAAGAGCGAGAGCCTGGAAACAACCTAGATGCCCATCAGTCAAAGAATGGATGAGAAAATTGTACATGTGCACAACAGTAAAAAAAATAATAATGACATATTGAAATTTGCAGGCAAATGGATAGATCTAGAAATCACCACATTGAGTGATGTAACTCAGAAACAGAAAGACAAATATAATATGTACTCACTTATAAGTGGTTTTAACACATAAAACAAAGAAAACTGGCAATTCCGGGAAACCTAGACAACAAAGAGGACGCTGAGACAGGCATAAATAGATCTACTTAGGAAGTAGGAAAAGACAAGATCTCCTAAGTAAACTGGGAGTGTGGGCGTCACAGGACAGTGGGACTAGGAGAAGGGAAAAAGGGAGGGAGCAGAGAAAAATATAAAGCTCAATAAAGACAATAAAATAAAATAAAAATGTGTGCATTTTTTAGTTTTTTTTTTTCAATTAAGAGACTATTGTGTCTCCAATAATGGGAAAAGACACTTAGTGGGTGCCCGTTCCATTTTAACTCTGGAAAACTTCAAGAGCCAGAGCTCAGTTACTGTTATAGCCCAGACAAGGACACCTCTCACCCACGCTCGCTTTTCATAGTGGATACAAGAACATGGACCATGACCTGAAGCAGAGTGCCCTGCCCAAAGCCTTTTCAGACATACTGACCTGCACTCTGGATTCTCCCAGGAACAAGCTCTTTGCAAGATCCTTCCTGTGAGAAGAAGATGGAAGGTGGAGCTCTTAGGGAAATACAGCATTTCAGCTTGGCAAGATGAAAGTCATTTCTGGAGATGAATCACACCCAACACAAAACTATGTAGAAATGGTGAGCTCTTAACTATGAAAGCGGCTTTCCATTGATCTCCATTTTATTGCAAAAAAATAACCACATTAATCAGTACCAGGCTCATATGCTATACTAGTAGAGAGATTGCTTAAAAACCACTAGGTCTTGAGTTCAATTCCCATTATAAAACGGGGGCCATGAAGAAGAAGAGGATAAGAAGGAGGAGGAAAAAAACAAAAGGAAAACTTAAAGAACAAATTGAGAGGCACCAACCAGTTTCTAGAATCAACACTGCGTGTGTGTGTGTGTGTGTGTGTGTGTGTGTGTGTGTGAGTGTAGGTTGACTTTGACCTCTCAAACATCCTTCCCATACCCAGCAACTAAACAAAGACCTCATGCTTGGGGTTCAAAGCAGATAGGACCCACAGTGTGAAGAACATACATCCTAATTAGATACTGATGGATGGGAGCTGGAATAGCTACTGAAACAAGTCACATACCTTATGATCTCATCAGGGTACTTAGTTCTCCTGCTCCTTCAACTGTGGGTTTCTGTACCCTTGGTGGCTCCCATGGCTCTCATGCCTGATGTCATCACCAACGTAGTTGAAGTTAAGAACGTGGGTCACATCATCCTCGTGGTGTGAGATGCCCTGGTTCTTTGGTTTGTCGGAACCTTTTAGAGAACCTTCACCATAGATGACAATTTCTCTTGCTGCAGTGGCCCTGTGTTCAAAATCAAGGCTCCCCTCAATCTCATTTTCATCCTGTTTGTAGAAACTGTGGTCCACATGTTGGGATTTGAAAGCCATGATGAGACCTAAAAGAGAGAAGTGTCATCTCCATAAATGGTTTGTGGATTGAAATGACTTTGCAGCATGTAGGTTTTTAGCAAGTTTCACATCTGTCCTCTTTCCATCACACAACCCCTATAGGAGATACGTGCCCACTGAAGGTGGCTCTAGGGAGCATGTGCAGAATGGATCTAACATGGATCCAACCAAGTACACCAAAGCCTCGAGGAATGGAGTGGAAGAGAAAGAAAGCTGTTGCAGGTGCACAAGTAGGGATGAGGACATGCATTTACACCGAGCACATGGCCTCTGGGTGAACCCCGGGAGAACTCTAGCTTCTGTATCTCACTGGGTGCACACTGCAAGATCTGGGAATTAAGTGGACATGGTTATGTCAGCTAGTGTTTGTGCCAGTTTCCTTGAGAGGACAGTGAAAACACACCAACACTGTCCTCTACCTGAAGGAGTGCCATGATTGTGAAGTGGAGTTTATGTAGCATTCTGGGGAGACAAGTCGCTGCAAAACACTTGACGTCTCCATTGAAACAATGAAAATGCTCCAGATGGTTGATTGGGACTCTCCATCACAGTCACTGTACGATGTCCTGCCCAGTACTTCTCATGTCTGACTAGGCTGACACTGTGTGGGTGTTTGCCCTTTTCATAGTGTCAGGAAACTCCTGAAGCTTGAAAGTGCTCTCAACAGTACTTGAGCTGAGAAAGCACCATATATACAGTAAGTATACAAAAGTGAAATAACCTCGGGCTAGCTTCCATTCAAACAATTAATATTCTCAAAAAAATTTCCTCAGTGTGCTGAGATGTTGGAAAATATCAAGAGGATCTCATTAAGACAATGTAACCCAGAGACTGATGTAAACAGATTCAGAACTACAAACACTGGTGAACCTCAGAGAATCCTGTGGAAGAGGTGGAGAAAGGATTGTGGGACACAGAGAGGCCAAGGGCACCAAAAGAGAAACCACAGAATTTACTAACCTAGGTCCAGAGAGGATCACAGAGACTCGGCTGCCATCCAGAGAGCTTGCAAGGGACTGACCTAGGCCCTCTACCCATGTTTTACAGTTGTGTAAATAATGGTCTTGGACTTCTGCTGGGGCTCCTAACAGTAGGGATGTCTCTGACCCTGTGATCTGCTTTAGGAACCTTATCCTCCTACTGGGTTGTATTATTCAACCTTAATACTAGATAACGTGCCTAGTCTTACTGCTTCTTGATATGCCACAGATGGCTGATATACATGGGAGACCCGCTCTTTTCTGAAAAGAGAAGAAGTAGATGGGGGGAAGAGGCAGGTTAGTAGAAGGGACTGGGAAGAGAGAAAGAAGGGAGAGGAAATGTGATTGGGAAAATAATTAATTAATAAAAAGAAAACTAGAGTTTAACATTGCTTTTAAAAATTAATATTAAGGGGATGGCTTAAAGGTTAAGGGCACTGCCTGTTCTTCTCGATGTCCTGAGTTCAATTCCCATGAACCACATGGTGGATCACAACCGTCTATAATGAGATCTGGTGCCTTCTTCTGGCATGAAGGCATGCATGAAGGTAGAACTCTATACACATGAAAAAGAAACCAATCTAAAAATTAATATTAAATTTATTGAAGTTACAGGTTAAGAAATCACAAATTGTGATTTTCAGATTTTTTAAAAATCTTTTTTAAATAGAATATCATTACTAGTCGGTGTGCTTGTACTTATGCATGCCTACAGGGATCACTGGATTTCCTGAAGCTCTACTTAGAGATAGATGGTTACCGAGGTGGATCCTGAGAACTGTACTCTGCTCCTCTGAAAGAACAACAAAATCTCTTCGCCATTTAGTCGTCTGTGCACTCTAATCACACAAATGCAAACTTTTTCTTTCTTCCTTTTAATTGTAGAACCCTAGAGCGCTGTGATATCAGGACAGCTAGCAAGATTCCTAAGGAAGTTGTAGTGCAATTATTTTGAATTATAAATGTGAAAATCAACACCTGTAAACACAAAGTCATTGTCAAATACCTGTAGAGTTAGTAGCTAAGTAAATTAGGATTCCTTCTAATTGTTGAATTTATTTGTTATGTGAGTATGGATCTTTACCATTTAGTGCATGTCACAGCACATGTTTGGATGTCAGAAGACAACTTGGGAAAATCAGTTCTCTCTTTCCATCATGCACTTTCCAGAGATCAGGTTCAGGTCATCTGTGGTGCAGGAGATCCTTCTGTTTATGTGCTCCTTTCATATGTAAAGGAATAAACAAACTCCATTGGCATTTTGATAGGACAGTACTTAGGTAGGCAGGGAAGGCAGAACTGAATGCTGGGAGTGAGAAAGCAGAGTGAGAGAAATGCCATGGAACTGCCACCAGAAATAGATGTGCTGTAAATCTGCTGGTAGGCCAATACCTCATGATGATACACAGATCAATCGAAGTGGGTTAAATTAATATGTAAGAGTTAGCCAATGAGAAGTTAGAGTTAATGTGCCTATCAGTAATTTACTTAATACATTTTCTGTGTGGTTATTTCCGGGCTAAGCAAGCTGCGCAGCCGAGAAGAACAAGCATCCCCCCCTTACAACAATCAGGCTTGCCAGCAAGCATCTTTAATAAGGAATCATTGCAGAAAAACACCTCCATGGCTTCATTTTTATGTATAAGGAGTGAGGGATAGTCATGACCCCATAACAGTATGGTTGATTAAAATCTTCAAACAACATTAAGAATACTTTTACCACACACCTTTTTTACACACCTTTAATGCCAGCACTTGGGAGTTAGAGGCAGGTGAACATCTGTGGATTAAAGGCCAGCCTAGTCTGCAAGAGCTAGATCCGTAGCAACCTCCAAAAACTACAGAGAAACGCTGTCTTGAAAAACAAAAAAAAAAAATCTTTTGAATATTCAGCTTACTGAACATTGAGCCCTACATACACTATAGGGGTTTATAAATCATCACAGTTTCCCCCAAGAATTCATGACCTAAGTATATCCCATCATTTCCCTCCTAAACACCCTATCAGCAGAAAGGGTAGAATAGCCACTAGGAGACAATACTATCCTTCCTGAAGTTGTATTACCCTTTTTATTATACTGTGTGTTTTTATAAAGATGAGTTCTTTTGTAGATTTGAGCCATAAAAATAAAAAGCAGAGTCCCTGAGTCTGAATCCTGCTAATGGCAGAAGCTGAGGTCTTCAAGTGTGATGCCTCACACAGAAAAGCCCCTGATATGTGCATCGTGCGAGCATCAGCAGAACAGGACACACTCACCTTCCCTTTTCACTCACTGATTGGAAATCCTTGGATTCTAACCTTTGAGAAGGAAGAGAGGGGGAAAGACAGAAAATTGGGCATAAAAGAGTGGAAAGGGCAGGCTGCTGTGAAACAAGGAGATGCTTGACAGTGGGTGGTGGCACATGGTGGCCAGCTCCAAAGCCTGAGCTTTGTGTCTTAGGACCCTAGACGACTGTCTGATTATCACTTACACTGGCCTCCTGTATTGCTGCTTCACCTACTCTTTTGCCTCTAGCAACATCTTACTCACACCTCCTATTGCAAAACACACTTTTTGTAAGAAAACAACACACATTTACTTCTGCAGAGAGAAATCCTGCCCCAGACAGGAGGAACAACAATACCGGAGTCCACCTGGAGAACAAATTGCATTTATAAGACTTTCTTACAGAAATATGGGTGAGGGGTTGCATACAGGAGAGAAATGACTCCAAGTCAGCTTTGTCACCAAAGCCTACCTCGGTAGGACTGATGGCTCTCCAAATCTGGAAACCTGAGCCACACAGTGCAGTCCACAGACAGGACAGCAGGCTGCAGTCTTTCCAGACAGATCAGCTCCTCTAAGCCTCTTCCAGGCAGCTCACCTGGTCTCTGCTCCTGCTGAGCTGTTCTACTGGTTTCTTCCAGACTGCTCTACTGGTTTGAGACTGACTCCCAGCAGTCTCTACTATTTATCTACTCTTGGGAGTACGGAGACTACTGGATCCATTCAGTGTGGGGCTCTCCCTGAAGTTACTCACAATGGGTTACTCCTTAAAGAGCTTTTCTGCTGGAGTGAATGCTTTAGCACTAGAGGACACTGCTAAGGAACTGCAAAAACAAGAGACAATGACAGAAATGTGCACTTTAGCCTCTCATGATCCTCATGACACTCTCCCCGTGATGTCACATGATACTTGGAAATCCATAGGCCCTTATACCTTTCACGTACCTGGGGACAGAGCAGAGCAAGCCACAAAGGAACTCCTCTCATCTTTGTTAAACATACATGTTTCTGACACATTTTGGATATAAGAGTGTATGTTGTTGTTCCTGGGCAACTAATCAGGTCATATTTACAGAACAAGACATTTGGGGAGCAGAAGAAGGCACAGGGGTAGGGATACAATTCCCGTGTTCACAAAACGATCCAAGGCCACAGAACACCTAAATTTGTGGAGAGGCCGATGTTGGCCAATGATCCAGAATGTCCCAAGGACTTCATTTGAGGAATTTGCAGGCAGAGTTGTTGTAGACATTGACTGCAATGGCACTGGGTCCATCTGTCCCGGCACAGAGAGAACAGCTTTCTATATGATTCTAAAGCAGTGGTTCTCAACCTTCCTGATGGTTCAACCCTTTATACAGTTACCCATGTGGTGGTGACCTACCACCATAAAATTGTTTGTTGCTACTTCATGACTATAATTTGTTATTGTTATGAATTATAATGTAAATATCTGACATGCAGGATATCTGAGAAGCAACCCCAAGTGGGTCAAACTTGTTGAGAACCACTATTCGAAGCAAAGGTGACTTTCATCTGAGTTGTATGTACCTGCTTTTCCTCAAGAGAACCTCAGGGAATTTGGGTTCATCTGGCACCTACGACACCACAGTCCACTTCAAAGTTCCACATCCCTAATCAAATACATATTTGATGCTGCCTATTTGTGCTCATGGCAACTTCACAACGAATTTTAGGAGCCAGAAGTACAATTGTTGTTTCAGAAAAAGCCAGTAGTTTTCTGGGTACTGCCAACAGTCTCCAGTTCAAATATTTTCTAATACCCACCTAGTTAGCTACCCTTAAGTTCTCATTGCAAGACACAGTGAAAATGTGTACTTGAGAAAAATATAGTTTGCTTTCCTTGTTTCTGTGAGATGTGTGAATATTTAATTTATGTAAGGGCTTATTTATTTCTAACTCAATGTAAGTGGAAATGCTTTAAGAGAGTTGGCGCACTCAATAAGTACTTGCAGTCACTTTTGGGAACTATCTAGTATGTATTATGTATGTGCTACTTAACAAACATATAACTGGAGAGACAGATCGTAAACTTGTCCTTCTAAGTGTTAAATCATATATAAATACATACACAAAAGCCAATGGTACACTAGCATTCCTTTACACACACACACACACACACACACACACACACACAAACACACACACACACACACACAATGAATATCTGTAAAAAAAAAACCTACACAGATTTCCTTGGATGCTGATATGAGATTTTCTGTAATCTGTAGACTATATATTAGGTGAGGGACTAAGGCTGTATTTGAATGTCTTCTAAGCCCATCTGAGTGTATGAAATACTCTGTATTTGGCCAGTGGGATTTCTTCCATTAGTGGTTCATGCTAGTGTTGTAGACAATATGAATCCCTTTAGAAAAAGATGGCCTATGTGGCCTTGAATGTAGACAGCACAGGATCTGATGTGGTAAGGAAATTGTATGGAAGGGTAGAGCAGATGGAGAAGGGAAGGCTTTACAAGGAGCATTGACGGGTTCAAGAACAGAAAAGAAATGGATTGAGGATGACCAGCTGGGGAAAGGGGACAGAAACAGAGAACAGAACCTGGTATATACAATGTGGCGACTTCTGTATCTCAATTTCTGCAATGAATGTTCAAGTTGCCTTCAACAAATCCTGCCAGAAAGTATGTCCGGGTCAGCAGGGGCTCAAGAATAGGGTTCCATTTTGATGAGATCTCTCCTACAATGTCATAGAACAAAAATACCCCTTTTCACCAAAAAGGCTTCCAAGAACATGGAATCTGGTACTGATGCCCACACAAGAGGGAAAAGTTTGCGCCCAGGAGTAGACTATCAAAAGAAGCTTAGCATTCTAACCCATTCTCGGAGAGCCAGCCTCCCAGGTGTCTTAAGACTCCAGAGTTAAGTCCACCCTGACCAGCTTCACAGAAGCTGCCTGAAGCAAGGTTTCTGGAATATGATTCATGATCGATGTCAAGTGTATAGGTCAGGAGTGAAGGCTCACGTGGAAGTATGAGTACCTGGGGTCCCAGAGGAGAGGCCTAGGACCTCAGGGATGGTGAAGTTCCAACATCACAACTATGAAAGGAAAACATTGACTGAATTCTCCAGCGGTAGAAAGAGAGGCTTATCCCAGGCGGGGCGGGGGGAGGGTCATCCAGAGAGAAATAAGAAAAGGATCTGAGATCAGGTTCAACGTGGGACAAAGTCAACACAGCTTGTAGCGAATTGTCCTCTTTGGCCTAAACACTGAGTGACCAGGGCTCTGACCCCGACTGTGGAAAAGAAACAGAAGTTTAGCTTCTTCTTCTGTTATATCATGCATTTAGGGATATAACTGATGTCACTGTCACTACAATGAAGCCTGGTTGGGACTAGAGAGATGACGCAGTGCTTAAGAGTACTTGGTGCTCTTGCAGAAGACCCAGGTTCAGTTTCTGTTACCAACATGGTGGGTCACAGCTGTCTAGAGCCCCATTTCCAGGGTATCCACTAACTTCTTCTGAGCTCCACGGACATTAGAAAGGAACGTAGTACACATACATACAGGCAGCCCAAACAGTCACACACATAAACTAACAGAAATAGATCTAAGAACAATGGCAACCTGGGAATGTGGGAATTCACAGTTTACGAGAGGGTTGGAGTAGTGTCTGGAAACTCTATTCACAGAAATCCTTTCAATAAGGAAGAATTCGGTTGACTAAAGATAATAAGACTTTGACAAAGTAAGGCCAGGCTGTGCAGACTTCTGCTGGGTGTGCACAAGGATGTGGAGGCAGAGCAGACATCGGCAGTGCTAGCCTATGTGGGACGGCTCAACTGACTGAGTGTGAGCTTTGCTAAACCTGCACCAGGCAGACACAAACTCATTAGTTCAGAGTCCAAGCCCAGTCTCAAAGAACTCAGGAGAGTCTGGATGTCAGGCTTCTTTCCTCAATGGCCTCAAGATTGATAGCAGTGAGAAAAAAGAGCACTGTGTTGTAAAATTGGAGGAACATGCCAGTGAGTCTGAGGTGATAGGCATGGCTGCACAGACAGGACTGTGAGGGAGAGCAGGGGGAGCAGGACACATCCTGAGAGAGAGAGAGAGGAAGCTGAGAATGTTCAGGAGTAGGGTGGAGAAAGGGCTGCACCCTCATGGAGTGAAGAGAGGTAAGGAAAGGGGCAGGAGGCAGGGGAGACAAATATCAAGACTCAGAAGTGTGATGTCAGAAGCATGAAATGAGCCAAGGAGTGGGAAATAAGGTCTGAGCACAGCCCTTGCTCAGGCCATGAGCATGGTGCTTAACACACAAACATAAGGACTAGGAACATTAGGGATATTAGGGAAATATTGTCCCAGCTCTGGAATCACAAGCTGAAAGCATGAAGTCCCAGGGCTTCTAGACTGACCCCAGGTTACCTGTGCTTCTGGCCACTTCCTCTTTCCATTATCTTCCACTGCTATAGCTACTATGGCAGGGCTCTCTGTTCCTGAGAGGGTTTACACTCATGGTCTCTCCGGTCATCCACGAACAGTTCACCATACAGAAAATGAACACATTGCCGGGCAGTGGTGGCACATGCATTTAATCCCAGCACTCAGGAGGCAGACGCAGGTTGATCTCTGTGAGTTCAAGGCCAGTCTGTTCTACAAGACCTAGTTCCATTACAGGTACCAAAAGCTACATAAAAAGCCTGATTCAAAAATACATAAAAAAGAAAAAGGAAAAGAAGAGAAAATGAACACAACACACGCACACACACACACACACACATTCACACTCACACACACACACACTGGCTGTGGGAGGTATTAGAGCCCTGGGTGCCAGAGTGGGTGATGGGAAACCAAAAGTTGCAGATTTAGAACAGGAGAAGAACACTGAGCTATCCCCAGAGATATGTAATATCTGGGAGTTAACTGGGACACCAGCCATCATCCTGGCTCGGACCACAAAGCACATCCATGTCCTCTTTCATGCTCAGATGGACATCCATGCGTCAGCTCTCACTTAACTGTGCAGACTCCATGGCCTGAATGTGGTGAACAAAGCATTTGCCTCCGCAAAGCATGTCCTTTGGTCCTCTGCCATTGTCATGTGGGTCGAGGGGTTTTGTCCTTAGTAGGATCTGCCCCTCTTGACATGTCTGTTTCTGGTGTCAGCATTTCTGCTACAGGTTCCAAATATATTTACTATCACTAGATGAAGGGGCTGCCTTTCTGTGACGAGGAACTGATGCTTCCATGGGCGAGAAGAAAGCCTTTGTGAACTAACAATGCCGTTCATGAAGACGGATGGGGGATCTGGTCTATGGTCATTCCAACTGTTATCAGGAATTTAATTGTAATTCTAATTTTCATATATAAACTCAAGTCTAATATTTTATACTTCTGTAAGAAACAGTCAACAATGTTGTGCATGGTATCACATACCTATAATCCCAGCATTAAGAAAGCAAATGCAACAATACCACCACATATTTGAGGCTCTGCTGGTCGATGTAGGGAATTGCAGGTCAGAAAGCAATCCATAATGAGATCTTTTCTCAAACAAACAAACAAACAAACAGAAATTAAAAATCCTTGTGTAATATATATGGATACAATACAGATAAACTACAGTCTTGACTGTTGTGCCGGCTAGTTTTATGTCAGCTTGACACAAGCTAGAGTCATTTTGGAAAAGGAAACTTGAACTGAGAGAGTACCCTCCCCAGATTGGCCTATAGTACATTATCTTTCCTTTTTAATGAAATAAAATAAAATATGCTAAAAAGTTTTATCACATCGAAGTTGGACAAGGCAAACTAACAGAAGGAAAAGAGCCCAGGAGTCAGATACCATTTGTTCTCACACTCAGGAGTCCCATAAAAACACTAAACTGAAAGCTATAGGTTATAAGTAGAGGACTAGCAGAGACACTGTAGGCCATGAACTTGCTGTCACAGTCTCTGAGAGTTCCTATGAGCTGTGCTCAGTCCACTTAGAGGGACTTGTTATCCTGGTGTCCTCCATCCCCTCTGGCTCTCACACCCCTCCTACTTCCTCTTCCATGGGGTTCCCTGAGCTCTGACGGGAGGGATTTGGTGGAGACATCCCATTAGTGCTGAGTATAAGGGACAATGAGTTGGTAAAGTCACTTTCATTGGGCTATTTACAGTACTACAGAAGTCAGCAGCTTCCATGCTGACGAGAGCTCTGAAAGTATTATCCTAGTGCTGAGACTGTCATTCAGGTAAGGTACTCTGATTGGGAGCGATGTCTGCCACTCTGCAGTGCACGTGTGGACCTCAGCATGGTGCTTCATGCATCCACCAATACCCACACTGCATGAGCTCTGTGTCCCACAGCATATGACCTGATCTGTGTTCCATTAGGGCAGTTCCCGTTGCAGGCTGACTCCCAAAGCTTGGGTGTTACCTGAGCAGGGCTCCTGCAACAGAACTGGCTGACTTTCAACTCTTCCTCTGCCTTGTCCTTCTATCTAGCTGCTCTAGGTGTGTGCACTGCCAGTAACTCTGCCAGGAAGTCATCTCTTTGACACACTTGGTACAGTTGCTTTTGTGGCCTACTACATGTTTTATTATATCCATGAAAATGATGAGGCCGAACTCCGTTGCACATATTAAGTGCCTCTCCTGATCACAAGCCAAAGAGAAACATCATAAGGTGTAATAAGATGCAGCAACAGGGCTGAATCCATAGGCCCATCCTCCACCACTGTTGAATGGAAGGAGGTGCAAGGAAGAAAAAGTCCAAGCCAGAAAACGGAAGCTAATATAAAATCTATCTAGGTGGCGAGTTACTAGGCTTTGGGGAAGACATCAAGAGCTTTGAGGATGTGCTTCCCAGGGGAAGGAAACTGTAGTTGCTGGTACACTGGTTTGTGAAGCTGAAGTAAAAGGATGCCAAAATTCTGCAAGTAATTCATGAACCCGAACGGTATCCCGGTCCTGTGCCATTGATGTTATCCCCATTCATGGTTTTGGAAGCTGTGAATGAAGCATTTCATTCAGGGTCCCAAGATATGTAGAGCTCAGGCTTTGGGATTTAGCTTCCTATTAGACAAAGCTGGCACTGCCCATCCCATTTTCTTTTTCTTATGCTGCTTCTTTCTTTGCCATCTACTCTCTTCTTCCTCTGAAGTTATAATCCAGAGGTCTCCTAGAAAGTGCTTGGTAGTCAGTGAGAGGGGGAAACTGTTCTGAGGCCCAAGTATAAATGTCAAGTATCATCCCATGTTTCCATGTAATCAGAAAGACCCCAGCTTCCTGCACTGGCATACTGCAGACTCAGGGTCCCTGTCTCTTCATCTACTCTGCCAAATCCAAAGTCAAGTAATCAACTTGTATAAACACACAAAATAAGGCATGTGACACCTTTCCGGGAAAATAATCGGTGCCTGAGCTAACCACGGGAGGAAATGGGGAAGGGTCACGACTCCTCTTCCTAACAGATTCCCTAGGGTTTTCCCAGTTCTTGGAAGATTGAGCTCATTTTTAGATATATTTTAGGTTTTATTTATGTGTATGTGTGTGTGTGTTCATGTGTAAGTATTTGTACATATGTGTGGGTGTCTGCAGTGTCCAGATAAGGACACTGGATACCCTGGAGCTAGAGTAATAGGTGGTTGTCAGTTTTCTTATGTGGGCTCTGGGAGCCGAACTCGGGTCCTCTATTAGAGCAGCAAGGGCTCTTGATCACTGAACCATCTATCTATCCAGTCCCCCATTGTGCGTTTTTAGCAAAACTTTGGTGTAATTGATATAAAGACTTCCATCTTTGCACTTACTCAAAAGAAACCTCTTTCAAAAATCTAATGATTCACAGAGATTCCCAAGAGAAAAAAAACATGAAATGATTCAAAGACATCTGCAACCAGGCACTGGGCTGAGCTCTGGGAGTTCCCCTGAGGAAGGGAGAAGGGATTGTATGAGCCAGGGGGTTCAAGGTCATGATGGAGGAACCAAAGGCACAGCTGATCTAAGCTCGTTGGACCACATGGGCTCTGGACCCACAGTTAGGGAGCTTGCATGGACCCGACCTAGGCCCTCTGCATGTGTGGGACAATTATGTAGCTTGCTCTGTTTGTAGGGTTCCTAGCTATGAGATCAGGACCTGTCCCTGGTGCTTAGCTTACTTTCTGGAACCTATTCCCCATGCTGGATTACCTTACCCAGCCTTTATACAGGGGGAAGAGCTTAGTCCTCCCTCAACTTGATGTGCCCTGCTATGTGCAAGTCCACAGGAGGCCCGCCCCGTTCTGGATGGAGACCAAGGAACAGTGGGTAGAAGGGAAGGGGGATAGATGGGAGTCAGGGAGGGCGAGAGGTTGAGAGGAGAGGAAGGAAAAAAAAACTGTGATCCCTATGTAAAATAAAGGGAAATGATAATTTAAAAAGTGATTTTAGCCTCTTCCCCTGTATAAAGGACTGCAAGCCGTAATAAAGACATTAATGCTAAAAAAAATAAAGAGACAAAAATTTAAATGATTCCCTATTCTATAACTGTAAACAGATTTAGCCATTCAATTTATATCTATATTGTGTATGCAGCGTAAACGGTTATGACTACTGAACCCAAAAATTCTAAGAGCAAGGAAAACCCTAAGGAATCTGTCAGGAAGACTGGACTGAACCTCCCCAACTTCCAACCTTGAATAACTCTGACACCTATTCTTTTGTTGAAAACGTGTCACATGCTATATGTTATAGGCCAAGTATTATTCTAAATATTGCCTGAATATTTGTGTGTTTACCTTCAGTCAAACAGGAGTAAGGAACTGTCCAAATCAATACCCTCGGTGTTAAGAGCTGATGCAAATATTACACCTGAAATATAACAGAAATTATAAAATATCTGAGGTGATTATTATCATTATTATTATTTTGGCTTTTTGAAACATGATTTCTTTGTGTAACAGTCCTAGATGTCCTGGAACCAGCTCTTCTTTTTTTTCTATTTTTTTTATTTTGTTTTGTATTGTTTTGTTTTTTTGACACAGGGTTTCTCTGTAGCTTTGAAGCCTGTCCTGGAACTAGCTTTTGTAGCCCAGGCTAGCCTAGAACTCACAGAGATCTGTTTGTCTCAGCACTATTGCCTGGCCATGTCATAACTTCTTAAGCAGATCATTTTTCTTTTGGATGAGCACACGGTTTGTTTTAATTGGACAGTGTCGTTAGCTAGAATTCTATTCCAACCCAGTCCCAAAACCTTGATGTTGTACTTGAAAAGCAATGTCTGGCTAGCATTCACTGTGCTAACAGGCACTCCCGAACTAGCAGCCATTAAAGCTGACCATGTCCACTTAGTTCTAAACCCATTTTTCTGAGCCGCTAGTGCTGGGTGGCGGGTGAGGTCACAGAAATTTATACATGTTTACTCGAGCATCCTGGAGTCAAGCGTGTGCCTCTGTCCCATGCTCCATTCCAAATGATCTTGCACTTCCACACAATCCACCCGTCATCTCCTCCCTAAAACCTAGGAGGAACAGGCAGCATGCTGATACACATTAAAGCTCATTCTGGAAGCATGCCCTAGGAACAAGATTTAACTCCATGCTACCTTTTCACACCCCATCAGTCACCCTCAGGTTCTCCTCATTTGGGCCACACCCATCATTTGTGAGCTAAAACGGACAGCACCTACCTCAGCAAGTGGGCACAAGGGCCAGTGCAGTCAGTCAGGGCAGCAGTGAGTGAACGGCGCTCGAGTGTCCAGCTACTTCTTGCAAGTGAGCGTCTGGACGTCGTGCATGAGGACCCCTGAGAAATGGGGAGCATGCGCGGACCTGCGTGTTGACGCATTGACGTCATCCTTTGCTCCCGTCCTCTCGTTGTTTGGTCGGTAGCCCTGCCGAGATTCTAGACCTCGAGGTCAGTCATTCCTGGGACCCGAGTGCTGTTTGAGGTCCACAGTTGTAGTTATGGCCAAGAAGCTTTATTATGAGCATAAATATTATACTCAGAAAGATTATGAGGAGGAAATAGTTTGTGAGAACGAAGTTGTGGCCTCCACGTCAGCTGCGGCCATGGAGGCAGATGGTGGCCATAGCCACCCGGATTCTTCTTTGGAGCTTGACCTGGAAGAATTGAACACCTCAGAGGCTGGTGTGGCAAGGATTCCTCAGCGGCACCAGGGTCATCAAAACCTCTTCCATTTCACACCGCGTCAGATCAGAAAAATGGAACGCGTCTTTAAAAAATCCCGGGACCCAGATTTGGCTGCCAGGTATGTGGTTTGGACCAAGAGCTCCCCAACCTCCCTGGCCTTTGGCTCATGTTGAGGTGCCTTTGGTTCTTTGAGGCACTGTATTCCTTATCGTCCCTCTCCAAGTCACAGGGGCCTTCTCCTTTGGTGGTGGGCACAGGAGGATGCCCCGTGTGGGGCCCGAGCTCAGTACCAACAGGTAGTGCTGACATGAAGCAAATGTCCATAGTCAACACCTCTCATTCCGAGTCATATTTTAATTTCTGTGAAATATAGAGACCAGAGTTTGTGGACCCAAACAACTTACTAGCATCAAGTTCACGAGTGCTAGGAGTTTACAGTTTGTTGTGTGACCTCCTCATCTTTTCAGGGACTGTGTACCTAGCCATCAACTCCTTTTGGTTTCTCTTTCCCCTCCCCTAGTGCTGTTTTTAATTTAGCATACTTTGCTCAGCATCGACATTGACATTTATTTTTAATTTTCAATAGTTTGTTAAAATTGTTTGTCTCTATCATTTAGAAACTTTTGCAGGAGATGAATTCATTTCAAAAGTGAGACTGCCTCTGAGAATAAATGTTAATGCCAAGTGTGAGGGAGGACGGTGATATTTTAAAAGGCATAGAATTCATGTATGTCATTGTATTGCATGTAAAACCCTGCATGATAAACATCCATGGTTGTCTTTACACAGGAAAGAACTTGCAAGAGCTTTGAAAGTGCCTGAAGCAAAACTGAAGGTCAGTGAATCCAAACAAAGCAATTGGACAGACAATCTATAGCCTTCCTTAGGCATTAGCTAGCCTCGTCCTAGGCACTTTTAAATGAATGGATTCCATTTTATTTTTTTCCCTGTTTGAATGTTGGTTTTTTGGCACAGGGTTTCTCTGTGTAACCCTTGCTGTCCTTGAACTCATGGTTCTTTTGCCTCCACCTCCACCCCCCAAGTGCTGAGTTTACAGCACTTGACAAATTGAACTTTAAATCGATTTTAACCTTAATTGAAACAGCACTACATAAAAGGGACATCATCTCTAGGTGGACAACATTCACAGCACATGGTTTTCATTGTGATGCAATTTTGGACCCCCAGCTGGCCACACACTTAGCCTCCTATGGAAATACTCCTTGCCAATTAACTCTGTAATTGTCCCCGTCTTTCTATTTTGTGTCTTGAATATCATGGTTAAAAGTGCTACACTGCATAAAGAAAAAAATGATCCTAACTTGAGACGATGGTATTAATAGTGACAACCCTTAATGTTAATTTTTCTGGGATTCTGTGTGTGGCTAGCCAAACACATTGCCAAATAGTTATATTAGGGTTGAGAGGAGGCATGGACTGATAGGTATGGAAGAATAACACTTGAAATACAGAGATTAATATTGTGCAGGGCAGGATTCTGGAAATCTCGCTGAAGCAGAGATAGTATTCTTCATCCTGATGCTGGAGAACTTTGTGTAACATGAAAGAATATGCTGCTCAGATTTACCATGGGTGGAAGTCCCCACTGAAGTGTATATACTGCGGGAAAAAGACAAAATCATGGCCCTGTTTGCAGAGGTTGACACACAGCCGGGGCTTGCTTTTGTGAGCTGAGTAGAAAGTTCCATGTTAGATGCCTTAAAGTGACTTCTCTCTCTCGGCTCTGGGGGTGGAAGCCAATGATAAAACAATCTTATCTCCCTCTGATTTTAGGTGTGGTTCGCCAACCGAAGAGCCAAAGAGAGGAGGGAAACACTCCTACTGTTAGGAAACACAACTCCTGTTGAAGACATCATCATACTTAGGGACTTTAAGGAAGATTCTTCCTAGAATGGCATCATCCTTCATTCAGGAGCCAAATGGCTAATTGGTGACCCATGTGCCCATTGCCAAGATTAACTAAAATTGAACACTCATGTTAACAATAAACACATAAGCTCCGCATGCTTTCTGGTATTTTGTAGGATAAGATGTCCACTTTTCAGGAAATTCCATTTAAACAGAATGACAAAGTCTAGTTACATAATTTAGCATTTTAAGTCATGAGTGTTGCATGCATAGATGAATATTCCCAATACATGGTGATTCAGGCTTAGTAGATCCTCTGAGCAAGTGATTCAGAAGGATTCCTGCAAACAAGAAATCTAAGGAGAAGTTGGCACAGACGATATTGATGGTGATGAAAACTTTTATTTGGGGGATTGTACCAATACTTTTTTATTCTTAAAGAAATTAGATTTTTTGTCATACCTCTTTATGGTTTTCCTTCCTCCCAGTTCCTCCCCACTTACCCTCCCATCTGGATACATTCCCCTTTCTGCCCCTCTTTGAAAACAGCTCAGGTGGGTGGAAGCTGCCCATAGGCCTTCCTGGACCTGCTGAAGACATTCATGGGCAGGAGACGGTCACTGTGATGAGCAAATGTGTGGTGGAGAAATTGGAGGGAACATATCAGAATGATTCATGTGCTGTAGAAAGAGGGAGAACAGAAGGAGCGAAGGGGGTGAGGAGCAGGCTGCTGTGGGCGTCCTGCTAACCACCCAGGTTTGAGGTGGTACCCAGACCTTGCCGGGCTGCTACCAAGGTTCTGTGGGTCCATGGTCCTACTGCGGGCAGGGACTGTGTGGACATACATGGGTTGTGCCATCATCAAAGACCACTGGACGCCCTGTGTCTTTGTTTTCACCTGTTGGTGGAACATGCCACTTCACGGGTTGTACTGATCTGAGTGTCCTGCACTGCCACCGGTGCCATTGTGACATCAGGGACTGAGATGCTGCTGAAGGACATGTCTGAGAGAGTGGCCAGGGTCTCTGTGTTGATGTCCATGGCTCCTGCTACCACTGTAGGCTATGCGTATGCCTGGCGTCTGGGCTACCACCTGAGGCCATCTTGGTGTCCCTGGGTCATGCTGCTGATGGAACCATGCCAATTTGAATACCTCTGCTTCTACCTAGGGTCTTAGTTGCATCCACTTGTGCCTCCTGCCGAGGACCATTCTGGGTCCATGTCAGAACTGCAGCCAGGGTCTGTGTTGAAGTCCATGTCCTGTGTTGTCACCAAAGGCCACAGGGATGCTCAGGGCCTGGGCTGCAATCTGGGACCTTGCTGGTGTGCAAGCTTCCAGAGCCATGCTGATCTGAGTAATCTGTGCTGCCACCCAGGGCCTTGGTGTCATACAGGTCCAAGTATCTGCTTAGTGCCATGTGTGTGTCTGTGTCCCTATGGCAGGCAGGGTCTGAGTTGATATCCATGGCTCCTGTTACCACCAAGGGCCATGAAGTTGTCTGGGGTCTGGTCTGCCACCTGAGTCCATGATGGTTTCCCAGGGTGAAGTTGCTGCCAGCGACTGATCTGAGTGAACTTTGTCACCACCTGGGGATCTGGTGATGTCAAGGCCTAAGCTGCACCCTTGGGATATCTCTGGGTCCGTAATTCTACAGGAGCCAGGGTCTGAGTCAGTGTTCAAATCTTCTTTTTGTATGTTCATGGGAGTCTGTTGTTATTATGTTGTTTTTCAGATTGTTGGAGTAATTCTTGCATTGACGCCTGCCCATCTCTTCCTTCAAATGCTGTCAGGAGATTCTTGGTGGCTTGGTCCGATCTTTGCTATGGCTGCCTGTGTACTTCGGTGTTTTTCTTGGTCTGCTCTCTCTTAGGTCCCCTCAGTACTGGAGTCTCTCAGATCCACTTCACCCTGTAGTATGCTGTGGTGGTGGATCTAAGGACCCCGTAGATGGAAAGAAGTGCTGGGGGGGCAAGCTGTGATGGGGTGGGTAGAGAAAGGTAGTAGCCAGAGAGTAGCCCTGCTGAATGGTCAGAAAGTTTAGGGGATTGTCGGGACCCTGTGCTCCATTCCCAGGACAACTGATTAGCCAGTCTGTCACTCACTTACCCTCCTGAGAGATGGAACTTCTAGTACAGGATCAGGCCAGGGACCTGGCAGACAAAAGGGCATGCTTGCTGGGTGCAACCTCAGAGGGACAAAGAAACTCCTGCAGTAGTTGTCCTCACCACTTTTTCCCCAGACCCTCAGCCCTGAAGCAAGCTGACTTGGGGGATCCTATGACCCCCCTCAGATGGTAAGGGGTGCTTGGGCGCAAGCTGGGAAGGGATAAGAAGAGAAAGGCAGTAGCCATAGAGAAGCCCTGCTGAATGGTGAGAAAGTTTAGGGGATGGGGGGTGCCTGTGCTCCATTCCCAGGGTGTCGACCTGTCGGTCTGGCACTCCTGATATCTCAGTCTTGTAAATAGACAGGTCATACAGACAAAAACTAAATGTAGAAATGCTGGTGCTAAATGAAATCGTGATCCAAATGGACTTAATAGATATTTACAGAATATTTCACCGAAGGAACAAAGGATGTACTTTATTTTGTGAGGATATACCTTCTTTTGGGAGAACCTAGTGGAACTGTCTCCAAAACTAACCACATATTTGTACACAGAGTATCAACAGATGCAAGAAAATTGAAATAACTTCCTGCCTTTTATCTGAATTCCTGGGCTGGTTCAGCATGGCTCTTGGCTTTCATCATGCATGACCTTCTATGATAACATAGACCAAAGACATCATGACAGAGCCCAGATGCAGCAGGACCACGGATCCAGACATGGCCTTCTGCATCATCTCTGGCTCAGATGTCACCATGGCACCTGTGGCAGCTCAGGTCACTCAGATCAGTATGGCGCCAGCATCAGCAGGGCTCTCAGACGCCAACATGGTTTGAGATAGCTAACCAGACCCTAGGCATCAGCACGACCCATGGTGGCAACAGATGCCATGGGCATTGACTCAGACCCTGGCTGCTGTACGACCGCAGACCCAAAGATATCCCTAGGCTGCAGCTTAGGCCTTGACATCACCAGAGCCCCAGGTGGTGACACATGTCACTCAGATCAGTCGCTGGCAGCAACTTCACCCTGGGAAACCAGCATGGCCTCAGGTGGCAGACCAGACCCCAGACAACTTCATGGCCCTTGGTGGTAACAGGAGCCATGGATATCAACTCAGACCCTGCCTGCCATAGGGACACAGACACACACATGGCACTAAGCAGATACTTGGACCTGTATGACTGGATCACATACCTTATGATCTTATTGGGGTACTGGATCCCGTGGCCTTGTGCGCTGGACCTGTGGCACTCTGCCAGCAGCCACGTTCTCCTGCTCCTTCAACTGTGGGTTTCTGTACCCTTGGTGGCTCCCATGGCTCTCATGCCTGACGTCATCACCAACGTAGTTGAAGTTAACAATGTGGGTCACATCATCCTCGTGGTGTGAGATGCCCTGGTTCTTTGGTTTGTCGGAACCTTTTAGAGAACCTTCACCATAGATGACAATTTCTGTTGCTGCAGTGGCCCCGTGTTCAAAATCAAGGCTCCCCTCAATCTCATTTTCATCCAGTTTTTAGAAATTGTGGTCCACATGTTGGGATTGGAAAGCCATGATGAGACCTAAAAGAGAGAAGTGTCATCTCCATAAATGGTTTGTGGATTGAAATGACTTTGCAGCATGTAGGTTTTTAGCAAGTTTCACATCTGTCCTCTTTCCATCACACAACCCCTATAGGAGATACGTGCCCACTGAAGGTGGCTCTAGGGAGCATGTGCAGAATGGATCTAACATGGATCCAACCAAGTACACCAAAGCCTCGAGGAATGGAGTGGAAGAGAAAGAAAGCTGTTGCAGGTGCACAAGTAGGGATGAGGACATGCATTTACACCGAGCACATGGCCTCTGGGTGAACCCCTGGAGAAGTCTAGCTTCTGTATCTCACTGGGTGCACACTGCAAGATCTGGGAATTAAGTGGACATGGTTATGTCAGCTAGTGTTTGTGCCAGTTTCCTTGAGAGGACATTGAAAACACACCAACACTGTCCTCTACCTGAAGGAGTGTCATGCTTGTGAAGTGGAGTTTATGTAGCATTCTGGGGGTACAAGTCGCTGCAAAACATTTCACATCACTATTGAAACAATGAAAATGCTCCAGATGGTTGATTGGGACTCTCCATCACAGTCACTGTAGGATGTCCTGCCCAGTACTTCTCATGTCTGACTAGGCTGACACTGTGTGGGTCTCTGTCCTTTTCATAGTGTCAGGAAACTCCTGAAGCTTGAAAGTGCTCTGTAACAGTACTTGAGCTGAGAAAGCACCATATATACAGTAAGTATACAAAAGTGAAATAACCTCGGGCTAGCTTCCATTCAAACAATTAATATTCTCAAAAAAATTTCCTCAGTGTGCTGAGATGTTGGAAAATATCAAGAGGATCTCATCAAGAAAATGTAACCCAGCGACTGATGGAAACAGATTCAGAACTACAAACACTGGGGAACCTCAGAGAATCCTGTGGAAGAGGTGGAGAAAGGATTGTGGGACACAGAGAGGCCAAGGGCACCAAAAGAGAAACCACAGAATTTACTAACCTAGGTCCAGAGAGGATCACAGAGACTCGGCTGCCATCCAGAGAGCTTGCAAGGGACTGACCTAGGCCCTCTACCCATGTTTTACAGTTCTATATGTAATGGTCTTGGTCTTCTGCTGGGGCTCCTAACACTAGGGATGTCTCTGACCCTGTGATCTGCTTTGGGAACCTTATCCTCCTACTGGGTTGTATTATTTAACCTTAATACTAGATGATGTGCCTAGTCTTACTGCATCTTGATATGCCACAGATGGCTGATATACATGGGAGACCCGCTCTTTTATGAAAAGAGAAGAAGTAGATGGGGGGAAGAGGCAGGTTAGTAGAAGGGTCTGGGAAGAGAGAAAAAAGGGAGAGGAAATGTGATTGGGAAAATAATTAATTAATAAAAAGAAAACTAGAGTTTAACATTGCTTTTAAAAATTAATATTAAGGGGATGGCTTAAAGGTTAAAGGCACTGCCTGTTCTTCTAGATGTCCTGAGTTCAATTCCCATGAACCACATGGTGGATCACAACCGTCTATAATGAGATCTGGTGCCTTTTTCTGGCATGAAGGCATGCATGAAGGTAGAACTCTATACACATGAAAAAGAAACCAATCTAAAAATTAATATTAAATTTATTGAAGTTACAGGTTAAGAAATCACAAATTGTGATTTTCAGATATTTAAAAATCTTTTTTAAATAGAAGATCATTACTAGTCGGTGTGCTTGTACTTATGCATGCCTACAGGGAGCACTGGATTTCCTGAAGCTCTACTTAGAGATAGATGGTTACCGAGGTGGATCCTGAGAACTGTACTCTGCTCCTCTGAAAGAACAACAAAATCTGTTAGCCATTTAGTCGTCTGTATACTCTAATCACACAAATGCAAACTTTTTCTTTCTTCCTTTTAATTGTAGAACCCTAGAGCGCTGTGATATCAGGACAGCTAGCAAGATTCCTAAGGAAGTTGTAGTGCAATTATTTTGACTTATAAATGTGAAAATCAACATCTGTAAACACAAAGTCATTGTCAAATACCTGTAGAGTTAGTAGCTAAGTAAATTAGGATTCCTTCTAATTGTTGAATTTATTTGTTATGTGAGTATGGATCTTTACCATTTAGTGCATGTCACAGCACATGTTTGGATGTCAGAAGACAACTTGGGAAAATCAGTTCTCTCTTTCCATCATGCACTTTCCAGAGATCAGGTTCAGGTCATCTGTGGTGCAGGAGATCCTTCTGTTTATGTGCTCCTTTCATATGTAAAGGAATAAAGAAACTCCATTGGCATTTTGATAGGACAGTACTTAGGTAGGCAGGGAAGACAGAACTGAATGCTGGGAGTGAGAAAGCAGAGTGAGAGAAATGCCATGGAACTGCCACCAGAAATAGATGTGCTGTAACTCTGCTGGTAGGCCAATACCTCATGATGATACAAAGATCAATCGAAGTGGGTTAAATTAATATGTAAGAGTTAGCCAATGAGAAGTTAGAGTTAATGTGCCTATCAGTAATTTACTTAATACATTTTCTGTGTGGTTATTTCCGGGCTAAGCAAGCTGGGCAGCCGAGAAGAACAAGCATCCCCCCCTTACAACAATCAGGCTTGCCAGCAAGCATCTTTAATAAGGAATCATTGCAGAAAAACACCTCCATGGCTTCATTTTTATGTATAAGGAGTGAGGGATAGTCATGACCCCATAACAGTATGGTTGATTAAAATCTTCAAACAACATTAAGAATACTTTTACCAGGATCAGGTGGCACACACCTTTAATGCCAGCACTTGGGAGTTAGAGGCAGGTGAACATCTGTGGATTAAAGGCCAGCCTAGTCTGCAAGAGCTAGATCCGTAGCAACCTCCAAAAACTACAGAGAAACGCTGTCTTGAAAAACAAACAAAAAAATCTTTTGAATATTCAGCTTACTGAACATTGAGCCCTACATACACTATAGGGGTTTATAAATCATCACAGTTTCCCCCAAGAATTCATGACCTAAGTATATCCCATCATTTCCCTCCTAAACACCCTATCAGCAGAAAGGGTAGAATAGCCACTAGGAGACAATACTATCCTTCCTGAAGTTGTATTACCCTTTTTAATATACTGTGTGTTTTTATAAAGATGAGTTCTTTTGTAGATTTGAGCCATAAAAATAAAAAAGCAGAGTCCCTGAGTCTGAATCCTGCTAATGGCAGAAGCTGAGGTCTTCAAGTGTGATGCCTCACACAGAAAAGCCCCTGATAAGTGCATCGTGTGAGCATCAGCAGAACAGGACACACTCACCTTCCCTTTCCACTCACTGATTGGAAATCCTTGGATTCTAACCTTTGAGAAGGAAGAGAGGGGGAAAGACAGAAAATTGGGCATAAAAGAGTGGAAAGGGCAGGCTGCTGTGAAACAAGGAGATGCTTGACAGTGGGTGGTGGCACATGGTGGCCAGCTCCAAAGCCTGAGCTTTGTGTCTTAGGACCCTAGACGACTGTCTGATTATCACTTACACTGGCCTCCTGTATTGCTGCTTCACCTACTCTTTTGCCTCTAGCAACATCTTACTCGCACCTCCTATTGCAAAACACACTTTTTGTAAAAAAACAACACACATTTACTTCTGCAGAGAGAAATCCTGCCCCAGCCAGGAGGAACAACAATACCGGAGTCCACCTGGAGAACAAATTGCATTTATAAGACTTTCTTACAGGAATATGGGTGAGGGGTTGCATACAGGAGAGAAATGACTCCAAGTCAGCTTTGTCACCAAAGCCTACCTCGGTAGGACTGATGGCTCTCCAAATATGGAAACCTGAGCCACACAGTGCAGTCCACTGACAGGACAGCAGGCTGCAGTCTTTCCAGACAGATCAGCTCCTCTAAGCCTCTTCCAGGCAGCTCACCTGGTCTCTGCTCCTGCTGAGCTGTTCTACTGGTTTCTTCCAGACTGCTCTACTGGTTTGAGACTGACTCCCAGCAGTCTCTACTATTTATCTACTCTTGGGAGTACGGAGACTACTGGATTCATTCAGTGTGGGGCTCTCCCTGAAGTTACTCACAATGGGTTACTCCTTAAAGAGCTTTTCTGCTGGAGTGAATGCTTTAGCGCTAGAGGACACTGCTAAGGAACTGCAAAAACAAGAGACAATGACAGAAATGTGCACTTTAGCCTCTCATGATCCTCATGACACTCTCCCCGTGATGTCACATGATACTTGGAAATCCATAGGCCCTTATACCTTTCACGTACCTGGGGACAGAGCAGAGCAAGCCACAAAGGAACTCCTCTCATCTTTGTTAAACATACATGTTTCTGACACATTTTGGATATAAGAGTGTATGTTGTTGTTCCTGGGCAACTAATCAGGTCATAATTACAGAACAAGACAGTTGGGGAGCAGAAGAAGGCACAGGGGTGGGGATACAATTCCCCGTGTTCACAAAACGATCCCAGGCCACAGAACACCTAAATTTGTGGAGAGGCCGATGTTGGCCAATGATCCAGAATGTCCCAAGGACATCATTTGAGGAATTTGCAGGCAGAGTTGTTGTAGACATTGACTGCAATGGCACTGGGTCCATCTGTCCCGGCACAGAGAGAACAGCTTTCTATATGATTCTAAAGCAGTGGTTCTCAACCTTCCTGATGGTTCAACCCTTTATACAGTTACCCATGTGGTGGTGACCTACAACCATAAAATTGTTTGTTGCTACTTCATGACTATAATTTGTTATTGTGATTAATTATAATGTAAATATCTGACATGCAGGATATCTGAGAAGCAACCCCAAGTGGGTCAAACTTGTTGAGAACCACTATTCGAAGCAAAGGTGACTTTCATCTGAGTTGTATGTACCTGCTTTTCCTCAAGAGAACCTCAGGGAATTTGGGTTCATCTGGCACCTACGACACCACAGTCCACTTCAAAGTTCCACATCCCTAATCAAATACATATTTGATGCTGCCTATTTGTGCTCATGGCAACTTCACAACGAATTTTAGGAGCCAGAAGTACAATTGTTGTTTCAGAAAAAGCCAGTAGTTTTCTGGGTACTGCCAACAGTCTCCAGTTCAAATATTTTCTAATACCCACCTAGTTAGCTACCCTTAAGTTCTCATTGCCAGACACAGTGAAAATGTGTACTTGAGAAAAATATAGTTTGCTTTTCTTGTTTCTGTGAGATGTGTGAATATTTAATTTATGTAAGGGCTTATTTATTTCTAACTCAATGTAAGTGGAAATGCTTTAAGAGAGTTGGCGCACTCAATAAGTACTTGCAGTCACATTTGGGAACTATCTAGTATGTATTATGTATGTGCTACTTAACAAACATATAACTGGAGAGACAGATCGTAAACTTGTCCTTCTAAGTGTTAAATCATATATAAATACATACACAAAAGCCAATGGTACACTAGCTTTCCTTTACACACACACACACACACACACACATACACACACACACACACAATGAATATCTGTAAAAAAAAAACCTACACAGATTTCCTTGGATGCTGATATGAGATTTTCTGTAATCTGTAGACTATATATTAGGTGAGGGACTAAGGCTGTATTTGAATGTCTTCTAAGCCCATCTGAGTGTATGAAATACTCTGTATTTGGCCAGTGGGATTTCTTCCATTAGTGGTTCATGCTAGTGTTGTAGACAATATGAATCCCTTTAGAAAAAGATGGCCTATGTGGCCAGTGAATGTAGACAGCACAGGATCTGATGTGGTAAGGAAATTGTATAGAAGGGTAGAGCAGATGGAGAAGGGAATGCTTTACAAGGAGCATTGACGGGTTCAAGAACGGAAAAGAAATGGATTGAGGATGACCAGCTGGGGAAAGGGGACAGAAACAGAGAACAGAACCTGGTATATACAATGTGGCGACTTCTGTATCTCAATTTCTGCAATGAATGTTCAAGTTGCCTTCAACAAATCCTGCCAGAAAGTATGTCCGTGTCAGTAGGGGCTCAAGAATAGGGTTCCATTTTGATGAGATCTCTCCTACAATGTCATAGAACAAAAATACCCATTTTTCACCAAAAAGGCTTCCAAGAACATGGAATCTGGTACTGATGCCCACAAAAGGTAAAGCTACAAAAGGAAAAAGTTTGTGCCCAGGAGGAGACTATCAAAAGAAGCTTAGCATTCTAACCCATTCTCGGAGAGCCAGCCTCCCAGGTGTCTTAAGACTCCAGAGTTAAGTCCACCCTGACAAGCTTCACAGAAGCTGCCTGAAGCAAGGTTTCTGGAATATGATTCATGATCGATGTCAAGTGTATAGGTCAGGAGTGAAGGCTCACGTGGAAGTATGAGTACCTGGGGTCCCAGAGGAGAGGCCTAGGACCTCAGGGATGGTGAAGTTCCAACATCACAACTATGAAAGGAAAACTGAATTCTCCAGCGGTAGAAAGAGAGGCTTATCCCAGGCGGGGCAGGGGGAGGGTTATCCAGAGAGAAATAGGAAAAGGATCTGAGATCAGGTTCAGGGTGGGACAAAGTCAACACAGCTTGTAGCGAATTGTCCTCTTTGGCCTAAACACTGAGTGACCAGGGCTCTGACCCCGACTGTGGAAAAGAAACAGAAGTTTAGCTTCTTCTTCTGTTATATCATGCATTTAGGGATATAACTGATGTCACTGTCACTACAATGAAGCCTGGTTGGGACTAGAGAGATGACGCAGTGTTTAAGAGTACTTGGTGCTCTTGCAGAAGACCCAGGTTCAGTTACTGTTACCAACATGGTGGGTCACAGCTGTCTAGAGCCCCATTTCCAGGGTATCCACTAACTTCTTCTGAGCTCCACGGACATTAGAAAGGAACGTAGTACACATACATACAGGCAGCCCAAACAGTCACACACATAAACTAACAGAAATAGATCTAAGAACAATGGCAACCTGGGAATGTGGGAATTCACAGTTTAAGAGAGGGTTGGAGTAGTGTCTGGAAACTCTATTCACAGAAATCCTTTCAATAAGGAAGAATTCGGTTGACTAAAGATAATAAGACTTTGACAAAGTAATGCCAGGCTGTGCAGACTTCTGCTGGGTGTGCACAAGGATGTGGAGGCAGAGCAGACATCGGCAGTGCTAGCCTATGTGGGACGGCTCAACTGACTGAGTGTGAGCTTTGCTAAACCTGCACCAGGCAGACACAAACTCATAAGTTCAGAGTCCAAGCCCAGTCTCAAAGAACTCAGGAGAGTCTGGATGTCAGGCTTCTTTCCTCAATGGCCTCAAGATTGATAGCAGTGATACAAAAGAGCACTGTGTCGTAAAATTGGAGTAACATGCCAGTGAGTCTGAGGTGATAGACATGGCTGCATAGACAGGAATGTGAGGGAGAGCAGGGGGAGCAGGACACATCCTGAGAGAGAGAGAGGAAACTGAGAATGTTCTAGAGTAGGGTGGAGAAAGGGCTGCACCCTCATGGAGTGAAGGGAGGTAAGGAAAGGGGCAGGAGGCAGGGGGAGACAAATATCAAGACTCAGAAGTGTGATGTCAGAAGCATGAAATGAGCCAAGGAGTGGGAAATAAGGTCTGAGCACAGCCCTTGCTCAGGCCATGAGCATGGTGCTTAACACACAAACATAAGGACTAGGAACATTAGGAATATTAGGGAAATATTGTCCCAGCTCTGGAATCACAAGCTGAAAGCATGAAGTCCCAGGGCTTCTAGACTGACCCTTTCTGGATGGAGACCAAGGAACAGTGGTTAGAAGGGAAGGGGGATAGATGGGAGTCAGGGACGGCTAGAGGTTGAGAGGAGAGGAAGGAAAAAAAACCTGTAATCCCTATGTAAAATAAAGGAAAATGATAATTTAAAAAGTGATTTTAGCCTCTTCCTCTGTATAAAGGACTGCAAGCCGTAATAAAGACATTAATGCTAAAAAAAATAAAGAGAAAGAAAAAAATTTAAATGATTCCCTATTCTATTACTGTAAACAGATTTAGCTATTCATTTTATATCTATATTGTGTATTCAGGGTAAACGGATATGACTACTGATCCCAAAAATTCTAAGAGCAAGGAAAACCCTAAGGAATCTGTCAGGAAGACTGGACTGAACCTCCCCAACTTCCAACCTTGAATAACTCTGACACCTATTCTTTTGTTGAAAACGTGTCACATGCTATATGTTATAGGCCAAGTATTATTCTAAATATTGCCTGAATATTTGTGTGTTTACCTTCAGTCAAACATTAGTAAAGAACTGACCAAATCAATACCCTCGGTGTTAAGAGCTGATGCATATATTACACCTGAAATATAACAGAAATTATGAAATATCTGAGGTGATTATTATCATTATTATTATTTTGGCTTTTTGAAACATGATTTCTTTGTGTAACAGTCCTAGATGTCCTGGAACTAGCTCTTATTTTTTTCTATTTGCTTTTTTTATTTTGTTTTGTATTATTTTGTTTTTTTGACACAGGGTTTCTCTATAGCTTTGAAGCCTGTCCTGGAACTAGATTTTGTAGCTCAGGCTAGCCTAGAACTCACAGAGATCTGTTTGTCTCAGCCACTATTGCCTGGCCATGTAATAAATTCTTAAGCAGACCGCCCTCTTTTGGTGAATGGCATCGCCCAGCCCAGCCTGTCTGGGTGCTGGGTCAGAGTCCTCAGGGCGCCTGGGTGGGCTGCAGTTCCTTTGTTTCTGTGGCCTGCCTGCACCAAGCAGGGTAGGCACTTTGTTTGCGAGCTGCCCAACCAGCATGGAGGCCTGATCTCTTGGCGCCAGGAGACCCAGCCTTGGGGTGAGTTTCTGGCCCGCGGCGCCAGCCTGGGATGCGGAGCTCGGGGGTTCCTTGGCCCCCTGTCCCTCTTGGGCTCTCTGCAGGGCCTCTACTCCCTGGGTGCTGCCTCTTTCTTCCTGGCACACCCAGCTTCCGTCCTGAGCCCTCCCCACTTCGGCCCCACTGCCCTCTTTTGGCGCTTGGCATGGCCCAGCCCAGCCTGTCTGGGCACTGGGTCTGAGTCCTCAGGGCACCCGGGCGGGCTGCAGTTCCTTTGTTTCTGTGGCCTGCCTGCACCAAGCGGGGTAGGCGCTTTGCTTGCAAGCTGCCCAACCAGCAAGGAGACCTGATCTCTTGGCGCCAGGAGAGCCAACATTGGGGAGAGCCAGCGTTGGGTAGGCAAGGAGATCTGATCCGGTAAAAGAAGATCCATAGGGAGCATTTGGAAGAAGAGATGGGCAGATGCCAAGGCAAGAATTCGCCCAACAAGCTGAAAATTAACATGAAGCCACCAGAAACCAGCGACCTCACAACGGGTGGACATGAACACCTTAATCAAGAAGAAGGAGAAAAGATTGACTTCATGAAAGTGATTGACACCCTTAAACAGCATGTAAAAAACGCCCTTATAGAAATGGATGAGAAATATAACAGAAAGTTTGAAGAATTGAATAAATCAGTGAATGATACCCTAGAAAACCAAGGAAAAACAATCAAACAGATAATCGAAACAGTTCAAGACCTGAAAACTGAAATGGAGGCAAAGAAGAAAACACAAACAGAGGGCCAGCTGGACATGGAAAATCTAGGTAAACGAATAGAGACTACAAAAACAAGCATAACCAGCAGAATACAAGAGATAGAATAAAGACTCTCGGATTCTGAAGATACCATAGAGAAAATAAACACACTGATCAAAGAAAACAGCAAGTCCAACAAACTCTCATCACAAAACTTTCAGGAAATATGGGACACAATAAAAAGACCAAACCTAAGAGTAATAGGAGTAGAAGAAGGAGAAGAAGTGCAGCTCAATGGTCCAGAAAATATATTTAATAAAATTATAGAAGAAAACTTTCCCAACCTGAAGAAAGATGTACCTATGAAGGTTCAAGAAGCATACAGAACACAGAATAGACTGGATCAAAAAAAAAAAATCCCCTCGCCATATAATTATCAAAACACAAAGTATACAGAATAAGGAAAGAATATTAAGAGCTACAAAGGAAAAAGGCCAAATTACTTATAAAGGTAAACCTATCAGACTTACACCTGACTTCTCCATGGAAACCATGAAAGCCAGAAGGTCCTGGATAGATGTACTGCAGAAACTGAGAGACCATGGATGCAAGCCCAGATTACTCTACCCAGCCAAGCTTTCATTCACTATAAATGGAGAAAATAAAATTTTCCAGGATAAAAACAAATTTAAACAATACGCAGCCACAAATCCAGCCTTACAGAAAGTAAATGAAGGAAAATCACTAACCAAGGAGTCCAACAATGACCACAATAACTCAGACATCTAGAGACCCTTCAACAACACAAAACAAAGAAGGGAAACACACAAACTCTATGAATAAAAAAAATGACCGGAGTTAACAACCACTGGTCATTAATATCACTTAATGTCAATGGACTCAACTCACCTATTAAAAGGCACAGGCTAAGAGATTGGATAAGAAAACAGGATCCAACATTCTGCTGTTTACAAGAAACACACCTCAACCTCAAAGACAGGCACCTACTCAGAGTAAAGGGCTGGGAAAAGGCCTATCAAGCAAATGGACCTAAGAAACAAGCAGGTGTGGTTATACTAATTTCTAACAAAGTTGACTTCAAACTTAAATCAATCAGAAGAGATGGAGAGGGGCATTTTATACTCATAACAGGAACAATTCAGCAGGATGAAGTCTCAATCCTGAATATCTATGCCCCTAATATAAAAGCACCCACGTACATAAAAGAAACATTGCTAAGACTCAAGGCAGCCATCAAACCGCACACACTAATATTAGGAGACTTCAACACTCCCCTCTCACCAATGGACAGGTCAATCAGACAGAAACCTAACAGAGAAATAAGAGAATTAAGGGAGGTAATGAAGCAAATGGACTTAACAGACATCTATAGAACATTCCATCCAAATAGGAAAGAATATACCTTCTTCTCTGCAGCTCATGGAACCTTCTCGAAAATCGATCATATAGTCGGTAACAAAGCAAACATCCACATTTACAAAAAAATATTAGTAACCACCTGTGTCTTATCAGATCACCATGGATTAAAGTTAGAATTCAACAATAATGCTACCCCCAGAAAGCCTACAAACTCATGGAAACTGAACAGTCAACTACTGAACCATACCTGGATTAAGGAAGAAATAAAGAAAGAAATTAAAGTCTTCCATGAATTCAATGAAAATAAAAAACAACATTGATGGAGGAAGGTAACATACTCAAACTAATGGGACACTATGAAAGCAGTCTTAAGAGGAAAGTTCATAGCACTAAGTGCCCACTTAAAGAAAACAGAGAAAGCACACATTGAAGACTTAACAGCCCACCTGAAAGCTCTAGAAAAAAAAAGAAGCAGACTCACCTAGGAGGAGTAGAAGACTGTAAATAATCAAACTGAGGGCTGAAATCAAAAAAAAGAGAAACACAGAAAACAATACAAAGAATCAATGAAACAAAAAACTGGTTCCTGGTGAAAATCAACAAGATTGACAAACCCCTATCCAAACTAATCACACGGCAGAGAGAGAATTTGCAAATTAATAAGATCAGAAATGAAAAGGGGGACATAACCACAGACACAGAGGAAATTCAGAGAATCATTAGATCTTAATACAAAAGCCTATATGCCACAAAACTGGAAATTGTAAAGGAAATGGATACTTTTTTAGATAAGAATCATATACTAAAGATAAATCAGGACCTGGTGAACAATCTAAATAGACCTGTTAGTTGCGAAAAACCTCCCTACCAAAAAAAGCCCAGGACCAGATGGTTTCAATGCGGAATTCTACCAGAACTTTCAAGAAGATCTAATACCTATACTCCTTAATGTATTTCACAATATAGAAACAGAAGAGGCACTGCCAAATTCCTTTTATGAAGCTACAGTTACTTTGATACCAAAACCGCACAAAGACCCAACAAAGAAAGAGAATTATAGACAAATCTCACTCATGAACATCGATGCAAAAATCCTCAACAAAATACTGGCAAACCGAATCCAAGAACACATTAGAAAAATTATCCATTATGATCAAGTAGGCTTCATCCCAGGGATGCAGGGCTGGTTCAACATACGAAAATCTATCAATGTAATCCATCATATAAATAAACTGAAAGGAAAAAAATAAGATCATCCCATTAGATGCTGAAAAAGCATTTGACAAAATTCAACATCCCTTTATGATAAAAGCATTGGAGAGATTAGGGATACAAGGGTCATACCTAAATATAATAAAAGCTATATACAGCATGCCAACAGCTAATTTCAAATTAAATGGAGAAAAACTCAAAGCCATCCCATTAAACTCAGGAACACGACAAGGCTGTCCACTCTCGCCATACCTCTTCAATATAGTGCTTGAAGTTCTAGCAATAGCAATAAGACAACATAAGGGGACCAAGGGGATTCGAATTGGAAAGGACGAAGTAAAACTTTTGTTATTAGCAGATGATATGATAGTGAACATGAGCGACCCCCAAAACTCCACCAAAGAACTTTTACAGCTGATAAACAGCTTTAGTAATGTGGCAGGAGACAAGATCAACTCCAAAAAATCAGTCGCCCTCTTATACACAAAGGATATGGAAGCAGAGAGGAAAATCAGAGAAGCTTCACCTTTCACGATAGCCACAAACAGCATAAAATATCTTGGGGTAACTCTAACCAAGGAAGTGAAAGATCTATTTGACAAGAACTTTAAGGCATTGAAGAAAGAAACTGAGGCGTATACCGGAAAATGGAAGGACCTCCCTTGCTCTTGGATTGGGAGGATCAACATAGTAAAAATGGCAATTCTACCAAAGGCAATTTATAGATTCAATGCAATCCCCATCAAGGTCCCATCAAAATTCTTCACAGATCTTGAGAGGACAATAATCAACTTTATATGGAAAAACAAAAAACCAAGGATAGCCAAAACAATCCTATACAATAAAGTACTGTCTGGAGGCAATACCATCCCTGACTTCAAACTCTATTACAGAGCTACAGTGATGAAAACAGTATGGTACTGGCATAAAAACAGAGAAGTCGACCAATGGAATCGTATAGAAGACCCGAATTTTAACGCACAAACCTATGAACACCTCATTTTTGATAAAGGAGCCAAAAGTATACAATGGAATAAAGACAGCATCTTCAACAAATGGTGCTGGCATAACTGGATGTCAATCTGTAGAAGAATGAAAATAGACCCATATCTATCACCATGCACAAAACTCAAGTCAAAATGGATTAAAGAACTCACTATCAGTCAGAACACATTGAACCTGATAGAAGAGAAAGTGGGAAGTACCCTACATCAGATGGGCACAGGAGATTGCTTCCTATGTGTAACCCCAACAGCACAGATATTAAGGGCAACATTGAATAAATGGGACCTACCAAAACTGAGAAGCTTCTGTAAAGCAAAGGACACTGTCACCAAGACAAAAAGGCAACCTACTGACTGGGAGAAGATCTTCACCAAGCCCACAACAGACAAAGGTCTGATCTCCAAAATACATAGAGAACTCAGGAAACTAGACTTTACAATGCTAATTAACCCAATTAAAAAAATGGGGCACTGAACTGAACAGAGAATTCTCAGCAGAGGAAGTTCAAATGGCCAAAAGACACTTAAGGTCATGCTCAACCTCCTTAGTGATCAGGGAAATGCAAATCAAAACAACTTTGAGATATCATCTTACACCTGTCAGAATGGCTAAAATAAAAAACTCCAATGATAGCCTTTGCTGGAGAGGCTGTGGAGGAAGGGATACCCTTATCCATTGCTTGTGGGAATGCAATCTTGTGCAACCACTTTGGAAATCAGTGTTTCGGTTTCTCAGGAAATTCGGCATCAACCTACCCCTGGACCCAGCAATACCACTCCTGGGAATATACCCAAGAGATGCCCGATCATATGACAAGAGCATTTGTTCAACTATGTTCATAGCAGTATTATTTGTAATAGCCAGAACCTGGAAACAACCTAGATGCCCTTCAATGGAAGAATGGATGAAGAAAGTATGGAATATCTACACATTAGAGTACTATGCTGCGGTAAAAAACAATGACTTCTCAAATTTTGCATGCAAATGGATGGAAATAGAAAAAACTATCCTGAGTGAGGTAACCCAGACCCAAAAAGATGAATACGGGATGTACTCACTCATAATTGGTTTCTAGCCATAAATAAGGGACACGGAGCCTACAATTGGTGATCCTAAAGAAGCTAAGTAAGAAGGTGAACCAAAGGAAAAACATATAGTTATCCTCTTGGCTATGGGAAGTAGACAAAGTTGCTGGGGAGAAAATTGAGAGCTTGGGGGTGGGGTGGGATGGGGGTAAAAGGAGATGGGGAGAGAAAGGGGAGAAGGGGAGGATGGGGGGAACTTGGGGAAAAAGGAGGATTGGGATAAAGGAAGGTTGGATAGGGGAGCACGGAAGCACAATTCTGAGTTAAGGGAGCCACCTTACGGTTGGCAAGAGACTTGAAACTAGAGTGGCTCCCAGGTGCCCAAGCCGAGGTCCCCAGTTAATTCCTTGGGCAGCTGGGGATAGGGAACCTGAAATGACCCTATCCAATAGCAATACTGACGAATATCTTGCATATCATCATAGAACCTTCATCTGGTGATGGACGGAGATAGAGATAGAGACCCACACTGGAGCACTGGACTGTGCTCCCAAGGTCCTAATGAGGAGCAGAAGGAGGGAGAACATGAGCAAAGAAGTAGGGACCACGAGGGGTGCACTCACCCACTGAGACAGTAGAGCTGATCTATTGGGAGCTCACCAAGGCCAGCTGGACTGTGACTGAAAAAGCATGGGATAAAACTGGACTCTCTGAACATGCCGAACAATGAGAGCTGATGAGAAGCCAAGGACAATGACAAGGGGTTTTGATCCTAGGTAATGTGCTGGCTTTGCGGGAGCCTAGCCAGTTTGGATATTCACCTTCCTGGACCTGGATGGAGGGGGGAGGACCTAGTACTTACCACAGGGCAGGGTACCCTGACTGCTCTTTGGACTGGAGAGGGAGAGGGAAAGGAGTGGGGGGAGGGGGAGGGAAATGGGAGGCTGGGAGGAGGTGTAAACTTGTTTTTTTTCTCATTTTCTCAATAAAAAAGATGTAAAAAAATAACTTCTTAAGCAGATCATTTTTCTTTTGGATGAGCACACGGTTTGTTTTAATTGGACAGTGTCGTTAGCTAGAATTCTATTCCAACCCAGTCCCAAAACCTTGATGTTGTACTTGAAAAGCAATGTCTGGCTAGCATTCACTGTGCTAACAGGCACTCCCGAACTAGCAGCCATTAAAGCTGACCATGTCCACTTAGTTCTAAACCCATTTTTCTGAGCCGCTAGTGCTGGGTGGAGGGTGAAGTCACAGAAATTTTTACATGTTTACTCGAGCATCCTGGAGTCAAGCGAGTGCATCTGTCCCATGCTCCATTCCAAATGATCTTGCACTTCCACACAATCCACCCGTCATCTCGTCCCTAAAACCTAGGAGGAACAGGAAGCATGCTGATACACATTAATGCTCATTCTGGAAGCATGCCCTAGGAACAAGATTTAACTCCATGCTACCTTTTCACACCCCATCATTCTCCCTCAGGTTCTCCTCATTTGGGCCACACCCATTATTTGTGAGCTTAAACGGACAGCAGTTACCTCAGCAAGTGGGCACAAGGGCCAGTGCAGTCAGTCAGGGCAGCAGTGAGTGAAGGGCGCTCGAGTGTCCAGCTACTTCTTGCAAGTGAGCGCCTGGACATCGTGCATGAGGACCCCTGAGAACTGGGGAGCATGCACAGACCTGCTTGTTGACGCATTGACGTCATCCTTTGCTCCCGTCCTCTCATTGTTTGGTTGGTAGCCCTGCCGAGATTCTAGACCTCCAAGTCAATCATTCCTGGGACCCGAGTGCTGTTTGAGGTCCACAGTTGTAGTTAGGGCCAAGAAGCTTTATTATGAGCATAAATATTATACTCAGAAAGATTATGAGGAGGAAATAGTTTGTGAGAACGAAGTTGTGGCCTCCACGTCAGCTGCGGCCATGGAGGCAGATGGTGGCCATAGCCACCCGGATTCTTCTTTGGAGCTTGACCTGGAAGAATTGAACACCTCAGAGGCTGGTGTGGCAAGGATTCCTCAGCGGCACCAGGGTCATCAAAACCTCTTCCATTTCACACCGCGTCAGATCAGAAAAATGGAACGCGTCTTTAAAAAATCCCGGGACCCAGATTTGGCTGCCAGGTATGTGGTTTGGACCAAGAGCTCCCCAACCTCCCTGGCCTTTGGCTCATGTTGAGGTGCCTTTGGTTCTTTGAGGCACTGTATTCCTTATCGTCCCTCTCCAAGTCACAGGGGCCTTCTCCTTTGGTGGTGGGCACAGGAGGATGCCCCGTGTGGGGCCCGAGCTCAGTACCAACAGGTAGTGCTGGCGTGAAGCAAATGTCCATAGTCAACACCTCTCATTCCGAGTCATATTTTAATTTCTGTGAAATATAGAGACCAGAGTTTGTGGACCCAAACAACTTACTAGCATCAAGTTCACGAGTGCTAGGAGTTTATAGTTTGTTGTGTGACCTCCTCATCTTTTCAGGGACTGTGTACCTAGCCATCAACTCCTTTTGGTTTCTCTTTCCCCTCCCCTAGTGCTGTTTTTAATTTAGCATACTTTGCTCAGGATCGACTTTGACATTTATTTTTAATTTTCAATAGTTTGTTAAAATTATTTGTCTCTATCATTTAGAAACTTTTGCAGGAGATGAATTCATTTCAAAAGTGAGACTGCCTCTGAGAATAAATGTAAATGCCAAGTGTGAGGGAGGACGGTGATATTTTAAAAGGCAAAGAATTCATGTATGACGTTCTATTGCATGTAAAACCCTGCATGATAAACATCCATGGTTGTCTTTACACAGGAAAGAACTTGCAAGAGCTCTGAAAGTGCCTGAAGCAAAACTGAAGGTCAGTGAATCCAAACAAAGCAATTGGACAGACAATCTATAGCCTTCCTTAGGCATTAGCTAGCCTTGTCCTAGGCACTTTTCAATGATTGGATTCCATTTTATTTTTTTTCCCTGTTTGAATGTTGGTTTTTTTGGCACAGGGTTTCTCTGTGTAACCCTTGCTGTCCTTGAACTCATGGTTCTTTTGCCTCCACCTCCACCCCCCAAGTGCTGAGATTACAGCACTTGACAAACTGAACTTTAAATCGATTTTAACCTTAATTGAAACAGCACTACATAAAAGGGACATCATCTCTAGGTGGACAACATTCACAGCACATGGTTTTCATTGTGATGCAATTTTGGACCCCCAGCCGGCCACACACTTAGCCTCCTATGGAAATACTCCTTGCCCCTTTAACTCTTTAATTGTCCCCATCTTTCTATTTTGTGTCTTGAATATCATGGTTAAAAGTGCTACACTCTATAAAGAAAAAAATGATCCTAACTTGAGACGATGGTATTAATAGTGACAACACTTAATGCTAATTTTTCTGGGATTCTATGTGTGGCTAGCCAAACACATTGCCAAATAGTTATGTTAGGGTTGAGAGGAGGCATGGACTGATAGGTATGGAAGAATAACACTTGAAATACAGAGATTAATATTGTGCAGGGCAGGATTCTGGAAATCTCGCTGAAGCAGAGATAGTATTCTTCATCCTGATGCTGGAGAACTTTGTGTAACATGAAAGAATATGCTTGTCAGATTTACCATGGGTGGAAGTCCCCACTGAAGTGTATATACTGCGGGAAAAAGACAAAATCATGGCCCTGTTTGCAGAGGTTGACACACAGCCGGGGCTTGCTTTTGTGAGCTGAGTAGGAAGTTCTATGTTAGATGCCTTAAAGTGACTTCTCTCTCTCTGCTCTGGGTGTGGAAGCCAAGCCAATGCTAAAACAATTTTGTCTCCCTCTGATTTAAGGTATGTGACTTGTTTCAGTAGCCGTTCCAGCTCCCATCCATCAGCATCTCATTAGGAGATATGTTCTTCACCTTGTGGGTCCTATCTGCTTTGAGCCCCAAGCATGAGGTCGTTGTTTAGTTGCAGGGTATGGGAAGCATGTTTGAGAGGACAAAGTCAACCTACACTCAAACACACACACACACACACACACACACGCACACACACACACACACACACACACACACACATGCAGTGTTGATTCTAGAAACTGGTTGGTGCCTCTCAATTTGTTCTTAAATTTTGCTTTTGTTTTTTTTCCTCCTCCGTCTTATACTCTTCTTCTTTTTGGCCCCTGTTTTATAATGGGAATTTAAGTCAAGACCTAGTGGTTTCTAAGCAATCCCTCTACTAATATAGCATATGAGCCTGGTGTTGATTAATGTGGTTATTTTTTTGCAATAAAATGGAGATCAATGAAAAGCCGCTTTCATTCTTTAGAGCTCACCATCTCTACATAGTTTTGTGTTGGGTATGATCCATCTCCAGAAATCTCTTCATCTTGCCAAGCTGAAATCTGTATTTCCCTAACAGCTCCACTTTCCATCTTCTTCTCACAGGAAGGACCTTGCAAAGCGCTTGTTCCTGGGAGAATCCATAGTGCGTGTTAGTATGTCTGAAAAGGCTTTGGGCAGGGCACTCTGCTTCGGGTCATGGTCCATGTTCTTGTACCCATTATGAAAAGCAAGCGTGGGTGAGAGGTGTCCTTGTCTGGGTTATAACAGTAACTGAGCACTGACTCTTGAAGTTTTCCAGAGTTAAAATGGAATGGGCACCCACTAAGTGTCTTTTCCCATTATTGGAAACATCGTAGTCTCTTATTTGAATAAAAGAAACTAAAAAATGCACACAGTTTTTAACATTTATATTTCATTTAATTGTTTTTATTGATCTTTATGTTTTTCTCTGCTCCCCTCCCTTTTTCCCTTCTCCCAGTCAGTGTTTCATAACTTAGCTGTGTTTAATTTGTCCAAGAGTCATGTGGGAAGACACTCACAAGTGCACATGGTTGGCCCTCCACCTTTGTAAGTTTGTGTAAAGCCAATGTAGACAGCAGCAAAGTTGAACCTTCATGTTCCCCGATGCTGTGTTTAGATTATCTAAAAACAATGCCAAAATAGTCATGTCAGTGTTATGACATGTATGTGGCTGACAGCTTTAAAGGATTAATTTTATTACAATTAAACAAAAAAAAATAACATTGAGCTCATTTCAGTTAATCAAATAAAGAGAACGTGATCAGGGGATGTTATTGATAGTCAAAATGCAGGTAGGTACTGAGGAGAGGGCCCGAAGGATAAAGCTCTTGCCACATGAGTCTGAGGATTTGAGTTGGGACCCTCAGCATAAAGTTTAGCAGGTGTCAGCTCACCTGTAGTCAGAATCTCTTATTCAGGAGGCAGAGACTGCGAATCCTTAGGGAGACCTAGATTAGCTCAGTTGCTGAGCTGAGGTTCAGGGACAACCCTGCCAGTGTAAATCATGTGGGGAGCAAGCTAGGAAGATGCTTGACTCTGACCTTGGTCCTCTGCATGCACGAGTGTGCATTTGCACATAGATACACATGTATATCACACACCTTTGCAAGTTTTTATGTGTTTGCAAATACATAAAAAGCAAAGGTGCCAAGCCACAGTCAAGTGTGTCTTCTGTTGACTAACTTGAAAACTGAAAGTGTTCTTTTCCTTTAAAGGAGACTATGTTTAACATGTGGGTTTTTTGGAATGTGGGAAAAGATAGAGCTCACTTGAAGGAAGTGATATAGATATCTTATTTTCAAATGAATTTCTTTCCTTCAGACATTAAAGACTAATGTTTAGATCATGGGATAAAAGCTGAGGCCATGAGCCCAGAGAAACTGACTGCTCCATAGCAAATGAGAAAAGGGAAAGGCATTGCAGAGTGCTATTCATGCTTACTTCCTTCAGCTTGGATCAGGTCAGTCTTGATGTAAGCGAACACCCTACCTGCATTAGAAGCTTGTATAGAATAGCAGTCCTGACTAGCTGTAGATGGAGCAGGGGGCTGTGTTCCTGCTACCCAGTTCCTTGCTGCCTGACTAGCTCATGCCCCGAAATAACAATGTTGGGCACCATTAGTATTGATGTGTGTAGCACCACGAGGTGGTGGCTTACTGGGGAAGATCGAGCATGTCTGACCTGGTGGCTGGATCTTTGACATCTGCCCCAGAGAGATGAGGCATAGTGATTGCCTCACTTTCCTCTTCCTCCCAGCATTCCGTTCTATCTTCCCTGCCTACCTATGTTCTGACCTATCAGGCCAAGCAGTTTTCTTCATTAATTAACCAATGGAAGCAGCAGATAGATAGAAGACCAGCCTACATCACATAGAGTCCCTGATGGCTGGTATCCTATTGATGTGGGAGTTTCATATATAAATCTGTTGCTTTCATTGGTTAAGCAATAAAGAAACTGCTTGGCCCTGATAGGTTAAAACATAGGTGGGAGGAGTAAACAGAACAGAATGCTGGGAGGAAGAGGAAGTGAGCTCAGAGAGACGCCATGCTCCCCTCTCCTGGGCAGACACGATTCAGCTCCGACCCTGGATGGACGTACGCTAGAATCTTCCCGGTAAGCACACCTTGGGGTGCTACACACATGATTGGAAATGGGCTAGTGCAGGTGGGAGAGTTAGCCAAGAAGAGGCTAGATATAATGGACCAAGCAGTGTTTAAAAGAATACAGTGTCCGTGTAATTATTTCGGGGTATAAGCTAGCCAGGCAGCCGGGGTGCTGGGGACTCAGCCCCGCCGCTCGTATTACTACAGAGTGGTGCCCAACGTATGGACAACTGAATCCACTGAAAGCCTGAGAAAGCTTGGGAAAAAGTAAAGCATGTTTTCTTGGTAGCAGCGATTTCTCAGGTCTGCTCTGCTTGCTAGAAGCAAGCAAGCACTCTCATCTAAGAGAGGCTTCCTGACTCAGCTTCAGCTGCAAAACCCTGCAGCTCTAAAGAGGTCCTGCCACAAAACATTTAAATGGTGTTGATAAAAGCCGACTGAATGCTTGTTTGTTTTCAGCAGTAGCAGGAAAAAAAACCTGTATTGTTTTAAAATGCCTGCTTTCTGGGCCATCCTGCCAGGGCAAACTCTGACTGTTTGAGGCAGGAGGGCCAGCTACATAGAGAGGACTTGAGTGTTGTCTGTTGCAGCTTGTTTTATGGCAAGGACCTTGAAACACTGTAGACTTGTGGCACTGAATGCAGCTCTGGCTGGTACCTCAGCCACAAGGTTGGAATGGCAGAAAGCTAAGGAATGGGCTACATCTAGCCGGCAAAGCCACAGCTTTATTCCTACTGAGATTGCTTGGTAAATTAAAGACTCATGTGCTCAGAAAAACAGAGAGAGATACAGTAAAGAGAGCGTCAAAGACAAAGAAAAGTTTTAAATGATTTACAGTGTGTTAAAAATATATGCAAGCTAAAAGTTAAAAGTTCTTAAAAGTAAAAAAAAAGGAAGGAAGAGAGTTGTTGGGTGTGGTAGTACACAACTTAAATCTCAACACTTGGGAGGCAGAGGGAGATTGACCTCTGTGACTTCAAGGTGTGGTAGCACACGCCTTTAATCCCAATGCCTGGGAGGCAGAGACAGGCGGATCTCTGAGAGTTCAAGGACAGCCTGGTCTACAGAGTTACTCCAGGTCAAAAATATACAGAGAACCTATCTCAATAAGCAAAAAATAAAAGTAAAATTAAACGAAATAGAGGTTAAAACAAAGCTGCACAAAGATGGAAAATACACAGAGAATCTTGATACTGTATGCTATTATGCTCTCTTTGAATTGTTTGAATGCTGAGGAAGGAGCAACAGCTGCTAAAAGATATTTGTTTATAAATGCTGCTGAACTAATTCAACATAGATACTTTGAAAATGCCTTGACTTTGAAATTTGGATCTAAGGACATGATGCTTTGGAAAGGAGTTTATTATTTTGTTTTCACAGAGGGTGAGTCTGTGGATTGCTTCCATCCCAATATGGTATGATAGACCACATCCTCCTGAAAGGTTGCTGTGAATGCCTTCAAAAAATTACTTCACTCAATTGACGACTGAGGTGAAACTAGCACACAGGTTATACCCTGAAATACCTAAATAAGAGTGCCCCCATTCAGCAGGAAGCAGATTGGAGAGAAAAAACTGCGCCCATATTCCCAAATATTGTTTATAAATGTTCTTTTACATTTAAAGGGGGATATGATATAGGTATGAATAATTTGCGTTGATATGGATTTTGCTTTAGTGATATAAATTTAAGGTCAATTTTGTTATATGTATATGTATTTCTGCTCTCAATTAAGGTATTGTGATTGTGTAGTTTATGTAAAAATGTAATGTATATAGGTTGTTAATAGTCATAATAGTCAAGTTTGTAGTCATGTTAGTTAAGATTTATTAGATGTACATAGATATATTTTAGATAGGCATTCTTTATATCTTTCAAAAATAATAGAATATGGCATTTTAAATGTTTTAATAACTTAGGTTTTCTCATGACAATGAGACACTCTGCTCCTGGCAGCACCAGTCTACTTCAAGAAGAAGATGAGCATCAAAGAGGGTCCTTATGGAGTTTGATAGCCATTTGGGCAAGAAACTGCTCTTGCCTGGACTATTGCATAAACTGGACACAGAGACCCCACAGAGAGAGGACTACTGAACTTGCCTAAAGGTGAGATGATCTTTCCGGGTTTCTGATTCATGAAAGAGTCTGCAAGACATACTGCAGGACATAACAGATAGTGACTGAAATGACTTTGAAATTTCTGGATTCATGGAAATGTCTGCTGGATACTATGGGCCTGAAGGCTGAAGATTGATGCCCAAATGGTAGAGAGGAACTTTGGGTGACTGTACAGGCAGCGAAATATCTCTGTCATTTCTAGAGTTTTGAAAAGTGTTCACTTTTTGTTTGCTTAGGTAATATTGTATTCTTCTAGAGTCTTTGATGGCGTTGCAGAATAGATAGATAGTTAAAGTTATAGTTTTCCATTGTTATGATAAAAGATAAAGTAGATATAAATATTGTAACTGTAATTCTTGCTTGATAACTGTTTTTTTATATGTAATTTTGCTATGTTAAAGTTAAAGCCTTCCTTATTTTTTGTTTAAAACGAAAAAGGGGAAGTGATGTGGGAGTGTCATATATCAATCTGTTGATTTCATTGGATACGCAATAAAGAAACTGCTTGACCCTGATAGGTTAGAACATAGGTGGGAGGAGTAAACAGAACAGAATGCTGGGAGGAAGAGGAAGTGAGCTCAGAGAGACGCCATGCTCCCCTCTCCTGGGCAGACGTGATTCACCTTCAACCCAGGATGTACATAGGCAAGAATCTTCGCGGTCAGCGCACCATAGGGTGCTACACACATGATTGGAAATGGGCTTGTCCAGGTGCAAGAGTTAGCCAGTAGAGGCTAGATGTAATGGGCCAAGCAGTGTTTAAAAGAATACAGTGTCCATGTAATTATTTCGGGGTATAAGCTAGGCAGGCGGCCGGGGTGCTGGGGACACAGTCCCACCGCTCCTATTACTACATCCAATCACCACGAAGTGTAAACGACAGTAGGACCAGGCTCAGCTTGGAGAAACTGGGAGAGAAGAGGGAGATTCCCCCAGGATGGAGAGGAAGAGCTATTGGAAAACAAAAGCTGAAGGAGTGAGGAATTCTCCCCCTGTCGAGCTGACGGGACCCTGAACTACAGCTCCAGAGAGACAGAGGTGCTGTAGACCCAGAGACTGATGTGAGGCACCTCTAGAGACACAGATGCATTGCAGCTTCATAGAGGCCAATGCACTACAGCTCTAGAGGCTGATGCAATGCAGCTCTAGAGATGCTGATGAATCGCAGCTCCAGTGAGACGGATGATGCACTGCAATTCGAGAAAAGCTGATGGACTATCACTCCAGAGATGATGATGCACTGGAGCTCCAGAGAGGATGATAAACTGCACCTCTAGAGGCCTATGCACTACAGCTCTAGAGTCTAATACACTGCAGTTCCAGAGAAGCTGATGCACTGCAGCTTAGGGATGCTGATGTGGTGCAGCTCTAGAGGCTGATGCACTGCAGCTCCAGAGAAGATGATGCAGTGCAGCTCTAGAGAATGATGAATATCAGCTCTGGAGATACTGATATACTTCATATATAAAGGCTGATGCACTATCACTCTAGTGGCCTATGCACTACAGATCTAGATGCTGATGAACTGCAGCACCAGAGAGAGGCTAATGCATTTCAGCTCCAGAGAGCCTCATTTACTGCAGCTCTAGGGGCTGATGCAGTGCAGCTCTAGAGGCTGATACACTGCAGAACTAGCTTTATTAGCTAGACTAATATGCCAACAGTGACTTAATTAATATAGTTAGTTGCTTTGTGATTATTTCGGGGCTAAGCTAACCGGAGAGTTGAGAACCAACAAGTGGCCTCCTCTCAACATAATGGGGCTTTGATTGAGTTCATGGAGGCATCATGTTGGTTTGTTTGAGTTTCCCTCATGGATTCTGGTCCTTTAGTTGGCCTTTTTTATACTATACATCCACATAATAGAAGGAGCAGGGAGGGAGAGAAATGGCATGGACACAAAGATGTGCAGTTTGAGGACTTCCCAATATAATGGACCCTTATTCCCTAGGAGCCTGAGAGGATGGTGACATCTAACAGGTAACTGTGACTGTATTTCCATAGCTGGCTAAGTATTAAGGAAGAGGCGGTTTTGTTAACTGCTCTCCACATTGTTTAAGATCACATTGCTGTCTGGAGGTTCAGCCTAAAAACGTTGGATCTCCTGGTATAAGAACAGAGACCAGGATGCCCTACATGTTGGGCAGGAAGTAGGGCATCACTATCAAGCTTTAATTCTCATTGAGACCATTGCTTTTGTCCTGAGCCCAGTAAACTTTAGAGGGCATGGAAGAGGGCCAGGGCAAAAGTCCATAGGTGACAGTGACTTACCCTTATTATCTACATGATGGAAGCAGGGAGTCCCAAGATATCTGAATGAATTGTCTGAATTGGCTCATTTTCCTAATCCTATAGATGACAACATCACATCTCTGTGCAGGCCTCCCATGGAGTAGTGTTAGCTCTCCCAAGTCAATTTGGGAAGGATGTTTGTTTGTTTGTTTGTTTGTTTGAGCTGGGGATAGTCTGTGACTTTGCACATTCTTTTGGAAAGGTTGATTCCTTGTAATCACCCCACCTGCTTAAGGTGTTGAACCAATAAGAAGCCATCCATCGATAAATGATAAGCTGAAATAATGGGAGTATAGCGGTTGACCGTGGAGAAATTTTGTGTTTTGATAAAGAAAAATATGGTAAAGTAGATCCAGAAACACTGGAACAGAAGGAGAAGAAGCTGGAGGGAGAAAATGGAGAGGGGAATGAAAAGGAGGAGGAGGAGAAGCAGGAGGAGGAGAAGGAGGAGGAGGAGGAGGAGGAGGAGGAGGAGGAGGAGGAGGAGCAGAAGGCTGGGAAAGAAGGAGACTGTTTTCTGACAGTGAGGGGAAGTAGGAAGCAGGTATCCCACTATCCTAAGTGGTGAATCTCACAGCACCCCTTGTCCTTCCTGACATGGGCATCTTGTGTGGAGCCCCACTGGGAGTTAGGATTGAGGTGTCTGTACAAGGCAGTACAATCAAGTGTATTGTTGTGGGGTGTTGTGTTGACTTCATTTTGGTTTTTGACCTTTTGTACAGAAAATAGATTTTTGTTCCTTTAGAGTCATCCAGCACCTTTGTATATTCCAGTTTTTCTGCTTGTTCTTCTGCTTTGATCCCTGAGCCTTGAAGGGAAGAGGTTATGAAGACATTCCAATTAGGATAGAGCACTCCATAGTTGTGAGCAGAGATGACCACTTACACGGTCTATAGCTAATGGAAAGTCTTTATTCCAGCTGACTAGGATGACACCCATGCATCTGGGCACCGAGCCGTGCCTCCAGGTGTCCAGAACACGGGGGTTGTAAGGGCATCTTAAAACTTAGATTTCCTATCATCTAGCTCAGCAGAAGCAGAATCCTGTGCAGAAGTAAGCAGTTTGAATCAAGCTGTTTACTGAAGCTAAGATAGCAGTTAGCTGGAGGATGGGTTCATACAAACAGGAAGTTTAACCACAGCTAAGTTAGCTAGAATATCCCTGATCTTTGGTCCCTAGAATAGACTTAATTAATTTCCCGTGGGATTCTCCATGACAGAGTCAAAGTCTATTTCTACCTGAAATGGCCTCAACAAGAATAGAAGATGGAGGAACCTCTTCACTGGCTTAAACTGTCACATTTCCCAAAATCACAGGGCATGAGTCCAATCATTGACTCGTCCTGATCTATGAGGTCATAGTTGTTTCTAGGGACCAGTAATTTTCTGCTTGAGGCAGTTGGCCATGCAGGTGAAGATGCAGGGTTCCACCGTTAGGCTGAGCAGGACAAGAATCAATGGTCCCGTTAATGCTGACACTAAGCTATAGGGATCCAGCCATCAGAGATTGATAACAGTGTCCTGATCTATATCTTCTTTATTTCCTTCCTTTCAGCTTTTCTCTCTCCTTTCCTTTTCCTCTTCCCCTTCTCTTTTCTTCTGCTTTCTTTCTTCTATCGACTATTCTTGTCCCCTCACTTACCCTTTTCACCTTCCTTCCTCATCATCCCCCAGTCCTTTCTCCTCTACTTATTTAAAAAGCAGTTACTCATGTATGCAATCCAGGGCATGGGCAGCCCATTCCCAACACCTCATCTTCACACTCCTCTCCTCTCTGGGACCAATATGCTGCTGAATTTTCAGGAAGCCTGCTGAAAACCAGACTTGGCCCAGGCATTGGCCCATCACTTCGTACCAGGTTCCTTTCCTGTGCATAGGAGATTAGAGGCCTCTATGGGAAGACACAGAAATCTCCACAGTCACCCAGCAAGGGCCTTGCATTTTTGTACATCTTTCATGGATAAAACAGTACAGGGTCAAAGTAAAAGAAATTAGTAATATATTCAGGTTTCTGGCTCTTCAATTTAGATCAGAAATCTTGGGATCATCTCAAACAATCAAATTTGAATAATCTATGGCAGTTGTTTCAGCTGTTCCTGCACCTATTTAAACAGAACCAGAATTGGAACGTGTTGTGCCTTTGTTGACATAGATTCAATGCCAAATATGAGCTCTCCCATCTTCTCTATTATAGGCATATATCACGAGGATTACATAGACAAGAATTCATGCAGTAGGGTGTTACTTTCAAGAGAGTCAGGGGAGATATCATTATTCTAAGCAGTAGTTCAAGTAAGTCAGATAATTCAAGGGAATGATGAGGTACCTTTTACTTGACAGAGAGTGTGCAGATTGTAATAAATGAAGACCTTTTGATATCTGGTCTTCTCCATATCCTGATTTACTGATCCTCGTTCTCTTTCTTAGAGCCATATTTCCCTATTCCTTGAAAGAAAATAAGACAGGAAAGATACTAGCTAATGAATTTCCCATTTCAGGTTGTTCTGAATTCCAACTTCCAGGGCTGGGATTGCATAGGATTTTGTGTGTCCTTGGTTAGAAAAGTCTGGTCAATCTAAAGCCTCACTGGCATTTACTGTTACACATAGTTGTGTTTTCCACTTGTGATACTGACTGTTGAATACACTAAAGCCATCTCTTTCACCATGTTATTGCAGAGCTGGTTTAAGAAAAGAAGCGGCCGATACAGGAAACATCAGAAGTCTCAGATTCTCCAGTGTGCAACTTCTGATGGCCAGGACACCTTGCAATAAAGCTTTTGTAGGGGTTCTGAAGCATCATCCTGTCCAGGCCCCAATGAAGACAGGATCTTCAGGTGTCACTGACACCTTCTGATGGCTGTGACACCTTATCTCTTCAGCAATAAAGAGTTGTTTATTCAAAATATTTCATGTCCTTTTTGGGGGTCTGTAAGGTGTGTATGTCCATTATTGAGAAAATATTTAACAGAAGATAAAAGGAAGGGATCAAACCCTGAGTCAACATTACTACTCCACAAGTCACAAAAGTTTCTCAAAACTACGGTAATCCGTCCTCAGACTTATATTCTTCTCTGTTGTCACACAGTACCATCCTCACCTTAACTCAATCCTGTGGGAAAAAGCACATAAATAATAACAGATCAAGTCCCCAGTGAGAACAAGTTCACAACGAATGCTTAGTTTCCCCCAAACCGACAAGTTCACTCTCATACTACAACAAATACAAAAGAATATTTTCTGAGCATTCATCTGAGGGTAGAGTGACCAGTCACCAAGGCTGCTCCCAGGTCTGTTCACTGTCCCTCCTTTCAATGGCACAGTTATGGTACTAGGAGTCCTCCTGACACAGGTCCTACTGTTTAAAAAGAAACACAAGAGCCCATCCCATGCCCAATAGAAAGAGGCTTCCTCTTTGCTCCCATACCTAGCCCGAAATGCACAAGAGGCGTATTGATCGATTCCTCCCTGCTCATGCAGGAGAGGAGAATGATTCTCAGCAGATACACCAGGCCAGGTTAGAGGTAGACATAGGATGCAGACTTCAGAGCATGCAGGGAGCAATGGGCTGTGTTAGCCCAAGGGTGATTGGAGGAGAGGCAGTGTGGAAAGCCTACAGAGATGGTTACGCCTGAGTTCCGGCTAGGAGGACACATCAGGGTGGCATTAACATGGTGTTGTATGTCATGGGGTTAGAACACATGACCTGTGAGAAAGTGGCCAAGGCATGATCTGGTTTTGATGCTGTAATTACTTGTGACATATGGCAGACTCTAGAAATGGGGGTGCAGCAGGATGTGTTAAATCCTATTTGTAAACTGAGTACAGGTAAAGTGGGAATCCGGACTTTGTAATAGAGAAGATGGGTAAACAGGGCTTTGTACTGAGGACGCACATACAGAAGTCTGGTGTGACAGAGGAGGGGCAGATAGACTGGCTATTGTACAGCCTTGTATTAGTAAAGTTTGTGGATTATAGAAGCACTGTGGAGAGATGGAGGACGTGAATCCCCACAGCAAGGGTTTCAAGAGGACATATAAAGTGTGTACTGGGTGGTTTTGTGTGTGTCATGTTGACACAGGCTAGAGTCATCAGAGAGGAAGGAGCCCCAGTTGAGGAAAGGCCTTCATGAGGTCCAACTCTAAGTCACTTTCTTTATTATTGATCAACAGGCTAAGGTGCCATTCCTGGGCTTAGTCTAAGAAAGCAGGCTGAGTAAGCCATGGGAAGCAAGCCAGTAAGCAGCTCTCCTCCATACCCTCCTCATAATATCCTGCTTCTGTGAACCTTCCCTGTTTGTGTTCCTGTTCTGACTTCCTTGAGTGATGAACAGCAATGCTGAAGTGTACATAAAATAAACCCTTCTTCTCCAACTTCCATTTTTCATGGTGTTTTGTCAAAGTGACAGAAACCTTGAGACAACATCCTTCTACTCAAAGAGGAACTGGGAACTCTGGTGCTGGGATTATAAGCACCAAGGTGGATGCTGTATTAGGGACATATACAGGACTTAGATGGAAGGTAGACTCATTGGGTGTGTGTGAGGTGGAGCTGGTGAGAAAGACTCCCTGGGGTACTACCACAGATTGCAGTCAGGCTCTTAGTATAGTCCTGAGAAACTGACAGTACCTGGCCACACAAAGTAGGCCTGTGGATCAGAGCCCTACAAATGCAGAGGAAGATTCCTCTGTAGAGACCTAAGAACAGTGAGGGATGGGCCCATTGCTCCTAATTAGGTCCTGGTGTGGGGCCAGAGAGAACACCTGCAGATTCACATTCCAGGAGAGGAGGGCACATATGTATCTAATATACACATGAGGAGATGACCACATTGGGATCTGTGTTCTTATCCCATGACTGTCATTCCCACAACAAAACATTCCAAACCAACACACATCTCTTGGGGCCAAACAAATCCCAGAATAAGGGCATAGAAAGATGGCACAGCAAATATGTGAGTATGTAGGATTCCCCTCTGTATGCTGTGAATATCATTGGTTAATAAAGAAACAGCTTTAGGCCTATAGTAACATATATGGAAACAGAGCTAGGTGGGGAAAACTAAACTGAATGCTGGGAGAAAGAAGAGCAAAACCAGAGAGAAGCTATGTAGCTCCTCCAGAGATTCATTCCAGAAATTTAGCTATTAATTCAAAGCCACGTGGCGATACACAGATTAACAGAGATGGGTTAGATAAGGATATGAGTTAGCCACAAATATGCTCTGGCTATTGGCCAAACGGCATTGCAAATAATATGGTTTCTGTGTGATTATTTCTGGGCTGAGCAGTCAGGAGACACACAAGTGGCCTTGCAACAGCTATAGACCAGTCATGATCTTTCATGGTACATTTTTCAGAACCTACGTTGTCTCGCATCTTCCTGTAACTCCAGCTCCAGGGAAGAGGACACCGTCCTCTGGCCTATACAGGTTGCTGCATGCATACATGTACAGACTCATACACATTATTAAAAATAACATAAGTTTTCAAAAAGAAGGTCCAGATTGACAGTTCTAGGCAACAGATTTTCATCCATGGGTCTTTGTGTACCAGGATCCCTCCAGCTCCTGCCACCATCAGCAGGTGCCCAATGCACCATGGTTTTGATGTATGTATCTGGACAGGGTCACAGCTTCTGTGGAAGTTCAGAAGGTAATTCAATTCTTTTGTATTATTTCAGCTCAAAATTCCACATCATACACCATTGTTGCAAGGAAATTGGGGCAACAGGATTGTAAAATAGCTGGACACATTACTTTCATATTCAGGTGTGGAGAGAGGGGAGTGCATTCGTGCTTACTACTTGGCTTTGCTGACAGAAATTTATTCAGTTGTATACAGTTCAAGATGCCCTAGCTAGGGAATGGTGTCTCCAACGTGGGCCAGATCCTCCTATAACAACTAACTCAGACAATTTTCCTGAGATCATCCAGAGTAGATGATCTCTCATTGAGATTCCCTTCCCAGGTAATTTGTCTAAACATGACAATTAAAACAAACTATCCCAGAAGGTCAAGGTGCCTGTCACCAAGACAGCAGACCTTAAATTCATCCCCAGGATTTACACAGTGGAGGAAAATTCAGCCTATGAATACTGTCCTCTTCTCTCCACACTGGGAAGTGGGGTCCCAATAAATGAGCGACAATAATAAAATAGTAATGACTAATAATGCTACTTCACACTACAATTCATGTGCTGCATGACAGAGCTTACCTCGTTTGCACCAGGTCCTGAGGTCTAGTCCCTCAAGAAAGTTGAAATATTGTCATTGGCAGGCACAGGTTTCAAACATTAAAGAAGGTGTCAAGGAAAAGTATCGATGTTTCTGATGTTCACAGGGGCTGTATCTGCCTCTAGCCCCAAGCTTTGTCAGGACCCACACAGCAGCAAAGCATAGGGCCTGCCTGGATTCTAGAGATTAGAATTCCAGCAGGTTACCTTCCTTCCAATTTGATCTAGGCCAGCTCAAAGCCACTTCAGACAGTGCCTCACTATCCTTCTTTCCCTAGATGTTGGGCTCAGAGTTTGACTCTCACAGATTTACTGAGATGAAATCTTTCCTCTGTTCTCCCAGCTCGATGTGATCTCCTGAGCACTGAGCACTGCTAACACAGGGGTCCAAGACAGGAGACCGTCCAGTGAGAGTCACAGTGGTTTCAGGGCAATGTGGGCCTGAACCTTCTTTCTGGCCCAACCTAACCTAAATTTGCAGCAGTTACTCCTGAGACTGAAACAGTCCACCATACAGGTTTGGAAGCTCATTAAGCAGGGTGATAACTCAAAATAACTTCAAGAACTTCCCCAAACTGACCAGATTCACTAGCACCATCCCTTCTAGAGCAAATAATGAAAGCAGAAAGCCCTCTCAGAGGAACAAAAGCCCAATTGCTAAGAAGACTCTCAGAGAGCATGGCACGATGGCACATGCCTTTCTTTTATTCCTGCACTCAGCAGGAAGAGGCAGGTTAATCTCTGTGAGTTCGAGACCAGCCTATTTCAAGAGCAAGCTCCAGGACTGGTTTCAAAGATACAGAGTAACCCTATCTTGTAAAACAACAACAACAAAAAACTCTCAGAGAACAAAAGGGACAAACAACACTAAGACCAGACCAAGTGTCTGGAAGAAGCAAAGGCCAGGCTAGCTACCTGGAAGGGGTTTAGACAAACTGATCAACTGAGCCACATGGAGAGGACAGGTCCAACCTGTTGAACTGCCCGTGGGCTGTGCAGATTGCTCCAGGTTTCCAGGATCCTGTGAGCTGTCTGTCACCTGTGCTGGTATGGGCTTTGGTGGTACACTTACTTTTGAGTCATTTCTGCTCCAGTAAGTAACCCCTCTCTCATATCCCTGCACCCCAGTAAAACCCAATGGCCCACCAAGTTGGTCTTCAGTGGCATCTGTACTTTGTTCTATCATGGGCTCTCAATCTGGGATGAGGAGATGAGTGTGTTTCACCGCCCCAGGAAAAGACTTGTTACACAGCACATGCAGGTACCTTGAGGGCACCTCAAGAAAACATCTCCTCAGATAACTGACTGGATGACTTCAGGGCTGCCCAGAGGAGAGATGCTTCCTGTGATTAAGTACTTGTTTGTGCAAATTCTGCACTCCCTCTTTGTTGTAAAGAGGAGCAGTGTGCTGCATACCAGGCACCAGGCCGCCAGCATGGCTAGCTTTTGTCCCGAAATAATTACACGGAAACTGTATTCTTTTAAACAATGCCTGCCCCATTAGTTCCAGCCTCTTTTTGGCTAGGTCTTACATATTGATCTAACCCATTTCTAATAATCTGTGTAGCCCACGAGGTGGCTTACCAGGGAAGATCTTAACCTGCATCTGTCTGGAGTGGGAGAATCATGGTGACTGCCTGACTCAGCTTCTTTCTCCCAGCATTCTGTTCTGTGTAATCTGCCTACCTAATTTTCTGTTCTATCAGGACAAGCAGTTTTCTTTATTAGTTAACCAATGAAAACAACAGATAGAAAGATGACCCTCCTCCATTACCTGTTGTATTCCCATTTTTGGATTTTCTTCAGTTAAAATTCAACCTTGAGTTTCAATGACATGGGGCCTTTCTGTATGATTCTGTGCCGTCTCTGTATGCGTGTATTCCCCTTTCCCTCCAGGCTGCAGAATTCACGAAGAAGATGGTGGTGGGAATGTATATGACTTCTTCCCTGCACATTTCTTCCCAGAATGATGGTGTTGCATTTGTTCTGTCCGCTTTTGATTTTAGGAACACCTTTATTTTTCTTAAACATTGACAGTTGTTACTTTGTGTGCCTACAACTGCAGAGAGATTGAGAAGAATCTAGTTGATAGAAATAATGCATTTTTCTGTTCCTGAAATGTTGAAGTGTGAAAAACAATAAGTCATTGCAAGGACATGCTAGATAGTGAGGCAAATTTTTGCTGCAAAAAGAAATTCTTTTAAATGTTGCTTTCATGTTTATTTTATTTTATGTGAATGAACGCCTTGCATGCGCACATGTATGTATGCCATCTGTGTGTGTAGTACCTATGAAAGTCAGAAGGGGTGGTGTGTCCCTCAGGAAGTGAAGTTACAGATTGATGATAGCCACCATGTGAGTGCTGACCTCAGCTCTTCTTGAAGAACTGCCAATACTCTTTTAAACTAAGTCACCATTCCATTCTCCTACATAATTCTTTTAGCATAAATATGTCTCCAATACTTTATGGAGAATACATATCAGACAGGAACTTGTGTCTACACTGGCAAGTGGCAGCGGCACCACATTGGAGAACCCGAGGCAGTTGGCCTAGAGTACAAGGTAACCCTGGGCTAAATCCCAAGGCTCAGACTCAACACCATGCATTTCATGTTTACCTCTACTTTACATATACCTTAATAGTTCTCTAGTGGAGCTACAATTGTAAAAATGATGTAATTATTTGATTTACAATGAGCTTAAACAATTGTCCCGCAGATCAGCTATCCTCCATTTCCTCTTCAGAGAAGAGCAGGCCTCTAAGAGGGAAGAGCCAGACAGAATAAAACAAGATATAATAAAACTAGGCAAAAGCCGTCATACAGATGATGGACAAGACAGCCCAACAAAAGGAAAACATTCACAAAAGCAGGTCAAACAGTTTTCCACTCATAAGTGCCCAATCAAGAACAACAAGCTAACAGTCACAATACTCACACAGAGGATCTATTACAGACCCTTGCAGGTCCTATGCTTGCTGTTTTGGTCTCCGTGAGCCCATGTGAGCTATGCTTAGTTGATTCAATGAGCCATGTTCTCCTGGTGTCGGCCATCTTCTCTGAGAGTCCACATTCTTTTCAGACAGGGTTTCTTGCAGGCCTCCTGCTGTGTTTCCTTCTCAGCTTGTTGTGTGATTTTGGAATCGTCACTTGACCTCTCTGTTTTATTCTCCCCATGCATAAGATGAGTGTATGAAGGCATCATTCTCATGCCTGGCTACATGATACTAGTCAGGGCTTCAGTCAGGCTTGCTGCTCCATCCCCTAATATGCCTTAGCACTCTGACAAGGCTGGCCTTTACCTGTTCACTGGATATACCCTTATAGCTCTCAAGCAGAGCTACATCTACAGACTAAAGCTAATTTTGAGCTTTCTATGTGTTTCACTTCTGGAAACACCTGATGCAGGTGCAGTAAATAAATAGGTCTACACACATCTGTACACCGTAACCATGACCCTCCCTCTGTTGAAAACTCACCTGCCTTTGGTGATTAAGTGCTGTCTCTTGGCCCTTGTTACTCTAAAATCCATGTAGATTCATTTCCTTTGACGTATTCTCTTGAGACCCCGGACTTCTACTAGGAAGTGTGACATGTGGACAAGAGCCACGTTGGTGCTCTTCAGTCATGGGGATTCACAAGTCTGCTTTCTGCAGTATTCCAGAAGAACGATCCTTTGGGTTATCCCTGCATGCAGACCTCTGTTATAGGACAGACTGATGCCAGCATTCCAATTTCTCTACGCCGTTGTTTCCTTTTATCAACATGGAGTAAGCCATGCTCATTCACAGAGGCCATCTCCTTACACTTGTTTCTAAATCAATGAATAAACACCAGCACCTTCTTTTAAGGATTTGTTTCTTTTCCTGTGTCTGAGTGTTTTGTGTGTGTGTGTGTGTGTGCCATGTGTCTGCCTTGTGTCTGTGGAGATCAGAAGAGGGTGTCAAATCCCTTGGGACTGGAGCCTAACTGGAGCCAAAGATCACTGTAAGTAACCATGTGAGTGGTGGGAATGAGCCTGTGTCTACTGCAAGAGCAGACATTAACCACAGAGCCATCTCTCCAGTCCATCATATCATTTACAAAGATGTGTAAACTGCGACATGAAATCCAGGACTATTGCTCAAGGACCATTGATGATTCCTTGACTTTGGTGTAGTTTTCTGTTCCCATCCGAATTATTCCCCCTCCTCAAAGTCCATAGCCTATTATGAGGGCCTGTTCTCTGCTACTATGCATGAGGAAAATTCAGGATTTCTTTACAACTTCACCTGCCTATTATGGAACAATCATTTTCACTGTGGACATATGTCACTCTCACAGGTTTAATAAAAGTCTAATTGACCAGTCACTGGGCAGGATTTCCAGGGTAGGGAGAATGCTAGAAGAAGAAGGGCAGAGACATGCAAGTCACCAGTCAGATGCATAGGAGGCATCATGGGCAATACAATGCACAGGCAAGTGAGCCACATCAAAAAGGAAGATTAAAAGGAGTGGGTTAATTCAAGATGTAAGCACTAGTTAGAAACAAGCCTAAGCTATTGGCTGGGGTTTCATAATTAATAATAATTCTCAGAGTTGTGATTCAGGAGCTAGTAGCAGAGACAGAAAAATCTTCCTACACCTACCTGCCTTTTCTGTTTCTTCTCAGTACTGTCATACTGGACCAGAGCAGTGTGGACGAGGATGCTTATATTAGAGAGGCCTACAGCTACTGTTCTCAAATTGTGTGTTACGACTCCTTCGGGGACCAAAAGCCTTTTCAAAGGGTTTGACTGTGTAAGACCATTGAAAAATACAGATATTAGCATAACGATTTATAATAGTATAAAATGACAGTTATAAAGAAGAAATGGAGTAATTTCATGGTTGGGGGTCACAACATGAAGAAATATATTATAAAGGGTCACAGTCTTAGGAAGGTTGAGAAACCCTGAAAAAACACATATAAAGTCAATTCCTGTTTCTCAACTCCAGTTCCTTATTAGAACCGTACTTACTTTAACTATGTGTGTGAGCATGGCACACCTGAACATGTCGATGAAGGGGGAAATCTGGGAGTCTGTTATCTCCTTCCCTCATGTGAGGACCAGGGTTTGGGATCTCATCTTCAGGAGTGCCATCAGGTCCTTCTTAGCACTAAGTGATCTCCCCAGGCTGCACTAGGGGTTCTTTTTCTTTTAACAATTAATTATTATTTTTTTCACAGCCTGACCACATTTTCCACTTCTTTCCACTTCTCCTCCCAGTGCCTCCCTTCAACCCCCGCCCCTCCCCCTGTCCTTTCCCTTCAGGAAAGGGCAGGCCTCCCATGTATATCGCCAGCAATGGCATAACAACACAAGAGGGTCCTTAAAAACAACCTTTGATGTTTTCACAAGATGAGGTCACTTCTAAACAGTTCTCTCTGAAAAATTACAAAATTAGAATATGCTGGAAGATGGTCAGAATAACAATTAAAAATGAGAGAGATAATACTGTGTAGTTTCCTTACCTGCCTGCCCCACGGTGGTGGGCAAAGGTAGTAACTACCAACCAGCCCTTCCCTTCCTCCGAGTTTCTGGTTCCTTATTTTTCCTGGACATATCTGTTTTGTCAGGAATGTTAGCTCCTTAGGCACACACAGCTGCAGCTACCAGTGCCTAGTACTCATGTCCATGGTCTCCTGATGTTGCTCACACCCCTTCCCCCAAGACCCTCTCCACAGACACCATACCAGAATTGGTAGGCTAGTTGTCTTATCATACAAGTCTCAGGAGAGTTCTTACAGGCACCTCGGAGGGTGCAGCAGAACCTGAAGCTAGAGAAGTACTGCCCACGAATGCTGCTGATGCAGAGCCTTCCCTTGAAGTGGGAGTGTCATATATCAATCTGTTGATTTCATTGGTTAAGCAATAAAGAAACTGCTTTGCCCTGATGGGTTAAAACATAGGTGGGAGGAGTAAACAGAACAAAACGCTGCAAGGAAGAGGAAGTGATCTCAGAGGCCATGCTCCCCTCTCCCAGGCAGATGTAATGAAGCAAGCCGCCAGGTCAGACATGCTGAATTTTTCCCGGTAAGACTGATGCTACATAGATTATTAGACATGGGTTGATCGGGATATGAGAATTAGCCTGTAAGGGCTAGAGTTAATGGGCCAAGCAGTGTTTAAAAGAATACAGTTTGTTTGTTGTTATTTCGGGTAAAGCTAGCCTATGGCTGGAGCTGGGTGGCAGAATGCAACCCGCAGCTCCTACTACAGAATGGTGCCAAACGTGGGGATAACTGAATCCACAGAAAGCGTGAGAAAGCTTGGGAAAGAATGGAGTGAAGCATGTTTTCTTAGTAGCAGCAATATCTCGGGTCTGCTCTGCTTGCTAGAAGCAAGCAAGCACTCTCATCTAAGGGAGGCTTCCTGACTCAACTTTAGCTGCAAAGCTTGCAGCTCTTTTAAGAGGTCCTGCCATGAAACACTTAAATGGTGTTGATAAAAGCCGACTGAATGCCTGTTTGTTTTCAGCAGTAGCAGGAAAAAACCTGTGTTGTTTTAAAATGCCGGCTTTCTGGGCCGTACTGCCAGGGCAAACTCTGACTGTTTGAGGCAGGAGGGCCGACTACAGAGAGAGGACTTGTGTGTTGTCTGTGGACATAATGCTGCAGCTTACTTACTGGCAGGGACCTTGAAACGCCATAGACTTGTGGCAATAAACGTGGCTACAGAGGTACCTCCACCTTGAGGCTGGAAAGCTAAAGAATGGGCTGGATCCAGCCATCAAAGCCACAGCTTTAGTCCTACCAATATTGCTCGGTAAATTAATGACTCATGTGGTCAAAAAAGAGACGTGTACAGTAAAAGAAAGATTCAAAGTCAAAGAAAATGTTTAAATGATTTACAGTGTGTTAAAAATATATGCAGGCTAAAAGTTAAAGTTCTTAAAGTTAAAAAACAAAAAAGGAAGAAAGAGAGTAGTTGGGTGTGGTAGTACACACCTTTAATCCCACCACTTGGGAGGCAAAGGGAGATTGACCTCTGTGACTTCAAGGTGTGGTAGCACACGCCTTTAATCCCAGTGCCTAGAAGGCAGATACAAACAGATCTCTGTGAGTTCAAGGTGTAGTAGCATACAACTTTAATCCCAATGCCTTGGAGTCAGAGACAGGTGGATCTCTGTGAGTTCGAGGTCAGCCTGGTCTACAGAGTTATTCCAGGACAAAGATATACAGAGAATATAAAATAAAAGTAAAAATAAACAAAATAGAGTTAAAATAAAGCCGTACTAAGATGGAAAATAAAGAGAATTTTGATACTCTATGCTATTAGGTTATCTTTGAATTGTTTGAATGCTGAGGAAGGAGCAATAGCTACTTAAAGATATATGTTTATATATATGCTGCTGAACTAATCCAACATAGATATTTTGAAAATGACTTGACTTTGAAATTTGGATCTAAGGACATGATGCTTTGGAAAGGAGTTTCTTATTTTGTTTTCATAGAGGGTGAGAGTCTGAGGATTGCCTCTATCCCAATATAGTATGATGGACCATGCCCTCCTGAAGGGTTGCTGTGATCACCTTCAGAAAATTGCTTCGCTCAACTGCCAACTGAGATGAAACTAGCACACAGGTTATACCATGAAAGACCTAATTAACGACACCCCCATTCAGCAGGAAGCAGTTTGGAGAGAAAAAACTACACCCATGTTCCCAAATATGGTTTTTAAACGTTCTTTTACATTTAAAGGGGGATATGATATAGATATGAATAATTTGCATTAGTATAGATTTTGCTTTATTGATAGAGATTTAAGGTCAATTTTGTTATATGTATATGTATTTCTGATCTTTATTAAGGTATTGTGATTGTGTCGTTCACTTAAAATGTAATGTTTATAGGTTGTTAATGGATAATCAATAATAGTCAAGCTTGTAGTCATGTTAGTTAAGATTTTCTAGATTTACATAGATATATTTTAGATAGGCATTCTTCATATTTTTCAAAGATTATAGAATATGGCATTTTAAATATTTTAATAACTTAGGGTATTTCATGACAATGAGACACTGTGCTCCTGGCAGCACCAATCTACTTCAAGAAGAAGATGGGCATCGAAGAGGCACCTTATGGAGTTTGATAGTCATTTGTGCAAGAAACTGCTCTTACCTGGACTGTTGCCTCGACTACTGAACTTGCCTAAAGGTGAGATGGTCTTTCAGGGTTCCTGATTCATGAAGGAGTCTGCAAGACATTCTGCAGGACACAACAGATAGTGACTGAACTGACTTTGAATTTCTTGCTTCATGGAAATATCTGCTGGATACTATGGGCCTGTAGGCCGAAGATGGATGCCCCAACGGTACAGAGAAACTTTGGGTGACTGTCCAGGCAGCGAGATGTCTCTGTCATTTCTAGAGTTTGAAAGTTGCTTATTTCTTGTTTGCTTAGGTAATATTGTATCTTTCTGGAGTCTTTGATGGAGGTAAAAATAGTTATAGTTATAGTTTTCCTTAGTTATGGTAACGGTAAAATAGATGGAAATATTGTAATTTTTACTTGATAACTGTTTTGTTATATGTAATTTTGCTATGTTAAAGTTAAAGCCTTCTTTTTTTGTTTAAACAGAAAAAGCAGAAATTATGTGGGAGTGTCATATATCAATCTGTTTATTTCATTGGTTAAGTAATGAAGAAACTGCTTGGCCCTGATAGGTTAAAACATAGGTGGGAGGAGTAAACAGAACAGAATGCTGGGAGGAAAAGGAAGTGAGCTCACAGGCCATGCTCTCCTCTCCCAGTAAGTTGCAATGAAGGAAGCCACCAGGTAAGACATGCTGAATCTTTCCCGGTAAGACTGATGCTACACAGATTATTAGACATGGGTTGATCGGGAGATGAGAATTAGCCTGTAAGGACTAGAGTTAATGGGTCAAGCAGTGTTTAAAAGAATACAGCTTGTGTGTTTTTATTTCGGGTAAAGCTATGTGTTCCAGTGACCACTGTGTGTTCCAGTGACCACTATGTGTTCCAGTGACCATTATGTGTTCCAGTGGCCACTATGTGTTCCAGTGACCGCTGTGTGTACCTGTGACTACTATGTGTTCCAGTGACCGCTGTGTGTTCCAGTGACCACCGAGTCTTCTATTGGCCACTACGTGTTCCAGTGACCACTGTGTGTTCCAGTGACCACTATGTGTTCCAGTGACCGCTGTGTGTTCCAGTGGCCACTGTGTTCCAGTGACCACTGTGTGTTCCAGTGGCCACTGTGTTTTCCAGTGACCGCTGTGTGTTCCAGTGACTACTGTGTTTTCCAGTGACTGCTATGTGTTCCAGTGACCGCTGTGTGTTCAAGTGACCTCTATGTGTTCCAGTGGCTGCTGTATATTCCAGTGAGCGCTATGTGTTCCAGTGACCTCTGTGTGTTCCAGTGACCACCGAGTGTTCCAGTGACCACTATGTGTTCCAGTGACCACCTTGTGTTCTAGTAGTCACTATGTGTTCCAGTGACTACCACGTGTTTTTCTGGCTGCTATATGTTCCAATAACCACTAAGTGTTCCAGTGACCACCGAGTGTTCCAGTGACCATTATGTGTTCCAGTGGCTGCTATATATTCCAGTGACCACCATGTGTTTCACTGACTGCTGTGTGTTCCAGTGACCACTATGTGTTCCAGTGACCGCTGTGTGTTCCAGTGAACGCTATGTGTTCAAGTGACTGCAATGTGTTCCAGTGGCTGCTATGCATTCCAATGGCTGGTATGTGTTTCTGCCCCTCACCTGCTCTGAGCTGACTTCTGTACAAATTGTAATAAAACACATCCTTTTCTGTGGAGGGCACACACAAGTTGTAAATGGATAAACTGTGCTTTATTGCTAATATAAGGAGAGAAAGATAGGAATGTCCTGGCCAGTATGGGCAACAAACAAGGGAAGGCTCTGCCTCAGCAACATTCATGGGCAGTACTTCTCTAGATTCACGTTCTGCAGCAGCCTCCTAGGTGCCTGTACAGAACTCTACTGAGACTTGCATGATAAGACAACTAGCCTACCATTTCTGGCATGGTGTTTGTGTAGAGAGTCTTGGGGGAAGAGGGTGTGAGCAGCATCAGGAGACCATGGACATGAGCACTGGGCAGTGGCAGCAGCAGCTGTGTGTGCATAAGGAGCTAACCTTCCACATAAAACAGACCAATCCAGGACCAAATAAGGAACCGGAAACCATGAGGAAGGGAAGGGCTGGTTGGTGGTTACTACATTTGCCCACCTCCGTGGGGGAGGCAGGTAGGAAAGTACACAGTATAATCTCTTCCATTTTTAATTGCTATACTTACCCTCTTCCAGCAAATTATCATTTTGTCATTTTCTGAGAGAACTGTTTAGAAGTGACCTCATCTTGTCATAACATTAAAGGTTGTTTTAAGGACCCACTAGTGTTGTTCTGCCATGGCTGGTGATATACATGGGATGCCTGCCCTTTTCTGAAGAGAAAGTAGGGGAGAGGTTGAGGGCAGGGACTCAGAGGAGTCAGGGGTCTCAAGAGAATAAGTCAAAGGCAATGATTCTACTTGGACTTTAGAGTAACAAGGACCAAGAGACAGCACTTGATCACCAAAGGCAGGTGAGTTTTCAACAGAGGCAGGGTCATGATTACGGTGGATAGATGTGTGCAGACCTATTTGCTGCACTTGAATCCAGTGGTTCCAGAAGTGAAACACATAGAAAGCTCAAAATTAGCCTCAGTCTGTACAGGTAGCTATGCTTGAGAGCTATAAGTGTATATCCAGTGATCAGGTAAAGGCCAGCCTTGTCAGATTGCCAAGACTTATTAGGGGATGGAGCAGCAAGTCTGGCTGAAGCCCTGACTAGTATCATGTAGCCAGGCATGAGAATGATGCCTTCATACACTCATCTTATGCATGGGGAGAATAAAACAGAGAGGTCAAGTGACGTTTCCAAAATCACACAGCAAGCTGAGAAGGAAACACAGCAGGAGGCCTGTAAGAAACCCTGTCTGAAAATAATGTGGACTCTCAGAGAAGATGGCCGACAGCAGGAGAACATGGCTCATTGAATCAACTAAGCATAGCTCACATGGATTCACAGAGACCCAAACAGCAAGCATAGGGCCTGCAAGGGTCTGTACTAGGTCCTCTGTGTGAATGTTGTGGCTGTTAGCTTGATGTTCGTGGTGGGCTCCAAGACTGGAAAACTTATTGAACTGCTTTAGGGAATGTTTTCCTCCTGTTGGGTTGTCTGTTCCATCATCTGTATGACGGCTTTTGCCTAGTCTCATTATATCTTGTTATATCCTGTCTGGCTTTTCCGTCTTAGAGTTCTGCTCTTCTCTGAAGAGGAAATGGAGGATAGCTGATCTGGGGGACATGGGACGTCAAAGATTTAGGGAGTGGAGGAAGGAGAATCTGTGGTCAGGATGTAGTGTATGAGAGAAGAATCTATTTTCAATAAAACATTTTCAATGTGGACTGCACCTGAAGCATGATACTAAAAGCTGCCCTTCCTCTCCACATCCATGAAGCATACATATACATGAACTCACACCAACAATGTGTATCCGTGCACACGACCATGTGACTACACATAAAATTGATGTCTCACATCCAATAATGTATTCAGTTTTCAAGTTCAGTTTTCTTTCAGGTGCCTTCCAGCTTTCCACTATTTATAGTGGTGTCTGCTTCTCTAATATACCCCCTGCCTGAATGATCTTCTGGCTTCTTTGGCATGAGTAAAATTTCATGGAGTTCAGAGATTAAACAGCAGAGACTTGCTCCTCGGAAAAGGCCTCTGAGGAATTTTCTTTGTATCCTCTCTTCTGCACTTGCCCAATCTCCGTGGTGGACACTGTCCTGGAACATTTTTTTCTGTTCAGGCCCTGTTCTTGCCCTGGGGCTTAAATGGAGATTTAGAAGATTTATTTCTGTGAATCAAGAGAAAAAAGCAGGGACAGGCAGGCGACAAGGAAACTATGGGAACAACAGGATGCAGGAGGAAAAGAGAACAAGATTCCTAAAATCATGTCCCAGGCCACCTTCAGACCTGCAAAATCACAATGAGGGACAGAGAACACTGGCAATCCAGGGAAACTCGGGCAGGGTGATCTGCTGCCCAGGAATACCATGCCACAAGGCAGTAGGAAATTTGGCAGATGACAGTGACCAATAACTGAAGCTGTCGGGACAAGGACCTGTATATCAGTATTGGCAGTCCCCCTACCATCTCCAAGCTGTTCTCCTTATAAAACAGGGTTCACTGCACTGGGGTACACCACTAGTGCACAGGATATTCATGGGAATGTATGGGGCACATCCTCCCAAGATCACACCCCTGAACTGCAGCAGGACAAAGACAGGAAAACTAGGCTTTGGAGTTCAGCAACACTGGCAGCTTCTCTTCCTGTTCAGGCTTCCCATCCATGGAGTCAGAGGGGACGCCAAGGGCTCAGAGTCACTAGAAGTGGGAAAAGGCGCTGGACATTCAGAACCCGGCCCAGCCCAGGTACAGGATCTCCATTTAGTTCCACTCATCTGTAAGTACAGTCTCAGGCCGACAGGCTCTAATGGGGGCTGCAGAAGGAATACTGCAGAGAGGCATCTGTTCTCTGATGCTGTACCTGAGGACGTCACTGTTTGCTGTGTGGCTCAGGTAATGTGCCACATGACTGGGGAGGAAGGGCATGACTAAAACAGGAAACCTCCTGAGGCTGTCTGGGCTCCAAGCAGGAGATTTGTCTTTGCTCCTTTGGCCTTGTTGTAGTACATCTGGTCCTCCTGGGGGAGACAAATGCCTCTGCCTTCAGCTCTTAGGCCTGTTTCTTTTTGTGCCATGCAGTCAGATGTCCTGTTCCTGGCCTCCTGCAGATTTCCTCCAGGCTCAGCCACTTCATGGGGCCGGCTCCTCTTGGAACTTCCGTATAGATGCAGCAGGATGTATTGGCCTGAAAACAGCCATCGGTGGAAATCAGGTTGTAGTTTAGCTTTTCTTTGATTCAGGGCCCATACTTGGGGACAACTGCTGTAGGAGATGTTTGGGGTGACCTTAAGGTGGGGAAGTCAAACGAACATGCATGTTGGGTCTTGGAGTTGGCCAGAGGGTGTTGGAGAAACTTCCACAGATGGGAGAGCAGCTGCTGGTACTTGAAACCACCAACAAGGGTCCCTGGAGGCCAGTTTTGCTCCAAGGCTGGTGGTACCTCAACCCTGTGCTTCTAGACGTTCCATTTATTTTTGCAAAAGCACATTTCATGGGCTCATATACATGCATGTCGGAGATTGAATTTCCAATTTGTTTGAGTTGCATGCTGCCTTGAGAGGCCGTTTCTAGTCTGGGTTAGGATGTGATTTTGAACTTCCTGAAAACTTTAGTACTCCACCCCTCTCATAGTAGCTGTGAGAGGGGGAACACCAAGGACGCCTTCCTGAACCAGAACTGTCTGTTCTATTATTGGACATGATTGCCACTGCCTCCTGCACAAACTAATCTCATCACAGCCTCCATCACACATTGACTTGTACACCGTGAACGTTAGATAAAGGAGTCAGTTCAGAGATGATAGTGGGATGGACTCAACTAACTCCAAACTACACGCAATGCTTGTAAAAGTGGACAGAGTGAAAAGCACTCAGCAGGAAAATTAATTCTTATATTACACACTCCAGGCCCTTTCTTAAGCTGATGGCTGCTTCGGGGTCCGTTTTATACTCCTGCAGTCCATGTCCTAAATAACCATGCAATGGACAGGTAGAGACTTACATCATCCAGGACCCAGAGGGAACAAAATACCTCCCTAGTAATAACTGGGCAACGGTGTGCAATATCGAGTTGCTATACAGGTGACTATTTCACGCAGGCTTCTAGATTTCCAAGATCAAACCATTTATGTGTTTCTATATATTAGGGGGTCACTGTCTGAAGTGGCTTTGAGCTGGCAAAGATCAAATGGGAAAGAAGGTAACTTGCTGGAATTCTGATCTCTAGAATCCAGGCAGGCCCTATGCTTTGCTGCTGTGTGGGACCTGACAAAGCTTGAGGCTAAGGGCAGATACAGCCCCTGTGGACATCAGAAACATCGATACTTTTCCTTGATACCTTCTTTAACGTTTGAAACCTGTTCCTGCCAATGGCAATATTTCAACTTTCTTGAGGGACTAGACATTAAATCAGGACCTGGTGCAAACGAGGCAAGCTCTGTCATGCAGCACATGAATTGTAGTGTGGAGTAGCATTATTAGTCATTACTATTTTATTATTGTTGCTGGTTATTGGGATGAAGCTTCACAGTGTGGAGAGAAGAGGATAGTATTCATGGGCTGATTTTTCCTCCACGGTGTAAATCCTGGGGATGAATTTCAATTCTGCTCTCTAGGTGACAGGCACCTTGACCTTCTGGGATAATTTGTTTTAATTGTCGTCTTAAGATAAAGTACAAAAACCTGGGAAGGGAGTCTCAATGAGAGATTATCTACACTGGATGATCTGAGGAAGATTGTCTGAGTTAGTTGTTAAAGGAGTATCTGGCCCAGCTTGGAGACACCATTCCCTAGCTAGGGCATCTTGAACTGTATACAACTGAATAAATTTCCATCAGCAAAGCCAAGTAGTAAGCACGAATGAACTCCCCTCTCTCCACACCTGAATATGAAAGTAATGTGTCCAGCTATTTTACAATCCTGTTGCCTCAATTTCCTTGCTAGAATGGTGTATGATGTGGTATTTTGAGCTGAAATAATACAAAAGAATTGAATTACCTTCTGAACTTCCACAGAAGCTGTGACCCTGTCCATATACATACATCAAAACCATGGTGCATTGGGCACCTGCTGATGGTGGCAGGAGCTGGAAGGATCCTGGTACACAAAGACCCATGGATGAAAATCTGTTGCCTAGAATTGTCAATCTGGGCCTTCTTTTTGAAATCTTATGTTATTTTTCATAATGTGTATGAGTCTGTACATGTATGCATGCAGGGGCCTGTATAGGCCAGAGGAGAGTGTCCTCTTCCCTGGAGCTGGAGTTACAGGAAGATGCAATGTAGGGTTAAGCCAGCCCCTTAGGTGGCGGGCTTGCCTTGGGCGAAAGTTTACTTATAAATCAGACCCGTGGGAGCCCGCACACACCTTCTGCTTCCTGTACACTGCGGGAACCTTGGTCCTGTAAGTCTATTTCTTCATTAAAGCAGTATATATTCTTTAAAATCTGTCTGCATACGTTTATGCCGCTACAATGCAAGACACCATAGGTTCTGAAAAATGTACCATGAAAGAGCATGACTGGTCCATAGGTGTTGAAAGAAGGCCACCTGTGTGTCTCCTGACTGCTCAGCCCAGAAGTAATCATACAGAAACCATATTATTTCCAATGCCGTGTGACCAATAGCCTAAGCGTATTTGTGGCTAACTCATATCCTTATCTAAATCATCTCTATTAATCTGTGTATGGCCACGTGGCTTTGGATTAACAGCTAAAGTTCTGGAATCGCTCTCTGGAGGAGCTACAAAGCTTCTCTCTGGCTTTGCTCTTCTTTCTCCCAGCATTCAGTTTAGTTTTCCCCACCTAGCTCTGTTCCCAATAACTTGCTATAGGCCCATACAGTTCCTTTTTAACGACATAGAGAGCAGATTCCCACATCATCACATATTTACTGTGCCATCTTTCTATGCCCTTTTTCTGGGATTTGTTTGGCCCCAAGAGATGTGTGTTGGTTTGGAATGTTTTGTTGTGGGAATGACAGTCGTGGGATAAGAAAATAGATCCCAATGGGGTCATCTCCTTATGTGTATATTAGACACATATGTGCCCTCCTCTCCTGGAATGTGAAGCTGCAGGTGCTTTCTCTGGCAACACACCAGGACCTAATTAGGAGTAATGGGCCCATCCCTCACTGTTCTTAGGTCTCTACAGAGGAATCTTCCTCTGCATTTGTAGGGCTCTGATCCACAGGCCTACTTTGTGTAGCCAGGCCCTGTCAGTTTCTCAGGACTATACTAAGAGCCTGACTGCAATCTGTGGTAGTATCCCAGGTAGTCTTTCTCACCAGCTCCACCTCACACACACCCCAATGAATCTACCTTCCTTCTAGGTCCTATATATGTCCCTAATACAGCATCTACCTTGGTGCTTATAATCCCAGCACCAGAGTTCCCAGTTCTTCTTTGAGTAGAAGGATGTTGTCTCAAGGTTTCTGTCACTTTGACAAAACAATATGAAAAATAAAGTTGGGGTAGAAGAGTTTTATTTTATGTACACTTCAGCATTGCTGTTCATCACTCAAGGAAGTCAGAACAGGAACACAAACAGGGAAGGTGCACAGAAGCAGGATCTTATGAGGAGTCTATGGAGGAGAGCTGCTTACTGGCTTGCTTCCCATGGCTTACTCAGTCTGCTTTCTTATAGAACCCGGGACCACCAGCCCAGGAAGGTCAACTTATACTGTAAGCTGGGCTTTTGACTGTTGATGAATAATGGAGAAAATGACTTTGAGTTGGACCTCATGAAGGCATTTCCTCAACTGGTGCTTCTTCATCTCTGATGACTCTAGCCTGTGTCAAGATGACACACAAAACCACCCTGTGCACATGTTATCTGTCCCCTGGACACTCTTGCTATGGGAATTCAGATACTCCATCTCTCTGAAGTGCCTCTACAATCCACAAACTATCCTAATACAAGTCTGTACTACAACCAGTCTACCTGTGCCTCCTCAGTAACACCAAACTTCTGTATGTGTTTCCTCGCTACACAGCCCTGTTTGCCCATCTTCTCCATTACAAAGTCCAGATTCCCCCCTTAATGGTACTCAGTTTAGAAAGAGGCTTTCTCACATCCTGCTGCACCCCCTTTTCTAGAGTCTGCCATATCTACAAGCAGTCACAGCATCAAAAGCAGCTCACGCCTTGGCCACTTTCTCACAGGTCATGTACTCTACCCCACTACATACACCACCATGCTAATGCCACCCTGATGTGTCCTCCCTGCCGGAACTCAGGCATAACCCTCTCTATAGGCTTTCCACACTGCCTCTCCTCCAATCACCCTTGGGCTAACACAGCCCATTGCTCCCTGCATGCTCTAAAGCCTGCATCCTATGTCTTCCACTAACCTGGCCTGTTGCATCTACTGAGAATCCTTCTCCTCTCCTGCTTGAACTGGGAGGATCGATCAATATGCCTCTTGTGCATCTCGGGCTAGGTGTGGGAGCAAAGAGGAAGCCTCTTTCTAATGGGCATAAAAAGGCCTCTTGTGTTTCCTTTGAAACACTACGACCTGTGTCAGGAGGACTCCTAGTAGCATGACTGTGCCATTGAAAGGAGTGATAGTGAACAGACCTGGGGGTAGCCTAGGTCACTGGTCACACTCCCCACTGATGAATGCTCAGAAAGTAGTCTTTTTGTATTTGTTGCAATACAAGAGTGAACGCGTAGATTTGGGGGAAAATCTGTTTTTGTCGTGAACAGTCTTCTCACTGGGGACTTGTCCTGTTCCTGTTCTTAGGTGTTTGTTCCCACAGGGTCAAGTTAAGGTGAAGATGGTACAATGTGACAAGAGAGAAGAATATATGTCTGAGCACGGATTGCCGTTGGTTTGAGAAACTTTTGTGACTTGTGGAGTAGTAAAGATGACTCAGGGTTTGATCCCTTCCTTTTATCTTCTGTTAAATATTTTCTCAATAATGGATATACACACCTTACTGACCCCCAAAACGGACATGAAATATTTTGAATACACAACTCTTTATTGCTGAAGGGATAAGGTGTCACAGCCATCAGAAGGTGTCAGTGACACCTGAAGATCCTGTCTTCATCTGGGGCCTGGACAGGATGATGCTTCAGGACTCCTACAAAAGCTTTACTGCAAGGTGTCCTGGCCATCAGAAGATGGACACTGGAGAATCTGAGACTGCTGATGTTTCCTGTATTGGCCTCTTCTTTTCTTAAACCAGCTCTGCAATAACATGGTGAAAGAGAAGGCTTTAGTGTATTCAACAGTCAGTATCACAAGTGGAAAACACAACTATGTGTAACAGTAAATGCCAGTGAGGCTTTAGATTGACCAGACTTTTCTAACCAAGGACACACAAAATCCTATGCAACCCCAGCCCTGGAAGTCGGAATTCAGAACAACAGGAAATGGGAAATTCATTAGCTAGTACCTTTCCTGTCTTATGCCCTTTCAAGGAAATGTGAAATATGGCTCTAAGAAAGAGAACGGGCATCAGTAAATCAGGATATGGAGAGGACCAGATATCAAAAGGTCTTCATTTATTACAATCTGCACACTCTCTGCCAAGTAAATGGCACCTCACCATTCCCTTGAATTATCTGACTTACTTGAACTACTGCTTAGAATAATGATATCTCCCCTGACTCTCTCGAAAGTCAAAACCCACTGCATGAATTCTTGTCTATGTAATCCTCATGATATATGTATATAATAGAGAAGATGGGAGAGCTCATATTTGGCCTTGAATCTATGTTAAAAAGGCACAACACGTCCCAATTCTGGTTCCGTTTGAATAGATGCAGGAACAGCTGAAACAACTGCCATAGATTATTCAAATTTGATTATTTGAGATTATCCAAAGATTTCTGATCTAAGTTGAAGAGCCAGAAACCTGAATATATTACTAATTTCTTTTACTGTGACCCTGTACTGTTTCATCCATGAAAGATCTACAAAAATGCAAGGCCCTTGCTGGGTGACTGTGGAGGTTTCTGTGTCTTCCCATAGAGGCCTCTTATCTCCTATGCACAGGAAAGGAAGCTGCTGTGAAGTGATGGGCCAATGCCTGGGCCAAGTCTAGTTTTCATCAGGCTTCCTGAAAATTCAGCAGCCTATTGGTCTAAGAGAGGAGAGGATAGTGAAGATGAGGTGTTGGGAATGGGCTGCCAGTGCCCTGGAGTGCATACATGAGTTACTGCTTTTTAAATAAGTAGAGGAGAAAGGACTGTGGGATGATGAGGAAGGAAGGTGGAAAGGGAAAGTGAGGGGACAAAAATAGTCGATAGAAGAATGAAAGCAGAAGATAAGAGAAGGGGAAGAGGAAAAGGAAAGGAAAGAGAAAAGCTCAAAGGAAGGAAATAAAGAAGACATAGATCAGGACACTGTTATCAATCTCTGGTGGCTGGATCCCTATAGCTTAGTGTCAGCATGAATTAGACCATTGATTCTTGTCCTGCTCAGCCTAACGGTGGAACCCTGCATCTTCACCTGCATGGCCAACTGCCTCAAACAGAAAATTACTGGTCCCTAGAAACAACTATGACCTCATAGAACAGGACGAGTCAATGATTGGACTCATGCCCTGTGATATAATGGGAAATGTGACAGTTTATGCCAGTGAAGAGGTTCCTCCATCTTCTATTCTTGTTGAGGCCATTTCAGGTAGAAATAGACTTTGATCTCTGTCATGGAGAATCCCACGGGAAATTAATTAAGTCTATTCTAGGGACCAAAGATCAGGGATATTCTAGCTAACTTAGCTGTGGTTAAACTTCCTGTTTGTATGAACCCATCCTCCAGCTAACTGCTATCTTAGCTTCAGTAAACAGCTTGATTCAAACTGCTTACTTCTGCACAGGATTCTGCTTCTGCTGAGCTAGATGATAGGAAATCTAAGTTTTAAGATGCCCTTACAACCCCCGTGTTCTGGACACCTGGAGGCACGGCTCGGTGCCCAGATGCATGGGTGTCATCCTAGTCAGCTGGAATAAAGACTTTCCATTAGCTATAGACCGTGTAAGTGGTCATCTCTGCTCACAACTATGGAGTGCTCTATCCTAATTGGAATGTCTTCATAACCTCCTCCCTTCAAGGCTCAGGGATCAAAGCAGAAGAACAAGCAGAAAAACTGGAATATACAAAGGTGCTGGATGACTCTAAAGGAACAAAAATCTATTTTCTGTACAAAAGGTCAAAAACCAAAATGAAGTCAACACAACACACTTCAACAATTCACTTGATTGTACTGCCTTGTACAGACACCTCAATCCTAACTCCCGGTGGGGCTCCACACAAGACGCCCATGTCAGGAAGGACAAGGGGTGCTGTGAGATTCACCACTTAGGATAGTGGGATACCTGCTTCCTACTTCCCCTCACTGTCAGAAAACAGTCTCCTTCTTTCCCAGGCCCCTCCTCCTCCTCCTCCTTCTCATTCCCCTCTCCATTTTCTCCCTCCAGCTTCTTCTCCTTCTGTTCCAGTGTTTCTGGATCTACTTTGGCATATTTTTCTTTATCAAAACACAAAATTTCTCTGCGGTCAACCGCTATACTCCCATGATTTCAGCTTATCATTTATCGATGGATGGCTTCTTATTGCTTCAGCACCTTAAGCAGGTGGGGTGATTCCAAGGAATCAACCTTGCCAAAAGAATGTGCAAAGTCACAGACTATCCCCAGCTCAAACAAACAAACAAACAAACAAAGAAACAAACAAATATCCTTCCCAAATTGACTTGGGAGAGCTAACACTACTCCAAGCGAGGCTGGCACAAAGATGTGATGTTGTCATCTATAGGATTAGGGAAATGAGCCAATTCAGACAATTCATTCAGATATCTTGGGACTCCCTGCTTCCATCATGTAGGTAATAAGGGTAGGTCACTGTCACCTATGGACTTTTGCCCTGGCCCTCTTCCATGCCCTCTAAAGTTTACTGGGCTCAGGACAAAAGCAATGGTCTCAATGAGAATTAAAGCTTGATAGTGATGCCCTACTTCCTGCCCAACATGTAGGGCATCCTGGGCTCTGTTCTTATACCAGGAGATCCAACGTTTTTAGGCTGAACCTCCAGACAGCAATGTGATCTTAAACAATGTGGAGAGCAGTTAACAAAACCGCCTCTTCCTTAATACATAGCCAGCTATGGAAATACAGTCACAGTTCCCTGTTGGATGTCACCATCCTCTCAGGCTCCTAGGGAATAAGGGTCCATTATATTGGGAAGTCCTCAAACTGCACATCTTTGTGTCCATGCCATTTCTCTCCCTCCCTGCTCCTTCGATTATGTGGATGTATAGTATAAAAAAGGCCAACTAAAGGACCAGAATCCATGAGGGAAACTCAAACAAACCAACATGATGCCTCCATGAACTCAATCAAAGCCCCATTATGTTGAGAGGAGGCCACTTGTTGGTTCTCAACTCTCCGGTTAGCTTAGCCCCGAAATAATCACAAAGCAACTAACTATATTAATTAAGTCACTGTTGGCATATTAGTCTAGCTAATAAAGCTAGTTCTGCAGTGTATCAGCCTCTAGAGCTGCACTGCTTCAGCCCCTAGAGCTGCAGTAAATGAGGCTCTCTGGAGCTGAAATGCATTAGCCTCTCTCTGGTGCTGCAGTTCATCAGCATCTAGAGCTGTAGTGCATAGGCCACTAGGGTGATAGTGCATCAGCCTTTATATATGAAGTATATCAGTATCTCCAGAGCTGATATTCATCATCCTCTAGAGCTGCACTGCATCATCTTCTCTGGAGCTGCAGTGCATCAGCCTCTAGAGCTGCACCACATCAGCATCCCTAAGCTGCAGTGCATCAGCTTCTCTGGAACTGCAGTGTATTAGACTCTAGAGCTGTAGTGCATAGGCCTCTAGAGGTGCAGTTTATCATCCTCTCTGGAGCTCCAGTGCATCATCATCTCTGGAGTGATAGTCCATCAGTCTCTCTAGAGATGCAGTTCATCATCAGTCTCTCTAGAGCTGCAGTACAAATGGCTCTGGAGTGATAGTCCATCAGCTTTTCTCGAATTGCAGTGCATCATCCGTCTCACTGGAGCTGTGATTCATCAGCATCTCTAGAGCTGCATTGCATCAGCCTCTAGAGCTGTAGTGCATTGGCCTCTATGAAACTGCAGTGCATCTGTGTCTCTAGAGCTGCCTCTCATCAGTCTCTGGGTCTACAGCACCTCTGTCTCTCTGGAGCTGTAGTTCAGGGTCCCGTCAGCTCGACAGGGGGAGAATTCCTCACTCCTTCAGCTTTTGTTTTCCAATAGCTCTTCCTCTCCATCCTGGGGGAATCTCCCTCTTTTCTCCCAGTTTCTCCAAGCTGAGCCTGGTCCTACTGTCGTTTACACTTCGTGGTGATTGGATGTAGTAATAGGAGCGGTGGGACTGTGTCCCCAGCACCCCGGCCGCCTGCCTAGCTTATACCCCGAAATAATTACATGGACACTGTATTCTTTTAAACACTGCTTGGCCCATTATAACTAGCCTCTTCTTGGCTAACTCTTGCACCTGGACAAGCCCATTTCCAGTCATGTGTGTAGCACCCTATGGTGCGCTGACCGCGAAGATTCTTGCCTACGTACATCCTGGGTTGAAGGTTAATCACGTCTGCCCGGGAGAGGGGAGCATGGCGTCTCTCTGAGCTCACTTCCTCTTCCTCCCAGCATTCTGTTCTGTTTACTCCTCCCACCTATGTTCTAACCTATCAGGGTCAAGCAGTTTCTTTATTGCGTATCCAATGAAATCAACAGATTGATATATGACACTCCCACATCACTTCCCCTTTTTCGTTTTAAACAAAAAATAAGGAAGGCTTTAACTTTAACATAGCAAAATTACATATAACAAAACAGTTATCAAGCAAGAATTACAGTTACAATATTTATATCTACTTTATCTTTTATCATAACAATGGAAAACTATAACTTTAACTATCTATCTATTCTGCAACGGGATCAAAGACTCCAGAAGAATACAATATTACCTAAGCAAACAAAAAGTGAACACTTTTCAAAACTCTAGAAATGACAGAGATATCTCGCTGCCTGTACAGTCACCCAAAGTTCCTCTGTACCATTTGGGCATCAATCTTCAGCCTTCAGGCCCATAGTATCCAGCAGACATTTCCATGAATCCAGAAATTTCAAAGTCATTTCAGTCACTATCTGTTATGTCCTGCAGTATGTCTTGCAGACTCTTTCATGAATCAGAAACCCGGAAAGATCATCTCACCTTTAGGCAAGTTCAGTAGTCCTCTCTCTGTGGGGTCTCTGTGTCCAGTTTATGCAATAGTCCAGGCAAGAGCAGTTTCTTGCCCAAATGGCTATCAAACTCCATAAGGACCCTCTTTGATGCTCATCTTCTTCTTGAAGTAGACTGGTGCTGCCAGGAGCAGAGTGTCTCATTGTCATGAGAAAACCTAAGTTATTAAAACATTTAAAATGCCATATTCTATTATTTTTGAAAGATATAAAGAATGCCTATCTAAAATATATCTATGTACATCTAATAAATCTTAACTAACATGACTACAAACTTGACTATTATGACTATTAACAACCTATATACATTACATTTTTACATAAACTACACAATCACAATACCTTAATTGAGAGCAGAAATACATATACATATAACAAAATTGACCTTAAATTTATATCACTAAAGCAAAATCCATATCAACGCAAATTATTCATACCTATATCATATCCCCCTTTAAATGTAAAAGAACATTTATAAACAATATTTGGGAATATGGGCGCAGTTTTTTCTCTCCAATCTGCTTCCTGCTGAATGGGGGCACTGTTATTTGGGTATTTCAGGGTATAACCTGTGTGCTAGTTTCACCTCAGTCGTCAATTGAGTGAAGTAATTTTTTGAAGGCATTCACAGCAACCTTTCAGGAGGATGTGGTCTATCATACCATATTGGGATGGAAGCAATCCACAGACTCACCCTCTGTGAAAACAAAATAATAAACTCCTTTCCAAAGCATCATGTCCTTAGATCCAAATTTCAATGTCAAGGCATTTTCGAAGTATCTATGTTGAATTAGTTCAGCAGCATTTATAAACAAATATCTTTTAGCAGCTGTTGCTCCTTCCTCAGCATTCAAACAATTCAAAGAGAGCATAATAGCATACAGTATCAAGATTCTCTGTGTATTTTCCATCTTTGTGCAGCTTTGTTTTAACCTCTATTTCGTTTAATTTTACTTTTATTTTTTGCTTATTGAGATAGGTTCTCTGTATATTTTTGACCTGGAGTAACTCTGTAGACCAGGCTGTCCTTGACCTCTCAGAGATCCGCCTGTCTCTGCCTCCCAGGCATTGGGATTAAAGGCGTGTGCTACCACACCTGAAGTCACAGAGGTCAATCTCCCTCTGCCTCCCAAGTGTTGAGATTTAAGTTGTGTACTACCACTCCCAACAACTCTCTTCCTTCCTTTTTTTTTTACTTTTAAGAACTTTTAACTTTTAGCTTGCATATATTTTTAACACACTGTAAATCATTTAAAAATTTTCTTTGTCTTTGACACTCTCTTTACTGTATCTCTCTCTGTTTTTCTGAGCACATGAGTCTTTAATTTACCAAGCAATCTCAGTAGGAATAAAGCTGTGGCTTTGCCAGCTAGATGTAGCCCATTCCTTAGCTTTCTGCCATTCCAACCTTGTGGCTGAGGTACCAGCCAGAGCCGCATTCAGTGCCACAAGTCTACAGTGTTTCAAGGTCCTTGCCATAAAACAAGCTGCGACAGACAACACTCAAGTCCTCTCTATGTAGCTGACCCTCCTGCCTCAAACAGTCAGAGTTTGCCCTGGCAGGATGGCCCAGAAAGCAGGCATTTTAAAACAATACAGGTTTTTTTCCTGCTACTGCTGAAAACAAACAAGCATTCAGTCGGATTTTATCAACACCATTTAAATGTTTTGTGGCAGGACCTCTTTAGAGCTGCAGGGTTTTGCAGCTGAAGCTGAGTCAGGAAGCCTCTCTTAGATGAGAGTGCTTGCTTGCTTCTAGCAAGCAGAGCAGACCTGAGAAATCGCTGCTACCAAGAAAACATGCTTTACTATTTCCCAAGCTTTCTCAGGCTTTCAGTGGATTCAGTTGTCCATACGTTGGGCACCACTCTGTAGTAATACGAGCGGCGGGGCTGAGTCCCCAGCACCCCGGCTGCCTGGCTAGCTTATACCCCGAAATAATTACACGGACACTGTATTCTTTTAAACACTGCTTGGTCCATTATATCTAGCCTCTTCTTGGCTAACTCTCCCACCTGCACTAGCCCATTTCCAATCATGTGTGTAGCACCCCAAGGTGTGCTTACCGGGAAGATTCTAGCGTACGTCCATCCAGGGTCGGAGCTGAATCGTGTCTGCCCAGGAGAGGAGAGCATGGCGTCTCTCTGAGCTCACTTCCTCTTCCTCCCAGCATTCTGTTCTGTTTACTCCTCCCACCTATGTTTTAACCTATCAGGGCCAAGCAGTTTCTTTATTGCTTAACCAATGAAAGCAACAGATTTATATATGAAACTCCCACATCAATAGGATACCAGCCATCAGGGACTCTATGTGATGTAGGCTGGTCTTCTATCTATCTGCTGCTTCCATTGGTTAATTAATGAAGAAAACTGCTTGGCCTGATAGGTCAGAACATAGGTAGGCAGGGAAGATAGAACGGAATGCTGGGAGGAAGAGGAAAGTGAGGCAATCACTATGCCTCATCTCTCTGGGGCAGATGTCAAAGATCCAGCCACCAGGTCAGACATGCTCGATCTTCCCCAGTAAGCCACCACCTCGTGGTGCTACACACATCAATACTAATGGTGCCCAACATTGTTATTTCGGGGCATGAGCTAGTCAGGCAGCAAGGAACTGGGTAGCAGGAACACAGCCCCCTGCTCCATCTACAGCTAGTCAGGACTGCTATTCTATACAAGCTTCTAATGCAGGTAGGGTGTTCGCTTACATCAAGACTGACCTGATCCAAGCTGAAGGAAGTAAGCATGAATAGCACTCTGCAATGCCTTTCCCTTTTCTCATTTGCTATGGAGCAGTCAGTTTCTCTGGGCTCATGGCCTCAGCTTTTATCCCATGATCTAAACATTAGTCTTTAATGTCTGAAGGAAAGAAATTCATTTGAAAATAAGATATCTATATCACTTCCTTCAAGTGAGCTCTATCTTTTCCCACATTCCAAAAAACCCACATGTTAAACATAGTCTCCTTTAAAGGAAAAGAACACTTTCAGTTTTCAAGTTAGTCAACAGAAGACACACTTGACTGTGGCTTGGCACCTTTGCTTTTTATGTATTTGCAAACACATAAAAACTTGCAAAGGTGTGTGATATACATGTGTATCTATGTGCAAATGCACACTCGTGCATGCAGAGGACCAAGGTCAGAGTCAAGCATCTTCCTAGCTTGCTCCCCACATGATTTACACTGGCAGGGTTGTCCCTGAACCTCAGCTCAGCAACTGAGCTAATCTAGGTCTCCCTAAGGATTCGCAGTCTCTGCCTCCTGAATAAGAGATTCTGACTACAGGTGAGCTGACACCTGCTAAACTTTATGCTGAGGGTCCCAACTCAGATCCTCAGACTCATGTGGCAAGAGCTTTATCCTTCGGGCCCTCTCCTCAGTACCTACCTGCATTTTGACTATCAATAACATCCCCTGATCACGTTCTCTTTATTTGATTAACTGAAATGAGCTCAATGTTATTTTTTTTTTGTTTAATTGTAACAAAATTAATCCTTTAAAGCTGTCAGCCACATACATGTCATAACACTGACATGACTATTTTGGCATTGTGTTTAGATAATCTAAACACAGCATCGGGGAACATGAAGGTTCAACTTTGCTGCTGTCTACATTGGCTTTACACAAACTTACAAAGGTGGAGGGCCAACCATGTGCACTTGTGAGTGTCTTCCCACATGACTCTTGGACAAATTAAACACAGCTAAGTTATGAAACACTGACTGGGAGAAGGGAAAAAGGGAGGGGAGCAGAGAAAAATATAAAGCTCAATAAAGACAATTAAATGAAATAAAAATGCTAAAAATAAGAGACTACGATGTCTCCAATAACGGGAAAAGACACTTAGTGGGTGCCCATTCCATTTTAACTCTGGAAAACTTCAAGAGTCAGTGCTCAGTTACTGTTATAACCCAGACAAGGACACCTCTCACCCACGCTTGCTTTTCATAATGGGTACAAGAACATGGACCATGACCCGAAGCAGAGTGCCCTGCCCAAAGCCTTTTCAGACATACTAACACACACTCTGGATTCTCCCAGGAACAAGTGCTTTGCAAGGTCCTTCCTGTGAGAAGAAGATGGAAAGTGGAGCTGTTGGGGAAATACAGCATTTCAGCTTGGCAAGATGAAGAGATTTCTGGAGATGGATCACATGCATCACAAAACTATGTAGAGATGGTGAGCTCTAAAGTATGAAAGCGGCTTTTATTGATCTCCATTTTATTGCAAAAAAATAGCCACATTTATCAACACCAGGCTCATATGCTGTATTAGTAGAGGGATTGCTTAGAAACCACTAGGTCTTGACTTAAATTCCCATTATAAAACGGGAGCCATGAAGAAGAAGAGGATAAGAAGGAGGAGGAAAAAAAAACAAAAAGAAAACATAAAGACCAAATTGTGAGGCACCAACCAATTTCTAGAATCAACACTACGTGTGTGTGTGTGTGTGTGTGTGTGTGTGTGTGTGTGTGTGTGAGTGTAGGTTGACTTTGACCTCTCAAACATCCTTCCCATACCCAGCAACTAAACAAAGACCTTATGCTTGGGGCTCAAAGCAGATAGGACCCACAATGTGAAGAACATATCTCCTAATGAGATGCTGATGGATGGGAGCTGGAACGGCTACTGAAACAAGTCACACACCTTATGATCTTATTGGGGTACTTAGTTTTTTCAAAAACATTTTCCAACTCATTCAGCTGCCTGGGTGTGAGAGTGTGAGACCAAACTGGATCCCGTGGCCTTGTGCGCTGGACCTGTGGCACTCTGCCAGCAGCCACGTTCTCCTGCTCCTTCAACTGTGGGTTTCTGTACCCTTGGTGGCTCCCATGGCTCTCATGCCTGATGTCATCACCAACGTAGTTGAAGTTAACAACGTAGGTCACATCATCCTCGTGGTGTGAGATGCCCTGGTTCTTTGGTTTGTCGGAACCTTTTAGAGAACCTTCACCATAGATGACAATTTCTGTTGGTGCAGTGGCCTCATGTTCAAAATCAAGGCTCCCCTCAATCTCATTTTCATCCAGTTTGTAGAAACTGTGGTCCAAAAGTTGGGATTGGAAAGCCATGATGAGACATAAAAGAGAGAATTGTCATCTCCTTAAATGGTTTGTGGATTGAAATGACTTTGCAGCATGTAGGTTTTTAGCAAGTTTCACATCTGTTCTCTTTCCATCACACAACCCCTATAGGAGATACGTGCCCACTGAAGGTGGCTCTAGGGAGCATGTGCAGAATGGATCTAACATGGATCCAACCAAGTACACCAAACCACGAGGAATGGAGTAAAAGAGAAAGAAAGCTGTTGCAGGTGCACAAGTAGGGATGAGGACATGCATTTACACCGAGCACATGGCCTCTGGGTGAACCCCTGGAGAACTCTAGCTTCTGTATCTCACTGGGTGCACACTGCAAGATCTGGGAATTAAGTGGACATGGTTATGTCAGCTAGTGTTTGTGCCAGTTTCCTTGAGAGGACATTGAAAACACACCAACACTGTCCTCTACCTGTAGGAGTGTCATGCTTGTGAAGTGGAGTTTCTGTAGCATTCTGGGGGGACAAGTCGCTGCAAAACACTTGACGTCACCATTGAAACAATGAAAATGCTCCAGATGGTTGATTGGGACTCTCCATCACAGTCACTGTACGATGTCCTGCCCAGTACTTCTCATGTCTGACTAGGCTGACACTGTGTGGGTGTTTGCCCTTTTCATAGTGCCAGCAAACTCCTGAAGCTTGAAAGTCCTCTCAACAGTACTTGAGCTGAGAAAGCACCATATATACCTTAAGAAAACAAAAGTGAAATAACCTCAGGCTAGCTTCCATTCAAACAATTAATATTCTCAAAAAAAATTTCCTCAGTGTGCTGAGATGTTGGAAAATATCAAGAGGATTTCATTAAGAAATTGTAACCCAGCGAATGATGGAAACAGATTCAGAACTACAAACACTGGTGAACCTCAGAGAATCCTGTGGAAGAGGTGGAGAAAGGATTGTGGGACACAGAGAGGCCAAGGGCACCAAAAGAGAAACCACAGAATTTACTAACCTAGGTCCAGAGAGGATCACAGAGACTCGGCTGCCATCCAGAGAGCTTGCAAGGGACTGACCTAGGCCCTCTAAGCATGTTTTACAGTTGTGTAAATTACGGTCTTGGTCTTCTGATGGGGCTCCTAACAGTAGGGATGTCTCTGACCCTGTGATCTGCTTTGGGAACCTTATCCTCCTACTGGGTTGTATTATTCAACCTTAATACTAGATGACGTGCCTAGTCTTACTGCTTCTTGATATGCCACAGATGGCTGATATACATGGGAGACCCGCTCTTTTCTGAAAAGAGAAGAAGTAGATGGGGGGAAGAGGCAGGTTAGTAGAAGGGTCTGGGAAGAGAGAAAGAAGGGAGAGGAAATGTGATTGGGGAAATAATTAATTAATAAATAGAAAACAAGAGTTTAACATTGCTTTTACAATTAATATTAAGGGGATGGCTTAAAGGTTAAGGGCACTGCCTGTTCTTCTAGATGTCCTGAGTTCAATTCCCATGAACCACATGGTGGATCACAACCGTCTATAATGAGATCTGTTGCCTTCTTCTGGCGTGAAGGCATGCATGAAGGTAGAACTCTGTACACATGAAAAATAAACCAATCTAAAAATTAATATTAAATTTATTGACGTTACAGGTTAAGAAATCACAAATTGTGATTTTCAGATTTTTAAAAATATTTTTTTAAATAGAAGATCATTATTAGTTGGTGTGCTTGTACTTATGCATGCCTACAGGGAGCACTGGATCTCCTGAAGCTCTACTTAGAGATAGATGGTTACCGAGGTGGATCCTGAGAACTGTACTCTGGTCCTCTAAAAGAACAACAAAATCTCTTAGCCATTTAGTCGTCTGTGCACTCTAATCACACAAATGCAAACTTTTTCTTTCTTCCTTTTAATTGTAGAACCCTAGAGCGCTGTGATATCAGGACAGCCAGCACGATTCCTAAGCAAGTTGTAGTGCAATTATTTTGACTTATAAATGTGAAAATCAACATCTGTAAACACAAAATCATTGTCAAATACCTGTAAAGTTAGTAGCTAAGTCAATTAGGATTCCTTCTAATTGTTGAATTTATTTGTTATGTGAGTATGGATCTTTACCATTTAGTGCATGTCACAGCACATGTTTGGATGTCAGAAGACAACTTGGGAAAATCAGTTCTCTCTTTCAATCATGCACTTTCCAGAGATCAGGTTCAGGTCATCTGTGGTGCAGGAGATCCTTCTGTTTATGTGCTCCTTTCATACGTAAAGGAATAAAGAAACTCCCTTGGCATTTTGATAGGACAGTACTTAGGTAGGCAGGGAAGACAGAACTGAATGCTGGGAGGGAGAAAGCAGAGTGGGAGAAACGCCATGGAACTGCCACCAGAAATAGATGTGCTGTAACTCTGCTGGTAGGCCAATACCACATGGTGATACACAGATCAATCGAAGTGGGTTAAATTAATATAAGAGTGGAAAGGGCAGGCTTCTGTGAAGCAAGGAGATGGTTGACAGTGGGAGGTGGCACATGGTGGCCAGCTCCAAAGCCTGAGCTTTGTGTCTTAGGACCCTAGACGATTGTCTGGTTATCAGTTACACTGGCCTCCTGTATTGCTGCTTCACCTACTCCTTTTGCCTCTAGCAACATCTTACTCTCACCTCCTATAGCAAAACACACTTTTTCTAAGAAAACAACACACATTTACTACTGCAGAAAGAAATCCTGCCCCAGACAGGAGGAACAGCAATACTGGAGTTTACCTGGAGAACAAATTGCATTTATCTGACTTCCTTACAGGAATATGGGTGAGGGGTTGCATACAGGAGAGAAATGACCCCAAGTCAGCTTTGTCACCAAAGCCTACCATGGTAGGACTGATGGCTCTCCAAATCTGGAAACCTGAGCCACACAGTGTAGTCCACTGACAGGACAGCAGGCTGCAGTCTTTCCAGACAGATCAGCTCCTATAAGCCTCTTCCAGGCAGCTCACCTGGTCTCTGCTCCTGCTGAGCTGTTCTACTGGTTTCTTCCAGACTGCTCTACTGGTTTGAGACTGACTCCAGCAGTCTCTACTATTTATCTACTCTTGGGAGTACGGAGACTACTGGATCCATTCAGTGTGGGGCTCTCCCTGAAGTTACTCACAATGGGTTACTCCTTAAAGAGCTATTCTGCTGGAGTGAATGCTTTAGCGCTAGAGGACACTGCTAAGGAACTGCAAAAACAAGAGACAATGACAGAAATGTGCACTTTAGCCTCTCATGATCCTCATGACACTCTCCCCGTGATGTCACATGATACTTGGAAATCCATAGGCCCTTATACCTTTAACGTACCTGGGGACAGGGCAGAGCAAGCCACAAAGGAACTCCTCTCATCTTTGTTAAACTTACATGTTTCTGACCCATTTTGGATATAAGAGAGTATGTTGTTGTTCCTGGGCAACTAATCAGGTGATATTTACAGAACAAGACATTTGGGGAGCAGAAGAAGGCACAGGGGTAGGGATACAATTCCCGTGTTCACAAAACGATCCAAGGCCACAGAACACCTAAATTTGTGGAGAGGCCAATGTTGGCCAATGATCCAGAATGTCCCAAGGACTCCATTTGAGGAATTTGCAGGCAGAATTGTTGTAGACATTGACTGCAATGGCACTGGGTCCATCTGACCCGGCACAGAGAGAACAGCTTTCTATATGATTCTAAAGCCGTGGTTCTCAACCTTCCTGATGGATCAACCCTTTATACAGATACCCATGTGGTGGTGACCTACAACCATAAAATTGTTTGTTGCTACTTCATGACTATAATTTGTTATTGTTATGAATTATAATGTAAATATCTGACATGCAGGATATCTGAGAAGCAACCCCAAGTGGGTCAAACTTGTTGAGAACCACTATTCTAAGCAAAGGTGACTTTCATCTGAGTTGTATGTACCTGTTTTTCCTCAAGAGAATCTCAGAGAATATGGGTTCATCTGGCACCTACGACACCACAGTCCACTTCAAAGTTCCAGATCCCTAATCAAATACAAATTTGATGCTGCCTATTTGTGCTCATGGCAACTTCACAACGAATTTTAGGAGCCAGAAGTACAATTGTTGTTTCAGAAAAAGCCAACAGTTTTCTGGGTACTGCCAACAGTCTCCAGTTCAAATATTTTCTAATACCCACCTAGTTAGCTACCCCTAAGTTCTCATTGCAAGACACAGTGAAAATGTGTACTTGAGAAAATTATAGTTTGCTTTCCTTGTTTCTGTGAGATGTGTGAATATTTAATATATGTAAGGGCTCATTTATTTCTAACCCAATGTAAGTGGAAATGATGTAAGAGAGTTGTCGCACTCAATAAGTACTTGCAGTCACATTTAGGAACTTTCTAGTATGTATTATGTATGTGCTACTAAACAAACATATAACTGGAGAGACAGATCGTAAACTTGTCCTTCTAAGTGTTAAATCATATATAAATACATACACAAAAGCCAATGGTACACTAGCATTCCATTACACACACATACACACACACACACATACACAAACACACACACACACACACACACACAATGATTATCTGTAAAAAAAACCTACACAGATTTCCTTGGTTGCTGATATGAGATTTTCTGTAATCTGTAGACTATATATTAGGTGAGGGACTAAGGCTTTATTTGATTGTCTTCTAAGCCCATCTGAGGGTATGAAATACTCTGTATTTGGCCAGTGGGATTTCTTCCATTAGTGGTTCATGCTAGTGCTGTAGACAATATGAATCCCTTTAGGAAAAGATGGCCTATGTGGCCAGTGAATGTAGACAGCACAGGATCTGATGTGGTAAGGAAATAGTATGGAAGGGTAGAGCAGATGGAGAAGGGAAGGCTTTACAAGGAGCATTGACGGGTTCAAGAACGGAAAAGAAATGGATTGAGGATGACCAGCTGGGGAAAGGGGACAGAAACAGAGAACAGAACCTGGTATATACAATGTGGTGATTTCTGTATCTCAATTTCAGCAATGAATGTTCAAGTTGCCTTCAACAAATCCTGGCAGAAAATATGTCCGTGTCAGTAGGGGCTCAAGAATAGGGTTCCATTTAGATGAGATCTCTCCTACAATGTCATAGAACAAAAATACCCCCTTTTCACCAAAAAGGCTTCCAAGAACAAGGAATCTGGTACTGGTGCCCACACAAGGTAAAGCTACAAGAGGAAAAAGTTTGTGCCCAGGAGGAGTCTATCAAAAGAAACTAAGTATTCTAACCCATCCTTGGAGAGCCAGCCTCCCAGGTGTCTTAAGACTCCAGAGTTAAGTCCACCCTGACCAGCTTCACAGAAGCTGCCTGAAGCAAGGTTTCTGGAATATGATTCATGATCGATGTCAAGTATATAGGTCAGGAGTGAAGGCTCACGTGCTCTTGCAGAAGACCCAGGTTCAGTTACTGTTACCAACATGGTGGGTCACAGCTGTCTAGAGCCCCATTTCTAGGGTATCCACTAACTTCTTCTGAGCTCCACGGACATTAGAAAGGAACGTAGTACACATACATACAGGCAGCCCAATCAGTCACACACATAAACTAACAGAAATAGATCTAAGAACAATGGCAACCTGGGAATGTGGGAATTCACAGTTTAAGAGAAGGTTAGAGTAGTCTCTGGAAACTCTCTTCACAGAAATCCTTTCAATAAGGAAGAATTCGGTTGACTAAAGATAATAAGACTTTGACAAAGTAAGGCCAGGCTGTGCAGACTTCTGCTGGGTGTGCACAAGGATGTGGATGCAGAGCAGACATCGGCAGTGCTAGCCTATGTGGGACGGCTCAACTGACTGAGTGTGAGCTTTGCTAAACCTGCACCAGGCAGACACAAACTCATAAGTTCAGAGTCCAAGCCCAGTCTTAAAGAACTCAGGAGAGTCTGGATGTCAGGCTTCTTTCCTCAATGGCCTCAAGATTGATAGCAGTGAGACAAAAGAGCACTGTGTCGTAAAATTGGAGGAACATGCCAGTGAGTCTGAGGTGATAGACATGGCTGCATAGACAGGACTGTGAGGGAGATCAGGGGGAGGAGGACACACCCTGAGAGAGAGAGAGGAAGCTGAGAATGTTCAAGAGTAGGGTGGAGAAAGGGCTGCACCCTCATGGAGTGAAGGGAGGTAAGGAAAGGGGCAGGAGGCAGGGGAGACAAATATCAAGATTCAGAAGTGTGATGTCAGAAGCATGAAATGAGCCAAGGAGTGGGAAATAAGGTCTGAGCACAGCCCTTGCTCAGGCCATGAGCATGGTGCTTAACACACAAACATAAGGACTAGGAACATTAGGGATATTAGGGAAATATTCTCCCAGCTCTTGAATCACAAGCTGAAAGCATGAAGTCCCAGGGCTTCTAGACTTACCCCAGGTTACCTGTGCTTCTGGCCACTTCCTCTTTCCATTATCTTCCACTGCTATAGCTACTATGGCAGGGCTCTCTGTTCCTGAGAGGGTTTACACTCATGGTCTCTCCGGTCATCCACGAACAGTTCACCATACAGAAAATGAACACATTGCCGGGCAGTGGTGGCACATGCATTTAATCCCAGCACTCAGGAGGCAGATGCAGGTTGATCTCTGTGAGTTCAAGGCCAGTGTATTCTACAAGACCTAGTTCCATTACAGGTACCAAAAGCTACATAAAAAGCCTGATTCAAAAATACATAAAAAAGAAAAAGGAAAAGAAGAGAAAATGAACACAACACACGCACACACACACACACACACACACACACTCACACTCACACACGCACACACTGGCTGTGGGAGGTATTAGAGCCCTGGGTGCCAGAGTGGGTGATGGGAAACCAAAAGTTGTAGATTTAGAACAGGAGAAGAACACTGAGCTATCCCCAGAGATATGTAATATCTGGGAGTTAATTGGGACACCAGCCATCATCCTGGCTCTGACCACAAAGCAACTCCATGTCCTCTTTCATGCTCAGATGGACATCCATGCGTCAGCTCTCACTTAACTGTGCAGACTCCATGGCCTGAATGTGGTGAACAAAGCATTTGCCTCCGCAAAGCATGTCCTTTGGTCCTCTGCCATTGTCATGTGGGTCGAGGGGTTTTGTCCTTAGTAGGATCTGCCCCTCTTGACATGCCTGTTTCTGGTGTCAGCATTTCTGCTACAGGTTCCAAATATATTTGCTATCACTAGATGAAGGGACTGCCTTTCTGTGACGAGGAACTGATGCTTCCATGGGCGAGAAGAAAGCCTTTGTGAACTAACAATGCCGTTCATGAAGACGGATGGGGGATCTGGTCTCTGGTCATTCCAACTGTTATCAGGAATTTAATTGTAATTCTAATTTTCATATATAAACTCAAGTCTAATATTTTATACTTCTGTAAGAAACAGTCAACAATGTTGTGCATGGTATCACATACCTATAATCCCAGCATTAAGAAAGCAAACGCAACAATACCACCACATATTTGAGGCTCTGCTGGTCGATGTAGGAAATTCCAGGTCAGAAAGCAATCCATAATGAGATCTATTCTCAAACAAACAAACAGAACTTAAAAATCCTTGTGTAATATAAACGGATACAATACAGATAAACTACAGTCTTGACTGTTGTGCCGGCTAGTTTTATGTCAGCTTGACACAAGCTAGAGTCATTTTGGAAAAGGAAACTTGAACTGAGAGAGTACCCTCCCCAGATTGGCCTATAGTACATTATCTTTCCTTTTTAATGAAATAAAATAAAATATGCTAAAATGTTTTATCACATCGAAGTTGGACAAGGCAAACTAACAGAAGGAAAAGAGCCCAGGAGTCAGATACCATTTGTTCTCACACTCAGGAGTCCCATAAAACACTAAACTGAAAGCTATTGTTTATATGTAGAGGACTAGCAGAGACACTGTAGGCCATGAGCTTGCTGTCGCAGTCTCTGAGAGTTCCTATGAGCTGTGCTCAGTCCACTTAGAGGGACTTGTTATCCTGGTGTCTTCCATCCCCTCTGGCTCTCACACCCCTCCTACCTCCTCTTCCATGGGGTTCCCTGAGCTATGAAGGGAGGGATTTGTTGGAGATATCCCATTAGTGCTGAGTATGAGGGACAATGAGTTGGTAAAGTCACTTTCATTGGGCTATTTACAGTACTACAGAAGTCAGCAGCTTCCATGCTGACGAGAGCTCTGAAAGTATTATCCTAGTGCTGAGACTGTCATTCAGGTAAGGTACTCTGATTGGGAGCGATGTCTGCCACTCTGCAGTGCACGTGTGGACCTCAGCATGGTGCTTCATGCATCCACCAATACCCACACTGCATGAGCTCTGTGTCCCACAGCATATGACCTGATCTGTGTTCCATTAGGGCACTTCCCGTTGCAGGCTGACTCCCAAAGCTTGGGTGTTACCTGAGCAGGGCTCCTGCAACAGAACTGGCTGACTTTCAACTCTTCCTCTGCCTTGTCCTTCTATCTAGCTGCTCTAGGTGTGCGCACTGCCAGTAACTCTGCCAGGAATTCATCTCTTTGACACACTTGGTACAGTTGCTTTTGTGGCCTACTAAATGTTTTATTATATCCATGAAAATGATGAGGCCGAACTCCGTTGCACATATTAAGTGCCTCTCCTGATCACAAGCCAAAGAGAAACATCATAAGGTGTAATAAGATGCAGCAAGAGGGCTGAATCCATAGGCCCATCCTCCACCACTGTTGAATGGAAGGAGGTGCAAGGAAGAAAAGGTCCAAGCCAGAAAACGGAAGCTAATATAAAATCTATCTAGGTGGCGAGTTACTAGGCTTTGGGGAAGACATACTAGGCTTTGAGGATGTGCTTCCCAGGGGAAGAAAACTGTAGTTGCTGGTACACTGGTTTGTGAAGCTGAAGTAAAAGGATGCCAAAATTCTGCAAGTAATTCATGAACCCGGACGGTATCCTGGTCCTGTGCCATTGATGTTATCCCCATTCATGGTTTTGGAAGCTGTGAATGAAGCATTTCATTCAGGGTCCCAAGATATGTAGAGCTCAGGCTTTGGGATTTAGCTTCCTATTAGACAAAGCTGGCACTGCCCATCCCATTTTCTTTTTCTTATGCTGCTTCTTTCTTTGCCATCTACTCTCTTCTTCCTCTGAAGTTATATTCCAGAGGTCTCCTAGAAAGTGCTTGGTAGTCAGTGAGAGGGGGAAACTGTTCTGAGGCCCAAGTATAAATGTCAAGTATCATCCCATGTTTCCATGTCATCAGAAAGACCCCAGCTTCCTGCACTGGCATACTGCAGACTCAGGGTCCCTGTCTCTTCATCTACTCTGCCAAATCCACAGTCAAGTAATCAACTTGTATAAACACACAAAATAAGGCATGTGACACCTTTCCGGGAAAATAAACGGTGCCTGAGTTAACCACGGGAGGAAATGGGGAAGGGTCACGACTCCTCTTCCTAACAGATTCCCTAGGGTTTTCCCAGTTCTTGGAAGATTGAGCTCATTTTTAGATATATTTTAGGTTTTATTTATGTGTATGTGTGTGTGTGTTCATGTGTAAGTATTTGTACATGTGGGTGGGTGTCACCAGTGTCCAGATAAGGACACTGGATACCCTGGAGCTAGAATAATAGGTGGTTGTCAGTTTTCTTATGTGGGCTCTGGGAGCCGAACTCGGGTCCTCTATTAGAGCAGCAAGGGCTCTTGATCACTGAACCATCTATCTATCCAGTCCCCCATTGTGCGTTTTTAGCAAAACTTTGGTGTAATTGATATAAAGACTTCCATCTTTGCACTTACTCAAAAGAAACCTCTTTCAAAAATCTAATGATTCACAGAGATTCCCAAGAGAAAAAAAACATGAAATGATTCAAAGACATCTGCAACCAGGCATTCGGCTGAGCTCTAGGAGTTCCCCTGAGGAAGGGAGAAGGGATTGTATGAGCCAGGGGGTTCAAGGTCATGATGGAGGAACCAAAGGCACAGCTGATCTAAGCTCGTTGGACCACATGGGCTCTGGACCCACAGTTAGGGAGCTTGCATGGACCCGACCTAGGCCCTCTGCATGTGTGGGACAATTGTGTAGCTTGCTCTGTTTGTAGGGTTCCTAGCTATGAGATCAGGACCTGTCCCTGGTGCTTAGCTTACTTTCTGGAACCTATTCCCCATGCTGGATTACCTTACCCAGCCTTTATACAGGGGGAAGAGCTTAGTCCTCCCTCAACTTGATGTGCCCTGCTATGTGCAAGTCCACAGGAGGCCCGCCCCTTTCTGGATGGAGACCAAGGAACAGTGGGTAGAAGGGAAGGGGGATAGATGGGAGTCAGGGAGGGCGAGAGGTTGAGAGGAGAGGAAGGAAAAAAAAACTGTGATCCCTATGTAAAATAAAGGGAAATGATAATTTAAAAAGTGATTTTAGCCTCTTCCCCTGTATAAAGGACTGCAAGCCGTAATAAAGACATTAATGCTAAAAAAAATAAAGAGAAAGAAAAAAATTTAAATGATTCCCTATTCTATAACTGTAAACAGATTTAGCTTTCAATTTATATCTATATTGTGTATGCAGCGTAAACGGTTATGACTACTGAACCCAAAAATTCTAAGAGCAAGGAAAACCCTAAGGAATCTGTCAGGAAGACTGGACTGAACCTCCCCAACTTCCAACCTTGAATAACTCTGACACCTATTCTTTTGTTGAAAACGTGTCACATGCTATATGTTATAGGCCAAGTATTATTCTAAATATTGCCTGAATATTTGTGTGTTTACCTTCAGTCAAACAGGAGTAAGGAACTGTCCAAATCAATACCCTCGGTGTTAAGAGTTGATGCAAATATTACACCTGAAATATAACAGAAATTATAAAATATCTGAGGTGATTATTATCATTATTATTATTTTGGCTTTTTGAAACATGATTTCTTTGTGTAACAGTCGTAGATGTCCTGGAACCAGCTCTTCCTTTTTTCTATTTGTTTTTTTTTTATTTTGTTTTGTATTGTTTTTTTTTTTTTTGACACAGGGTTTCTCTGTAGCTTTGAAGCCTGTCCTGGAACTAGCTTTTGTAGCCCAGGCTAGCCTAGAACTCACAGAGATCTGTTTGTCTCAGCCACTAATGCCTGGCCATGTCATAACTTCTTAAGCAGATCATTTTTCTTTTGGATGAGCACACGGTTTGTTTTAATTGGACAGTGTCGTTAGCTAGAATTCTATTCCAACCCAGTCCCAAAACCTTGATGTTGTACTTGAAAAGCAATGTCTGGCTAGCATTCACTGTGCAAACAGGCACTCCTGAACTAGCAGCCACTAAAGCTGACCATGTCCACTTAGTTCTAAACCCATTCTCTGAGCCGCTAGTGCTGGGTGGCGGGTGAGGGTCACAGAAATTTTTACATGTTTACTTGAGCATCCTGGAGTCAAGCGTGTGCCCCTGTCCCTTGCTCCATTCCAAATGATCTTGCACTTCCACACAATCCACCCGTCATCTCATCCCTAAAACCTAGGAGGAACAGGCAGCATGCTGATACACATTAAAGCTCATTCTGGAAGCATGCCCTAGGAACAAGATTTAACTCCATGCTACCTTTTCACACCCCATCAGTCACCCTCAGGTTCTCCTCATTTGGGCCACACCCATCATTTGTGAGCTAAAACGGACAGCACTTACCTCAGCAAGTGGGCACAAGGGCCAGTGCAGTCAGTCAGGGCAGCAGTGAGTGAAGGGCGCTCGAGTGTCCAGCTACTTCTTGCAATTGAGCGCCTGGACGTCGTGCATGAGGACCCCTGAGAACTGGGGAGCATGCACGGAACTGCGTGTTGACTCATTGACGTCATCCTTTGCTCCTGTCCTCTCGTTGTTTGGTCGGTAGCCCTGCTGAGATTCTAGACCTCGAGGTCAGTCATTCCCGGGACCTGAGTGCTGTTTGAGGTCCACAGTTGTAGTTATGGCCAAGAAGCTTTATTATGAGCATAAATATTATACTCAGAATGATTATGAGGAGGAAATAGTTTGTGAGAACGAAGTTGTGGCCTCCACGTCAGCTGCGGCCATGGAGGCAGATGGTGGCCATAGCCACCCGGATTCTTCTTTGGAGCTTGACCTGGAAGAATTGAACACCTCAGAGGCTGGTGTGGCAAGGATTCCTCAGAGGCACCAGGGTCATCAAAACCTCTTCCATTTCACACCGCGTCAGATCAGAAAAATGGAACGCATCTTTAAAAAATCCCGGGACCCAGATTTGGCTGCCAGGTATGTGGTTTGGACCAAGAGCTCCCCAACCTCCCTGGCCTTTGGCTCATGTTGAGGTGCCTTTGGCTCCTGTAGAATTACGGACCCAGAGATATCCCTAGGGTACAGCTTAGGCCTTGACATCACCATATCCCCAGGTGGTGACAAAGTTCACACAGATCAGTCGCTGGCAGCAACTTCACCCTGGGAAACCATCATGGCCTCAGGTGGCAGACCAGAACCCAGACAACTTCATGGCCCTTGGTGGTAACAGGAGCCATGGATATCAACTCAGACCCTGCCTGCCATAGGGACACAGACACACACATGGCACTAAGCAGATACTTGGACCTGTATGACACCAAGGCCCTGGGTGGCAGCACAGATTACTCAGATCAGCATGGCTCTGGAAGCTTGCACACCAACAAGGTCCCAAATTGCAGCCCAGGCCCTGAGCATCCCTGTGGACTTTGGTGACAACACAGGACATGGACTTCAACACAGACCCTGGCTGCAGTTCTGACATGGACCCAGAATGGTCCTCGGCAGGAGGCACAGGTGGATGCCACTAAGACCCTAGGTAGAAGCAGAGGTATTCAAATTGGCATGGTTCCATCAGCAGCATGACCCAGGACACCAAGATGGCCTCAGGTGGTAGCCCAGACGCCAGGCATACACATAGCCTACAGTGGTAGGAGGAGCCATGGACATCAACACAGAGAACCTGGCCACTCTCTCAGACATGTCCTTCAGCAGCATCTCAGTCCCTGATGTCACAATGGCACCGGTGGCAGTGCAGGACACTCAGATCAGTACAACCCGTGAAGTGGCATGTTCCACCAACAGGTGAAAACAAAGACACAGGGCGTCCAGTGGTCTTTGATGATGGCACAACCCATGTATGTCCACACAGTCCCTGCCCGCAGTAGGACCATGGACCCACAGAACCTTGGTAGCAGCCCGGCAAGGTCTGGGTACCACCTCAAACCTGGGTGGTTAGCAGGACGCCCACAGCAGCCTGCTCCTCACCCCCTTCGCTCCTTCTGTTCTCCCTCTTTCTACAGCACATGAATCATTCTGATATGTTCCCTCCAATTTCTCCACCACACATTTGCTCATCACAGTGACCGTCTCCTGCCCATGAATGTCTTCAGCAGGTCCAGGAAGGCCTATGGGCAGCTTCCACCCACCTGAGCTGTTTTCAAAGAGGGGCAGAAAGGGGAATGTATCCAGATGGGAGGGTAAGTGGGGAGGAACTGGGAGGAAGGAAAACCATAAACAGGTATGACAAAAAATCTAATTTCTTTAAGAATAAAAAAGTATTGGTACAATCCCCCAAATAAAAGTTTTCATCACCATCAATATCGTCTGTGCCAACTTCTCCTTAGATTTCTTGTTTGCAGGATTACTTCTGAATCACTTGCTCAGAGGATCTACTAAGCCTGAATCACCATGTATTGGGAATATTCATCTATGCATGCAACACTCATGACTTAAAATGCTAAATTATGTAACTAGACTTTGTCATTCTGTTTAAATGGAATTTCCTGAAAAGTGGACATCTTATCCTACAAAATACCAGAAAGCATGCGGAGCTTATGTGTTTATTGTTAACATGAGTGTTCAATTTTAGTTAATCTTGGCAATGGGGACATGGGTCACCAATTAGCCATTTGGCTCCTGAATGAAGGATGATGCCATTCTAGGAAGAATCTTCCTTAAAGTCCCTAAGTATGATGATGTCTTCAACAGGAGTTGTGTTTCCTAACAGTAGGAGTGTTTCCCTCCTCTCTTTGGCTCTTCGGTTGGCGAACCACACCTAAAATCAGAGGGAGACAAGATTGTTTTAGCATTGGCTTCCACCCCCAGAGCCGAGAGAGAGAAGTCACTTTAAGGCATCTAACATGGAACTTTCTACTCAGCTCACAAAAGCAAGCCCCGGCTGTGTGTCAACCTCTGCAAACAGGGCCATGATTTTGTCTTTTTCCCGCAGTATATACACTTCAGTGGGGACTTCCACCCATGGTAAATCTGACCAGCATATTCTTTCATGTTACACAAAGTTCTCCAGCATCAGGATGAATAATACTATCTCTGCTTCAGCGAGATTTCCAGAATCCTGCCCTGCACAATATTAATCTCTGTATTTCAAGTGTTATTCTTCCATACCTATCAGTCCATGCCTCCTCTCAACCCTAATATAACATTTGGCAATGTGTTTGGCTAGCCACACACAGAATCCCAGAAAAATTAACATTAAGGGTTGTCACTATTAATACCATCGTCTCAAGTTAGGATCATTTTTTCTTTATGCAGTGTAGCACTTTTAACCATGATATTCAAGACACAAAATAGAAAGACGGGGACAATTAAAGAGTTAAAGGGGCAAGGAGTATTTCCATAGGAGGCTAAGTGTGTGGCCAACTGGGGGTCCAAAATTGCATCACAATGAAAACCATGTGCTGTGAATGTTGTCCACCTAGAGATGATGTCCCTGTTATGTAGTGCTGTTTCAATTAAGGTTAAAATCGATTTAAAGTTCAGTTTGTCAAGTGCTGTAATCTCAGCACTTGGTGGGTGGAGGTGGAGGTGGAGGTAAAAGAACCATGAGTTCAAGGACAGCAAGGGTTACACAGAGAAACCCTGTGCCAAAAAACCAACATTCAAACAGGGAAAAAAAATAAAATGGAATCCATTCATTTAAAAGTGCCTAGGACGAGGCTAGCTAATGCCTAAGGAAGGCTATAGATTGTCTGTCCAATTGCTTTGTTTGGATTCACTGACCTTCAGTTTTGCTTCAGGCACTTTCAGAGCTCTTGCAAGTGCTTCCCTGTGTAAAGACAACCATGGATGTTTATCATGCAGGGTTTTACATGCAATACAATGACATACATGAATTCTATGCCTTTTAAAATATCACCGTCCTCCCTCACACTTGGCATTAACATTCATTCTCAGAGGCAGTCTCATTTTGAAATGAATTCATCTCCTGCAAAAGTTTCTAAATGATAGAGACAAATAATTTTAACAAACTATTGAAAATTAAAAATAAATGTCAAAGTCGATCCTGAGCAAAGTATGCTAAATTAAAAACAGCACTAGGGGAGGGGAAAGAGAAACCAAAAGGAGTTGATGGCTAGGTACACAGTCCCTGAAAAGATGAGGAGGTCACACAACAAACTATAAACTCCTAGCACTCGTGAACTTGATGCTAGTAAGTTGTTTGGGTCCACAAACTCTGGTCTCTATATTTCACAGAAATTAAAATATGACTCGGAATGAGAGGTGTTGACTATGGACATTTGCTTCACGCCAGCACTACCTGTTGGTACTGAGCTCGGGCCCCACACGGGGCATCCTCCTGTGCCCACCACCAAAGGAGAAGGCCCCTGTGACTTGGAGAGGGACGATAAGGAATACAGTGCCTCAAAGAACCAAAGGCACCTCAACATGAGCCAAAGGCCAGGGAGGTTGGGGAGCTCTTGGTCCAAACCACATACCTGGCAGCCAAATCTGGGTCCCGGGATTTTTTAAAGACGCGTTCCATTTTTCTGATCTGACGCGGTGTGAAATGGAAGAGGTTTTGATGACCCTGATGCCGCTGAGGAATCCTTGCCACACCAGCCTCTGAGGTGTTCAATTCTTCCAGGTCAAGCTCCAAAGAAGAATCCGGGTGGCTATGGCCACCATCTGCCTCCATGGCCGCAGCTGACGTGGAGGCCACAACTTCGTTCTCACAAACTATTTCCTCCTCATAATCTTTCTGAGTATAATATTTATGCTCATAATAAAGCTTCTTGGCCATAACTACAACTGTGGACCTCAAACAGCACTCGGGTCCCAGGAATGACTGACCTCGAGGTCTAGAATCTCGGCAGGGCTACCGACCAAACAACGAGAGGACAGGAGCAAAGGATGACGTCAATGCGTCAACACTCAGGTCCGCGCATGCTCCCCAGTTCTCAGGGGTCCTCATGCACGACGTCCAGGCGCTCACTTGCAAGAAGTAGCTGGACACTCGAGCGCCCTTCACTCACTGCTGCCCTGACTGACTGCACTGGCCCTTGTGCCCACTTGCTGAGGTAGGTGCTGTCCGTTTTAGCTCACAAATGATGGGTGTGTCCCAAATGAGGAGAACCTGAGGGTGACTGATGGGGTGTGAAAAGGTATCATGGAGTTAAATCTTGTTCCTAGGGCATGCTTCCAGAATGAGCTTTAATGTGTATCAGCATGCTGCCTGTTCCTCCTAGGTTTTAGGGAGGAGATGACGGGTGGATTGTGTGGAAGTGCAAGATCATTTGGAATGGAGCAAGGGACAGGGGCACACGCTTGACTCCAGGATGCTCAAGTAAACATGTAAAAATTTCTGTGACCCTCACCCGCCACCCAGCACTAGCGGCTCAGAGAATGGGTTTAGAACTAAGTGGACATGGTCAGCTTTAGTGGCTGCTAGTTCAGGAGTGCCTGTTTGCACAGTGAATGCTAGCCAGACATTGCTTTTCAAGTACAACATCAAGGTTTTGGGACTGGGTTGGAATAGAATTCTAGCTAACGACACTGTCCAATTAAAACAAACCGTGTGCTCATCCAAAAGAAAAATGATCTGCTTAAGAAGTTATGACATGGCCAGGCAATAGTGGCTGAGACAAACAGATCTCTGTGAGTTCTAGGCTAGCCTGGGCTACAAAAGCTAGTTCCAGGACAGGCTTCAAAGCTACAGAGAAACCCTGTGTCAAAAAAAAAAAACAATACAAAACAAAATAAAAAAAAAACAAATAGAAAAAAGGAAGAGCTGGTTCCAGGACATCTACGACTGTTACACAAAGAAATCATGTTTCAAAAAGCCAAAATAATAATAATGATAATAATCACCTCAGATATTTTATAATTTCTGTTATATTTCAGGTGTAATATTTGCATCAACTCTTAACACCGAGGGTATTGATTTGGACAGTTCCTTACTCCTGTTTGACTGAAGGTAAACACACAAATATTCAGGCAATATTTAGAATAATACTTGGCCTATAACATATAGCATGTGACACGTTTTCAACAAAAGAATAGGTGTCAGAGTTATTCAAGGTTGGAAGTTGGGGAGGTTCAGTCCAGTCTTCCTGACAGATTCCTTAGGGTTTTCCTTGCTCTTAGAATTTTTGGGTTCAGTAGTCATAACCGTTTACGCTGCATACACAATATAGATATAAATTGAAAGCTAAATCTGTTTACAGTTATAGAATAGGGAATCATTTAAATTTTTTTCTTTCTCTTTATTTTTTTTTAGCATTAATGTCTTTATTACGGCTTGCAGTCCTTTATACAGGGGAAGAGGCTAAAATCACTTTTTAAATTATCATTTCCCTTTATTTTACATAGGGATCACAGTTTTTTTTTCCTTCCTCTCCTCTCAACCTCTCGCCCTCCCTGACTCCCATCTATCCCCCTTCCCTTCTACCCACTGTTCCTTGGTCTCCATCCAGAAAGGGGCGGGCCTCCTGTGGACTTGCACATAGCAGGGCACATCAAGTTGAGGGAGGACTAAGCTCTTCCCCCTGTATAAAGGCTGGGTAAGGTAATCCAGCATGGGGAATAGGTTCCAGAAAGTAAGCTAAGCACCAGGGACAGGTCCTGATCTCATAGCTAGGAACCTTACAAACAGAGCAAGCTACACAATTGTCCCACACATGCAGAGGGCCTAGGTCGGGTCCATGCAAGCTCCCTAACTGTGGGTCCAGAGCCCATGTGGTCCAACGAGCTTAGATCAGCTGTGCCTTTGGTTCCTCCATCATGACCTTGAACCCCCTGGCTCATACAATCCCTTCTCCCTTCCTCAGGGGAACTCCTAGAGCTCAGCCGAATGCCTGGTTGCAGATGTCTTTGAATCATTTCATGTTTTTTTTCTCTTGGGAATCTCTGTGAATCATTAGATTTTTGAAAGAGGTTTCTTTTGAGTAAGTGCAAAGATGGAAGTCTTTATATCAATTACACCAAAGTTTTGCTAAAAACGCACAATGGGGGACTGGATAGATAGATGGTTCAGTGATCAAGAGCCCTTGCTGCTCTAATAGAGGACCCGAGTTCGGCTCCCAGAGCCCACATAAGAAAACTGACAACCACCTATTATTCTAGCTCCAGGGTATCCAGTGTCCTTATCTGGACACTGGTGACACCCACCCACATGTACAAATACTTACACATGAACACACACACACATACACATAAATAAAACCTAAAATATATCTAAAAATGAGCTCAATCTTCCAAGAACTGGGAAAACCCTAGGGAATCTGTTAGGAAGAGGAGTCGTGACCCTTCCCCATTTCCTCCCGTGGTTAGCTCAGGCACCGATTATTTTCCCGGAAAGGTGTCACATGCCTTATTTTGTGTGTTTATACAAGTTGATTACTTGACTGTGGATTTGGCAGAGTAGATGAAGAGACAGGGACCCTGAGTCTGCAGTATGCCAGTGCAGGAAGCTGGGGTCTTTCTGATGACATGGAAACATGGGATGATACTTGACATTTATACTTGGGCCTCAGAACAGTTTCCCCCTCTCACTGACTACCAAGCACTTTCTAGGAGACCTCTGGAATATAACTTCAGAGGAAGAAGAGAGTAGATGGCAAAGAAAGAAGCAGCATAAGAAAAAGAAAATGGGATGGGCAGTGCCAGCTTTGTCTAATAGGAAGCTAAATCCCAAAGCCTGAGCTCTACATATCTTGGGACCCTGAATGAAATGCTTCATTCACAGCTTCCAAAACCATGAATGGGGATAACATCAATGGCACAGGACCAGGATACCGTCCGGGTTCATGAATTACTTGCAGAATTTTGGCATCCTTTTACTTCAGCTTCACAAACCAGTGTACCAGCAACTACAGTTTTCTTCCCCTGGGAAGCACATCCTCAAAGCCTAGTATGTCTTCCCCAAAGCCTAGTAACTCGCCACCTAGATAGATTTTATATTAGCTTCCGTTTTCTGGCTTGGACCTTTTCTTCCTTGCACCTCCTTCCATTCAACAGTGGTGGAGGATGGGCCTATGGATTCAGCCCTCTTGCTGCATCTTATTACACCTTATGATGTTTCTCTTTGGCTTGTGATCAGGAGAGGCACTTAATATGTGCAACGGAGTTCGGCCTCATCATTTTCATGGATATAATAAAACATTTAGTAGGCCACAAAAGCAACTGTACCAAGTGTGTCAAAGAGATGACTTCCTGGCAGAGTTACTGGCAGTGCGCACACCTAGAGCAGCTAGATAGAAGGACAAGGCAGAGGAAGAGTTGAAAGTCAGCCAGTTCTGTTGCAGGAGCCCTGCTCAGGTAACACCCAAGCTTTGGGAGTCAGCCTGCAACGGGAAGTGCCCTAATGGAACACAGATCAGGTCATATGCTGTGGGACACAGAGCTCATGCAGTGTGGGTATTGGTGGATGCATGAAGCACCATGCTGAGGTCCACACGTGCACTGCAGAGTGGCAGACATCGCTCCCAATCAGAGTACCTTACCTGAATGACAGTCTCAGCACTAGGATAATACTTTCAGAGCTCTCGTCAGCATGGAAGCTGCTGACTTCTGTAGTACTGTAAATAGCCCAATGAAAGTGACTTTACCAACTCATTGTCCCTCATACTCAGCACTAATGGGATGTCTCCAACAAATCCCTCCCTTCATAGCTCAGGGAACCCCATGGAAGAGGAGGTAGGAGGGGTGTGAGAGCCAGAGGGGATGGAAGACACCAGGATAACAAGTCCCTCTAAGTGGACTGAGCACAGCTTATAGGAACTCTCAGAGACTGCGACAGCAAGCTCATGGCCTACAGTGTCTCTGCTAGTCCTCTACATATAAACAATAGCTTTCAGTTTAGTGTTTTATGGGACTCCTGAGTGTGAGAACAAATGGTATCTGACTCCTGGGCTCTTTTCCTTCTGTTAGTTTGCCTTGTCCAACTTCGATGTGATAAAACATTTTAGCATATTTTATTTTATTTCATTAAAAAGGAAAGATAATGTATTATAGGCCAATCTGGGGAGGGTACTCTCTCAGTTCAAGTTTCCTTTTCCAAAATGACTCTAGCTTGTGTCAAGCTGACATAAAACTAGCCGGCACAACAGTCAAGACTGTAGTTTATCTGTATTGTATCCGTTTATATTACACAAGGATTTTTAAGTTCTGTTTGTTTGTTTGAGAATAGATCTCATTATGGATTGCTTTCTGACCTGGAATTTCCTACATCGACCAGCAGAGCCTCAAATATGTGGTGGTATTGTTGCGTTTGCTTTCTTAATGCTGGGATTATAGGTATGTGATACCATGCACAACATTGTTGACTGTTTCTTATAGAAGTATAAAATATTAGACTTGAGTTTATATATGAAAATTAGAATTACAATTAAATTTCTGATAACAGTTGGAATGACCAGAGACCAGATCCCCCATCCGTCTTCATGAACGGCATTGTTAGTTCACAAAGGCTTTCTTCTCGCCCATGGAAGCATCAGTTCCTCGTCACAGAAAGGCAGTCCCTTCATCTAGTGATAGCAAATATATTTGGAACCTGTAGCAGAAATGCTGACACCAGAAACAGGCATGTCAAGAGGGGCAGATCCTACTAAGGACAAAACCCCTCGACCCACATGACAATGGCAGAGGACCAAAGGACATGCTTTGCGGAGGCAAATGCTTTGTTCACCACATTCAGGCCATGGAGTCTGCACAGTTAAGTGAGAGCTGATGCATGGATGTCCATCTGAGCATGAAAGAGGACATGGAGTTGCTTTGTGGTCAGAGCCAGGATGATGGCTGGTGTCCCAATTAACTCCCAGATATTACATATCTCTGGGGATAGCTCAGTGTTCTTCTCCTGTTCTAAATCTACAACTTTTGGTTTCCCATCACCCACTCTGGCACCCAGGGCTCTAATACCTCCCACAGCCAGTGTGTGCGTGTGTGAGTGTGAGTGTGTGTGTGTGTGTGTGTGTGTGTGTGTGCGTGTGTTGTGTTCATTTTCTCTTCTTTTCCTTTTTCTTTTTTATGTATTTTTGAATCAGGCTTTTTATGTAGCTTTTGGTACCTGTAATGGAACTAGGTCTTGTAGAATACACTGGCCTTGAACTCACAGAGATCAACCTGCATCTGCCTCCTGAGTGCTGGGATTAAATGCATGTGCCACCACTGCCCGGCAATGTGTTCATTTTCTGTATGGTGAACTGTTCGTGGATGACCGGAGAGACCATGAGTGTAAACACTCTCAGGAACAGAGAGCCCTGCCATAGTAGCTATAGCAGTGGAAGATAATGGAAAGAGGAAGTGGCCAGAAGCACAGGTAACCTGGGGTAAGTCTAGAAGCCCTGGGACTTCATGCTTTCAGCTTGTGATTCAAGAGCTGGGAGAATATTTCCCTAATATCCCTAATGTTCCTAGTCCTTATGTTTGTGTGTTAAGCACCATGCTCATGGCCTGAACAAGGGCTGTGCTCAGACCTTATTTCCCACTCCTTGGCTCATTTCATGCTTCTGACATCACACTTCTGAGTCTTGATATTTGTCTCCCCTGCCTCCTGCCCCTTTTCTTACCTCCCTTCACTCCATGAGGGTGCAGCCCTTTCTCCACCCTACTCCTGAACATTCTCAGCTTCCTCTCTCTCTCTCAGGGTGTGTCCTCCTCCCCCTGATCTCCCTCACAGTCCTGTCTATGCAGCCATGTCTATCACCTCAGACTCACTGGCATGTTCCTCCAATTTTACGACACAGTGCTCTTTTGTATCACTGCTATCAATCTTGAGGCCATTGAGGAAAGAAGCCTGACATCCAGACTCTCCTGAGTTCTTTAAGACTGGGCTTGGACTCTGAACTTATGAGTTTGTGTCTGCCTGGTGCAGGTTTAGCAAAGCTCACACTCAGTCAGTTGAGCCGTCCCACATAGGCTAGCACTGCCGATGTCTGCTCTGCATCCACATCCTTGTGCACACCCAGAAGAAGTCTGCACAGCCTGGCCTTACTTTGTCAAAGTCTTATTATCTTTAGTCAACCGAATTCTTCCTTATTGAAAGGATTTCTGTGAAGAGAGTTTCCAGAGACTACTCTAACCTTCTCTTAAACTGTGAATTCCCACATTCCCAGGTTGCCATTGTTCTTAGATCTATTTCTGTTAGTTTATGTGTGTGACTGTTTGGGCTGCCTGTATGTATGTGTACTACGTTCCATTCTAATGTCCGTGGAGCTCAGAAGAAGTTAGTGGATACCCTAGAAATGGGGCTCTAGACAGCTGTGACCCACCATGTTGGTAACAGTAACTGAACCTGGGTCTTTTGCAAGAGCACGTGAGCCTTCACTCCTGACCTATATACTTGACATCGATCATGAATCATATTCCAGAAACCTTGCTTCAGGCAGCTTCTGTGAAGCTGGTCAGGGTGGACTTAACTCTGGAGTCTTAAGACACCTGGGAGGCTGGCTCTCCAAGGATGGGTTAGAATACTTAGTTTCTTTTGATAGACTCCTCCTGGGCACAAACTTTTTCCTCTTGTAGCTTTACCTTGTGTGGGCACCAGTACCAGATTCCTTGTTCTTGGAAGCCTTTTTGGTGAAAAAGGGGTGTTTTTGTTCTATGACATTGTAGGAGAGATCTCATCAAAATGGAACCCTATTCTTGAGCCCCTACTGACACGGACATACTTTCTGCCAGGATTTGTTGAAGGCAACTTGAACATTCATTGCAGAAATTGAGATACAGAAATCACCACATTGTATATACCAGGTTCTGTTCTCTGTTTCTGTCCCCTTTCCCCAGCTGGTCATCCTCAATCCATTTCTTTTCCGTTCTTGAACCCGTCAATGCTCCTTGTAAAGCCTTCCCTTCTCCATCTGCTCTACCCTTCCATACTATTTCCTTACCACATCAGATCCTGTGCTGTCTACATTCACTGGCCACATAGGCCATCTTTTCCTAAAGGGATTCATATTGTCTACAGCACTAGCATGAACCACTAATGGAAGAAATCCCACTGGCCAAATACAGAGTATTTCATACCCTCAGATGGGCTTAGAAGACAATCAAATAAAGCCTTAGTCCCTCACCTAATATATAGTCTACAGATTACAGAAAATCTCATATCAGCAACCAAGGAAATCTGTGTAGGTTTTTTTTACAGATAATCATTGTGTGTGTGTGTGTGTGTGTGTGTTTGTGTATGTGTGTGTGTGTGTATGTGTGTGTAATGGAATGCTAGTGTACCATTGGCTTTTGTGTATGTATTTATATATGATTTAACACTTAGAAGGACAAGTTTACGATCTGTCTCTCCAGTTATATGTTTGTGTAGTAGCACATACATAATACATACTAGAAAGTTCCTAAATGTGACTGCAAGTACTTATTGAGTGCGACAACTCTCTTACATCATTTCCACTTACATTGGGTTAGAAATAAATGAGCCCTTACATATATTAAATATTCACACATCTCACAGAAACAAGGAAAGCAAACTATAATTTTCTCAAGTACACATTTTCACTGTGTCTTGCAATGAGAACTTAGGGGTAGCTAACTAGGTGGGTATTAGAAAATATTTGAACTGGAGACTGTTGGCAGTACCCAGAAAACTGTTGGCTTTTTCTGAAACAACAATTGTACTTCTGGCTCCTAAAATTCGTTGTGAAGTTGCCATGAGCACAAATAGGCAGCATCAAATTTGTATTTGATTAGGGATGTGGAACTTTGAAGTGGACTGTGGTGTCGTAGGTGCCAGATGAACCCATATTCCCTGAGATTCTCTTGAGGAAAAACAGGTACATACAACTCAGATGAAAGTCACCTTTGCTTAGAATAGTGGTTCTCAACAAGTTTGACCCACTTGGGGTTGCTTCTCAGATATCCTGCATGTCAGATATTTACATTATAATTCATGACAATAACAAATTATAGTCATGAAGTAGCAACAAACAATTTTATGGTTGTAGGTCACCACCACATGGGTATCTGTATAAAGGGTTGAACCATCAGGAAGGTTGAGAACCACGGCTTTAGAATCATATAGAAAGCTGTTCTCTCTGTGCCGGGACAGATGGACCCAGTGCCATTGCAGTCAATGTCTACAACAATTCTGCCTGCAAATTCCTCAAATGGAGTCCTTGGGACATTCTGGATCATTGGCCAACATTGGCCTCTCCACAAATTTAGGTGTTCTGTGGCCTTGGATCGTTTTGTGAACACGGGAATTGTATCCCTACCCCTGTGCCTTCTTCTGCTCCCCAAATGTCTTGTTCTGTAAATATCACCTGATTAGTTGCCCAGGAACAACAACATACTCTCTTATATCCAAAATGGGTCAGAAACATGTAAGTTTAACAAAGATGAGAGGAGTTCCTTTGTGGCTTGCTCTGCTCTGTCCCCAGGTACGTGAAAGGTATAAGGGCCTATGGATTTCCAAGTATCATGTGACATCACGGGGAGAGTGTCATGAGGATCATGAGAGGCTAAAGTGCACATTTCTGTCATTGTCTCTTGTTTTTGCAGTTCCTTAGCAGTGTCCTCTAGCGCTAAAGCATTCACTCCAGCAGAAAGCTCTTTAAGGAGTAACCCATTGTGAGTAACTTCAGGGAGAGCCCCACACTGAATGGATCCAGTAGTCTCCGTACTCCCAAGAGTAGATAAATAGTAGAGACTGCTGGAGTCAGTCTCAAACCAGTAGAGCAGTCTGGAAGAAACCAGTAGAACAGCTCAGCAGGAGCAGAGACCAGGTGAGCTGCCTGGAAGAGGCTTATAGGAGCTGATCTGTCTGGAAAGACTGCAGCCTGCTGTCCTGTCTGTGGACTACACTGTGTGGCTCAGGTTTCCAGATTTGGAGAGCCATCAGTCCTACCATGGTAGGCTTTGGTGACAAAGCTGACTTGGGGTCATTTCTCTCCTGTATGCAACCCCTCACCCATATTCCTGTAAGGAAGTCGGATAAATGCAATTTGTTCTCCAGGTAAACTCCAGTATTGCTGTTCCTCCTGTCTGGGGCAGGATTTCTTTCTGCAGTAGTAAATGTGTGTTGTTTTCTTAGAAAAAGTGTGTTTTGCTATAGGAGGTGAGAGTAAGATGTTGCTAGAGGCAAAAGGAGTAGGTGAAGCAGCAATACAGGAGGCCAGTGTAACTGATAACCAGACAATCGTCTAGGGTCCTAAGACACAAAGCTCAGGCTTTGGAGCTGGCCACCATGTGCCACCTCCCACTGTCAACCATCTCCTTGCTTCACAGAAGCCTGCCCTTTCCACTCTTATATTAATTTAACCCACTTCGATTGATCTGTGTATCACCATGTGGTATTGGCCTACCAGCAGAGTTACAGCACATCTATTTCTGGTGGCAGTTCCATGGCGTTTCTCCCACTCTGCTTTCTCCCTCCCAGCATTCAGTTCTGTCTTCCCTGCCTACCTAAGTACTGTCCTATCAAAATGCCAAGGGAGTTTCTTTATTCCTTTACGTATGAAAGGAGCACATAAACAGAAGGATCTCCTGCACCACAGATGACCTGAACCTGATCTCTGGAAAGTGCATGATTGAAAGAGAGAACTGATTTTCCCAAGTTGTCTTCTGACATCCAAACATGTGCTGTGACATGCACTAAATGGTAAAGATCCATACTCACATAACAAATAAATTCAACAATTAGAAGGAATCCTAATTGACTTAGCTACTAACTTTACAGGTATTTGACAATGATTTTGTGTTTACAGATGTTGATTTTCACATTTATAAGTCAAAATAATTGCACTACAACTTGCTTAGGAATCGTGCTGGCTGTCCTGATATCACAGCGCTCTAGGGTTCTACAATTAAAAGGAAGAAAGAAAAAGTTTGCATTTGTGTGATTAGAGTGCACAGACGACTAAATGGCTAAGAGATTTTGTTGTTCTTTTAGAGGACCAGAGTACAGTTCTCAGGATCCACCTCGGTAACCATCTATCTCTAAGTAGAGCTTCAGGAGATCCAGTGCTCCCTGTAGGCATGCATAAGTACAAGCACACCAACTAATAATGATCTTCTATTTAAAAAAATATTTTTAAAAATCTGAAAATCACAATTTGTGATTTCTTAACCTGTAACGTCAATAAATTTAATATTAATTTTTAGATTGGTTTATTTTTCATGTGTACAGAGTTCTACCTTCATGCATGCCTTCACGCCAGAAGAAGGCAACAGATCTCATTATAGACGGTTGTGATCCACCATGTGGTTCATGGGAATTGAACTCAGGACATCTAGAAGAACAGGCAGTGCCCTTAACCTTTAAGCCATCCCCTTAATATTAATTGTAAAAGCAATGTTAAACTCTTGTTTTCTATTTATTAATTAATTATTTTCCCAATCACATTTCCTCTCCCTTCTTTCTCTCTTCCCAGACCCTTCTACTAACCTGCCTCTTCCCCCCATCTACTTCTTCTCTTTTCAGAAAAGAGCGGGTCTCCCATGTATATCAGCCATCTGTGGCATATCAAGAAGCAGTAAGACTAGGCACGTCATCTAGTATTAAGGTTGAATAATACAACCCAGTAGGAGGATAAGGTTCCCAAAGCAGATCACAGGGTCAGAGACATCCCTACTGTTAGGAGCCCCATCAGAAGACCAAGACCGTAATTTACACAACTGTAAAACATGCTTAGAGGGCCTAGGTCAGTCCCTTGCAAGCTCTCTGGATGGCAGCCGAGTCTCTGTGATCCTCTCTGGACCTAGGTTAGTAAATTCTGTGGTTTCTCTTTTGGTGCCCTTGGCCTCTCTGTGTCCCACAATCCTTTCTCCACCTCTTCCACAGGATTCTCTGAGGTTCACCAGTGTTTGTAGTTCTGAATCTGTTTCCATCATTCGCTGGGTTACAATTTCTTAATGAAATCCTCTTGATATTTTCCAACATCTCAGCACACTGAGGAAATTTTTTTGAGAATATTAATTGTTTGAATGGAAGCTAGCCTGAGGTTATTTCACTTTTGTTTTCTTAAGGTATATATGGTGCTTTCTCAGCTCAAGTACTGTTGAGAGGACTTTCAAGCTTCAGGAGTTTGCTGGCACTATGAAAAGGGCAAACACCCACACAGTGTCAGCCTAGTCAGACATGAGAAGTACTGGGCAGGACATCGTACAGTGACTGTGATGGAGAGTCCCAATCAACCATCTGGAGCATTTTCATTGTTTCAATGGTGACGTCAAGTGTTTTGCAGCGACTTGTCCCCCCAGAATGCTACAGAAACTCCACTTCACAAGCATGACACTCCTACAGGTAGAGGACAGTGTTGGTGTGTTTTCAATGTCCTCTCAAGGAAACTGGCACAAACACTAGCTGACATAACCATGTCCACTTAATTCCCAGATCTTGCAGTGTGCACCCAGTGAGATACAGAAGCTAGAGTTCTCCAGGGGTTCACCCAGAGGCCATGTGCTCGGTGTAAATGCATGTCCTCATCCCTACTTGTGCACCTGCAACAGCTTTCTTTCTCTTTTACTCCATTCCTCGTGGTTTGGTGTACTTGGTTGGATCCATGTTAGATCCATTCTGCACATGCTCCCTAGAGCCACCTTCAGTGGGCACGTATCTCCTATAGGGGTTGTGTGATGGAAAGAGAACAGATGTGAAACTTGCTAAAAACCTACATGCTGCAAAGTCATTTCAATCCACAAACCATTTAAGGAGATGACAATTCTCTCTTTTATGTCTCATCATGGCTTTCCAATCCCAACTTTTGGACCACAGTTTCTACAAACTGGATGAAAATGAGATTGAGGGGAGCCTTGATTTTGAACATGAGGCCACTGCACCAACAGAAATTGTCATCTATGGTGAAGGTTCTCTAAAAGGTTCCGACAAACCAAAGAACCAGGGCATCTCACACCACGAGGATGATGTGACCTACGTTGTTAACTTCAACTACGTTGGTGATGACATCAGGCATGAGAGCCATGGGAGCCACCAAGGGTACAGAAACCCACAGTTGAAGGAGCAGGAGAACGTGGCTGCTGGCAGAGTGCCACAGGTCCAGCGCACAAGGCCACGGGATCCAGTTTGGTCTCACACTCTCACACCCAGGCAGCTGAATGAGTTGGAAAATGTTTTTGAAAAACTAAGTACCCCAATAAGATCATAAGGTGTGTGACTTGTTTCAGTAGCCGTTCCAGCTCCCATCCATCAGCATCTCATTAGGAGATATGTTCTTCACATTGTGGGTCCTATCTGCTTTGAGCCCCAAGCATAAGGTCTTTGTTTAGTTGCTGGGTATGGGAAGGATGTTTGAGAGGTAAAAGTCAACCTACACTCACTCTCACACACACACACACACTCACACACACACACGTAGTGTTGATTCTAGAAATTGGTTGGTGCCTCACAATTTGGTCTTTATGTTTTCTTTTTGTTTTTTTTTCCTCCTCCTTCTTATCCTCTTCTTCTTCATGGCTCCCGTTTTATAATGGGAATTTAAGTCAAGACCTAGTGGTTTCTAAGCAATCCCTCTACTAATACAGCATATGAGCCTGGTGTTGATAAATGTGGCTATTTTTTTGCAATAAAATGGAGATCAATAAAAGCCGCTTTCATACTTTAGAGCTCACCATCTCTACATAGTTTTGTGATGCATGTGATCCATCTCCAGAAATCTCTTCATCTTGCCAAGCTGAAATGCTGTATTTCCCCAACAGCTCCACTTTCCATCTTCTTCTCACAGGAAGGACCTTGCAAAGCGCTTGTTCCTGGGAGAATCCAGAGTGTGTGTTAGTATGTCTGAAAAGGCTTTGGGCAGGGCACTCTGCTTCGGGTCATGGTCCATGTTCTTGTACCCATTATGAAAAGCAAGCGTGGGTGAGAGGTGTCCTTGTCTGGGTTATAACAGTAACTAAGCACTGACTCTTGAAGTTTTCCAGAGTTAAAATGGAATGGGCACCCACTAAGTGTCTTTTCCCGTTATTGGAGACATCGTAGTCTCTTATTTTTAGCATTTTTATTTCATTTAATTGTCTTTATTGAGCTTTATATTTTTCTCTGCTCCCCTCCCTTTTTCCCTTCTCCCAGTCAGTGTTTCATAACTTAGCTGTGTTTAATTTGTCCAAGAGTCATGTGGGAAGACACTCACAAGTGCACATGGTTGGCCCTCCACCTTTGTAAGTTTGTGTAAAGCCAATGTAGACAGCAGCAAAGTTGAACCTTCATGTTCCCCGATGCTGTGTTTAGATTATCTAAACACAATGCCAAAATAGTCATGTCAGTGTTATGACATGTATGTGGCTGACAGCTTTAAAGGATTAATTTTGTTACAATTAAACAAAAAAAAATAACATTGAGCTCATTTCAGTTAATCAAATAAAGAGAACGTGATCAGGGGATGTTATTGATAGTCAAAATGCAGGTAGGTACTGAGGAGAGGGCCCGAAGGATAAAGCTCTTGCCACATGAGTCTGAGGATCTGAGTTGGGACCCTCAGCATAAAGTTTAGCAGGTGTCAGCTCACCTGTAGTCAGAATCTCTTATTCAGGAGGCAGAGACTGCGAATCCTTAGGGAGACCTAGATTAGCTCAGTTGCTGAGCTGAGGTTCAGGGACAACCCTGCCATTGTAAATCATGTGGGGAGCAAGCTAGGAAGATGCTTGACTCTGACCTTGGTCCTCTGCATGCACGAGTGTGCATTTGCACATAGATACACATGTATATCACACACCTTTGCAAGTTTTTATGTGTTTGCAAATACATAAAAAGCAAAGGTGCCAAGCCACAGTCAAGTGTGTCTTCTGTTGACTAACTTGAAAACTGAAAGTGTTCTTTTCCTTTAAAGGAGACTATGTTTAACATGTGGGTTTTTTGGAATGTGGGAAAAGATAGAGCTCACTTGAAGGAAGTGATATAGATATCTTATTTTCAAATGAATTTCTTTCCTTCAGACATTAAAGACTAATGTTTAGATCATGGGATAAAAGCTGAGGCCATGAGCCCAGAGAAACTGACTGCTCCATAGCAAATGAGAAAAGGGAAAGGCATTGCAGAGTGCTATTCATGCTTACTTCCTTCAGCTTGGATCAGGTCAGTCTTGATGTAAGCGAACACCCTACCTGCATTAGAAGCTTGTATAGAATAGCAGTCCTGACTAGCTGTAGATGGAGCAGGGGGCTGTGTTCCTGCTACCCAGTTCCTTGCTGCCTGACTAGCTCATGCCCCGAAATAACAATGTTGGGCACCATTAGTATTGATGTGTGTAGCACCACGAGGTGGTGGCTTACTGGGGAAGATCGAGCATGTCTGACCTGGTGGCTGGATCTTTGACATCTGCCCCAGAGAGATGAGGCATAGTGATTGCCTCACTTTCCTCTTCCTCCCAGCATTCCGTTCTATCTTCCTTGCCTACCTATGTTCTGACCTATCAGGCCAAGCAGTTTTCTTCATTAATTAACCAATGGAAGCAGCAGATAGATAGAAGACCAGCCTACATCACATAGAGTCCCTGATGGCTGGTATCCTATTGATGTGGGAGTTTCATATATAAATCTGTTGCTTTCATTGGTTAAGCAATAAAGAAACTGCTTGGCCCTGATAGGTTAAAACATAGGTGGGAGGAGTAAACAGAACAGAATGCTGGGAGGAAGAGGAAGTGAGCTCAGAGAGACGCCATGCTCCCCTCTCCTGGGCAGACACGATTCAGCTCCGACCCTGGTTGGACGTACGCTAGAATCTTCCCGGTAAGCACACCTTGGGGTGCTACACACATGATTGGAAATGGGCTAGTGCAGGTGGGAGAGTTAGCCAAGAAGAGGCTAGATATAATGGACCAAGCAGTGTTTAAAAGAATACAGTGTCCGTGTAATTATTTCGGGGTATAAGCTAGCCAGGCAGCCGGGGTGCTGGGGACTCAGCCCCGCCGCTCGTATTACTACAGAGTGGTGCCCAACGTATGGACAACTGAATCCACTGAAAGCCTGAGAAAGCTTGGGAAAAAGTAAAGCATGTTTTCTTGGTAGCAGCGATTTCTCAGGTCTTCTCTGCTTGCTAGAAGCAAGCAAGCACTCTCATCTAAGAGAGGCTTCCTGACTCAGCTTCAGCTGCAAAACCCTGCAGCTCTAAAGAGGTCCTGCCACAAAACATTTAAATGGTGTTGATAAAAGCCGACTGAATGCTTGTTTGTTTTCAGCAGTAGCAGGAAAAAAACCTGTATTGTTTTAAAATGCCTGCTTTCTGGGCCATCCTGCCAGGGCAAACTCTGATTGTTTGAGGCAGGAGGGCCAGCTACATAGAGAGGACTTGAGTGTTGTCTGTTGCAGCTTGTTTTATGGCAAGGACCTTGAAACACTGTAGACTTGTGGCACTGAATGCGGCTCTGGCTGGTACCTCAGCCACAAGGTTGGAATGGCAGAAAGCTAAGGAATGGGCTACATCTAGCTGGCAAAGCCACAGCTTTATTCCTACTGAGATTGCTTGGTATATTAAAGACTCATGTGCTCAGAAAAACAGAGAGAGATACAGTAAAGAGAGCGTCAAAGACAAAGAAAATTTTTAAATGATTTACAGTGTGTTAAAAATATATGCAAGCTACAAGTTAAAAGTTCTTAAAAGTAAAAAAAAGGAAGGAAGAGAGTTGTTGGGTGTGGTAGTACACAACTTAAATCTCAACACTTGGGAGGCAGAGGGAGATTGACCTCTGTGACTTCAAGGTGTGGTAGCACACGCCTTTAATCCCAATGCCTGGGAGGCAGATACAGGCGGATCTCTGAGAGTTCAAGGACAGCCTGGTCTACAGAGTTACTCCAGGTCAAAAATATACAGAGAACCTATCTCAATAAGCAAAAAATAAAAGTAAAATTAAACGAAATAGAGGTTAAAACAAAGCTGCACAAAGATGGAAAATACACAGAGAATCTTGATACTGTATGCTATTATGCTCTCTTTGAATTGTTTGAATGCTGAGGAAGGAGCAACAGCTGCTAAAAGATATTTGTTTATAAATGCTGCTGAACTAATTCAACATAGATACTTTGAAAATGCCTTGACTTTGAAATTTGGATCTAAGGACATGATGCTTTGGAAAGGAGTTTATTATTTTGTTTTCACAGAGGGTGAGTCTGTGGATTGCTTCCATCCCAATATGATATGATAGACCACATCCTCCTGAAAGGTTGCTGTGAATGCCTTCAAAAAATTACTTCACTCAATTGACGACTGAGGTGAAACTAGCACACAGGTTATACCCTGAAATACCTAAATAAGAGTGCCCCCATTCAGCAGGAAGCAGATTGGAGAGAAAAAACTGCGCCCATATTCCCAAATATTGTTTATAAATGTTCTTTTACATTTAAAGGGGGATATGATATAGGTATGAATAATTTGCGTTGATATGGATTTTGCTTTAGTGATATAAATTTAAGGTCAATTTTGTTATATGTATATGTATTTCTGCTCTCAATTAAGGTATTGTGATTGTGTAGTTTATGTAAAAATGTAATGTATATAGGTTGTTAATAGTCATAATAGTCAAGTTTGTAGTCATGTTAGTTAAGATTTATTAGATGTACATAGATATATTTTAGATAGGCATTCTTTATATCTTTCAAAAATAATAGAATATGGCATTTTAAATGTTTTAATAACTTAGGTTTTCTCATGACAATGAGACACTCTGCTCCTGGCAGCACCAGTCTACTTCAAGAAGAAGATGAGCATCAAAGAGGGTCCTTATGGAGTTTGATAGCCATTTGGGCAAGAAACTGCTCTTGCCTGGACTATTGCATAAACTGGACACAGAGAACCCACAGAGAGAGGACTACTGAACTTGCCTAAAGGTGAGATGATCTTTCCGGGTTTCTGATTCATGAAAGAGTCTGCAAGACATACTGCAGGACATAACAGATAGTGACTGAAATGACTTTGAAATTTCTGGATTCATGGAAATGTCTGCTGGATACTATGGGCCTGAAGGCTGAAGATTGATGCCCAAATGGTACAGAGGAACTTTGGGTGACTGTACAGGCAGCGAGATATCTCTGTCATTTCTAGAGTTTTGAAAAGTGTTCACTTTTTGTTTGCTTAGGTAATATTGTATTCTTCTAGAGTCTTTGATGGCGTTGCAGAATAGATAGATAGTTAAAGTTATAGTTTTCCATTGTTATGATAAAAGATAAAGGAGATATAAATATTGTAACTGTAATTCTTGCTTGATAACTGTTTTGTTATATGTAATTTTGCTATGTTAAAGTTAAAGCCTTCCTTATTTTTTGTTTAAAACGAAAAAGGGGAAGTGATGTGGGAGTGTCATATATCAATCTGTTGATTTCATTGGATACGCAATAAAGAAACTGCTTGACCCTGATAGGTTAGAACATAGGTGGGAGGAGTAAACAGAACAGAATGCTGGGAGGAAGAGGAAGTGAGCTCAGAGAGACGCCATGCTCCCCTCTCCCGGGCAGACGTGATTAACCTTCAACCCAGGATGTACGTAGGCAAGAATCTTCGCGGTCAGCGCACCATAGGGTGCTACACACATGACTGGAAATGGGCTTGTCCAGGTGCAAGAGTTAGCCAAGAAGAGGCTAGTTATAATGGGCCAAGCAGTGTTTAAAAGAATACAGTGTCCATGTAATTATTTCGGGGTATAAGCTAGGCAGGCGGCCGGGGTGCTGGGGACACAGTCCCACCGCTCCTATTACTACATCCAATCACCACGAAGTGTAAACGACAGTAGGACCAGGCTCAGCTTGGAGAAACTGGGAGAGAAGAGGGAGATTCCCCCAGGATGGAGAGGAAGAGCTATTGGAAAACAAAAGCTGAAGGAGTGAGGAATTCTCCCCCTGTCGAGCTGACGGGACCCTGAACTACAGCTCCAGAGAGACAGAGGTGCTGTAGACCCAGAGACTGATGAGAGGCAGTTCTAGAGACACAGATGCACTGCAGTTTCATAGAGGCCAATGCACTACAGCTCTAGAGGCTGATGCAATGCAGCTCTAGAGATGCTGATGAATCACAGCTCCAGTGAGACGGATGATGCACTGCAATTCGAGAAAAGCTGATGGACTATCACTCCAGAGCCATTTGTACTGCAGCTCTAGAGAGACTGATGATGAACTGCATCTCTAGAGAGACTGATGGACTATCACTCCAGAGATGATGATGCACTGGAGCTCCAGAGAGGATGATAAACTGCACCTCTAGAGGCCTATGCACTACAGCTCTAGAGTCTAATACACTGCAGTTCCAGAGAAGCTGATGCACTGCAGCTTAGGGATGCTGATGTGGTGCAGCTCTAGAGGCTGATGCACTGCAGCTCCAGAGAAGATGATGCAGTGCAGCTCTAGAGGATGATGAATATCAGCTCTGGAGATACTGATATACTTCATATATAAAGGCTGATGCACTATCACTCTAGTGGCCTATGCACTACAGCTCTAGATGCTGATGAACTGCAGCACCAGAGAGAGGCTAATGCATTTCAGCTCCAGAGAGCCTCATTTACTGCAGCTCTAGGGGCTGAAGCAGTGCAGCTCTAGAGGCTGATACACTGCAGAACTAGCTTTATTAGCTAGACTAATATGCCAACAGTGACTTAATTAATATAGTTAGTTGCTTTGTGATTATTTCGGGGCTAAGCTAACCGGAGAGTTGAGAACCAACAAGTGGCCTCCTCTCAACATAATGGGGCTTTGATTGAGTTCATGGAGGCATCATGTTGGTTTGTTTGAGTTTCCCTCATGGATTCTGGTCCTTTAGTTGGCCTTTTTTATACTATACATCCACATAATCGAAGGAGCAGGGAGGGAGAGAAATGGCATGGACACAAAGATGTGCAGTTTGAGGACTTCCCAATATAATGGACCCTTATTCCCTAGGAGCCTGAGAGGATGGTGACATCCAACAGGCAACTGTGACTGTATTTCCATAGCTGGCTATGTATTAAGGAAGAGGCGGTTTTGTTAACTGCTCTCCACATTGTTTAAGATCACATTGCTGTCTGGAGGTTCAGCCTAAAAACGTTGGATCTCCTGGTATAAGAACAGAGCCCAGGATGCCCTACATGTTGGGCAGGAAGTAGGGCATCACTATCAAGCTTTAATTCTCATTGAGACCATTGCTTTTGTCCTGAGCCCAGTAAACTTTAGAGGGCATGGAAGAGGGCCAGGGCAAAAGTCCATAGGTGACAGTGACCTACCCTTATTACCTACATGATGGAAGCAGGAAGTCTCAAGATATCTGAATGAATTGTCTGAATTGGCTCATTTCCCTAATCCTATAGATGACAACATCACATCTTTGTGCCAGCCTCGCTTGGAGTAGTGTTAGCTCTCCCAAGTCAATTTGGGAAGGATATTTGTTTGTTTCTTTGTTTGTTTGTTTGTTTGTTTGAGCTGGGGATAGTCTGTGACTTTGCACATTCTTTTGGCAAGGTTGATTCCTTGGAATCACCCCACCTGCTTAAGGTGCTGAAGCAATAAGAAGCCATCCATCGATAAATGATAAGCTGAAATCATGGGAGTATAGCGGTTGACCGCAGAGAAATTTTGTGTTTTGATAAAGAAAAATATGCCAAAGTAGATCCAGAAACACTGGAACAGAAGGAGAAGAAGCTGGAGGGAGAAAATGGAGAGGGGAATGAGAAGGAGGAGGAGGAGGAGGGGCCTGGGAAAGAAGGAGACTGTTTTCTGACAGTGAGGGGAAGTAGGAAGCAGGTATCCCACTATCCTAAGTGGTGAATCTCACAGCACCCCTTGTCCTTCCTGACATGGGCGTCTTGTGTGGAGCCCCACTGGGAGTTAGGATTGAGGTGTCTGTACAAGGCAGTACAATCAAGTGAATTGTTGAAGTGTGTTGTGTTGACTTCATTTTGGTTTTTGACCTTTTGTACAGAAAATAGATTTTTGTTCCTTTAGAGTCATCCAGCACCTTTGTATATTCCAGTTTTTCTGCTTGTTCTTCTGCTTTGATCCCTGAGCCTTGAAGGGAGGAGGTTATGAAGACATTCCAATTAGGATAGAGCACTCCATAGTTGTGAGCAGAGATGACCACTTACACGGTCTATAGCTAATGGAAAGTCTTTATTCCAGCTGACTAGGATGACACCCATGCATCTGGGCACCGAGCCGTGCCTCCAGGTGTCCAGAACACGGGGGTTGTAAGGGCATCTTAAAACTTAGATTTCCTATCATCTAGCTCAGCAGAAGCAGAATCCTGTGCAGAAGTAAGCAGTTTGAATCAAGCTGTTTACTGAAGCTAAGATAGCAGTTACTGGAGGATGGGTTCATACAAACAGGAAGTTTAAGCACAGCTAAGTTAGCTAGAATATCCCTGATCTTTGGTCCCTAGAATAGACTTAATTAATTTCCCGTGGGATTCTTCATGACAGAGATCAAAGTCTATTTCTACCTGAAATGGCCTCAACAGAATAGAAGATGGAGGAACCTCTTCACTGGCATAAACTGTCACATTTCCCATTAGATCACAGGGCATGAGTCCAATCATTGACTCGTCCTGTTCTATGAGGTCATAGTTGTTTCTAGGGACCAGTAATTTTCTGTTTGAGGCAGTTGGCCATGCAGGTGAAGATGCAGGGTTCCACCGTCTGTCTGAGCAGGACAAGAATCAATGGTCTAGTTCATGCTGACACTAAGCTATAGGGATCCAGCCACCAGAGATTGATAACAGTGTCCTGATCTATGTCTTCTTTATTTCCTTCCTTTGAGCTTTTCTCTTTCCTTTCCTTTTCCTCTTCCCCTTCTCTTATCTTCTGCTTTCATTCTTCTATCGACTATTTTTGTCCCCTCACTTTCCCTTTCCACCTTCCTTCCTCATCATCCCACAGTCCTTTCTCCTCTACTTATTTAAAAAGCAGTAACTCATGTATGCACTCCAGGGCACTGGCAGCCCATTCCCAACACCTCATCTTCACTATCCTCTCCTCTCTTAGACCAATAGGCTGCTGAATTTTCAGGAAGCCTGATGAAAACTAGACTTGGCCCAGGCATTGGCCCATCACTTCACAGCAGCTTCCTTTCCTGTGCATAGGAGATAAGAGGCCTCTATGGGAAGACACAGAAACCTCCACAGTCACCCAGCAAGGGCCTTGCATTTTTGTAGATCTTTCATGGATGAAACAGTACAGGGTCACAGTAAAAGAAATTAGTAATATATTCAGGTTTCTGGCTCTTCAACTTAGATCAGAAATCTTTGGATAATCTCAAATAATCAAATTTGAATAATCTATGGCAGTTGTTTCAGCTGTTCCTGCATCTATTCAAACGGAACCAGAATTGGGACGTGTTGTGCCTTTTTAACATAGATTCAAGGCCAAATATGAGCTCTCCCATCTTCTCTATTATATACATATATCATGAGGATTACATAGACAGGAATTCATGCAGTGGGTTGTGACTTTCGAGAGAGTCAGGGGAGATATCATTATTCTAAGCAGTAGTTCAAGTAAGTCAGATAATTCAAGGGAATGGTGAGGTGCCATTTACTTGGCAGAGAGTGTGCAGATTGTAATAAATGAAGACCTTTTGATATCTGGTCCTCTCCATATCCTGATTTACTGATGCCCGTTCTCTTTCTTAGAGCCATATTTCACATTTCCTTGAAAGGGCATAAGACAGGAAAGGTACTAGCTAATGAATTTCCCATTTCCTGTTGTTCTGAATTCCGACTTCCAGGGCTGGGGTTGCATAGGATTTTGTGTGTCCTTGTTTAGAAAAGTCTGGTCAATCTAAAGCCTCACTGGCATTTACTGTTACACAGAGTTGTGTTTTCCACTTGTGATACTGACTGTTGAATACACTAAAGCCATCTCTTTCACCATGTTATTGCAGAGCTGGTTTAAGAAAAGAAGAGGCCAATACAGGAAACATCAGCAGTCTCAGATTCTCCAGTGTGCATCTGCTGATGGCCAGGACACCTTGCAGTAAAGCTTTTGTAGGAGTCCTGAAGCATCATCCTGTCCAGGCCCCAGATGAAGACAGGATCTTCAGGTGTCACTGACACCTTCTGATGGCTGTGACACCTTATCCCTTCAGCAATAAAGAGTTGTGTATTCAAAATATTTCATGTCCGTTTTGGGGGTCAGTAAGGTGTGTATGTCCATTATTGAGAAAATATTTAACAGAAGATAAAAGGAAGGGATCAAACCCTGAGTCATCTTTACTACTCCACAAGTCACAAAAGTTTCTCAAACCAACGGCAATCCGTGCTCAGACATATATTCTTCTCTCTTGTCACATTGTACCATCTTCACCTTAACTTGACCCTGTGGGAACAAACACCTAAGAACAGGAACAGGACAAGTCCCCAGTGAGAAGACTGTTCACGACAAAAACAGATTTTCCCCCAAATCTACGCGTTCACTCTTGTATTGCAACAAATACAAAAAGACTACTTTCTGAGCATTCATCAGTGGGGAGTGTGACCAGTGACCTAGGCTACCCCCAGGTCTGTTCACTATCACTCCTTTCAATGGCACAGTCATGCTACTAGGAGTCCTCCTGACACAGGTCGTAGTGTTTCAAAGGAAACACAAGAGGCCTTTTTATGCCCATTAGAAAGAGGCTTCCTCTTTGCTCCCACACCTAGCCCGAGATGCACAAGAGGCATATTGATCGATCCTCCCAGTTCAAGCAGGAGAGGAGAAGGATTCTCAGTAGATGCAACAGGCCAGGTTAGTGGAAGACATAGGATGCAGGCTTCAGAGCATGCAGGGAGCAATGGGCTGTGTTAGCCCAAGGGTGATTGGAGGAGAGGCAGTGTGGAAAGCCTATAGAGAGGGTTATGCCTGAGTTCCGGCAGGGAGGACACATCAGGGTGGCATTAGCATGGTGGTGTATGTCGTGGGGTAGAGTACATGACCTGTAAGAAAGTGGCCAAGGCGTGAGCTGCTTTTGATGCTGTGACTGCTTGTAGATATGGCAGACTCTAGAAAAGGGGGTGCAGCAGGATGTGAGAAAGCCTCTTTCTGAACTGAGTACCATTAAGGGGGGAATCTGGACTTTGTAATGGAGAAGATGGGCAAACAGGGCTGTGTAGCGAGGAAACACATACAGAAGTTTGGTGTTACTGAGGAGGCACAGGTAGACTGGTTGTAGTACAGACTTGTATTAGGATAGTTTGTGGATTGTAGAGGCACTTCAGAGAGATGGAGTATCTGAATTCCCATAGCAAGAGTGTCCAGAGGACAGATAACATGTGCACAGGGTGGTTTTGTGTGTCATCTTGACACAGGCTAGAGTCATCAGAGAGGAAGAAGCACCAGTTGAGGAAATGCCTTCATGAGGTCCAACTCAAAGTCATTTTCTCCATTATTCATCAACAGTCAAGAGCCCAGCTTACAGTATAAGTTGACCTTCCTGGGCTGGTGGTCCCGGGTTCTATAAGAAAGCAGACTGAGTAAGCCATGGGAAGCAAGCCAGTAAGCAGCTCTCCTCCATAGACTCCTCATAAGATCCTGCTTCTGTGCACCTTCCCTGTTTGTGTTCCTGTTCTGACTTCCTTGAGTGATGAACAGCAATGCTGAAGTGTACATAAAATAAAACTCTTCTACCCAAACTTTATTTTTCATATTGTTTTGTCAAAGTGACAGAAACCTTGAGACAACATCCTTCTACTCAAAGAAGAACTGGGAACTCTGGTGCTGGGATTATAAGCACCAAGGTAGATGCTGTATTAGGGACATATATAGGACCTAGAAGGAAGGTAGATTCATTGGGGTGTGTGTGAGGTGGAGCTGGTGAGAAAGACTACCTGGGATACTACCACAGATTGCAGTCAGGCTCTTAGTATAGTCCTGAGAAACTGACAGGGCCTGGCTACACAAAGTAGGCCTGTGGATCAGAGCCCTACAAATGCAGAGGAAGATTCCTCTGTAGAGACCTAAGAACAGTGAGGGATGGGCCCATTACTCCTAATTAGGTCCTGGTGTGTTGCCAGAGAAAGCACCTGCAGCTTCACATTCCAGGAGAGGAGGGCACATATGTGTCTAATATACACATAAGGAGATGACCCCATTGGGATCTATTTTCTTATCCCACGACTGTCATTCCCACAACAAAACATTCCAAACCAACACACATCTCTTGGGGCCAAACAAATCCCAGAAAAAGGGCATAGAAAGATGGCACAGTAAATATGTGATGATGTGGGAATCTGCTCTCTATGTCGTTAAAAAGGAACTGTATGGGCCTATAGCAAGTTATTGGGAACAGAGCTAGGTGGGGAAAACTAAACTGAATGCTGGGAGAAAGAAGAGCAAAGCCAGAGAGAAGCTTTGTAGCTCCTCCAGAGAGCGATTCCAGAACTTTAGCTGTTAATCCAAAGCCACGTGGCCATACACAGATTAATAGAGATGATTTAGATAAGGATATGAGTTAGCCACAAATACGCTTAGGCTATTGGTCACACGGCATTGGAAATAATATGGTTTCTGTATGATTACTTCTGGGCTGAGCAGTCAGGAGACACACAGGTGGCCTTCTTTCAACACCTATGGACCAGTCATGCTCTTTCATGGTACATTTTTCAGAACCTATGGTGTCTTGCATTGTAGCGGCATAAACGTATGCAGACAGATTTTAAAGAATATATACTGCTTTAATGAAGAAATAGACTTACAGGACCAAGGTTCCCGCAGTGTACAGGAAGCAGAAGGTGTGTGCGGGCTCCCACGGGTCTGATTTATAAGTAAACTTTCGCCCAAGGCAAGCCCGCCACCTAAGGGGCTGGCTTAACCCTACATTGCATCTTCCTGTAACTCCAGCTCCAGGGAAGAGGACACTCTCCTCTGGCCTATACAGGCCCCTGCATGCATACATGTACAGACTCATACACATTATGAAAAATAACATAAGATTTCAAAAAGAAGGCCCAGATTGACAATTCTAGGCAACAGATTTTCATCCATGGGTCTTTGTGTACCAGGATCCTTCCAGCTCCTGCCACCATCAGCAGGTGCCCAATGCACCATGGTTTTGATGTATGTATCTGGACAGGGTCACGGCTGCTGTGGAAGTTCAGAAGGTAATTCAATTCTTTTGTATTATTTCAGCTCAAAATACCACATCATACACCATTCTAGCAAGGAAATTGGGGCAACAGGATTGTAAAATAGCTGGACACATTACTTTCATATTCAGGTGTGGAGAGAGGGGAGTTCATTCGTGCTTACTACTTGGCTTTGCTGATGGAAATTTATTCAGTTGTATACAGTTCAAGATGCCCTAGCTAGGGAATGGTGTCTCCAAGCTGGGCCAGATACTCCTTTAACAACTAACTCAGACAATCTTCCTCAGATCATCCAGTGTAGATAATCTCTCATTGAGACTCCCTTCCCAGGTTTTTGTACTTTATCTTAAGACGACAATTAAAACAAATTATCCCAGAAGGTCAAGGTGCCTGTCACCTAGAGAGCAGAATTGAAATTCATCCCCAGGATTTACACCGTGGAGGAAAAATCAGCCCATGAATACTATCCTCTTCTCTCCACACTGTGAAGCTTCATCCCAATAACCAGCAACAATAATAAAATAGTAATGACTAATAATGCTACTCCACACTACAATTCATGTGCTGCATGACAGAGCTTGCCTCGTTTGCACCAGGTCCTGATTTAATGTCTAGTCCCTCAAGAAAGTTGAAATATTGCCATTGGCAGGAACAGGTTTCAAACGTTAAAGAAGGTATCAAGGAAAAGTATCGATGTTTCTGATGTCCACAGGGGCTGTATCTGCCCTTAGCCTCAAGCTTTGTCAGGTCCCACACAGCAGCAAAGCATAGGGCCTGCCTGGATTCTAGAGATCAGAATTCCAGCAAGTTACCTTCTTTCCCATTTGATCTTTGCCAGCTCAAAGCCACTTCAGACAGTGACCCCCTAATATATAGAAACACATAAATGGTTTGATCTTGGAAATCTAGAAGCCTGCGTGAAATAGTCACCTGTATAGCAACTCGATATTGCACACCGTTGCCCAGTTATTACTAGGGAGGTATTTTGTTCCCTCTGGGTCCTGGATGATGTAAGTCTCTACCTGTCCATTGCATGGTTATTTAGGACATGGACTGCAGGAGTATAAAACGGACCCCGAAGCAGCCATCAGCTTAAGAAAGGGCCTGGAGTGTGTAATATAAGAATTAATTTTCCTGCTGAGTGCTTTTCACTCTGTCCACTTTTACAAGCATTGCGTGTAGTTTGGAGTTAGTTGAGTCCATCCCACTATCATCTCTGAACTGACTCCTTTATCTAACGTTCACGGTGTACAAGTCAATGTGTGATGGAGGCTGTGATGAGATTAGTTTGTGCAGGAGGCAGTGGCAATCATGTCCAATAATAGAACAGACAGTTCTGGTTCAGGAAGGAGTCCTTGGTGTTCCCCCTCTCACAGCTACTATGAGAGGGGTGGAGTACTAAAGTTTTCAGGAAGTTCAAAATCACATCCTAACCCAGACTAGAAACGGCCTCTCAAGGCAGCATGCAACTCAAACAAATTGGAAATTCAATCTCCGACATGCATGTATATGAGCCCATGAAATGTGCTTTTGCAAAAATAAATGGAACGTCTAGAAGCACAGGGTTGAGGTACCACCAGCCTTGGAGCAAAACTGGCCTCCAGGGACCCTTGTTGGTGGTTTCAAGTACCAGCAGCTGCTCTCCCATCTGTGGAAGTTTCTCCAACACCCTCTGGCCAACTCCAAGACCCAACATGCATGTTCGTTTGACTTCCCCACCTTAAGGTCACCCCAAACATCTCCTACAGCAGTTGTCCCCAAGTATGGGCCCTGAATCAAAGAAAAGCTAAACTACAACCTGATTTCCACCGATGGCTGTTTTCAGGCCAATACATCCTGCTGCATCTATACGGAAGTTCCAAGAGGAGCCGGCCCCATGAAGTGGCTGAGCCTGGAGGAAATCTGCAGGAGGCCAGGAACAGGACATCTGACTGCATGGCACAAAAAGAAACAGGCCTAAGAGCTGAAGGCAGAGGCATTTGTCTCCCCCAGGAGGACCAGATGTACTACAACAAGGCCAAAGGAGCAAAGACAAATCTCCTGCTTGGAGACCAGACAGCCTCAGGAGGTTTCCTGTTTTAGTCATGCCCTTCCTCCCCAGTCATGTGGCACATTACCTGAGCCACACAGCAAACAGTGACGTCCTCAGGTACAGCATCAGAGAACAGATGCCTCTCTGCAGTATTCCTTCTGCAGCCCCCATTAGAGCCTGTCGGCCTGAGACTGTACTTACAGATGAGTGGAACTAAATGGAGATCCTGTACCTGGGCTGGGCCGGGTTCTGAATGTCCAGCGCCTTTTCCCACTTCTAGTGACTCTGAGCCCTTGGCGTCCCCTCTGACTCCATGGATGGGAAGCCTGAACAGGAAGAGAAGCTGCCAGTGTTGCTGAACTCCAAAGCCTAGTTTTCCTGTCTTTGTCCTGCTGCAGTTCAGGGGTGTGATCTTGGGAGGATGTGCCCCATACATTCCCATGAATATCCTGTGCACTAGTGGTGTACCCCAGTGCAGTGAACCCTGTTTTATAAGGAGAACAGCTTGGAGATGGTAGGGGGACTGCCAATACTGATATACAGGTCCTTGTCCCGACAGCTTCAGTTATTGGTCACTGTCATCTGCCAAATTTCCTACTGCCTTGTGGCATGGTATTCCTGGGCAGCAGATCACCCTGCCCGAGTTTCCCTGGATTGCCAGTGTTCTCTGTCCCTCATTGTGATTTTGCAGGTCTGAAGGTGGCCTGGGACATGATTTTAGGAATCTTGTTCTGTTTTCCTCCTGCATCCTGTTGTTCCCATAGTTTCCTTGTCGCCTGCCTGTCCCTGCTTTTTTCTCTTGATTCACAGAAATAAATCTTCTAAATCTCCATTTAAGCCCCAGGGCAAGAACAGGGCCTGAACAGAAAAAAAAGGTTCCAGGACAGTGTCCACTACGGAGATTGGGCAAGTGCAGAAGAGAGGATACAAAGAAAATTCCTCAGAGGCCTTTTCCGAGGAGCAAGTCTCTGCTGTTTAATCTCTGAACTCCATGAAATTTTACTCATGCCAAAGAAGCCAGAAGATCATTCAGGCAGGGGGTATATTAGAGAAGCAGACACCACTATAAATAGTGGAAAGCTGGAAGGCACCTGAAAGAAAACTGAACTTGAAAACTGAATACATTATTGGATGTGAGACATCAATTTTATGTGTAGTCACATGGTCGTGTGCACGGATACACATTGTTGGTGTGAGTTCATGTATATGTATGCTTCATGGATGTGGAGAGGAAGGGCAGCTTTTAGTATCATGCTTCAGGTGCAGTCCACATTGAAAATGTTTTATTGAAAATAGATTCTTCTCTCATACACTACATCCTGACCACAGATTCTCCTTCCTCCACTCCCTAAATCTTTGACGTCCCATGTCCCCCAGATCAGCTATCCTCCATTTCCTCTTCAGAGAAGAGCAGAACTCTAAGACGGAAAAGCCAGACAGGATATAACAAGATATAATGAGACTAGGCAAAAGCCGTCATACAGATGATGGAACAGACAACCCAACAGGAGGAAAACATTCCCTAAAGCAGTTCAATAAGTTTTCCAGTCTTGGAGCCCCCCACGAACATCAAGCTAACAGCCACAACATTCACACAGAGGACCTAGTACAGACCCTTGCAGGCCCTATGCTTGCTGTTTGGGTCTCTGTGAATCCATGTGAGCTATGCTTAGTTGATTCAATGAGCCATGTTCTCCTGCTGTCGGCCATCTTCTCTGAGAGTCCACATTCTTTTCAGACAGGGTTTCTTACAGGCCTCCTGCTGTGTTTCCTTCTCAGCTTGCTGTGTGATTTTGGAAACGTCACTTGACCTCTCTGTTTTATTCTCCCCATGCATAAGATGAGTGTATGAAGGCATCATTCTCATGCCTGGCTACATGATACTAGTCAGGGCTTCAGCCAGACTTGCTGCTCCATCCCCTAATAAGTCTTGGCAATCTGACAAGGCTGGCCTTTACCTGATCACTGGATATACACTTATAGCTCTCAAGCATAGCTACCTGTACAGACTGAGGCTAATTTTGAGCTTTCTATGTGTTTCACTTCTGGAACCACTGGATGCAAGTGCAGCAAATAGGTCTGCACACATCTATCCACCGTAATCATGACCCTGCCTCTGTTGAAAACTCACCTGCCTTTGGTGATCAAGTGCTGTCTCTTGGTCCTTGTTACTCTAAAGTCCAAGTAGAATCATTGCCTTTGACTTATTCTCTTGAGACCCCTGACTCCTCTGAGTCCCTGCCCTCAACCTCTCCCCTACTTTTTCTTCAGAAAAGGGCAGGCATCCCATGTATATCACCAGCCATGGCAGAACAACACTAGTGGGTCCTTAAAACAACCTTTAATGTTATGACAAGATGAGGTCACTTCTAAACAGTTCTCTCAGAAAATGACAAAATGATAATTTGCTGGAAGAGGGTAAGTATAGCAATTAAAAATGGAAGAGATTATACTGTGTACTTTCCTACCTGCCTCCCCCACGGAGGTGGGCAAATGTAGTAACCACCAACCAGCCCTTCCCTTCCTCATGGTTTCCGGTTCCTTATTTGGTCCTGGATTGGTCTGTTTTATGTGGAAGGTTAGCTCCTTATGCACACACAGCTGCTGCTGCCACTGCCCAGTGCTCATGTCCATGGTCTCCTGATGCTGCTCACACCCCCTTCCCCCAAGACCCTCTCCACAGACACCATACCAGAATTGGTAGGCTAGTTGTCTTATCATGCAAGTCTCAGTAGAGTTCTGTACAGGCACCTAGGAGGCTGCAGCAGAACGTGAATCTAGAGAAGTACTGCCCATGAATGTTGCTGAGGCAGAGCCTTCCCTTGTTTGTTGCCCATACTGGCCAGGACATTCCTATCTTTCTCTCCTTATATTAGCAATAAAGCACAGTTTATCCATTTACAACTTGTGTGTGCCCTCCACAGAAAAGGATGTGTTTTATTACAATTTGTACAGAAGTCAGCTCAGAGCAGGTGAGGGGCAGAAACACATACCAGCCATTGGAATGCATAGCAGCCACTGGAACACATTGCAGTCACTGGAACACATAGCGTTCACTGGAACACACAGCGGTCACTGGAACACATAGAGTTCACTGGAACACACAACAGTCAGTGAAACACATGGTGGTCACTGGAATATATAGCAGCCACTGGAACACATAACGGTACCTGGAACACTCGGTGGTCACTGGAACACTTAGTGGTTATTGGAACATATAGCAGCCAGAAAAACACGTGGTAGTCACTGGAACACATAGTGACTACTAGAACACAAGGTGGTCACTGGAACACATAGTGGTCACTGGAACACATAGTGGTCACTGGAACACTCGGTGGTCACTGGAACACACAGAGGTCACTGGAACACATAGCGCTCACTGGAATATACAGCAGCCACTGGAACACATAGAGGTCACTTGAACACACAGCGGTCACTGGAACACATAGCAGTCACTGGAAAACACAGTAGTCACTGGAACACACAGCGGTCACTGGAAAACACAGTGGCCACTGGAACACACAGTGGTCACTGGAACACAGTGGCCACTGGAACACACAGCGGTCACTGGAACACATAGTGGTCACTGGAACACACAGTGGTCACTGGAACACGTAGTGGCCAATAGAAGACTCGGTGGTCACTGGAACACACAGCGGTCACTGGAACACATAGTAGTCACAGGTACACACAGCGGTCACTGGAACACATAGTGGCCACTGGAACACATAATGGTCACTGGAACACATAGTGGTCACTGGAACACACAGTGGTCACTGGAACACATAGCTTTACCCGAAATAAAAACACACAAGCTGTATTCTTTTAAACACTGCTTGACCCATTAACTCTAGTCCTTACAGGCTAATTCTCATCTCCCGATCAACCCATGTCTAATAATCTGTGTAGCATCAGTCTTACCGGGAAAGATTCAGCATGTCTTACCTGGTGGCTTCCTTCATTGCAACTTACTGGGAGAGGAGAGCATGGCCTGTGAGCTCACTTCCTTTTCCTCCCAGCATTCTGTTCTGTTTACTCCTCCCACCTATGTTTTAACCTATCAGGGCCAAGCAGTTTCTTCATTACTTAACCAATGAAATAAACAGATTGATATATGACACTCCCACATAATTTCTGCTTTTTCTGTTTAAACAAAAAAAGAAGGCTTTAACTTTAACATAGCAAAATTACATATAACAAAACAGTTATCAAGTAAAAATTACAATATTTCCATCTATTTTATCGTTACCATAACTAAGGAAATCTACAACTATAACTATTTTTACCTCCATCAAAGACTCCAGAAAGATACAATATTACCTAAGCAAACAAGAAATAAGCAACTTTCAAACTCTAGAAATGACAGAGACATCTCGCTGCCTGGACAGTCACCCAAAGTTTCTCTGTACCGTTGGGGCATCCATCTTCGGCCTACAGGCCCATAGTATCCAGCAGATATTTCCATGAAGCAAGAAATTCAAAGTCAGTTCAGTCACTATCTGTTGTGTCCTGCAGAATGTCTTGCAGACTCCTTCATGAATCAGGAACCCTGAAAGACCATCTCACCTTTAGGCAAGTTCAGTAGTCGAGGCAACAGTCCAGGTAAGAGCAGTTTCTTGCACAAATGACTATCAAACTCCATAAGGTGCCTCTTCGATGCCCATCTTCTTCTTGAAGTAGATTGGTGCTGCCAGGAGCACAGTGTCTCATTGTCATGAAATACCCTAAGTTATTAAAATATTTAAAATGCCATATTCTATAATCTTTGAAAAATATGAAGAATGCCTATCTAAAATATATCTATGTAAATCTAGAAAATCTTAACTAACATGACTACAAGCTTGACTATTATTGATTATCCATTAACAACCTATAAACATTACATTTTAAGTGAACGACACAATCACAATACCTTAATAAAGATCAGAAATACATATACATATAACAAAATTGACCTTAAATCTCTATCAATAAAGCAAAATCTATACTAATGCAAATTATTCATATCTATATCATATCCCCCTTTAAATGTAAAAGAACGTTTAAAAACCATATTTGGGAACATGGGTGTAGTTTTTTCTCTCCAAACTGCTTCCTGCTGAATGGGGGTGTCGTTAATTAGGTCTTTCATGGTATAACCTGTGTGCTAGTTTCATCTCAGTTGGCAGTTGAGCGAAGCAATTTTCTGAAGGTGATCACAGCAACCCTTCAGGAGGGCATGGTCCATCATACTATATTGGGATAGAGGCAATCCTCAGACTCTCACCCTCTATGAAAACAAAATAAGAAACTCCTTTCCAAAGCATCATGTCCTTAGATCCAAATTTCAAAGTCAAGTCATTTTCAAAATATCTATGTTGGATTAGTTCAGCAGCATTTATAAACATATATCTTTAAGCAGCTATTGCTCCTTCCTCAGCATTCAAACAATTCAAAGATAACCTAATAGCATAGAGTATCAAAATTCTCTTTATTTTCCATCTTAGTACGGCTTTATTTTAACTCTATTTTGTTTATTTTTACTTTTATTTTATATTCTCTGTATATCTTTGTCCTGGAATAACTCTGTAGACCAGGCTGACCTCGAACTCACAGAGATCCACCTGTCTCTGACTCCAAGGCATTGGGATTAAAGTTGTATGCTACTACACCTTGAACTCACAGAGATCTGTTTGTATCTGCCTTCTAGGCACTGGGATTAAAGGCGTGTGCTACCACACCTTGAAGTCACAGAGGTCAATCTCCCTTTGCCTCCCAAGTGGTGGGATTAAAGGTGTGTACTACCACACCCAACTACTCTCTTTCTTCCTTTTTTTTTGTTTTTTAACTTTAAGAACTTTAACTTTTAGCCTGCATATATTTTTAACACACTGTAAATCATTTAAACATTTTCTTTGACTTTGAATCTTTCTTTTACTGTACACGTCTCTTTTTTGACCACATGAGTCATTAATTTACCAAGCAATATTGGTAGGACTAAAGCTGTGGCTTTGATGGCTGGATCCAGCCCATTCTTTAGCTTTCCAGCCTCATGGTGGAGGTACCTCTGTAGCCATGTTTATTGCCACAAGTCTATGGCGTTTCAAGGTCCCTGCCAGTAAGTAAGCTGCAGCATTATGTCCACAGACAACACACAAGTCCTCTCTCTGTAGTCGGCCCTCCTGCCTCAAACAGTCAGAGTTTGCCCTGGCAGTACGGCCCAGAAAGCCGGCATTTTAAAACAACACAGGTTTTTTCCTGCTACTGTTGAAAACAAACAGGCATTCAGTCGGCTTTTATCAACACCATTTAAGTGTTTCATGGCAGGACCTCTTAAAAGAGCTGCAAGCTTTGCAGCTAAAGTTGAGTCAGGAAGCCTCCCTTAGATGAGAGTGCTTGCTTGCTTCTAGCAAGCAGAGCAGACCCAAGATATTGCTGCTACTAAGAAAACATGCTTCACTCCATTCTTTCCCAAGCTTTCTCAGGCTTTCTGTGGATTCAGTTATCCCCACGTTGGGCACCATTCTGTAGTAGGAGCTGCGGGTTGCATTCTGCCACCCAGCTCCAGCCATAGGCTAGCTTTACCCGAAATAACAACAAACAAACTGTATTCTTTTAAACACTGCTTGGCCCATTAACTCTAGCCCTTACAGGCTAATTCTCATATCCCGATCAACCCATGTCTAATAATCTATGTAGCATCAGTCTTACCGGGAAAAATTCAGCATGTCTGACCTGGCGGCTTGCTTCATTACATCTGCCTGGGAGAGGGGAGCATGGCCTCTGAGATCACTTCCTCTTCCTTGCAGCGTTTTGTTCTGTTTACTCCTCCCACCTATGTTTTAACCCATCAGGGCCAAGCAGTTTCTTTATTGCTTAACCAATGAAATCAACAGATTGATATATGACACTCCCACTTCAAGGGAAGGCTCTGCATGAGCAGCATTTGTGGGCAGTACTTCTCTAGCTTCAGGTTCTGCTGCACCCTCCGAGGTGCCTCTACAGAACTCTCCTGAGACTTGTATGATAAGACAACTAGCCTACCAATTCTGGTATGGTGTCTGTGGAGAGGGTCTTGGGGGAAGGGGGTGTGAGCAGCATCAGGAGACCCTAGACATAAGTACTAGGCACTGGCAGCTGCAGCTGTGTGTGCCTAAGGAGCTAACATTTCTGACAAAACAGATATATCCAGGAAAAATAAGGAACCAGAAACTCGGAGGAAGGGAAGGGCTCGTTGGTGGTTACTACCTTTGCCCATCTCTGTGAGGCAGGCAGGTAAGGAAAGTACACGGTATAATCTCTCCCATTTTTAGTTGTTATTCTGACCATCTTCCAGCATATTCTAGTTTTGTAATTTTTCAGAGAGAACTATTTAGAAGTGACCTCATCTCGTAAAACATCAAAGGTTGTTTTAAGGACCCCCTAGTGTTTTTATGCCATTGCTGGTGATATACATGGGAGGCCTGCCCATTCCTGAAGGGAAAGGACAGGGGAAGGGGCGAGGGTTGAAGTGAGGCACTGGGAGGAGAAGAGGGAAGAGAGGAAAATGTGGTCAGGCTGTGAAAAAAATAATAATTAATTGTTATCAGAAAAAGAACCCCTAGTGCAGCCTGGGGAGATCACTTAGTGCTTAGAAGGACCTGATGGCACTCCTGAAGATGAGATCCCAAACTCTGGTCCTCACATGAGGGAAGGAGATAACAGACTCCCAGATTTCCCCCTTCATCCACATGTTCAGGTGTGTCATGCTCACACACATAGTTAAAGTAAGTACGGTTCTAAAAGGAACTGGAGTTGAGAAACAGGAACTATATGTGTGTTTGGCCATGGCTTCTCAACCTTCTTAAGACTGTGACCCTTTATAATATAGTTCCTCATGTTGTGACCCCCAACCATAAAATTACTCCATTTCTTCTTTATAACTGTCATTTTATACTATTATGAATCGTTATGCCAATATCTGTATTTTTCAATGGTCTTCCACAGTCAACCTCTGTGAAAAGGCTTTTGGTCCCCGAAGGAGTCGTAGCCCACAGTTTGAGAACAGCAGCTGTAGGCCTCTCTAATATAAGCATCCTCATCCACACTGCTCTGGTCCAGTATGACAGTACTGAGAAGAAACAGAAAAGGCAGGTAGGTGTAGGAAGATTTTTCTGTCTCTGCTACTAGCTCCTGAATCACAACTCTGAGAATTATTATTAATTATGAAACCCCAGCCAATAGCTTAGGCTTGTTTCTAACTAGTGCTTACATCTTAAATTAACCCACTCCTTTTAATCTTCCTTTTTGATGTGGCTCACTTGCCTGTGCATTGTAGTGCCCATGATGCCTCCTATGCATCTGACTGGTGACTTGCATGTCTCTGCCCTTCTTCTTCTAGCATTCTCTCTACCCTGAAAATCCTGCCCAGTGATTGGTCAATTAGACTTTTATTAAACCTGTGAGAGTGACATATGTCCACAGTGAAAATGATTGTTCCATAATAGGCAGGTGAAGTTGTAAAGAAATCCTGAATTTTCCTCATGCATAGTAGCAGAGAACAGGCCCTCATAATAGGCTATGGACTTTGAGGAGGGGGAATAATTCGGATGGGAACAGAAAACTACACCAAAGTCAAGGAATCATCAATGGTCCTTGAACAATTGTCCTGGATTTCATGTCGCAGTTTACACATCTTTGTAAATGATATGATGGACTGGAGAGATGGCTCTGTGGTTAATGTCTGCCTTTGCAGTAGACACAGGCTCATTCCCACCACTCACATGGTTACTTACAGTGATCTTTGGCTTCAGTTAGGCTCCAGTCCCAAGGGATTTGACACCCTCTTCTGATCTCCACAGACACAAGGCAGACACATGGCACACACACACACACACACAAAACACTCAGACACAGGAAAAGAAACAAATCCTTAAAAGAAGGTGCTGGTGTTTATTCATTGATTTAGAAACAAGTGTAAGGAGATGGCCTCTGTGAATGAGCATGGCTTACTCCATGTTGATAAAAGGAATCAACGGCGTAGAGAAATTGGAATGCTGGCATCAGTCTGTCCTATAACAGAGGTCTGCATGCAGGGATGACCCAAAGGATTGTTCTTCTGGAATACTGCAGAAAGCAGACTTGTGAATCCCCATGACTGAAGAGCACCAACGTGGCTCTTGTCCACATGTCACACTTCCTAGTAGAAGTCCGGGGTCTCAAGAGAATAAGTCAAAGGAAATGAATCTACTTGGACTTTAGAGTAACAAGGGCCAAGAGACAGCACTTGATCACCAAAGGCAGGTGAGTTTTCAACAGAGGCAGGGTCATGGTTACGGTGGACAGATGTGTGTAGACCTATTTACTGCACCTGCATCAGGTGTTTCCAGAAGTGAAACACATAGAAAGCTCAAAATTAGCTTTAATCTGTAGATGTAGCTGTGCTTGAGAGCTATAAGGGTATATCCAGTGAACAGGTAAAGGCCAGCCTTGTCAGAGTTCCAAGGCATATTAGGGGATGGAGCAGCAAGCTTGACTGAAGCCCTGACTAGTATCATGTAGCCAGGCATGAGAATGATGCCTTCATACACTCATCTTGTGCATGGGGAGAATAAAGCAGAGAGGTCAAGTGACGATTCCAAAATCACACAACAAGCTGAGAAGGAAACACAGCAGGAGGCCTGCAAGAAACCCTGTCTGAAAAGAATGTGGACTCTCAGAGAAGATGGGCGACACCAGGAGAACATGGCTCATTGAATCAACTAAGCATAGCTCACATGGGCTCACGGAGACCAAAACAGCAAGCATAGGACCTGCAAGGGTCTGTAATAGATCCTCTGTGTGAGTATTGTGACTGTTAGCTTGTTGTTCTTGATTGGGCACTTATGAGTGGAAAACTGTTTGACCTGCTTTTGTGAATGTTTTCCTTTTGTTGGGCTGTCTTGTCCATCATCTGTATGACGGCTTTTGCCTAGTTTTATTATATCTTGTTTTATTCTGTCTGGCTCTTCCCTCTTAGAGGCCTGCTCTTCTCTGAAGAGGAAATGGAGGATAGCTGATCTGCGGGACAATTGTTTAAGCTCATTGTAAATCAAATAATTACATCATTTTTACAATTGTAGCTCCACTAGAGAACTATTAAGGTATATGTAAAGTAGAGGTAAACACGAAATGCATGGTGTTGAGTCTGAGCCTTGGGATTTAGCCCAGGGTGACCTTGTACTCTAGGCCAACTGCCTCGGGTTCTCCAATGTGGTGCCGCTGCCACTTGCCAGTGTAGACACAAGTTCCTGTCTGATATGTATTCTCCATAAAGTATTGGAGACATATTTATGCTAAAAGAATTATGTAGGAGAATGGAATGGTGACTTAGTTTAAAAGAGTATTGGCAGTTCTTCAAGAAGAGCTGGGGTCAGCACTCACATGGTGGCTATCATCAATCTGTAACTTCACTTCCTGAGGGACACACCACCCCTTCTGACTTTCATAGGTACTACACACACAGATGGCATACATACATGTGCGCATGCAAGGCGTTCATTCACATAAAATAAAATAAACATGAAAGCAACATTTAAAAGAATTTCTTTTTGCAGCAAAAATTTGCCTCACTATCTAGCATGTCCTTGCAATGACTTATTGTTTTTCACACTTCAACATTTCAGGAACAGAAAAATGCATTATTTCTATCAACTAGATTCTTCTCAATCTCTCTGCAGTTGTAGGCACACAAAGTAACAACTGTCAATGTTTAAGAATAATAAAGGTGTTCACTAAAATCAAAAGCAGACAGAACAAATGCAACACCATCATTCTGGGAAGAAATGTGCAGGGAAGAAGTCATATACATTCCCACCACCATCTTCTTCGTGAATTCTGCAGCCTGGAGGTAAAGGGGAATACATGCATACAGAGAGGGCACAGAATCATACAGAAAGGCCCCATGTCATTGAAACTCAAGGTTGAATTTTAACTGAAGAAAATCCAAAAATGGGTATACAAGAGGTGATGGAGGAGGGTCATCTTTCTATCTGTTGTTTTCATTGGTTAACTAATAAAGAAAACTGCTTGTCCTGATAGAACAGAAAATTAGGTAGGCAGATTACACAGAACAGAATGCTGGGAGAAAGAAGCTGAGTCAGGCAGTCACCATGATTCTCCCACTCCAGACAGATGCAGGTTAAGATCTTCCCTGGTAAGCCACCTCATGGGCTGCACAGATTATTAGAAATGGGTTAGATCAATATGTAAGACCTAGCCAAAAAGAGGCTGGAACTAATGTGGCAGGCATTGTTTAAAAGAATACAGTTTCCGTGTAATTATTTCGGGACAAAGGCTAGCCATGTTGGCGGCATGGTGCCTGGTATGCAGCCCACCGCTCCTCTTTACAACAAAGAGGGAGTGCAGAATTTGCACAAACAAGTACTTAATCACAGGAAGCATCTCTCCTCTGGGCAGCCCTGACGTCATCCAGTCAGTTATCTGAGGAGATGTTTTCTTGAGGTGCCCTCAAGGTACCTGCATGTGCTGTGTAACAAGTCTTTTCCTGGGGCGGTGAAACACACTCATCTCCTCATCCCAGATAGAGAGCCCATGATAGAACAAAGTACAGATGCCACTGAAGACCAACTTGGTGGGCCATTGGGTTTTACTGGGGTACAGAGATATGAGAGAGGGGTTACTTACTGGAGCAGAAATGACTCAAAAGTAAGTGTACCACCAAAGCCCATACCAGCACAGGTGACAGACAGCTCACAGGATCCTGGAAACCTGGAGCAATCTGCACAGCCCACGGGCAGTTCAACAGGTTGGACCTGTCCTCTCCATGTGGCTCAGTTGATCAGTTTGTCTAAACCCCTTCCAGTTAGCTAGGCTGGCCTTTGCTTCTTCCAGACACTTGGTCTGGTCTTAGTGTTGTTTGTCCCTTTTGTTCTCTGAGAGTTTTTTGTTGTTGTTGTTTTACAAGATAGGGTTACTCTGTATCTTTGAAACCAGTCCTGGAGCTTGCTCTTGAAATAGGCTGGTCTCGAACTCACAGAGATTCACCTGCCTCTTCCTGCTGAGTGTTGGAATAAAAGAAAGGCATGTGCCATCGTGCCATGCTCTCTGAGAGTCTTCTTAGCAATTGGGCTTTTGTTCCTCTGAGAGGGCTTTCTGCTTTCATTATTTGCTCTAGAAGGGATGGTGCTAGTGAATCTGGTCAGTTTGGGGAAGTTCTTGAAGTTATTTTGAGTTATCACCCTGCTTAATGAGCTTCCAAACCTGTATGGTGGACTGTTTCAGTCTCAGGAGTAACTGCTGCAAATTTAGGTTAGGTTGGGCCAGAAAGAAGGTTCAGGCCCACATTGCCCTGAAACCACTGTGACTCTCACTGGACGGTCTCCTGTCTTGGACCCCTGTGTTAGCAGTGCTCAGTGCTCAGGAGATCACATCGAGCTGGGAGAACAGAGGAAAGATTTCATCTCAGTAAATCTGTGAGAGTCAAACTCTGAGCCCAACATCTAGGGAAAGAAGGATAGTGAGGCACTGTCTGAAGTGGCTTTGAGCTGGCCTAGATCAAATTGGAAGGAAGGTAACCTGCTGGAATTCTAATCTCTAGAATCCAGGCAGGCCCTATGCTTTGCTGCTGTGTGGGTCCTGACAAAGCTTGGGGCTAGAGGCAGATACAGCCCCTGTGAACATCAGAAACATCGATACTTTTCCTTGACACCTTCTTTAATGTTTGAAACCTGTGCCTGCCAATGACAATATTTCAACTTTCTTGAGGGACTAGACCTCAGGACCTGGTGCAAACGAGGCAAGCTCTGTCATGCAGCACATGAATTGTAGTGTGAAGTAGCATTATTAGTCATTACTATTTTATTATTGTCGCTCATTTATTGGGACCCCACTTCCCAGTGTGGAGAGAAGAGGACAGTATTCATGGGCTGAATTTTCCTCCACTGTGTAAATCCTGGGGATGAATTTAAGGTCTGCTGTCTTGGTGACAGGCACCTTGACCTTCTGGGATAGTTTGTTTTAATTGTCATGTTTAGACAAATTACCTGGGAAGGGAATCTCAATGAGAGATCATCTACTCTGGATGATCTCAGGAAAATTGTCTGAGTTAGTTGTTATAGGAGGATCTGGCCCACCTTGGAGACACCATTCCCTAGCTAGGGCATCTTGAACTGTATACAACTGAATAAATTTCTGTCAGCAAAGCCAAGTAGTAAGCACGAATGCACTCCCCTCTCTCCACACCTGAATATGAAAGTAATGTGTCCAGCTATTTTACAATCCTGTTGCCCCAATTTCCTTGCAACAATGGTGTATGATGTGGAATTTTGAGCTGAAATAATACAAAAGAATTGAATTACCTTCTGAACTTCCACAGAAGCCGTGACCCTGTCCAGATACATACATCAAAACCATGGTGCATTGGGCACCTGCTGATGGTGGCAGGAGCTGGAGGGATCCTGGTACACAAAGACCCATGGATGAAAATCTGTTGCCTAGAACTGTCAATCTGGACCTTCTTTTTGAAAACTTATGTTATTTTTAATAATGTGCATGAGTCTGTACATGTATGCATGCAGCAACCTGTATAGGCCAGAGGACGGTGTCCTCTTCCCTGGAGCTGGAGTTACAGGAAGATGCGAGACAACGTAGGTTCTGAAAAATGTACCATGAAAGATCATGACTGGTCTATAGCTGTTGCAAGGCCACTTGTGTGTCTCCTGACTGCTCAGCCCAGAAATAATCACACAGAAACCATATTATTTGCAATGCCGTTTGGCCAATAGCCAGAGCATATTTGTGGCTAACTCATATCCTTATCTAACCCATCTCTGTTAATCTGTGTATCGCCACGTGGCTTTGAATTAATAGCTAAATTTCTGGAATGAATCTCTGGAGGAGCTACATAGCTTCTCTCTGGTTTTGCTCTCCTTTCTCCCAGCATTCAGTTTAGTTTTCCCCACCTAGCTCTGTTTCCATATATGTTACTATAGGCCTAAAGCTGTTTCTTTATTAACCAATGATATTCACAGCATACAGAGGGGAATCCTACATACTCACATATTTGCTGTGCCATCTTTCTATGCCCTTATTCTGGGATTTGTTTGGCCCCAAGAGATGTGTGTTGGTTTGGAATGTTTTGTTGTGGGAATGACAGTCATGGGATAAGAACACAGATCCCAATGTGGTCATCTCCTCATGTGTATATTAGATACATATGTGCCCTCCTCTCCTGGAATGTGAATCTGCAGGTGTTCTCTCTGGCCCCACACCAGGACCTAATTAGGAGCAATGGGCCCGTCCCTCACTGTTCTTAGGTCTCTACAGAGGAATCTTCCTCTGCATTTGTAGGGCTCTGATCCACAGGCCTACTTTGTGTGGCCAGGTACTGTCAGTTTCTCAGGACTATACTAAGAGCCTGACTGCAATCTGTGGTAGTACCCCAGGGAGTCTTTCTCACCAGCTCCACCTCACACACACCCCAATGAATCTACCTTCCATCTAAGTCCTGTATATGTCCCTAATACAGCATCCACCTTGGTGCTTATAATCCCAGCACCAGAGTTCCCAGTTCCTCTTTGAGTAGAAGGATGTTGTCTCAAGGTTTCTGTCACTTTGACAAAACACCATGAAAAATGGAAGTTGGAGAAGAAGGGTTTATTTTATGTACACTTCAGCATTGCTGTTCATCACTCAAGGAAGTCAGAACAGGAACACAAACAGGGAAGGTTCACAGAAGCAGGATATTATGAGGAGGGTATGGAGGAGAGCTGCTTACTGGCTTGCTTCCCATGGCTTACTCAGCCTGCTTTCTTAGACTAAGCCCAGGAATGGCACCTTAGCCTGTTGATCAATAATAAAGAAAGTGACTTAGAGTTGGACCTCATGAAGGCCTTTCCTCAACTGGGGCTCCTTCCTCTCTGATGACTCTAGCCTGTGTCAACATGACACACACAAAACCACCCAGTACACACTTTATATGTCCTCTTGAAACCCTTGCTGTGGGGATTCACGTCCTCCATCTCTCCACAGTGCTTCTATAATCCACAAACTTTACTAATACAAGGCTGTACAATAGCCAGTCTATCTGCCCCTCCTCTGTCACACCAGACTTCTGTATGTGCGTCCTCAGTACAAAGCCCTGTTTACCCATCTTCTCTATTACAAAGTCCGGATTCCCACTTTACCTGTACTCAGTTTACAAATAGGATTTAACACATCCTGCTGCACCCCCATTTCTAGAGTCTGCCATATGTCACAAGTAATTACAGCATCAAAACCAGATCATGCCTTGGCCACTTTCTCACAGGTCATGTGTTCTAACCCCATGACATACAACACCATGTTAATGCCACCCTGATGTGTCCTCCTAGCCGGAACTCAGGCGTAACCATCTCTGTAGGCTTTCCACACTGCCTCTCCTCCAATCACCCTTGGGCTAACACAGCCCATTGCTCCCTGCATGCTCTGAAGTATGCATCCTATGTCTACCTCTAACCTGGCCTGGTGTATCTGCTGAGAATCATTCTCCTCTCCTGCATGAGCAGGGAGGAATCGATCAATACGCCTCTTGTGCATTTCGGGCTAGGTATGGGAGCAAAGAGGAAGCCTCTTTCTATTGGGCATGGGATGGGCTCTTGTGTTTCTTTTTAAACAGTAGGATCTGTGTCAGGAGGACTCCTAGTACCATAACTGTGCCATTGAAAGGAGGGACAGTGAACAGACCTGGGAGCAGCCTTGGTGACTGGTCACTCTACCCTCAGATGAATGCTCAGAAAATATTCTTTTGTATTTGTTGTAGTATGAGAGTGAACTTGTCGGTTTGGGGGAAACTAAGCATTCGTTGTGAACTTGTTCTCACTGGGGACTTGATCTGTTATTATTTATGTGCTTTTTCCCACAGGATCGAGTTAAGGTGAGGATGGTACTGTGTGACAACAGAGAAGAATATAAGTCTGAGGACGGATTACCGTAGTTTTGAGAAACTTTTGTGACTTGTGGAGTAGTAATGTTGACTCAGGGTTTGATCCCTTCCTTTTATCTTCTGTTAAGTATTTTCTCAATAATGGACATACACACCTTAGAGACCCCCAAAAAGGACATGAAATATTTTGAATAAACAACTCTTTATTGCTGAAGGGATAAGGTGTCACAGCCATCAGAAGGTGTCAGTGACACCTGAAGATCCTGTCTTCATTGGGGCCTGGACAGGATGATGCTTCAGAACCCCTACAAAAGCTTTATTGCAAGGTGTCCTGGCCATCAGAAGATGCACACTGGAGAATCTGAGACTTCTGATGTTTCCTGTATCGGCCGCTTCTTTTCTTAAACCAGCTCTGCAATAACATGGTGAAAGAGATGGCTTTAGTGTATTCAACAGTCAGTATCACAAGTGGAAAACACAACTATGTGTAACAGTAAATGCCAGTGAGGCTTTAGATTGACCAGACTTTTCTAACCAAGGACACACAAAATCCTATGCAATCCCAGCCCTGGAAGTTGGAATTCAGAACAACCTGAAATGGGAAATTCATTAGCTAGTATCTTTCCTGTCTTATTTTCTTTCAAGGAATAGGGAAATATGGCTCTAAGAAAGAGAACGAGGATCAGTAAATCAGGATATGGAGAAGACCAGATATCAAAAGGTCTTCATTTATTACAATCTGCACACTCTCTGTCAAGTAAAAGGTACCTCATCATTCCCTTGAATTATCTGACTTACTTGAACTACTGCTTAGAATAATGATATCTCCCCTGACTCTCTTGAAAGTAACACCCTACTGCATGAATTCTTGTCTATGTAATCCTCATGATATATGCCTATAATAGAGAAGATGGGAGAGCTCATATTTGGCATTGAATCTATGTCAACAAAGGCACAACACGTTCCAATTCTGGTTCTGTTTAAATAGGTGCAGGAACAGCTGAAACAACTGCCATAGATTATTCAAATTTGATTGTTTGAGATGATCCCAAGATTTCTGATCTAAATTGAAGAGCCAGAAACCTGAATATATTACTAATTTCTTTTACTTTGACCCTGTACTGTTTTATCCATGAAAGATGTACAAAAATGCAAGGCCCTTGCTGGGTGACTGTGGAGATTTCTGTGTCTTCCCATAGAGGCCTCTAATCTCCTATGCACAGGAAAGGAAGCTGGTACGAAGTGATGGGCCAATGCCTGGGCCAAGTCTGGTTTTCAGCAGGCTTCCTGAAAATTCAGCAGCATATTGGTCCCAGAGAGGAGAGGAGTGTGAAGATGAGGTGTTGGGAATGGGCTGCCCGTGCCCTGGATTGCATACATGAGTAACTGCTTTTTAAATAAGTAGAGGAGAAAGGACTGGGGGATGATGAGGAAGGAAGGTGAAAAGGGTAAGTGAGGGGACAAGAATAGTCGATAGAAGAAAGAAAGCAGAAGAAAAGAGAAGGGGAAGAGGAAAAGGAAAGGAGAGAGAAAAGCTGAAAGGAAGGAAATAAAGAAGATATAGATCAGGACACTGTTATCAATCTCTGATGGCTGGATCCCTATAGCTTAGTGTCAGCATTAACGGGACCATTGATTCTTGTCCTGCTCAGCCTAACGGTGGAACCCTGCATCTTCACCTGCATGGCCAACTGCCTCAAGCAGAAAATTACTGGTCCCTAGAAACTACTATGACCTCATAGATCAGGACGAGTCAATGATTGGACTCATGCCCTGTGATCTTGTGAAATGTGACAGTTTAAGCCAGTGAAGAGGTTCCTCCATCTTCTATTCTTGTTGAGGCCATTTCAGGTAGAAATAGACTTTGACTCTGTCATGGAGAATCCCACGGGAAATTAATTAAGTCTATTCTAGGGACCAAAGATCAGGGATATTCTAGCTAACTTAGCTGTGGTTAAACTTCCTGTTTGCATGAACCCATCCTCCAGCTAACTGCTATCTTAGCTTCAGTAAACAGCTTGATTCAAACTGCTTACTTCTGCACAGGATTCTGCTTCTGCTGAGCTAGATGATAGGAAATCTAAGTTTTAAGATGCCCTTACAACCCCCGTGTTCTGGACACCTGGAGGCACGGCTCGGTGCCCAGATGCATGGGTGTCATCCTAGTCAGCTGGAATAAAGACTTTCCATTAGCTATAGACCGTGTAAGTGGTCATCTCTGCTCACAACTATGGAGTGCTCTATCCTAATTGGAATGTCTTCATAACCTCTTCCCTTCAAGGCTCAGGGATCAAAGCAGAAGAACAAGCAGAAAAACTGGAATATACAAAGGTGCTGGATGACTCTAAAGGAACAAAAATCTATTTTCTGTACAAAAGGTCAAAAACCAAAATGAAGTCAACACAACACCCCACAACAATACACTTGATTGTACTGCCTTGTACAGACACCTCAATCCTAACTCCCAGTGGGGCTCCACACAAGATGCCCATGTCAGGAAGGACAAGGGGTGCTGTGAGATTCACCACTTAGGATAGTGGGATACCTGCTTCCTACTTCCCCTCACTGTCAGAAAACAGTCTCCTTCTTTCCCAGCCTTCTCCTCCTCCTCCTCCTCCTCCTCATCCTCCTCCTCCTCCTCCTCCTCCTCCTCCTCCTCCTCCTCCTCCTCCTGCTTCTCCTCCTCCTCCTTTTCATTCCCCTCTCCATTTTCTCCCTCCAGCTTCTTCTCCTTCTGTTCCAGTGTTTCTGGATCTACTTTACCATATTTTTCTTTATCAAAACACAAAATTTCTCCACGGTCAACCGCTATACTCCCATTATTTCAGCTTATCATTTATCGATGGATGGCTTCTTATTGGTTCAACACCTTAAGCAGGTGGGGTGATTACAAGGAATCAACCTTGCCAAAAGAATGTGCAAAGTCACAGACTATCCCCAGCTCAAACAAACAAACAAACAAACAAACATCCTTCCCAAATTGACTTGGGAGAGCTAACACTACTCCATGGGAGGCCTGCACAGAGATGTGATGTTGTCATCTATAGGATTAGGAAAATGAGCCAATTCAGACAATTCATTAAGATATCTTGGGACTCCCTGCTTCCATCATGTAGATAATAAGGGTAAGTCACTGTCACCTATGGACTTTTGCCCTGGCCCTCTTCCATGCCCTCTAAAGTTTACTGGGCTCAGGACAAAAGCAATGGTCTCAATGAGAATTAAAGCTTGATAGTGATGCCCTACTTCCTGCCCAACATGTAGGGCATCCTGGGCTCTGTTCTTATACCAGGAGATCCAACGTTTTTAGGCTGAACCTCCAGACAGCAATGTGATCTTTAACAATGTAGAGAACAGTTAACAAAACCGCCTCTTCCTTAATACTTAGCCAGCTATGGAAATACAGTCACAGTTACCTGTTAGATGTCACCATCCTCTCAGGCTCCTAGGGAATAAGGGTCCATTATATTGGGAAGTCCTCAAACTGCACATCTTTGTGTCCATGCCATTTCTCTCCCTCCCTGCTCCTTCGATTATGTGGATGTATAGTATAAAAAAGGCCAACTAAAGGACCAGAATCCATGAGGGAAACTCAAACAAACCAACATGATGCCTCCATGAACTCAATCAAAGCCCCATTATGTTGAGAGGAGGCCACTTGTTGGTTCTCAACTCTCCGGTTAGCTTAGCCCCGAAATAATCACAAAGCAACTAACTATATTAATTAAGTCACTGTTGGCATATTAGTCTAGCTAATAAAGCTAGTTCTGCAGTGTATCAGCCTCTAGAGCTGCACTGCATCAGCCCCTAGAGCTGCAGTAAATGAGGCTCTCTGGAGCTGAAATGCATTAGCCTCTCTCTGGTGCTGCAGTTCATCAGCATCTAGAGCTGTAGTGCATAGGCCACTAGGGTGATAGTGCATCAGCCTTTATATATGAAGTATATCAGTATCTCCAGAGCTGATATTCATCATCCTCTAGAGCTGCACTGCATCATCTTCTCTGGAGCTGCAGTGCATCAGCCTCTAGAGCTGCACCACATCAGCATCCCTAAGCTGCAGTGCATCAGCTTCTCTGGAACTGCAGTGTATTAGACTCTAGAGCTGTAGTGCATAGGCCTCTAGAGGTGCAGTTTATCATCCTCTCTGGAGCTCCAGTGCATCATCATCTCTGGAGTGATAGTCCATCAGTCTCTCTAGAGATGCAGTTCATCATCAGTCTCTCTAGAGCTGCAATACAAATGGCTCTGGAGTGATAGTCCATCAGCTTTTCTCGAATTGCAGTGCATCATCCGTCTCACTGGAGCTGCGATTCATCAGCATCTCTAGAGCTGCATTGCATCAGCCTCTAGAGCTGTAGTGCATTGGCCTCTATGAAGCTGCAATGCATCTGTGTCTCTAGAGGTGCCTCACATCAGTCTCTGGGTCTACAGCACCTCTGTCTCTCTGGAGCTGTAGTTCAGGGTCCCGTCAGCTCGACAGGGGGAGAATTCCTCACTCCTTCAGCTTTTGTTTTCCAATAGCTCTTCCTCTCCATCCTGGGGGAATCTCCCTCTTCTCTCCCAGTTTCTCCAAGCTGAGCCTGGTCCTACTGTCGTTTACACTTCGTGGTGATTGGATGTAGTAATAGGAGCGGTGGGACTGTGTCCCCAGCACCCCGGCCGCCTGCCTAGCTTATACCCCGAAATAATTACATGGACACTGTATTCTTTTAAACACTGCTTGGCCCATTACATCTAGCCTCTACTGGCTAACTCTTGCACCTGGACAAGCCCATTTCCAATCATGTGTGTAGCACCCTATGGTGCGCTGACCGCGAAGATTCTTGCCTATGTACATCCTGGGTTGAAGGTGAATCACGTCTGCCCAGGAGAGGGGAGCATGGCGTCTCTCTGAGCTCACTTCCTCTTCCTCCCAGCATTCTGTTCTGTTTACTCCTCCCACCTATGTTCTAACCTATCAGGGTCAAGCAGTTTCTTTATTGCGTATCCAATGAAATCAACAGATTGATATATGACACTCCCACATCACTTCCCCTTTTTCGTTTTAAACAAAAAATAAGGAAGGCTTTAACTTTAACATAGCAAAATTACATATAAAAAAACAGTTATCAAGCAAGAATTACAGTTACAATATTTATATCTACTTTATCTTTTATCATAACAATGGAAAACTATAACTTTAACTATCTATCTATTCTGCAACGCCATCAAAGACTCTAGAAGAATACAATATTACCTAAGCAAACAAAAAGTGAACACTTTTCAAAACTCTAGAAATGACAGAGATATTTCGCTGCCTGTACAGTCACCCAAAGTTCCTCTCTACCATTTGGGCATCAATCTTCAGCCTTCAGGCCCATAGTATCCAGCAGACATTTCCATGAATCCAGAAATTTCAAAGTCATTTCAGTCACTATCTGTTATGTCCTGCAGTATGTCTTGCAGACTCTTTCATGAATCAGAAACCCGGAAAGATCATCTCACCTTTAGGCAAGTTCAGTAGTCCTCTCTCTGTGGGGTCTCTGTGTCCAGTTTATGCAATAGTCCAGGCAAGAGCAGTTTCTTGCCCAAATGGCTATCAAACTCCATAAGGACCCTCTTTGATGCTCATCTTCTTCTTGAAGTAGACTGGTGCTGCCAGGAGCAGAGTGTCTCATTGTCATGAGAAAACCTAAGTTATTAAAACATTTAAAATGCCATATTCTATTATTTTTGAAAGATATAAAGAATGCCTATCTAAAATATATCTATGTACATCTAATAAATCTTAACTAACATGACTACAAACTTGACTATTATGACTATTAACAACCTATATACATTACATTTTTACATAAACTACACAATCACAATACCTTAATTGAGAGCAGAAATACATATACATATAACAAAATTGACCTTAAATTTATATCACTAAAGCAAAATCCATATCAACGCAAATTATTCATACCTATATCATATCCCCCTTTAAATGTAAAAGAACATTTATAAACAATATTTGGGAATATGGGCGCAGTTTTTTCTCTCCAATCTGCTTCCTGCTGAATGGGGGCACTCTTATTTAGGTATTTCAGGGTATAACCTGTGTGCTAGTTTCACCTCAGTCGTCAATTGAGTGAAGTAATTTTTTGAAGGCATTCACAGCAACCTTTCAGGAGGATCTGGTCTATCATACCATATTGGGATGGAAGCAATCCACAGACTCACCCTCTGTGAAAACAAAATAATAAACTCCTTTCCAAAGCATCATGTCCTTAGATCCAAATTTCAAAGTCAAGGCATTTTCAAAGTATCTATGTTGAATTAGTTCAGCAGCATTTATAAACAAATATCTTTTAGCAGCTGTTGCTCCTTCCTCAGCATTCAAACAATTCAAAGAGAGCATAATAGCATACAGTATCAAGATTCTCTGTGTATTTTCCATCTTTGTGCAGCTTTGTTTTAACCTCTATTTCGTTTAATTTTACTTTTATTTTTTGCTTATTGAGATAGGTTCTCTGTATATTTTTGACCTGGAGTAACTCTGTAGACCAGGCTGTCCTTGAACTCTCAGAGATCCGCCTGTCTCTGCCTCCCAGGCATTGGGATTAAAGGCGTGTGCTACCACACCTTGAAGTCACAGAGGTCAATCTCCCTCTGCCTCCCAAGTGTTGAGATTTAAGTTGTGTACTACCACACCCAACAACTCTCTTCCTTCCTTTTTTTTTACTTTTAAGAACTTTTAACTTTTAGCTTGCATATATTTTTAACACACTGTAAATCATTTAAAACTTTTCTTTGTCTTTGACGCTCTCTTTACTGTATCTCTCTCTGTTTTTCAGAGCACATGAGTCTTTAATTTACCAAGCAATCTCAGTAGGAATAAAGCTGTGGCTTTGCCGGCTAGATGTAGCCCATTCCTTAGCTTTCTGCCATTCCAACCTTGTGGCTGAGGTACCAGCCAGAGCTGCATTCAGTGCCACAAGTCTACAGTGTTTCAAGGTCCTTGCCATAAAACAAGCTGCAACAGACAACACTCAAGTCCTCTCTATGTAGCTGGCCCTCCTGCCTCAAACAGTCAGAGTTTGCCCTGGCAGGATGGCCCAGAAAGCAGGCATTTTAAAACAATACAGGTTTTTTTTCCTGCTACTGCTGAAAACAAACAAGCATTCAGTCGGCTTTTATCAACACCATTTAAATGTTTTGTGGCAGGACCTCTTTAGAGCTGCAGGGTTTTGCAGCTGAAGCTGAGTCAGGAAGCCTCTCTTAGATGAGAGTGCTTGCTTGCTTCTAGCAAGCAGAGCAGACCTGAGAAATCGCTGCTACCAAGAAAACATGCTTTACTTTTTCCCAAGCTTTCTCAGGCTTTCAGTGGATTCAGTTGTCCATACGTTGGGCACCACTCTGTAGTAATACGAGCGGCGGGGCTGAGTCCCCAGCACCCCGGCTGCCTGGCTAGCTTATACCCCGAAATAATTACACGGACACTGTATTCTTTTAAACACTGCTTGGTCCATTATATCTAGCCTCTTCTTGGCTAACTCTCCCACCTGCACTAGCCCATTTCCAATCATGTGTGTAGCACCCCAAGGTGTGCTTACCGGGAAGATTCTAGCGTACGTCCATCCAGGGTCAGAGCTGAATCGTGTCTGCCCAGGAGAGGGGAGCATGGCGTCTCTCTGAGCTCACTTCCTCTTCCTCCCAGCATTCTGTTCTGTTTACTCCTCCCACCTATGTTTTAACCTATCAGGGCCAAGCAGTTTCTTTATTGCTTAACCAATGAAAGCAACAGATTTATATATGAAACTCCCACATCAATAGGATACCAGCCATCAGGGACTCTATGTGATGTAGGCTGGTCTTCTATCTATCTGCTGCTTCCATTGGTTAATTAATGAAGAAAACTGCTTGGCCTGATAGGTCAGAACATAGGTAGGCAGGGAAGATAGAACGGAATGCTGGGAGGAAGAGGAAAGTGAGGCAATCACTATGCCTCATCTCTCTGGGGCAGATGTCAAAGATCCAGCCACCAGGTCAGACATGCTCGATCTTCCCCAGTAAGCCACCACCTCGTGGTGCTACACACATCAATACTAATGGTGCCCAACATTGTTATTTCGGGGCATGAGCTAGTCAGGCAGCAAGGAACTGGGTAGCAGGAACACAGCCCCCTGCTCCATCTACAGCTAGTCAGGACTGCTATTCTATACAAGCTTCTAATGCAGGTAGGGTGTTCGCTTACATCAAGACTGACCTGATCCAAGCTGAAGGAAGTAAGCATGAATAGCACTCTGCAATGCCTTTCCCTTTTCTCATTTGCTATGGAGCAGTCAGTTTCTCTGGGCTCATGGCCTCAGCTTTTATCCCATGATCTAAACATTAGTCTTTAATGTCTGAAGGAAAGAAATTCATTTGAAAATAAGATATCTATATCACTTCCTTCAAGTGAGCTCTATCTTTTCCCACATTCCAAAAAACCCACATGTTAAACATAGTCTCCTTTAAAGGAAAAGAACACTTTCAGTTTTCAAGTTAGTCAACAGAAGACACACTTGACTGTGGCTTGGCACCTTTGCTTTTTATGTATTTGCAAACACATAAAAACTTGCAAAGGTGTGTGATATACATGTGTATCTATGTGCAAATGCACACTCGTGCATGCAGAGGACCAAGGTCAGAGTCAAGCATCTTCCTAGCTTGCTCCCCACATGATTTACACTGGCAGGGTTGTCCCTGAAACTCAGCTCAGCAACTGAGCTAATCTAGGTCTCCCTAAGGATTCGCAGTCTCTGCCTCCTGAATAAGAGATTCTGACTACAGGTGAGCTGACACCTGCTAAACTTTATGCTGAGGGTCCCAACTCAAATCCTCAGACTCATGTGGCAAGAGCTTTATCCTTCGGGCCCTCTCCTCAGTACCTACCTGCATTTTGACTATCAATAACATCCCCTGATCACGTTCTCTTTATTTGATTAACTGAAATGAGCTCAATGTTATTTTCTTTTGTTTAATTGTAATAAAATTAATCCTTTAAAGCTGTCAGCCACATACATGTCATAACACTGACATGACTATTTTGGCATTGTTTTTAGATAATCTAAACACAGCATCGGGGAACATGAAGGTTCAACTTTGCTGCTGTCTACATTGGCTTTACACAAACTTACAAAGGTGGAGGGCCAACCATGTGCACTTGTGAGTGTCTTCCCACATGACTCTTGGACAAATTAAACACAGCTAAGTTATGAAACACTGACTGGGAGAAGGGAAAAAGGGAGGGGAGCAGAGAAAAATATAAAGATCAATAAAGACAATTAAATGAAATATAAATGTTAAAAACTGTGTGCATTTTTTAGTTTCTTTTATTCAAATAAGAGACTACGATGTTTCCAATAATGGGAAAAGACACTTAGTGGGTGCCTGTTCCATTTTAACTCTGGAAAACTTCAAGAGTCAGTGCTCAGTTACTGTTATAACCCAGACAAGGACACCTCTCACCCACGCTTAATTTTCATAATGGGAACAAGAACATGGACCATGACCTGAAGCAGAGTGCCCTGCCCAAAGCCTTTTCAGACATACTAACACGCACTATGGATTCTCCCAGGAACAAGCGCTTTGCAAGGTCCTTCCTGTGAGAAGAAGATGGAAAGTGGAGCTGTTAGGGAAATACAGATTTCAGCTTGGCAAGATGAAGAGATTTCTGGAGATGGATCATACCCAACACAAAACTATGTAGAGATGGTGAGCTCTAAAGAATGAAAGCGGCTTTTCATTGATCTCCATTTTATTGCAAAAAAATAACCACATTAATCAACACCAGGCTCATATGTTATATTAGTAGAGGGATTGCTTAGAAACCACTAGGTCTTGACTTAAATTCCCATTATAAAACAGGGGCCATAAAGAAGAAGAGTATAAGACGGAGGAGGAAAAAAAAACAAAAGCAAAATTTAAGAACAAATTGAGGGGCACCAACCAGTTTCTAGAATCAACACTGCATGTGTGTGTGTGTGTGTGTGTGTGTGCGTGCGTGCGTGTGTGTGTGTGTGTGTGTGTTTGAGTGTAGGTTGACTTTGTCCTCTCAAACATCCTTCCCATACCCTGCAACTAAACAACGACCTCATGCTTGGGGCTCAAAACAGATAGGACCCACAGTGTGAAGAACATATCTCCTAATGAGATGCTGATGGATGGGAGCTGGAACGGCTACTGAAACAAGTCACATACCTTAAATCAGAGGGAGACAAAATTGTTTTAGCATTGGCTTGGCTTCCACACCCAGAGCAGAGAGAGAGAAGTCACTTTAAGGCATCTAACATAGAACTTCCTACTCAGCTCACAAAAGCAAGCCCCGGCTGTGTGTCAACCTCTGCAAACAGGGCCATGATTTTGTCTTTTTCCCGCAGTATATACACTTCAGTGGGGACTTCCACCCATGGTAAATCTGAGCAGCATATTCTTTCATGTTACACAAAGTTCTCCAGCATCAGGATGAAGAATACTATCTCTGCTTCAGCGAGATTTCCAGAATCCTGCCCTGCACAATATTAATCTCTGTATTTCAAGTGTTATTCTTCCATACCTATCAGTCCATGCCTCCTCTCAACCCTAACATAACTATTTGGCAATGTGTTTGGCTAGCCACACATAGAATCCCAGAAAAATTAGCATTAAGTGTTGTCACTATTAATACCATCGTCTCAAGTTAGGATCATTTTTTTCTTTATAGAGTGTAGCACTTTTAACCATGATATTCAAGACACAAAATAGAAAGATGGGGACAATTAAAGAGTTAAAGGGGCAAGGAGTATTTCCATAGGAGGCTAAGTGTGTGGCCGGCTGGGGGTCCAAAATTGCATCACAATGAAAACCATGTGCTGTGAATGTTGTCCACCTAGAGATGATGTCCCTTTTATGTAGTGCTGTTTCAATTAAGGTTAAAATCGATTTAAAGTTCAGTTTGTCAAGTGCTGTAATCTCAGCACTTGGGGGGTGGAGGTGGAGGCAAAAGAACCATGAGTTCAAGGACAGCAAGGGTTACACAGAGAAACCCTGTGCCAAAAAAACCAACATTCAAACAGGGAAAAAAGGTAATGGAATCGATTCATTTAAAAGTGCCTAGGACAAGGCTAGCTAATGCCTAAGGAAGGCTATAGATTGTCTGTCCAATTGCTTTGTTTGGATTCACTGACCTTCAGTTTTGCTTCAGGCACTTTCAGAGCTCTTGCAAGTTCTTTCCTGTGTAATGACAACCATGGATGTTTATCATGCAGGGTTTTACATGCAATACAATGACATACATGAATTCTATGCCTTTAAAATATCACTGTCCTTTCTCACACTTGGCATTAACATTCATTCTCAGAGGCAGTCTTACTTTTGAAATGAATTCATCTCCTGCAAAAGTTTCTAAATGATAGAGACAAATAATTTTAACAAAGTATCAAAAATTAAAATAAATATCAAAGTCTCTGCTGAGCAAAGTATGCTAATTTGAAAACAGTACTAGGGGCCAGGTGGTGGTGGTACATGCCTTCAATCCCAGCACTTGGGATGCAAAGGCAGTGAGTTTGAGACCAGACTGGTCTACAGAACGTAGTTCCAAGATAGGCTCCAAAATCTACAGAAAAAACATGTCTCAAAGACCCCCCCCAACCAAAAAAGACAAAGAATACTAAACAAAAGAAAAAACAGAACAAAAAGACAGCACTAGGCTGGGGGAAAGAGAAACCAAAAGGAGTTAATGGCTAGGTACACAGTCCCTGAAAAGATGAGCAGACTACTGGTGAGGAGGTCACCCAACAAACTAGAAACCCCTAGTACTCTTGAACTTGATGCTAGTAAGTTGTTTGGGCCCACAAATATCTATATTTCACAGAAATTAAAATATGACTCTGAATGAGACGTGTTGACTATGGACATTTGCTTCATGTCAGCACTACATGTTGGTATTGAGCTCGGGCCCCACACGGGGCATCCTCCTGTGCCCACCACCAAAGGAGAAGGCCCCTGTGACTTGGAGATGAGCAACAGGGAATACAGGGCCTCAAAGAACCAAAGGCACCTCAACATGAGCCAGAGGCCAGGGATGTTGGGGAGCTCTTGGTCCAAACCACATACCTGGCAGCCAAATTTGGGTACTGGGATATTTTAAAGAAGCTTTCCATTTCCCTGATCTGGAGCGGTGTGAAATGGAAGTGGTTTGGATGACCCCTGTGCCTCCGACGAATCCTTGCCACACCAGCCTCTGAGGTGTTCAGTTCTTTCGTGTCTAGCTCCAAAGAAGAATCCGGGTGGCTACTGTTTTCTCTCACTTTGGCATCACTTTCCTTACGGTCCCTCTCGCTATCCTGGCCCTGGTTACTCTCATTGATTCTGAAATATAGGTGGCCGATGTGGCCTCCACTATGGCCACCATCTGCCTCCGTGGCCGCAACTGACGTGGAGGCCACAACTTCGTTCTCACAAACTATTTCGTCCTCATAATCTTTCCGAGTATAATATTTATGCTCATAATAAAACTTCTTGGCCATAACTACAACTGTGGACCTAAAACAGCACTCGGGTCCCGGGAATGACTGACCTCGAGGTCTAGAATCTCGGCAGGGCTACCGACCAAACAAAGAGAGGACGGGAGCAGAGGGTGACGTCAATGCATCAATGCGCAGGTCTGCGCATGCTCCCCAGTTCTCCGGGGTCCTCTCGCATGACTTCCAGTCGCTCGCTTGCAAGAAGTAGCTGGACACTCGCGAGCCCTTCACTCACTGCTGTCCTGACTGACTGCACTGGCCCTTCTGCCCACTTGCTGAGGTAAGTGCTGTCCGTTTTAGCTCACAAATGATGGTTGTGGCCCAAATGAGGAGGACTTGAGGGTGAATGATGGGGTTGTGAAAAGGTAGCATGGAGTTAAATCTTGTTCCTAGGGCATGCTTCCAGAATGAGCTTTAATGTGTATCAGCATTCTGCCTGTTTCTCCTAGGTTTTAGGGAGGAGATGACGGGTGGATTGTGTGGAAGTGCAAGATCATTTGGAATGGAGCATGGGACAGAGGCACACGCTTGACTCCAGGATGCTCGAGTGAACATGTGAAAATTTCTGTGACCCTCACCCGCCACCCAGCACTAGCGGCTCAGAAAAATGGGTTTAGAACTAAGTGGACATGGTCAGCTTTAGTGGCTGCTAGTTCAGGAGTGCCTGTTAGCACACTGAATGCTAGCCAGACATTGCTTTTCAAGTACAACATCAAAGTTTTGGGACTGGGTTGGAATAGAATTCTAGCTAATGACACTGTCCAACTAAAACAAACGATGTGCTCATCCAAAAGAAAAATGATCTGCTTAAGAAGTTATTACATGGCTGGGTAATAGTGGCTGAGACAAACGTCTCTGAGTTCTAGGCTAGCCTAGGCTACAAGAGCTAGTTCCGGGACAGGCTTCAAAGCTATGGAGAAACCCTGTCTCAAAAAACAAACAAACAAAAAAAAAAACAAAAAAAAAGGAAAAAAAAGAGCTAGTTCCAGGACCTCTAGGACTGTTACACAAAGAAATCATGTCCCAAAAAGCCAAAATAATAATAATGATAATAATTACCTCAGATATTTTTTAATTTCTGTTAAATTTCAGGTGTAATATTTGCATTAGCTCTTAACACCGAGGGTATTGATTTGGTCAGTTCCTTTCTCCTGTTTGACTGAAGGTAAATACACAAATATGTAGGCAACATTTATTATTATAATAATAATAATAATAATAATACAGCATGTGACACATTTTCAACAAAAGAATAGGTGTCAGAGTTATTCAAGGTTGGAAGTTGGGGAGGTTCAGTCCAGTCTTCCTGACAGATTCCTTAGGGTTTTCCTTGCTCTTAGAATTTTTGAGATCAGTAGTCATATAGGTTTGCACTGTATACACAATATAGATGTAAAATGAATGGCTAAATCTGTTTACAGTTATAAAATAAGGAATCATTTGATATTTTCTTTCTCTTTTTTTTAACCATTGGTGTCTTTATTACGGCATAATGCAGTACTTTATAAAGGGAAGAAGCTAAAATCTCTTTTTAAATTAACATTTCCCTTTATTTTACATAGGGATCACAGTTTTTTTCCTTCCTCTCCTCTCAACCTCTCCACCTCCCTGACTCCCATCTATCCGTCTTTCCTTCTACCCACTGTTCCTTGGTCTCCATCCAGAAAGGTGCGGGCCTCCCATGGACTTGAACATAGCAGGGCACATCAAGTTGAGGGAGGACCAAGCTCTTCCCCCTGTATAAAGGCTGGGTAAGGTAATCCAGCATGGGGAATAGGTTCCCAAAAGTCAGCTAATCATCAGGGACAGGTCCTGATCTCATAGCTAGGAACCTTACAAACAGAGCAAGCTACACAATTTTCCCACACCTGCAGAGGGCCTAGGTCGGGTCCATGCAAGCTCCCTAACTGTGGGTCCAGAGCCCATGTGGACCCACGAGCTTAGATCAGCTGTGCCTTTGGATCCTCCGTTATTACCTTGACTCCCTGGCTCATAAAATCCCTTCTCCCTTCCTCAGGGGGACTCCCAGAGCTCAGCCCAGTGCTTGGCTGCAAATGTCTTTGAATCATTTGATTTTTTTCTCTAGTGAATCTCTGTAAATCATTAGATTTTTGAGAGAGGTTTCTTTTGAGTAAGTGCAACGATGGTAGTCTTTAAATTGACTACACCAAAATTTTGCTAAAAACACACAATGAAGGACTGGATAGAGAGATGGTTCAGTGATCAAGGTCCCTTGCTGCTCTAGTAGAGGACCAGAGTTGGGCTCCCAGAGCCCACATAAGAAAGCTCACAACCACCTATAACTCTCGCTCCAGGACATCCAGGGAATCTCTCAGGAAGAAGGGTAGTGACACTTCCCTATTTCCTATGATGGTTAACTCAGGCACCGATTATTTTCCCGGAAAGGTGTCACATGCCTTATTCTGTGTGTTTATACAAGTTGATTACTTGACTGTGGATTTGGCAGAGTAGATGAAGAGACAGGGACCCTGAGTCTGCAGTATGCCAGTGAGGAAGCTGGGGTCTTTCTGATGACATGGAAACATGGGATGATACTTGACATTTATACTTGGGCCTCAGAACAGTTTCCCCCTCTTACTGACTACCAAGCCCTTTCTAGGAGACCTCTGGATTGTAACTTCAGAGGAAGAAGAGAGTAGACGACAAAGAAAGAAGCAGCATAAGAAAAAGAAAATGGGATGGGCAGTGCCAGCTTTGTCTAATAGGAAGCTAAATCCCAAAGCCTGAGCTCTACATATCTTGGGACCCTGAATGAAATGCTTCATTCACAGCTTCCAAAACCATGAATGGGGATAACATCAATGGCACAGGACTGGGATACCATCTGGGTTCATGAATTACTTGCAGAATTTTGGCATCCTTTTACTTCAGCTTCACAAACCAGTGTACCAGCAACTACAGTTTCCTTCCCCTGGGAAGCACATCCTCAAAGCTCTTGATGTCTTCCCCAAAGCCTAGTAACTCGCCACCTAGTTAGATTTTATATTAGCTTCCGTTTTCTGGCTTGGACCTTTTCTTCCTTGCACCTCCTTCCATTCAACAGTGGTGGAGGATGGGCCTATGGATTCAGCCCTGTTGCTGCACCTTATTACACCTTATGATGTTTCTCTTTGGCTTGTGCTCAGGAGAGGCACTTAATATGTGCAACGGAGTTCAGCCTCATCACTTTCATGGATATAATAAAACGTGTAGTAGGCCACAATAGCAACTGTACCAAGTGTGTCAAAGAGATGATTTCCTGGCAGAGTTACTGGCGGTGCACACACCTAGAGCAGCTAGATAGAAGGACAAGGCAGAGGAAGCATTGAAAGTCAGACAGTTCCATTGCAGGAGCCCTGCTCAGGTAACACCCAAGCTTTGGGAGTCAGCCTGCAACGGGAAGTGCCCTAATGGAACACAGATCAGGTCATATGCTGTGGGACACAGAGCTCATGCAGTGTGGGTATTGGTGAATGCATCAAGCACCGTGGTGGCATCCACACGTGCACTGCAGAGTGGCAGACATCGCTCCCAATCAGAGTACCTTACCTGAATGACAGTCTCAGCACTAGGATAATACTTTCAGAGCTCTCGTCAGCATGGAAGCTGCTGACTTCTGTAGTACTGTAAATAGCCCATTGAAAGTGATTTACCAATTCATTGTCCCTCATACTCAGCACTAATGGGATGTCTCCACCAAATCCCTCCCATCAGAGCTCAGGGAACCCCATGGAAGACGAGGTAGGAGGGGTGCGAGAGCTAGAGGGGATGGAAGACACCAGGATAACAAGTCCCTCTAAGTGGACTGAGCACAGCTCATAGGAACTCTCATGAGACTGCGACAGCAAGTTCATGGCCTACAGTGTCTCTGCTAGTCCTCTACATATAAACTATAGCTTTCAGTTTAGTGTTTTTATGGGACTCCTGAGTGTGAGAACAAATGGTATCTGACTCCTGGGCTCTTTTCCTTCTGTTAGTTTGCCTTGTCCAACTTCGATGTGATAAACCTTTTTAGCATATTTTATTTTATTTCATTAAAAAGGAAAGATAATGTACTATAGGCCAATCTGGTGAGGGTACTCTCTCAGTTCAAGTTTCCTTTTCCAAAATGACTCTAGCTTGTGTCAAGCTGACATAAAACTAGCCAGCACAGCAGTGAAGACTGTTGTTTATCTGTATTGCATTCATTTATATTACACAAGGATTTTTAAATTCTGTTTGTTTGTGTGAGAAAAGATCTCATTATGGATTGCTTTCTGACCTGGAATTTCCTACATCTACCAGGAGATCCTCAAATATGTAGTGGTATTGTTGCGATCGCTTTCTTAATGCTGGGATTATAGGTATGTGATACCATGCCCAACAATGTTGACTATTTCTTATAGAAGTATAAAATATTAGACTTGAGTTTATATATGAAAATTAGAATTACAATTAAATTCCCGATATAGTTGGAATGACCAGAGTCATTATTGAGTGCACCAACTCTCTTAAAGGATTTCCCCTTGCATTGGGTAGGAAATAAATAATACCTTACATAAATTAAATATCCACACATCTCACAGAAAGAAGGAAAGCAAACTATATTTTCTCAAGTACACATTTTTACTGTGTTTTGCAATGAGAACTGATGAGTAGTTAACTAGGTGTGAATTAGAAAACATTTGAACTGGAGATTGTCGGTAGTACCCAGAAAACTAGTGGCTTCTTCTGAAACAACAACAGTACTTGTGGCTCCTAATCTTGTTTTGAATGTGCCATGAGCACAAATAGGCAGCATCAAATATGTATTTGATTAGGGACGTGGAACTTTGAAGTGGACTGTGTTGTTGTAGGGTCCAGATGCACCCAAATTCCCTGAGGTTAGCTTGAGGAAACCAGGTACATACAACTCATATAAAATCTACCTTTGCTTAGAATAGTGGTTCTCAACAAGTTGTGACCCACTTCGGGTTGCTTCTCAGATATCCTGCATGTCAGATATTTACATTATAATTCATAACAATAACAAATTACAGTCATGAAGTAGCAAGAAAAAATTTTATGTTTGTAGGTCAACCACCACATGGGGAACTGTATAAATGGTTGAATCTTTAGGAAGGTTGAGAGCCACTGCTTTAGAATCATATAGAAAGCTGTTCTCTCTGTGCCAGGTCAGATGGACTTAGTGGCATTGCAATCTACGTCTACAAAAATTCTGCCTCCAAATTCCTCAAATGAAGTCCTTGGGACATTGTGGGTCATTGGCCAACATTGGCCTCTCCACATGTTTAGGTGTTCTGTGGCCTGGGATCGTTTTGTGAACACGGGGAAGTGTATTCCTTACCCCTGTGCGTTCTTCTGCTCCCCAACTGTCTTGTTCTGTAAATATGACGTGATTAGTTGCCCGGGAACAACAACAAACTCTCTTATATCCAAAATGTGTCAGAAACATGTATGTTTAACAAAGATGACAGGAGTTCCTTTGTGGCTTGCTCTGCTCTGTCCCCAGGTACGTGAAAGGTATAAGGGCCTATGGATTTCCAAGCATCATGTGACGTCACGGGGAGAGTGTCATGAGGATCATGAGAGGCTAAAGTGCACATTTCTGTCATTGTCTCTCGTTTTTGCAGTTCCTTAGCAGTGTCCTCTGGTTAAAGCATTCACTCCAGCAGAAAAGCTCTTTAAGGAGTAACCTATTGTGAGTAACTTCAGGGAGAGCCCCACACTGAATGGATCCAGTAGTCTCCGTACTCCCAAGAGTAGATAAATAGTAGAGACTGCAGGGAGTCAGTCTCAGACCAGCAGAGCAGTCTGGAAGAAACCAGTAGAACAGCTCAGCAGGAGCAGAGACCAGGTGAGCTGCCTGGAAGAGGCTTAGAGGAGCTGATCTGTCTGGAAAGACTGCAGCCTGCTGTCCTGTCTGTGGACTGCACAGTGTGGCTCAGGTTTCCAGATTTGGAGAGCCATCAGTCCTACCGTGGTAGGCTTTGGTGACAAAGCTGACTTGGAGTCATTTCTCTCCTGTAAGCAACCCCTCACCCATGTTCCTGTAAGGAAGTCTGATAAATGGAATTTGTTCTCCAGGTGGACTCTGGTATTGTTGTTCCTTCTGTCTGGGGCAGAATTTCTTTCTGCAGTAGTAAATGTATGTTGTTTCCTTAGAAAAAGTGTGTTTTGCAATAGGAGATGAGAGTAAGATGTTGCTAGAGGCAAAAGGAGTAGGTGAAGCAGCAATACAGGAGGCCAGTCTAACTGATAATCAGACAGTCGTCTAGGGTCCTAAGACACAATGTTCAGGCTTTGGAGCTGGGCACCATGTGCCACCTCCCACTGTCAAGCATCTCCTTGCTTCACAGCAGCCTGCCCTTTCAACTCCTTTTATGCCCATTCTTCTGTCTTTCCCCCTCTCTTCCCTCTCAAAGGTTAGAATCCAAGGATTTCCTAGCAGTGAGTGAAAAGGGAAGGTGAGTGTGTCCTGTTCTGCTGATGCTCACACGATGCACATATCAGGGGCTTTTCTGTGTGAGGCATCACCCTTGAAGACCTCAGCTTCTGACATTAGCAGGATTCAGACTCAGAGACTCTGCTTTTTATTTTTATGGTTCAAATCTACAAAAGAACTCATCTGTATAAAAACACACAGTATATTAAAAAGGGTGTAATACAACTTCAGGAAGGATAGTATTGTCTTCAGAGTGGATATTCTACCCTTTCTCTTGATAGGGTGTTTAGGAGGGATTTGATGGGATATACTCAGGTCACGAATTCTTGGGGGAAATTGTTATGATTTATGAACACCTATAGTGTATGTAGGGCTCAATGTTCAGTAAATTGAATATTCTAAAGATTTTTTTTGAGACATGGTTTCTCTGTAGTTTTTGGAGCTTGCTCTGGATCTTGCTCTTGCAGACTAGACTGGCCTTGAATTTAAAGATATTTAGCTGCCTCTTAGCCCCAAATGCTGGTAAAGAAAGGTTTGTGCCACCTTATCCGGGTAAAAGTATTTTTAATGTTGTTTGAAGATTTTGAACAAGCATACTGTTATGGGATCATAACTGTACCTCATTCCTTATACATAAAAATGAAGCCATGGAGGTGGTTTTCTGCAATGATTCAGTAGTAAAGATGCTTGCTGGCAAGCCTGATTGTTGTAAGGGGGATGCTTTTGTTTCTTGGCTGCCCAGCTTGCTTAGCCCAGAAGTAACCACACAGAAAAATGTATTAATTAAATCACTGATAGGCCCATTAGCTAACTTCTTATTTGCTACCTTTCTTTTTTTTTGTTTTTCTAGACATGGTTTCTCTGTAGCTTTGGAGCCTGTCCTGGAACTAGTTCTAGTAGACCAGGCTGGCCTTGAAATCACAGAGATCTGCCTGCCTCTGCCTCCCCTGTGCTGGGATTAAAGTTATATGCCACCACTGGCCAGCATTACTGGTTAAGTCTTATATTAATTTAATCCATTTCTATTAATCTGTGTATTACCATGAGGTATTGGCCTACCATCAAAGGTACAGCACATCTATTTCTGGTGGCAGTTCCATGGCGTTTCTCTCACTCTGCTTTCTTCCTCCCAGCATTCAGTTGTGTCTTCCTTGCCTACCTAAGTACTGTCCTATCAAAATGCCAAGGGTTTCTTTATTCCTTTACGTATGAAAAGAACATAAAAGCAGAACGATCTCCTGCACCACCAGATGGCCTGATCTCTGGGATGTTCATGATGGAAAGAGAGAACTGATTTTCCCAAGTTGTCTTCTGACATCCAAACATGTGCTGTGACATGCACAAAATGGTATAGGTCCATACTCACATAAGAAATAAATTCAACAATTAGAAGGAATCCTAATTTACTTAGCTACTAACTCTACAGGTATTTGACAATGATTTTGTGTTTACAGATGTTGATTTTCACATTTATTTATAAGTCAAAATATTTGCGCTACAACTTCCTTAGGAATCTTACTAGCTGTCCTGATGTCACAGTGCTCTAGGATTCTACAGTTAAAAGGAAGTTGTTTTGATTTGATTTGCATGTCTCTGATGGCTAAGGATGTTGAGCATTTCCCTAAGTGTCTTTCAACCATTTTAGATTTCTCTGTTGAGAATTTTCTGTTCATGTCTGTACTCCGTTTTTTATGGGATTATAGGGTCTAAGTAAGTATGGCTGCTATATATTGATAGCTTATTGCCTTTTTAAGATAAGGAAGTATCTTTACATCCTAGTTTATGACATTTTTCTAGTTATTCATAATTGGTACTGTATTCAGTGATATATTTTTATTTGCACACTTTGGTTAAGAATGTTTTTTTATTTGTATCAACGTGTTCATTCATATTGACATATTCGATTGGTAAACTGTCCTTTCATATTACCAAGTAGCTCTCATGTTAATGGTTGTTTTCAAAACCACATCTTCTTGAGTAAATTCTTTTTCTTATAATATTTATATGCCCTTGAAAGATAAATTATTCTGCTTTATTGATTTTACTTCATACAAAGTATTTTCAAGACTACTAAATGGTTATTTTGACATTTAGTTATAGTATTTGCCTAAAATTATAGTATTTAATTATTTTGAGTAGTATCTGTATCTGTTTCCCCATAACTATGTTCTTATTCTCCTATAATGTTCACTCTTTATGTTTTGGCAAGTCTAGATGGATATCAGTCTACCATATTAATCTTTTTAGAGATAAAAGTATTTCTACCATGCACTCATCCTCTGTACTGTGAGCAAGACTCAAATTAAATGCTTTTTAAAATAGTTTGTCTTGGTCATGGTGTCTCTTCAGAGTAATACAAACATATACATCATCCTTAGCACCTAGGGAAATGTTAATTCAAATAAACTTTGAGATTTTGTCTCAGCTCAGTCTAAGTCTGAATGGTTAAGATGAAGAAAACAACCGACAAACGACGCTGGTTAGAGGGAAAGAGGAATAGTCATAACTGTTGATGAGAATGCAAATTTATGCAGCCACTCTGAATATCAGTATGAAGAATCCTCAAAAAAACAAAATTAAATCTATTATATTCTCTAACGATGCCCCGTGTTCTCATAGGGCCAAATGCATGTCATCCTACTCCACAGATACTTCTACTGTGCTTTTAAGTTGAAATAAAAGTTAGTGTACAGATCATTCATCAATTTTTTTGAGAAGTTTTTATGAAACAATAAATTTCTTTCCAAGTACTCGTTTAACTCCCAGCTTTGGCATTACTCAGTGAGTTCTGGAGCAGTGGTGTGCACTTGAGACATTTTCTGGCTTTTAAAACAGAATTCAGATTTCCTCGCCAGGATTTGTCTAGCTTCTATCATATATAATCCATTTTAATTTCATATTTTTCCTATCAATTCTTCCTTTTAGAAAATATTTTCTCTATTTTTTGTTTTGTCTCCAGATCTTTATCTCCCTCCATTTATTTCTCTTCCATCTTCTCTCCTACTGTTGCTTCTTCCTCCTACTCTTCTATTTTCCTTGTGAACTATGAAAATTAATGAGTTAAGGCAAATGAAATGTATGTTATAGGGATCCTATCACCTGGAAAGGGTATAAAACTAAGAAAAATTTGACCACCAAAATGGCTCAGTGGATAAGGGTACATTCCAGGAAGCATGGTAATCTAGCAAGTTCAATCTCCCAGAATAACATGGTAGACAGGAGCCATCTCCTGCAAGCATTGCTACAACTCCATATGCACACCATAGCATACATATATCCATACCTATGCACATATTAACAATTAATAAATCAATGTGTTTAAAATTTTTAAATGAAGCAGGACAGCCAGAGCTACATAGTAAGACCTTATCCCCCCTAAAAACAATAAATATTTTAATGAGAAAAATAGTATAAGCAAGCAAAAAATAATGGTGTATTGAGGGATGATACATTGATGAGAGAATGGTTAAACAGATGGGGGAAAACAGGAAAAGCATTGTAATAGAAAGAAACAAGTTCAGCTTTTGCCTTATAAAGAAATTTATCAAACTTGACAGTATAGAGAGACAAGGATAGTGTCTGGTAGTAATGACAAAATGTAAAGATTTATTAAAAGTTTGTCCTGTATTGTCTTGTGTTATAAGAGCTTTTCCTGTATTATTTGTTTGGTTGTCACCCAACATTTACAAAGCTATTTTCACATCAATACTTAATATTTAATTTTGGGTAAGAAATATCAAGCAATTCTTTTCCTTGGCCATAATAAAAACTTTTGTGCAAAGATAATTAAAAAGAATAAATAGAAAAGTAAAAATGGAGATAATTGAGTGTACATAGTTATTTCTGTTAATATTAAACATGGAAGGTCCTAACAAGGTTTCTAAAGCAATATACAGAATTATGACACTTAGTTTGTAGTGTTCCCATATTATTTAAAATGAGAGAGAACTTGTAACTATTACAAATCTAGCTTGAATTTCAGGTAAGTGATAAAAACTAAGATTGCAGAAGTAAGTTAATCTTTGCATCAGAAGAAGGACTCAGATAAGTGTCATTGCTTGCTCCGTGTTTCTTTAGAAGAATACTACACAGTGGGTATTTTATAAGAAAAGAAATTTATTTTTCACCATTATGTAGGCTACAAAGTCCAATACCCAGGAAGTATCATGTTTTGAAAGTGTCATACTACGTTGGAAGGCAGGAAGAGAGGAGAGAACAAAAGACCAAGAGAATAAGAGTGAACAAAATGCTGATAACTAATGCATTTATGATGGCATTGTCATCCTGAACTAATCACCTTTTATTTCGCCCTGTGTTCCAACAATATGTATCTCAATCCATATCATGAGACCCTATAATAGAGAAAATATAAGAAGAGTTAAAGATGACTAGCATTCATACAAGCACATCCATGGAGAAGATGTTGATGAATCTGATTTGATGGCCTAGTTTGTGTAGGTCAAACAATAGTGAGATTATATGCTGACTAGGAGGAAGCATATGGTCTAATAGGGCTGACAGAAGAATTATGTTTCCTAAGGATTTCATAGAACAACTAGTCTCATACTAACAATTTCTGAAGATTGCTGTTATTTATAAAGAGGACGTTAACTACTGTGCATTAGAATTCCTTTATTTGATTCTATTTTAATATTCAGTTAGCCTTCATTTTCTGTTTAATATAAAGCTGACACAGATCATGGATTTGAAGGAAATAACTCAGGAACTAGAAGAACTGTTACCATATTTAGTCATGTTGTTGACTATGATGTTTCCAAGTTTGCTCCAATATAAACTGACAGGGTACCTTGCCCACTAAAACTTATTAGTAATATTGGTGTAATACTGCAAATTGTTATAAAAATAATGACCCATATAAGAGACTCTGATGACAGGATTATGTGTACATGAAGTGCATTGCAGTTATGTGAATTAATAATAAACTGCTACTTGGAACTTTTTGCCGTAATATTAAAGGACTTTAAAGTATGTGAGTATTCTGACATTTTCCCATCATGGTTCCTGCAAAATTATGTCCAAACTGGGGCACAGTCGATAGTGAAAGTCAATACTAACAAGTTATATGCTTACCCAACAACATTGTCATACATACACAATTATTGTTTCATTGTTTAGATGCTTACAGTTTATTTAATAAAGCTCAAGAAAGTTCAAACAGTAATTGTAGTTATATGCAGCAGTTTAGGAAAGTATAAGAACAATATTCACGTATCTGGGAATTTTATTTTACTGTCCTCCTTCAGTTCAACTTGAAACAGAGCATGTAAAGCTATTTAAATGCTCTTTTATCTGTACTTACCTCACCTTCCTTCTCAGATCTCCTTTACCTTAAAATGTATATACAGGACTTTTGTGTATTTATTATGTCCTTTGTGTATAAAACTGACATGTTTGGGGTCTGGCTTATGTGAGTCCTTTCACATTTCTGAACTTTGAGTAGCTCATGTGAGAATCTGATTGGTCTCTGAGCTTCCCAGGAGCTCAACAAGTGCTAGATGTTATGTTCTTTTTGTTTACAAGAATGAGGAACAATATACAATTGAGCTTGATTGTTCCTTTAAGCAGAAAGCATATTTTTCTCATTTCACTTCTTCTCTCGTGAATGTATATACACATATGCACACACGGACATACATCATTCATCAGCTAGAGAAACAACATCAAGAAGATAAAAGAAGGTAGCAGAAAATGATGCAGGGTTGATGATGTTATATAAAAGTAGAGAATGGAAGGAGGAAAGAAGGGACAGGGAGAGAGGACAGGGAGGGAAGCAAGAAGGAGGAAGTCAGAAGGTGAGGTGAATGAGGCAGTGAATAAGGCAGGCCAGTAAGCAGCCAGCACTATCATACATACTCATGATAGCTACTCATCACAAATAGACTGTGAAAGCAAAAAAAAATGCCTTTTAAAGTCACTTCTATGTTACATTTTCAACTGGTAAGAAGTTTTATAATATGCAATCAATCAATAATTTGCAAGATCATTAAACTCTTACAATAAAAAGAAAGAAGCCATTAGGTCTCATATATATTCACAGTGGCAAGTCTCAAAAATAAATTATAATGAAAGCTGATTTCTACACACCGAGATCCCTGAACTAGAATCCAGAAGACAATTCTCATCAAGGTCCACCCCCCAACCCCCGCCTGGATTACAGATGTGCTTGGGCAAGTTAAACCACAGATTTATTTAGTTCAAAATGATTTTATTTCTTTTTCTATCTTAATCACAAGGCACAAGAAAGAATATACAATAATATGACTTGCTCGACTAGGTAAGGGTCTTTCATTACTTGAATTCAGACTTGTTTTCCATCGTCATTTGATTGGAACTTATCAATGCACTCTATTGAGCCTTGAACTGTCAACTCAAAGGCAGAGAATCATTTCTATGTTGAAGCATATTCAATACAAAGCATGAAAGTCTAGATAGGGCAGAGTTGGAAGCAAGGAAATGTAACCTTAACTCTGGAGTGCATAACTGGGAAAGAAGATTATAGGAAAATGCTTTAAACTAAGTTTCAAGATCACTAAAATTTGTACTTGATTTGTTCATTGTCTACATGCACTACTCCAAAAGAGCACTGAATATGCCAGACATAGATATCATGCTAGGGAATAACAACTTAATTTATTTATTGTTCTAAAACAATCTTTTCTTATTTTTTATACCAATACTACTCCCTCTGTTTCTTCTGCTCCCACCCCCAATTTCTACCCACCCAAAAGTCCCATTAACACCTCAGAGACGGTAAGCCTTCTCACGGGAAGTCAACAAAGTCTGATACATCACTTTGATGCAGGATCAAGGCCCTCCCCCTGTATCTAGTGTGAGCAAGATATCCATCCCTCCAAAGAAATTTGGTTTCAAAAAGCCAGTACATGCAGTAGGGTTAAATCCTAGTCTCACTGCCAGTGGACGCACAGTCTGCCCAAGCCATATACCTGTCAGTCACATTCCGACGACCTGGTTTGGTCCAATGTAGGTACTCCCAGCTTTCATCCTGGAGTCAGTGAGCTCCCACTAGCTCAGGTAAGCGGTCTCTGTGGGTTTACCCACCATGGTCTTGACTCCATTGCCTGTATACTCTCTTCTGCCTTTCTTCTACTGGACTTCATGAGATTGGCTCAATGTTTAGCTTTGGATCTCATCATCTTCTTCCATCAGTGGTTGAATGAAAATTCTATCATGGTAATTAGGGTGGTCAACAATCTGATTACAGAGGCAGGCCAGTTCAGACACCCTCTCCACTAGTACTAGGAGTCTTTGCTGGGCTGTTGTTAAGGATTCCTGAGAATTTTTCTGGCACCAGATTTCTCTCTAACCCCAATTTTGTTACCTATATCAAGATATTTCATTCATTGATCTCCATCTCTGTCTTTCCCTCATCTCGACCATCCCATTCCTTCATTTCTCCTTGCCCTCCCCTTCTTCCCTCTCCTTCCTCCTCCTCCAACCTTTCTTCCCCCAATGCTCCCAATTTTCTCAGGGGCTATTTTCTATTTCCCCTTCCCAGGGGTATCCATGCACACATCTCTTAGGATTTTCCTTCTTAATTTGTTGTTGACAGATGATTCTATCTTGCTGAGTCCCACAGCCATTCAGTTCCAAAGAGCACTCAGAGGTTTATATTAATTAGGAACTCTTTGGCCTATTAGCTCACACTTATTATTAGCTAGCTTTTACATCTTATATTGACTCTTAATTCTTATGTATGTTTAGCCCACATGGTTTGGTACCTTTTCTCAATAAGGCATTCTCATCTTGTTTCTTCTGCCTCTAGCTGATAAATCACTCTGCCTTTCCCCTTTCCATAATTCTCTTAGTCTAGTAGCCTCACCTATACTTCCTACCTAGCTACAGGACTGTCTGTGTTTTATTAAACTAATATGAGTGACAAATCTTTATAATCTGTAAGAATATTATCCCACAGCATTCCCCCTTTTTTTAAAAAAAAAGCTCTGAATTTGATCTCATTTGTTTAGCTTTAGCATATATGTTGAAGGTACAAGTTGCAGTCTATAGGTATGGGTGGCCTCAGGCCAGTGACAAGCCCTATCAGGCCAGTCACAAGGAAGTTGAATTTTCATCATCTGGAGCTTTGCAGAGATGGAGAGTTTGAAAGCTTGGTCAAAACTTTCTGGAATTAAAAGGGAAGAGTCCTTTTTCTCTGACAGTATAGAAAGTCTCAATTATGAGGAAATGGTTTTCTTTGTGTTTTTTTTATACTCTTTTTTTTGAGAAAAGGAAAAAAACAATTTTCTGCCTCCTCCCAGCCTACCATTTTCCTCCCCCTCCTCCCACCCTTCTCCCCCTCCTCCCACCCTTCTCCCCTTCCCCCCACTCCTCTCCCCCTCCCTCTCCAGTCCAAAAAGCAGTCAGGGTTCCCTGTCCTGTGGTAAGTCCTAGGTCCTCCCCCCCTCTGTCCATATCTGGGAAAGTGAACATCCAAACTGGCTAGGCTCCCACAAAGCCAGCACATTAAGTAGGATCAAAACCCCGTGCCATTGTCCTTGGACTCTCATCAGCCCTCATTGTTCGCCATGTTCAGAGAGTCCGGTTTTTTCCCATGCTTTTTCAGTCACAGTCCAGCTGGCCTTGGTGAGCTCCCAATAGATCAGCTCCACTGTCTCAGTGGGTCGGTGCACCCCTCGTGGTCCCGACTTCTTTGCTCGTGTTCTCACTCCTTCTGCTCCTCATTGGGACCTTGGGAGCTCAGTCCAGTGCTCCAGTGTGGGTCTCTGTCTCTATCTCCGTCCATCACCAGATGAAGGTTCTTTGGTGATATGCAAGATATTCGTCAGTATTTGCTATAGGATAGGGTCATTTCAGGTTCCATATCATCAGCTGCCCAAGGAACTAACTGGGGACATCGCCTTGGGCTCCTGGGAGCCACTCTAGGTTCAAGTCTCTTGCCTACTCTAAAGTGGCTCCCTTAACTAAGAATTGTGGTTCAGTGCTCCCCTATCCAACCTTCCTTTTTCCCAATCCTCCTGTTTCCCCAAGTTCCCCCCATCCTCCCATTCTCCCTTTTCTCTCCCCATCTCCCCTTACCCCCATCCCACCCCACCCCCAAGATCCCAATTTTCTCCCCGGCAATTTTGTCTACTTCCCATAGCCAAGAGGATAACTATATGTTTTTTCTTTGGTTCACCTTCTTACTTAGCTTCTTTAGGTTACCAATTGTAGATTCCATGACCCTTATTTATTGCTAGAAACCAATTGTGAGTGAGTACATCCCATGTTCATTTTTTTGGGTCTGGGTTAACTCACTCAGGATAGTGTCTTCTATTTCCATCCATTTGCATGCAAAATTCGAGAAGTCATTTTTTTTTTTTTACCACAGCAGTACTCTAATGTGTATATATTCCATACTTTCTTCATCCATTCTTTCATTGAAGGGCATCTAGGTTGTTTCCAGTTTCTGGCTATTACAAATAATACTGCTCTGAACATAGTTGAACAAATGTTCTTGCCATATGATAGGTCATCAGTGGTATTGCTGGGTCCAGGGGTAGGTTGATCCCGAATTTCCTGAGAAACCGAAACACAGATTTCCAAAGTGGTTGCACAAGATTGCATTCCCACCAGCAATGGATGAGGGTACCCCTTCAAACTCAGGAACACGACAAGGCTGTCCACTCTCTCCATACCTCTTCAATATAGTGCTTGAAATTCTAGCAATAGCAATAAGACAACATAAGGGGATCAAGGGGATTCGAATTGGAAAGGAAGAAGTGAAACTTTCGTTATTTGCTGATGATATGATAGTGTACATAAGCCACCCCAAAAACTCCACCAAAGAACTTTTACAGCTGATAAACACCTTTAGTAATGTGGCAGGATACAAGATCAAATCCAAAAAATCAGTCGCCCTCTTATACAAAAAGGACGTGGAAGCAGAGAGGGAAATCAGAGAAGCTTCACCTTTCATGATAGCCACAAACAGTATAAAATATCTTGGGGTAACGCTAACCAAGGAAGTGAAAGATCTATGTGACAAGAACTTTAAGGCATTGAAGAAAGAAATTTAGGAGGATACCAGATAACGGAAGGACCTCCCTTGCTCTTGGATTGGGAGGATCAACATAGTAAAAATGGCAATTCTACCATGAAGGCATAAGTCACAAACAATGCCACACCAATTTGGGATTATGATTATTAGGGTGGTATTTATTTAAAGGGGAAAAAACTTACATATCACTGTCCCAGGCAACAGCCCTCTATACAACCAGGAAAGGAGTCTAGTCGCCGGCGGAGCAGGAAGTGAAGAGAGGAGAGGGAAGTGGCCGCTTTTTTAAAGGGAGAGAAACCACGCCCCAATGGGCTGGTACCTCAGCGGCGATAGGCTGGAGGAGTGGGAGGACCTCCCGCAACACCTCCACCTTTTGTTTAAATAAGAGAGTTCTAAACCTACTATGAAATTATATACAATAAGTACAAATATCCTATGCCAACTAGCTTAGGTCTTGTATAATAAATAACTTGGCCAAGTCATGAGAGAAAGTAACTACATTTATATAGTCTTCAACCCCATCAAAGATCTGAGAAGGGAAATAATGTTACCTGGGTAATTAGGAAGTTCAGTAAAACAACTTCCAAAACATGCAACAAATCACAGAGACAACTGGCTACCTGGGCAATCACCCAAAATCACGTTAGCAGCGTTGAAGCAACCAACTTTGGCTAAGGCCTAACATAACTGACATACCATTTTCAAAGGCAAGCAACTTTTCAAAACTAGCTTACCCTGTCTTGGCAGGATATGACAGCCCTGTTTTATCCATTGATGCACGCTCTGTATCTTTGTCAGTTGTTGAGGTATGGGCATTTCTTTGCCCCAAGGTCAGTTCTGCCAAAAAGAAGGCTCCAGGTGGAGTGTCTTTGGTGCTCAACATTCTCTCGGGAATTGAGTGGTGTTGCCAGGAGCAATTGTGTCTCACTACCACAAAACTCTGAGTTAGATTAAAGGCCATTTTCTACAGCTCTTTGAAGAAGTTGAAGATTATCAATCTATACTGAGTATAATCTCTATATATCTAAAGAACCTGATTAGTCTATTATAAATGACAAACTTAGATGACTATTAGTCTATATAATTCTCAATATCTATCTAACTTAAAGACTAAGACAATAAACGACTGTGAAACAAATGAGGACAATGACCTCCAAATATAAACAATGTACAAATATACATTGCAGTAGGTAAATATATATCAATACACAATCATTATATAAGTATCTTAATCAGAGGTAGAAATGTACACTGCAATATGGTAAATATATACTATATATATTTATATATATCAATACAATATATGTCAATACATAAAAATGTTTTAAACAGAGGTAGAAACATGCATGCGTACAATAGTCAATATAATTTAACTTTGTATCAATATACAAGAATCTATACCAATGTATTTGTCTAAAAACAGTAACTCACAATTAAAATCTATTATCCCATCATCCCTCTTTTTTTTTTTCAAAATGATCCCTGAGCGTATAAAATTCCTCCCCCAACCCTCAATCGTATACTAATTATAATCAACCCCTAAATGATGTCCCTAAACCCAAGAGCAAACTTTACTGGGAGAGGGGACGTCGTCCTCTAGAATTACTTCTAGCTGTCATGGGGGCGACATTCTTTCTGGGGGATCCTGTGAAAGTAAAATGATGGTGAACTTTCAAGATCAATGTCTTTTAAAATTGCCAATAGTCTCTGAGTATTTTGTGCAGCTCTGGCCAAAATGTTGTATAAGATGTGCACCATTTCAGCTAACCAAGTTGGAACCGTCTTGTGCAGCTGGTACCAAAAGCAGGTCTTGTAGTAGCGCTATCAGTATCATGACGTCATATCAACCAGGTGGAGTTGTTGTTATGGGGCCCCATCTTCTTCCTGGAAACTTCAAATGTCACTTCAGGAAAAACTCATTGTTCATTATGAAAAACTTAAACATTAATCATATAGACATATATATATATATATATATATATATATATATTCAATGAAAGACATGATAGATATATTCAATGAAAAGTATGATAGATATGAAGAAAAGCAAAGATGTTTTCTAAACTCATATTTCTTTCTGTCCCATATCATGGCTCTTGACATGAGACAGAAACTCCAGAAACTCTGGGTTTTTCTCTTACTAACAGGCTTGGAATTGGAGAGGGACTGAGCCAGAGTCCAACTTCAAAACCAGCTTTATAAATTTAGAAATATGGTTTAATATTACTTACACAACCCATTCAGTTGTCTTGATATTTCCTATTGGGCCGGTATTTTTCCATCTGTCAGTATCCACACATCCAGGGTCCCTTGAATTTCTCAAAGATGAGTGTTTTCCTGTGGAGATAAGAACAGAACCCTGCCCCCATTCTATATGTTTTTCTTACCACCTGTATGAATATCATCATTGTGGATGAGTTGTCATTTCTCCTTTCCAAGAGGTTTCTCCTCTTCAAATCGAAACTTTATTAATTTTGATGGTATCCACAATTTTTCTTCTCCTGTGGAAACAAGAGCAAAACCCCTTCCCCAACATAGCACATCTCCTGGCTTCCACTGAGAGGTCAGCACATCTTTGAAATAAATCGGTTGATTTAGTTCAGCAGACTTTTCCATTATCCAATGTCTTTCTGCTGCTATCGTTCCTTTCTCATTAGCGTTAAGAAAATTCAAGGTTAATAAAGCATTATGTAATCTATTTCTGGGGGTATTTTCGGTCCCTTTCTGTTTGTTCAGCATATCCTTTATAGTACGATTTGATCTTTCTATAACTGCCTGACCTGTAGGATTATTTGGTATACCTGTAATGTGTTTTATATTATAATAATCAAAAAAGCGTTTCATTTTCTTAGATACATATGCTGGACCATTATCTGTCTTTATTTGCGCAGGTATACCCATGATGGCCATAACTTCCAATAAATGTGTGATTACTGAATCAGCCTTTTCTGAGCTCAGGGCAGTAGCCCATTGAAAACCTGAATACGTGTCTATGGTGTGGTGTACATATTTTAATTTACCAAATTCCATAAAGTGGAACACATCCATCTGCCAGATTTCATTTCTCTTAGTACCCTTTGGGTTACTCCCTGCAGGCAACGGTGTTTGATTATAGAAAGAACAAGTAGGACTTCTCTTTATAATGTCCTTAGCTTGTTGCCAAGTAATGGAAAATTCTTTCTTTAGGCCTTTACTATTGACATGATGCTTTTTATGAAATTCCGAGGCCTGCAACACACTTCCAATCAATAATTGATCAATCTCAGCATTGCCTTGGGCTAGAGGACCAGGCAGACCTGTATGGGACCGGATGTGTGTTATGTACATCAGACAAAGCCTGTTCCTGATTATGTCTTGTACTTGGATAAACAATGAAGTCAACTCTGTGTCATCTGGTATAAATTCAGCGGTTTCAATATGCAAGATAACTCTTTCTGCATATTGTGAATCTGTAACTATATTAAGAGCTTCTTTAAAATCCCTTAGCACCATAAGAATGGCATATAATTCTGCCTTCTGGACAGAATTATAAGGGCTTTGTTCCACCTTACTCAATTCATCTGACTTGTAACCTGCTTTCCCTGATTTATTTGCATCAGTATAGAACGTACGGGCTCCAGTTATTGGAGCATCACGTACAATTCTAGGAAGAATCCAAGAAGTTCTTTTTATGAGATTAAGTCTATCACTTTTGGGATAGTTGCTATTAATTTCTCCCAAAAAGTTAGCACAAGCTCTTTGCCACGGTTAATTGTCTTCCCATAACTTTTTTATTTCTTCAGTAGTAAAAGGCACTATAATTTCTGCTGGGTCTATACCTGCTAGTTGACGAAGTCTCAGCTTACCTTTTATAATTCAGAGACTTTTTCCACATAAGTTTTTAATTTTTTACTTGGTTTATTAGGTATAAATATCCACTCTAAAATAATATCTTCCCTCTGCATTAGAATCCCTGTAGGAGAAGTTCTGGAAGGCAATATGACTAGGATGCAGCTAAGATTTGGGTTCACCCTATCCACATGTGCCTCCTGTAATTTTTCCTCAATCATTGTCAGTTCCTTTTCTGCTTCAGCTGTCAGTTCTCTTGGACTATTCAAATCTTTATCACCATCTAAGGTTTTGTTTAAATGAACTATTAGATCAGGTGTTATCCCAACAGCTGGTCGTAGACTGGAAATGTCTCCTAACAATCTTTGGAAGTCATTAAGTGTCTTTAACCGGTCTCTCCTAATTTGTGCCTTTTGCGTTTTAATTTTCTCTAACCCTATTCTGTAACCTAGGTAATTAATAGAATTTCCTCTTTGAATCTTTTCAGGGGCAATTTGTAATCCCCACCTAGGCAAGACTTTCCTTACTTCTTCAAACATCCTTTCTAAAGTATCTTTATTTGAATCAGATAACAAGATGTCATCCATGTAATGATAAATGATGGACTTGGGGAATTGTTTACGAATTATTTCCAATGGCTTATTTACAAAATATTGGCACAGTGTAGGACTATTGAGCATACCCTGTGGGAGGACAGTCCATTGATATCGCCTATTAGGCTGAGAATTATTATAAGTAGGCACTGTGAAGGCAAATTTTTCTCTATCCTTTTCTTGTAACGGTATAGTGAAAAAACAATCTTTCAAATCAATAACTATAAGAGGCCATCCTTTTGGTAACAGAGAAGGCAAATGAATTCCAGATTGTAGTGGGCCCATAGGTTGAATTACTTTGTTGACAGCTCTTAGATCTGTCACCATTCTCCATTTACCAGATTTCTTTTTTACAACAAACACAGGAGAATTCCAAGGGCTGGTTGATTCTTCAATATGGTGAGCATCTAGTTGCTCTTGCACCAGCTGTTCCAATGCCTGTAGTTTATCTTCAGCTAGAGGCCATTGTTTGGTCCATATTGGCTTCTCAGTTAGCCATATTAAAGGTAGGGCTGTTGGTACCTCTAAAGGTTTGGTATTTGCTGTATGTTCTTGTACAGCCTGAGTGGCTGGTGACCTTTTCCCATAATACCTCATCATATCCTTCCCAGAATTATGAGTTCCTGGAAATACAGGAATGTTAATCTGGGTATCCCATTGCTGTAGCAGGTCACGGCCCCATAAATTTATGGCAATATTGGCTATATATGGCCTTAGTCTTCCTATTTGCCCTTCGGACCCTATGCATTCAACCCATCTTGTGCTTTGTTTTACACGAGATAGGGTTCCAATTCCCAGGAACTGAACATCTACCTCTTGAAGAGGCCAATTCGGATACCAAGATTCTGGGGTAATGATATTTACATCTGCACCTGTGTCTAATAAGCCTTCAATAAAAGTGCCATTTATACAGACTCTTAGCTTTGGTCTTTGATCATTAATAGAAGTCTGCCAAAATATACGTTTACTCTGTCCTACTGGGTTTTTTGACTCATCCTCCACACGTAATTCATTATTTAGACCAGTATTACTTTTTACAGCAGAAATTGGAGCTTTTAATTTTCTTGGTGAGGCACGTTCTCCACTGTGACTGGGAATGACTCGGCCACTGTTGGCTTGGGGGCCTGCGAGAGGCCCCCCAAGGAGTTTCCCAATGATATCGGATTGCCCCGTCTGTCTGTTGTTGACCTACATTCGTTGGACCAATGTCGGCCTTTACTGCATCTCCTACATATACCTGAAGGCCGAGGTCTCCTATTTTTGTCACTCCCAGAAGAGACATTATTCCTAGAAATTCTTTGCCTGCAATCCCTTTGCAAATGTCCTAATTTACCACAATTAAAACACCTGGCAGTTTGACGTCTCCTCGTTGCTTTGGAAATCACTTCTCCTACCCAAGATTCGTTATTATAGCTAAATGTCTCAACATTCATTGTATGCTGAATCCATTCATCCATAGGTGCTGATCTAGACTTTAAAGGCCCAATTATCTTTTTGCATTCTATGTTTGCATTCTCAAAAGCTAGAGATTCAAGAAGTATTCGTCTAGCTTCTGGGTCTGTTACCCCTGTGTCCAGAGCCTTAATTAATCTTTGCAAAAAAAGTCAATAAAGGGTTCTCTCTGTCCCAGTCTAATTCTGGTATATGATTCAACCCTTTTTGCTGGATCTTGTATCCTATTCCAAGCATTTAAAGCTGCTTGGTGACATAGACACAGTACTTCATCGTCATAAAGAGCTTGGACCTGTGGATCAGCATATTCTCCTGCACCAAGAATTTGATCTTGGGAAACCTCAATACCTTTTGCTCTTCCTTGCTGTTCCATATGTTTGGATTCTTCTCTGAAATAAATTCCAAACATCAAGGAAGGTCCATTATCTAAAACTGCAGATACTAACTGATGGAAATCATGGGGATGAGCTTTAGCATTAGAAGCCCAAGTCCTTATTATTTCCTTTACATATGCATTGTGAAAGCCAAAATTAACAACAGCTTGCTTAATTTCTTTCAGATCATTCATTGCTATTGGCATCCATCTAGCTTCTCTGACTCCCTTTGAGCCTTTAGAAGTTGATGCTTTTTCAGAATTAAGTATGTCGCTAAAACCTTGGGTAAGCCAGTTCTAATAGCTGGTGGAGGCATTGTATCCTGTCCTTGTGCCTCCTTACTCTGTTCACCAGCTGCAATAATTTCCCCAATCTTTTCAAATCTTTTTATCATTGTCTCTCTTAAATCCTGAATCTCCTGACCTGTATATATTTCCAGTGATTTCACTGAGGTATCAATTTTTTGGTTCCCATTCTGCACCTGTGATTCCAAAGCTTTAATTTTTTCCTTCAAAGATAACATGTCTTCCTTAAACGTTTCTTGTATATCATGTAGATTCCCATCTTGGAGGTACATTCTGTCTGTTACCTTATCAAAACTTTGTGATAAAGTCTGAAGGTCAAATTCAACAGCCTGAACCCTTTCAGGTAAGTTTCTAATACCCTTGGATATGGAATCAATTTTGTCTGTCATAGTATCCACTTGTTCAGATAACCTCTGATTTTCAATAATTTTAATCCTGTCAATTAGTTGTTTATTATTAGTTCGTAAAGATTCTATCATTCTTAGGAGTGCCATATTCTTCTGTTCATTATTAGTTTGTAAAGATTCTATCGTTTTTAGGAGTGCCATATTCTTCTGTTCATTATTAGTACGTAAAGATTCAATCGTTCTTAGGAGTGCCATATTCTTCCTTAATGATAGAATATGGAAAAGAAAACTGAAGCCTAGTAACAAGCAAATTAAGGTATCCCCATAATCATATAAACCTTGTATGATGTAATTCATTGTATTAGTAAATATAAATTTACTAATCCATTGTATTAGTGAAAACAAAGCAGTAAAATTTGCGTTAGAAACGAAAACTGCAATATTACCTATTATCCAGCAGGTGGAGCTGTTGCAGAGTCGCGGTGAAAACATGGTCCTGTTTCAGTGCCTTAGTAGATGTTATAAACTGGAAAATGCAAGTTTCTCAACAAAGTAAATGTAATTAAATCAATTCCTGAGACGGAACCAGAAACCCAGAATCCAGGGGTAGAGAAGAGCAATCTGGAAGCCGCTTATGCCTCCACGTGACAGTCATCCTGAGGGGTTGCAGCTTTCAGCAACTGCGTGCTCTGGTTCGTGCCACTTAAGAGCTGTACTTGCAAGGGAGATTTAAAAATGACTCAGAAAAGAGCAAACCACGCGGGCAGAGACTATGCGGGCCTGTGTAGTTTAAATCCACGTGGGGAGTCCAAGGCCACCGCTGCAAGGCACAGGAGGCTGCTGAGGAAGGGAGGGCTCCCGCCTAGCCAAACTCGCAGCTGCCAAGCCGAACTCGCGGCCGCCAAGCCGAACTTGTGGCCGCCAAGCCGAACTCACGGCTGCGAGCGGGGAAAGGAGAGGTTCTGAAACCAAACGTTGGGTGCCAATATGAAGGCGTAAGTCACAAACAATGCCACACCAATTTGGGATTATGACTATTAGGGTGGTATTTATTTAAAGGGGAAAAAACTTACAGATCACTGTCCCAGGCAACAGTCCTATACACAACCAGGAAAGGAGTCTAGTCGCCTACTGACTGCGAGAAGATCTTCACCAACCCTGCAACAGACAAAGGTCTGATCTCCAAAATACATAGAGAGCTCAAGAAACTAGACTTTAAAATGCTAATTAACCCAATTAAAAAATGGGGCACTGAACTGAACAGAGAATTCTCAACAGAAGAAGTTCAAATGGCCAAAAGACACTTAAGGTCATGCTCAACCTCCTTAGCAATCAGAGAAATGCAAATCAAAACAACTTTGAGATATCATCTTACACCTGTCAGAATGGCTAAAATAAAAAACTCCAATGATAGCCTTTGCTGGAGAGGAGATGGGTTTTTAAAAGTTCAGTTCTACACTCTATGTGTCAGCCTTGACCCCCCAGTCATGTTGACAGCCAATGGTCCTCTCCACATGTGTCATCTTAAATGCTTCTGGAAGAATATATAGAGTGATTTGCTTAGCCCTAGAACTACTCTGTACCCAATAATTTGTTTCTGTGGCTTTTACTGACTCATGTATAGAGTGAGGGAACTCCCAAATTAGTTTTCCTATGTGCCTTTTATGGCTTGAGAGAGGGCCCTGACCTTGTGGAAAAGTGTCTTAATACAGTGTAACTTAGTAGGCTAGATCTCTAGGGTAAGGCTCCAAGACCTATATATTACAAAAGTGGCCAGGATAGAACTCAGTTATCTTGAAGTATTGTGACATGTTGTTTGCTACTGTGGGATAATGCTCTTGTATCCTGTAAATATTTGTCATTTGTGTTGGTTTAATAAAATGCTCATTGGCCAGAAGCCAGGCAGGTAGTATAAGCAGGGTGAATAGACTAGGAGAATTCTGGGAAGAGGAAAAGCTCAGTCTGCAGTCACCACCCAAATGCTGAGAAAACAAGATGAGAATGCTGCACTGAGTACCAAACCATGTGGCTAAACATAGATAAGAATTATGGGTTAATTTAAGCTATAAGAGCCAGCTAGGAATATGTTTGAGCTGTTGGCCAAACAATGTTGTAATTAATATGGCTTTGTGTGATTATTTGGGTCTGGGTGACCAAGAAATGAATTTGCAGTGTCTATTTGCAATTTCCTGCCCTCTCTATATGCAATTCTCTATTTCTCTCTATACCTTTCTTTATCTCTCTATCATTCTGTCATCTCTCTATCATCTCTATACTCCATCATTTCTTTCTCTATTATATCATCTATTCCTCTATCATCTGTCATCTCTTTCGCTATCATCTCTCTGTAATCTATTTCTCTATCATCTCAATTATCTCTCTGTCATCTCTTTCTCTATCATCTCTTTTTCTGCCATATCTCTATCATCTATTATCTCTATCTCTATCCTTCATCATTTCTTTCTCTAGTCTATCTATCATCCATTTCTCTATCACCTCTCTACCATCTCTTCTATTTCTCTATCATGTCTCTATCATCTCTTTCTCATCATCTTTTCCTCTATTATCTGTCATCTCTTCCTCTATCATCTCTTTATCTTCTCTTTCTCTATCATCTCTATCATCTCTTTCTCTATTATTTCTTTCTCTATCCTCCATAATTACTTTCTCTAGTCTATCATCCCTTTCTCTATCATCTCTTCCTCTATTATCTTTCTGTCATCTCTTCCTCTATCATCTCTTCCTCTATCATCTCTTTCTCTATTATCTCTCTATCATCTCTTTTGCTATTATCTCTTTATTACCTCTGTCTCTATCATCTCTGTCTCTATCATCTCTCTATCATCTCTTTCTTTATTATCTCTTTATTACCTCTTTTTCTGTCATCTCTTTCTCTATCATCTCTTCTTTTATCATCTCTCTGTCATCTTTCTCTCTATCATCTCTTTCTCTATCATCTCTATCCTCCATAATTTCTTTCTCTAGTCTATCATCTCTATCTCTATCATCTCTCTGTGATCTCTTTCTCTATCATATCTCTGTCATCTTTTCCTCTATCATCTCTTCCTCTATCATCTCTTCTTCTATCATCTTTCTCTATCATCTCTCTATTATCTCTTTCTCTATTATCTATTTATTACCTCTTTCTCTATCATCTTTTTCTCTATTATCTCTTCCTTTATCATCTCTCTATCATCTTTTTATCTATCATCTCTGTCCTTCATAATTTCTTTCTCTAGTCTATCATCTCTTTCTCTATCATCTCTCTATGATCCCTTTCTCTATCTTCTCTTTCTCCATCATATCTCTATCATCCCTTTCTCTTTCATCTCTCCCTCTATTATCTCTCTGTCATCTCTTTTCTATCATCTCTTTGTCTTTTCTTCCTCTATCATCTCTTCCTCTATTATCTATCTGTCCTCTCTTCTTCTATCTTCTCTTTCTCTATTTTCTCTTTCTCTATCATCTCTATCATCTCTTTCTCTATTATTTCTTTCTCTATTCTCCATAATTTCTTTCTTTAGTCTATCATCCACTTCTCTATCATCTCTTCCTCTATTATCTTTCTGTCATCTCTTCCTCTATCATCTCTTCCTCTATCTTCTCTTCCTCTATCATCTCTTTATCATCTCTCTATCATCTCTTTCTTTATTATCTCTTTTTTTATTTTTTTAACTTTTTTTATTGAGAAAAGAGAAAAAAAAACAAATTTCCTCCTCCTCCGAGCCTCCCATTTCCCTCCCCCTCCTCCCAACATTCTCCCCCTCCCCACACTTCTCTCCCCCTCCCTCTCCAGCCCAAAGAGCAGTCAGATTTCCCTGCCCTGTGGTAAGTCCTAGGTCCCCCCCCTCCGTGCATTTCTAGGAAGGTGAACATCCAAACTGGCTAGGCTCCCACAAAGCAGGCACATTACGTAGGTTCAAAACCCCGTGCCATTGTCCTTGGGTTCTCATCAGCCCTCATTGTTCGCCATGCTCAGAGAGTCCAGTGTTATCCCATGCTTTTTCAGTCACAGTCCAGCTGGCTTTGGTGAGCTCCCAATAGATCAGCTCCACTGTCTCAGTGGGTGAGTGTTCCCCTCGTGGTCCCGACTTCTTTGCTCATGTTCTCCCTCCTTCTGATCCTCATCGGGACCTTGGGAGCTCAGTCCAGTGCTCCAGTGTGGGTCTCTGTCTGTCTCCATCCATCACCAGATGAAGGTTCTATGCAAGATATTCGTCAGTATTGCTCTAGGATAGGGTCATTTCAGGTTCCCCATCCTCAGCTGCCCAAGGAACTAACTGGGGACCTCGGCTTGGGTATCTGGGAGCCCCTCTAGGTTCAAGTCTCTTGCCAACCCTAAGGTGGCTCCCTTAACTAAGAACCGTGCTTCCGTGCTCCCCCATCCAACCTTCCTTCATCCCAATCCTCCCCCTTTCCCAAGCTCCCCCCCCATTCTCCCCCTCTCCCCCCTCTCTCCCCATTTTCCCTTACCCCCATCCCACCCCACCCCCAAGATCTCAATTTTCTCCCCAGCAATTTTGTCTACTTCCCATAGCCAAGAGGACAACTATATGCTTTTCCTTTGGTTCACCTTCTTACTTAGCTTCTTTGGGATCCCCAAGTGTAGACTCCGTGACCCTTGTTTATGGCTAGAAACCAATTATGATTGAGTACATCCCATGTTCATCTTTTTGGCTCTGGGATACCTCACTCAGGATAGTGTCTTCTATTTCCATCCATTTGCATGCAAAATTTGAGAAGTCATTGTTTTTTAACGCAGCATAGTACTCTAATGTGTAGATATTCCACACTTTCTTCATCCATTCTTCCATTGAAGGGCATCTAGGTTGTTTCCAGGTTCTGGCTATTACAAATAATACTGCTATGAACATAGTTGAACAAATGTTCTTGTCATGTGATAGGGCATCTCTTGGGTATATTCCCAGGAGTGGTATTGCTGGGTCCAGGGGTAAGTTGATCCCGAATTTCCTGAGAAACCGAAACACCGATTTCCAAAGTGGTTGGACAAGATTGCATTCCCACCAGCAATGGATGAGTGTTCCCCTTCCTCCACAGCCTCTCCAGCAAAGGCTATCATTGGAGTTTTTTATTTTAGCCATTCTGACAGGTGTAAGATGATATCTCAAAGTTGTTTTGATTTGCATTTCCCTGATTGCTAAGGAGGTTGAGCATGACCTTAAGTGTCTTTTGGCCATTTGAACTTCCTCTGCTGAGAATTCTCTGTTCAGTTCAGTGCCCCATTTTTTAATTGGGTTAATTAGCATTTTAAAGTCTAGTTTCCTGAGTTCTCTATATATTTAGGAGATCAGACCTTTGTCTGTTGCGGGGTTGGTGAAGATCTTCTCCCAGTCAGTAGGTTGCCTATTTGTCTTGGTGACAGTGTCCTTTGCTTTACAGAAGCTTCTCAGTTTTAGTAGGTCCCATTTATTCAATGTTGCCCTTAAAGTCTGTGCTGTTGGGGTTACACATAGGAAGAGATCTCCTGTGCCCATCTGTTGTACGGTATTTCTCAATTTCTCTTCTATCAGGTTCAGTGTGTTCGGGCTGATAATGAGGTCTTTAATCCATTTGGACTTGAGTTTTGTGCATGGTGATAGATATGGGTCTATTTTCATTCTTCTACAGGTTGACATCCAGTTATGCCAGCACCATTTGTTAAAAATGCTTTCTTTCTTCCATTGTATACTTTTGGCTCCTTTATCAAAAATGAGGTGTTCATAGGTTTGTGGGTTAAAATTCGGGTCTTCTATACGATTCCATTGGTCAACTTCTCTGTTTTTTGCCAGTACCACACTGTTTTCATCACTGTAGCTCTGTAATAGAGTTTGAAGTCAGGGATGGTAATGCCTCCAGACAGTCCTTTATTGTATAGGATTGTTTAGGCTATCCTGGGTTTTTTTGTTTTTCCATATAAAGTTGATTATTGTCCTCTCAAGATCTGTGAAGAATTTTGATGGGACCCTGATGGGGATTGCATTGAATCTATAAATTGCCTTTGGTAGAATTGCCATTTTTACTATGTTGATCCTCCCAATCCAAGAGCAAGGAAGGTCCTTCCATTTTCTGGTATACTCCTCAATTTCTTTCTTCAGTGCCTTAAAGTTCTTGTCAAATAGATCTTTCACTTCCTTGGTTAGAGTTACCCCAAGACATTTTATGCTGTTTGTGGCAATTGTGAAAGGTGAAGCTTCTCTGATTTCCCCCTCTGCTTCCATATCCTTTGTGTATAAGAGGGCGACTGATTTTTTGGAGTTTATCTTGTATCCTGCCACATTACTAAAGCTGTTTATCAGCTGTAAAAGTTCTTTGGTGGAGTTTTGGGGGTCGCTTAAATACACTATCATATCATCTGCGAATAACGAAAGTTTAACTTCTTCCTTTCCAATTTGAATCTCTTTGATCACCTTATGTTGTCTTATTGCTATTGCTAGAAATTCAAGTACTATATTGAAGAGGTATGGCGAGAGTGGACAGCCTTGTCATGTTCCTGAGTTTAGTGGGATGGCTTTAAGTTTCTCTCCATTTAATTTAATGTTAGCTGTCGGCTTGCTGTATATAGCTTTTATTATATTTAGTTGTGACCCTTGTATCCCTAATCTCTGCAATACTTTTATCATAAAGGGGTGTTGAATTTTGTCAAATGCTTTTTCAGCATCTAATGAAATGATCATATGGTTTTTTTCTTTCAGTTTATTTATATGCTGGATTACATTGATAGATTTTCGTATGTTGAAACAGCACTGCATCCCTGGGATGAAGCCTACTTGATCATAATGGATAATTTTCCTAATGTGTTCTTGGATTGGGTTTGCCAGTATTTTGTTGAGGATTTTTGCATTGATGTTCATGAGTGAGATTGGTCTATAATTTTCTTTCTTGGTTGAATCTTTGTGCGGTTTTGGTATCAGAGTAACTGTAGCTTCATAAAAGGATTTTGGCAATGACTCTTCTGTTTCTATATTGTGAAATACATTAAGGAGTATAGGTATTAGGTCTTCTTGGAAGTTCTGGTAGAATTCTGCATTGAAACCATCTGGTCCTGGGCTTTTTTTGGTAGGGAGGTTTTTGATAACCTCTTCTAATTCTTCGCAACTAACTGTTCTATTTAGATTGTTCACCTGGTCCTGGTTTAACTTTGGTATATGGTATTTATCTAAAAAAGTGTCCATTTCCTTTACATTTTCCAGTTTTGTGGCATATAGGCTTTTGTAGTAAGATCTAATGATTCTCTGAATTTCCTCTGTGTCTGTGGTTATGTCCCCCTTTTCATTTCTGATCTTATTAATTTGCAAATTCTCTCTCTGCCGTTTGATTAGTTTGGATAGGGGTTTGTCAATCTTGTTGATTTTCTCCAGAAACCAGCTTTTTGTTTCATTGATTCTTTGGATTGTTTTCTGTGTTTCCATTTTGTTGATTTCAGCCCTCAGTTTGATTATTTCCAGTCTTCTACTCCTCCTAGGTGAGTCTGCTTCTTTTTTTTCTAGAGCTTTCAGTTGGGCTGTTAAGTCTCCAATGTGAGCTTTCTCTGTTTTCTTTAAGTGGGCACTTAGTGCTATGAACTTTCCTCTTAGGCTGCTTTCATAGTGTCCCATAAGTTTAAGTATGTTGTTTCTTTATTTTCATTGAATTCCAGAAAGACTTTAATTTCTTTCTTAATTTCTTCCTTAATCCAGGTATGGTTCAGTAGTTGACTGTTCAGTTTCCATGAATTTGTAGGCTTTTGGGGGGTAGCATTGTTGTTTAATTCTAACTTTAATCCATGGTGATCTGATAAGACACAGGTGGTTACTAATATTTTTTTGTAACTGTGGATGTTTGCTTTGTTACCGACTATGTGGTCGATTTTTTTTAATTTATTTATTTATTAAGGATTTCTGCCTCGTCCCCACAACCGCTTCCCATTTCCCTCCCCCTCCCGTGATCAAGTCCCCCCCCCTCATCTGCTCGAAGAGCAATCAGGGTTCCCTGACCTGTGGGAAGCCCAAGGACTGCCCACCTCTATCCAGATCTCGTAAGGTGAGCATTCAAACTGCCTAGGCTCCCACAAAGCCAGTACGTGCAGTAGGATCAAAAACCCACTGCAATTGTTCTTGAGTTCTCAGTATTCCTCATTGTCCGCTATGTTCAGTTAGTCCAGATTTATCCCATGCTTTTTCAGACCTAGGCCAGCTGGCCTTGGTGAGATCCCAATAGAACATCCCCATTGTCTTAGTGTGTGGGTGCACCCCTCGTGGTCCTGAGTTCCTTACTCGTGCTCCGTCTCCTTCTGCTCCTGATTTGGACCTTGAGATTTCTGTCCGGTACTCCCGTGTGGGTCTCTGTCTCTGTCTCCTTTCATCGCCTGATGAAGGTTAATGTTCCTGAGGATGCCTATGTGTTTGTCTTTGGATTCACCTTATTTAGCTTCTCTAGGAACATGAATTATAGGCTCAATGTTCTTTCTTTATGGCTAGAAACCAAATATGAGTGAGTACATCCCATATTCATCTTTTTGGGTCTGGCTTACCTCACTCAGGATAGTGTTTTCTATTTCCATCCATTTGTATGCAAAATTCAAGAAGTCCTTGTTTTTTACTGCTGAGTAATACTCTAATATGTATATATTCCATACTTTCTTCATCCATTCTTCCGTTGAAGGGCATCTAGGTTGTTTCCAGGTTCTGGCTATTACAAACAATGCTGCCATGAACATAGTTGAGCATATACTTTTGTTGTATGATAGGGCCTCTCTTGGGTATATTCCCAAGAGTGGTATTGCTGGATCCAGGGGTAGATTGCTCCCGAATTTCCTGAGAAACCGAAACACTGCTTTCCAGAGTGGTTGCACAAGTTTGCATTCCCACCAGCAATGGGTGAGTGTACCCCTTTCTCCACAACCTATCCAGCAAAGGCTATCATTGGTGTTTTTTATTTTAGCCATTCTGACAGGTGTAAGGTGGTATCTTAAAGTTGTCTTGATTTGCATTTCCCTGATCGCTAAGGAAGTTGAGCATGACCTTAAGTGTCTTTTTGCCATTTGAAGTTCTTCTGTTGAGAATTCTCTGTTCAGATCAGTGCCCCATTTTATAATTGGGTTGATTAGCCTTTTACGGTCTAGTTTCTTGAGTTCTTTATATATTTTGGAGATCAAACCTTTGGCAGTTGCAGGGTTGGTGAAGATCTTCTCCCAGTCAGTGGGTTGTCTTTTTGTCTTAGTGACAGTGTCCTTTGCTTTACAGAAGCTTCTCAGCCTCAGGAAGTCCCATTTATTCAATGATGCCCTTAGTGTCTGTGCTGCTGGGGTTATACATAGGAAGTGGTCTCCTGTGCCCATGTGCTGTAGAGTACTTCCCACTTTCTCTTCTATCAGGTTGAGTGTGTTCGGACTGATATTGAGGTCTTTAATCCATTTGGATTTGAGTTTTGTGCATGGTGATAGATATGGATCTATTTTCATTCTTCTACAGATTAACATCCAGTTTTGCCAGCACCATTTGTTGAAGATGCTCTCTTTTTTCCATTGTATACTTTTAGCTCCTTTATCGAAGATCAGGTGTTCATAGGTTTGTGGGTTAATGTCAGGGTCTTCTATTCGATTCCATTGGTCGACTTCTCTGTTTTTATGCCAATACCAAGCTGTTTTCAATACTGTAGGTCTGTAATAGAGTTTGAAGTCAGGGATGGTAATGCCTCCAGACAAACCTTTATTATATAAGATTGTTTTGGCTATCCTGGGTTTTTTGTTTTTCCATATAAAGTTGATTATTGTCTTCTCCAGATCTGTGAAGAATTTTGATGGGATTTTGATGGGGATTGCATTGAATCTATAGATTGCTTTTGGTAGAATTGGCAATTTTACTATGTTGGTCCTCCCAATCCAAGAGCAAGGGAGGTCTTTCCATTTTCTGGTGTCTTCTTCAATTTCTTTCTTCAAAGACTTATAGTTCTTGTCAAGTAGATCTTTCACTTCCTTGGTCAGGGTTACCCCAAGGTATTTTATGCTATTTGTGGCTATCGTGAAAGGTGATGCTTCTCTGATTTCCCTCTCTGCTTCCTTATCCTTGGTGTATAGGAAGGCAACTGATTTTTTGGAGTTGATCTTGTATCCTGCCACGTTACTAAAGCTGATTATCAGCTGTAGGAGTTCTTTGGTAGAATTTTTGGGGTCGCTTATATACACTATCATATCATCTGCAAATAACGAAAGCTTAACTTCTTCCTTTCCAATACGAATCCCCTTGATCTCCTTATGTTGTCTTATTGCTATTGCTAGAATTTCAAGCACTATATTGAAGAGGTATGGCGGGAGTGGACATCCTTGTCGTGTTCCTGATTTTAGTGGGATGGCTTTGAGTTTTTCTCCGTTTAATTTAATGTTAGCTGTTGGCTTGCTGTAAATAGCTTTTATTATATTTAGGTAGGACCCTTGTGTCCCTATTCTCTCCAAGACCTTTATCATAAAGGGGTGTTGAATTTTGTCGAATGCTTTTTCCGCATCTAGTGAAATGATCATATGTTTTTTTTTTCTTTCAGTTTATTTATATGGTGGATTACATTGATAGATTTGCATATGTTGAACCAGCCCTGCATCTCTGGGATGAAGCCTACTTGATCATAATGGATAATTTTTCTTATGTGTTCTTGGATTCGGTTTGCCAGTATTTTATTGAAGATTTTTGCGTCAATGTTCATGAGTGAGATCGGTCTGTAATTCTCTTTCTCGGTTGGGTCTTTTTGTGGTTTTGGTATCAGGGTAACTGTAGCTTCATAAAAGGAATTTGGCAATGACTCTTCTGATTCTATATTGTGAAATACCTTAAGGAGTATAGGTATTAATTCTTCTTGGAAGTTCTGGTAGAATTCTGCATTGAAACCATCTGGTCCTGGGCTTTTTTTCGAAGGGAGATTTTTGATAACCATTTCTAATTCTTCGCGAGAAACCGGTCTATTTAGATCATTCACCTGGTCTTGGTTTAGCTTTGGTATATGATACTTATTGAAAAAAATGTCCATTTCTTTTGTATTTTCCAGTTTTGTGGCATACAGGCTTTTGTAGTAAGATCTAATGATTCTCTGAATTTCCTCTGTGTCTGTGGTTATGTCCCCCTTTTCATTTCTGATCTTATTTATTTGCGTGTTCTCTCTCTGTCGTTTAATTAGTTTGGATAGGCGTTTGTCGATCTTGTTTCATTGATTCTTTGTACTGTTTTCTGTGTTTCTATTTTGTTGATTTCAGCCCTCAGTTTTATTATTTCCAGTCTTCTACTTCTCCTGGGCGCGTCTGCTTCTTTTTTTTCTAGAGCTTTCAGGTGTGTTTTTAAGTCCCCAATGTATGCATTCTCCGTTTTCTTTAAGTGGGCACTTAGTGCTATGAACTTTCCTCTTAGCACTGCTTTCATTGTGTCCCATAGGTTTGAGTATGTTGTCCCGTTATTTTCATTAAATTCAAGGAAAACTTTAATTTCTTTCTTGATTTCTTCCTTGACCCAGGTGTGGTTCAGTAGTTGACTGTTCAGTTTCCATGAGTTTGTCGGTTTTTTGGGGGCAGCGTGGTTGTTGCCTTCTAACTTTAATCCGTGATGATCTGATAAGACACAGGTGGACACTGATATTTTTTTGTATCTGTGGAGGTTTCCTTTGTTTCCGAGTATGTGCTCAATTTTTGAGAAGGTTCCATGAGCTGCAGAGAAGAAGGTATATTCTTTCCTATTTGGGTGGAATGTTCTATAGATGTCTGTTAAGTCCATTTGCTTCATTACCTCCAATAATTATCTTAATTCTCTATTAGGTTTCTGTCTGATTGACCTGTACCTTGGAGAGAGAGGTGTGTTGAAGTCTCCTACTACTAGTGTGTGTGGATTGATGTCTGCCTTGAGTTCTAGTAATATTTCTTTTACATAAGTAGGTGCTTTTATATTGGGGGCGTATATATTCAGGATTGAGACGTCCTCCTGATGAATTGTTCCTGTTATGAGTATAAAGTGACCGTCTCGGTCTCTTCTGATTGATTTTAGTTTGAAGTCAGTTTTGTTAGAAATTAGTATGGCCACACCTGCTTTTTTCTTAGGACCATTTGCTTGAAACACCTTTTCCCAACCCTTTACTCTGAGTAGGTGCCTGTCTTTGTGGTTGAGATGTGTTTCTTGCAAACAGCAGAATGTTGGATCCTGTTTTCGTATCCAATCTTTTAGCCTGTGCCTTTTTATAGGTGAATTGAAACCATTAATATTAAGTGATATTAATGACCAGTGGTTGTTTACTCCGGTTATTCTTATTGCTTTTGGTAGTAGAGATTGTGTGTCTCCTTTCTTTGAGATGTGCTCGTGAAGGGTCATTAGATGCCTGGGTTATTGTAGGCAGTGTTGGCAGTGTTGGATTCCTTGGGTTGCGATTTTCCTTCTATTACTTTCTGTAGGGCTGGATTTGTGGCTACGTATTGTTTAAATTTGTTCTTATCCTGGAATGTCTTGTTTTCTCCGTTGATAGTGAACGATAGCTTGGCTGGGTATAGTAGTTTGGGTTTGCATCCATGGTCTCTTAGCTTCTGCAGAACCTCTATCCAGGACCTTCTGGCTTTCATAGTTTCCATCGAGAAGTCAGGTGTAAGTCTGATCGGTTTACCTTTATAAGTTACTTGCCCTTTTTCTTTTGCAGCTCTTAATATTCTTTCTTTAACCTGTATATTTTGTGTTTTGATTATTATATGGCAAGGAGATGTTTTTCTTTGATCCAGTCTGTTTGGTGTTCTGTATGCTTCTTGAATATTTAAATGAATATCTTTCTTTAAGTTGGGAAAGTTTTCTTCCATAATTTTGTTGAAAATATTTTCTGAGCCTTTGAGCTGTGACTCTTCTCCTTCTTCTATTCCTATTATTCTTAGGTTTGGTTTTTTTATTGTGTCCCATAGTTCCTGAATGTTTTGTGTTGAGAATTTGTTGGCTTTGCTGTTTTCTTTGATCTGTTCTTTTATTTTCTCTATGGTGTCCTCAGCATCTGAGAGTCTTTCTTCTAGCTCTTGTATTCTATTTATTATGCTTGTTTCTGTAGACTCTGCTCGTTGGCCTAGATTTTCCATATCCAGCTGGTCCTCAGTTTGTATTTTCTTCTTTGCCTTCATTTCAGTTTTCAATTTTTGAACTGTTTCCATTACCTGTTTGATGGTTTTTTCTTGGTTTCCCAGGGTATCATGTACGTATTTACTCATTTCTTCAAACTTTTTGTTATACTTCTCATCCATTTCTATAAGGGCATTTTTTACATGTTGTTTAAGGGACTCTATTATCTTCATAAAGTCGATTTTTTCCACTTCTTCTGTGTTAGGTTGTTCAAATACTTCTGTTGTAAGATCATTGGGTTCTGATGTTTTCATGTTGTTTTTCGGATTATTGGGTGAGTTCTTGCCTTGGCGCCTGCCCATCTCCTCCTATTGATCCTATCCAATGGATCCTTTAGAAACCGGATCAGGTTTCCCTGCTGGCCAAGGGCTCCGCTTACAAAATGCCCTCACTCTCTTTTGTGGTTCCTGCTGCAGGCCAAGAACCCTCTCACCCCTCCGAAGGATCTTCAGGACAGGACCAGGCTCCCCTTGTGCCAGTGACCTGGCCAACCAAAGGCCTACCTCTTTGATTCAATTGTAGTAGGGAGATCTGCTCTCCTTATTGCATGCCTGTCCCAGCTGCTTGGGTCTGGCCGCTGCTCAGCCGTGTAGGGCGCCGCTGCGCCTCTGTGCATCTGGCGCCGCTGCCGCTGCGCCTCTGTGCGTCTCTGTGGTCGATTTTTGAGAAGGTTCCATGAGCTGCAGAGAAGAAGGTATATTCTTTCCTATTTGGGTGGAATGTTCTATAGATGTCTGTTAAGTCCATTTGATTTATTACCTCCATTAATTCTCTTATTTCTCTGTTAGGTTTCTGTCTGTTTGACCTGTCCATTGGTGAGAGAGGAGTGTTGAAGTCTCCTACTATTAGTGTGTGCAGTTTGATGGCTGCCTTGAGTTTTAGCAATGTTTCTTTTATGTACGTGGGTGCTTTTAAATTAGGGGCATAGATGTTCAGAATTGAGACTTCATCCTGCTGAACTGTTCCTGTTATGAGTATAAAATGCCCCTCTCCATCTCTTCTGATTGATTTAAGTTTGAAGTCAACTTTGTTAGAGATTAGTATGGCCACACCTGCTTGTTTCTTAGGTCCATTTGCTTGATAAGCCTTTTCACAGCCCTTTACTCTGAGTAGGTGCCTGTCTTTGTGGTTGAGGTGTGTTTCTTGTAAACAGCAGAATGTTGGATCCTGTTTTCGTATCCAATCTCTTAGCCTGTGCCTTTTAATAGGTGAGTTGAGTCCATTGACATAAAGTGATATTAATGACCAGTGGATGTTAACTCCGGTCATTTTTTTAGTCGTAGAGTTTGTGTGTTTCCCTTCTTTGATTTGTGTTGGTGAAGGGTCTCTATATGTCTGAGTTATTGTGGTCATTGTTGGACACCTTGGTTAGTGATTTTCCTTCTATTACTTTCTGTAAGGCTGGATTTGTGGCTGCATATTGTTTAAATTTGTTTTTATCCTGGAAAATTTTATTTTCTCCATTTATAGTGAACGAAAGCTTGGCTGGGTATAGTAATCTGGGCTTGCATCCATGGTCTCTTAGTTTCTGAAGTACATCTATCCAGGACCTTCTGGCTTTCATGGTTTCCATGGAGAAGTCAGGTGTACGTCTGATAGGTTTACCTTTATAAGTTATTTGGCCTTTTTTCCTTTGCAGCTCTTAATATTCTTTCCTTATTCTGTATGCTTTGTGTTTTGATAATTATATGGCGAGGGGATGTTCTTTTTTGATCCAGCCTATTCGGTGTTCTGTATGCTTCTTGAACCTTCATAGGTATATCTTTCTTTAGGTTGGGAAAGTTTTCTTCTATAATTTTATAATTTTATTAAATATATTATTTTATTAAATATATTATCTCTTTGTCTTTTCTTCCTCTATCATCTCTTACTCTATTATCTATCTGTCCTCTCTTCTTCTATCTTCTCTTTCTCTATTTTCTCTTTCTCTATCATCTCTATCATCTCTTTCTCTATTATTTCTTTCTCTATCCTCCATAATTTCTTTCTTTAGTCTATCATCCCCTTCTCTATCATCTCTTCCTCTATTATCTTTCTGTCATCTCTTCCTCTATCATCTCTTCCTCTATCTTCTCTTCCTCTATCATCTCTTTATCATCTCTCTATCATCTCTCTTTATTATCTCTTTATTACCTCTTTCTCTATCATGTCTTTCTCTATCATCTCTTCCTTTATCATCTCTCTATCATCTTTTTCTCTATCATCTCTGTCCTTCATAATTTCTTTCTCTAGTCTATCATCTCTTTCTCTATCATCTCTCTATGATCTCTTTCTCTATCTTCTCTTTATCATATCTCTATCATCTCTCTCTTTCATCTCTTCCTCTATTAACTGTCTGTCATCTCTTTTCTATCATATCTTTATCTTCTCTTTCTCTATCATCTCTATTATCTCTTACTCTATCATCTCTTCCTCTATTATCTCTCTATCATATCTTCCTCTTCTTCTCTTTCTCCATCATCTCTCTATCATCTCTCTATTATTTCTTTCTCTATCCTCCATAATTCCTTTCTCTAGTCTATTATCTCTCTATCATCTCTTCCTCTATTATCTTTCTGTCATCTCTTTTTCTATCACCTCCTACTCTATCATCTCTTCCTCTACTATCTTTGTCATCTCTTCCTCTATCATCTCTTTCTTTATCATCTCTTTCTCTATCATTTCTCTACCATCTCTTTCTCTGTTATCTCTTTATTACCTCTTTCTCTATCATCTCTTTCTCTATCATCTCTTCCTTTATCATCCCTCTGTCATCTTTTTCTCTAGCATCTCTTTCTTTATCATCTCTTTCTCTATCATCTCTGTCATTTTTCTCTCTATCATCTCTCACTATCATCTCTCTATTATTTCTTCTCTATCATCTCTATCCTCAATAATTTCTTTGTCCAGTCTATCATCTCTTTCTCTATCATTGTTTCCTCTATTATCTTTCTGTCATCTCTTTATCTATCATCTCTATCCCGGTAGCGAGGTGTCTCTGTCATTTCTAGAGTTTTGGAAATTGATTATAATGTACTTCCTATATACTTAGGTTATATCATATTCTTCTGAAGTCTTTGATGGAATTGAAGAATTTATAGATATAGTTTTTCTTAGTTATTATAAAAGATAAAGTAAATATAAATATTGTAAATGTACTTTTTGTTTGATACCTGTTTTGTTATATATAATTTGACTATGTTAAAGTCTTCCTTTTTGTTTAAACAGAAAAGGGGAAATGGTGTGGGAGGGCCTATTGACTTTGTGTTGCTTTTCTTGCTTAATGAATAAAGAAACTGACATGGCCTATTGATAGGGCAAAACTTAGGTAGGTGGGGAAAATGGAACTGAATACTGGGAGAAATAAAACAGAGTCAGAGAGATGTCATGGATCTGTCAGCAACAGACACTATGAATTTTACCTGGTAAGACACTGCCATGTGGCAGTACACAGTTTAATAGAAATGGGTTAAATTAAGTTGTAAGAATTAGCCAAAAAGAAACTAGAACTAATGGGCCAAGCAATGATTTAATTAATACAGTTTCTCTGTGGTTGTTTCAGGGCTACGCTAGCCAGGTGGCCAGGACAAAGAAGCAGCCCTCTTCTTGCAACATGAAAATAATGTCCAGTAAGTCAAAATAAAATCTATTAAAGGGTAAAATAAGTTGATTGATACTCTATTCTATGAATGTAATACATTTTATTTATCCATTCATCGGTTGAAGGGCATCTAGGTTGCTTTGAGATTCTGTCTATTACAAATATCACTTCTATGAACATAGTTGAGCAAATGTCCTTATAGTATGGTTGAGCATCTTTTGGGAATATGCTGTGTCTTTTGGTAGATTGATTCCCAGTTTTCTGAGAAATTGCCACTTGACTTCCAGGCAAATGGATGGAACTAGAAAAAGAATCATCCTGAGTGGGGGTAATCCAGACCTAGAAAGAGAACCATGGTATATACTCACCCATAAGTGTATATTTTATGTGAAGTAAAGGATAACTGTGTCAGTGCTTTTCTTTTGGACCATTGAGGAATTCCCAAATAATGACACAGAAACTTCTTATTTTTATGAATGATGGCCTTATCTTATTTATTATTTTAATCTGTTTGTCATCATCTACCCTTTTTCTGAGGACTTTTTACCTTACTTTCTCTATATCTTACTTTCTTGCTGTTTCTATGTCTGTCTGTCTGGTGGCTGCCTGGTTTCTCACTCTAGAAACATCTCTCCTTCTTGTTTTCTTCTCTCTCCTCTTTTAATCCTTCTTTTTGAGCCTAGATTTCTCCTATTTATTCTCTCTGTCTATCAGTCACACCTACCCTTCTCCTGCATACCTAATGGCATTCAGCTATTTATTAGATCAAGGCAGGCAAGGTGAAACAGCAACATTTTTATATAATTAAACCAAATGCAGAAAAAAACAAAAGTAACATCTCTTTACATCATTAACAAATACAGCAGAAACATAGCACACATATTTATATAGTTGAAGTAACCTTCCACAGCATAAACAAATGTAACATATCTATACCTAGTAAAAGATACCAGATGACAATGCCACAACCCACATATCCAAAGAGACTAAGTAACAAGGAGGGTTCATGTCAGGGGAGGCCCCTAGATCTCCCTGGGAAGGGCAGTAGAAGAAATTTTGCAGCTAGGGAAAGAACACATGAGCAATCAGCTTGGGGGAAGGGAAAGAGTACTGAAAGAGACAACAGGAAATGGGAAACATTTCAGGGTCAGGTAAAAACCTGGCACAATGAATCTCATAGGACTCTACAAGGCTGAACACATGCAAGAGTCCTAGCAATAGTGGATATATAGCCTGAACTGGTCATCTCTTGTAACCAGATTGGTACCTAGACCAATTGTCCTCAAAGAGTCTTTGTCCAGCAACTGATGTAAACAGATTCAGACCCACAACCAAACTAATGTTTGAACTCAGGGAATGGCAGAACTGATGGAATCCTGCACAAGAGGGTGAGAAATGATTGTAGGAGCCCAAGGGATCAACGACACCACAAGAAAACACAGAATCAACTAATCTGGGCTCATAGAGACTGAACCAACAACCAGGGACCCTGCATGGGACTGACCTAGGCACTTTGCATGTGTTACAGTTGTGTAGCTTGGTCTGCTTTTCAGACTCCTAAAAGTGGGAAAAGGTTCTGTCTCTAACACCTTTGCTAGCTTTTGCTAGAACTCTTCATAGTGGGTTTTCTCGCCCAACCTAAATACATGATGAAGTGCTGTTTAGTCTTACATGCCATGTTCTGTTGCTATTCATGGGAGATCTGCACTTTCCTGAACAGAAACAGAGGAGTGGGTTAATTAAACATGGGGAGCATAACGGAGTGGGGGGAGGAACTGAAAGAAGAGGAGGGAGGGACAACTGTGGCCAAGATGTAAAATAAACAAATTTACTTTTAAAAAAGATAAGATAAACAAAACCTTAAATATCCAAGTGTTAAATGGAGAAGATGGGATTAAAAACTAAAGGCACTAGGAATGTATTCAATGAAATTAAAACAGACATTTCTTGAGGTTTATAGAAAGAAATGAATATTCAAACACGAGATGCATTTGAATTCCAAATAGGTATGAGCAGAGAAGAACCTCTCCATAGCATAGCATAGCATGCTCAAGATTTCAAAAATACAATAAAGGACAGAATATTAATAGTGCAGAGCAAATAACAGAACACTTAAATAGAAAGGCAGAAACATCACAATAGCATCAGATATCTCACTGGAATTCTTTAAATCCAGAAAAGCACAGAATGTCATCTTTGAAGTTCAGAAAATGTGTGACTAGCAGCCCAAAGAGATTACTTACAAAGTAATAAGGATATTCAAGGCAAACACATAGATGTTGTTGGAGGGAGTGGGCCTGCTTTTGGCCCCAGCCACCCCACTAGCTTACACCTGAAATAATCACACAGAAACTGTATTCATTTAAACACCTCATGCCCCATTAGTTCTAGCCTCTTATTGGCAAACTCTCACATCTTGAGTCAACCTATTTCTAATAATCTGTATGTCACCATGAGGTCATGGCTTACTGGGAAAGATTCAGCATGTGTGACCTGGCAGCTTCATGGCAGCTCTCTCCCTGCGCTTCTTCCCAGCATTCAGTTCTGTCTTCTCTGCCTACCTAAGTGCTGCCCTATCAAAAAGCCAAGACAGTTTCTTTATTCAACCAATGAAAACAACCCATAGACATAAGAACCTCCTACACCACATAGAACATGGTGACAGTTTTAATCATGAAAGCACAGAAAGTGTTGTATTGGAGGAGTACATGAACAAGGAAGAGCTACGAAATAACCCATCAAGTATAACTCAGTAAAGCAGTAAACCCTCAAAATAAGAGAAAAAGAAACAGAAAATAGTAATATAAATAAATCCAAAAAGAGAAACAACAAAGTCACAAGATTGTTAAACATCTTTTAATAACAACTATAAATATAAATAACTTTAACTCACCCATAATGAGATGAAGATTAGATGACAGGATTGAAACTAGGATCAATTGTCCTGTTGTTTCAAAGAAGCACAATTCACTGGTACAATCACTTATAGACAAAGAGCAAAATGATAGATGACTAGCTAACAAGTGAGTAGATAGGAAACAAGCCAATAAAACTATTTTGGTTTATGAATAAGTAGACTTCAAATCAAAATTAGTTAAAATAGGTAGCTAAATTTTAGTAAATGTATAGTAAATTTTAGTAAAAGTGAATTTTTACTAATCTGTCAAGGATATATGAGTATTATAAACACAGAGATACCAAATCTTGGTGCACTCAATTTTATACAATAAACACTAATAGAAAATGTCATATAGGTCCTCATAAAAATAACCAGGGATTTCAATACCACATTCTCATCAGTAATTAGATTATCTGTATTGGTTACTTGTTTGATTTCTATCATAAAGTACTCTGAGAAAAGCAACATAAGGAATAAAGAGTTTATATTGGCTCACTATTCCCAGGGTACAGTCTAAAACAGCAGGGAAGTTGTGGCCACAGGGGCTTCAGGCAGTTAGTAATTGTGCATGTACAATCAGGAAGCAGAGGGAGATGAATGTTTTTTATTCAGGTGTCTTCATTTTTAATTCTGTCCAGGACCTCTGGCCATGAAAATGTACCTACCACATTTAGGGTGAGTCTTCCCAACTCAGGTGAGCCAGTCAATATATTCTGACAGGCACACACAGAGGATAACTAAATCTAGATAATCCCTCAAATGCATGCCCATAGGCTCCTTTTCTTCATTATAGGTATTGTTGGCAATCCACATAAAGCATCACATCATATAAACTAAAATTATCAAAGAAATATTAGATTTGGACTAGACGATACATAGACTGGATTTAACAGATACCTACGGAATACTTTAGTAAATTGGAATGGCATACACATTCTTCTTGGCACCCTATGGAATCTCTTCTAAAATATACCACATGTGTTGGTTTTCTCCGCAAATTAAATCTTAACAAATCCAAAACAATAAATACAGTTTATTTCATAAAACATAGAGGAAATAAAACTAGAAGTCAACATAAAAAAAACACGGAAACTATACAAATATACAGATGCTGAACATGCACATACATTATGAGGCTTAAAACTTAGCATCCAAAGTGAGATTCATTATGGCATTTTAATTCACTCCCTTTTCTTACTTATTTTTATGTGTATAGGTATTTTGCCTGCACATATGTCTGTGCACCACATACATGCCTGGTGCCTGCAGAAGTCAGAAGAGGGTATCATATACCACTAGGGCTGGAGTTACAGATAATTGTGAGACAACATGTGGATCTGGAAATCAAACCCAGGTCCTCTGGAAGAGCATCCAGTTCCCTTGACTGCTAAGCCATCTCTCCACTCTTCCCTTTTCCATGTTGGTCTTCCTTCTGTAGTGACATCCCAGATCCCATGACTCCCTCCTACTGGTTCATTGCTTCCCTCAATAGTCATCCTGTGCTGGTGTGAGTGAGTGACATGGCTCCTATAGTCTCAGTCATTTGAATACTTGGTCCCTAGTTTTTGGCTGTTTGGGAGTGTCTTAGGAGGCATGACCTTCCTAAAGAAATTATGTCCCTAGGGGTATGTTGTTTTGAAAGCTGAAAGAATCACACCATTTCAAGTTCACTCTCTCAGTCTCTTACTTATGGTTTCAGATGTGACCTCTCAGCTCCTATTCCAGGTACCATGCTTGCTGATCGCTGCCATACTTTCCCTCCTTGATGGACTCATTTCCCTCTGGAACCATAAGACAAAGAACATCTCCATTCCACAAGTGCCTTGGTTAATGTGCTTTATCTCAGTAATAACACAGTAACTAGTAAACACTCCTTTATGTCTTTATGTCATATGTAGTCTATTACACTTCTTAATTTTACCCCTGTAGATCTCTTTTCTCCTCTCATGCTTCATTTTCTAGTTTTATTCCTGTAGAAGGAGTGGTGGGCCGCTTACTGCCACCCAGCTTCAGGCTGCCTGACTAGCTTTTGCCACGAAACGACAACACACAAATTGTATTCTTTTAAACACTGCTTGGCCCATTAGCTCTAGCCTCTTCTTGGCTGATTCTCACATCTTGCTTAACCCATTTCTAATAATCTGTGTAGCACCACGAAGTGGTGGCTTACTGGGAAAGATGCAGCATGTCTGACCTGGTGGCTGCCTCCATGGCATCTGCTCTGGAGAGGAGAGGCATGGTGTCTGGCTCACTTCCCTTCTTCCCAGCATTCTGTTCTGTCTACTCTACCTAACTAGTTTTCTGACCTATCAAGCCAAGCAGTTTTCTTTATTGATTAATCAATGAAACAATAGATTGACAAATGACCTTCCCACATCATTTCCCCTTTTTCTGTTTAAACAAAAAGGAAAGGATTTCACTTTAACATAGTAAAATTACATATAACAAAACAGTTATCAAGCAAGAATTACAATTACAATATTTATATTTATTTTATCTTTCATCATAACAAAGGAAAATTATAACTATCTATCTATTCTTTAACTCCATCAAAGACTCCAGAAGGATATAATATTACCTAAGAAAATGAGAAGTAAGCAATTTACAAAACTGTAGAAATCAAAGAGATATCTCTCTGCCTGGACAGTCAACCAAAGTTCCTATCCAGCAGCCTTTTCCATGAAGCAGGAAATTTCAAAGGCAGTTCAGTCACTATCTGCTGTGTCCTGCAGAATGTCTCACGACTCTTTCATGAATCAGGAACCCCGAAAGATCATCTCACCTTTAAGTAAGTTCACCAGTCCTCTCTCTGAGGGTTCTCTGTGTCCAGTTCATGAAATAGTCCAGACAAGAGCAGTTTCTTGCCCAAATGGCTAACCAACTCCATAAGGAGCGTCTTCACTGCCCATCTTCCTCTTGAAGTAGATTGTTGCTATCAGGAGCAGATGTGTCTCATTGTCATGAAAAGTTATTAAAACATTTAAAATGCCATATTCTGTAGTCTTTGAAAGATATGAAGAATGCCTATCTGAAATATATCTATGCACATCTAGAAAATGTAACTAATATGAATACAAGCTTGATTATTATTAATGAATATCCATTAACAACCTATATACATTACATTTTTACATGAACTACACAATCAGTATCAGAAATACATATACATATACATATAACAAGATTGACCTTAAATTTATATCAATAAAGTCAAATCCATACCAATGCTAATTATTCATATCTCTACCATATCCTCCTTTGAATGTAAAAGGACATTTATAAACAATATTTGGAAACATGGGAGCAGTTTCTTCTCTCTAAACAGCTTCGTGCTGAATGGGGGCACTGTTATTTAGGTCTTTCATGGTATAACCTGTCTGCTAGGTTTATCGTAGTTAGCAGTTGAGCAAAGTAATTTTTTGAAGGCGTTCACAGCAACCTTTCAGGAGGGTGTGGTCTATCATACCATATTGGGATAGAAGCAATCCACAGGGTCTCATCCTCTGTGAAAACAAAACAAGAATCTCCGTCCCAAAGTATCATATCCTTTGATCCAAATTCTGAAGTCAAGGTATTTTCAAAATATCTATCTTGGATTGGTTCAGCAGCATTTATAAACAAATATCTTTTAGCAGCTGTTGCTCCTTCCTCAGCATTCAAACAATTCAAAGAAGGCATAATAGCATGCAGTATCAAGATTCTCTGTGGGGGCTGGAGAGATGGCTCAGAGGTTAAGAGCACTGTCTGCTCTTCCAGAGGTCCTGAGTTCAATTCCCAGCAACCGCATGGTGGCTCCAAACCATCTGAAAAGAGATCTGGCACCCTCATCTGGCATGTGGGTATGAGGCAGAAAGTTGTATACATAATAAATAAATCTTTTTTTTTAAAAGATTCTCTGTGCTTTTTGTGGCTTTGTTTTAATCTCTATTTCTTTTATTTTTAGTTTTATTTTTTGAGACAGGTTCTCTCTTTATCTTTGTCCTGGAATAACCTGATCCTGTAGACCAGGCTGTTCTTGAACTCTTAAAGATCCGTCTGTCTCTGCCTCCCAGGCATTGGGATTAAAGGTGTGTCTTGATACACATTGAAGTCATAGAGGTTAATTTACCTCTGACTCCCAAGTGTTGGCATTAAATGTGTGTACTATCACACTCAGCTACTCTCTTTCTTTCTTTACTTTAAAAACTTTAACTTTTTTTCCTCTCAAGCCTGAATATATTTTTAAACACACTGTAAACCATTTAAAGGTTTTTTTTAAATCTCTCTTTACTGTATATATCTCTTTTTCTGACTACATGAGTCTTTAAGGAGAGGGTTAAAGCCATGGCATTGATGGCTGGATACAGCCCATTCCTTAGCTTTCCAGCCTCATGGTGGAGGTACTGGCTATAGCCATTTTTATTGCCACAACTCTATGGCGTTTCAAAGTCCCTGCCAGCAAACAATCTGCAGCATTCTGCTCACAGACCACACTCAGTTGGCCTGCCTGTCTAAAAGTGTCAGAGTTTGCCCAGGCAGGACAGCCCAGAAAGCCAGCATCTCTAAATGGTACAGCTTTTTTCCTGCTATGGCTAAAAACCGAAAAGCATGATTCAGCTTTTCACCAACACCATGTGTTTCGTGGCAGGACCTCTTAAGAGCAGCAGGGTTTTGCAGCTAAAGCTGAGTCAGGAAGCCTCTCTTAGATGAGAGCACTTGCTTGGCTCTAGCAAGCAGAGCAGACACGAGAAATTGCTGCTACCAAGAAATCATGCTTTACTCTATTCTTTCCCAAGCTTTCTCAGGATTTCTGTGGATTCAGTTATCCACGTCTGGGTGCCATTTGTAAAAGGAGCTGTGGGCCAGCCTGTTTTTCATCCCCCACACAGTTAGCCCAGCTCCCACACTGTCAGCTTTACACCCGAAATATCAACACACAAATTATATTCTTTTAAACACTGCTTGGCCCATTAGCTCTAGCCTCTTCTTGGCTAATCCTCACATTTTGCTTAACCCGTTTCTAATAATCTGTGTAGCACCACGAAGTGGTGGCTTACCGGGAATGATGCAGCATGTCTGACCTGGTGGCTGGCTCAATGGCATCTGCTCTGGAGAGGAGAGGCATGGTGTCTGGCTCACTTCCCTTCTTCCCAGCATTCTGTTCTGTCTACTCTACCTAACTAGTTTTCTGACCTATCAAGCCAAGCAGTTTTCTTTACTGATTAACCAATGAAACAACAGATTGACAAATGACCTTCCCACATCGTATTTCCTGCACTATTCAACCACACATATGTATACCAATATATAAAAATTAAATCTCAATTCCACATATGAGGAAAAAAAGCCTCTGATATTTCTCTCTTTCCAAATCTGTACCTCTTCACCTAACATTAGAACCTTCGATTCTATCCATTTCCCTCCAAATGGCATGATTTCAACAATCTTTTCAGTGGAATAAAATTCCATGGGTATATATATATATATATATATATATATATATATATATATATACATATATATATATATTACATTTTATCTATTCATCTTATAATGTAAAGGAATGGTTCTATTTAACGACTGTGAATATTGGGGCAATAAACATGAATTGCAAGTCTGTCAGAAGTAATAGTTAGGGTCTTTTGAGTATTTGTCTAGAAGTATTTTAGTTAGGTCTCATAATAATTCTATTTTTATTTTTGAAAACCTATGTGCTGATTTATTGGTTTGGCACCAGTTTACATTCCAACAGGCATACAAACAGGAAAGCAAGAAGTCAATTTTTGCCTAATTATAGCTAATATAATCTATCCTTTAAAGTCTTTAGTAGAAAACTCACATATAGACACTTTCAGGAAAGTAGCAGGGTACAAAATCAACATAAACATCAGAAGCTTTTTATATATGTCAACAAAGAACATGGTGAGAATGAAATAAAGGAAATAAAATCAGTTTTAATAGCATTGAAAATAATAGGTGCTAGGAGATAGTTCAGTGGATAAAGTCCTTGCCACACATATGAACAAGAGTTCAAATCTGCAGTACCCAAATAAATGGTAAGTGTGGCTGCTCATCTGTACTTTAGAGAGTTAGAGACCAGAGATCACAAGGGACATGCTAACTAGCTAAACAAGCCAAATTATGTTTCAGTAATAACATATGTAGAGTCTTCAAAGACAACCAACATCAACATGGGGTCTCCATATGCACATACACACATACAAACATATACCCATTCACCTGTGCACCTATATATATAAAACACACTACACATTCATGCTAATAACACACACACACATGCTGGTATGCTCATGTGTATGTACACACACACACACACATACACACACACACAAGGTGGTGTTAGAGGAACATAAGTAGGCACGGTAAACAAAGACAGGCTCCCTCAGATAGTGTCTTCTTGTTCCCAAAAGATCCTGCCAGGAGAAAAAGCATGAAGGCACACAGATGTGCTGTAATTTTTTAAAAAGTGGCTTGTGTGAGAAAGATGCCTTGCGACAAGCTCAGGTAGAGTTTTTTTTTTTTAATTGGAGGAAAGTGAATGGGAAAATGGGTGGGGAGAGGGGGAGCCCAGCTTCTGGGGCCAGGAGTAGCAGATAGAAGAGAAGAAAGAGGGAGGGAGAGAGAGCAAGAGGGACAGATGGACAGATGAAGACAAAGAGAGAAAGAGAGTTAGGAGGTTGGCACGGTCATTTTAAAAGGGAATGTAGTGAATGTGCACAGAAGGAGCTCTGAGTGACTACAGCTGAGGACATTTACCCCAAGCCCAGGCCAGTACACATGCCTGAATACTAACAGGTGGATAGTTAGACAGGACCAATACTGGAAAGGAAAGGACCCAGGGGTCCTAGAAAGCATCCTTGTTAACATCTGCTTAACTGAATTCCTGCTCCAAGCTTCTCCTAGAACGGATGGATAAAGCTAATAATTTTGTTTTCTACTGTCTTTCCTGTTCATCCACTTGGTTCGTCATGCCAGGAAATAAACTGGGCAGTCACCTAGGCAAAAATGGCTATTCCCATTACACACACACTAAATAAATCAATGAAAGCATATGTATGAAATTGTTATAGTGAAACTCATTTCCTTGTATGCTGACAAAATTAATAAAATATAAACACTTTAGAAAAGAATGTTAATTACTGAGTTAAAGGCTAAAAAGTATACTATTCAGTTATTTTCATTATTAAATCTACTATACATTAAAGTTCTTGTAGTTGAACAACCTTATCAAATTGAAACCTTAAAATCTCTTAAGCATTCTTTGAGCAGTCACTCATATACGTATAAACTACCTTCGATAGATTATCTGAACTAAACACAGTCACTGTAACTTAAATTGAGAGAAGTGTTTTGTCCTGATATTAGAACTGCCAAGCAAATTCTCATTAGGTATATATTATATAAATTGATATTCATAATTCTTTATGAATTGTGGCCTACACTAAGTTTTTCATACCTAGAAGCATTATGCTGGTGTGTAAATTCAATGTCTCGAAGGACCTCAAGGGACCAACAGAAAATTCAGATAAATGGTTGAAAGGTATACGAGAGTTAGGATATGTGCTAGTATGCAGATAAACACGGTGAACGATAAAATTCCTGAAGATAGATATCTTTCAAAATGAAATTAGTGAGGTAAATTAGGGCTAAAGAAAGGGAGTGATGAAGTTTTCCAAAAATTACAAGGAGAAAGCATGTGCCAAATCACTAAGACAATGGCACAGGAAGATAATTAGATGATAGAAAAGTGCGCCCAATGCTTCTGAAGCCGTATTGTCTGTGTAGCCAAAGGGAGACAGAAATACTTCACAAAAATCAGATATAGCACTGACATAAATAAACAAGAACCTTTCATCCAGCAAGAACAAAAAGTTCTCAAAGTAAAATTGGAAAAACGTGTAACAAGCAAAGCAAGTTTCTCTATCAGTAAGATAACATCTTCATCCATATCCTCAAATTTGCACTTTCTCAGTATATCAAATGCTCAATAAACATGACCTTTCAAAGAATCAACTTGTCTAAGGGTTTCCAAAATTATGCTTCAGCTTCATCATTAGAATGGAAGTGAAAGGCCCATGCAGAGCTACTAATATGAGCCATTAGCCATATTGTGCCTTCAGGAAAATTATATGACCTTCCAAAACAATCAAATATGTAAATGTTATAGCACCCAACATGTAAAGTGAGACAAAGCAATTGCTTAAGGCCATAAGGGCTACATAAGGGAGTCCAACTGTGTCTGTTCTGAATTGGTGAACTTAGCCAAAAGCAGATAAAAGTATTTGAAAAACAACTTGCTTTTGTACTATAAGAATATTATATTTTCTTATCCTTATTTTCATATATATATATATATATACATACATTCTGACATTTATATAATAATAGCACTGCAGTAAGTACTATTAAGCAGTCTAGAGAGGCATTTCAGCATACAGAATGATGTTCACAGAATTGTCACCAATTTACCTGAAAATCCCAGGATAGGTCATCCTTAAAATACAGAATACCATTTGTAATACCAGTTCCAGACATCCTCTGCTCTATTCAAGCACTATTGCTTATTCTTTCCCTAGCACAACCAGTGATTGCCTGGCCCCCACAGTCTCTGAGAAGCAAACGCCTGGATCACCCTTTCTCATTCAGTTATGAGGCTCAAATGGATCTAACTGCAACACTGACGACCTCCTGACAGCGGGACCAGACTGGTGTAAGAGGAACCCGAAAGCAAAGTCTCCCAAGCACCCCCTTGCCTTCCCAATCATGTTGCCTCTTCAATAGTCCATATCCTGGTCACTGACAGTGGGCACCAGACTACCTAGCACTCTCGAGCCTAATGAAGAAGAGAGGGTCCAAGGTGCCCTCCTCATTCAGAAAGCTTGGATGTTTGCCTGGCTAGTGCACACAAAACCGCCAGGTGAGACAGCTCGGGACTGGCCCGTGCAGGCCCGAGGACATCCATTCCAAGTGCAGCTCTCGAGCTTTGTTCGATTTCTGAGGCCAACTGTCACTCGAGTACTGTGCGCTTCGGCTACCGGACGTGTCCACAGTTCTTGGGAAGGAGAGCCTCTCTCTGAGGATATTGCTTTGCTGCTGCTTGCCACGAGTCACCATTGGCAAGTACATTTGTTGCCCCTTGCGAGGGGTAATTTCCCTTTATATTTTTCAACTATTTAATTGGCTAAATGATCAAACCTCTGGAGAGAGGTCAGCGAGCCTCAGCTGGTCCATCACACTCTGACCAGAGACCACAGTTTTCCCAGCCTCCCCGGCCTGGGACCCCCTTCATTGGACCCCGTCCAGGGTCCCCCTTCTGGGTCCCCCAATGGGATGATGACATCCTATCCCAATGGGGGAAGCGCTTGTCTCATAGGCCTGGGACCCCTTTCAGAGGCCGACGGCCTGGGACCTCCTTCAGTGTCTCCCAAGGGATTGATGACAGCGCACCCCAATGGGAGACATACTTGACCAGCACCAAATTCCCGAGGGACTTTGCACCTCCGGGGGTGCTTCGACTGGCTCGGCACAAGTTCAGGTGCCAAAAGCCTTATAAAGACAAAACAGCCAAAATTCCCCACACTGCTACTGCAGATAGTCTGCAGAGTCTTAGAGCTCTTATAAAGACTACATCCAGTAAGAAGACCCTGGATCCCTTAAAAGAGCTGAAAGAGATCAAGGAAGGACAAGTTCTACTTTCTCCAGAGGTTCCTGACTGCAGGAGAAACCCACTGAGCAGGGAACCCAGACCATCTGTCTTACCTCCTGCTACATGCACAGGAACTTTCTTTATCTACTTCCCAGGCCCTAGAACATTTTGTAACTACCCAAGGGCCTCTGCAAATTAACACACCTAACAAACAGACTCTTTGCTCTTTGACATCTAGAGTAGAGGATGTAGAACATTCCACTTTTTCTCCAGAGGTTAGAAAAGAATCCCAAATGCTCCCAAATGTTCTTGACCATCTGTCCAATAGAGGAGAGTCTCAAGAATTTTCTTTCTCTGCTCCAGGAACTAAGAACATTTCCTTGCTTGCTCCAGAGATTTTAGAACATTCCTCCCTACAAAATGCAACTCAAGCAACTTCCCATTGTCTTCAAGAGGTGGTGGCATCTTTGCTATCTGTACAAGGGTCTTTGGGACAGTCTTCATTTGATCATGGTTCTCTGGGACCACTGGCATCTACACTAGGAGCTGGGCGACCTTCCCTATCTGAAGCAGATACTATTCAGCTATCTGCATCTGCACCAGTGACCAAAGCACATTTGACCTCTTCCCTTGGGCCTTCAGCATCTAAGTATTATGACCAGATAGCAGTGGGAATTTTGCCAGCTCTCCATGGAGATCTTGAAGCTTCTCAGTCTGATCAAAGGACTGGAAATGACCAAGTTTGCAGAAGGGGATCTAGAAAATGTATCAGTTGCTCAAAGAACTACAAAATTTTCTTCAACTTGTTCCCAGGAGGCTAATAAATCTTCTCTATCTGACCAAGGTCATCTATTACATTCAGCACATGTCAAAGAGGCTTTGATGCCTGCTCTGTCTGATCAGGAAACTGAAAAATCATTGTTATCCCCCTCAAAAGATACAGAATATCCACCATCTTCAGTTAGTGTTCAGATGCAGGAACCTTCTCTCTCTACCATAGAGCCTTAAGAATCTTTGCTAACTCCACCAATGCCCCGCAAACTTTCCATATCTGTCTGTGACTCTCTGTGTCCTTTTCCATCTTCCCAAGAGTCTGATACTTTGACTGTAGCACTTTCCATATTATCGCCAGAGTACCTGGAACCATCTCAATCTGCACAAGGGGAATTAGAATATTTTTCAACTGTAGAACAGTGTAAAGAACATTCTTCAACAACCTCACAGACTACAAGAAAATTCTTCTCACCCCAGGAGTGTGGAGGGCATTTGTCATCTGACAGAAGTATTCAGGAACCTTTCCAATCTGGCCCAGTGGATCTAGCAACTTTGCTTTCTTCCCAAGGGCCTCATAAACCCTTTAAATTGACTGAAGCATCGTTGTATCCTTCAATATCTGGCCAAGAGTCTCAAGAACATTCTGAATCTTCCCAACATGTTATGGGAACTTATGAATCCTCTGAGAGCATTCATGGATATATTTTACCTGAAGTAGAGCCTGTGGAAACTTTTACAGCATTTTCAAGGACTACAGTGACTTCATCTGCTCCACAACCTCTGGAACTTTCTTCATTACTACATGTGACTTCAGCAACTTCTCTAACTGACCAAAAGTTAGTGGGACCTAGACCACCTTCACAAAGAACTCTAGAAGTGTTGTCATTGGCACAAGGGACCCTAGAACCTTTGGCATCTCCCCAAGGGAATGAGAGAAATTCTCAGTTTGAAAAAGATACTGGAACTTTCCATGTGTGCACAAGGAACTCTGTGTCCTTTTTCATCTCCTCAAGGAGAACTTGATCCTTTGCATTGTTTCTCTGGTAATCTAGAATCATCTCAACCTGCCCAAATGAATCTTAGGCATTTGTCATCTGTCAGAGGGCCTGTGGAAAAATCTCCATCTGTTCCAGGTCCTAGAGAGCCTTCACCATTTAACAAAGTGCCTAGAGGAATTTCATCACATGTCCCAGGTGATCCAGCATCTCTAATCTCTGACCATCTGCCTCTAGAACTTAATGTATCTGCTCAGTGTTCACTGAGTCCATCAGCATCTTCAAAAGGAACCCCAGGGTCCTTGTTATCTTCTGAAAACATCCAAGGAAAAGTTCAAAATACACAAAGTTATTATGGGCAATTGCCACATATAAGAGAGATGTTGGAAACTTCTCCATCTCATGTAAGAAGTTCAGTATATGAACCCTGTCCTCAGGAAACTCTGGGACTTTACTCCTTTGGCCAGGGGAGTTAAGCAACTTCTCAATGTGCTCAAGGAACTGTGGCTTCCTGCCTATCTCCACAAGAGTCTATGGGACTGTCCACATTTGCACAAAGGAGTCTAGGACATCCTTCACCTTCCCAAGGGCTCTCAGGCACTTCCTCATATACACAACATACATGCTCACAGTCCACGTCTGCACAGAGCACAGCAGCATATTCATCATCTACCCAGTATCTCAGCCAGCATGCCGAAAAGACAGTAGAAAATTTGAAATCTGACCCAGGGTTTCCAAGAATTTCTATCACAGCACAGCATCTGTAGAACCTTTACTAACTCCCCAGGAGTCCCCAAGATATTCATCATCTATACCAGGTGCATGCAAAACTTCGACATCTACCAGAGGACATGTGGTATCTGATGATGGGCCTCTGGAACTTTCCATATCTGCCCAGGAAAACTTGAGTCCTTTCTATTCTTCCCAATGCCTTTTGAAACCTTCCCTGTCTGTTGAAGGGACTTTTGGTCTCTCTACACCTATTCATGGCACTCTAGGACCCTCTGTTTCTTCCCTGGGACATCTTGGATCCTGGCAGTCTGCCCAAAGTGTTCAACAAACAAATCCATCTGCTTCAGACTCTTTAGGATCTATGCCTTCTTCAAAAGGGCAAACAGTCATTTCTTTATCTGGACAAGGGACTCTATCATCTTTCCTAGAGCCATTGAAAATTTCTTTATCTGTTCAAGTGAGTTCCAGACCTTCATTGTCTTTACAAGAACCTGGGGGATCTTGCCTTTCTTCACATGGAGAAAATACTCTAGAAGTTTCTACCTGTTCACATAGCAATCTAGTGTTATCCAATTCCTCAAGAGGAGATTTGGGATCTTCATCATCTACTCCAGTGACCCTAGGATCTTCTCCACCTGCCAAAGTGGATTTAGGAATGTCTCCATCTGTTTCGTGGACTCCGACTCCTCCTGTTTCTGCCCAGGGTGTTCAAGGGACATCTACATCTGCGCAAGAGGTTAGGAAACCTTCATTAGATAGTCAGGGGAGAACAGAACCTTTGCCATATGACCAAGATGATCTGGGACTCAGATCTCTTTCCCTGGAAACTGAGGCATATTCCCAGTTTTCAACGGAGGAATTAAAAGTCTTGCCATCTGCCCAAGGGGGTTTTAAACCTGTTCTGTCTACTCCAGGGTCTGTAGAAAAATTGCTATCTGCCTCAAGGACACAAAGACTTCAATTGTACACTCCAAGATGCTGGGAGCTTTTCTCTTTCCTCCAAAAATAACTCAGAACTGTCCATATCTTCAAAGAAGCATCTAGCATCTTCACCAACTACCAAACCTTCTCTGAAACATTCTCCATCTTCCCAAGAGTCTTGGGTACCTTCCCCATCTACATCAGATACTCTGGAACATTCCCTACAAGACCAAGGGCGGCAGAAACTGTCTGTACCCACAAAAGTGACTCTAGGACAAACACCACATCAGAAGGGTTATGAAGGAAGTTCATTATCTGTTCAAGGAACTGTGAAATTGTCTATATCAGGACAAGAGTCTCTAGGACCTTGCTCATTCGACCAAGGGTCTCCAGAATCATCCACATCTTCCCACAAAGTGCAGGACCCATCTTATAATCAAGGGTCTGTAGCATAATTCTCATCTGTCCCAGGAGATATACCTTCTCTCTATGCCCAGGGAATATTGCAAAATTTGTCATCTTTCAAAGTTACTCTAGAAACATCATCTTCTCTCCAGAAAGATATAGGAGGTCTATTAGATGTGCATGGTGCTCAGCAACTTCAACGTCATTCCCCAGGGTATCTGGAACATTCCTAATATACTCCAGAGTCATCAGAAACTTTGACATCTCCCCAAATGGTTTTTAAATGTTCAGAATCTTCATCTCTGACTCTAGAAACGTTGCCACCTCTCCCAGGAACTCTAGGATATTCGCCATCTTCGCAAAGTGCTGTGTTCCCTTCTGATTCTGACCAACAGATTCAGGAATCATCATCATCTCTCCAAAAATCTGTTCAATTTTCTCCATCTTCCAAAGGTTCACTGAGACCTAGTCCATCTGCTCTAGGGACCTCCCAATCTTTATTATCAGCCCAGTTGTGCCCCAAATTGTCTATATTTGCCCAATGGTTTCTAGGATCTTCACCACCTCAGCAAGGGTGTTTAGGAGATTCATTATCCATGCAAAGGGCTCTTGGAACTTTGATATCAGCACAAGAGTTTGTAGGACATTCAAAATCTAATCAAGAGTCTCCAGAAATGTTCACATCTTCCCAAGAGAATCTAGACCCTTCTTTACTCCAAGAGGCTTTAGTACATTCATCATCTATTCCACAAGATTGTGGACTTTCTCAATCTTCAAAAGATATGTTAGGAACATCACTATCTACACAAGATGCTAGGAAAACACCATCATCTGTACAAGGGTCTATAGTAACTGTACCATCAGCTCAAAGTGTTCTAGAATTTCAGACTTCTTTGGAGCGGCCTCTGGGTTCTTCCCAGTTTTCTTCAGAGACAACAAAACCTTTGCCATCTTCTGAAGAGTTTTATAGTATTTTGAAATCTCTCTCAAGGTCTATAGAAACTTTGACATCTATTTTAGAGACACTGACATTTTCAACATTTGCCAAAGGTGCAGCAGGCCCTTCTAAAACTGACCAAGTGATACTGAGATCACCAACAGTTTCCCACAAACCTCTGGAATTTTCTATATCTGACCAATAGTATGTGAAAACTGCCTCATCTCAAATGGGGCCTGATAGAACTTCACTAACAGACAAAGGTTTACAGGAAATATCTTCAGGTGAAAAGGTGCCTTTAGGAGATTCACCACTGCAGCAAATCTGTTCAGGAAATGCATTATCTACACAAGGGGCTCTAGGACTGTCCATATCAGTACAAGAAGCTCTTGGATATCCACCATCTACTCATGGGTCTCCAGATACTTCTATGTCATCTGAAGAGGCTTCAGGCACTTGTTTGGACCAAGGGCATTCAAGACAGTCATTATCATTATCGTTATCTAATCTAGGAGATCTTGGACTATCTGAATATTCACAGTGGCCATTAGAAACATCTATGTCTACCCATAGCACTCTAGAAATACCATCTTCTACCCATGGGATTTTAGAAACTTCACCACCTGCCCAAGATTCTCTAGGACATCTGCCTCCTTCAGTGCAGATTCTACAACAGGCTCCCCTTATGCCAGAGATATCAGAACCTTTGTCATCTACCAAAAAGGCTTGTAATATATATCAGACTCTTCCCCAGGAACTTCAGAAACTTTTCCATCTATACCAGGATCTCTGGAAATTTCATTCTCTGCCCAGAGTACTGTGGGACCCTCTGTATCTGAAAAGGAAATTTTAGGACAATCAGTATCTCTGGAGGAATCCCTGGGACCAACTTTTCCTGACCAAGGGTCTCTGAGAAGCACTCCACCTGCATCTGGGACTGGGACACTCTCCCTCTCAGAACAAGGTTGCCAGAAAATATCTTCATGTGTACAAGGACATTCACCATCTCAGCAATGCTATACAGGAAATTCATTGCATTCACAAGAGGCTCTGGGACTGTCCATATCAGCAGACAGACATTCACCATCTGCTCATGGGTCTCCAGATACCTCCTTGTCACCTGAAGAGGCTTCAGGCACTTGTTTGGACCAAGGGCATTCAGGACATTCATTATCATTATCATTATCATTATCTGGTCTAGGAGATTTTGAACTATCTGAATATTCACAGGGGCCACTAGAAACACCACCATCTACCCATCACACTCTAGAAATACCATCTTCTACCCATGGGATTTTAGAAACTTCACCACCTGCTCAAGATTCTCTAGGACATCTGCCTCCTTCAGTGCAGATTCTACAACAGGCTCCCCTTATGCCAGAGACATCAGAACCTTTGTCATTTGCCAAAGAGGCTTGTAATATATCAGACGTTTCCCCGGGAACTTCAGAGATGTTTTCAGCTTCCCCAGGGTCTCTGGAAATTCCATTCTCTGCCCAAAGTACTATGGGACCCTCTGTATCTGAAAAAGAAATTTTAGGACCATCAGTATCTCTGGAGGAATCCCTGGGACCAACTTTTCCTGATCAATGGTCTCTGAGAAGCACTCCACCTGCATCTGGGACTGGGTCACTCTCCCCCTCAGAACAAGGTTGCCAGAAAATATCTTCTTGTGTACAAGGACATTCACCATCTCAGCAATGCTATACAGGAAATTCACTGTATTCACAAGAGGCTCTGTGTCTGTACATATCAGCACAGGAATCACTTGAATATTCACCATCTGCTCAAGGGTCTCCAGATACTTCTTTGTCATCCCAAGAAGCTTCAGGCCCTTCTTTGCACTTTGTGTCTTCAGGACATTCATCATCTGATCCAGGAATGCTTGGACTTTCTGACTCTGATGACCGGACACCTGAAACTCCACCATTTACCCAAAGCATTCTAGAAATACAATCGTCTAACAATGGCGTTACAGAAACTTCAATAACTTCCCAAGATTCTTTAGAATACCTGCCCCCTTCAGTGCAGAATCTGCAACCTTCTCTTATACCACAGACCTCAGAACTTTTGCCAACAGCCAAAGAGATTTGTAAGACTTCACAATCTGTATTAGGTGCTCTGGAATCTTTACCATCTTTTTTAGAGGCTCTGAGATATTTGAATTCTGACCAATGTACTCTGGGCCCTTCAGTATATGACCAAGGGAATCTGGAGCCATCAACACCTCTCCACGATACTCTTGGAAACCCCAAACCATCCCAAAGTGTTCTAGAATGTATACCATATACCAAAAAAGGTGTAGGAACTTTCTTTTCAATGGAGTTTTTGGGACTGTCCACTTGTGCACATGACGACTTTATTCCTATTCATTCTCATGGTGACTGCCTGAGATATTCCTCTTATCCCAATAAAAGTCATAGACGTTCCAATTCTACCAAAAAAAATAGGGATTCATGCTCCATTTCCTGAAGGAGATATCAGATATTCACTTTCAGAACTTGATGCCTTAAGATCACTCCCTTCTGCCAAAAGTAGACTCACATCTTCCATATATGTCAGAAAGGACTCAAGTTCTACCTCTACTCCTCCAAGGAGTGTCTGACCCCCAGCATCATCAGAATTGACCTTTAGATCTAGTTCCCCTCCTAAAGAAGATCTCAGATGTTCTCTCTCTCCACGAGGTGGCTCCAGACATTCGAAATCAAAGAAAACAAAATTGAAACATGCTCCTAAAGAATCATTCCTCAAATCTGTCCCATCAGAAGATGAAGGCTTGAAATTTCACCATTCTCCCACAAGGGTGGGTAGAGATTTGGTTTCTAACAAAGTTGGTTCAAGGCTTAAAACTGAGCCCAAATAGAGCCTCACTACTACTTCAGCAAAGGGAGGTTGTAGATCCTCACAATCTCATGAGGAGGGCCTCAGATGTTCTCCATCTCCTCAAGGCAGCCCTAGATGTTCCAGATCTACCAAAATCAAATTGAAACAGGTCCCCTCTAACAAAGCAGATGTTCCTGTTTCCCATTCAGAACACGGGGGCTGCAAATTATGCTCTTTGTCCAAAATAGAGTCTAAGCATTCATCTTCCAAAAGGGACTAGAAACCAAAATCTACTCATCAAGAGTGCATAGAACCTTCCATCTCTAAGGGAGGCTTCAGATCCTTACGATCTCATGAGAAGGGTGGAAGAAGTTCTGCATCTCCCCAAGCCAGCCATAAATATTCCAGGTCTTTAAAACTAAATTGGAACAGGCCCCCTCTAACAAAGCAGATGTTCATGCTTCCCATAGAGAACATGAGGACTGTAAGCATCTGTCACAAAGAGGATTTAGTCATGCTTCATCTGCCAAAAGGGACAAGAAACCAGACACTACTCCCCAACAGAGCATAGAAGCTTTCACTTCTACAGAAGAGGACATAGGAACTAATCCCTCTCATGAAGAGACCCTCAGACATTCTACCTCTCCTCGTGGGACTTCCAGCCTTACTTCTACTTCTACCAGAACAAGACTCAGGCATTTACCTTATACTCAAGAAGTCATCAAAACTTTCATTGAAGTCCGAGAAAGCTTCAGGTCATCTCCAGATGGAGACAGTCCCAGGGGGAGTGTCAAGTCTTCCTCTTTGTCCCAAAGTAATGATGTCAGACATCCTGTTTCTACAAAGGAGGACTTTAAACACACTCTTTCCATTCAAGAGGGACACAAACCTTCCACTGGTGCCAGAGAGGGGAGTGGGACTTGGATTCCTGTACAATGGGGACTCATATATCCACCAATTCCAAAAGGGAGTGGCACATCATTCCCTGTTGTCCAAGGAAATTTCAGACATACCCGACCTCAACTAGCAGACCTAAGATCTTCCCTCTCTTACCAAGGCAGAGACACAGCCTTCCAATATGAACATGGGACCCCCATATGTAACCCTTCTGTCCTAGGAAGGCACAGATATTCACATTCAGTCTCATGCAGTCTCCGAAGGATCCCGCTGCAAGAAAGGAGCCTGAGTTCTTACCTCTCCACTCAAGAAGACATCAGACCTTCTCAATGTGACCAAAGGGGCCTCAGACTTTCCTATGGCCACCCTGTCCAAGGCAGCTTTAGAATCTTTCAATCTGAAAGAAAGAGCCTCAAGAATAGCCCATCTAAATCACTGAGCCTCACATTTGCTCCTTGTGACCAAAGGGAATTCAGAAATGTGCCCTTTAATGTAGAGTGGGTTAGAACTTCAACTTCTGCTCCAGGGAGCCTCCAACATAATCCTTCTGCCCATGGAGGCTTCAAACCTTACAAGCTTGTCAAACCGAAGTTCTAAAGATGCTCTTCTCAAGAGGGGATCCTGGGTCCTACTCTCTCTTATCATGCCATCTTTATATCTTCTTATTCACAGGCCAGCCCCATATTTTCCTACTCTGTGCCCCACATGAACAACAGGAGTTTATAACTTTCCCTTCTCATCAAACACCTGTTAAACATTTGATTTCCATTCCTGGCTATCTCAGATGCACATTGAGGCATCAGATTGTTCCATCTGACTATAAAGAAGGCAGGCATTTTCCATCTGATTATTAATAGGTCACAGTTTCTACATAGAACATGATATACAATCTATTACCCACGGAGAATAGCATGTGCTTCTTCTGATTAATGTGGCCCTAGACTTACTTCATATGGCTTAGTGGGTGACAGATCAACTCCCTTTGTCTATGAGGTTCTGGGTGTTTCTTATTCTAATCATCTGACTTCAAAGCCTCTGTCCAAAAATAAATCTACCCTGGTGCCTAAAGTTCTAGAATGTTAGATCACCCAGCAGTGCCCTAAACCCAGTATATGAGCCTTAACCTGATCAGCAGAAATAAAGAAATCACACCCTTCATGTTCAGATGTAGATAGCTGAATTGGTACAGAGACCTAGCTGAGAATTGCCTCCTAGCAGGTTGGAGACTGATCACACTGTTGCCTGCCCTGCACGACATGGATATCCTATATTCCCATGAAGATTTGATCAGGAAATGTTCAGACTTCTCTAATTCCCAAATTAACTGTTGATATCACACACTTCCCACAAGAGTCTTTGACCTTTCTGTATTTCTCAAAATAGCATAAGACTTTCTGTCTCTGAAGACCGAAAATTTTGTACGCAAAATTCCCTGTTTGTCTGTGGATGCTTCATTCTCATTCTGTACAGGGGTTCTCCATTGTGTTTCTGCCAAAGGGGCCCCAGACTTATTCTTTCAGGCCCAGGAGGACTCATCCTTTTTCCCAGTGACTGAAGTGTAGCTCAAATTATTTTCAAGGGCTTACCGGGTGCCCAGGCACATCTCTTCTGAACCAGGATGCAGAATGCACTCCACTAATTCCCAAGCAGGCTATAGCCCTATCAATACAGAACCAGAGCTATTCCAAATGGATGTATGGATGAAGGGAGCTTCTGACCTCTCCTTCAGTACGGGGGGTCTCAGATCTTTCCCAATGGCCAAGGTGGCCTCAATCTTTTCTGTCTAGAACAAAAGTAACTCATAACTTTTACCAGTAAACCAATAACCCATCAACAACAAAAGCTTCAGTCATTACCTGGTGTTCAAGGGAAGATTGGCACACTATTCCATTGAGAACCAGGAGACCCCAGACATTCACTAATTGCCCAAATGGAGCTCATACTTACAACTTCAGAACAAGGGTGCCATGCACATCCTCAATGCTGAAGGAAGCCTGAGACATAACTTGAGAAGTAAAGAGGCCTCAGACTTCCACAATGCCCCAAGAAGGCCACAAATACAAACCCTTTAGAATTAATGAGCCATAGAATTTCTGCTAAGTTACACTGGGGATTCAGATTTATTCCAGAATCAGGACAGTTCAGGACTCCAGCTACCAACTCCATCATGTCTGAGATATTCCCTTCAAAATTAAATTAATTCACTAGTTGAGGAAGCTTACACCTTGGTGCACTGTCTTATGAAGAGGGATTTTAAAGTTATTTCCTTCATCCACAGTAGCCCCTGACTTTCATACTTTGCCAAAGGGGGGTTTCTGTAACACACTGCTTCCTTTGTCTTCACTGGGGGAATCTGAGACATGCCCGTTTGATGAAGTAAGCTACAGAACTGTCCCTGTGACTGAAAAATGTCTCAGATATTCAGACTTGATTTACAGGTACTTGAGATTGACTCCCTATTACTAGGTAAACATCACAGCTTCTCTTTGTGTTTATGGCCAACTCAGGTCTACCAAATAACTAATTGAGACTAGAGCTTCTCCCTCAGAACTGAAAGGCTAGGAAATATGCTTCTGACCACCAAAGGAATCTCATGGAACTCTAGATTGAAGTTGCATGGCAGAAGAATAAAAAGTACCCTGGATCTAAGATCATCTGTTTTCAAGCTGCACACCAGATATATGCCTCTCCTCCATGTCTACACCTGTGCAGCTTATCCAGAGTTTAAGTAGGGAACAGACCTAGGGACTATAATTCAACTTGTAAGAAGAACCCTCTGATTGCTGTTAAGCCTCAAAAGGAGTCCTCAGAGATAAGAATTTTCTGGAGTTCACTGAAGAGTTGGAGAAGGACTAGGGAGTGCCTAGATCTTCTCCTCTACAAAAGGTAAACAGTGGCATTCCCATTTGATCAACAAGGTCTGGGATCTGTCTCCTTTCTAAAACCTTATTATTATTATTTTTTGCTCTGAAAACTTAGGTCTAAAAATACCCCTTTTAGCCCAAATGGCCTTCAGAAATTTCCCTCTGAGGAAGGGCACATGGATTATTTCACCATTGAACAAAGAGCATTGGTCACTGTGGTTAGTTCACAGAAGTCAAGAAGAGTAGACAAATCCAGGAACCCATGCCAAATAAAGTAGCCATGGTATAGACTTCTCAGTCTGTTTGCCTGCACAGAATTCTTAGGCATCAACCACACTGTGCCTTCCACCAAGTATCTTAATGAATCCTGATAGTGATGCTTGGTCTCTTGCAGATTCAGCTAAAGATATGGACATCCTAAACTATAAGAAGACTTAGATGGTGAGGCAATTCTAGGAGCTTATGAGGTATCAAAGTCAACTGAATTTTTGATCATGGTTATATGGGATTTTCACATTCTGATCATATCTCCCCTGCCTCATGGGTCTCAGAAACTCCTTTCTTCACAGGGCTACTCACTCTTCCCTTTGGTCAAGGAGATATCTGATCTTCATCCTGGAATAAAGGGAGTCCTACATCTTTCCAGTTTGTTCAAAGGAGGTTTAGATGTTCCTTTCGTGTGAGGGCCCATATAATTCCTGATATTATGGAATGGACCTCAGACATTATTCTTAATAAATGGATCGCAGATTTGCACTTCAGTAAACTGTAGACACAATATTGATCCAATGAGAGCCTCTGACAATAAATACCCTGTGAAAGATGGTGGTTATATTCTACTTTCCTTGAAAAGGGGGATTTTAGACACACCATTTACCTTCATGGGTACTGATAGAAACTCATCCGATTAAGGGGATACAGACCAGACCAGTGACATGAAGACTTACTCAGATGTTCATCTTTTTGTCATGTAAACTCCAAATAAGCACTCCCTGACCTTGGCTTCCTCAGAAAAACCACTTTTATCTGCAGAAACCTCAGCTCTATTTCTCTCACTGAGAAGATGTTTATCTTTTCCCTTCTGACCTAGGTGTTCAGGTATGCCCAAATGACCAAAGGGATGTCAGAGTACTCTGAACTGATATCCTGGGACAAACCAGTAAAAAACTTTTCCCTGATTAAACCCTTTTACTTTTAAGATTCTTACCAGAAATGGAGTGATCTCATCTTGTCTCATATGCCTGTGCTACTGATGAAAGGCTTGTGGAGGACACAGAGCTAGGAGCTGCCAACCAACCTGTAAGAGAAACACTCTGCTTCCCGTGTGGATCTCCTGAGGAAACTGGGAGCATGGGGACATTGGGAGAGAGTTGAAGGGGAGGGGAGATGCAGAGAGGGGAGCAAAGAAAAATGTAGAGCTCAATAAAAATCATTTAAAAAAGAAAAAAAACTCTGATTGCTTGAAACCAAGCTTCAGAGCCCCAAAACACATGGGTATTCCATAGTGTGAGGACATTTGGACCTGATAAGATATTGGCTGATCCTTCTAGTTTTCAAAGTAACCTGGGGACTTCATCTTCTCCCTGAGGGTTCCTGGAACTTAGGGCTCTTTCCTACCTTCCCAAAACACTCTCCCTGAACATGGGGCCTGAAACCTTCCATGAATGGCCTAATAGGTCTTCTATCAAGCTGTTCAGGAATAGGTCTGTGGGAGACTCTCTCTATAAACAAGGGACAATAGTCCACTCTGGTTTGAGGTCCCATAGGCATGTTTGGCAATCAGAGCATAGAACCCCATGCCATCTGCCTTCAGGTCAGTCAATATAAATGGAATGACTTCAACATCTCTGCTGAGATCAGGACTGCTGAACACAAACTACAGGAAGTAACCTAGCCAGGAACAATCATCCACATCTTTGGAAGAAGACATAGATTGTTACTGCCTGTCTCTCTCAGAAGGAACACAAACTATGAATAAGAGTTGGAAGCTCATGATCAGTGCTGGGAACTTTCTCCACTATATGAGGTGCCCAAGATATTCCCCTTCAACAGAAATGTGTATGACACTTTCACACTCTGCCCAAAGGCGATTCTGTCCTCATTTTTCAATGGGGTCTCAGAGGTTTCCTCTCTTACATTGGGCTCAGAATTTTCAATTTTCTTCTTCTTCTTCTTCTTCTTCTTCTTCTTCTTCTTCTTCTTCTTCTTCTTCTTCTCCTTCTCCTTCTCCTTCTCCTCCTCCTCCTCCTCCTCCTCCTCCTCCTCCTCCTCCTCCTCCTTCTTCTTCACCTATTCCTTCTCAATACATGGAACAGGATGTCAGAACTCTCCTAAGATGTAGATTTTCCTAAACCCCATTTTCCAATGAGCCCTACCCTAAAATATTTGTTTGGTGTTATACGGTCCTTATATATTCCCATTCCTCCCAAGTGACTCTGTCTTTATCTTCTCATTACAGGGGTGTCAGACCAAGAGTGCATTATACCACCAAGTAAAACAAGTATCAGACATTCATGATCTTCCCTGAAGGTTTGTGAGTAAATTATCTACTTCCATCTAGGAAGAGGATTTCAGAAGTTCGGTTTCCACAAAAGGAAATCTGAAAAATCAAACCCTATTGAATGGTCTCTCGAAACTGGCCCCTGTATACAAGGGATGTCTCAGACCTCCATCCTCTGATCTTCAGCACTTTAGTCCACTATAAGACTAAAGAACCATCAAGCTTCCCATCTTTAGTTGGTGACCTCGCAAGTTCCCCTACTAACTAAGATTGCTTTGGAGCTGGCCCCTCTGACCAAGACAACCATACAAACACATATGAGAACAATGGGATCTCACAACTTTCTGCTTTAAGATTACAGGACAGAACCTCTCAAGCCATCTGTCTCCAAGTTTGGTTATCAAAAACACACTGTTTCTTTTATTCACAGATATGTACAGCTGAACACAACCTTGAGGAAACATCAATGCTTGCATAACCACTTAGCCTGTTGGAAGATTGTTAGGAGATTTGCCTTAGACTCTCAAAGATTTCACACAAGGTATGCATTTGCATTGGGAAAAATAGCTGATGTTAGTGCAGAGCCAGAACCTTTTCCCATTATCCAAGATGCCTTGGGACCTTCCTGTTCTGATCATGATTGAAGTGCATAGTAGTATTCTACCAAATGTGACTGGAGCCCTCCTCGCTGTGAATAAAGACATTTGGGATTTCTCATTTGCTGAAGGTAGTCTCAAAACTTCCCATTCTGAGAAGAGGTTGTCAGAACTTCCCTGTTTACAAGAGACCTCATGTATACTTTGTTTATTGAAGTTTTCATGAGAACTACCCTGGGTCAGACTGGGACATCATCCTTCCCTCCATTAAAAAATGTGTACTTACACCTTATCCACCTGTACAAGGGAGAATAGGAAGCACTGTCTTTGACTCCAGGAAACTCATTCATTTCTTTTATTCACAAGGTGGCATTAGAGATGTTATTTTGAATAATACTGCATCCTACCTTGTAGGATTCTATCAAAAATCCTCAAACATTCCATTCTGTCTTTGAAGTACCTCCAAAATATGCTGCTCTAAACAAAAATGAATTAAACCTTTTATATTTGGTGCTGGTGGCTAGGGAACTGCATTGCTCCACTCTAGGTTGTAGGCCCCTGTCATAACTTTAAAATTAGAAACTGAATCCTAAGCTATGTTTTTCAATCCAATCACTATAAATCAACTGACCCCATCACTGCTGCCTAGACATGGACCATGAAAACAACCTGAAAAAAAAAGAGGAGACCTAGCTGTTGACAGCCATCCAGGTATATTGAAGAAGGCTCTCGTTGCTGCCTGAACTCTCTAAGACTCAACACAAGATGAGGAAGCTCTAAAGAAGAGTTGGAAGCTGAAGTGCAGTAATGGTACCTTCCTTCACTGAGTAAGGTAGTAAGGGCATTCACCTTCAACAGGATGGTACATGACATTTCTCCTCTCTGTGCAAGGGTTTTCCAACTCCTACCCTTGCCCTAAACAGGTCTCACAAAGGGCCAGTGCTTCCACTCTCCTCAAGTTATCTTATTCCTTTTACTGCACTGATGAAAATGGTAGACCTTCCTCCTAGGACAAAGCCTACTGCAGACCTTCCCCATTTTCCTAAGGTGGTCTCAAGTATTCATTTTGTGGCAAAGACCCTCAAACTTTACCTTTGAATAAAGAGGCCCCATATTAAATATTCATTACACCACTCACACTGTAACAGTGAGAGTCAGATTTGTCCATATTCAGTACAGTGTAGTGAAAGGGGGAACTACGATTACAAACTTCAACCACAAAAATTATAAAGTGTAGTGAGCCGGACAAAGATCCCATTTTTTGCCAAGAGGTGTCTGGGCTATTCCACACTGATGAATAAGAGCTCAGAATTGCAACCAAAGGGGTTGCAAATCATTCACTCTGTATTTAATTGAGCTACAGGTCTAGCCACTGACCCTGGGAGGCCCTAGAGCATCCCCTTCCTTTCATGGACACATTTCACTTGACCCTTGGACTCATATTACCTTAGTGCCAATCCCAGGGGCTAAGATTGCTAAGAAAACACTTTTGTAACCATGGGACCTCACAAGATTCTAGGTAGAGGGAAAAATATAAAAAGCTAAAACTAATAATTATGTCATCTGCCTAGAATGTAGCTGTCAGAAATGCAAAATGTTCTCATCTTTTATGTAAATGAAGACTGTGCTTATGTTTCCCAACTGCCCAAGCACAAATAATTACACAGAAAATATATTAATTACAATTCCACGTAGCCTATTAGCTCAGGCTTCGTATTAACTAACTCTTACATCTTAAATTAACTTATTTATATTAATCTATGTATCACCATATGGCTGTGGCCTACTGGAAAAGTTCTGGCGTAGTTCTACTTCAGTAGCTACATGTCCTCTCCTGGACTCCAACTAATTTCTTTTTCTATCTCTTCCAGCCTGGCTATATTCTGCCCTTCCATAGGTCAAAGCAGATTTATTCATTAACCAAAAAAAAGAAAAGCATATACAGAAGGACATTCCACATTACTTACATTGATGGATAAACACAGATCAATACAACCCTGAGGAAGCATCAAAGTTTACACAACCACTCATCATGTTGAAAGAGTGTTGTAATTGCTTCTTGTACTCTTCCCAACAGTTGATGTAATATATGGATCATGGAAGTTGGGAGCACAGTAAGAATAAAATGATGCTGAACCAAACCATTCAAGTAGAACTAGCATTTTCCCTTTCTGCACAATGGGGTGATTGTATCTTGCTATTTGGTCAAACATAGTCAGGCACTTTCTCTCTAAGCAAGACAGTTCAAAATGACCTCAGAAGTTTCCCCTCTGAATATAATGTGGGCTTCCCAAGCTGTTCCTATTCTCAAGGCATCTCACATTGTGCCTTTTTGGTGACTGGTTATCAGAAGATCCCTTTGATTAAAGTAGCTGTCAGGCCTTTCTGTTATTATAAATAACACCCAAGGCCATCCCTCTTTGTTTAAGGAAATTCATAAGAATAACTGATTTTTTAACTAAAGTTATCTCAGAATTTCCATTTTTCTCAAGATGACCAAGATCAAAGTATCCTCAGATCACCTCCTATAAGCATGTGGGTCTCAGAATTATCCCCATAATGGAGATCTTTCCCCTCTAACTACATCCAATATGAAAATACATGTGTGACCAAAGGGACTTCATCTTGCTCTGCTTTGAGGTGACAGAGCCTGAGACTTAGGTCATCTTTGCTTCATTAAAGTCACCAAAATGAAGAGGTCTCATCCTTGATACACACACCAATGTAGCTGATGAGAACTGGAGCCTGCCAATCATGACTGATAGATGATGCTCAGATTACTGCCAGGCCTGCCACAGTGTGCCTGAAGATGTGAATCTTCTAAACGGTGATGAAGTCCTTCCTCCAATGCACAAGGTAGACTAGGATACTCCCTTTTGCCTAAGTGGTTTGTGACTTTGCTTCTCTCTTTAAGTCTGCCAAAGTCTTGCATGCCTAACCACCATCTATTTCTGTCAATTAGACTTCAAATGCACACTCTGTAACCAAGAGGGCCTGATATCTATCCTGCATGACTGAGGGGGCCAGGGTAGATCTATACCTGCCCAAGGCCCCAAAACTTTCAAATTCCAATCAAAAAGGCCTTCAAAACTTACCCTCACTTAGTAAGGATTCAATCATTCCCTTTTGATGAAGGAGGGCACAGACCTTCTCCCCCTTTACTTAAATATGCTTCACCTACAATACATCATCTGAAAGGGTCATAATTATCCTCTTTTTGTCAGGGTCCTCAAATTCCTCCCCACTGGCCAAAAGGTCTGAAAATGTCTTTCTTTCATAGAAGAGATTCAGAGCATCGTATCATAGCATCAGACACTCTTCGGAAATACTTGGCCTTTCCCCTCTATCCAGGGGGAAGTAAATCTTTCTCCCAAAGCCCAAGATGGCTTGTAATATGTTCTCTTTTGCCCAAGGATGACTCAGGCCTACCATATCTACTATGGGGCTTATAGATCTTGTTCTCTTGACTATGTATGTCTGCTATATTCCCAACTGTCTAGGATTGCTTCAAATTTTCTTCCTGCTACATATATGGGATTATCTTATCTGACCAATAACTTCTTAGACTGAAAATGACCATCCAACCACTTGGAAAACAGGCAATGATTACTTCCTGGCCTTTCACAAGCCCACAAAGGTATGGATATTCTCAATACTGAAAAAGATTTGGAAGCTGACTAGGCCAAACCAGACCTTCCTCTGCTCCACAAGGGGTTTAGTTTATGCTTAATGGAAAATTGCGATTCCTATTTTATTGAACATTGCCATATACTTTATACCCCTGACAAATAGGTGTAGACCTTCACTTGTGCACAAAATGTCTCAGAAATTCCAGTTATGACCAGAGTGCATTAATATTTCTCATTATTCCCATGAATTTTGCCACATAACATTTTTGATGAAGGGTATAATAGTCCTTCTATTTCTGTCCCAAGTACCAAGGCCCTACCCCATCTTACATAGTGGATTTAGACCTTCACATCAATAAAGACTGCCTCAGGCCTGCCTTGTGTAATCAAGGAAATTTCACAGTTGATTCCATACCTATAACCTCTAATTTGGGTGGCCTGGGAAGTACTGTTCTGACTAAAGAGAACTCAGATCTCTCTGGAACGAGGTCCCTGAACACAAGAACAGCAAGATGGGGATAACTCATAACACTGCCTTCACTCTAGTTCCTTAGACAAAGAATTCCTGTCCTACATGAAGAGGAATTTGTGGATGGACCTCTACCGGATAAAGAAACTGAGTCACAGACTTCTGTCGTGCAGCCTCTTAGAAGACTTCTAAGACTGCTGACATGCCTGAAAAGGACATTCAGAAAATGTGTATTCTAGATTTTGATTTCAAGTTTGGTGCCGATGAAGAAGTGAGTGTCTGGGACTTTCTATAATTCTCAGGGTGTCATTCAAGTTTCAGCTTCTGCCCAATAGGTACACAGACATATGACCAAGGGAGGCTGAGATTATTCCACCTAGTCATAGGGAGCTCCTGACTCCTCCTTCTAGGTTAGAGGAGTTTAGATCTTTTACCGGCTCCCAAAGTGGTAGCAAGAATTCTTCTTCTGCCCACATAGGCTTTCTCTGCCTACCTAAGATCTTTCTTGCTATAGGTCCACAACAGTCTCTTATATATTCATGGTGATCACATCACACAGAAGGTACTCCCTCATCATGGATATGCTCCACCTACCGAGAGAAGTCTGAGAGTATCCTCTCTTTCTTACTGAAGTGGCTTTTAGACTATCCCCTCTCCCAAGTATACCCCCAAGTTTTGTCTTCTGACCAAAGGGTTTCAGACCTGCCTGCTCTACTAGAGAGGTACATACAAGCGTTCTCAGATCTTCTGAACATGACCCTGTGGGAGTACAATTACTAGGACCATATAATTGGGCCACATACCATTCTGATGTGACCAAAGGAGTTTCAGTTTACTGCCTATGATTTACCAGACAGCCTCAGATCTACTCATTCTGCAAGTTGTCTTCAAATAGACCCTTCGGTCCAAGGATGAGCCTCACACTCTTCTCCTTGATTCAGTGGCCTCAGACATTCCCCCACCCAAACCTGAGACCATAGAATACTTTTCTTCACACAATGACTTCTCCAGACATCCCAGGCTTAAAGACTCCAAGTCCATGTGTAGGAAGTAGAGTCTAGAACTAAAGCCCACTGCCTCAAAGCCAAAATCAATATAATGTGGTCCCCATCATTCAAACTTAGATCTGAGCAGCTGAACAGATGCTTGAGAAGGAGAACAAGCTTGGGACTCTGATGCAGACTTTTGGAAAATACTCAGACAGCTGCCTCACCTACCACACATTCTCTACAGTGGACAGATATCCAAGTATCTGATGAAGAGCTGGAAGCTGATAAGGCAGTTTCTGGAATGTGTTCCATTGTATGAGGTGGCCTGGGACTTTTATCTCATGTCAAGCAGTGGGTATGCTGATTTCCAACTTTATCCAATCCAACATGCTATTCAATATCTATAATAACCCCCAGATTTCCACACTCCTCACAAGACACCATCAAACATTTCCCCTCTGACCCTGGGGTCCTTGTATTTCTCCAGGGCTCTTGTTTCCTCCCTTCTTCCCCATGCACCTTGGCAAGCTTCTGACCTCTCATCGCTGACCCTTTGATCCCTATTTGTATATTTCTGACTTATGTGGGGGGCATTCAAGGTCTGCATATGAGGCCTTCAATAGTGTTCCCATTGACCAATGGTGTCTCACACATACTCTTTTCCTTTAATGAATGGAGTATTCAAACTCCACATCTGGCCAAGAGAATTTCAGATCTTCCTTTTCTGTAATGTATGGTGTCTATAATAACATGCTTATCCAAAGGGCCTCTAATTTTACCTTCTGACCAAGCAAGTGTCTGACATTCCCACTCTGCTCAAAGACACAGGTTCATGAGGTAGACAGAAGTCTTGGGCATACTCCTTCTAATCAGTAACATTCTTCCCCTCAAGATTGAGGCCTCAGAGTGCAACAGTAACAAGGAGAGTCTGGAAAACAGCCATCAGACTTCAGGGCATTCATCAGAACATCAGAAGTGGACTTCTTCCAACCTTAGTGCCCTGAACAGGATGACTGGACACCAACCCGTGAGGCTTCAAAAGTGACAGACACCAGCCACGCTCTTGCAATAATGTTCAGATTACTGCATATCCTTCTGAAGATGCCACAGATGATACTGTTACTTTGTTGTTGTTTTGATTGTTGTTCTCTTCTTGGTGTTATTGTTTACTTTTAAGTTTAGAAGAGGACATCTTCTAAACTTAAGGTCTAAACTTAAGGTCGTGCTCAACTTCCTTAGCAATCAGGGAAATGCAAATCAAAACAACTCTGAGATGTCATCTTACACCTGTCAGAATGTCTAAAGTCAAAAACACCAAGGATAGCCTTTACTGGAGAGGCTGTGGAGGATGGGGTACCCTCATCCATTGCTGGTGGTAATGCAATCTTGTGCAACCAGTGTGGAAGTCAGTGTTTCGGTTTCTCAGGAAATTCGGGATCAACCTACCCCTGGACCCAGCAATACCACTTTTGGGAATATACCCAAGAGATGCTCTATCATATGACAAAAGCATTTCTTCAACTATGTTCATAGCAGTATTATTTGTAATAGCCAGAACCTGGAAACAACCTAGATGTCCTTCAATGGAAGAATGGATGAAGAAAGTATGGAATATATACACACTAGAGTACTACGCTGCGGTAAAAAACAATGACTTCTCGAATTTTGCATGCAAATGGATGGAAATAGAAAATACTATCCTGAGTGAGGTAACACAGACCCAAAATGATGAACATGGGATGTACTCACTCATAATTGGTTTCTAGCCATAAATGAGGGTCACGGAGTCTACAATAGGTGAACCTAAAGAAGCTAAGTAAGAAGGTGAACCCAAGGAAAAACATATAGTTATCCTCTTGGCTAAGGGAAGTAGACAAAATTGCCGGGGAGAAAATTGGGATCTTGGGGGTGGGGTGGGATGGGGGTAGGGGGAGATGGGGAGAGAAAAGGTAGAAGGGAAGGAGGGGAGGACTTGGGGAAACAGGAGGACTGGGATAAAGGAAGGTTGGATAGGGGAGCACGGAACCACAATTCTTAGTTAAGGGAGCCACTTTAGGGTGGGCAAGAGACTTGGAACTAGAGGGGCTCCCAGGTGCCCAAGCTGAGGTCCCCAGTTAGTTCCTTGGGCAGCTGAGGATAGGGGACCTGAAATGACCCTATCCTAGAGCAATATTGACGAATATCTTGCATATCACCATAGAACCTTCATCTGGTGATTAATGGAGATAGAGACAGAGACATCACCAGAGCCCCAGGTGGTGACACATGTCACTCAGATCAGTCGCTGGCAGCAACTTCACCCTGGGAAACCAGCATGGCCTCAGGTGGCAGACCAGACCCCAGACAACTTCATGGCCCTTGGTGGTAACAGGAGCCATGGATATCAACTCAGACCCTGCCTGCCATAGGGACACAGACATACACATGGCACTAAGCAGATACTTGGACCTGTATGACTGGATCACATACGTTATGATCTTATTGGGGTACTGGATCCCGTGGCCTTGTGCGCTGGACCTGTGGCACTCTGTCAGCAGCCACGTTCTCCTGCTCCTTCAACTGTGGGTTTCTGTACCCTTGGTGGCTCCCATGGCTCTCATGCCTGATGTCATCACCAACGTAGTTGAAGTTAACAACGTGGGTCACATCATCCTCGTGGTGTGAGATGCCCTGGTTCTTTGGTTTGTCGGAACCTTTTAGAGAATCTTCACTGTAGATGACAATTTCTCTTGCTGCAGTGGCTCCATGTTCAAAATCAAGGCTCCCCTCAATCTCATTTTCATCCAGTTTTTAGAAATTGTGGTCCACATGTTGGGATTGGAAAGCCATGATGAGACCTAAAAGAGAGAAGTGTCATCTCCATAAATGGTTTGTGGATTGAAATGACTTTGCAGCATGTAGGTTTTTAGCAAGTTTCACATCTGTCCTCTTTCCATCACACAACCCCTATAGGAGATACGTGCCCACTGAAGGTGGCTCTAGGGAGCATGTGCAGAATGGATCTAACATGGATCCAACCAAGTACACCAAAGCCTCGAGGAATGGAGTGGAAGAGAAAGAAAGCTGTTGCAGGTGCACAAGTAGGGATGAGGACATGCATTTACACCGAGCACATGGCCTCTGGGTGAACCCCTGGAGAACTCTAGCTTCTGTATCTCACTGGGTGCACACTGCAAGATCTGGGAATTACGTGGACATGGTTATGTCAGCTAGTGTTTGTGCCAGTTTCCTTGAGAGGACATTGAAAACACACCAACACTGTCCTCTACCTGAAGGAGTGTCATGCTTGTGAAGTGGAGTTTATGTAGCATTCTGGGGGGACAAGTCGCTGCAAAACACTTGACGTCAACATTGAAACAATGAAAATGCTCCAGATGGTTGATTGGGACTCTCCATCACAGTCACTGTACGATGTCCTGCCCAGTACTTCTCATGTCTGACTAGGCTGACACTGTGTAGGTGTTTGCCCTTTTCATAGTGTCAGGAAACTCCTGAAGCTTGAAAGTGCTCTCAACAGTACTTGAGCTGAGAAAGCACCATATATACAGTAAGTATACAAAAGTGAAATAACCTCGGGCTAGCTTCCATTCAAACAATATTCTCAAAAAAATTTCCTCAGTGAGCTGAGATGTTGGAAAATATCAAGAGGATCTCATTAAGAAAGTGTAACCCAGCGACTGATGGAAACAGATTCAGAACTACAAACACTGGTGAACCTCAGAGAATCCTGTGGAAGAGGTGGAGAAAGGATTGTGGGACACAGAGAGGCCAAGGGCACCAAAAGAGAAACCACAGAATTTACTAACCTAGGTCCAGAGAGGATCACAGAGACTCGGCTGCCATCCAGAGAGCTTGCAAGGGACTGACCTAGGCCCTCTACCCATGTTTTACAGTTGTGTATATTATGGTCTTGGCCTTTTGCTGGGGCTCCTAACAGTAGGGATGTCTCTGACCCTGTGATCTGCTTTGGGAACCTTATCCTCCTACTGGGTTGTGTTATTCAACCTTAATACTAGATGACGTGCCTAGTCTTACTGCATCTTGATATGCCACAGATGGCTGATATACATGGGAGACCCGCTCTTTTCTGAAAAGAGAAGAAGTAGATGGGGGGAAGAGGCAGGTTAGTAGAAGGGTCTGGCAAGAGAGAAAGAAGGGAGAGGAAATGTGATTGGGAAAATAATTAATTAATAAAAAGAAAACTAGAGTTTAACATTGCTTTTAAAAATTAATATTAAGGGGATGGCTTAAAGGTTAAGGGCACTGCCTGTTCTTCTAGATGTCCTGAGTTCAATTCCCATGAACCACATGGTGGATCACAACCGTCTATAATGAGATCTGGTGCCTTCTTCTGGCGTGAAGGCATGCATGCAGGTAGAACTCTGTACACATGAAAAATAAACCAATCTAAAAATTAATATTAAATTTGTAGAAGTTACAGGTTAAGAAATCACAAATTGTGATTTTCAGATTTTTAAAAATCTTTTTTAAATAGAAGATCATTATTAGTTGGTGTGCTTGTACTTATGCATGCCTACAGGGAGCACTGGATCTCCTGAAGCTCTACTTAGAGATAGATGGTTACCGAGGTGCATCCTGAGAACTGTACTCTGGTCCTCTGAAAGAACAACAAAATCTCTTAGCCATTTAGTCGTCTATGCACTCTAATCACACAAATGCAAACTTTTTCTTTCTTCCTTTTAATTGTAGAACCCTAGAGCGCTGTGATATTAGGACAACTAGCAAGATTCCTAAGAAAGTTGTAGTGCAATTATTTTGACTTAAAAATGTGAAAATCAACATCAGTAAACACTAAGTCATTGTCAAATACCTGTAGAGTTATTAGCTAAGTAAATTAGGATTCCTTCTAATTGTTGAATTTATTTGTTATGTGAGTTTGGATTTTTACCATTTAGTGCATGTCACAGCACATGTTTGGATGTCAGAAGACAACTTGGGAAAATCAGTTCTCTCTTTCCATCATGCACTTTCCAGAGATCAGGTTCAGGTCATCTGTGGTGCAGGAGATCCTTCTGTTTATGTGCTCCTTTCATATGTAAAGGAATAAAGAAACTCCATTGGCATTTTGATTGGACAGTACTTATGTAGGCAGGGAAGACAGAACTGAATGCTGGGAGGGAGTAAGCAGAGTGAGAGAAACGCCATGGAACTGCCACCAGAAATAGATGTGCTGTAACTCTGCTGGTAGGCCAATACCTCATGGTGATACACAGATCAAACGAAGTGGGTTAAATTAATATGTAAGAGTTAGCCAATGAGAAGTTAGAGTTAATATACATATCAGTGATTTAATTAATACAGTTTTTGTCTGGTTATTTCTGGGCTAAGCAATCTTGGCAGCCAAGAAGAACAAGCATCCCCCCTTACAACAATCAGGCTTGCCAGCAAGCATCTTTACTAAGGAATCATTGCAGAAAAACACCTCCATGGCTTCATTTTTATGTATAAGGAGTGAGGGATAGTCATGACCCCATAACAGTATGGTTGATTAAAATCTTCAAACAACATTAAGAATACTTTTACCAGGATCAGGTGGCACACACCTTTAATGCCAGCACTTTGGAGTTAGAGGCAGGTGAACATCTGTGGATTAAAGGCCAGCCTAGTCTGCAAGAGCTAGATCCGTAGCAACCTCCAAAAACTACAGAGAAACGCTGTCTTGAAAAACAAACAAAAAAATCTCTTGAATATTCAGCTTACTGAACATTGAGCCCTACATACACTATAGGGGTTTATAAATCATCACAGTTTCCCCCAAGAATTCATGACCTAAGTATATCCCATCAATTCCCTCCTAAACACCCTATCAGCAGAAAGGGTAGAATAGCCACTAGGAGACAATACTATCCTTCCTGAAGTTGTATTACCCTTTTTAATATACTGTGTGTTTTTATAAAGATGAGTTCTTTTGTAGATTTGAGCCATAAAAATAAAAAGCAGAGTCCCTGAGTCTGAATCCTGCTAATGTCAGAAGCTGATGTCTTCAAGTGTGATGCCTCACACAGAAAAGCCCCTGATATGTGCATCGTGCGAGCATCAGCAGAAGAGGACACACTCACCTTCCCTTTTCACTCACTGCCAGGAAATCCTTGGATTCTAACCTTTGAGAAGGAAGAGAGGGGGAAAGACAGAAAATTGGGCATAAAAGAGTGGAAAGTGCAGGCTGCCTAGTCTACCAGAGCCCCAGGTGGTGACAAAGTTCACTCAGATCAGTCGCTGGCAGCAACTTCACCCTGGGAAACCATCATGGCCTCAGGTGGCAGACCAGACCCCAGACAACTTCATGGACCTTGGTGGTAACAGGAGCCATGGATATCAACTCAGACCCTGCCTGCCATAGGGACATAGACATACACATGGCACTAAGCAGATACTTGGACCTGGATGACACCAAGGCCCTGGGTGGCAGCACAGATTACTCAGATCAGCATGGCTCTGGAAGCTTGCACACCAACAAGGTCCCAGATTGCAGCCCAGGCCCTGAGCATCCCTGTGGCCTTTGGTGACAACACAGGACATGGACTTCAACACAGACCCTGGCTGCAGTTCTGACATGGACCCAGAATGGTCCTCGGCATGAGGCACAAGTGGATGCCACTAAGACCCTAGGTAGAAGCAGAGGTATTCAAATTGGCATGGTTCCATCAGCAGCATGACCCAGGACACCAAGATGGCCTCAGGTGGTAGCCCAGAGGCCAGGCATACACATAGCCTTCAGTGGTAGCAGGAGCCATGGACATCAACACAGAGACTCTAGCAACTCTCTCAGACATGTCCTTCAGCAGCATCTCAGTCCCTGATGTCACAATGGCACCGGTGGCAGTGCAGGACACTTAATTCAGTACAGCCCCTGAAGTGGCATGTTCCACCAACAGGTGAAAACAAAGACACAGGGCGTCCAGTGGTCTTTGATGATGGCACAACCCATGTATGTCCACACAGTCCCTGCCCGCAGTAGGACCATGGACCCACAGAACCTTGGTAGCAGCCCGGCAAGGTCTGGGTAACACATCAAACCTGGGTGGTTACCAGGACGCCCACAGCAGCCTGCTCCTCACCCCCTTCGCTCCTTCTGTTCTCCCTCTTTCTACAGCACATGAATCATTCTGATACGTTCCCTCCAATTTCTCCACCACACATTTGCTCATCACAGTGACCGTCTCCTGCCCATGAATGTCTTCAGCAGGTCGAGGAAGGCATATGGGCAGCTTCCACCCACCTGAGCTGTTTTCAAAGAGGGGCAGAAACGGGAATGTATCCAGATGGGAGGGTAAGTGGGGAGGAACTGGGAGGAAGGAAAACCATAAACAGGTATGACAAAAAATCTAATTTCTTTAAGAATAAAAAAGTATTGGTACAATCCCCCAAATAAAAGTTTTCATCACCATCAATATCGTCTGTGCCAACTTCTCCTTAGATTTCTTGTTTGCAGGATTACTTCTGAATCACTTGCTCAGAAGATCTACTAAGCCTGAATCACCATGTATTGGGAATATTCATCTATGCATGCAACACTCATGACTTAAAATGCTAAATTATGTAACTAGACTTTGTCATTCTGTTTAAATGGAATTTCCTGAAAAGTGTACATCTTATCCTACAAAATACCAGAAAGCATGCGGAGCTTATGTGTTTATTGTTAACATGAGTGTTCAATTTTAGTTAATCTTGGCAATGGGCACATGGGTCACCAATTAGCCATTTGGCTCCTGAATGAAGGATGATGCCATTCTAGGAAGAATCTTCCTTAAAGTCCCTAAGTCCCAGCCTCCCTTGGTCATATGTCTGTGTACCTATTGGGCAGAAGCTGAAACTTGAATGACACCCTGAGAATTATAGAAAGTCCCAGACACTCACTTCTTCATCGGCACCAAACTTGAAATCAAAATCTAGAATACACATTTTCTGAATGTCCTTTTCAGGCATGTCAGCAGTCTTAGAAGTCTTCTAAGAGGCTGCACGACAGAAGTCTGTGACTCAGTTTCTTTATCCGGTAGAGGTCCATCCACAAATTCCTCTTCATGTAGGACAGGAATTCTTTGTCTAAGGAACTAGAGTGAAGGCAGTGTTATGAGTTATCCCCATCTTGCTGTTCTTGTGTTCAGGGACCTCGTTCCAGAGAGATCTGAGTTCTCTTTAGTCAGAACAGTACTTCCCAGGCCACCCAAATTAGAGGTTATAGGTATGGAATCAACTGTGAAATTTCCTTGATTACACAAGGCAGGCCTGAGGCAGTCTTTATTGATGTGAAGGTCTAAATCCACTATGTAAGATGGGGTAGGGCCTTGGTACTTGGGACAGAAATAGAAGGACTATTATACCCTTCATCAAAAATGTTATGTGGCAAAATTCATGGGAATAATGAGAAATATTAATGCACTCTGGTCATAACTGGAATTTCTGAGACATTTTGTGCACAAGTGAAGGTCTACACCTATTTGTCAGGGGTATAAAGTATATGGCAATGTTCAATAAAATAGGAATCGCAATTTTCCATTAAGCATAAACTAAACCCCTTGTGGAGCAGAGGAAGGTCTGGTTTGGCCTAGTCAGCTTCCAAATCTTTTTCAGTATTGAGAATATCCATACCTTTGTGGGCTTGTGAAAGGCCAGGAAGTAATCATTGCCTGTTTTCCAAGTGGTTGGATGGTCATTTTCAGTCTAAGAAGTTATTGGTCAGATAAGATAATCCCATATATGTAGCAGGAAGAAAATTTGAAGCAATCCTAGACAGTTGGGAATATAGCAGACATACATAGTCAAGAGAACAAGATCTATAAGCCCCATAGTAGATATGGTAGGCCTGAGTCATCCTTGGGCAAAAGAGAACATATTACAAGCCATCTTGGGCTTTGGGAGAAAGATTTACTTCCCCCTGGATAGAGGGGAAAGGCCAAGTATTTCCGAAGAGTGTCTGATGCTATGATACGATGCTCTGAATCTCTTCTATGAAAGAAAGACATTTTCAGACCTTTTGGCCAGTGGGGAGGAATTTGAGGACCCTGACAAAAAGAGGATAATTATGACCCTTTCAGATGATGTATTGTAGGTGAAGCATATTTAAGTAAAGGGGGAGAAGGTCTGTGCCCTCCTTCATCAAAAGGGAATGATTGAATCCTTACTAAGTGAGGGTAAGTTTTGAAGGCCTTTTTGATTGGAATTTGAAAGTTTTGGGGCCTTGGGCAGGTATAGATCTACCCTGGCCCCCTCAGTCATGCAGGATAGATATCAGGCCCTCTTGGTTACAGAGTGTGCATTTGAAGTCTAATTGACAGAAATAGATGGTGGTTAGGCATGCAAGACTTTGGCAGACTTAAAGAGAGAAGCAAAGTCACAAACCACTTAGGCAAAAGGGAGTATCCTAGTCTACCTTGTGCATTGGAGGAAGGACTTCATCACCGTTTAGAAGATTCACATCTTCAGGCACACTGTGGCAGGCCTGGCAGTAATCTGAGCATCATCTATCAGTCATGATTGGCAGGCTCCAGTTCTCATCAGCTACATTGGTGTGTGTATCAAGGATGAGACCTCTTCATTTTGGTGACTTTAATGAAGCAAAGATGACCTAAGTCTCAGGCTCTGTCACCTCAAAGCAGAGCAAGATGAAGTCCCTTTGGTCACACATGTATTTTCATATTGGATGTAGTTAGAGGGGAAAGATCTCCATTATGGGGATAATTCTGAGACCCACATGCTTATAGGAGGTGATCTGAGGATACTTTGATCTTGGTCATCTTGAGAAAAATGGAAATTCTGAGATAACTTTAGTTAAAAAATCAGTTATTCTTATGAATTTCCTTAAACAAAGAGGGATGGCCTTGGGTGTTATTTATAATAACAGAAAGGCCTGACAGCTACTTTAATCAAAGGGATCTTCTGATAACCAGTCACCAAAAAGGCACAATGTGAGATGCCTTGAGAATAGGAACAGCTTGGGAAGCCCACATTATATTCAGAGGGGAAACTTCTGAGGTCATTTTGAACTGTCTTGCTTAGAGAGAAAGTGCCTGACTATGTTTGACCAAATAGCAAGATACAATCACCCCATTGTGCAGAAAGGGAAAATGCTAGTTCTACTTGAATGGTTTGGTTCAGCATCATTTTATTCTTACTGTGCTCCCAACTTCCATGATCCATATATTACATCAACTGTTGGGAAGAGTACAAGAAGCAATTACAACACTCTTTCAACATGATGAGTGGTTGTGTAAACTTTGATGCTTCCTCAGGGTTGTATTGATCTGTGTTTATCCATCAATGTAAGTAATGTGGAATGTCCTTCTGTATATGCTTTTCTTTTTTTTGGTTAATGAATAAATCTGCTTTGACCTATGGAAGGGCAGAATATAGCCAGGCTGGAAGAGATAGAAAAAGAAATTAGTTGGAGTCCAGGAGAGGACATGTAGCTACTGAAGTAGAACTACGCCAGAACTTTTCCAGTAGGCCACAGCCATATGGTGATACATAGATTAATATAAATAAGTTAATTTAAGATGTAAGAGTTAGTTAATACGAAGCCTGAGCTAATAGGCTACGTGGAATTGTAATTAATATATTTTCTGTGTAATTATTTGTGCTTGGGCAGTTGGGAAACATAAGCACAGTCTTCATTTACATAAAAGATGAGAACATTTTGCATTTCTGACAGCTACATTCTAGGCAGATGACATAATTATTAGTTTTAGCTTTTTATATTTTTCCCTCTACCTAGAATCTTGTGAGGTCCCATGGTTACAAAAGTGTTTTCTTAGCAATCTTAGCCCCTGGGATTGGCACTAAGGTAATATGAGTCCAAGGGTCAAGTGAAATGTGTCCATGAAAGGAAGGGGATGCTCTAGGGCCTCCCAGGGTCAGTGGCTAGACCTGTAGCTCAATTAAATACAGAGTGAATGATTTGCAACCCCTTTGGTTGCAATTCTGAGCTCTTATTCATCAGTGTGGAATAGCCCAGACACCTCTTGGCAAAAAATGGGATCTTTGTCCGGCTCACTACACTTTATAATTTTTGTGGTTGAAGTTTGTAATCGTAGTTCCCCCTTTCACTACACTGTACTGAATATGGACAAATCTGACTCTCACTGTTACAGTGTGAGTGGTGTAATGAATATTTAATATGGGGCCTCTTTATTCAAAGGTAAAGTTTGAGGGTCTTTGCCACAAAATGAATACTTGAGACCACCTTAGGAAAATGGGGAAGGTCTGCAGTAGGCTTTGTCCTAGGAGGAAGGTCTACCATTTTCATCAGTGCAGTAAAAGGAATAAGATAACTTGAGGAGAGTGGAAGCACTGGCCCTTTGTGAGACCTGTTTAGGGCAAGGGTAGGAGTTGGAAAACCCTTGCACAGAGAGGAGAAATGTCATGTACCATCCTGTTGAAGGTGAATGCCCTTACTACCTTACTCAGTGAAGGAAGGTACCATTACTGCACTTCAGCTTCCAACTCTTCTTTAGAGCTTCCTCATCTTGTGTTGAGTCTTAGAGAGTTCAGGCAGCAACGAGAGCCTTCTTCAATATACCTGGATGGCTGTCAACAGCTAGGTCTCCTCTTTTTTTTTCAGGTTGTTTTCATGGTCCATGTCTAGGCAGCAGTGATGGGGTCAGTTGATTTATAGTGATTGGATTGAAAAACATAGCTTAGGATTCAGTTTCTAATTTTAAAGTTATGACAGGGGCCTACAACCTAGAGTGGAGCAATGCAGTTCCCTAGCCACCAGCACCAAATATAAAAGGTTTAATTCATTTTTGTTTAGAGCAGCATATTTTGGAGGTACTTCAAAGACAGAATGGAATGTTTGAGGATTTTTGATAGAATCCTACAAGGTAGGATGCAGTATTATTCAAAATAACATCTCTAATGCCACCTTGTGAATAAAAGAAATGAATGAGTTTCCTGGAGTCAAAGACAGTGCTTCCTATTCTCCCTTGTACAGGTGGATAAGGTGTATGTACACATTTTTTTAATGGAGGGAAGGATGATGTCCCAGTCTGACCCAGGGTAGTTCTCATGAAAACTTCAATAAACAAAGTATACATGAGGTCTCTTGTAAACAGGGAAGTTCTGACAACCTCTTCTCAGAATGGGAAGTTTTGAGACTACCTTCAGCAAATGAGAAATCCCAAATGTCTTTATTCACAGCGAGGAGGGCTCCAGTCACATTTGGTAGAATACTACTATGCACTTCAATCATGATCAGAACAGGAAGGTCCCAAGGCATCTTGGATAATGGGAAAAGGTTCTGGCTCTGCACTAACATCAGCTATTTTTCCCAATGCAAATGCATACCTTGTGTGAAATCTTTGAGAGTCTAAGGCAAATCTCCTAACAATCTTCCAACAGGCTAAGTGGTTATGCAAGCATTGATGTTTCCTCAAGGTTGTGTTCAGCTGTACATATCTGTGAATAAAAGAAACAGTGTGTTTTTGATAACCAAACTTGGAGACAGATGGCTTGAGAGGTTCTGTCCTGTAATCTTAAAGCAGAAAGTTGTGAGATCCCATTGTTCTCATATGTGTTTGTATGGTTGTCTTGGTCAGAGGGGCCAGCTCCAAAGCAATCTTAGTTAGTAGGGGAACTTGCGAGGTCACCAACTAAAGATGGGAAGCTTGATGGTTCTTTAGTCTTATAGTGGACTAAAGTGCTGAAGATCAGAGGATGGAGGTCTGAGACATCCCTTGTATACAGGGGCCAGTTTCGAGAGACCATTCAATAGGGTTTGATTTTTCAGATTTCCTTTTGTGGAAACCGAACTTCTGAAATCCTCTTCCTAGATGGAAGTAGATAATTTACTCACAAACCTTCAGGGAAGATCATGAATGTCTGATACTTGTTTTACTTGGTGGTATAATGCACTCTTGGTCTGACACCCCTGTAATGAGAAGATAAAGACAGAGTCACTTGGGAGGAATGGGAATATATAAGGACCGTATAACACCAAACAAATATTTTAGGGTAGGGCTCATTGGAAAATGGGGTTTAGGAAAATCTACATCTTAGGAGAGTTCTGACATCCTGTTCCATGTATTGAGAAGGAATAGGTGAAGAAGAAGGAGGAGGAGGAGGAGGAGGAGGAGGAGGAGGAGGAGGAGGAGGAGGAGAAGGAGAAGGAGAAGAAGAAGAAGAAGAAGAAGAAGAAGAAGAAGAAGAAGAAGAAGAAGAAGAAAATTGAAAATTCTGAGCCCAATGTAAGAGAGGAAACCTCTGAGACCCCATTGAAAAATGAGGACAGAATCACCTTTGGGCAGAGTGTGAAAGTGTCATACACATTTCTGTTGAAGGGGAATATCTTGGGCACCTCATATAGTGGAGAAAGTTCCCAGCACTGATCATGAGCTTCCAACTCTTATTCATAGTTTGTGTTCCTTCTGAGAGAGACAGGCAGTAACAATCTATGTCTTCTTCCAAAGATGTGGATGATTGTTCCTGGCTAGGTTACTTCCTGTAGTTTGTGTTCAGCAGTCCTGATCTCAGCAGAGATGTTGAAGTCATTCCATTTATATTGACTGACCTGAAGGCAGATGGCATGGGGTTCTATGCTCTGATTGCCAAACATGCCTATGGGACCTCAAACCAGAGTGGACTATTGTCCCTTGTTTATAGAGAGAGTCTCCCACAGACCTATTCCTGAACAGCTTGATAGAAGACCTATTAGGCCATTCATGGAAGGTTTCAGGCCCCATGTTCAGGGAGAGTGTTTTGGGAAGGTAGGAAAGAGCCCTAAGTTCCAGGAACCCTCAGGGAGAAGATGAAGTCCCCAGGTTACTTTGAAAACTAGAAGGATCAGCCAATATCTTATCAGGTCCAAATGTCCTCACACTATGGAATACCCATGTGTTTTGGGGCTCTGAAGCTTGGTTTCAAGCAATCAGAGTTTTTTTTCTTTTTTAAATGATTTTTATTGAGCTCTACATTTTTCTTTGCTCCCCTCTCTGCATCTCCCCTCCCCTTCAACTCTCTCCCAATGTCCCCATGCTCCCAGTTTCCTCAGGAGATCCACACGGGAAGCAGAGTGTTTCTCTTACAGGTTGGTTGGCAGCTCCTAGCTCTGTGTCCTCCACAAGCCTTTCATCAGTAGCACAGGCATATGAGACAAGATGAGATCACTCCATTTCTGGTAAGAATCTTAAAAGTAAAAGGGTTTAATCAGGGAAAAGTTTTTTACTGGTTTGTCCCAGGATATCAGTTCAGAGTACTCTGACATCCCTTTGGTCATTTGGGCATACCTGAACACCTAGGTCAGAAGGGAAAAGATAAACATCTTCTCAGTGAGAGAAATAGAGCTGAGGTTTCTGCAGATAAAAGTGGTTTTTCTGAGGAAGCCAAGGTCAGGGAGTGCTTATTTGGAGTTTACATGACAAAAAGATGAACATCTGAGTAAGTCTTCATGTCACTGGTCTGGTCTGTATCCCCTTAATCGGATGAGTTTCTATCAGTACCCATGAAGGTAAATGGTGTGTCTAAAATCCCCCTTTTCAAGGAAAGTAGAATATAACCACCATCTTTCACAGGGTATTTATTGTCAGAGGCTCTCATTGGATCAATATTGTGTCTACAGTTTACTGAAGTGCAAATCTGCGATCCATTTATTAAGAATAATGTCTGAGGTCCATTCCATAATATCAGGAATTATATGGGCCCTCACACGAAAGGAACATCTAAACCTCCTTTGAACAAACTGGAAAGATGTAGGACTCCCTTTATTCCAGGATGAAGATCAGATATCTCCTTGACCAAAGGGAAGAGTGAGTAGCCCTGTGAAGAAAGGAGTTTCTGAGACCCATGAGGCAGGGGAGATATGATCAGAATGTGAAAATCCCATATAACCATGATCAAAAATTCAGTTGACTTTGATACCTCATAAGCTCCTAGAATTGCCTCACCATCTAAGTCTTCTTATAGTTTAGGATGTCCATATCTTTAGCTGAATCTGCAAGAGACCAAGCATCACTATCAGGATTCATTAAGATACTTGGTGGAAGGCACAGTGTGGTTGATGCCTAAGAATTCTGTGCAGGCAAACAGACTGAGAAGTCTATACCATGGCTACTTTATTTGGCATGGGTTCCTGGATTTGTCTACTCTTCTTGACTTCTGTGAACTAACCACAGTGACCAATGCTCTTTGTTCAATGGTGAAATAATCCATGTGCCCTTCCTCAGAGGGAAATTTCTGAAGGCCATTTGGGCTAAAAGGGGTATTTTTAGACCTAAGTTTTCAGAGCAAAAAATAATAATAATAAGGTTTTAGAAAGGAGACAGATCCCAGACCTTGTTGATCAAATGGGAATGCCACTGTTTACCTTTTGTAGAGGAGAAGATCTAGGCACTCCCTAGTCCTTCTCCAACTCTTCAGTGAACTCCAGAAAATTCTTATCTCTGAGGACTCCTTTTGAGGCTTAACAGCAATCAGAGGGTTCTTCTTACAAGTTGAATTATAGTCCCTAGGTCTGTTCCCTACTTAAACTCTGGATAAGCTGCACAGGTGTAGACATGGAGGAGAGGCATATATCTGGTGTGCAGCTTGAAAACAGATGATCTTAGATCCAGGGTACTTTTTATTCTTCTGCCATGCAACTTCAATCTAGAGTTCCATGAGATTCCTTTGGTGGTCAGAAGCATATTTCCTAGCCTTTCAGTTCTGAGGGAGAAGCTCTAGTCTCAATTAGTTATTTGGTAGACCTGAGTTGGCCATAAACACAAAGAGAAGCTGTGATGTTTACCTAGTAATAGGGAGTCAATCTCAAGTACCTGTAAATCAAGTCTGAATATCTGAGACATTTTTCAGTCACAGGGACAGTTCTGTAGCTTACTTCATCAAACGGGCATGTCTCAGATTCCCCCAGTGAAGACAAAGGAAGCAGTGTGTTACAGAAACCCCCCTTTGGCAAAGTATGAAAGTCAGGGGCTACTGTGGATGAAGGAAATAACTTTAAAATCCCTCTTCATAAGACAGTGCACCAAGGTGTAAGCTTCCTCAACTAGTGAATTAATTTAATTTTGAAGGGAATATCTCAGACATGATGGAGTTGGTAGCTGGAGTCCTGAACTGTCCTGATTCTGGAATAAATCTGAATCCCCAGTGTAACTTAGCAGAAATTCTATGGCTCATTAATTCTAAAGGGTTTGTATTTGTGGCCTTCTTGGGGCATTGTGGAAGTCTGAGGCCTCTTTACTTCTCAAGTTATGTCTCAGGCTTCCTTCAGCATTGAGGATGTGCATGGCACCCTTGTTCTGAAGTTGTAAGTATGAGCTCCATTTGGGCAATTAGTGAATGTCTGGGGTCTCCTGGTTCTCAATGGAATAGTGTGCCAATCTTCCCTTGAACACCAGGTAATGACTGAAGCTTTTGTTGTTGATGGGTTATTGGTTTACTGGTAAAAGTTATGAGTTACTTTTGTTCTAGACAGAAAAGATTGAGGCCACCTTGGCCATTGGGAAAGATCTGAGACCCCCCGTACTGAAGGAGAGGTCAGAAGCTCCCTTCATCCATACATCCATTTGGAATAGCTCTGGTTCTGTATTGATAGGGCTATAGCCTGCTTGGGAATTAGTGGAGTGCATTCTGCATCCTGGTTCAGAAGAGATGTGCCTGGGCACCCGGTAAGCCCTTGAAAATAATTTGAGCTACACTTCAGTCACTGGGAAAAAGGATGAGTCCTCCTGGGCCTGAAAGAATAAGTCTGGGGCCCCTTTGGCAGAAACACAATGGAGAACCCCTGTACAGAATGAGAATGAAGCATCCACAGACAAACAGGGAATTTTGCGTACAAAATTTTCGGTCTTCAGAGACAGAAAGTCTTATGCTATTTTGAGAAATACAGAAAGGTCAAAGACTCTTGTGGGAAGTGTGTGATATCAACAGTTAATTTGGGAATTAGAGAAGTCTGAACATTTCCTGATCAAATCTTCATGGGAATATAGGATATCCATGTCGTGCAGGGCAGGCAACAGTGTGATCAGTCTCCAACCTGCTAGGAGGCAATTCTCAGCTAGGTCTCTGTACCAATTCAGCTATCTACATCTGAACATGAAGGGTGTGATTTCTTTATTTCTGCTGATCAGGTTAAGGCTCATATACTGGGTTTAGGGCACTGCTGGGTGATCTAACATTCTAGAACTTTAGGCACCAGGGTAGATTTATTTTTGGACAGAGGCTTTGAAGTCAGATGATTAGAATAAGAAACACCCAGAACCTCATAGACAAAGGGAGTTGATCTGTCACCCACTAAGCCATATGAAGTAAGTCTAGGGCCACATTAATCAGAAGAAGCACATGCTATTCTCCGTGGGTAATAGATTGTATATCATGTTCTATGTAGAAACTGTGACCTATTAATAATCAGATGGAAAATGCCTGCCTTCTTTATAGTCAGATGGAACAATCTGATGCCTCAATGTGCATCTGAGATAGCCAGGAATGGAAATCAAATGTTTAACAGGTGTTTGATGAGAAGGGAAAGTTATAAACTCCTGTTGTTCATGTGGGGCACAGAGTAGGAAAATATGGGGCTGGCCTGTGAATAAGAAGATATAAAGATGGCATGATAAGAGAGAGTAGGACCCAGGATCCCCTCTTGAGAAGAGCATCTTTAGAACTTCGGTTTGACAAGCTTGTAAGGTTTGAAGCCTCCATGGGCAGAAGGATTATGTTGGAGGCTCCCTGGAGCAGAAGTTGAAGTTCTAACCCACTCTACATTAAAGGGCACATTTCTGAATTCCCTTTGGTCACAAGGAGCAAATGTGAGGCTCAGTGATTTAGATGGGCTATTCTTGAGGCTCTTTCTTTCAGATTGAAAGATTCTAAAGCTGCCTTGGACAGGGTGGCCATAGGAAAGTCTGAGGCCCCTTTGGTCACATTGAGAAGGTCTGATGTCTTCTTGAGTGGAGAGGTAAGAACTCAGGCTCCTTTCTTGCAGCGGGATCCTTCGGAGACTGCATGAGACTGAATGTGAATATCTGTGCCTTCCTAGGACAGAAGGGTTACATATGGGGGTCCCATGTTCATATTGGAAGGCTGTGTCTCTGCCTTGGTAAGAGAGGGAAGATCTTAGGTCTGCTAGTTGAGGTCGGGTATGTCTGAAATTTCCTTGGACAACAGGGAATGATGTGCCACTCCCTTTTGGAATTGGTGGATATATGAGTCCCCATTGTACAGGAATCCAAGTCCCACTCCCCTCTCTGGCACCAGTGGAAGGTTTGTGTCCCTCTTGAATGGAAAGAGTGTGTTTAAAGTCCTCCTTTGTAGAAACAGGATGTCTGACATCATTACTTTGGGACAAAGAGGAAGACTTGACACTCCCCCTGGGACTGTCTCCATCTGGAGATGACCTGAAGCTTTCTCGGACTTCAATGAAAGTTTTGATGACTTCTTGAGTATAAGGTAAATGCCTGAGTCTTGTTCTGGTAGAAGTAGAAGTAAGGCTGGAAGTCCCACGAGGAGAGGTAGAATGTCTGAGGGTCTCTTCATGAGAGGGATTAGTTCCTATGTCCTCTTCTGTAGAAGTGAAAGCTTCTATGCTCTGTTGGGGAGTAGTGTCTGGTTTCTTGTCCCTTTTGGCAGATGAAGCATGACTAAATCCTCTTTGTGACAGATGCTTACAGTCCTCATGTTCTCTATGGGAAGCATGAACATCTGCTTTGTTAGAGGGGGCCTGTTCCAATTTAGTTTTAAAGACCTGGAATATTTATGGCTGGCTTGGGGAGATGCAGAACTTCTTCCACCCTTCTCATGAGATCGTAAGGATCTGAAGCCTCCCTTAGAGATGGAAGGTTCTATGCACTCTTGATGAGTAGATTTTGGTTTCTAGTCCCTTTTGGAAGATGAATGCTTAGACTCTATTTTGGACAAAGAGCATAATTTGCAGCCCCCGTGTTCTGAATGGGAAACAGGAACATCTGCTTTGTTAGAGGGGACCTGTTTCAATTTGATTTTGGTAGATCTGGAACATCTAGGGCTGCCTTGAGGAGATGGAGAACATCTGAGGCCCTCCTCATGAGATTGTGAGGATCTACAACCTCCCTTTGCTGAAGTAGTAGTGAGGCTCTATTTGGGCTCAGTTTTAAGCCTTGAACCCACTTTGTTAGAAACCAAATCTCTACCCACCCTTGTGGGAGAATGGTGAAATTTCAAGCCTTCATCTTCTGATGGGACAGATTTGAGGAATGATTCTTTAGGAGCATGTTTCAATTTTGTTTTCTTTGATTTCGAATGTCTGGAGCCACCTCGTGGAGAGAGAGAACATCTGAGATCTTCTTTAGGAGGGGAACTAGATCTAAAGGTCAATTCTGATGATGCTGGGGGCCAGACACTCCTTGGAGGAGTAGAGGTAGAACTTGAGTCCTTTCTGACATATATGGAAGATGTGAGTCTACTTTTGGCAGAAGGGAGTGATCTTAAGGCATCAAGTTCTGAAAGTGAATATCTGATATCTCCTTCAGGAAATGGAGCATGAATCCCTATTTTTTTTGGTAGAATTGGAACGTCTATGACTTTTATTGGGATAAGAGGAATATCTCAGGCAGTCACCATGAGAATGAATAGGAATAAAGTCGTCATGTGCACAAGTGGACAGTCCCAAAAACTCCATTGAAAAGAAAGTTCCTACACCTTTTTTGGTATATGGTATACATTCTAGAACACTTTGGGATGGTTTGGGGTTTCCAAGAGTATCGTGGAGAGGTGTTGATGGCTCCAGATTCCCTTGGTCATATACTGAAGGGCCCAGAGTACATTGGTCAGAATTCAAATATCTCAGAGCCTCTAAAAAAGATGGTAAAGATTCCAGAGCACCTAATACAGATTGTGAAGTCTTACGAATCTCTTTGGCTGTTGGCAAAAGTTCTGAGGTCTGTGGTATAAGAGAAGGTTGCAGATTCTGCACTGAAGGGGGCAGGTATTCTAAAGAACCTTGGGAAGTTATTGAAGTTTCTGTAACGCCATTGTTAGACGATTGTATTTCTAGAATGCTTTGGGTAAATGGTGGAGTTTCAGGTGTCCGGTCATCAGAGTCAGAAAGTCCAAGCATTCCTGGATCAGATGATGAATGTCCTGAAGACACAAAGTGCAAAGAAGGGCCTGAAGCTTCTTGGGATGACAAAGAAGTATCTGGAGACCCTTGAGCAGATGGTGAATATTCAAGTGATTCCTGTGCTGATATGTACAGACACAGAGCCTCTTGTGAATACAGTGAATTTCCTGTATAGCATTGCTGAGATGGTGAATGTCCTTGTACACAAGAAGATATTTTCTGGCAACCTTGTTCTGAGGGGGAGAGTGACCCAGGCCCAGATGCAGGTGGAGTGCTTCTCAGAGACCATTGATCAGGAAAAGTTGGTCCCAGGGATTCCTCCAGAGATACTGATGGTCCTAAAATTTCTTTTTCAGATACAGAGGGTCCCATAGTACTTTGGGCAGAGAATGAAATTTCCAGAGACCCTGGGGAAGCTGAAAACATCTCTGAAGTTCCCGGGGAAACGTCTGATATATTACAAGCCTCTTTGGCAAATGACAAAGGTTCTGATGTCTCTGGCATAAGGGGAGCCTGTTGTAGAATCTGCACTGAAGGAGGCAGATGTCCTAGAGAATCTTGAGCAGGTGGTGAAGTTTCTAAAATCCCATGGGTAGAAGATGGTATTTCTAGAGTGTGATGGGTAGATGGTGGTGTTTCTAGTGGCCCCTGTGAATATTCAGATAGTTCAAAATCTCCTAGACCAGATAATGATAATGATAATGATAATGAATGTCCTGAATGCCCTTGGTCCAAACAAGTGCCTGAAGCCTCTTCAGGTGACAAGGAGGTATCTGGAGACCCATGAGCAGATGGTGAATGTCTGTCTGCTGATATGGACAGTCCCAGAGCCTCTTGTGAATGCAATGAATTTCCTGTATAGCATTGCTGAGATGGTGAATGTCCTTGTACACATGAAGATATTTTCTGGCAACCTTGTTCTGAGAGGGAGAGTGTCCCAGTCCCAGATGCAGGTGGAGTGCTTCTCAGAGACCCTTGGTCAGGAAAAGTTGGTCCCAGGGATTCCTCCAGAGATACTGATTGTCCTAAAATTTCCTTTTCAGATACAGAGGGTCCCACAGTACTCTGGGCAGAGAATGAAATTTCCAGAGATCCTGGTATAGATGGAAAAGTTTCTGAAGTTCCTGGGGAAGAGTCTGATATATATTACAAGCCTTTTTGGTAGATGACAAAGGTTCTGATATCTCTGGCATAAGGGGAGCCTGTTGTAGAATCTGCACTGAAGGAGGCAGATGTCCTAGAGAATCTTGGGCAGGTGGTGAAGTTTCTAAAATCCCATGGGTAGAAGATGGTATTTCTAGAGTGCTATGGGTAGACATAGATGTTTCTAATGGCCACTGTGAATATTCAGATAGTCCAAGATCTCCTAGATTAGATAACGATAATGATAATGACTGTCTTGAATGCCCTTGGTCCAAACAAGTGCCTGAAGCCTCTTCAGATGACATAGAAGTATCTGGAGACCCATGAGTAGATGGTGGATATCCAAGAGCTTCTTGTACTGATATGGACAGTCCTAGAGCCCCTTGTGTAGATAATGCATTTCCTGAACAGATTTGCTGCAGTGGTGAATCTCCTAAAGGCACCTTTTCACCTGAAGATATTTCCTGTAAACCTTTGTCTGTTAGTGAAGTTCTATCAGGCCCCATTTGAGATGAGGCAGTTTTCACATACTATTGGTCAGATATAGAAAATTCCAGAGGTTTGTGGGAAACTGTTGGTGATCTCAGTATCACTTGGTCAGTTTTAGAAGGGCCTGCTGCACCTTTGGCAAATGTTGAAAACGTCAGTGTCTCTAAAATAGATGTCAAAGTTTCTATAGACCTTGAGAGAGATTTCAAAATACTATAAAACTCTTCAGAAGATGGCAAAGGTTTTGTTGTCTCTGAAGAAAACTGGGAAGAACCCAGAGGCCGCTCCAAAGAAGTCTGAAATTCTAGAACACTTTGAGCTGATGGTACAGTTACTATAGACCCTTGTACAGATGATGGTGTTTTCCTAGCATCTTGTGTAGATAGTGATGTTCCTAACATATCTTTTGAAGATTGAGAAAGTCCACAATCTTGTGGAATAGATGATGAATGTACTAAAGCCTCTTGGAGTAAAGAAGGGTCTAGATTCTCTTGGGAAGATGTGAACATTTCTGGAGACTCTTGATTAGATTTTGAATGTCCTACAAACTCTTGTGCTGATATCAAAGTTCCAAGAGCCCTTTGCATGGATAATGAATCTCCTAAACACCCTTGCTGAGGTGGTGAAGATCCTAGAAACCATTGGGCAAATATAGACAATTTGGGGCACAACTGGGCTGATAATAAAGATTGGGAGGTCCCTAGAGCAGATGGACTAGGTCTCAGTGAACCTTTGGAAGATGGAGAAAATTGAACAGATTTTTGGAGAGATGATGATGATTCCTGAATCTGTTGGTCAGAATCAGAAGGGAACACAGCACTTTGCGAAGATGGCGAATATCCTAGAGTTCCTGGGAGAGGTGGCAACGTTTCTAGAGTCAGAGATGAAGATTCTGAACATTTAAAAACCATTTGGGGAGATGTCAAAGTTTCTGATGACTCTGGAGTATATTAGGAATGTTCCAGATACCCTGGGGAATGACGTTGAAGTTGCTGAGCACCATGCACATCTAATAGACCTCCTATATCTTTCTGGAGAGAAGATGATGTTTCTAGAGTAACTTTGAAAGATGACAAATTTTGCAATATTCCCTGGGCATAGAGAGAAGGTATATCTCCTGGGACAGATGAGAATTATGCTACAGACCCTTGATTATAAGATGGGTCCTGCACTTTGTGGGAAGATGTGGATGATTCTGGAGACCCTTGGTCGAATGAGCAAGGTCCTAGAGACTCTTGTCCTGATATAGACAATTTCACAGTTCCTTGAACAGATAATGAACTTCCTTCATAACCCTTCTGATGTGGTGTTTGTCCTAGAGTCACTTTTGTGGGTACAGACAGTTTCTGCCGCCCTTGGTCTTGTAGGGAATGTTCCAGAGTATCTGATGTAGATGGGGAAGGTACCCAAGACTCTTGGGAAGATGGAGAATGTTTCAGAGAAGGTTTGGTAGTTGGTGAAGATGCTAGATGCTTCTTTGAAGATATGGACAGTTCTGAGTTATTTTTGGAGGAAAGAGAAAAGCTCCCAGCATCTTGGAGTGTACAATTGAAGTCTTTGTGTCCTTGAGGCAGATAGCAATTTTTCTACAGACCCTGGAGTAGACAGAACAGGTTTAAAACCCCCTTGGGCAGATGGCAAGACTTTTAATTCCTCCGTTGAAAACTGGGAATTTGCCTCAGTTTCCAGGGAAAGAGATCTGAGTCCCAGATCATCTTGGTCATATGGCAAAGGTTCTGTTCTCCCCTGACTATCTAATGAAGGTTTCCTAACCTCTTGCGCAGATGTAGATGTCCCTTGAACACCCTGGGCAGAAACAGGAGGAGTCGGAGTCCACGAAACAGATGGAGACATTCCTAAATCCACTTTGGCAGGTGGAGAAGATCCTAGGGTCACTGGAGTAGATGATGAAGATCCCAAATCTCCTCTTGAGGAATTGGATAACACTAGATTGCTATGTGAACAGGTAGAAACTTCTAGAGTATTTTCTCCATGTGAAGAAAGGCAAGATCCCCCAGGTTCTTGTAAAGACAATGAAGGTCTGGAACTCACTTGAACAGATAAAGAAATTTTCAATGGCTCTAGGAAAGATGATAGAGTCCCTTGTCCAGATAAAGAAATGACTGTTTGCCCTTTTGAAGAAGGCATAGATCCTAAAGAGTCTGAAGCAGATGGATTTGTTTGTTGAACACTTTGGGCAGACTGCCAGGATCCAAGATGTCCCAGGGAAGAAACAGAGGGTCCTAGAGTGCCATGAATAGGTGTAGAGAGACCAAAAGTCCCTTCAACAGACAGGGAAGGTTTCAAAAGGCATTGGGAAGAATAGAAAGGACTCAAGTTTTCCTGGGCAGATATGGAAAGTTCCAGAGGCCCATCATCAGATACCACATGTCCTCTGGTAGATGTCGAAGTTTTGCATGCACCTGGTATAAATGATGAATATCTTGGGGACTCCTGGGGAGTTAGTAAAGGTTCTACAGATGCTGTGCTGTGATAGAAATTCTTGGAAACCCTGGGTCAGATTTCAAATTTTCTACTGTCTTTTCGGCATGCTGGCTGAGATACTGGGTAGATGATGAATATGCTGCTGTGCTCTGTGCAGACGTGGACTGTGAGCATGTATGTTGTGTATATGAGGAAGTGCCTGAGAGCCCTTGGGAAGGTGAAGGATGTCCTAGACTCCTTTGTGCAAATGTGGACAGTCCCATAGACTCTTGTGGAGATAGGCAGGAAGCCACAGTTCCTTGAGCACATTGAGAAGTTGCTTAACTCCCCTGGCCAAAGGAGTAAAGTCCCAGAGTTTCCTGAGGACAGGGTTCATATACTGAACTTCTTACATGAGATGGAGAAGTTTCCAACATCTCTCTTATATGTGGCAATTGCCCATAATAACTTTGTGTATTTTGAACTTTTCCTTGGATGTTTTCAGAAGATAACAAGGACCCTGGGGTTCCTTTTGAAGATGCTGATGGACTCAGTGAACACTGAGCAGATACATTAAGTTCTAGAGGCAGATGGTCAGAGATTAGAGATGCTGGATCACCTGGGACATGTGATGAAATTCCTCTAGGCACTTTGTTAAATGGTGAAGGCTCTCTAGGACCTGGAACAGATGGAGATTTTTCCACAGGCTCTCTGACAGATGACAAATGGCTAAGATTCATTTGGGCAGGTTGAGATGATTCTAGATTACCAGAGAAACAATGCAAAGGATCAAGTTCTCCTTGAGGAGATGAAAAAGGACACAGAGTTCCTTGTGCACACATGGAAAGTTCCAGTATCTTTTTCAAACTGAGAATTTCTCTCATTCCCTTGGGGAGACGCCAAAGGTTCTAGGGTCCCTTGTGCCAATGACAACACTTCTAGAGTTCTTTGTGAAGGTGGTCTAGGTCCCACTAACTTTTGGTCAGTTAGAGAAGTTGCTGAAGTCACATGTAGTAATGAAGAAAGTTCCAGAGGTTGTGGAGCAGATGAAGTCACTGTAGTCCTTGAAAATGCTGTAAAAGTTTCCACAAGCTCTACTTCAGGTAAAATATATCCATGAATGCTCTCAGAGGATTCATAAGTTCCCATAACATGTTGGGAAGATTCAGAATGTTCTTGAGACTCTTGGCCAGATATTGAAGGATACAACGATGCTTCAGTCAATTTAAAGGGTTTATGAGGCCCTTGGGAAGAAAGCAAAGTTGCTAGATCCACTGGGCCAGATTGGAAAGGTTCCTGAATACTTCTGTCAGATGACAAATGCCCTCCACACTCCTGGGGTGAGAAGAATTTTCTTGTAGTCTGTGAGGTTGTTGAAGAATGTTCTTTACACTGTTCTACAGTTGAAAAATATTCTAATTCCCCTTGTGCAGATTGAGATGGTTCCAGGTACTCTGGCGATAATATGGAAAGTGCTACAGTCAAAGTATCAGACTCTTGGGAAGATGGAAAAGGACACAGAGAGTCACAGACAGATATGGAAAGTTTGCGGGGCATTGGTGGAGTTAGCAAAGATTCTTAAGGCTCTATGGTAGAGAGAGAAGGTTCCTGCATCTGAACACTAACTGAAGATGGTGGATATTCTGTATCTTTTGAGGGGGATAACAATGATTTTTCAGTTTCCTGATCAGACAGAGCAGGCATCAAAGCCTCTTTGACATGTGCTGAATGTAATAGATGACCTTGGTCAGATAGAGAAGATTTATTAGCCTCCTGGGAACAAGTTGAAGAAAATTTTGTAGTTCTTTGAGCAACTGATACATTTTCTAGATCCCCTTCTGCAAACTTGGTCATTTCCAGTCCTTTGATCAGACTGAGAAGCTTCAAGATCTCCATGGAGAGCTGGCAAAATTCCCACTGCTATCTGGTCATAATACTTAGATGCTGAAGGCCCAAGGGAAGAGGTCAAATGTGCTTTGGTCACTGGTGCAGATGCAGATAGCTGAATAGTATCTGCTTCAGATAGGGAAGGTCGCCCAGCTCCTAGTGTAGATGCCAGTGGTCCCAGAGAACCATGATCAAATGAAGACTGTCCCAAAGACCCTTGTACAGATAGCAAAGATGCCACCACCTCTTGAAGACAATGGGAAGTTGCTTGAGTTGCATTTTGTAGGGAGGAATGTTCTAAAATCTCTGGAGCAAGCAAGGAAATGTTCTTAGTTCCTGGAGCAGAGAAAGAAAATTCTTGAGACTCTCCTCTATTGGACAGATGGTCAAGAACATTTGGGAGCATTTGGGATTCTTTTCTAACCTCTGGAGAAAAAGTGGAATGTTCTACATCCTCTACTCTAGATGTCAAAGAGCAAAGAGTCTGTTTGTTAGGTGTGTTAATTTGCAGAGGCCCTTGGGTAGTTACAAAATGTTCTAGGGCCTGGGAAGTAGATAAAGAAAGTTCCTGTGCATGTAGCAGGAGGTAAGACAGATGGTCTGGGTTCCCTGCTCAGTGGGTTTCTCCTGCAGTCAGGAACCTCTGGAGAAAGTAGAACTTGTCCTTCCTTGATCTCTTTCAGCTCTTTTAAGGGATCCAGGGTCTTCTTACTGGATGTAGTCTTTATAAGAGCTCTAAGACTCTGCAGACTATCTGCAGTAGCAGTGTGGGGAATTTTGGCTGTTTTGTCTTTATAAGGCTTTTGGCACCTGAACTTGTGCCAAGCCAGTCGAAGCACCCCCGGAGGTGCAAAGTCCCTCGGGAATTTGGTGCTGGTCAAGTATGTCTCCCATTGGGGTGCGCTGTCATCAATCCCTTGGGAGACACTGAAGGAGGTCCCAGGCCGTCAGCCTCTGAAAGGGGTCCCAGGCCTATGAGACAAGCGCTTCCCCCATTGGGATAGGATGTCATCATCCCATTGGGGGACCCAGAAGGGGGACCCTGGACGGGGTCCACTGAAGGGGGTCCCAGGCCGGGGAGGCTGGGAAAACTGTGGTCTCTGGTCAGAGTGTGATGGACCAGCTGAGGCTCGCTGACCTCTCTCCACAGGTTTGATCATTTAGCCAATTAAATAGTTGAAAAATATAAAGGGAAATTACCCCTCGCAAGGGGCAACGAATGTACTTGCCAATGGTGACTCGTGGCAAGCAGCAGCAAAGCAATATCCTCAGAGAGAGGCTCTCCTTCCCAAGAACTGTGGACACGTCCGGTAGCCGAAGCACACAGTACTCGAGTGACAGTTGGCCTCAGAAATCGAACAAAGCTCGAGAGCTGCACTTGGAATGGATGTCCTCGGGCCTGCACGGGCCAGTCCCGAGCTGTCTCACCTGGCGGTTTTGTGTGCACTAGCCAGGCAAACATCCAAGCTTTCTGAATGAGGAGGGCACCTTGGACCCTCTCTTCTTCATTAGGCTCGAGAGTGCTAGGTAGTCTGGTGCCCACTGTCAGTGACCAGGATATGGACTATTGAAGAGGCAACATGATTGGGAAGGCAAGGGGGTGCTTGGGAGACTTTGCTTTCGGGTTCCTCTTACACCAGTCTGGTCCTGCTGTCAGGAGGTCGTCAGTGTTGCAGTTAGATCCATTTGAGCCTCATAACTGAATGAGAAAGGGTGATCCAGGCGTTTGCTTCTCAGAGACTGTGGGGGCCAGGCAATCACTGGTTGTGCTAGGGAAAGAATAAGTAATAGTGCTTGAATAGAGCAGAGGATGTCTGGAACTGGTATTACAAATGGTATTCTGTATTTTAAGGATGACCTGTCCTGGGATTTTCAGGTAAATTGGTGACAATTCTGTGAACATCATTCTGTATGCTGAAATGCCTCTCTAGACTGCTTAATAGTACTTACTGCAGTGCTATTATTATATAAATGTCAGAATGTATGTATATATATATATATATATATATGAAAATAAGGATAAGAAAAAATAATATTCTTATAGTACAAAAGCAAGTTGTTTTTCAAATACTTTTATCTGCTTTTGGCTAAGTTCACCAATTCAGAACAGACACAGTTGGACTCCCTTATGTAGCCCTTATGGCCTTAAGCAATTGCTTTGTCTCACTTTACATGTTGGGTGCTATAACATTTACATATTTGATTGTTTTGGAAGGTCATATAATTTTCCTGAAGGCACAATATGGCTAATGGCTCATATTAGTAGCTCTGCATGGGCCTTTCATTTCCATTCTAATGATGAAGCTGAAGCATAATTTTGGAAACCCTTAGACAAGTTGATTCTTTGAAAGGTCATGTTTATTGAGCATTTGATATACTGAGAAAGTGCAAATTTGAGGATATGGATGAAGATGTTATCTTACTGATAGAGAAACTTGCTTTGCTTGTTACACGTTTTTCCAATTTTACTTTGAGAACTTTTTGTTCTTGCTGGATGAAAGGTTCTTGTTTATTTATGTCAGTGCTATATCTGATTTTTGTGAAGTATTTCTGTCTCCCTTTGGCTACACAGACAATACGGCTTCAGAAGCATTGGGCGCACTTTTCTATCATCTAATTATCTTCCTGTGCCATTGTCTTAGTGATTTGGCACATGCTTTCTCCTTGTAATTTTTGGAAAACTTCATCACTCCCTTTCTTTAGCCCTAATTTACCTCACTAATTTCATTTTGAAAGATATCTATCTTCAGGAATTTTATCGTTCACCGTGTTTATCTGCATACTAGCACATATCCTAACTCTCGTATACCTTTCAACCATTTATCTGAATTTTCTGTTGGTCCCTTGAGGTCCTTCGAGACATTGAATTTACACACCAGCATAATGCTTCTAGGTATGAAAAACTTAGTGTAGGCCACAATTCATAAAGAATTATGAATATCAATTTATATAATATATACCTAATGAGAATTTGCTTGGCAGTTCTAATATCAGGACAAAACACTTCTCTCAATTTAAGTTACAGTGACTGTGTTTAGTTCAGATAATCTATCAAAGGTAGTTTATACGTATATGAGTGACTGCTCAAAGAATGCTTAAGAGATTTTAAGGTTTCAATTTGATAAGGTTGTTCAACTACAAGAACTTTAATGTATAGTAGATTTAATAATGAAAATAACTGAATAGTATACTTTTTAGCCTTTAACTCAGTAATTAACATTCTTTTCTAAAGTGTTTATATTTTATTAATTTTGTCAGCATACAAGGAAATGAGTTTCACTATAACAATTTCATACATATGCTTTCATTGATTTATTTAGTGTGTGTGTAATGGGAATAGCCATTTTTGCCTAGGTGACTGCCCAGTTTATTTCCTGGCATGACGAACCAAGTGGATGAACAGGAAAGACAGTAGAAAACAAAATTATTAGCTTTATCCATCCGTTCTAGGAGAAGCTTGGAGCAGGAATTCAGTTAAGCAGATGTTAACAAGGATGCTTTCTAGGACCCCTGGGTCCTTTCCTTTCCAGTATTGGTCCTGTCTAACTATCCACCTGTTAGTATTCAGGCATGTGTACTGGCCTGGGCTTGGGGTAAATGTCCTCAGCTGTAGTCACTCAGAGCTCCTTCTGTGCACATTCACTACATTCCCTTTTAAAATGACCGTGCCAACCTCCTAACTCTCTTTCTCTCTTTGTCTTCATCTGTCCATCTGTCCCTCTTGCTCTCTCTCCCTCCCTCTTTCTTCTCTTCTATCTGCTACTCCTGGCCCCAGAAGCTGGGCTGCCCCTCTCCCCACCCATTTTCCCATTCACTTTCCTCCAATTAAAAAAAAAAAAAACTCTACCTGAGCTTGTCGCAAGGCATCTTTCTCACACAAGCCACTTTTTAAAAAATTACAGCACATCTGTGTGCCTTCATGCTTTTTCTCCTGGCAGGATCTTTTGGGAACAAGAAGACACTATCTGAGGGAGCCTGTCTTTGTTTACCGTGCCTACTTATGTTCCTCTAACACCACCTTGTGTGTGTGTGTATGTGTGTGTGTGTGTGTGTACATACACATGAGCATACCAGCATGTGTGTGTGTGTGTTATTAGCATGAATGTGTAGTGTGTTTTATATATATATAGGTGCACAGGTGAATGGGTATATGTTTGTATGTGTGTATGTGCATATGGAGACCCCATGTTGATGTTGGTTGTCTTTGAAGACTCTACACATGTTATTACTGAAACATAATTTGGCTTGTTTAGCTAGTTAGCATGTCCCTTGTGATCTCTGGTCTCTAACTCTCTAAAGTACAGATGAGCAGCCACACTTACCATTTATTTGGGTACTGCAGATTTGAACTCTTGTTCATATGTGTGGCAAGGACTTTATCCACTGAACTATCTCCTAGCACCTATTATTTTCAATGCTATTAAAACTGATTTTATTTCCTTTATTTCGTTCTCACCATGTTCTTTGTTGACATATATAAAAAGCTTCTGATGTTTATGTTGATTTTGTATCCTGCTACTTTCCTGAAAGTGTCTATATGTGAGTTTTCTACTAAAGACTTTAAAGGATAGATTATATTAGCTATAATTAGGCAAAAATTGAATTCTTGCTTTCCTGTTTGTATGCCTGTTGGAATGTAAACTGGTGCCAAACCAATAAATCAGCACATAGGTTTTCAAAAATAAAAATAGAATTATTATGAGACCTAACTAAAATACTTCTAGACAAATACTCAAAAGACCCTAACTATTACTTCTGACAGACTTGCAATTCATGTTTATTGCCCCAATATTCACAGTCGTTAAATAGAACCATTCCTTTACATTATAAGATGAATAGATAAAATGTAATATATATATATACATACCCATGGAATTTTATTCCACTGAAAAGATTGTTGAAATCATGCCATTTGGAGGGAAATGGATAGAATCGAAGGTTCTAATGTTAGGTGAAGAGGTACAGATTTGGAAAGAGAGAAATATCAGAGGCTTTTTTTCCTCATATGTGGAATTGAGATTTAATTTTTATATATTGGTATACATATGTGTGGTTGAATAGTGCAGGAAATACGATGTGGGAAGGTCATTTGTCAATCTGTTGTTTGATTGGTTAATCAGTAAAGAAAACTGCTTGGCTTGATAGGTCAGAAAACTAGTTAGGTAGAGTAGACAGAACAGAATGCTGGGAAGAAGGGAAGTGAGCCAGACACCATGCCTCTCCTCTCCAGAGCAGATGCCATGGAGCCAGCCACCAGGTCAGACATGCTGCATCATTCCCGGTAAGCCACCACTTCGTGGTGCTACACAGATTATTAGAAACGGGTTAAGCAAAATGTGAGGATTAGCCAAGAAGAGGCTAGAGCTAATGGGCCAAGCAGTGTTTAAAAGAATATAATTTGTGTGTTGATATTTCGGGTGTAAAGCTGACCGTGTGGGAGCCGGGCTAACTGTGTGGGGGATGAAAAACAGGCTGGCCCACAGCTCCTTTTACAAATGGCACCCAGACGTGGATAACTGAATCCACAGAAATCCTGAGAAAGCTTGGGAAAGAATAGAGTAAAGCATGATTTCTTGGTAGCAGCAATTTCTCGGGTCTGCTCTGCTTGCTAGAGCCAAGCAAGTGCTCTCATCTAAGAGAGGCTTCCTGACTCAGCTTTAGCTGCAAAACCCTGCTGCTCTTAAGAGGTCCTGCCACGAAACACATGGTGTTCGTGAAAAGCTGAATCATGCTTTTCGGTTTTCAGCCATAGCAGGAAAAAAGCTGTACCATTTAGAGATGCTGGCTTTCTGGGCTGTCCTGCCTGGGCAAACTCTGACACTTTTAGACAGGCAGGCCAACTGAGTGTGGTCTGTGAGCAGAATGCTGCAGATTGTTTGCTGGCAGGGACTTTGAAACGCCATAGAGTTGTGGCAATAAAAATGGCTATAGCCAGTACCTCCACCATGAGGCTGGAAAGCTAAGGAATGGGCTGTATCCAGCCATCAATGCCATGGCTTTAACCCTCTCCTTAAAGACTCATGTAGTCAGAAAAAGAGATATATACAGTAAAGAGAGATTTAAAAAAAAAACCTTTAAATGGTTTACAGTGTGTTTAAAAATATATTCAGGCTTGAGAGGGAAAAAAGTTAAAGTTTTTAAAGTAAAGAAAGAAAGAGAGTAGCTGAGTGTGGTAGTACACACCTTTAATCCCAACACTTGGGAGTCAGAGGTAAATTAACCTCTATGACTTCAATGTGTATCAAGACACACCTTTAATCCCAATGCCTGGGAGGCAGAGACAGACGGATCTTTAAGAGTTCAAGAACAGCCTGGTCTACAGGATCAGGTTATTCCAGGACAAAGATAAAGAGAGAACCTGTCTCAAAAAATAAAACTAAAAATAAAAGAAATAGAGATTAAAACAAAGCCACAAAAAGCACAGAGAATCTTTTAAAAAAAAAGATTTATTTATTATGTATACAACTTTCTGCCTCATACCCACATGCCAGATGAGGGTGCCAGATCTCTTTTCAGATGGTTTGGAGCCACCATGCGGTTGCTGGGAATTGAACTCAGGACCTCTGGAAGAGCAGACAGTGCTCTTAACCTCTGAGCCATCTCTCCAGCCCCCACAGAGAATCTTGATACTGCATGCTATTATGCCTTCTTTGAATTGTTTGAATGCTGAGGAAGGAGCAACAGCTGCTAAAAGATATTTGCTTATAAATGCTGCTGAACCAATCCAAGATAGATATTTTGAAAATACCTTGACTTCAGAATTTGGATCAAAGGATATGATACTTTGGAACGGAGATTCTTGTTTTGTTTTCACAGAGGATGAGACCCTGTGGATTGCTTCTATCCCAATATGGTATGATAGACCACACCCTCCTGAAAGGTTGCTGTGAACACCTTCAAAAAATTACTTTGCTCAACTGCTAACTACGATAAACCTAGCAGACAGGTTATACCATGAAAGACCTAAATAACAGTGCCCCCATTCAGCACGAAGCTGTTTAGAGAGAAGAAACTGCTCCCATGGTTCCAAATATTGTTTATAAATGTCCTTTTACATTCAAAGGAGGATATGGTAGAGATATGAATAATTAGCATTGGTATGGATTTGACTTTATTGATATAAATTTAAGGTCAATCTTGTTATATGTATATGTATATGTATTTCTGATACTGATTGTGTAGTTCATGTAAAAATGTAATGTATATAGGTTGTTAATGGATATTCATTAATAATAATCAAGCTTGTATTCATATTAGTTACATTTTCTAGATGTGCATAGATATATTTCAGATAGGCATACTTCATATCTTTCAAAGACTACAGAATATGGCATTTTAAATGTTTTAATAACTTTTCATGACAATGAGACACATCTGCTCCTGATAGCGCCAATCTACTTCAAGAGGAAGATGGGCAGTGAAGATGCTCCTTATGGAGTTGGTTAGCCATTTGGGCAAGAAACTGCTCTTGTCTGGACTATTTCATGAACTGGACACAGAGAACCCTCAGAGAGAGGACTGGTGAACTTACTTAAAGGTGAGATGATCTTTCGGGGTTCCTGATTCATGAAAGAGTCGTGAGACATTCTGCAGGACACAGCAGATAGTGACTGAACTGCCTTTGAAATTTCCTGCTTCATGGAAAAGGCTGCTGGATAGGAACTTTGGTTGACTGTCCAGGCAGAGAGATATCTCTTTGATTTCTACAGTTTTGTAAATTGCTTACTTCTCATTTTCTTAGGTAATATTATATCCTTCTGGAGTCTTTGATGGAGTTAAAGAATAGATAGATAGTTATAATTTTCCTTTGTTATGATGAAAGTTAAAATAAATATAAATATTGTAATTGTAATTCTTGCTTGATAACTGTTTTGTTATATGTAATTTTACTATGTTAAAGTGAAAGCCTTTCCTTTTTGTTTAAACAGAAAAAGGGGAAATGATGTGGGAAGGTCATTTGTCAATCTATTGTTTCATTGATTAATCAATAAAGAAAACTGCTTGGCTTGATAGGTCAGAAAACTAGTTAGGTAGAGTAGACAGAACAGAATGCTGGGAAGAAGGGAAGTGAGCCAGACACCATGCCTCTCCTCTCCAGAGCAGATGCCATGGAGCCAGCCACCAGGTCAGACATGCTGCATCATTCCCGGTAAGCCACCACTTCGTGGTGCTACACAGATTATTAGAAACGGGTTAAGCAAAATGTGAGGATTAGCCAAGAAGAGGCTAGAGCTAATGGGCCAAGCAGTGTTTAAAAGAATATAATTTGTGTGTTGATATTTCGGGTGTAAAGCTGACCGTGTGGGAGCCGGGCTAACTGTGTGGGGGATGAAAAACAGGCTGGCCCACAGCTCCTTTTACAAATGGCACCCAGACGTGGATAACTGAATCCACAGAAATCCTGAGAAAGCTTGGGAAAGAATAGAGTAAAGCATGATTTCTTGGTAGCAGCAATTTCTCGGGTCTGCTCTGCTTGCTAGAGCCAAGCAAGTGCTCTCATCTAAGAGAGGCTTCCTGACTCAGCTTTAGCTGCAAAACCCTGCTGCTCTTAAGAGGTCCTGCCACGAAACACATGGTGTTCGTGAAAAGCTGAATCATGCTTTTCGGTTTTCAGCCATAGCAGGAAAAAAGCTGTACCATTTAGAGATGCTGGCTTTCTGGGCTGTCCTGCCTGGGCAAACTCTGACACTTTTAGACAGGCAGGCCAACTGAGTGTGGTCTGTGAGCAGAATGCTGCAGATTGTTTGCTGGCAGGGACTTTGAAACGCCATAGAGTTGTGGCAATAAAAATGGCTATAGCCAGTACCTCCACCATGAGGCTGGAAAGCTAAGGAATGGGCTGTATCCAGCCATCAATGCCATGGCTTTAACCCTCTCCTTAAAGACTCATGTAGTCAGAAAAAGAGATATATACAGTAAAGAGAGATTTAAAAAAAAAACCTTTAAATGGTTTACAGTGTGTTTAAAAATATATTCAGGCTTGAGAGGGAAAAAAGTTAAAGTTTTTAAAGTAAAGAAAGAAAGAGAGTAGCTGAGTGTGGTAGTACACACCTTTAATCCCAACACTTGGGAGTCAGAGGTAAATTAACCTCTATGACTTCAATGTGTATCAAGACACACCTTTAATCCCAATGCCTGGGAGGCAGAGACAGACGGATCTTTAAGAGTTCAAGAACAGCCTGGTCTACAGGATCAGGTTATTCCAGGACAAAGATAAAGAGAGAACCTGTCTCAAAAAATAAAACTAAAAATAAAAGAAATAGAGATTAAAACAAAGCCACAAAAAGCACAGAGAATCTTTTAAAAAAAAAGATTTATTTATTATGTATACAACTTTCTGCCTCATACCCACATGCCAGATGAGGGTGCCAGATCTCTTTTCAGATGGTTTGGAGCCACCATGCGGTTGCTGGGAATTGAACTCAGGACCTCTGGAAGAGCAGACAGTGCTCTTAACCTCTGAGCCATCTCTCCAGCCCCCACAGAGAATCTTGATACTGCATGCTATTATGCCTTCTTTGAATTGTTTGAATGCTGAGGAAGGAGCAACAGCTGCTAAAAGATATTTGCTTATAAATGCTGCTGAACCAATCCAAGATAGATATTTTGAAAATACCTTGACTTCAGAATTTGGATCAAAGGATATGATACTTTGGAACGGAGATTCTTGTTTTGTTTTCACAGAGGATGAGACCCTGTGGATTGCTTCTATCCCAATATGGTATGATAGACCACACCCTCCTGAAAGGTTGCTGTGAACACCTTCAAAAAATTACTTTGCTCAACTGCTAACTACGATAAACCTAGCAGACAGGTTATACCATGAAAGACCTAAATAACAGTGCCCCCATTCAGCACGAAGCTGTTTAGAGAGAAGAAACTGCTCCCATGGTTCCAAATATTGTTTATAAATGTCCTTTTACATTCAAAGGAGGATATGGTAGAGATATGAATAATTAGCATTGGTATGGATTTGACTTTATTGATATAAATTTAAGGTCAATCTTGTTATATGTATATGTATATGTATTTCTGATACTGATTGTGTAGTTCATGTAAAAATGTAATGTATATAGGTTGTTAATGGATATTCATTAATAATAATCAAGCTTGTATTCATATTAGTTACATTTTCTAGATGTGCATAGATATATTTCAGATAGGCATACTTCATATCTTTCAAAGACTACAGAATATGGCATTTTAAATGTTTTAATAACTTTTCATGACAATGAGACACATCTGCTCCTGATAGCGCCAATCTACTTCAAGAGGAAGATGGGCAGTGAAGATGCTCCTTATGGAGTTGGTTAGCCATTTGGGCAAGAAACTGCTCTTGTCTGGACTATTTCATGAACTGGACACAGAGAACCCTCAGAGAGAGGACTGGTGAACTTACTTAAAGGTGAGATGATCTTTCGGGGTTCCTGATTCATGAAAGAGTCGTGAGACATTCTGCAGGACACAGCAGATAGTGACTGAACTGCCTTTGAAATTTCCTGCTTCATGGAAAAGGCTGCTGGATAGGAACTTTGGTTGACTGTCCAGGCAGAGAGATATCTCTTTGATTTCTACAGTTTTGTAAATTGCTTACTTCTCATTTTCTTAGGTAATATTATATCCTTCTGGAGTCTTTGATGGAGTTAAAGAATAGATAGATAGTTATAATTTTCCTTTGTTATGATGAAAGTTAAAATAAATATAAATATTGTAATTGTAATTCTTGCTTGATAACTGTTTTGTTATATGTAATTTTACTATGTTAAAGTGAAAGCCTTTCCTTTTTGTTTAAACAGAAAAAGGGGAAATGATGTGGGAAGGTCATTTGTCAATCTATTGTTTCATTGATTAATCAATAAAGAAAACTGCTTGGCTTGATAGGTCAGAAAACTAGTTAGGTAGAGTAGACAGAACAGAATGCTGGGAAGAAGGGAAGTGAGCCAGACACCATGCCTCTCCTCTCCAGAGCAGATGCCATGGAGGCAGCCACCAGGTCAGACATGCTGCATCTTTCCCAGTAAGCCACCACTTCGTGGTGCTACACAGATTATTAGAAATGGGTTAAGCAAGATGTGAGAATCAGCCAAGAAGAGGCTAGAGCTAATGGGCCAAGCAGTGTTTAAAAGAATACAATTTGTGTGTTGTCGTTTCGTGGCAAAAGCTAGTCAGGCAGCCTGAAGCTGGGTGGCAGTAAGCGGCCCACCACTCCTTCTACAGGAATAAAACTAGAAAATGAAGCAAGAGAGGAGAAAAGAGATCTACAGGGGTAAAATTAAGAAGTGTAATAGAATACATATGACATAAAGACATAAAGGAGTGTTTACTAGTTACTGTGTTATTACTGAGATAAAGCACATTAACCAAGGCACTTGTGGAATGGAGAAGTTCTTTGTCTTATGGTTCCAGAGGGAAATGAGTCCATCAAGGAGGGAAAGTATGGCAGTGATCAGCAAGCATGGTACCTGGAATAGGAGCTGAGAGGTCACATCTGAAACCATAAGTAAGAGACTGAGAGAGTGAACTTGAAATGGTGTGATTCTTTCAGCTTTCAAAACAACATACCCCTAGGGACATAATTTCTTTAGGAAGGTCATGCCTCCTAAGACACCCCCAAACAGCCAAAAACTAGGGACCAAGTATTCAAATGACTGAGACTATAGGAGCCATGTCACTCACTCACACCAGCACAGGATGACTATTGAGGGAAGCAATGAACCAGTAGGAGGGAGTCATGGGATCTGGGATGTCACTACAGAAGGAAGACCAACATGGAAAAGGGAAGAGTGGAGAGATGGCTTAGCAGTCAAGGGAACTGGATGCTCTTCCAGAGGACCTGGGTTTGATTTCCAGATCCACATGTTGTCTCACAATTATCTGTAACTCCAGCCCTAGTGGTATATGATACCCTCTTCTGACTTCTGCAGGCACCAGGCATGTATGTGGTGCACAGACATATGTGCAGGCAAAATACCTATACACATAAAAATAAGTAAGAAAAGGGAGTGAATTAAAATGCCATAATGAATCTCACTTTGGATGCTAAGTTTTAAGCCTCATAATGTATGTGCATGTTCAGCATCTGTATATTTGTATAGTTTCCGTGTTTTTTTATGTTGACTTCTAGTTTTATTTCCTCTATGTTTTATGAAATAAACTGTATTTATTGTTTTGGATTTGTTAAGATTTAATTTGCGGAGAAAACCAACACATGTGGTATATTTTAGAAGAGATTCCATAGGGTGCCAAGAAGAATGTGTATGCCATTCCAATTTACTAAAGTATTCCGTAGGTATCTGTTAAATCCAGTCTATGTATCGTCTAGTCCAAATCTAATATTTCTTTGATAATTTTAGTTTATATGATGTGATGCTTTATGTGGATTGCCAACAATACCTATAATGAAGAAAAGGAGCCTATGGGCATGCATTTGAGGGATTATCTAGATTTAGTTATCCTCTGTGTGTGCCTGTCAGAATATATTGACTGGCTCACCTGAGTTGGGAAGACTCACCCTAAATGTGGTAGGTACATTTTCATGGCCAGAGGTCCTGGACAGAATTAAAAATGAAGACACCTGAATAAAAAACATTCATCTCCCTCTGCTTCCTGATTGTACATGCACAATTACTAACTGCCTGAAGCCCCTGTGGCCACAACTTCCCTGCTGTTTTAGACTGTACCCTGGGAATAGTGAGCCAATATAAACTCTTTATTCCTTATGTTGCTTTTCTCAGAGTACTTTATGATAGAAATCAAACAAGTAACCAATACAGATAATCTAATTACTGATGAGAATGTGGTATTGAAATCCCTGGTTATTTTTATGAGGACCTATATGACATTTTCTATTAGTGTTTATTGTATAAAATTGAGTGCACCAAGATTTGGTATCTCTGTGTTTATAATACTCATATATCCTTGACAGATTAGTAAAAATTCACTTTTACTAAAATTTACTATACATTTACTAAAATTTAGCTACCTATTTTAACTAATTTTGATTTGAAGTCTACTTATTCATAAACCAAAATAGTTTTATTGGCTTGTTTCCTATCTACTCACTTGTTAGCTAGTCATCTATCATTTTGCTCTTTGTCTATAAGTGATTGTACCAGTGAATTGTGCTTCTTTGAGACAACAGGACAATTGATCCTAGTTTCAATCCTGTCATCTAATCTTCATCTCATTATGGGTGAGTTAAAGTTATTTATATTTATAGTTGTTATTAAAAGATGTTTAACAATCTTGTGATTTTGTTGTTTCTCTTTTTGGATTTATTTATATTACTATTTTCTGTTTCTTTTTCTCTTATTTTGAGGGTTTACTGCTTTACTGAGTTATACTTGATGGGTTATTTCGTAGCTCTTCCTTGTTCATGTACTCCTCCAATACAACACTTTCTGTGCTTTCATGATTAAAGCTGTCACCATGTTCTATGTGGTGTAGGAGGTTCTTATGTCTATGGGTTGTTTTCATTGGTTGAATAAAGAAACTGTCTTGGCTTTTTGATAGGGCAGCACTTAGGTAGGCAGAGAAGACAGAACTGAATGCTGGGAAGAAGCGCAGGGAGAGAGCTGCCATGAAGCTGCCAGGTCACACATGCTGAATCTTTCCCAGTAAGCCATGACCTCATGGTGACATACAGATTATTAGAAATAGGTTGACTCAAGATGTGAGAGTTTGCCAATAAGAGGCTAGAACTAATGGGGCATGAGGTGTTTAAATGAATACAGTTTCTGTGTGATTATTTCAGTTGTAAGCTAGTGGGGTGGCTGGGGCCAAAAGCAGGCCCACTCCCTCCAACAACATCTATGTGTTTGCCTTGAATATCCTTATTACTTTGTAAGTAATCTCTTTGGGCTGCTAGTCACACATTTTCTGAACTTCAAAGATGACATTCTGTGCTTTTCTGGATTTAAAGAATTCCAGTGAGATATCTGATGCTATTGTGATGTTTCTGCCTTTCTATTTAAGTGTTCTGTTATTTGCTCTGCACTATTAATATTCTGTCCTTTATTGTATTTTTGAAATCTTGAGCATGCTATGCTATGCTATGGAGAGGTTCTTCTCTGCTCATACCTATTTGGAATTCAAATGCATCTCGTGTTTGAATATTCATTTCTTTCTATAAACCTCAAGAAATGTCTGTTTTAATTTCATTGAATACATTCCTAGTGCCTTTAGTTTTTAATCCCATCTTCTCCATTTAACACTTGGATATTTAAGGTTTTGTTTATCTTATCTTTTTTAAAAGTAAATTTGTTTATTTTACATCTTGGCCACAGTTGTCCCTCCCTCCTCTTCTTTCAGTTCCTCCCCCCACTCCCTTATGCTCCCCATGTTTAATTAACCCACTCCTCTGTTTCTGTTCAGGAAAGTGCAGATCTCCCATGAATAGCAACAGAACATGGCATGTAAGACTAAACAGCACTTCATCATGTATTTAGGTTGGGCGAGAAAACCCACTATGAAGAGTTCTAGCAAAAGCTAGCAAAGGTGTTAGAGACAGAACCTTTTCCCACTTTTAGGAGTCTGAAAAGCAGACCAAGCTACACAACTGTAACACATGCAAAGTGCCTAGGTCAGTCCCATGCAGGGTCCCTGGTTGTTGGTTCAGTCTCTATGAGCCCAGATTAGTTGATTCTGTGTTTTCTTGTGGTGTCGTTGATCCCTTGGGCTCCTACAATCATTTCTCACCCTCTTGTGCAGGATTCCATCAGTTCTGCCATTCCCTGAGTTCAAACATTAGTTTGGTTGTGGGTCTGAATCTGTTTACATCAGTTGCTGGACAAAGACTCTTTGAGGACAATTGGTCTAGGTACCAATCTGGTTACAAGAGATGACCAGTTCAGGCTATATATCCACTATTGCTAGGACTCTTGCATGTGTTCAGCCTTGTAGAGTCCTATGAGATTCATTGTGCCAGGTTTTTACCTGACCCTGAAATGTTTCCCATTTCCTGTTGTCTCTTTCAGTACTCTTTCCCTTCCCCCAAGCTGATTGCTCATGTGTTCTTTCCCTAGCTGCAAAATTTCTTCTACTGCCCTTCCCAGGGAGATCTAGGGGCCTCCCCTGACATGAACCCTCCTTGTTACTTAGTCTCTTTGGATATGTGGGTTGTGGCATTGTCATCTGGTATCTTTTACTAGGTATAGATATGTTACATTTGTTTATGCTGTGGAAGGTTACTTCAACTATATAAATATGTGTGCTATGTTTCTGCTGTATTTGTTAATGATGTAAAGAGATGTTACTTTTGTTTTTTTCTGCATTTGGTTTAATTATATAAAAATGTTGCTGTTTCACCTTGCCTGCCTTGATCTAATAAATAGCTGAATGCCATTAGGTATGCAGGAGAAGGGTAGGTGTGACTGATAGACAGAGAGAATAAATAGGAGAAATCTAGGCTCAAAAAGAAGGATTAAAAGAGGAGAGAGAAGAAAACAAGAAGGAGAGATGTTTCTAGAGTGAGAAACCAGGCAGCCACCAGACAGACAGACATAGAAACAGCAAGAAAGTAAGATATAGAGAAAGTAAGGTAAAAAGTCCTCAGAAAAAGGGTAGATGATGACAAACAGATTAAAATAATAAATAAGATAAGGCCATCATTCATAAAAATAAGAAGTTTCTGTGTCATTATTTGGGAATTCCTCAATGGTCCAAAAGAAAAGCACTGACACAGTTATCCTTTACTTCACATAAAATATACACTTATGGGTGAGTATATACCATGGTTCTCTTTCTAGGTCTGGATTACCCCCACTCAGGATGATTCTTTTTCTAGTTCCATCCATTTGCCTGGAAGTCAAGTGGCAATTTCTCAGAAAACTGGGAATCAATCTACCAAAAGACACAGCATATTCCCAAAAGATGCTCAACCATACTATAAGGACATTTGCTCAACTATGTTCATAGAAGTGATATTTGTAATAGACAGAATCTCAAAGCAACCTAGATGCCCTTCAACCGATGAATGGATAAATATAATGTATTACATTCATAGAATAGAGTATCAATCAACTTATTTTACCCTTTAATAGATTTTATTTTGACTTACTGGACATTATTTTCATGTTGCAAGAAGAGGGCTGCTTCTTTGTCCTGGCCACCTGGCTAGCGTAGCCCTGAAACAACCACAGAGAAACTGTATTAATTAAATCATTGCTTGGCCCATTAGTTCTAGTTTCTTTTTGGCTAATTCTTACAACTTAATTTAACCCATTTCTATTAAACTGTGTACTGCCACATGGCAATGTCTTTCCAGGTAAAATTCATAGTGTCTGTTGCTGACAGATCCATGACATCTCTCTGACTCTGTTTTATTTCTCCCAGTATTCAGTTCCATTTTCCCCACCTACCTAAGTTTTGCCCTATCAATAGGCCATGTCAGTTTCTTTATTCATTAAGCAAGAAAAGCAACACAAAGTCAATAGGCCCTCCCACACCATTTCCCCTTTTCTGTTTAAACAAAAAGGAAGACTTTAACATAGTCAAATTATATATAACAAAACAGGTATCAAACAAAAAGTACATTTACAATATTTATATTTACTTTATCTTTTATAATAACTAAGAAAAACTATATCTATAAATTCTTCAATTCCATCAAAGACTTCAGAAGAATATGATATAACCTAAGTATATAGGAAGTACATTATAATCAATTTCCAAAACTCTAGAAATGACAGAGACACCTCGCTACTGGGATAGAGATGATAGATAAAGAGATGACAGAAAGATAATAGAGGAAACAATGATAGAGAAAGAGATGATAGACTGGACAAAGAAATTATTGAGGATAGAGATGATAGAGAAGAAATAATAAAGAGATGATAGTGAGAGATGATAGAGAGAAAAATGACAGAGATGATAGAGAAAGAGATGATAAAGAAAGAGATGCTAGAGAAAAAGATGACAGAGGGATGATAAAGGAAGAGATGATAGAGAAAGAGATGATAGAGAAAGAGGTAATAAAGAGATAACAGAGAAAGAGATGGTAGAGAAATGATAGAGAAAGAGATGATAAAGAAAGAGATGATAGAGGAAGAGATGACAAAGATAGTAGAGGAAGAGATGATAGAGTAGGAGGTGATAGAAAAAGAGATGAAAGAAAGATAATAGAGGAAGAGATGATAGAGAGATAATAGACTAGAGAAAGGAATTATGGAGATAGAGAAAGAAATAATAGAGAGATAATAGAGAGATGATGGAGAAAGAGAAGAAGAGGAAGATATGATAGAGAGATAATAGAGGAAGAGATGATAGAGTAAGAGATAATAGAGATGATAGAGAAAGAGAAGATAAAGAGATGATAGAAAAGAGATGACAGACAGTTAATAGAGGAAGAGATGAAGGAGAGAGATGATAGAGATATGATAAAGAGAAGATAGAGAAAGAGATCATAGAGAGATGATAGAGAAAGAGATGATAGACTAGAGAAAGAAATTATGAAGGACAGAGATGATAGAGAAAAAGATGATAGAGAGATGATAAAGGAAGAGATGATAGAGAAAGACATGATAGAGAAAGAGGTAATAAAGAGATAATAAAGAAAGAGATGATAGAGAGATGATAAAGAGATGATAGAGGAAGAGAAGATAGAGGAAGAGATGATAGAGGAAGAGATGACAGAAAGATAATAGAGGAAGAGATGATAGAGAAGGGGATGATAGACTAAAGAAAGAAATTATGGAGGATAGAGAAAGAAATAATAGAGAAAGAGATGATAGAGATGATAGAGAAAGAGAAAATAGAGAAAGAGAAGATAGAGGAAGAGAGGACAGATAGATAATAGAGTAAGAGATGATAGAGGAAGAAAAGACAAAGATAATATATTTAATAAAATAATATATTTAATAAAATTATAAAATTATAGAAGAAAACTTTCCCAACCTAAAGAAAGATATACCTATGAAGGTTCAAGAAGCATACAGAACACCGAATAGGCTGGATCAAAAAAGAACATCCCCTCGCCATATAATTATCAAAACACAAAGCATACAGAATAAGGAAAGAATATTAAGAGCTGCAAAGGAAAAAAGGCCAAATAACTTATAAAGGTAAACCTATCAGACGTACACCTGACTTCTCCATGGAAACCATGAAAGCCAGAAGGTCCTGGATAGATGTACTTCAGAAACTAAGAGACCATGGATGCAAGCCCAGATTACTATACCCAGCCAAGCTTTCGTTCACTATAAATGGAGAAAATAAAATTTTCCAGGATAAAAACAAATTTAAACAATATGCAGCCACAAATCCAGTCTTACAGAAAGTAATAGAAGGAAAATCACTAACCAAGGTGTCCAACAATGACCACAATAACTCAGACATATAGAGACCCTTCACCAACACAAATCAAAGAAGGGAAACACACAAACTCTACGACTAAAAAAATGACCGGAGTTAACATCCACTGGTCATTAATATCACTTAATGTCAATGGACTCAACTCACCTATTAAAAGGCACAGGCTAAGAGATTGGATACGAAAACAGGATCCAACATTCTGCTGTTTACAAGAAACACACCTCAACCACAAAGACAGGCACCTACTCAGAGTAGAGGGCTGGGAAAAGGCTTATCAAGCAAATGGACCTAAGAAACAAGCAGGTGTGGCCATACTAATCTCTAACAAAGTTGACTTCAAACTTAAATCAATCAGAAGAGATGGAGAGGGGCATTTTATACTCATAACAGGAACAGTTCAGCAGGATGAAGTCTCAATTCTGAACATCTATGCCCCTAATTTAAAAGCACCCACGTACATAAAAGAAACATTGCTAAAACTCAAGGCAGCCATCAAACTGCACACACTAATAGTAGGAGACTTCAACACTCCTCTCTCACCAATGGACAGGTCAAACAGACAGAAACCTAACAGAGAAATAAGAGAATTAATGGAGGTAATAAATCAAATGGACTTAACAGACATCTATAGAACATTCCACCCAAATAGGAAAGAATATACCTTCTTCTCTGCAGCTCATGGAACCTTCTCAAAAATCGACCACAGAGACGCACAGAGGCGCAGCAGCAGCGGCGCCAGACGCACAGAGGCGCAGCGGCGCCCGAAGCGGCTGAGCAGCGGCCAGACCCAAGCAGCTGGGACAGGCGTGCAATAAGGAGAGCAGATCTCCCTACTACAATTGAATCAAAGAGGTAGGCCTTTGGTTGGCCAGGTCACTGGCACAAGGGGAGCCTGGTCCTGTCCTGAAGATCCTTCGGAGGGGTGAGAGGGTTCTTGGCCTGCAGCAGGAACCACAAAAGAGAGTGAGGGCATTTTGTAAGCGGAGCCCTTGGCCAGCAGGGAAACCTGATCCGGTTTCTAAAGGATCCATTGGATAGGATCAATAGGAGGAGATGGGCAGGCGCCAAGGCAAGAACTCACCCAATAATCCGAAAAACAACATGAAAACATCAGAACCCAATGATCTTACAGCAGAAGTATTTGAACAACCTAACACAGAAGAAGTGGAAAAAATCGACTTTATGAAGATAATAGAGTCCCTTAAACAACATGTAAAAAATGCCCTTATAGAAATGGATGAGAAGTATAACAAAAAGTTTGAAGAAATGAGTAAATACGTACATGATACCCTGGGAAACCAAGAAAAAACCATCAAGCAGGTAATGGAAACAGTTCAAAAATTGAAAACTGAAATGAAGGCAAAGAAGAAAATACAAACTGAGGACCAGCTGGATATGGAAAATCTAGGCCAACGAGCAGAGTCTACAGAAACAAGCATAATCAATAGAATACAAGAGCTAGAAGAAAGACTCTCAGATGCTGAGGACACCATAGAGAAAATAAACGAACAGATCAAAGAAAACAGCAAAGCCAACAAATTCTCAACACAAAACATTCAGGAACTATGGGACACAATAAAAATACCAAACCTAAGAATAATAGGAATAGAAGAAGGAGAAGAGTCACAGCTCAAAGGCTCAGAAAATATTTTCAACAAAATTATGGAAGAAAACTTTCCCAACTTAAAGAAAGATATTCATTTAAATATTCAAGAAGCATACAGAACACCAAACAGACTGGATCAAAGAAAAACATCTCCTCGCCATATAATAATCAAAACACAAAATATACAGGTTAAAGAAAGAATATTAAGAGCTGCAAAAGAAAAAGGGCAAGTAACTTATAAAGGTAAACCGATCAGACTTACACCTGACTTCTCGATGGAAACTATGAAAGCCAGAAGGTCCTGGATAGAGGTTCTGCAGAAGCTAAGAGACCATGGATGCAAACCCAAACTACTATACCCAGCCAAGCTATCGTTCACTATCAACGGAGAAAACAAAACATTCCAGGATAAGAACAAATTTAAACAATACGTAGCCACAAATCCAGCCCTACAGAAAGTAATAGAAGGAAAATCGCAACCCAAGGAATCCAACACTGCCAACACTGCCTACAATAACCCAGGCATCTAATGACCCTTCACGAGCACATCTCAAAGAAAGGAGACACACAATCTCTACTACCAAAAGCAATAAGAATAACCGGAGTAAACAACCACTGGTCATTAATATCACTTAATATTAATGGTTTCATTTCACCTATAAAAAGGCACAGGCTAAAAGAATGGATACGAAAACAGGATCCAACATTCTGCTGTTTGCAAGAAACACATCTCAACCACAAAGACAGGCACCTACTCAGAGTAAAGGGTTGGGAAAAGGTGTTTCAAGCAAATGGTCCTAAGAAAAAAGCAGGTGTGGCCATACTAATTTCTAACAAAACTGACTTCAAACTAAAATCAATCAGAAGAGACCGAGACGGTCACTTTATAGTCATAACAGGAACAATTCATCAGGAGGACGTCTCAATCCTGAATATATACGCCCCCAATATAAAAGCACCTACTTATGTAAAAGAAATATTACTAGAACTCAAGGCAGACATCAATCCACACACACTAGTAGTAGGAGACTTCAACACACCTCTCTCTCCAAGGTACAGGTCAATCAGACAGAAACCTAATAGAGAATTAAGATAATTATTGGAGGTAATGAAGCAAATGGACTTAACAGACATCTATAGAACATTCCACCCAAATAGGAAAGAATATACCTTCTTCTCTGCAGCTCATGGAACCTTCTCAAAAATTGAGCACATACTCGGAAACAAAGGAAACCTCCACAGATACAAAAAAATATCAGTGTCCACCTGTGTCTTATCAGATCATCACGGATTAAAGTTAGAAGGCAACAACCACGCTGCCCCCAAAAAACCGACAAACTCATGGAAACTGAACAGTCAACTACTGAACCACACCTGGGTCAAGGAAGAAATCAAGAAAGAAATTAAAGTCTTCCTTGAATTTAATGAAAATAAAGGGACAACATACTCAAACCTATGGGACACAATGAAAGCAGTGCTAAGAGGAAAGTTCATAGCACTAAGTGCCCACTTAAAGAAAAGGGAGAATGCATACATTGGGGACTTAACAACACACCTGAAAGCTCTAGAAAAAAAAGAAGCAGACGCGCCCAGGAGAAGTAGAAGACTGGAAATAATAAAACTGAGGGCTGAAATCAACAAAATAGAAACACAGAAAACAGTCCAAAGAATCAATGAAACAAGATCGACAAACCCCTATCCAAACTAATTAAACGACAGAGAGAGAACACGCAAATAAATAAGATCAGAAATGAAAAGGGGGACATAACCACAGACACAGAGGAAATTCAGAGAATCATTAGATCTTACTACAAAAGCCTGTATGCCACAAAACTGGAAAATACAAAAGAAATGGACATTTTTTTCAATAAGTATCATATACCAAAGCTAAACCAAGACCAGGTGAATGATCTAAATAGACGGGTTTCTCGCGAAGAATTAGAAATGGTTATCAAAAATCTCCCTTCGAAAAAAAGCCCAGGACCAGATGGTTTCAATGCAGAATTCTACCAGAACTTCCAAGAAGAATTAATACCTATACTCCTTAAGGTATTTCACAATATAGAATCAGAAGAGTCATTGCCAAATTCCTTTTATGAAGCTACAGTTACCCTGATACCAAAACCACAAAAAGACCCAACCGAGAAAGAGAATTACAGACCGATCTCACTCATGAACATTGACGCAAAAATCTTCAATAAAATACTGGCAAACCGAATCCAAGAACACATAAGAAAAATTATCCATTATGATCAAGTAGGCTTCATCCCAGAGATGCAGGGCTGGTTCAACATACGCAAATCTATCAATGTAATCCAGCATATAAATAAACTGAAAGAAAAAAAAAACATATGATCATTTCACTAGATGCGGAAAAAGCATTCGACAAAATTCAACACCCCTTTATGATAAAGGTCTTGGAGAGAATAGGGATACAAGGGTCCTACCTAAATACAATAAAAGCTATTTACAGCAAGCCAACAGCTAACATTAAATTAAACGGAGAAAAACTCAAAGCCATCCCACTAAAATCAGGAACACGACAAGGATGTCCACTCTCGCCATACCTCTTCAATATAGTGCTTGAAATTCTAGCTATAACAATATGACAACATAAGGAGATCAAGGGGATTCGTATTGGAAAGGAAGAAGTTAAGCTTTCGTTATTTGCAGATGATATGATAGTGTATATAAGCGACCCCAAAAATTCTACCAAAGAACTCCTACAGCTGATAATCAGCTTTAGTAACGTGGCAGGATACAAGATCAACTCCAAAAAATCAGTAGCCTTCCTATACATCAAGGATAAGGAAGCAGAGAGGGAAATCAGAGAAGCATCACCTTTCACGATAGCCACAAATAGCATAAAATACCTTAGGGTAACCCTGACCAAGGAAGTGAAAGATCTACTTGACAAGAACTATAAGTCTTTGAAGAAAGAAATTGAAGAAGACACCAGAAAATGGAAAGACCTCCCTTGCTCTTGGATTGGGAGGACCAACATAGTAAAAATGCCAATTCTACCAAAAGCAATCTATAGATTCAATGCAATCCCCATCAAAATCCCATCAAAATTCTTCACAGATCTGGAGAAGACAATAATCAACTTTATATGGAAAAACAAAAAACCCAGGATAGCAAAAACAATCTTATACAATAAAGGTTTGTCTGGAGGCATTACCATCCCTGACTTCAAACTCTATTACAGAGCTACAGTATTGAAAACAGCTTGGTATTGGCATAAAAACAGAGAAGTCGACCAATGGAATAGAATAGAAGAACCTGACTTTAACCCACAAACCTATGAACACCTGATCTTCGATAAAGGAGCTAAAAGTATACAATGGAAAAAAGAGAGCATCTTCAACAAATGGTGCTGGCAAAACTGGATGTCAATCTGTAGAAGAATGAAAATAGATCCATATCTATCACCATGCACAAAACTCAAATTAAAATGGATTAAAGAACTCAATATCAATCCGAACACACTCAACGTGATAGAAGAGAAAGTGGGAAGTACTCTACAGCACATGGGCACAGGAGACCACTTCCTATGTATAACCCCAGCAGCACAGACACTAAGGGTATCATTGAATAAATGGGACTTCCTTAGGCTGAGAAGCTTCTGTAAAGCAAAGGACACTGTCACTAAGACAAAAAGACAACCAACTGACTGGGAGAAGATCTTCACCAACCCTGCAACTGACAAAGGTTTGATCTCCAAAATATATAAAGAACTCAAGAAACTAGACCGTAAAAGGCTAATCAACCCAATTATAAAATGGGGCACTGATCTGAACAGAGAATTCTCAACAGAAGAACTTCAAATGGCCAAAAGACACTTAAGGTCATGCTCAACTTCCTTAGCGATCAGGGAAATGCAAATCAAGACAACTTTAAGATACCACCTTACACCTGTCAGAATGGCTAAAATAAAAAACACCAATGATAGCCTTTGCTGGATAGGTTGTGGAGAAAGGGGTACACTCACCCATTGCTGGTGGGAATGCAAACTTGTGCAACCACTCTGGAAAGCAGTGTTTCGGTTTCTCAGGAAATTCGGGAGCAATCTACCCCTGGATCCAGCAATACCACTCTTGGGAATATACCCAAGAGAGGCCCTATCATACAACAAAAGTATATGCTCAACTATGTTCATGGCAGCATTGTTTGTAATAGCCAGAACCTGGAAACAACCTAGATGCCCTTCAACGGAAGAATGGATGAAGAAAGTATGGAATATATACATATTAGAGTATTACTCAGCAGTAAAAAACAAGGACTTCTTGAATTTTGCATACAAATGGATGGAAATAGAAAACACTATCCTTAGTGAGGTAAGCCAGACCCAAAAAGAGGAACATGGGATGTACTCACTCATATTTGGTTTCTAGCCATAAATAAAGGACATTGAGCCTATAATTCATGTTCCTAGAGAAGCTAAATAAGGTGAATCCAAAGACAAACACATAGGCATCCTCAGGAACATTAACCTTCATCAGGTGATGAAAGGAGACAGAGACAGAGACCCACACGGGAGTACCGGACAGAAATCTCAAGGTCCAAATCAGGAGCAGAAGGAGACGGAGCACGAGTAAGGAACTCAGGACCACGAGGGGTGCACCCACACACTAAGACAATGGGGATGTTCTATTGGGATCTCACCAAGGCCAGCTGGCCTAGGTCTGAAAAAGCTGGACTAACTGAACATAGCGGACAATGAGGAATACTGAGAACTCAAGAACAATTGCAGTGGGTTTTTGATCCTACTGCACGTACTGGCTTTGTGGGAGCCTAGGCAGTTTGAATGCTCACCTTACGAGACCTGGATAGACGTGGGCAGTCCTTGGGCTTCCCACAGGTCAGGGAACCCTGATTGCTCTTCGAGCAGATGAGGGGGGGGGACTTGATCGGGGGAGGGGGAGGGAAATGGGAAGCAGTTGTGGGGACGAGGCAGAAATCCTTAATAAATAAATAAATTAAAAAAAATCGACCACATAGTCGGTAACAAAGCAAATATCCACAGTTACAAAAAAATATTAGTAACCACCTGTGTCTTATCAGATCACCATGGATTAAAGTTAGAATTCAACAACAATGCTACCCCCCAAAAGCCTACAAATTCATGGAAACTGAACAGTCAACTACTGAACCATACCTGGATTAAGGAAGAAATTAAGAAAGAAATTAAAGTCTTTCTGGAATTCAATGAAAATAAAGAAACAACATACTTAAACTTATGGGACACTATGAAAGCAGTCCTAAGAGGAAAGTTCATAGCACTAAGTGCCCACTTAAAGAAAACAGAGAAAGCTCACATTGGAGATTCAGAGAATCATTAGATCTTACTACAAAAGCCTATATGCCACAAAACTGGAAAATGTAAAGGAAATGGACACTTTTTTAGATAAATACCATATACCAAAGTTAAACCAGGACCAGGTGAACAATCTAAATAGACCAGTTAGTTGCGAAGAATTAGAAGAGGTTATCAAAAACCTCCCTACCAAAAAAAGCCCAGGACCAGATGGATTCAATGCGGAATTCTACCATAACTTCCAAGAAGACCTAATACCTATACTCCTTAATGTATTTCACAATATAGAAACAGAAGAGTCATTGCCAAATTCCTTTTATGAAGCTACAGTTACTCTGATACAAAAACCGCACAAAGATTCAACCAAGAAAGAAAATTATAGACCAATCTCACTCATGAACATCAATGCAAAAATCCTCAACAAAATACTGGCAAACCCAATCCAAGAACACATTAGGAAAATTATCCATTATGATCAAGTAGGCTTCATCCCAGGGATGCAGGGCTGTTTCAACATACGAAAATCTATCAATGTAATCCAGCATATAAATAAACTGAAAGAAAAAAACCATATGATCATTTCATTAGATGCTGAAAAAGCATTTGACAAAATTCAACACCCCTTTATGATAAAAGTATTGCAGAGATTAGGGATACAAGGGTCACACCTAAATATAATAAAAGCTATATACAGCAAGCCGACAGCTAACATTAAATTAAATGGAGAGAAACTTAAAGCCATCCCACTAAACTCAGGAACACGACAAGTCTGTCCACTCTCGCCATACCTCTTCAATATAGTACTTGAAGTTCTAGCAATAGCAATAAGACAACATAAGGGGATCAAAGGGATTCAAATTGGAAAGGAAGAAGTTAAACTTTCGTTATTCGCAGATGATATGATAGTGTATTTAAGCGACCCCCAAAACTCCACCAAAGAACTTTTACAGCTGATAAACAGCTTTAGTAATGTGGCAGGATACAAGATAAACTCCAAAAAATCAGTCGCCCTCTTATACACAAAGGATATGGAAGCAGAGGGGGAAATCAGAGAAGCTTCACCTTTCACAATTGCCACAAACAGCATAAAATATCTTGGGGTAACTCTAACCAAGGAAGTGAAAGATCTATTTGACAAGAACTTTAAGGCATTGAAGAAAGAAATTGAGGAGTATACCAGAAAATGGAAGGACCTTCCTTGCTCTTGGATTGGGAGGATCAACATAGTAAAAATGGCAATTCTACCAAAGGCAATTTATAGATTCAATGCAATCCCCATCAGGGTCCCATCAAAATTCTTCACAGATCTTGAGAGGACAATAATCAACTTTATATGGAAAAACAAAAAAACCCAGGATAGCCTAAACAATCCTATACAATAAAGGATTGTCTGGAGGCATTACCATCCCTGACTTCAAACTCTATTACAGAGCTACAGTGATGAAAACAGTGTGGTACTGGCAAAAAACAGAGAAGTTGACCAATGGAATCGTATAGAAGACCCGAATTTTAACCCACAAACCTATGAACACCTCATTTTTGATAAAGGAGCCAAAAGTATACAATGGAAGAAAGAAAGCATTTTTAACAAATGGTGCTGGCATAACTGGATGCCAACCTGTAGAAGAATGAAAATAGACCCATATCTATCACCATGCACAAAACTCAAGTCCAAATGGATTAAAGACCTCATTATCAGCCCGAACACACTGAACCTGATAGAAGAGAAATTGAGAAATACCGTACAACAGATGGGCACAGGAGATCTCTTCCTATGTGTAACCCCAACAGCACAGACTTTAAGGGCAACATTGAATAAATGGGACCTACTAAAACTGAGAAGCTTCTGTAAAGCAAAGGACACTGTCACCAAGACAAATAGGCAACCTACTGACTGGGAGAAGATCTTCACCAACCCCGCAACAGACAAAGGTCTGATCTCCAAAATATATAGAGAACTCAGGAAACTAGACTTTAAAATGCTAATTAACCCAATTAAAAAAATGGGGCACTGAACTGAACAGAGAATTCTCAGCAGAGGAAGTTCAAATGTCCAAAAGACACTTAAGGTCATGCTCAACCTCCTTAGCAATCAGGGAAATGCAAATCAAAACAACTTTGAGATATCATCTTACACCTGTCAGAATGGCTAAAATAAAAAACTCCAATGATAGCCTTTGCTGGAGAGGCTGTGGAGGAAGGGGAACACTCATCCATTGCTGGTGGGAATGCAATCTTGTCCAACCACTTTGGAAATCGGTGTTTCCGTTTCTCAGGAAATTCGGGATCAACTTACCCCTGGACCCAGCAATACCACTCCTGGGAATATACCCAAGAGATGCCCTATCACATGAAAAGAACATCTGTTCAACTATGTTCATAGCAGTATTATTTGTAATAGCCAGAACCTGGAAACAACCTAGATGCCCTTCAATGGAAGAATGGATGAAGAAAGTGTGGAATATCTACATATTAGAGTACTATGCTGCGTTAAAAAACAATGACTTCTCAAATTTTGCATGCAAATGGATGGAAATAGAAGACACTATCCTGAGTGAGGTATCCCAGAGCCAAAAAGATGAACATGGGATGTACTCAATCATAATTGTTTTCTAGCCATAAACATAGGGTCACGGAGTCTACACTTGGGGATCCCAAAGAAGCTAAGTATGAAGGTGAACCAAAGGAAAAGCATATAGTTGTCCTCTTGGCTATGGGAAGTAGACAAAATTGCCGGGGAGAAAATTGAGATCTTGGGGGTGGGGTGGGATGAGGGTAAGGTGAAATGGGGAGAGAGGGGGGAGAGGGGGAGAATGGGGGGGTAGCTTGGGAAAGGGGGAGGATTGGGATGAAGGAAGGTTGGATGGGGGAGCACGGAAGCACGGTTCTTAGTTAAGGGAGCCACCTTAGGGTTGGCAAGAGACTTGAACCTAGAGTGGCTCCCAGATACCCAAGCCGAGGTCCCCAGTTAGTTCCTTGGGCAGCTGAGGATGGGGAACCTGAAATGACCCTATCCTAGAGCAATACTGACGAATATCTTGCATAGAACCTTCATCTGGTGATGGATGGAGACAGACAGAGACCCACACTGGAGCACTGGACTGAGCTCCCAAGGTCCCGATGAGGAGCAGAAGGAGGGAGAACATTAGCAAAGAAGTCGGGACCACGAGGGGAGCACTCACCCACTGAGACAGTGGAGCTGATCTATTGGGAGCTCACCAAGGCCAGCTGGACTGTGACTGAAAAAGCATGGGATAACACTGGACTCTCTGAGCATGGCGAACAATGAGGGCTGATGAGAACCCAAGGACAATGGCACGGGGTTTTGAACCTACGTAATGTGCTGGCTTTGTGGGAGCCTAGCCAGTTTGGATGTTCACTTTCCTAGAAATGCATGGAGGGGGGGGGACCTAGGACTTACCACAGGGCATGGAAATCTGACTGCTCTTTGGGCTGGAGAGGGAGGGGGAGAGAAGTGGGGGGAGGGGGAGAAGGGTGGGAGGAGGGGGAGGGAAATATGAGGCTCGGAGGAGGAGGAAATTTGTTTTTTTTTTCTCTTTTCTCAATAAAAAAAGTTAAAAAAATAAAAAAAGAGATAATAAAGAAAGAGATGATAGAGAGATGATAAAGAGATGATAGAGGAAGAGAAGATAGAGGAAGAGATGATAGAGGAAGAGATGACAGAAAGATAATAGAGGAAGAGATGATAGAGAAGGGGATGATAGACTAAAGAAAGAAATTATGGAGAATAGAGAAAGAAATAATAGAGAAAGAGATGATAGAGATGATAGAGAAAGAGAAAATAGAGAAAGAGAAGATAGAAGGAGAGAGGACAGATAGATAATAGAGGAAGAGATGAGAGAGGAAGAAAAGACAAAGAGATGATAGAAAAGAGATGACAGAGAGATAATAGAGGGAGAGATGGAAGAGAAAGGGATGATAGAGATATGATGGAGAAAGAGAAGATAGAGAAAGAGATCATAGAGAGATGATAGAGAAAGAGATGATAGACTAGAGAAAGAAATTATGAAGGACAGAGATGATAGAGAAAAAGATGATAGAGAGATGATAAAGGAAGAGATAATAGAGAAAAAGATGATAGAGAAAGAGGTAATAAATAGATAATAGAGAAAGAGATAATAGAGAGATGATAGAGAAAGATGATAGAAGAAGAGATGATAGAGGAAGAGATGATAGAGGAAAAGATGACAGAGATATGATAGAGAAAGAGATCACAGAGAGATGATAGAGATAGAGATGATAGACTAGAGAAAGAAATTATGGAGGATAGAGATGATAGAGAAAGAGATGATAGAGAGAAAGATGACAGAGAGATGATAAAAGAAGAGATTATAGAGAAAGAGATGACAGAAAAAGAGGTAATAAAGAGATAATAAAGAAAGAGATGATAGAGAGATGATAGAGACAGAGATGATAGAGACAGAGGTAATAAAGAGATAATAGCAAAAGAGATGATAGAGAGATAATAGAGAAAGAGATGATAGAGGAAGAGATGATAGAGGAAGAGATGACAGAAAGATAATAGAGGAAGAGATGATAGAGAAAGGGATGATAGACTAGAGAAAGTAATTATGGAGGATAGAGAAAGAAATAATAGAGAAAGAGATGATAGAGAGATGATAGAGGAAGAGATGACAGAGAGATAATAGAGGAAAAGATGATGAGAAAGAGATGATAGAGACATGATAAAGAAATAGAAGAGATGGTAGAGAGGTGATAGAGAAATGGATGATAGATAGACTAGAGAAAGAAATGATGAAGGATAGAGATAGAGATAATAGATGATAGAGATATGGCAGAAAAAGAGATGATAGAGAAAGAGATGACAGAGAGATAATTGAGATGATAGAGAAATAGATTACAGAGAGATGATAGCGAAAGAGATGACAGATGATAGAGGAATAGATGATATAATAGAGAAAGAAATGATGGAGTATAGAGATGATAGAGAGATGACAGAATGATAGAGAGATAAAGAAAGGTATAGAGAGAAATAGAGAATTGCATATAGAGAGGGCAGCAAATTGCAAATAGACACTGCAAATTCATTTCTTGGTCACCCAGACCCAAATAATCACACAAAGCCATATTAATTACAACATTGTTTGGCCAACAGCTCAAACATATTCCTAGCTGGCTCTTATAGCTTAAATTAACCCATAATTCTTATCTATGTTTAGCCACATGGTTTGGTACCTTACTCAGTGCAGCATTCTCATCTTGTTTTCTCAGCATTTGGGTGGTGACTGCAGACTGAGCTTTTCCTCTTCCCAGAATTCTCCTAGTCTATTCACCCTGCTTATACTACCTGCCTGGCTTCTGGCCAATGAGCATTTTATTAAACCAACACAAATGACAAATATTTACAGGATACAAGAGCATTATCCCACAGTAGCAAACAACATGTCACAATACTTCAAGATAACTGAGTTCTATCCTGGCCACTTTTGTAATATATAGGTCTTGGAGCCTTACCATAGAGATCTAGTCTACTAAGTTACACTGTATTAAGACACTTTTCCACAAGGTCAGGGCCCTCTCTCAAGCCATAAAAGGCACATAGGAAAACTAATTTGGGAGTTCCCTCACTATATACATGAGTCAGTAAAAGCCACAGAAACAAATTATTGGGTACAGAGTAGTTCTAGGGCTAAGCAAATCACTCTATATATTCTTCCAGAAGCATTTAAGATGTCACATGTGGAGTGGACCATTGGCTGTCAACATGACTGGGGGGTCAAGGCTGACACATAGAGTGTAGAACTGAACTTTTAAAAACCCATCTCCTCTCCAGCAAAGGCTATCATTGGAGTTTTTTATTTTAGCCATTCTGACAGGTGTAAGATGATATCTCAAAGTTGTTTTGATTTGCATTTCCCTGATTGCTAAGGAGGTTGAGCATGACCTTAAGTGTCTTTTGGCCATTTGAACTTCTTCTGTTGAGAATTCTCTGTTCAGTTCAGTGCCCCATTTTTTAATTGGGTTAATTAGCATTTTAAAGTCTAGTTTCTTGAGCTCTCTATGTATTTTGGAGATCAGACCTTTGTCTGTTGCAGGGTTGGTGAAGATCTTCTCGCAGTCAGTAGGTTGCCTTTTGTCTTAGTGACAGTGTCCTTTGCTTTACAGAAGCTTCTCAGTTTTAGTAGGTCCCATTTATTCAATTTTGCCCTTAATGTCTGTGCTGCTGGGGTTATACATAGGAAGCGATCTCCTGTCCCCATCTGTTGTAGGGTACTTCCCTCTTTCTCTTCTATCAGGTTCGGTGTATTCTGACTGATATTGAGGCCTTTAATCCATTTGGACTTGAGTTTTGTGCATGGTGATAGATATGGGTCTATTTACATTCTTCTACAGGTTGACATCCAGTTATGCCAGCACCATTTGTTGAAGATGCTTTCTTTCTTCCATTGTATGCTTTTAGCTCCTTGATTATTTTCCTCTCAAGATCCGTGAAGAATTTTGATGGGACCCTGATGGGGATTCCATTGAATCTATAAATTGCCTTTGCTGATGTTGCGGGAGGTCCTCCCACTCCTCCAGCCTATCACCGCTGAGGTACCAGCCCATTGGGGCGTGGTTTCTCTCCCTTTAAAAAAGCGGCCACTTCCCTCTCCTCTCTCTTCACTTCCTGCTCTGCCGGCGACTAGACTCCTTTCCTGGTTGTGTATAGGACTGTTGCCTGGGACAGTGATCTGTAAGTTTTTTCCCCTTTAACTAAATACCACCCTAATAGTCATAATCCCAAATTGGTGTGGCATTGTTTGTGACTTACGCCTTCATTTTGGCACCCAACGTTTGGTTTCAGAACCTCTCCTTTCCCCGCTCGCAGCCGTGAGTTCGGCTTGGCGGCCACAAGTTCGGCTTGGCGGCCGCGAGTTCGGCTTGGCAGCTGCGAGTTTGGCTAGGCGGGAGCCCTCCCTTCCTCAGCAGCCTCCTGTGCCTTGCAGCGGTGGCCTTGGACTCCCCACGTGGATTTAAACTACACAGGCCCGCATAGTCTCTGCCCGCGTGGTTTGCTCTTTTCTGAGTCATTTTTAAATCTCCCTTGCAAGTACAGCTCTTAAGTGGCACGAACCAGAGCACGCAGTTGCTGAAAGCTGCAATCCCTCAGGATGACTGTCACGTGGAGGCATAAGCGGCTTCCAGATTGCTCTTCTCTACCCCTGGATTCTGGGTTTCTGGTTCCGTCTCAGGAATTGATTTAATTACATTTACTTTGTTGAGAAACTTGCATTTTCCAGTTTTTAACATCTACTAAGGCACTGAAACAGGACCATGTTTTCACCGCGACTCTGCAACAGCGCCACCTGCTGGATAATAGGTAATATTGCAGTTTTCGTTTCTAACGCAAATTTTACTGCTTTGTTTTCACTAATACAATGGATTAGTAAATTTATATTTACTAATACAATGAATTACATCATACAAGGTTTATATGATTATGGGGATACCTTAATTTGCTTGTTACTAGGCTTCAGTTTTCTTTTCCATATTCTATCATTAAGGAAGAATATGGCACTCCTAAGAATGATTGAATCTTTACGTACTAATAATGAACAGAAGAATATGGCACTCCTAAGAACGGTTGAATCTTTACGTACTAATAATGAACAGAAGAATATGGCACTCCTAAAAACGATAGAATCTTTACAAACTAATAATGAACAGAAGAATATGGCACTCCTAAGAATTATAGAATCTTTACGAACTAATAATAAACAACTAATGGACAGGATTAAAATTATTGAAAATCAGAGGTTATCTGAACAAGTGGATACTATGACAGACAAAATTGATTCCATATCCAAGGGTATTAGAAAGTTACCAGAAAGGGTTCAGGCTGTTGAATTTGACCTTCAGACTTTATCACAAAGTTTTGATAAGGTAACAGACAGAATGTACCTCCAAGATGGGAATCTACATGTGGACCTCAAACAGCACTCGGGTCCCAGGAATGACTGACCTCGAGGTCTAGAATCTCAGCAGGGATACCGACCAAACAACGAGAGGACGGGAGCAAAGGATGACTGATGGAGGAAGGTCATTGGCTAATAAAGGAACTGCCCTGGCCCATTTAATTGGTTAGAGGATAGGTGGGAGGAGTAAACAGGACAGAACGCTGGGAGGAAGAGGAAGTGAGGTCAGAGACTTGACAGCTCTCCTCTAGGGAGCAGACGCCTGAGAGAGACGCCATGCCCCGCTCCCAGCGCTCCTGGCATGAAGCTCCGACCCAGGATGGACTAGGCTAGAATCTTCCCGGTAAGACCGGTGCTCACAGATAATTAGAATGGGCTAAATTAAGATGTGAGAATTAGCCTGTAAGTGCTAGAGCTAAAGGGCCAAGCAGTGCTTAAATGAATACAGTTTGTGTGTTGTTATTTCGGGGCATAAGCTAGCCGGGCAGGAGGCTGGGGTGTTGGGGACGCAGCCCCGCCGCCGCCCTTATTACTTCAGATGACGTCAATGCGTCAACACGCAGGTCCGTGCATGCTCCCCAGTTCTCAGGGGTCCTCATGCACGACGTCCAGGCGCTCACTTGCAAGAAGTAGCTGGACACCCGAGCGCCCTTCACTCACTGCTGCCCTGACTGACTGCACTGGCCCTTGTGCCCACTTGCTGAGGTAAGTGCTGTCCGTTTTAGCTCACAAATGATGGGTGTGGCCCAAATGAGGAGAACCTGAGGGTGACTGATGGGGTGTGAAAAGGTAGCATGGAGTTAAATCTTGTTCCTAGGGCATGCTTCCAGAATGAGCTTTAATGTGTATCAGCATGCTTCCTGTTCCTCCTAGGTTTTAGGTAGGAGATGACGGGTGGATTGTGTGGAAGTGCAAGATCATTTGGAATGGAGCATGGGACAGAGGCACACGCTTGACTCCAGGATGCTCGAGTAAACATGTAAAAATTTCTGTGACCTCACCCGCCACCCAGCACTAGCGGCTCAGAAAAATGGGTTTAGAACTAAGTGGACATGGTCAGATTTAGTGGCTGCTAGTTCAGGAGTGCCTGTTAGCACACTGAATGCTAGCCAGACATTGCTTTTCAAGTACAACATCAAGGTTTTGGGACTGGGTTGGAATAGAATTCTAGCTAACGACACTGTCCAATTAAAACAAACCGTGTGCTCATCCAAAAGAAAAATGATCTGCTTAAGAAGTTATGACATGGCCAGGCAACAGTGGCTGAGACAAACAGTTCTCTGTGAGTTCTAGGCTAGCCTGGGCTACAAAAGCTAGTTCCAGGACAGGCTTCAAAACTACAGAGAAACCCTGTGTCAAAAAAACAAAACAATACAAAACAAAATAAAAAAAAACAAATAGAAAAAAAGAAGAGCTAGTTCCAGGACATCTAGGACTGTTACACAAAGAAATCATGTTTCAAAAAGCCAAAATAATAATAATGATAATAATCACCTCAGATATTTTATAATTTCTGTTATATTTCAGGTGTAATATTTGCATCAGCTCTTAACACCGAGGGTATTGATTTGGTCACTTCCTTACTCCTGTTTGACTGAAGGTAAACACACAAATATTCAGGCAATATTTAGAATAATACTTGGCCTATGACATATAGCATGTGACACGTTTTCAACAAAAGAATAGGTGTCAGAGTTATTCAAGGTTGGAAGTTGGGGAGGTTCAGTCCAGTCTTCCTGACAGATTCCTTAGGGTTTTCCTTGCTCTTAGAATTTTTGGGATCAGTAGTCATATCTGTTTACCCTGCATACACAATATAGATATAAAATGAATGGCTAAATCTGTTTACAGTTATAGAATAGGGAATCATTTAAATTTTTTTCTTTCTCTTTATTTTTTTTAGCATTAATGTCTTTATTACGGCTTGCAGTCCTTTATACAGGGGAAGAGGCTAAAATCTCTTTTTAAATTAACATTTCCTTTTATTTTACATAGGGATCACAGGTTTTTTTTTCCTTCCTCTCCTCTCAACCTCTCGCCCTCCCTGACTCCCATTTATCCCCCTTCCATTCTAACCACTGTTCCTTGGTCTCCATCCAGAAAGCGTCAGTCTAGAAGCCCTGGGACTTCATGCTTTCAGCTTGTGATTCCAGACCTGGGACAATATTTCCCTAATATTCCTAATGTTCCTAGTCCTTATGTTTGTGGGATAAGCACCAAGCTCATGGCCTGAGCAAGGGCTGTGCTCAGACCTTATTTCCCACTCCTTGGCTCATTTCATGCTTCTGACATCACACTTCTGAGTCTTGATATTTGTCTCCCCCTGCCTCCTGCCCCTTTCCTTACCTCCCTTCACTCCATGAGAGTGCAACCTTTTCTCCACCCTACTCCTGAACATTCTCAGCTTCCTCTCTCTCTCTCAGGATGTGTCCTGCTCCCCCTGCTCTCCCTCACAGTCCTGTCTATGCAGCCATGTCTATCACCTCAGACTCACTGGCATGTTCCTCCAATTTTACGACACAGTGCTCTTTTTTCTCACTGCTATCAATCTTGAGGCCATTGAGGAAAGAAGCCTGACATCCAGACTCTCCTGAGTTCTTTGAGACTGGGCTTGGACTCTGAACTTATGAGTTTGTGTCTGCCTGGTGCAGGTTTAGCAAAGCTCACACTCAGTCAGTTGAGCCGTCCCACATAGGCTAGCACTGCCGATGTCTGCTCTGCCTCCACATCCTTGTGCACACCCAGCAGAAGGCTGCACAGCCTGGCCTTACTTTGTCAAAGTCTTATTATCTTTAGTCAATCGAATTCTTCCTTATTGAAAGGATTTCTGTGAATAGAGTTTCCAGACACTACTCCAACCCTCTCTTAAACTGTGAATTCCCACATTCCCAGGTTGCCATTGTTCTTAGATCTATTTCTGTTAGTTTATGTGTGTGACTGTTTGGGCTGCCTGTATGTATGTGTACTACGTTCCCTTCTAATGTCCGTGGAGCTCAGAAGAAGTTAGTGGATACCCTGGAAATGGGGCTCTAGACAGCTGTGACCCACCATGTTGGTAACAGTAAGTGAACCTGGGTCTTCTGCAAGAGCACCAAGTACTCTTAAGCACTGCGTCATCTCTCTAGTCCCAACCAGGCTTCATTGTAGTGACAGTGACATCAGTTATATCCCTAAATGCATGATATAACAGAAGAAGAAGCTAAACTTCTGTTTCTTTTCCACAGTCGGGGTCAGAGCCCTGGTCACTCAGTGTTTAGGCCAAAGAGGTCAATTCGCTACAAGCTGTGTTGACTTTGTCCCACCCTGAACCTGATCTCAGCTCCTTTTCCTATTTCTCTCTGGATGACCCTCCCCCCGCCCCGCCTGGGATAAGCCTCTCTTTCTACCGCTGGAGAATTCAGTCAATGTTTTCCTTTCATAGTTGTGATGTTGGAACTTCACCATCCCTGAGGTCCTAGGCCTCTCCTCTGGGACCCCAGGTACTCATACTTCCACGTGAGCCTTCACTCCTGACCTATATACTTGACATCGATCATGAATCATATTCCAGAAACCTTGCTTCAGGCAGCTTCTGTGAAGCTGGTCAGGGTGGACTTAACTCTGGAGTCTTAAGACACCTGGGAGGCTGGCTCTCCGAGAATGGGTTAGAATGCTAAGCTTCTTTTGATAGTCTCCTCCTGGGCGCAAACTTTTTCCTCTTGTAGCTTTACCTTGTGTGGGCATCAGTACCAGATTCCATGTTCTTGGAAGCCTTTTTGGTGAAAAAGGGGTATTTTTGTTCTATGACATTGTAGGAGAGATCTCATCTAAATGGAACCCTATTCTTGAGCCCCTACTGACACGGACATACTTTCTGGCAGGATTTGTTGAAGGCAACTTGAACATTCATTGCAGAAATTGAGATACAGAAGTCACCACATTGTATATACCAGGTTCTGTTCTCTGTTTCTGTCCCCTTTCCCCAGCTGGTCATCCTCAATCCATTTCTTTTCCGTTCTTGAACCCATCAATGCTCCTTGTAAAGCCTTCCCTTCTCCATCTGCTCTACCCTTCCATACTATTTCCTTACCACATCAGATCCTGTGCTGTCTACATTCACTGGCCACATAGGCCATCTTTTTCTAAAGGGATTCATAATGTCTACAACACTAGCATGAACCACTAATGGAAGAAATCCCACTGGCCAAATACAGAGTATTTCATGCACTCAGATGGGCTTAGAAGACATTCAAATACAGCCTTAGTCCCTCACCTAATATAGTCTACAGATTACAGAAAATCTCATATCAGCATCCAAGGAAATCTGTGTAGGTTTTTTTTACAGATATTCATTGTGTGTGTGTGTGTTTGTGTGTGTGTGTGTGTGTAAAGGAATGCTAGTGTACCATTGGCTTTTGTGTATGTATTTATATATGATTTAACACTTAGAAGGACAAGTTTACGATCTGTCTCTCCATTTATATGTTTGTTAAGTAGCACATACATAATACATACTAGATAGTTCCTAAATGTGACTGCAAGTACTTATTGAGTGTGCCAACTCTCTTAAAGCATTTCCAATTACATTGAGTTAGAAATAAATAAGCCCTTACATAAATTAAATATTCACACATCTCACAGAAACAAGGAAAGCAAACTATATTTTTCTCAAGTACACATTTTCACTGTGTCTTGCAATGAGAACTTAAGGGTAGCTAACTAGGTGGGTATTAGAAAATATTTGAACTGGAGACTGTTGGCAGTACCCAGAAAACTACTGGCTTTTTCTGAAACAACAATTGTACTTCTGGCTCCTAAAATTCGTTGTGAAGTTGCCATGAGCACAAATAGGCAGCATCAAATATGTATTTGATTAGGGATGTGGAACTTTGAAGTGGACTGTGGTGTCGTAGGTGCCAGATGAACCCAAATTCCCTGAGGTTCTCTTGAGGAAAAGCAGGTACATACAACTCAGATGAAAGTCACCTTTGCTTCGAATAGTGGTTCTCAACAAGTTTGACCCACTTGGGGTTGCTTCTCAGATATCCTGCATGTCAGATATTTACATTATAATTCATAACAATAACAAATTATAGTCATGAAGTAGCAACAAACAATTTTATGGTTGTAGGTCACCACCACATGGGTAACTGTATAAAGGGTTGAACCATCAGGAAGGTTGAGAACCACTGCTTTAGAATCATATAGAAAGCTGTTCTCTCTGTGCCGGGACAGATGGACCCAGTGCCATTGCAGTCAATGTCTACAACAACTCTGCCTGCAAATTCCTCAAATGAAGTCCTTGGGACATTCTGGATCATTGGCCAACATCGGCCTCTCCACAAATTTAGGTGTTCTGTGGCCTGGGATCGTTTTGTGAACACGGGGAATTGTATCCCCACCCCTGTGCCTTCTTCTGCTCCCAAAATGTCTTGTTCTGTAAATATGACCTGATTAGTTGCCCAGGAACAACAACATACTCTCTTATATCCAAAATGTGTCAGAAACATGTAAGTTTAACAAAGATGAGAGGAGTTCCTTTGTGGCTTGCTCTGCTCTGTCCCCAGGTACGTTAAAGGTATAAGGGCCTATGGATTTCCAAGTATCATGTGACATCACGGGGAGAGTGTCATGAGGATCATGAGAAGCTAAAGTGCACATTTCTGTCATTGTCTCTTGTTTTTGCAGTTTTTTAGCAGTGTCCTCTAGCGCTAAAGCATTCACTCCAGCAGAAAAGCTCTTTAAGGTGTAACCCATTGTGAGTAACTTCAGGGAGAGCCCCACACTGAATGGATCCAGTAGTCTCCGTACTCCCAAGAGTAGATAAATAGTAGAGACTGCTGGGAGTCAGTCTCAGACCAGCAGAACAGTCTGGAAGAAACCAGTAGAGCAGCTCAGCAGGAGCAGAGACCAGGTGAGCTGCCTGGAAGAGGCTTAGAGGAGCTGATCTCTCTGGAAAGACTGCAGCCTGCTGTCCAATCTGTGGACTGCACAGTGTGGCTCAGGTTTCCATATTTGGAGAGCCATCAGTCCTACCGATTTAGGCTTTGGTGACAAAGCTGACTTGGAGTCATTTCTCTCCTGTATGCAACCCCTCACCCATATTCCTGTAATAAAGTCTTATAAATGCAATTTGTTCTCCAGGTGGACTCCGGTATTGTTGTTCCTCCTGACTGGGGCAGGATTTCTCTCTGCAGAAGTAAATGTGTGTTTTCTTACAAAAAGTGTGTTCTGCAATAGGAGGTGTGAGTAAGATGTTGCTAGAGGCAAAAGAGTAGGTGAAGCAGCAATACAGGAGGCCAGTGTAAGTGATAATCAGACAGTCGTCTAGGGTCCTAAGACACAAAGCTCAGGCTTTGCAGCTGGGCACCATGTGCCACCTCCCACTGTCAAGCATCTCCTTGCGTCACAGCAGCCTGCCCTTTCCACTCCTTTTATGCCCAATTTTCTGTCTTTCCCCCTCTCTTCCTTCTCAAAGGTTAGAATCCAAGGATTTCCTAGCAGTGAGTGAAAAGGGAAGGTGAGTGTGTCCTGTTCTGCTGATGCTCACAAAATGCACATATTAGGGGCTTTTCTGTGTGAGGCATCACCCTTGAAGACCTCAGCTTCTTGCATTAGCAGGATGCAGGCCCAGATGCTCTGCTTTTTTATTTTTATTTTTCAAATCTACAAAAGATCTCATCTTTATAAAAACACACAGTATATTTAAAAGGGTGTAACACAACTTCAGGAAGGATAGTATTGTCTTTAGGGTAGATATTCTTCCCTTTCTCCTGATAGGGTGTTTAGGAGGAATTTGATGGGATATACTCAGGTTAAGAATTCTTGGAGGATACTGTTATAATTTATGAACCCCAATAGTGTACTTATGGCTCAATGTTCAGTAAGCTGAATATTGAAAAGAATTTTTTCTTTTTGTGTTTCGAGACAGGGTTTCTCTGTAGTTGTTGGAGCTTGTTCTGGATCTAGCTCTTGTAGACTAGGCTGGCCTTTAATTAACAGATGTTCACCTGCCTCTAACTCCCAAGTGCTGGTAAAAAGAGGCGTGTACCACCTTATCTCGGTAAAAGTATTCTTAATGTTTTTTGAATATTTTAATCAACCATGCTGTTTGGGATCATGACCTTACCTCACTCCTTATACATAAAAATGAAGCCATGGTGGTGGTTTTCTGCAATGATTCATTGGTAAAGATGCTTGCTGACAAGCCTGAATGTTTTAATGGTGATACTAGTTCTTCCCAGCTGCCTAGCTAGCTTAGCCTCAAAATAACTACATAGAAACTGTATTAATTAAATCACTGTTAGGCACATTAGCTCTAACTTCTCATTGGCTAACTCTTACATATTAGTATAACCCACTTCTATTTATCTGGGTATTACCATGAGGTCTTCTCCTTCCGGCCAAGTTATAGCCCGACTATCTCTGGTTGCAGTTCCATGGCATCTCTCTCACTCTGCTTTCTCCCTCCCAGCATTCAGTTCTGTCTTCCCTGCCTACCTAAGTTCTTCCCTATCAAATACCAAAGGAGTTTCTTTATTCATTAACCAATGTAAGGAACACATAAATAGAAGGACTTCCTTCACCATTTCCCCTTTTCTGTTTAAACAAAAAGGAATGATTTAACTTTAACATAGTAAAATTACATATAACCAAACAGTTTTCAAGGAAGAATTACAGTTACAATATTCTTATCTACTTTCTCTTTTATCATAACTAAGGAAAACTATAACTATCACTATAAATTCTTCAACTCCATCAAAGACTCCAGAAGGATATAATATTACATAAGTAAACAGGAAGTGTACTGTAAGCAACTTTCAGAATTCTTGAATTGACAGAGACATTTCGCTACCTGGACAGGTACCCTAAATTTTTTCTTTACCATTGGGGCATCCATCTTCAGCCTACAGGCCCAGAGTATCCGGCCAACTTTTCCATGAAGCAGGAAATTTCTAAGACCTTTCAGTCACTTTCTTCTGTATCCTGCACAATGTCTCGCAGACTCTTTCATGAATCAGGAACCCTGAAGAACCACCTCATCTTTAGCCAATTTCAGCAGTCATTTCTCTGCAGGTACTACATGCCCAGTTAATCAGTCCAGGCAAGAGCAGTTTCTTGCTCTAGTCGTTCACCAGCTTCATAAGGAGCCTCTTCGATGACCATCTTCCTCTTGAAGTAGCTTGATGCTGCCAGGAGCAGATGTGTGTCATTGTCATGTAAAGTCACATCTTCTTAATACATTTAAATGCCATATTATGAAGCTTTCTGAAAGCTTTGAAGAATACCGAAGTAACTGAAATATATCTCTGCATATCTAGAAAGTCTAAATGACATGACAACAAACTCTATTATAAATGATTATCTATTAACCTATATTTCTTAATTATACATTACATTTTTTAAATGACCTACACAATCACAATACCTTAAGATCAAAATTACGTATACATATAACAAAATTGGCCTTAAATTTGTATCAATAAACCAAGATCCATACCAATGCAAATTATTCCTATCTATATTGTAACCCCCTTTAAATATAAAAGAATGTATATAAACAATATTTGGCAATATGGGCATAGTTTTTTCTATACTGCTTTCTGCTCTTTAGGGGTGCTGTTTATCAGTTATTTAATGGTGTATCCTGTGTGCTAGGATTATATCAGTCAGCAGTTGGGCAAAGTAATTTTTTGAGGGTATTTAAAGTGGCCTTTCAGGAGGGTATGGTCTATCAAACCATATTTGTATAGAAGCAACCCACAGGTTCTCATGTTCTGTGAAAGGAAAAGAACCTCTTTTCCAAAGCACCATATCCTTAGACTCAAATTTTGAAGTCAAGATACCTTTATAATATACATGCTTGTTTAGCTTAGCAGCCCATGCAATGAAATGTCTCTCTGTACTTAGCTTCTTCACAGTTATAAAAATTCAAAGAAAACATAATACAATACATAATCTAGAGTCTTTGTGAATTTTCCATTTTTAGATGGCTCATTTTTCTCTATTGAATCTATGACTATCTGTACTTGGTCTCTTTAAAGACTTTACCCTCCATTTAAAAGCTTTAACTTTATTTTATGACTCTCTATAGTCTTTTTTTCTTTTCTCTTCCAAGCCTACATACATTTATCCAACACTATGACCCATTTACAGTTCTTTTTTTTATTCTGTCCTAATGTGTATCTAATTCTTTTCTGATCAGAAGTTGTAGTATTTGGGGCGGCGTGGCTGCGTTCCCAGCACCCCGGCTGCCTGCTTGGCTAGTTTATGCCCCAAAATAACAACACACAAACTGTATTCATTTAATCACTGCTTGGCCCATTCTCTTCTAGGCTAATTCTCACATATTAATTTAGCTCATTTCTAATCATCTGTGTGTAGCACCCCAAGGTGCGCTTACCGGGAAGATTCTAGCCTAGTCCATCCTGGGTCGGAGCTTCATCCCGGGAGCGGGGCATGGCGTCTCTCTCAGGCGTCTGCTCCCGAGAGGAGAGATGTCGAGACTCTGACCTCACTTCCTCTTCCTCCCAGCATTTTGTTCTGTCTACTCCTCCCACCTATCTTCCAACCAATAAAAGGGGCCAAGGAAGTTCCTTTATTAGCCAATGACCTTCCTCCATCATTTCCCCTTTTTCGGTTTAAACAAAAAAAAATGCTTTAAATTTAACATAGCAAAATTACATATAACAAAACAGTTATCAAGTAAAAATTACAATAATCTTTATCATAACTAAGGAAAACTATAACTATAACTAACTATTCTTAACTCCATCAAAGACTCCAGAAAGATATAATATTACCTAAGTAAACAAGAACTAAGAAACTTCAAACTCTAGAAATGACAAAGACATCTCGCTGCCTGGACAGTCACCCAAAGTTCTATTGTACCGTTGGGGCATCCATGTTCAGCCTTCAGGCCCATGGTATCCAGCAGACATTTCCATAAAGCAGGAAAATTCAAAGTCAGTTCAGTCACTATCTGTTGTGTCCTGCAGAATGTCTCACAGACTCTTTCATGAATCAGGAACCCCGAAAGATCATCTCACCTTAGGCAAGTTCAGTAGTCTTCTCTCTGTGGGATCTCTGTGTCCAGTTTATGCAATAGTCCAGGCAAGAGCAGTTTCTTGCCCAAATGGCTATCAAACTCCATAAGGTGCCTTTTCGATGCCCATCTTCCTCTTGAAGTAGATTGGTGCTGCCAGGAGCAGAGTGTCTCATTGTCATGAAAAGTCCTAAGTTATTAAAACATTTAAATGTCCTATTCTGTAATCTTTGAAAGATATGAAGAATGCCTATCTAAAATATATCTATGTACATCTAGAAAATCTTAACTAACATGACTACAAACTTGACTATTATGATTATCTATTAACTACCTATATACATTACATTTTTAAATGAACTACACAATCACAATACCTTAATCGAGATCAGAAATACATATACATATAACAAAATTGACCTTAAATTTCTATCAATAAAGCAAAATCTATACTAATGCAAATTATTCATATCTATATCATATCCCCCTTTAAATGTAAAAAGACGTTTATAAACCATATTTGGGAACATGGGCGCAATTTTTTCTCTCCAAACTGCTTCCTGCTGAATGGGGGTGTCGTTAATTAGGTCTTTCATGGTATAACCTGTGTGCTAGGTTCATCTCAGTTGGCAGTTGAGCGAAGCAATTTTCTGAAGATGTTTACACCAACCCTTCAGGAGGGCGTGGTCCATCATACCAAATTGGAATAGAAGAAATGATCAGTGTCTCATCCTCTGTGAAAACAAAAGAAGAATCTCTTTTCCAAAGTATCATATCCTTAGATCCAAATTCAAAATATCTATGTTGGATTAGTTCAGCAGCATTTATAAACAAATATCTTTTAGCGGCTGTTGCTCCTTCCTCAGCATTCAAACAATTCAAAGAGAGCATAATAGCATACAGTATCAAAATTCTCTGTGTATTTTCCATCTTTGTGCAGCTTTGTTTTAACCTCTATTTTGTTTATTTTTACTTTTAACTCTTTGCTTTTTGAGACAGGTTCTCTGTATCTTTGACCTGAAGTAACTCTGTAGACCAGGCTGTCTTTGAGCTCTCAGAGATCTGCCTGTCTCTGCCTCCCAGGCATTGGGATTAAAGGTGTGTGCTACCACACCTTGAAGTCACAGAGGTCTATCTCCCTCTGCCTACCAAGTGTTGGGATTAAAGGTGTGTACCACACACAACAACTCTCTTCCTTTTTTTTGTTACTTTAAGAACATTAAATTTTAGTCTGCATATATTTTTAACACACTTCAAACCATTTAGAAATTTTCTTTGTCTTTGAATCTCTCTTTACTGTATATCTCTCTTTTTCTGACCACATGAGTCTTTAATTTACCAAGCAATATCAGTAGGATTAAAGGCGTGGCTTTGCAGGCTGGATCCAGCCCATTCCTTAGCTTTCCATCCTCATGACTGAGGTACTGGCTGTAGCCAGCAAGTGAGCTTCAGCAGCCTGTGCTTGCAAACCGCACAAACCGCATGCGTAAAAGAGTCAGAGTTTTTCCTGGCAGGACAGCCCAGAAAGCCGGCATTTTTAAACGGCACAGCTTTTTTCCTGCTACGGCTGAAGACCAAAAAGCATGCGTTCAGCTTTTCGTCAACAGCGTTTAAGTGTTTCGTGGCAGGACCTCTTAATGAGCTGCAGGCTTTGCAGCTAAAGCTGAGTCAGGAAGCCTCTCTTAGATGAAAGTGCATGCTTGCCTCTAACAAGCAGAGCAGACCCGAGAACACAGCGAGTCTAGTTGCCATCAAACAAATCGTAGCACTTTACTCCAAATGCTCTATTCAAAAGCTCTGTCTCCCGCAGGAGCCAGACAGAGATCGCAATGGTGGCACAGCCCCAGGAAGTCACGCTTTAAAATGACACAGCGTTTTTCTGCTACTGTTGCCGAATCAGAAAATCTCTCTACAGCATGGCACCAACAAACAGCAAAAATCTGTGTTAAACTCTCTCTCCCTTATTTTTAAGACTTGTCAGGTTTTTTAAGTGGGTTTAGTCCATCACGTGGGGCGCCAACTGTAGTATTTGGGGCGGCGTGGCTGTGTTCCCAGCACCCCGGCTGCCTGCTCGGCTAGCTTATGCCCCAAAATAACAACACACAAACTGTATTCATTTAGTCACTGCTTGGCCCCTTCTCTTCTAGGCTAATTCTCACATATTAATTTAGCCCATTTCTAATCATCTGTGTGTAGCACCCCAAGGTGTGCTTACCGGGAAGATTCTAGCCTAGTCCATCCTGGGTTGGAGCTTCATCCCGGGAGCGGGGCATAGCGTCTCTCTCAGGCGTCTGCCCCCAAGAGGAGAGCTGTCGAGTCTCTGAGCTCACTTCCTCTTCCTCCAAGCGTTCTGTTCTGTTTACTCCTCCCACCTATCCTCTAACCAATAAAATGGGCCAAGGCAGTTCCTTTATTAGCCAATGACCTTCCTCCATCAAGAAGTGTTTCTGAAAATGCTAAGCAGCTCGGTCTCAGTGGTTCTGGACGCTGACTCCACCTCTCTCAGGCTTTAAATATGGTGAAGATAGTTCACCTCAGCTCTAAGACTGCTGGGTGGAAGCCTTCCTCACCACCTAAACTCTGGGTAGCACTGTGCAGCATATAAACCATTTTTTTCCTGAGTAAAAATTAAATGCGCCATGCAGTGCACTACATGGCCTTGAAATATTTATATGTAGGTTAGCAGGAAACCACCATGCCCTCAGGCCTTGTAAGCCTAGTATATCTGATCCCTCTGTCTGCCCAGGTGGGGAATGCTGAGCTGTGGGTATAGTGCCCAAGGGGGTACGCAAACACCTGGGCCCATAAATGCCATTGAAATGCTCCATAGCCAGAGGCTGTACTGGTAACATGGCCCAGGAAGCTGCATTTTAAAAGGGCAGGGCTCTTATTCTGCTGCTTCTGCTGAGTCAAGAAAATCTCTATTAAATTAGCTGTGGCACACCTCCAGCAAACAAAGAAGTTATGTTAAACTCTATATTTCTTTAGTCTATAATTCTTTTTCCAACTTTCTCAGGTTTTAAATGGATTTAGATGACCATGTTGGAGCACTAATAGTTTCAGAGTGGGACTGCTCATTTGTCCCAGGCACCCAGCTAGATTATCCATGAAATAACCACACAGAAACTGTAATAATTAAATTACTGCATGGCCCATTAGCTCTAACTTCTTATTGGCTACCTTTCTTTTTCAAGGTAGGGTTTCTCTGTGGCTTTGGAGCCTGTCCTGGATCCAGCTCTAGTAGACCAGGCTGGTCTCGAACTCACAGAGATCTGTCTGCCTCTGCCTTGCGAGTGTTGGGATGAAAGGTGTATGCCACCAAGAGCCAGCATTATTGGCTAAGTCTTATATTAATTTAATCAATTTCTATTAATCTGTATAACTCCGTGAGGTTGTAGCCTACCATCAAAGGTACAGCATGACTATCTCTGCTGACAGTTCCATGGCATCTTTCACTCTGCTTTCTTCCTCCCAGCATTCAGTTCTGTCTTCCTTGCCTACCTAAGAACTGTCCTATCAAAATGCCAAGGGCTTTACTTTACATATGAAAAGAACACAAAAGCAGAAGGATCTCCTGCACCACCAGATGGCCTGATCTCTGGGATGTGCATAATGGAAAGAGAGAACTGATTTTCCCAAGTTGTCTTCTGACATCCAAACATGTGCTGTGACATGCACTAAATGGTAAAGGTCCATACTCACATAAAAAATAAATTCAACAATTAGAAGGAATCCTAATTTACTTAGCTACTAACTCTACAGGTATTTGACAATGATTTTGTGTTTACAGATGTTGATTTTCACATTTATAAGTCAATATATTTGCGCTACAACTTCCTTAGGAATCTTGCTAGCTGTCCTGATGTCACAGCGCTCTAGGATTCTACAATTAAAAGGAAGAAAGAAAAAGTTTGCATTTGTGTGAGGGGACTGGAGAGATGGCTAAATGGCTAGGAGATTTTGTTGTTCTTTCAGAGGACCAGAGTACAGTTCCCAGGATCCACCTCGGTAACCATCTATCTATAAGTTGAGCTTCAGGAGATCCAGTGTTCCCTGTAGGCATGCATAGGTACAAGCACACCAACTAATAATGATCTTCTGTTTAAAAAAGATTTTTAAAAAATCTGAAAATCACAATTTGTGATTTCTTTTTTTTGAGTTTTTTTTAACTTTTTTTATTGAGAAAAGAGAAAAAAAAACAAATTTCCTCCTCCTCCCAGCCTCCCATTTCCCTCCCCCTCCTCCCACCCTTCTCCCCTTCCCCCCACACCTCTCCCCCTCCCTCTCCAGCCCAAAGAGCAGTCAGATTTCCCTGCCCTGTGGTAAGTCCTAGGTCCTCCCCCCTCCTTGCATTTCTAGGAAGGTGAACATCCAAACTGGCTAGGCTCCCGCAAAGCCAGCACATTACGTAGGTTCAAAACCCCGTGCCATTGTCCTTGGGTTCTCATCAGCCCTCATTGTTGGCCATGCTCAGAGAGTCCAGTTTTATCCCATGCTTTTTCAGTCACAGTCCAGCTGGCCTTGGTGAGCTCCCAATAGATCAGCTCCACTGTCTCGGTCTGGTGATGGATGGAGACAGAGACAGAGACCCACACTGGAGCACTGGACTGAGCTCCCAAGGTCCCGATGAGGAGCAGAAGGTGGGAGAACATGAGCAAAGAAGTCGGGACCACGAGGGGAGCACCCACCCACCGAGACATTTTGTGATTTCTTAACCTGTAACTTCAATAAATTTAATATTAATTTTTAGATTGGTTTATTTTTCATGTGTACAGTGTTCTATCTGCATGCATGCCTTCATACCAGAAGAGGGCACCAGGTCTCATTATAGATGGTTGTGATCCACCATGTGGTTCATGGGAATTGAACTCAGGACATCTAGAAGAACAGGTAGTGCCCTTAACATTTAAGCCATCCCCTTAATATTAATTTTAAAAGCAATGTAAATTCTAGTTTTCTTTTTATTAATTAATTATTTTCCCAATCACATTTCCTCTCCCTTCTTTCTCTCTTCCCAGACACTTCTACTAATCTGCCTTTTCCCCCCATCTACTTCTTCTCTTTTCAGAAAAGAGCGGGTCTCCCATGTATATCAGCCATCTGTGGCATATCAAGTTGCAGTAAGACTAGGCACGTCATCTCCTATTAAGGTTGAATAATACAATCCAGTAGGAGGATAAGGTTCCCAAAGCAAATCACAGGGTCAGAGACATCCCCACTGTTAGGAGCCCCATCAGAAGACCAAGACCATAATTTACACAACTGTAAAACATGGGTAGAGGGCCTAGGTCAGTCCCTTGCAAGCTCTCTGGATGGCAGCCGAGTCTCTGTGATCCCAACTGGATCCAGGTTAGTAAATTCTGTGGTTTTTCTTTTGGTGCCCTAGGCCTCTCTGGTTCCCACAATCCTTTCTCCACCTCTTCCACAGGATTCTCTGAGCTTCATCAGTGTTTGTAGTTCTGCATCTGTTTCCATCAGTCTCTGGGTGAAGGATTACATTTTCTTAATTTGATCCTCTTGATATTTTCCAACATCTCAGCACACTGAGGAAATTTCTTTGAGAATATTAATTGTTCGAATGGAAGCTAGCCCGAGGTTATTTCACTTTTGTATACTTACTGTATATATGGTGCTTTCTCAGCTCAAGTACTGATACAGAGCACTCTCAGCTTCAGGAGTTTGCTGGCACTGTGAAAAGGGCAGAGACCCACACAGTGTCAGCCTAGTCAGACATGAGAAGTACTGAGCAGGACATCGTACAGTGACTCTGATGGAGATTCCCAATAAACCATCTGGAGCATTTTCATTGTTTCAATGGTGACGTCAAATGTTTTGCAGTGACTTGTCCCCACAAATCCTACATAAACTCCACTTCACAACCATGGCACTCCTTCAGGTAGAGGACAGTGTTGGTGTGTTTTCAATGTCCTCTCAAGGAAACTGGGACAAACACTAGCTGACATAACCATGTCCACTTAATTCCCAGATCTTGCAGTGTGCACCCAGTGAGATACAGAAGCTAGAGTTCTCCAGAGGTTCACCCAGAGGCCATGTGCTCGGTGTAAATGTGTGTCCTCATCCCTACTTGCGCACCTGCAACAGCTTTCTTGCTCCTCACATCATTCCTCAAGGCTTTGGTGGACTTGGTTGGATTCCAATTTGGTTACATTCAGCACATGCTCCCTAGAGCCTCTTTCACTTGGCATGTATCTCCTATAGGGATTGTGTGATGGAAAGAGGACAGATGTGAATCTTGCTAAAACCCACATGCTGCAAAGTCATTTCAATCCACAAAGCATTTATGGAGATGACACTACTCTCTTTTAGGTCTCATCATGGCTTTCCAATCCCAACAAGTGGAGCCCAATGTCTACAAACTGGATGTAAATGAAATTGAGGTGAGCCTTGATTTTGAACACGAGGCCACTGCAGCAACAGAAAGTGTCTTCTTTGGAGAAGGGTCTCTAAAAGGTTCCGACAAACCAAAGAACCAGGGCATCTCACACCACGAGGATGATGTGACCCACGTTGTTAACTTCAACTACGTTGGTGATGACATCAGGCATGAGAGCCATGGGAGCCACCAAGGGTACAGAAACCCACAGTTGAAGGAGCAGGAGAATATGGCTGCTGGCAGAGTGCCACAGGTCCGGCGCACAAGGCCAAGGATCCAGTTTGGTCTCACACCCATGCAGCTGAATGAGTTGGAAGATGTTTTTGAAAAAACTAAGTACCCCGATGAGATCATAAGGTATGTGACTTGTTTCAGTAGCTGTTCTAGCACCCATCCATCAGCATCTCATTAGGAGATATGTTCTTCACACTGTTGCCCCTATCTGGTTTGAGCCCAAGCATGAGGTCTTTGTTTAGTTACTGGGTATGGGAAGGATGTTTTTGTGGTCAAATCAATACACACACACACACACACACACACACACACACACACACACACACAGTGTTAATTCTATAAACTGTTTGGTGCCTCTCAATTTCTTTGTAAGTTTTCTTTTTTTTTTATCCTCGTCTTCTTTGTGACCCATGTTTTATAATGGGAATTGAACTCAAGATCTAGTGGTTTCTAAGCAATCCCTCTACTAGTACAGCATATCCACCTTGTGTAAATTAATGTGGTTATTTTTGCAATAAAATAAAGATCAATGAAAAGCCGCTTTCATACTTTAGAGCTCACCATTTCTACATAGTTTTGTGTTGCCTGTGATCCATTTCCAGAAATCTCTTCATTTTGCCAAGCTGAAATGCTGTATTTCACTAACAGCTCCACCTTCCATCTTCTTCCCACAGGAAGGACCTTGCAAAGCGCTTGTTCCTGGGAGAATCCAGAGTGCGGGTCAGTAAATCCGAAAAGGGTTTGGGCAGGGCACTCTGCTTCAGGACATGGTCCATTTTCTTGTACCCATTATGAAAAGCATGCGTGAGTGAGAGGTGTCCTTGTCTGGGTTATAATAGTAACTGAGCACTGAGTCTTGAAGTTTTCCAGAGGTAAAAATGGAACGGGCATCCATTAAGTGTTCTTTCCCATTATTTGAGACAGCATAGTCTCTTGACTGAAAAAAAAAAATTAAAAGCTCATTTCTAATTTTTATCATTTTTATCATATTTGATTTTCTTTATTGAGCTATATATTTTTCTCTGCTCCCCCTTCCCTTTCCCTTCTTCCCGACTACGCTCTCCTGTAACCCCCACATGCCCAATATACTCAGGAGATCTCGTCTTTTTCTAATTCCTATGTAGATCCATTTATGCCTCTCAGAGGGTCCTCTTTGTTGTCTCAGTTCCCTGGGATTGCTGGTTTTCTTTGCTTTATGACTAAAAACCACTTATGAGTGAATATATATTATATTTGTGTTTGTGGGTCTGAGTTACATCATCCAATATGGTGTTTTTTAGATCCATCCATTTGGCTGCAAATTTCAAGATGTCATTTTTTTTTACTGTTGTGCAAATGTATATTTTTCTTTCTTCCATTCTTTAGTTGAGGGCCATCTAGGTTCTTTCCAGGTTCTGGCTCTTACGAATAATGCTGCTATGAACATATTTGAGCTGATCTTCTTGTGGTGTGATTGAGTATATAACCAACAGTGGTATTGCTTGGTCTGGAGGTGGATTGTTACCTAGTTTTCTGAGAAATCGCCATTCTTACTTCCAAAGTGGCTGTAAAGTTTACACTCCCTCCAGCAATACAGGAATGTTCCTTTTACCCCACATCCTCTACAGCATAAGTTGTCATCAGTGTTTTGATCATGGCCATTCTTATAGGTATAAGATGGAATCTTAGAATTGTTTTGATTTGCATTTCTCAGATGTTGAACATTTCCTCAAATGTCTTTCAGCCATTTGAGATTCACAGAACACTTATAATCAGTATGGGAACATCATATATGTAGACAGCATTGAGCATTATATGGTCATGCATATAGGAAAACATAAATGTTTACTGGTATGTGTACAGTGATTAATACTGAAGTCCAGACACTCAGGTCATTTCAGGGTACTTATGTGTACTGTTGTAGTAGGACTCTAAGTGACCTTGGGAACATCTAATTGATGTAGCAAGTAGTAGGAGAAAAACAGGGCTCTGTTTCAACAAAGAAACACTTAGTTATAAGTGTGGATTAAGTAAGGCCAGAGAGAAATTAGTGTTTCATAACGAACCTTTGTTTAATTTATCCAAGAGTCATGTGGGAAGACACTCACAAGTGCGCATGATTGGCCCTCCACCTTTGTAAGTTTGTGGAAAGCCGATGTAGACAGCAGCAAAGTTGAACCTTCATGTTCCCCCATGCTGTGTTTAGATTATCTAAAAACAATGCCAAAATAGTCATGTCAGTGTTATGACATGTATGTGGCTGACAGCTTTAAAGGGTTAATTTTGTTACAATTAAACAAAAAGAATAACATTGAGCTCATTTAAGTTAATCGAGTAAAGAGAACGGGATCAGGTGAAGTTATAGAACGTCAAAATGCAGGTTGGTAATGAGGAGAGGGCCCGAAGAATAAAGCTCTTGCCACATGAGTCTGAAGATCTGAGTTGGGACCCTCAGCATAAAGTTTAGCAGGTGTCAGCTCACCTGTAGTCAGAATCTCTTATTCAGGAGGCAGAGACTGCAGATCCTTAGGGAGACCTAGATTAGCTCAGTTGCTGAGTTGAGGTTCAGGGCCAACCCTGACAGTGTAAATCATGTGGGGAGCAAGCTAGGAAGATGCTTGACTCTGACCTTGGTACTCTGCAAGCATGAGTATGCATTTGCACATAGATACACATGCAGATCACACACCTTTGCAAGTTTTTATGTGTTTGCAAATACATAAAAAGCAAAGGTGCCAAGCCACGGTCAAGTGTGTCTTCTGTTGACTAACTTAAAAACTGAAAGTATTCTTTTCCTTTAAAAGACACTATGTTGAACATGTGGTTTTTTTGGAATGTGGGAAAAGATAGAGCTCACTTGAAGAAAGAGCTGTAGCTATCTTATTTTCAAATGAATTTCTTTTCTTCAGACATTAAAAACTAATGTTTAGATCATGGGATAAAAGCTTAGGTCATGAGTCCAGAGAAACTGACTGCTCCATAGCAAATGAGAAAGGAGAAAGGCAGTGCAGAGTGCTATTCATGCTAACTTCCTTCAGCATGGATCAGGGCAGTCTTGATGTAGGCAAATTCCCTACCTGAAGCAGTAGCTTGTGCGGAATAGCATTCCTGCCTAGGAGCCCCTGATGACTGACATCCTAACACCACAATGTGTAAACTAGAGTAGGACCAGGCTCAGGTTGGAGAAACTGGGAGAGAAGAGGGAGAATCCCCCAGGATGGAGAGGAAGAGAGATTGGAAAAGAAAAGCTGAAGGAGTGAGGCATTCTCCCCCTGTCGAGATGACAGGACACTGTACTTCTGCTCCAGAGAGACAGAGGTGCTGCAGTCCTATAGACTGTTGGGAGGAAGCTCTGGAGACACAGATGCACTGCAGCTTCAGAGAAGCCAATGCACTACAGTTCTAGAGGCTGATGCACTGCAGCTCTAGAGATGCTGATGAATCACAGCTCTAGAGAGATTGATGATGCACTGCATCTCTAGAGAGACTAATGGACTATCACTCCAGAGCCATTTGTCCTGCAGCTCTAGAGAAACTGATGATGCACGGCATCTCTAGAGAGACTGATGGACTATCACTCCAGAGCCATTTGAACTGCAGCTCTAGAGAGACTGATGATGCACTGCAGCTCTAGAGATGCTGATGAATCGCAGCTCCAATGAGACTGATGATGCACTGCATCTCTAGAGAGGCTGATGGACTATCACGCCAGAGCCATTTGTACTGCAGCTCTAAAGAGACTGATGATGTACTGCTTCCCTAGAGAGACTGATGGACTATCACTCCAGAGAGGATGATGCACTGGAGCTCCAGAGAGGATGAGAAACTGCACCTCTAGAGGCCTATGCACTACAGCTCTAGAGTCTAATACACTGCAGTTCCAGAGAAACTGATGCACTGCAGCTCAAGAGAAGATGATGCAGTGCAGCTCTAGAGATGATAAATATCAGCTCTAGAGATACTGATGTACTTCAAATATAGAGGCTAATGCACTATCACTCTAGTGGCCTATGCACTACAGCTCTAGATGCTCATGAACTGCAGCACCAGAGAGAGGCTAATACATTGCAGCTCCAGATAGGCTGATTTACTGGAGCTCTAGGGGCTGATGCAGTGCAGCTTTAGAGGCTGATACACTGCAGAACTAGCTAGATTAGCTAGAGCTAATATGCCAACAGTGACTTAATTAATATAGTTGCTTTGTGATTATTTCGAGGCTAAGCTAACTGGACAGCTGGGGCTTTGATTGAGTTCATGGAGGCATCATGTTGATTTGTTTGCGTTCCCCTCATGGATTCTGGTCCTTTAGTTGGCCTTTTTTAGACTATACATCCACATAATAGAAGATGCAGGGAGGAAGAGAAATGGCATGGACTCAACGATGTGCAGTTTGAGGACTTCCCAATATAATGGACCCTTATTCCCTAGGAGCCTGAGAGGATGGTGACATCTAACAGGTAATTGTGACTGTATTTCCATAGCTGGCTATGTATTAAGGAAGAGGTGGCTTTGTTAACTGCTCTCCACATTGTGACAATTCACAGTGCTGTCTGGAGGTTCAGCCTAAAAACGTTGGATCTCCTGGTATAAGAACAGAGCCCAGGATGCTCTTCATGTTGGCAAGAAGTAGGGCATCACTATCAAGCTTCAACTCTCATTGAGACCATAGCTTTTGTCCTGAACCCAGAAAACATTAGAGGACATAGAATATGGCCAGGTGAAAAGTCCACAGGTGATAGTGACCTCACCCTATTACCTACATGGTGGAAGCAGGGAGTCCCAAGATATCTGAATGAATTGTCTGAATTGGCTCATTTCCCTAATCCTATAGATGACAACATCAAATATCTGTGCCTGCCTCCCTTGGAGTAGTGTTAGCTCTCCCAAGTCAATTTGGGAAAGATGTTTGTTTGTTTGTTTGTTTTTGTTTGTTTGTTTGAGCTGGGGATAGGCTGTGACTTTGAACACTCTTTTGGCAAGTGTGATTCCTTGTAATCACCCCACCTGCTTAAGGTGCTGGAGCAATAAGAAGCCATCCATCGAAAAATGGTGAGCTGAAATCATGGGAGTAAAGTGGTTTTCCACAGAGAAATTACGTGTTTTGATAAAGAAATATATGCCAGAGTAGATTCAGAAACACTGGAACAGAAAGAGAAGATGCTGGAGGGAGAAAAAGGAGAGGGGAATGAGAAGAAGTAGGAGGAGTAGGAGGAGGAGGAGGAGGAGGAGGAGGAGGAGGAGGAGGAGGAGCCTGGGAAAGAAGGAGATTGTTTTCTGACAGTTAAGGGGAGATAGGAAGCAGGTATCCCAGTATCCTAAGTCGTGAATCTCACAGCACACCTTGTCCTTCCTGACATGGGCGCCTTGTGTGGAGCCCCAAAGGAAGTTAGGATTGAGGTGTCTGTACAGGGCAGTACAATCAAGTGTATTGTTGAAGTGTGTTGTGTTGACTTCATTTTGGTTTTTGACCTTTTGTACAGAAAATAGATTTTTGTTCCTTTAGAGTCATCCAGCACCTTTGTATATTCCAGGTTTTCTGCTTGTTCTTCTGCTTTGATCCCTGAGCCTTTAAGGGAGGAGGTTATGAACACATTCCAATTAGGATAGAGCACTCCATAGTTGTGAGCAGAGATGGCCATTCACACGGTCTATAGCTAATGGAAAGTCTTTATTCCAGCAGATTAGGATGACACCAAGGTATCTGGGCATGTAGGCATGGCCACAGGTGTCCAGAACATGGGGGTTGTAAGGGCATCTTAAAACCTAGATGTCCTAGCATCTAGCTTAGCCAATGCAGATGCCTGTGCAGAAGTAAGCAGTTTGAATCAAGCTGTTTACTGAAGCTAAGATAGCAGTTAGCTGGCAAAGGGGTTCATACAAACAGGAAGTTTAACCACAGCTAAGTTAGCTAGAATATCCCTGATCTTTGGTCCCTAGAATAGATTAATTAATTTCCCGTGGGATTCTCCATGACAGAGATCAAAGTCGATTTCTACCTGAAATGGCCTCAACAAGAATAGAAGATGGAGGAACCTCTTCACTGGTTAAACTGTCACATTTCCCACTAGATCACAGGGCATGAGTCCAATCATTGACTTGTCCTGTTCTAGGAGGTCATAGTTGTTTCTAGGGACCAGTAATTTTCCGTTTGAGGCAGTTGGCCATGCGGGTGAAGATGCAGGGTTCTACCATTAGGCTGAGCACGACAAGAATCAATGGTCCAGTTAATGCTGACACTAAGCTATAGGGATCCAGTCACCAGAGATTGATAACAGTGTCCTGATCTATGTCTTCTATCTTTCCTTCCTTTCTCTCCCTTCCTTTTCCTCTTCCCCTTCTCTTATCTTCTTTCTATCGACTAATCTTGTCCCCTCACTTACCCTTTCTACCTTCCTTTCCTCATCATCCACCAGTCCTTTCTCCTCTACTTATTTAAAAAGCAGTTACTCATGGATGCTCTCCAGGGCATTGGCAGCCCGTTCCCAACACCTCATCTTCACTCTCTTCTCCTCTCTTAGACCAATAGGCTGCTGAATTTTCAGGAAGCCTGCTGAAAACCAGACTTGGCCAGGGATTGGCCCATCACTTCGCAGCAGCTTCCTTTCCTGTGCATAGGAGATAAGAGGCCTCTATGGGAAGACACAGAAACCTCCACAGTCACCCAGCAAGGGCCTCGCCTTTTAGTAGATCTTTCATGGATAAAACAGTACAGGGTCACAGTAAAAGAAATTAGTAATATATTCAGGTTTCTGGCTCTTCAACTTAGATCAGAAATCTTGGGATCATCTCCAACAATCAAATTTGAATAATCTATGGCACTTGTTTCAGCTGTTCCTGCACCTATTCAAAGGAAACCAGAATTGGGACCAATTAGGCCTTTGTTAACATAGATTCAAGGCCAAATATGAGCTCTCCCATCTTCTCAATTATAGGCATATATCATGAGGATTACATAGACAAGAATTCATGCAGTGGGGTGTGACTTTCCAGAGAGTCAGGAGAGATATCATTATTCTAAGCAGTAGTTAAAGTAAGTCAGATAATTCAAGGGAATGACGAGGTACATTTTACTTGGCAGAGAGTGTGTAGATTGTAATACCTGAAGACCCTTTGATATCTGGTCTTCTCCATATCCTGATTTACTGATCCCCGTTCTCTTTCTTAGAGCCATATTTCCCATTTCCTTGAAAGAACATAAGATGGGAAAGGTACTAGCTAATGAATTTCCCATTTCCGGTTGTTCTGAATTCTGACTTCCAGGGCTGGGGTTGCATAGGATTTTGTGTGTCCTTGTTTAGAAAAGTCTGGTCAATCTAAAGCCTCACTGGCATTTACTGTTACACAGAGTTGTTTTTTCCACTTGTGATACTGACTGTTGAATACACTAAAGCCATCTCTTTCACCATGTTATTGCAGAGCTGGTTTAAGAAAAGAAGAGGCCAATACAGGAAACATCAGAAGTCTCAGATTCTCCAGTGTGCATCTTCTGATGGCCAGGACACCTTGCAGTAAGCTTTTGTAGGAGTCCTGAAGCATCATCCTGTCCAGGCCTCAGATGAAGACAGGATCTTCAGGTTTCACTGACACCTTCTGATGGCTGTGACACCTTATCCCTTCAGCAATAAAGAGTTGTGTATTCAAAATATTTCATGTCCTTTTTGGGGGTCAGTAAGGTGTGGATGTCCATTATTGAGAAAATATTTAACAGAAGATAAAAGAAGGGTTCAAACTCTGAGTCATCTTTTCTATTCCACAAGTCACAAAAGTTTCTCAAGACCAACGGCAATCCTCGCTCAGACATCTATTCTTCTCTGTTGTCACACTGTACCATCCTCACCTTAACTCGACCCTGTGGGAACAAACACCTAAGAACAGGAACAGGACAAGTCCCCAGTGAGAAGACTGTTCACGACAAAAACAGAGTTTCTCCCAAATCTACGAGTTCACTCTTGTACTGCAACAAATACAAAAAGACTACTTTCTGAGCATTCATCAGTGGGGAGTGTGACCAGTGACCTAGGCTACCCCCAGATCTGTTCACAGTAACTCCTTTCAATGGCACAGTCATGCTACTAGGAGTCCTCCTGACACAGGTCATAGTGTTTCAAAGGAAACACAAGAGGCCTTTTTATGCCCATTAGAAAGAGGCTTCCTCTTTGCTCCCACACCTAGCCCAGATGCACAAGAGGCATATTGATCAATCCTCCCAGTTCAAGCAGGAGAGGCATAGGATTCTCAGTAGATGCACTAGGCCAGATTAGTGGAAGACATAGGATGCAGGCTTCAGAGCATGCAGGGAGCAATAGGCTGTGTTAGCCCAAGGATGATTGGAGGAGAGGCAGTGTGGAAAGCCTATAGAAAGGGTTATGCCTGAGTTCCGGCAGGGAGGACACATCAGGGTGGCATTAGCATGGTGGTATATGTCGTGGGGTAGAGTACATGACCTGTGAGAAAGTGGCCAAGGCGTGAGCTGCTTTTGATGCTGTGACTGCTTGTAGATATGGCAGACTCTAGAAAAGGGGGTGCAGCAGGATGTGATAAAGCCTCTTTCTAAACTGAGTACCAGTAAGGGGGGAATCTGGACTTTGTAATGGAGAAGATGGGTAAACAGGGCTGTGTACCGAGGACACACATACAGAAGTTTGGTATTACTGAGGAGGCACAGGTAGACTGGTTGTAGTACAGACTTGTATTAGGATAGTTTGTGGATTGTAGAAGCACTGCAGAGAGATGGAGTATGTGAATAGCAAGAGTGTCCAGAGGACAGAAAACATGTGTACACGTGTTTTGTGTGTCATCTTGACACAGGCTAGAGTCATCAGAGAGGAAGAAGCCACAGTTGAGGAAATGCCTTCATGAGGTCCAACTCAAAGTCATTTTCTCCATTATTCATCAACGGGCAAGAGCCCAGCTTACAGTATAAGGTGCCCTTCCTGGGCTGGTAGTCCTGGGTTTAGAATAAGAAAGCAGGCTGAGTAAGCCATGGGAAGCAAGCCAGTAAGCAGCTTTGCTCCATGGCCTCCTCATAAGATCCTGTGTCTGTGAACCTTCCCTGTTTGAGTTCCTGTTCTGACTTCCTTGATTGATGAACAGCAATGCTGAGGTGTACATAAAATAAAACTCTTCTTCCCCAACTTCCATTTTTCATGGTGTTTTGTCAAAGTGACAGAAACCTTGAGACAACATCCTTCTACTCAAAGAAGAACTGGGAACTCTGGTGCTGGAATTATAAGCACCAAGGTAGATGCTGTATTAGGGACATATATAGGACCTAGAAGGAAGGTAGGTTCATTGGGGTGTGTGTGAGATGGAGCTGGTGAGAAAGCCTCCCCGGGATACTACCACAGATTGCAGTCAGGCTCTTATTATAGTCCTGAGAAACTGTCAGGGCCTGGCTACACAAAGTAGGCATGTGGATCATAGCCCTACAAATGCAGAGGAAGATTCCTCTGTAGAGACCTAAGAACAGTGAGGGAGGGGTCCATTGCTCCTAATTAGGTCCTGGTGTGGGGCCAGAGAGAGCACCTGCAGCTTCACATTCCAGGAGAGGAGCGCACATATGTGTCTATGTTCTTATCCCATGACTGTCATTCCCACAAAAAAACATTCCAAACCAACACACATCTCTTGGGGCCAAACAAATCCCAGAAAAAGGGCATAGAAAGATGGCACAGTAAATATGTGATGATGTGGGAATCGGCTCTCTATGTCGTTATAAAGGAACTGTATGGGCCTATAGCAAGTTATTGGGAACAGAGCTAGGTGGGGAAAACTAAACTGAATGCTGGGAGAAAGAAGAGCAAAGCCAGAGAGAAGCTATGTAGCTCCTCCAGAGATGGATGCCAGAACTTTAGCTGTTAATTCAAAGCCATGTGGTGATACACAGATTAATAGAGATGGGTTAGATAAGGATATGAGTTAGCCACAAATATGCTTAGGCTATTGGCCACAAGGCATTGCAAATAATATGGTTTCTGTATGATTACTTCTGGGCTGAGCAGTCAGGAGACACACAGGTGGCCTTCTTTCAACACCTATGGACCAGTCATGCTCTTTCATGGTACATTTTTCAGAACCTATGGTGTCTTGCATTGTAGCGGCGTAAACGAATGCAGGTAGATTGTAAAGAATATATACAGCTTTAATGAAGAAATAGACTTACAGGACCAAGGTTCCCTCGGAGCACAGGAAGCAGGAGTGTGCGGGCTCCCACGTGCCAGATTTATAAGTAAACTTTCACCCGAGGCAAGCCCACCCCCTAAGGGGCTGGCTTAACCCTACATTGCATCTTCCTGTAACTCCAGCTCCAGGGAAGAGGACACCCTCCTCTGGCCTATACAGGCCCCTGCATGCATACATGTACAGACTCATACACATTATGAAAAATAACATAAGATTTCAAAGAGAAGGTCCAGATTGACAATTCTAGGCAACAGATTTTCATCCATGGGACTTTGTGTACCAGGATCCCTCCAGCTCCTGCCACCATCAGCAGGTTCCCAGTGCACCATGGTTTTGATGTATGTATCTGGACAGGGACACGGCTGCTGTGGAAGTTCAGAAGGTAATTCAATTCTTTTGTTTAATTTCAGCTCAAAATTCCACATCACACAACATTCTAGCAAGGAAATTGATGCAACAGGATTGTAATGTAGCTGGACATATTACTTTCATATTCAGGTGTGGAGAGAGGGGAGTGCATTTGTGCTTACTACTTGGCTTCACTGACGGAAATTTATTCAGTTGTATACAGCTCAAGATTCCCTAGCTAGGGAATGGTGTCTCCAAGGTGGGCCAGATCCTCCTATAACAACTAACTCAGACAATTTTCCTGGGATCATCCAGTGTAGATGATCTCTCATTGAGACTCCCTTCCCAGGTTTTTGTACTTTATCTTAAGATGACAATTAAAACAAATTATCCCAGAAGGTCAAGGTGCCTGTCACCAAGACAGCAGAATTGAAATTCATCCCCAGGATTTACACCGTGGAGGAAAAATCAGCCCATGAATACTGTCCTCTTTTCTCCACACTGGGAAGCTTTATCCCAATAACCAGCAACAATAATAAAATAGTAATAACTAATAATGCTACTCCACACTACAATTCATGTGCTGCATGACAGAGCTTGCCTCGTTTGCACCAGGTCCTGATTTAATGTCTAGTCCCTCAAGAAAGTTGAAATATTGTCATTGGCAGGAACAGGTTTCAAACGTTAAAGAAGGTATCAAGGAAAAGTATCGATGTTTCTGATGTTCACAGGGGCTGTATCTGCCCTTAGCCTCAAGCTTTGTCAAGACCCACACAGCAGCAAAGCATAGGGCCTGCCTGGATTCTAGAGATCAGAATTCCAGCAAGTTACCTTCTTTCCCATTTGATCTTTGCCAGCTTAAAGCCACTCCAGACAGTGACCCCCTAATATATAGAAACACATAAATGGTTTGATCTTGGGAATCTAGAAGCCTGCGTGAAATAGTCACCTGTATAGCAACTCGATATTGCACACCGTTGCCCAGTTATTACTAGGGAGGTATTTGGTTCCCTCTGGGTCCTGGATGATGGAAGTCTCTACCTGTCCATTGCATGGTTATTTAGGACATGGACTGCGGGAGTATAAAACGTACCCCGAAGCAGCCATCAGCTTAAGAAAGGGCCTGGAGTGTGTAATATAAGAATTAATTTTCCTGCTGAGTGCTTTTCACTCTGTCCACTTTTACAAGCACTGCGTGTAGTTTGAAGCTAGTTGAGTCCATCCCACTATCATCTCTGGACTGACTCCTTTATCTAACGTTCACGGTGTACAAGTCAATGTGTGATGGAGGCTATGATGAGATTAGTTTGTGCAGGAGGCAGTGGCAATCATGTCCAATAATAGAACAGACAGTTCTGGCTCAGGAAGGAGTCTTTGGTGTTCCCCCTCTCACAGCTACTATGAGAGGGGTGGAGTACTAAAGTTTTCAGGAAGTTCAAAATCACATCCTAACGCAGACTAGAAATGGCCTCTTAAAGCAGCATGCAACTCAAACAAATTGGAAATTCAATCTCCGACATGCATGTATATGAGCCCATGAAATGTGCTTTTGCAAAAATAAATGGAATGTCTAGAAGCACAGGGTTAAGGTACCACCAGCCTTGGAGCAAAACTGGCCTCCAGGGCCCCTTGTTGGATGGTTCAAGTACTAGCAGCTGCTCTCCGGTCTGTGGAAGTTTCTCCAACTCCCTCTGGCCAGCTCCAAGAGCCAACCTGCATGTTCGTTTGACTTCCCCACCTTAAGGTCACCCCAAACATCTCCTGCAGCAGTTGTCCCTAAGTATAGGCCCTGAACCAAAGAAAAGCTAAACTACAGCCTGATTTCCGCCGATGGCTGCTTTCAGGCCAATACATCCTGCTGCATCTATACGGAAGTTCCAAGAGGAGCCGGCCCCATGAAGTGGCTGAGCCTGGAGGAAATCTGCAGGAAGCCAGGAACAGGACATCTGACTGCATGGTAAAAACAAAAACAGGCCTAAGAGCTGAAGGCAGAGGCATTTGTCTCCCCCAGGAGGACCAGATGTACTACAACAAGGCCAAAGGAGCAAAGACAAATCTCCTGCTTGGAGCCCAGACAACCTCAGGAGGTTTCCTGTTTTAGTCATGCCCTTCCTCCCCAGTCATGTGGCACATTACCTGAGCCACACAGCAAACAGTGACGTCCTCAGGTACAGCATCAGAGAACAGATGCCTCTCTGCAGTATTCCTTCTGCAGCCCCCATTAGAGCCTGTCGGCCTGAGACTGTACTTACAGATGAGTGGAACTAAATGGAGATCCTGTACCTGGGCTGGGCCGGGTTCTGAATGTCCAGCGCCTTTTCCCACTTCTAGTGACTCTGAGCCCTTGGCGTCCCTTCTGACTCCATGGATGGGAAGCCTGGACAGGAAGAGAAGCTGCCAGTGTTGCTGAACTCCAAAGCCTAGCTTTCCTATCTTCGTCCTGCTGCAGTTAAGGGGTGTGATCATCCATGGGAGGGTGTGCCCCATACTTTCCCATGAGTATCCTGTGCACTAGTGGTGTACCCCAGTGCAGTGAACCCTGTTTTATAAGGAGAACAGCTTGGAGATGGTAGGGGGACTGCCAATACTGATATACAGGTCCTTGTCCCGACGGTTTCAGTTATTGGTCACTGTCATCTGCCAAATTTCCTTCTGCCTTGTGGCATGGTCTTCCTGGGCAGCAGATCACCCTGCCCGAGTTTCCCTAGATTGTCAGTGTTCTCTGTCCCTCACGGTGGCTTTCGCAGGTCTGAAGGTGGCCTGGGACATGATTTTAGGAATCTTGTTCTCTTTTCCTCCTGCATCCTATTGTTCCCATAGTTACCTTGTCGCCTGCCTGTCCCTGCTTTTTTCTCTTGATTGACAGAAATAAATCTTCTAAATCTCCATTGAAACTTCAGGGCAAGAACAGGGACTGAACAGAAAAAAATGTTCCAGGACAGTGTCCACCACGGAGATTGGTCAAGTTCAGAAGAGAGGATACAAAGAAAATTCCTCGGAGGCCTTTTCCGAGGAGCAAGTCTCTGCTGTTTAATCTCTGAACTCCATGAAATTTTACTCATGCCAAAGAAGCCAGAAGGTCATTCAGGCAGGGGGTACATTAGAGTAGCAGACACCACTATAAATAGTGGAAAGCTGGAAGGCACCTGAAAGAAAACTGAACTTGAAAACTGAATACATTATTGGATGTGAGACATCATTTTTATGTGTAGTCACATGGTCGTGTGCACAGATACACATTGTTGGTGTGAGTTCATGTATGTGTATCCTTCATGGATGTGTAGAGGAAGGGCAGCTGTTAGTATCACCCTTTAGGTGCAATCCACAATGAAAACGTTTTATTGAAAATAGATTCTTCTCTCATACACTACATCCTGACCACAGATTCTCCTTCCTCCATTCCCTAAATCGTTGACGTCCCGTGTCCCCCAGACCAGATATCCTCCATTTCCTCTTCAGAGAAGAGCAGGCCTCTAAGAGGGAAGAGCCAGACAGAATAAAACAAGATATAATAAAACTAGGCAAAAGCCGTCATACAGATGATGGACAAGACAGCCCAACAATAGGAAAACATTTACAAAAGCAAGTCAAACAGTTTTCCACTCATAAGAGCCCCATCAAGAACACCAACCTAACAGCCACAACATTCACACAGAGGACATAGTATAGACCCTTGCAGGCCCTATGCTTGCTGTTTTGGTCTCCATGAGCCCACGTGAGCTATGCTTAGTTGATTCAATGAGCCATGTTCTCCTGGTGTCGGCCATCTTCTCTGAGAGTCCACATTCTTTTCAGACAGGGTTTCTTACAGGCCTCCTGCTGTGTTTCCTTCTCAGCTTGCTGTGTGATTTTGGAAACGTCACTTGACCTCTCTGTTTTATTCTCCTCATGCATAAGATGAGTGTGTGAAGGCATCATTCTCATGCCTGGCTAAATGATACTAGTCAGGGCTTCAGCCAGGCTTGCTGCTCCATCCCCTAATATGCCTTGACACTCTGACAAGGCTGGCCTTTACCTGTTCACTGGATATAACCTTATAGCTCTCAAGCAGAGCTACATGTACAGACTGAGGCTAATTTTGAGCTTTCTATGTGTTTCACTTCTGGAAACACTGGATGCAGGTGCTGTAGATAAGTCTACACACATCTGTCCACCGTAATTATGACCCTTTCCCTGTTGCCCATCACCTGCCTTTGGGCATCAAGTGCTGTCTCTTGGCCCTTGTTACTCTAAAATCCAAGTAGATTCATCTCCTTTGACTTATTCACTTGAGACCCCTGACTTCTACTAGGAAGTGTGACATGTGGGCAAGAGCCACGTTGGTGCTCTTCAGTCATGGGGATTCACAAGTCTGCTTTCTGCAGTATTCCAGAAGAACAATCCTCTGGGTCTTCCCTGCATGCAGACCTCTGTTATAGGCCAGACTGATGCCAGCATTCCAATTTCCCTCCACCGTTGATTCCCTTTATCAACATGGAGTAAGCCATGCTCATTCACAGTGGCCATCTCCTTACACTTGTTTCTAAATCAATGAATAAACACCAGCACCTTCTTTTAAGGATTTGTTTCTTTTCCTGTGTCTGAGTGTTTTGTGTGTAAGTGTGTGTGCCATCTGTCTGCCTTGTGTCTGTGGAGATCAGAAGAAGGTGTCAAATCCCTTGGGACTGGAGACTAACTGAAGCCAAAGATCACTGTAAGTAACCATGTGAGTGGTGGGAATGAGCCTGTGTCTTCTGCAAGAGCCGACATTAACCACAGAGCCATCTCTCCAGTCCATCATATCATTTACAAAGATGTGTAAACTGCGACATGAAATCCAGGACTATTGCTCAAGGACCATTGATGATTCCTTGACTTTGGTGTAGTTTTTTGTTCCCATCCAAATTATTCCTTCTCCTCAAAGTCCATAGCCTATTATGTGGGCCTGTTCTCTGCTACTATGCATGAGGAAACATCAGGATTTCTTTACAACTTCACCTGCCTATTGTGGAACAATCCTTTTCACTGTGGACATATGTCACTCTCACGGGTTTAATAAAAATCTAATTGACCAGTCTCTGGGCAGGATTTTCAGGGTAGAGAGAATGCTAGAAGAAGAAGGGCAGAGACATGCGAGTCACCAGGCAGATGCATAGGAGGCATCGTGGGCACTACAATGCACAGCCAATTGAGCCACATTAAAGAAGGTAGATTAAAAGGAGTGGGTTAATTTAAGTTGTAAGTGCGAGTTAGAAATAAGCCTAAGCTATTGGCTGGGGTTTCATAATTAATAATAATTCTCAGTGTTGTGATTCAGGAGCTAGCAGCAGAGACAGAAACATCTTCCTCCACCTAGCTGCCTTTTCTGTTTCTTCTCAGGTCTGTCATACTGGACCAGAGCAGTGAGGATGAGGATGCTGATATTAGAGAGGCCTACAGCTGCTGTTCTCAAACTGTGTGCTACGACTTCTTCGGGGACCAAAAGCCTTTTCACAGAGGTTGACCGTGGAAGACCATTGAAAAATACAGATATTGGTATAATGATTCAAAATGGTATAAAATGACAGTTATAAAGAAGAAATGGAGTAATTTTATGGTTGGGGGTCACAACATGAAGAACTATATTATAAAGGGTCACAGTCTTAGGAAGGTTGAGAAGCCCTTGAAAAACACATATAAAGTCAATTTCTGTTTCTCAACTCCAGTTCCTTATTAGAACCGTACTTACTTTAACTATTGTGTGAGCATGACACACCTGAACATGTGGATGAAGAGGGAAATCTGGGAATCTGTTCTCTCCTTCCCTCATGTGAGGACCAGGGGTTGGGATCTCATCTTCAGGAGTGCCATCAGGTCATCTAAGCACTAAGTGATCTCCCCAGGCTGCACTAGGGTTTCTTTTTCTTTTCTTTTTCTCTGTTAACAATTATTTTTTCCCCAGCCTGATCACATTGTCCTCTCCTTCCCTCTTCTCCTTCCCTCCTCTCCTCCTAGTCCCTCCCCTCAACCTCCCCCCTCCTTTCCCTTCAGAAAAGGGTCGGCCTCCCATGTATATTACCAGCATTGGCATAACAAAACTAGGGGGTCCTTCAAACAACCTTTAATGTTTTGACAAGATGAGGTCACTTCTAAACAGTTCTCTATGAAAAATGACAAAATGAGACTTTGCTGGAAGAGGCCTTTATATGGCCCAGGCGCTACCCTGACCCTCAAATACCAACATGACCTCAGGTGTTGGCCCAGATTACAGACTCTGCACCACCCTTGGTGGTAACAGGAGCCACAGACATCAACACAGTCCCCGACAGCTATGTTAGGGCCTTGACCAAGATATTGCCCTAAAAGTTGTATCAATAGGCAAAATGTCCTAAACTGAGTTAAAAACATGTATATATACAATCTGACAAGGTAACTTGCATAGGTGCACAAATATTGTAAACAGAAATAACAAATATAATTTGAACTTGTATCAATGTACAAAAACTATACCAATGTAAATTATCCTTATATCATAGCTCACAAGTATTCACTCAGTTACCCACTATTATTACACCTGCCGTTTTCTTTTTTTTATTGATTTAATTTTAAATTTCAAGTCTGAATTTAAATATATTTTTTTGAGAAAAGGAAAAAAAAGAAAAAAGTTTCTGCCACCCCCCAGCTTCCCATTTCCCTCCCCCCCCTCCCACCCTTCTTCCCCTTCCCCCACTCCTCTCACCCTCCCTCTCCAGTCCAAAGAGTAGTCAGGGTTCCCTGCCCTGTGCAAAGTCCAAGGTCATCACCCCTCCGTCCATGTCTACGAAGGTGAACATCCAAACTGGCTAGGCTCCCACAAAGCCAGAACATGAAGAAGGATCAAAACACCGAGCCATTGTCCTTGGCTTCTCATCAGCCCTCATTGTTTGCCATGCTCAGAGAGTCCAGTATTATCCCATGCTTTTTCAGTCCAGCTGGCCTTGGTGAGCTCCCAATAGATCAGCCCCACTGTCTCAGTGGGTGGGTGCACCCCTTGTGGTCCTGACTTCCTTGCTCATGTTCTCCCTCCTTCTGTTCCTCATTGGGACCTTGGGAGCTCAGTCCAGTGCTCCAGTGTGGGTCTCTGTCTCTATCTCCATCCATCACCAGATGAATGTTCTATGGTGATATGCAAGATATTCGTCAGTATTGCTCTAGGATAGGGTCATTTCAGGTTCCCTATCCTCAGCTGCCCAAGGAAGTAACTGGGGACATCGCCTTGGGCTCCTGGGAGCCACTCTGGGTTCAAGTCTCTTGCCAACCCTAAGGTGGCTCCCTTGACTAAGAATTGTGCTTCCCTGCTCTCCTATCCAAACTTCCTTTATCCCAATCATCCTGTTTCCCTAAGTTCCCCCCATCCTCCCCTTCTCACTTTTCTCTCCCCATCTCCCCTAACCCCCATCCCACCCCACCTCCAAGATCCCAATTTTCTCCCCGGCAAATTTGTCTACTTCCCATAGCCAGAAGGATAACTATATGCTTTTCCTTCGGTTCACTTTCTTATTTAGCTTCTTTAGGTTCAGCAATTGTAGACTCCGTGACCCTTATTTATGGCTAGAAACCAATTATGAGTGAGTACATCCCATGTACATCTTTTTGGGTCTGGGTTACCTCACTCAGGATAGTGTTTTCTATTTCCATCCATTTACATCCAAAATTGAAGATGTCATTGTTTTTTACCGCAGCGTAGTACTCTAATGTGTATATATTCCACACTTTCTTCATCCATTCTTACATTGAAGGGCATCTAGGTTGTTTCCAGGTTCTGGCTTTTATAAATAATAAAAAAAACATAGGGCTGGAGAGATGGCTCAGTGGTTAAGAGCATTGCCTGCTGTTCCAAAGGTCCTGAGTTCAATTCCCAGCAACCACATGGTGGCTCACAACCATCTGTAATAAGGTCTGGTGCCCTCTTCTGGCCTGCAGGCATACACACAGATAGAATATTGTATACATAACAAATAAATAAATATTTAAAAAAAAAAAAAAACATAGTTGAACAAATACTTTTGTCATATGATAGGGCATCTCTTGGGTATATTCCTAAGAGTGGTATTGCTGGGTCCAGGGTAGGTTGATCCCGAATTTCCTGAGAAACCGAAACACTGCTTTCCAAAGTGATAGCACAAGATCGCATTCCCACCAGCAATGGATGAGGGTACCCCTTCCTCCACAGCCTCTCCAGCAAAGGCTATCATTGGAGTTTTTGATTTTATCCATTCTGACAGGTGTAAGATGGTATCTCAAACTTGTTTTGATTTGCATTTCCCTGATCGCTAAGGAGGTTGAGCAAGACCTTAAGTGACTTTTGCCCATTTGAACTTCTTCTTTTGAGAATTCTCTGTTCGGGTCAGTGCCCCATTTTTTAATTGGGTTAATTAGCATTTTAAAGTCTAGTTTCTTGAGCTCTCTATACATTTTGGAGATCATTTTGTCTGTTGCGGGGTTGGTGAAGATCTTCTCCCAGTCAGTAGGTTGCCTTTTTGTCATAGTGACAGTGTCCTTTGCTTTACAGAAACTTCTCAGTTTCAGGAGTTCTTATTTATTCAATGTTGCCCTTAATGTCTGTGCTGCTCGGGTTATACATAGAAAGCGATCGCCTGTGCCCATCTGTTGTAGGGTATTCCCACTTTCTCTTCTATCAGGTTCAGTGTGTTTGGACTGATATTGAGGTCTTTAATCCATTTGGACTTGAGTTTTGTGCATGGTGATAGATATGGGTCTATTTTCATTCTTCTACAGGTTGGCATCCAGTTATGCCAGCACCATTTGTTGAAGATGCTTTCTTTCTTCCATTGTATACTTTCAGCTCCTTTATCAAAAATGAGGTGTTCATAGGTTTGTGGGTTAAAATCCAGGTCTTCTATTTGATTCCATTGGTCGACTTTTCTGTTTTTATGCCAGTACCACAGTGTTTTCACTACTGTAGCTCTGTAATAGAGTTTGAAGTCAGGGATGGCAATGCCTCCAGAAGTTCCTTTATTGTATAGGATTGTTTTGGCTATCCTGGATTTTTTGTTCTTCCATATAAAGTTGATTATTGTCCTCTCAAGGTCTGTGAAGAATTTAATGGGACCTTGATGGGGATTGCATTGAATCTATAAATTGCCTTTGGTAGAATTGCCATTTTTACTATGTTGATCCTCCCAATCCAAGAGCAAGGGAGGTCTTTCCATTTTCTGGTGTCCTCCTCAGTTTCTTTCTTCAATGCCTTAAAGTTCTTGTCAAATAGGTCTTTCACTTCCTTGGTTATGGTTCCCCGCAGATATTTTATGCTGTTTGTGGCTATCGTGAATGGTGAAGCTTCTTTGATTTCCCTCTCTGCTTCCATATCCTTTGTGTATAAGAGGGCCACTGATGTTTTTGGAGTTGATCTTGTATCCTGCCACATTACTAAAGGTGTTTATCAGCTATAAAAGTTCTTTGGTGGAGTTTTGGGGGTCGCTTATGTACACTATCATATCATTTGCAAATAACAAAAGTTTAACTTCTTCTTTTCAAATTCGAATCCTTTTGACCCATTATGTTGTCTTATTGCTATTGCTAGAACTTCAAGCACTATATTGAAGAGGTATGGTGAGAGTGGACAGCCTTGTCGTATTCCTGAGTTTAGTGGGATGGCTTTGAGTTTCTCTCCATTTAATTTGATGTTAGCTATCAGATTGCTGTACATAGCTTTTATTATATTTAGGTATGACCCTTGTATCCCTAATCTCTCCAATACTTTTATCATAAAGGGATGTTGAATTTTGTCAAATGCTTTTTCAGCATCTAATGAAATGATCATATGGTTTTTTTTTCTTTCAGTTTATTTATATGCTGGATTACATTGATAGATTTTCATATGTTGAACCAGCCCTGCATCTCTGGGATGAAGCCTACTTGATCATAATGGATAATTTTTCTAATGTGTTCTTGGATTCGGTTTGCCAGTATTTTGTTGAAGATTTTTGTGTCGATGTTCATGAGTGAGATTGGCCTGTAATTCTCTTTCCTGGTTGAGTCTTTGTGTGGTTTTGGTATCAGAGTAACTGTAGCTTCATAAAAGGAATTTGGTAATGACCCTTCTGTTTCTATATTGTGGAATACATTAAGGAGTATAGGTATTAGGTCTTCTTGGAAGTTCCGGTAGAATTCCGCATTGAAACCATCTGGTCCTGGGCTTTTTTTGGTAGGGAGGTTTTTGATAACAGCTTCTAATTCTTCGCGACTAATCGGTCTATTTAGGTTGTTCACCTGGTCCTGGTTTATCTTTGGTATATGGGATTTATCTAAAAAAGTGTCCATTTCTATTACATTTTCCAGTTTTGTGGCATACAGGCTTTTGTAGTAAGATCTAATGATTCTCTGAATTTCCTCTGTGCCTGTGGTTATGTTCCCCTTTTCGTTTCTGATCTTATTAATTTGCATATTCTCTTTCTGCAGTTTGATTAGTTTGGATAGGGGTTTATCAATCTTTTTGATTTTCTCCAGAAACCAGCTTTTTGTTTCATTGATTCTTTGGATTGTATTCTGTGTTTCTATTTCGTTGAGTTCAGCCCTCAGTTTGATTATTTCCAGTCTTCTACTCCTCCTAGGTGAGTCTGCTTCTCTTTTTTTTAGAGCTTTCATGTGGTCTGTTAAGTCTCCAATATGTGCTTTCTCTGTTTTCTTTAAGTGGGCACTTAGTGCTATGAACTTTCCTCTTGGGACCGCTTTCATAGTGTCCCATAAGTTTGAGTATGTTGTTTCTTTATTTTCATTGAATTCAAGGAAGACTTTAATTTCTTTCTTTATTTCTTCTTTGATCCAAGTGTGGTTCAGTAGTGGACTGTCCAGTTTCCATGAGTTTGTAGGCTTTCTGGCGGTAGCATTGTTGTTGAATTCTAACTTTAATCTATGGTGATCTGATAAGACACAGGTGGTTACTAATGTTTTTTGTAACTGTGGAAGTTTGCTTTGTTACCGAGTATGTGGTCAATTTTTGAGAAGGTTCTGTGAGCAGCATAGAGGAAGGAATATTCCATCCTATTTGGGTGGAATATTCTATAGATGTCTGTTAAGTCCAATGGATTCATTACCTCCAGTAATTCTCTAATTTGTCTGTTAGGTTTCTGTCTGATTGACCTGTCCATTGGTGAGAGAGGAATGTTGAAGTCTCCTTCTATTAGTATGTGCAGTTTGATGGCTGCCTTGAGTTTTAGTCCTTGAGTTTTAGTAATGTTTCTTTTACATAAGTGGGTGCTTTTATATTAGGGGCATAGATATTCAGGATTGAGACTTCATCCTGATGAATTGTTCCTGTTATGAGTATAAAATGTCCCTCTCCATCTCTTCTGATTGATTTAAGTTTGAAGTCAACTTTGTTAGAAATTAGTATGGCCACACCTGCTTGTTTCTTAGGTCCATTTGCTTGATAAGCCTTTTCCCAGCCCTTTACTCTGAGTAGGTGCCTGTCTTTGTGGTTGAGGTGTGTTTCTTGCAAACAGCAGAATGTTGGATCCTGTTTTCGTATCCAATCTCTTAGCCTGTGCCTTTTTATAGGTGAGTTGAGTCCATTGACATTAAGTGATATTAATGACCAGTGGTTGTTAACTCCGGTCATTTTTTTTTTTAGTCCTAGAGTTTGTGTGTTTCCCTTCTTTGAGTTGTGCTGGTGAAGGGTCTCTAGATGTCTGAGTTATTGTGGTCATTGTTAGACTCCTTGGTTAGTGATTTTCCTTCTATTCCTTTCTGTAAGGCTGGATTTGTGGCTATGTATTTTTTAAATTTGTTTTTATCCTGGAAAACTTTGTTTTCTCCATTTATAGTGAACGAAAGCTTGGCTGGGAATAGTAGTCTGGGCTTGCATCCATGGTCCCTTAGTGTCTGCAGTACATCTATTCAGGACCTTCTGGCTTTCATGGTTTTGATAGAGAAGTCAGGTGTAAGTCTGATAAGTTTACCTTTATAAGTAACTTGGCCTTTTTCCTTTGCTGCTCTTAATATTATTTCTTTATTCTGTATGCTTTGTGTTTTGATTATTATATGGCGAGGGGATTTTTTTTTTGATCCAGCCTATTTGGTGTTCTGTATGCTTCTTGAACCTTCATAGGCACATCTTTCTTTAGGTTGGGGAAAGTTTTCTTCTATAATTTTATTAAGTATATTTTCTGGACCGTTGAGCTGCACTTCTTCTCCTTTTTTTACTCCAATTATTCTTAGGTTTGGTCTTTTTATTGTGTCCCATATTTCCTGAATGTTTTGTGATGAGAGTTTGTTGGACTTGCTGTTTTCTTTGGTCAGTGTGTTTATTTTCTCTATGTTATCTTCAGAATCTGAGATTCTTTCTTCTATCTCTTGTATTCTGCTGGTTATGCTTGTTTCTGTAGTCTCTATTCATTTATCTAGATTTTCTATGTCCAGCCGGCACTCTGTTTGTGTTTTCTTCTTTGCCTCCATTTCAGTTTTCAAGTTGAACTATTTTCATTATCTGCTTGATTGTTTTTCCTTGTTTTCCTAGGGTATCATTCACTGATTTATTCAATTCTTCAAACTTTGTGTTATACTTCTCATCCATTTCTATAAGGGCATTTTTTACATGCTGTTTAAGGGCCTCTATCACTTTCATAAAGTCAATTTTTTTCTAGTTCTTCTTGATTAAGGTGTTCATGTCCTCCTGTTGTGAGGTCGCTGGGTTCTTGTGGTTTCATTATGTTTTTCAGATTGTTGGGTGAATTCTTGCTCCTGTCCCAGCGCCAAACAGGCTTAGCTGGGAGATGTTATGTGGCCAAAGAGGGGACGGAGGCAGACGGGGGGGGGGGGGGGTTCTGGATGCAAGCTGGGTGGGATAGGAAGAGAGAGGAGGTGTCAGGCAGTATAGCCCCAGCAGGATGACCAGGAAGTGTAGGAGGGATGAGGAATGTCTGTGTTCCCTGCTCCGGGCTGCTGCCGCACTCACTCACCCCAAAGATGGCTCTCCCAGTGCCCAGATCGGATCTCCGTGCTGCTTGGGTAGCTCGTAAACCTACCTGCCTTTTTCTTGAACAAACTTATTTCCATCCCAAACCTCTACCTGATACAAGCAACAATCAAAAACCCCAGATTTGTGTTCTCAACCCAGAGAACAAACATTTTTGGGAGAGGAGGCTTTGTCCTCAGAACTGCTTCCCGCTGTCATGGGGGCAATGTTCTCTTTATGGGATTCTGCAAAAGTAAAGTGATGGTTAAGTTTCAAAATTAATGTCTAGTATAGTATGTAGTCGACAGGGTTTTTTCCAAAGTTCTTATTTGGTGTTTTGGCCAAAACATCATGATTAGGTGCGCCATTTAAGCAGCTGGTACCCAGACAATTAGTCTTCCAGCAGCGCAATCAGCATGACAATGTCCTCTCAACCAGGTGGAATTGTTGCTAGGGGCCCCATCATCTTCCTGGCAACTACAAAGATGTAGTGGTAGAAAAAAATCTGTAGGAAAATCTATTGTTCATCCTGGAAAACTTAAACAGGATTTATAGATCCTTACATTCAATAAAGAATACGATATAGACAAATTAGACATGGAGAAAGTAAAATTTTTCCTAAAGTCTTTCTTTTGTTCCATACCAGATGGATCCTGATACGAGACAGAAACTCTGAATGTTCCTTTTAACAACAGGCTTGGATTTAGAGACATACAGAGCCAATTGTCCAACTCCAATATCATTTATATATGTGTGTGTGTGTGTGTATTCATTTCCTGTCATCAAAAGCCATATTTTCTCATGATGATCTTTATTTGATATTTATTTTTCCTAATATGCTGAGAATTAGTATTAGTAGGCACTGTGAAGGCTAATTTTTCTCTATTTTTTTCTTGTAAAGATATAGTAAAGAAACAGTCCTTTAAATCAATAACTTTGAGAGGCTATCCCTTTGGGAGCAGAGAAGGTAGAGGAATTCCAGATTGTAGAGGGCCCGTAGGTTGAATAATCTTATTGATAGCTCTAAGATCTGCTATGCCTTAACTAAGACCCACCTCATAAAGATGGTTGGCTAACACGGTTGCCCATCAAGCCTGTGACTGTGGGGGTGTCTCATTCAAACACCGCATCATTTTATAATCCATGCCACATAATGTAAGTTGACCATCATCTAAGTGCAGAGGTATGCATTTGCTGAATCAATTGCTACAAGCTAAATTTCCTTCCCTTGAGAAATGGCCTCTGACAGACCAAATATCATGTACTGTAGGTGCTGAAATCCACAGTAAGCTTGCAAATTTCTATTGTCTTTTTGCATGGGCAATATTGAACCAAGGTGTGGAGAAATAGTTTCACAGAGCACATGTTCTTCCTTTTACATTATCTATCTATCTATCTATCTATCTATCTATCTATGTTTTTTCGATACAGGGTTGGTGTATGTAACCCTGTCTTTGAACTCTTGCTGTAGACAAGGCTGGCCTCAAATTCACAGAGATTCTTTTAGCTTTGCCTCCCAAGTGCTAGGATTAAAGGATGTGTCACCACTGCCTGGCACACATTATCTTCTGATGGAGGTGGGTCTTGTATCTATCTGTTGCTTTAATTGGTTAAGGAATAAAGAAAACTGCTTGGCCTGATAAGACAGAAAATTAGGTAGGTGGAGTAGACAGAACAGAATGCTGGGAGAAAGAAGCCAAGTCAGTGAGTCGCCATGATTCTCCCACCGGACACAGACACAGGTTAAGATCTTCCCTGGTAAGACACGTCGTGGTGTTACAGGGATATTAGAATTGGGTTAGATTAATATGTAAAAGCTAGCCAGTAAGAGATTAAAACTAATGGGCCAAGCAGTGTTTAAAAGAATACAGTTTCTGTGTAATTATTTCTGGTAAAGCTAGCTGGGTGGTGGGACGCAGCCCTGCAAGCTGCTATCACAACAATCTTCCTTAACTAAAGCCATGCTGGTGATATTTTATGCTCCAAGAAGCTAACATGAAATGACTCTCTGTATTCATCATCAGATGAATGAATTCATTACATTTCCTATCATGCCTTAGAGACACAAGTGAGTGGGGAGCATATAAACAGCATAGTGCTATAGTGATAACAGCATTTCATTCCACACAGAGAACCATAACAATGAAACTAATAGGTTTCCTAAATCAGGGAAAGTCATGTTTTTTCCAGTTGTCTAGATGAAAAGGATACGGGGGTTATAGTCACCTGTGTTGGGGCATATTAACGGTCCAAGAAATGCAATTTCCTCCCACTATCCCATTTATCTATGCAATCCAACTGGTCTGGGTAAAAGTCCAATGTATCTCCAAACTCACTAGGTGATACAGAGGCAGCATCACCATACAGATGCACAATGGGACACCTATTAAAACTCCATCCCCTGTAGGAGTGCATCAATCTCCTTTGAAGTACTGTTTGTTACAAAGTCATCAGATCCAGAAGAGGGCACCCAATGATTATTTTACACTATTTTGAAGGTCATCTCATTCATGTATATATATATATATATCTTATTAACCTTCTTTTTTCTCTCAGGATTTTTTTTTCATTTATGATCCAGATTGTATCCTGGACTGACAGACCTGATTTTAAGTGGTTTGATGAGATACAATCAACAACAGAAGCAGCATTACACAAAGAGTCCTGTAAATCTGACTCTTGTTCACAACTTCAACACAGACTGTTCTTCCCCCTTCATTGATATACTAATAGACCACTGGTAGGCTAAGGAACTCAATAGCCTCTTTCAGGGTGGCACAGGCATGTTTCCCAGTGAAATCTCAATGGAGCCAACTAGATCCCCACCACCAGGGAAATGAATAGAGAAAGTGTGCCACCACTATTAGAAGCCTAGTTTTCTAAATCAAAGATCCTTCATTTTGACTTTGATGGCTTCTTGGAGATCAGCTCAAGGGCTGAGCTTTGTTTCTTTCCCTCCTTGCTGGTGTTATGTTCTCCAGAGCAGGCGTCTTGGGAGAGGTTTTACAGACACATGTTGCCCATACCTGCCGGAGACAGGCAAGGAATTCCGTAGATAGGAACAATAGCAAACAGACCCCAAAGCCTGGGAAAGAAAAAGGTGAGGGGCAAGTTTCCTGGGAATTGAGGATTTGGAAAAATTGAATGCTATATGCATGTTCAAGACATTTGCACAGAAAACACCCTAGAAGGACCCGAGGTTTCTACCCCTGGCAGGCAGTCAGCTATGTCTAAACATGAAATGAGAGACTTGGCCAATAGATTTGAGTAAGCAGGACAAAACAATGTTCTGCTGAAGGGAGAGGGGTCTCAGATGTCAAAGGAGATATATATTGCAAATAGAATGAAGAATAAATGTCCTTTGTACTTAGTTCCTGAAGTGGAACAAAAGATGTCCCAGATTCAGGGAAGTATGTAAGTCAGAGATATTGTAAGAGATAAAGACATTACAATTGAAAAAGTGAAGTCTAGTTTATAAGGTTTATGTAGCACATGAAGTGCCCTACCTCTCCCCTGGCCATGTGAAAATCCACTCTAAACACTCAGGAAAGAGGAAAAGATAAACGTCTTTAATAGAACACTTCTGGTTCTTCCTAATGGACAAAGAGAAACAAGCCTTCACCTGAATAATTATTTTACACTATTTTGAAGGTCATCTCATATATATATATATATATCATATATATACATATATATCTCATATATATATACATCTCATATATATCATATATATGTACATCTCATATATATATCATATATATACATCTCATATATATATATATATATATATATACTCTGAATATATTCCAGTTTAAAAGGAAGCCTTAGTCTCAGAGCATTTCATATATGTTGTCACCTTTAAAGTCTCTTTCAGGTCGCACTTCAGACACTTAAACAGAGACAGGAGACCTTTTGGACAAATTAGAGAGAGATTTGCAGAGTGAAAATATTATTGAGATTACATTTTTAAAAACTTTTTAATTGATTTTTTGTAGAATTCACAATATGCATCCCAATACCATTAAATCTCCCTTCCCCTTTTGTCTCTGCCCTCTGCCCTTGCAACCTCCCTGCCCTCTAATCTCCTCATGGAAGCTTCAGTGTGACAGTGAGTCACACAGTATACCCTTTGGACCACACATCTTGACTCGTGAGTGTTCATTGCAATGAATCATTTGTCTGGTTTGAGGCCTCTGCTTTGTGCTCCACCACTGATGATGGCACCTCACTAGGACTCCTATTGGATATCCTGTCATTGTCCTGTGTTGTGGAGATCCTGCAGCTTTGGGATCTGCAGGTCTGACCGCTTTACACGCTCCTGCAGATCGTAGAGAGTGTGGATGATGGGGTGGACCAACTCAGTGGCGAGGGGTGAGGAGGAAAAGGGGCATCTTTTCCTTGTCCACTTCATCACATGGCAGATGGGGGTGCTCAGCTGTCATTTGTGACCTCAGGGCCAGCTCACCTGCACCTGGCCTGAGAAGATCAACTCTACTGTACTGCCTAGGTGACGTGCAGGGCCCACATTCCCAAATGCTGCACATAGAGAGGGGCAGGGCCAGGTGTCACAGTCTCAGGACACCAGGGCCAGCACTCCCTCCTGTAGAAGGTAGTGAGAGGGAAGGGGCAAGGGGGCATTTCTCCTTCTCTCATGTGCTACATGACAGGAGAGTAGAACCCACTCTACCACACTCATGCCCTCAGGGCTGGCTCACCCATGTTGTCCCCTCCACACCAATAGGTCTCTTGAGGACTTTGTAAGCACACCTGCTGTTCTCTTCAAATACTAGTCCCCAGGGTCATCATGCACACCTAGTACGATTATGTCCTCCTGAGAAAAGAACCAGGACCTGATTGATGACAGCCCAGGACTTACTGACTGCTGTTACCTGCCGCCACCACCTTAAAGTTGCCGTGCACAGGCATGCTATTTTGAAGGTTGTCCCTATTATTTTTGATCAAGAGGCCAGAAATACAGTCTGGATAAAAGATAGCCTCTTCAACAAATGGTGTTGGTCAAATTGGATGTCTGCATGTAGGGAAATCAAATTAGAAAACCAGTGGTCCACAGCAGTTGTAGATTGACCACTAGGTGCCTGCAGAAGTGAGGCACTTTGGGGGAACCCAGGGCCTACCTGGTGATGGGGGAGATGAAGGGCGGATCCAGCAAGGGAGGACTATCACTGAGGCTACTGCCACAGCGGATGCTGCCCCACCTGCCTGCCCTGGCTGCTTTGATATTTGATAACCAGGTTTCTCCTTGGGTACTGGATTCCATTTTACAGGGATCTGAATATTATTAAGATATTCATAATACTGGAATATTGTTTTATGCTGGTCTACTTTACTGATGAGCCGGATCTGGAGTTGGCTTATGGCTCTACACCTAAGCATGCTTAGAAAACGAACAAACATTCCTCTCCATCAGGTGTTAGGTGATCCACCTGATTTTATGACAGGGGAAGGAAGGCAAAGCAGAACAGTCAAGAAACTGAGCTATTGGTTTAATTTAACTCTCTAAGGTTCTGCAACTGCAAGACATACAGTTACAATCAGACCCCGCCTACATACAGTAGAATACATTGTAACCTTGTGGTTTGACTCTATAAGCCTTGGATACTCTGTCCAGGGACTACAACTAGGGGGGGCTCTCAGTTGTAGTCCTGAGGTCATGAGCATACAGCACTAGTATTTATTTGATAAAGCTTCTTCTTATTAAAATTTATTCATGGTCACAGTGAATCTCTGAGTGATTCCAGACCCACAAATTTTTGTTCAATTTTAACATGGTAGCTTCTATTTTATTCATTATATTTTTTTATTATTACTCCTTAGATGCCTGTATGTTTGTATACATTATACACATAATATGTAATATATGCAATACTTTATTGATTATTTGGGAATTTCACGACATGCATCCCAATTCTGCTCATTTCCAAGTCGCTCTATATCCTCCCTTTACCTGTGTGGTGTTCTACCATAAAAGAAAATCAAAAAAAAAAAAAACCAAACCAACCAATGAACCAAACAAACAAACAAAAAGCCAACATCACTCCTCTGACTTTCCTGCCACTCCAATTACTTTAGTGGCTTTGGGAGCCCTGGTGTGTCATGCAGGAAACCTTTTTGTCCAATCAGAACCACCCAAAAACGTTCATTGTGATTAGTTATTGGTCTGATTAAAGGTCTCTGTTATCTGGACCCTCACTGAAACTCCTCTGCAATATCCCGCAGCTGCCCCAAGTCGTGGAGATCCTTCAGAACCAGTCCCTTTACAATTGCCAGCAGGTCCTAGATGGGAAGATGCTAGGGTGGGCAACTCAAAGCCCTGATTTGGTCCAGGGTGGTAGGCGACCTGGTTGGTCCTGGAACCTGGAGCTGCCCCCTCAGGTGATAAGGGGAGCCAGCTCTCCTACACCCATTCCATCAGGGTCAGCTGTTGTATGCCTGTGGTCAGGGGTGGAGCCCTGAGTGCAGAAACCAGCCCTCCACGTCTGGACCACTGGGACCAGCTTGCCTATGAGTGTCAGGGTCAGCTCCCTTGCCACAGCAAGTTTCAGGGTCAAGTTTGCCAGGGCTAGTGAAGAGCAGGCCGGGCTTAGCATGGCCCTTGGCTTTCATCATGCATGACCTTCTATGATAACAATAGACCAAAGACATCATGACAGAGCCCAGATGCAGCAGGACCACGGATCCAGACATGGCCTTCTGCATCGTCTCTGGCTCAGATGTCACCATGGCACCTGTGGCAGCTCAGGTCACTCAGATCAGTATGGCCCGAGCAGCAGCAGGGCTCTCAGACGCCAACATGGTTTGAGATAGCTAACCAGACCCTAGGTATCAGCATGACCCTTGGTGGCAACAGAAGCCATGGGCATTGACTCAGACCCTGGCTGCTGTAGAACCATGGACCCAAAGATAGCCCTGGATTGCAGCTTAGGCCTTGACATCACCAGAGCCCCAGGTGGTGACACAGGTCACTCAGATCAGTCGCTGGTAGGAACTTCACCCTGGGAAACCATCATGGCCTCAGGTGGCAGACCAGACCCCAGACAACTTCATGGCCCTTGGTGCTAACAGGAGCCATGGACATCAACTCAGACCCTGCCTGCCATAGGGACACGGACACACACACATGGCACTAAGCAGCTACGTGGACCTGTATGACACCAAGGCCCTGGGTGGCAGCAAAGGTTACTCAGATCAGCATGGCTCTGGAAGCTTGCATACCAACAAGGTCCCAGATTATAGCACAGGTACTGAGCATCCCTGTGGCCTTTGGTGAAAATACAGGACATGGACCTCCACACAGACCCTGGCTGCAGTTCTGACATGGACCCAGAATTGTCCTCGGCAGCGGGAAAACATGGAAGCCAACATGACACTAGGTGGTAGCACAGGTACACAGATTGGTATAGTTCCAGCAGCAGCATGACCCAGGGACACCAACACGGCCCCAGGTGGTAGCCAAGATGCCAGGCATATGCATGGCCTTCAGTGAAAGCAGGAGTCATGGACATCAACACAGAGAGCCTGGCCACTCTCACAGACATGGCCTTTAGCAGCATCTCAGTCCCCGATATCACAATGGCACAATGGCTGGATCTGGGTATCACCTCGACCCTGGGTGGTTAGCAGGTTGCCCACAGCAGCCTGCTCCTCACCCCCTTCACTCCTTCTGTTCTGCCTCTTTCTACAGCACATGAACCATTCTGATTCATTCTTTCCAATTTCTCCACCACACATTTGCTCATCGCAGTGACCCTCTCCTGCCCATGAATGTCTTCAGCAGGTCCAGGAAGGCCTGTGGGCAGCTTCCACCTACCTGAGCTGAGGGGCAGAAAGGGGAATGTATCCAGATGGGAGGGTAAGTGGGGAGGAACTGGGAGGAAGGAAAACCATAATCAGGTATGACAAAAATCTAATTTCTTTAAGAATAAAAAATGTATTGGTACAATCCCCCAAATAAAAGTTATCATCACCATCAATATGGTCTGTGCCACCTTCTCCTTTGCTTTCTTGTTTGCAGGATTACTTCTGACTCACTTGCTCAGAGGATCTACTAAGCCTGAATCAAGAAGGCTTATGTGACCAACTTTCTCCCAATCACCATGTATTGGGAATATTCATCTATGCAAGCAACACTCATGACTTAAAATGCTAATCTATGTAACTAGACTTTGTCATTCTGTTTAAATGGAATTTCCTGAAAAGTGTACATCCTATCCTACAAAATACCAGAAAGCATGTGGAGGTTATGTGTTTATTGTTAACATGAGTGTTCAATTTATTTAATCTTGGCAATGGGCGCATGGGTCACCAATTAGCCATTTGGCTCCTGAACGAAGGATGATGCCATTCTAGGAAGAATCTTCCTCAGTGTCCCACAGCATGATGATGTCTTCAATGGGAGGTGTTGTCTCTATCAGTACACATTTTTCCTTCCTGTCTTTCACTCTCCGTTTGGCGAACCACTCCTAAAATCAGAAGGAGACAAGATTGTTTTAGCATTGGCTTCCACCCCCAGAGCCAAGAGAGAGAAGTCACTTTAAGGCACCTAACATGGAACTTCCTACTCAGTTCACAAAAGCAAGCCCTGGCTGTGTGTCAACCTCTGCAAACAGGGCCATGATTTTTTTCTTTTTCCCTCAGTATATACACTTCAGTGGGGACTTCCACCCATGGTAAATCTGACCAGCATATTCTTTCATGTTACACAAAGTTCTCCAGCGTCAGGATGAAGAATACTATCTCTGTTTCAGCGAGATTTCCAGAATCCTGCCCTGCACAATATTAATCTCTGTGTTGTAAGTGATGTTCTTCCATACCTATCACTCCATGCCTCCTCTCAACCCTAATATAAACTATTTGGCAATGTGTTTGGCTAGCCACACACAGAATCCCAGAAAAATTAACATTAAGGGTTGTCACTATTAATTACCATCGTCCCAAGTTATGATCATTTTTTTTCTTTATGCACTGTAGCACTTTTAACCATGATATTCATGACACAAAATAGAAAGACGGGGACAATTAAAGAGTTAAAGGGGCAAGGAGTATTTCCATAGGAGGCTAAGTGTGTGGCCAACTGGGGGTCCACAATTGCATCACAATGAAAACCATGTGCTATGAATGTTGTCCACCTAGAGCTGATGTCCCTTTTATGTAGAGCTGTTTCAATTAAGGTTAAAATAGAGTTAAAGTTCAGGTTGTCAAGTGCTGTAATCTCAGCACTTGTGTGGTGGAGGTAAGAGAATCCTGAATTCAAGGACAGCAAGGGTTATACAGAGAAACCCTGTGCCAAAAAACCAACATTCAAACAGGGAAAAAAGGAAATGGAATCGATTCATTTAAAAGTGCCTAGGACGAGGCTAGCTAATGCCTAAGGAAGGCTATAGATTGTCTGTCCAATTGCTTTGTTTGGATTCACTGACCTTCAGTTTTGCTTCAGGCATTTTCAGAGCTCTTGCAAGTTCTTTCCTGTGTAAAGACAACCATGGATGTTTATCATGCAGGGTTTTACATGCAATACAATGACATACATGAATTCTATGCCTTTTAAAATATCACCGTCCTCCCTCACACTTGGCATTAACATTTATTCTCAGAGGCAGTCTCACTTTTGAAATGAATTCATCTCCTGCAAAAGTTTCTAAATGATAGAGACAAATAATTTTTACAAGTATCAAAAATTAAAATAAATATCAAAGTCTCTGCTGAGCAAAGTATGCTAATTTGAAAACAGTACTAGGGGCCAGGTGGTGGTGGTACATGCCTTCAATCCCAGCACTTGGGATGCAGAGGCAGCAGATCACTGTGAGTTTGAGACCAGACTGGTCTACAGAACGTAGTTCCAAGATAGGCTCCAAAATCTACAGAAAAATCATGTCTCAAAGCCCCCCCCCAACCAAAAAAGACAAAGAAAACTAAACAAAACAAAAAACAGAACAAAAAGACAGCACTAGGGTGGGGGAAAGAAAAACCAAAAGGAGTTGATGGCTAGGTACACAGTCCCTGAAAAGATGAGCAGACTACTGGTGAGGAGGTCACCCAACAAACTATAGACCCCTAGTATTTTTGAACTTGATGCTATTAAGTTGTTTGGGCCCACAAATATCTATATTTCACAGAAATTAAAATATGACTCTGAATGAGACGTGTTGACTATGGACATTTGCTTCATGTCAGCACTACATGTTGGTACTGAGCTCGGGGCCCACACGGAGCATCCTCCTGTGCCCACCACCAAAGGAGAAGACCCCTGTGACTTGGAGAAGGACGATAAGGAATACAGGGCCTCGAAGAACAAAAGGGCACCTCACCATGAGCCAGAGGCCAGGCGTGTTGGGAAGCTCTTGGGCCAAACCACATACCTGGCAGCCAAATTTGGGTACTGGGATATTTGAAAGAATCTTTCCATTTCCCTGATCTGGCACTTTGTGAAATGGAAGTGGTTTTGATGACCCCTTTGCCTCCGACGAATCCTTGCCACACCAGCCTCTGAGGTGTTCAGTGCTTCCAGGTCAAGCTCAAAAGAAGAATCCGGGTGGCTATGGCCACCATCTGCCTCCATGGCCGCAGCTGATGTGGAGGCCACAACTCCGTCCTCACAAACTATTTCCTCTTCATAATCTTTCAGACTATAACATTTACGGTCATAATAAAACTTCTTGGCCATAACTACAACTGTGGACCTCAAGCAGAACTAGGGTCCCGGGAATGACTGACCTCGAGGTCTAGAATCTCGGCACTGCTATGGACCAAACAATGAGAGTACTGGAGAAAAGGGTGATGTCAATGCGCAGGTCTGCTCATGCTCCCCAGTTCTCCCAGGTCCTCACGCACAATGTCCAAGCTCTCGCTTGCAGGAAGGAGCTGAGGACACGCGAGCCCGTCACTCACTGCTGCCCTGACTGACTGCACTGGCCCTTCTGCCCACTTGCTGAGGTAGGTGCTGTCTGTTTTAGCTCACAAAGGATGGGTGTGGCCCAAACGAGGTGGACCTGAGGGAGACTGATGGGGGTGTGAAAAGGTAGCATGGAGTTAAATATTGCTCCTAGGGCATGCTTCCAGAATGAGCTTTAATGCGTGTCCACATGCTGCCCGTTCCTTCTAGGTTGTAGGGATGAGATGACGGGTGGATTGTGTGGAAGTGCAAGATCATTTGGAGCATGGGACAGAGGCACACGCTTGCCTCCAGGATGCTCGAGTGAACATGAAAAAATTTCTGTGACCGTCACCCACCATTCAGCACTAGCGGCTCAGAGAATGGGTTTAGAACTAAGTGGACATGGTCACCTTTAGTGGCTGCTTGTTCAGGAGTGCCTGTTAGCACACTAAATGCTAGCCAGACATTGCTTTTCAAGTGCAACATCAAGGTTTTAGGACTGGATTTGAATAGAATTCTAGCTAATGACACTGTCGAAAAGCAAACAAACGATATGCTCCCCCAAAAGAAAAATGATCTGTTTAAGAAGTAATTACATCGCTGGGCAATAGTGAGACACACTTTACTCCAGCACTCGGGAGGCTGAGGCAGGTAGATCTCTGTGAGTTCTAGGCCAGCCTGGGCTTCAAGAGCTAGTTCCAGAACAGGCGCCAAAGCTATGGAGAATCCCTGTTTTGAAAAAAAAACAAAAAGGAAAAAAGAGTTAGGTTAAGGACATCTAGGATTCTTACACAGAGAAATTGTGTCTTGAAAAGCCAAAATAATAATAATGATAACAATTATGTCAGATTTTTTTTTACTTTCTGTTAAATTTCATGTGTAATATTTACATCAGTTCTTATCACTGAGGGTGTTGATGTGGTCCCTTACTCCTGTTGGACTGAAGGTAAATACATAAATATTCAGGCAATATTTCAAATAATATTTGTCCCATGACATATAGCATGTGACACATTTTCAACAAAAGAATAGGTATCTGAGTTATCCAAGGTTGGATGTAGGGGAGGTGCAGTACCCCTCTTCCTGACAGATTCCCTAGGGTTTTCCCTGCTCTTGGAATTTTTGGGATCAGTAGTCATATATATTTATACTATACACACAATATAGATATAAAATGAATGGCTAAATCTGTTTACAGTTATTGAATAGGGAATCATTTGAATTTTTTCCTTCTCTTTCTAAATTAACATTTTCATTTATTTTACAAACTGATCACAGTTTCCCCTCCTTTCTGTCCTCTCAACCTCTCCCCCTCCCTGACTCCCTTCTATCCCCCTTCCTTCTACCCACTGTTCCTTGGTCTCCATCCAGAAAGGGGCGGGCCTCCTGTGGACTTGAACATAGCAGGGCACATCAAATTGAGGGAGGACTAAGCTCTTCCCCCTATATAAAGGCTGGGGAAGGTAATCCAGCATGGGGAATAGGTTCCAAAAAGTCAGCTAAGCACCAGGGACAGGTCCTGATCTCATAGCTAGAAACCTTACAAACAGAGCAAGCTACACAATTGTCCCACACATGCAGAGGGCCTAGGTCGGGTCCATGCAAGCTCCCTAACTGTGGGTCCAAAGCCCATGTGGTCCCACAAGCTTAGATAAGCTGTGATTTTGGTTTCTCCATCATGACCTTGTTCCACCTGGCTCATAAAATCCCTTCTCCATTCCTCAGGAGGAATCCCAGAGCTCAGTCTAGTGCCTGGCTGCAAATGTCTTTGAATCGTCTGATTTTTTCTCTAATGAATCTCTGTAAATCATTAGATTTTTGAGAGAGGTTTCTTTTGAGTAAGTGTTACGATGGTAGTCTTTAATTGACTACACCAAAATTTTGTTAAAAACACACAATGAAGGACTGGATAGAGAGATGGTTCAGTGATCAAGAGGGCTTGCTGCTCTAGTAGAGGACCAGAGTTGGGCTCCCAGAGCCAACATCAGAAACCTCACCACCACCTGTAACTCTAGCTCCAGGGCATCCGGGGAATCTGTCATGAAGAAGGGTAGTGACCCTTCCCTATTTCCCACCTTGATTAACTCAGGCACCGATTATTTTCCCGGAAAGGTGTCACATGCCTTATTCTGTGTGTTTATACAAGTTGATTACTTGACTGTGGATTTGGCAGTGTAGATGAAGAGACAGGGACCCTGAGTCTGCAGTATGCCAGTGCAGGAAGCTGGGGTCTTTCTGATGACATGGAAACATGGGATGATACTTGACATTTATACTTGGGCCTCAGAACAGTTTCCCCTTCTCACTGACTACCAAGCAATTTCTAGGAGACCTCTGGATTGTAACTTCAGAGGAAGAAGAGAGTAGATGGCAAAGAAAGAAGCAGCATAAGAAAAAGAAAATGGGATGGGCAGTGCCAGCTTTGTCTAATAGGAAGCTAAATCCCAAAGCCTGAGCTCTACATATCTTGGGACCCTGAATGAAATGCTTCATTCACAGCTTCCAAAACCATGAATGGGGATAACATCAATGGCACAGGACCGGGATACCGTCCGGGTTCATGAATTACTTGAAGAATTTTGGCATCCTTTTACTTCAGCTTCACAAACCAGTGTACCAGCAACTACAGTTTCCTTCCCCTGGGAAGCACATCCTCAAAGCTCTTGATGTCTTCCACAAAGCCTAGTAACTTGTCACCTAGATAGATTTTATATTAGCTTCCGTTTTCTGGCTTGGACCTTTTCTTTCTTGCACCTTCTTCCATTCAACAATGGTGGAGGATGGACCTATGGATTCAGCCCTGTTGCTGCATCTTATTACACCTTATGATGTTTCTCTTTGGCTTGTGATCAGGAGAGGCACTTAATATTTGCAACGGAGTTCGGCCTCATCATTTTCATGGATATAATAAAACATGTAGTAGGCCACAAAAGCAACTGTACCAAGTGTGTCAAAGAGATGACTTCCTGGCAGAGTTACTGGCAGTGCACACAGCTAGAGCGGCTAGATAGAAGGACAAGGCAGAGGAAGAGTTGAAAGTCAGCCAGTTCTGTTGCAGGAGCCCTGCTCAGGTAACACCCAAGCTTTGGTAGTCAGCCTGCAACGGGAAGTGCCCTAATGGAACACAGATCAGGTCATATGCTGTGGGACACAGAGCTCATGCAGTGTGGGTATTGGTGGATGCATGAAGCACCATGCTGAGGTCCACACGTGCACTGCAGAGTGGCAGACATCGCTCCCAATCAGAGTACCTTACCTGAATGACAGTCTCAGCACTAGGATAATACTTTCAGAGTTCTCGTCAGCATGGAAGCTGCTGACTTCTGTAGTACTGTAAATAGCCCAATGAAAGTGACTTTACCAACTCATTGTCCCTCATACTCAGCACTAATGGGATGTCTCCACCAAATCCCTCCCGTCAGAGCTCAGGGAACCCCATGGAAGAGGAGGTAGGAGGGGTGTGAGAGCCAGAGGGGATGGAAGATACCAGGATAACAAGTCCCTCTAAGTGAACTGAGCACAGCTCATAGGAACTCTCAGAGACTGTGACAGCAAGTTCATGGCCTACAGTGTCTCTGCTAGTCCTCTACATATAAACTATAGCTTTCAGTTAGTGTTTTTATGGGACTCCTGAGTGTGAGAACAAATGGTATCTGACTCCTGGGCTATTTTCCTTCTGTTAGTTTGCCTTGTCCAACTTCGATGTGAAAAACTTTTTAGCATATTTTATTTTATTTCATTAAAAAAGAAAGATAATGTACTATTGGCCAATCTGGTGAGGGTACTCTCTCAGTTCAAGTTTCCTTTTCCAAAATGACTCTAGCTTGTGTCAAGCTGACATAAAACTAGCCGGCACAACAGTCAAGACTGTAGTTTATCTGTATTGTATCCATATATATTACACAAGGATTTTTAATTTCTGTTTGTTTGTTTGTTTGTTTGAGAAAAGATCTCATTATGGATTGCTTTCTGACCTGGAAATTCCTACATCGACCAGCAGAGCCTCAACTATGTGGTGATATGGTTGCATTTGCTTTCTTAATGCTGGGATTATAGGTATGTGATACCATGCACAACATTGTTGACTGTTTCTTACAGAAGTATAAAATATTAGACTTGAGTTTATATATGAAAATTAGAATTACAATTAAATTCCTGATAACAGTTGGAATGACCAGAGACTAGATCCCCCTTCCGTCTTCATGAACGGCATTGTTAGTAAACGAAGGCTTTCTTCTCGCCCATGGAAGCATCAGGTCGTCGTCACAGAAAGGCAGTCCCTTCATCTAGTGATAGTAAATATATTGGAACCTGTAGCAGAAATGCTGACATCAGAAACAGACATGTCAAGAGGGGCAGATCCTACTAAGGACAAAACCACTCGACCCACATGACAATGGCAGAGGACCAAAGGACATGCTTTGCGGAGGCAAATGCTTTGTTCACCACATTCAGGCCATGGAGTCTGCACAGTTAAGTGAGAGCTGATGCATGGATGTCCATCTGAGCATGAAAGAGGACATGGAGGTGCTTTGTGGTCAGAGCCAGGATGATGGCTGGGGTCCCAATTAACTCCCAGATATTACATATCTCTGGGGATAGCTCAGTGTTCTTCTCCTGTTCTAAATCTGCAACTTTTGGTTTCCCATCACCCACTCTGGCACCCAGGATTCCAATACCTTCCACAGCCAGTGTGTTTGTGTGTGTGTGTGTGTGTGTGTGTGTGTGTGTTGTGTTGTGTTCATTTTCTTTTCTTTTTCTTTTTATGTATTTTTGAGACAGGGTTTTTATGTAGCTTTTGGTACCTGTAATGGAACTAGGTCTTGTAGAACAGACTGGCCTTGAACTCACAGAGATCATCCTGCCTCTGCCTCCTGAGTGCTGGGATTAAATGCATGTGCCACCACTGCCCGGCATTGTGTTCATTTTCTGTATGATGAACTGTTCGTGGATGACCGGAGAGACCATGAGTGTAAACCCTCTCAGGAACAGAGAGCCCTGCCATAGTAGCTATAGCAGTGGAAGATAATGGAAAGAGGAAGTGGCCAGAAGCACAGGTAACCTGGGGTCAGTCTAGAAGCCCTGGGACTTCATGCTTTCAGCTTGTGATTTCAGAACTGGGACAATATTTCATAATATTCCTAATGTTCCTAGTCCTTATGATTGTGTGATAAGCACCATGCTCATGGCCTGAGCAAGGGCTGTGCTCAGACCTTATTTCCCACTCCTTGGCTCATTTCATGCTTCTGACATCACACTTCTGAGTCTTGATATTTGTCTCCCCCTGCCTCCTGCCCCTTTCCTTACCTCCCTTCACTCCATGAGAGTTCAACCCTTTCTCCACCCTACTCCTGAACATTCTCAGCTTCCTCTCTCTCTCTCTCTCAGGATGTGTCCTGCTCCCCCTGCTCTCCCTCACAGTCCTGTCTATGCAGCCATGTCTATCACCTCAGACTCACTGGCATGTTCCTCCAATTTTACGACACAGTGCTCTTTTTTCTCACTGCTATCAATCTTGAGGCCATTGAGGAAAGAAGCCTGATATCCAGACTCTCCTGAGTTCTTTGAGACTGGGCTTGGACTCTGAACTTATGAGTTTGTGTCTTCCTGGTGCAGGTTTAGCAAAGCTCACACTCAGTCAGTTGAGCCATCCCACATAGGCTAGCACTGCCGATGTCTGTTCTGCATCCACATCCTTGTGCACACCCACCAGAAGTCTTCACAGCCTGGCCTTACTTTGTCAAAGTCTTATTAACTTTAGTCAACCAAATTCTTCCTTATTGAAAGGATTTCTGTGAATAGAGTTTCCAGACACTACTCTAACCCTCTCTTAAACTGTGAATTCCCACATTCCCAGGTTGCTATTGTTCTTAGATCTATTTCTGTTAGTTTATTTGTGTGACTGTTTGGGCTGCCTGTATGTATGTGTACTACGTTCCTTTCTAATGTCCATGGATCTCAGAAGAAGTTAGTGGATACCCTGGAAATGGGACTCTAGACAGCTGTGACCCACCGTGTTGGTAATAGTAACTGAACCTGGGTCTTCTGCAAGAGCACCAAGTACTCTTAAGCACTGCGTCATCTCTCTACTCCCAACCAGGCTTCATTGTAGTGACAGTGACATCAGTTATATCCCTAAATGCATGATATAACAGAAGAAGAAGCTAAACTTCTGTTTCTTTTCCACAGTCGGGGTCAGAGTCCTGGTCGCTCCGTGTTTAGGCCAAAGAGGACAATTCGCTACAAGCTGTGTTGACTTTGTCGCACCCTGAACCTGATCTCAGATCCTTTTCCTATTTCTCCCTGGATGACCCTCCCCCTCCGCCCCGCCCGTGAAAAGCCTCTCTTTCTACCACTGGAGAATTCAGTCAATGTTTTCCTTTCATAGTTGTGATGTTGGAACTTCACCATCCCTGAGGTCCTAGGCCTCTCCTCTGGGACCTCAGGTACTCATACTTCCACGTGAGCCTTCACTCCTGACCTATATACTTGACATCAATCATGAATCATATTCCAGAAACCTTGCTTCAGGCAGCTTCTGTGAAGCTGGTCAGGGTGGACTTAACTCTGGAGTCCTATGACACCTGGGAAGCTGGCTCTCCGAGGATGGGTTAGAATACTAAGCTTCTTTTGATAGACACCTCCTGGGAGCAAACTTTTTCCTCTTGTAGCTTTACCTTGTGTGGGCATCAGTACCAGATTCCTTGTTCTTGGAAGCCTTTTTGGTGAAAAAGGGGTGTTTTTGTTCTATGACATTGTAGGAGAGATCTCATCTAAATGGAACCCTATTCTTGAGCCCCTACTGACACAGACATACTTTCTGGCAGGATTTGTTGAAGGCAACTTGAACATTCATTGCAGAAATTGAGATATAGAAGTCGCCACATTTTATATACCAGGTTCTGTTCTCTGATTCTGTCCCCTTTCCCCAGCTGGTCATCCTCAATCCATTTCTTTTCCGTTCTTGAACCAGTCAATGCTCCTTGTAAAGCCTTCCTTTCTCCATCTGCTCTACCCTTCCATACTATTTCCTTACCACATCAGATCCTGTGCTGTCTACACTCACTGGCCACATAGGCCATCTTTTTCTAAAGGGATTCATATTGTCTTCAGCACTAGCATGAACCACTAATGGAAGAAATCCCACTGGCCAAATACAGAGTATTTCATACCCTCAGATGGGCTTAGAAGACATTCAAATACAGCCTTAGTCCCTCACCTAATATATAGTCTACAGATTACAGAAAATCTCATATCAGCATCCAAGGAAATCTATGTAGGTTTTTTTTACAGATATTCATTGTGTGTGTGTGTGTGTGTGTGTGTGTGTGTGTGTGTAAAGGAATGCTAGTGTACCATTGGCTTTTGTGTATGTATTTATATATGATTTAACACTTAGAAGGACAAGTTTACGATCTGTCTCTCCATTTATATGTTTGTTTAGTAGCACATACATAATACATACTAGATAGTTCCTAAATGTGGCTGCAAGTACTTATTGAGTGCACCAACTCTCTTAAAGCATTTCCACTTACATTGGGTTAGAAATAAATAAGCCCTTACATAAATTAAATATTCACACATCTCACAGAAACAAGGAAAGCAAACTATATTTTTCTCAAGTACACATTTTCACTATTTCTTGCAATGAGTACTTAAGGGTAGCTAACTAGGAGGGTATTAGAAAATATTTGAACTGGAGACTGTTGGCAGTACCCAGAAAACTACTGGCTTTTTCTGAAACAACAATTGTACTTCTGGCTCCTAAAATTGGTTGTGAAGTTGCAATGAACACAAATAGGCAGCATCAAAAATGTATTTGATAAGGGATGTGGAACTTTGAAGTGGACTGTGGTGTCGTAGGTGCCAGATGAACCCAAATTCCCTGAGGTTCTCTTGAGGAAAAGCAGGTACATACAAATCAGATGAAAGTCACCTTTGCTTACAATCATGGTTCTCAACAAATTTGACCCACTTGGGGTTGCTTCTCAGATATCCTGCATGTCAGATATTTACATTATAATTAATAACAATAACAAATTATAGTCATGAAGTAGCAACAAACAATTTTATGATTGTAGGTCACCACCGCATGGGTAACTGTATAAGGGGTTGAACCATCAGGAAGGTTGAGAACCACTGCCTTAGAATCATATAGAAAGCTGTTCTCTCTGTGCCAGGTCAGATGGACCCAGTGCCATTGCATTCAATGTCTACAACAATTCTGCCTGCAAATTCCGCAAATGAAGTCCTTGGGACATTCTGGATCATTGGCCAACATCGGCCTCTCCACAAATTTAGGTGTTCTGTGGCCTGGCATCGTTTTGTGAACACGGGGAAGTGTATCCCTACCCCTGTGCCTTCTTCTGCTCCCCAAATGTCTTGTTCTGTAAATATGACCTGATTAGTTGCCCGGGAACAACAACATATTCTCTTATATCCAAAATGTGTCAGAAACATGTATGTTTAACAAAGATGACAGGAGTTCCTTTGTGGCTTGCTCTGCTCTGTCCCCAGGTACATTAAAGGTATAAGGGCCTATGGATTTCCAAGTATCATGTGACGTCACGGGGAGAGTGTCATGAGGAACATGAGAGGCTAAAGTGCGCATTTCTGTCATTGTCTCTTGTTACTACAGTTCCTTAGCAGTGTCCTCTCTGGTTAAAGCATTCACTCCAGCAGAAATGCTCTTTAAGGAGTAACCCATTGTGAGTAACTTCAGGGAGAGCCCCAAACTGAATGGATCCAGTAGTCTCCGTACTCCCAAGAGTAGATAAATAGTAGAGACTGCTGGGAATCAGTCTCAAACCAGCAGAGCAGTCTGGAAGGGACCAGTAGAACAGCTCAGCAGGAGCAGAGACCAGGTGAGCTACCTGGAAGAGGCTTAGAGGAGCTGATCTGTCTGGAAAGACTGCAGCCTGCTGTCCAATCTGTGGACTGCACTGTGTGGCTCAGGTTTCCAGATTTGGAGAGCCATCAGTCCTACCGTGGTAGGCTTTGGTGACAAAGCTGACTTGGAGTCATTTCTCTCCTGTAAGCAACCCCTCACCCATATTCCTGTAAGGAAGTCTGATAAATGCAATTTGTTCTCCAGGTGGTCTCCGGTATTGTTGTTCCTCCTGTCTGGGGCAGGATTTCTCTCTGCAGTAGTAAATGTGTGTTGTTTTCTTAGAAAAAGTGTGTTTTGCAATAGGAGGTGAGAGCAAGATGTTGCCAGAGGCAAAAGGAGTAGGTGAAGCATCAATACAGTAGGCCAGTGTAAGTGAAAATCAGACAGTCGTCTAGGGTCTTAAGACACAAAGCTCAGGCTTTGGAGCTGGGCACCATGTGCCACCTCCCACTTTCAAGCATCTCCTTGCTTCACAGCAGCCTGCCCTTTCCACTCCTTTTATGCCCATTTTTCTGACTTTCCCCCTCTCTTCCTTCTCAAAGGTTAGAATCCAAGGATTTCCTAGCAGTGAATGAAAAGGGAAGGTGAGTGTGTCCTGTTCTGCTGATGCTCACACGATGCACATATCAGGGGCTTTTCTGTGTGAGGCATCACACTTGAAGACCTCAGCTTCTGACATTAGCAGGATTCAGACTCAGAGACTCTGCTTTTTATTTTTATGGCTCAAATCTACAAAAGAACTCATCTTTATAAATACAAACAGTACATTAAAAAGGGTAATACAACTTTAGGAAGGATAGTATTGTCTCCTAGTGGCTATTCTACCCTTTCTGCTGATAGGGTGTTTAGGAGGGAATTGATGGGATATACTTAGGTCAAGCATTCTTGGGGGAAAATGTTATGATTTATAAACCCCCTTAGTGTATGTAGGGCTCAATGTTCAGTAAGCTGAATATTCAAAAGATATTTTTGTTTGTTTTTCATGACAGCATTTCTTTGTAGTTTTTGGAGGTTGCTCCGGATCTAGCTCTTGCAGACTAGGCTGGCCTTTAATCCACAGATGTTCACCTGACTCTAACTCCCAAGTGCTGGCATTAATGGCGTGTGCCACCTGATCCTGGTAAAATTAATCTTAATGTTGATGGAAGATTTTAATCAACCATACTGTTATGGGGTCATGACTATCCCTCACTCCTTATACATAAAAATGAAGCCATGGGGGTGTTTTTCTGCAATGATTCCTTAGTAAAGATGCTTGCTGGCAAGCCTGATTGTTGTAAGGGGAGATGCTTGTTCTTCTCGGCTGCCCAGCTTGCTTAGCCCGGAAATAACCACACGGAAACTGTATTAATTAAATCACTGATAGGCACATTAACTCTAACTTCTCATTGGCTAACTCTTACATATTAATTTAACCCACTTCGATTGATCTGTGTATTACCATGAGGTCTTGGCCTACCAGCAGATTTACAGCACATCTATTTCTGGTGGCAGTTCCATGGCATTTCTCTCACTCTGCATTCTCCCTCCCAGCATTCAGTTCTGTCTTCCCTGCCTACCTAAGTACTGTCCAATCAAAATGCCAAGGGATTCTTTATTCCTTTACATATGAAAGGAGCACATAAACAGAAGGATCTCCTGCACCACAGATGACCTGAACCTGATCTCTGGAAAGTGCATGATTGAAAGAGAGAACTGATTTTCCAAAGTTGTCTTCTGACATCCAAACATGTGCTGTGACATGCACAAAATGGTAAAGGTCCATATTCACATAACAAAAAAATTCAACAATTAGAAGGAATCCTAATTTACTTAGCTACTAACTCTACAGGTATTTGACAATGATTTCGTGTTTGCAGATGTTGATTTTCACATTTATAAGTCAAAATAATTGCACTACAACTTCCTTAGGAATCTTGCTAGCTGTCCTGATATCACAGCGCTCTAGGGTTCAACAATTAAAAGGAAGAAAGGAAAAGATTGCATTTGTGTGATTAGAGTGCACAGACGACTAAATGGCAAAGAGATTTTGTTGTTCTTTCAGAGGACCAGAGTACAGTTCTCAGGATCCACCTCGGTAACCATCTATCTCTAAGTAGAGCTTCTGGATATCCAGTGCTCCCTGTAGGCATGCATAAGTACAAGCTCACCAACTAATAATGATCTTCTATTTAAAAAAGATTTTTAAAAAATCTGAAAATCACAATTTGTGATTTCTTAACCTGTAACTTCAATAAATTTAATATTAATTTTTAGATTGGTTTCTTTTTCATGTGTACAAAGTTCTACCTGCATGCATGCCTTCACGCCAGAAGAAGGCACCAGATCTCATTATAGACGGTTGTGATCCACCATGTGGTTCATGGGAATTGAACTCAGGACATCTAGAAGAACAGGCAGTGCCCTTAACCTTTAAGCCATCCCCTTAATATTAATTTTTAAAAGCAATGTTAAACTCTAGTTTTCTTTTTATTAATTAATTATTTTCCCAATCACATTTCCTCTCCCTTCTTTCTCTCTTCCCAGACCCTTCTACTAACCTGCCTCTTCCCCCCATCTACTTCTTCTCTTTTCAGAAAAGAGCGGGTCTCCCATGTATATCAGCCATCTGTGGCATATCAAGATGCAGTAAGACTAGGCACGTCATCTAGTATTAAGGTTGAATAATACAACCCAGTAGTTGGATAAGGTTCCCAAGGCAGATCACAAAGTCAGAGACATCCCTACTGTTAGGAGCCCCATCAGAAGACCAAGACCATAATTTACACAACTGTAAAACATGGGTAGAGGGCCTAGGTCAGTCCCTTGCAAGCTCTCTGGATGACAGCCGAGTCTCTGTGATCCTCTCTGGACCTAGGTTAGTAAATTCTGTGGTTTCTCTTTTGGTGCCCTTGGCCTCTCTGTGTCCCACAATCCTTTCTCCACCTCTTCCACAGGATTCTCTGAGGTTCACCAGTGTTTGTAGTTCTGAATCTGTTTCCATCAGTCGCTGGGTTACATTTTCTTAATGAGACCCTCTTGATATTTTCCAACATCTCAGCACACTGAGGAAATTTTTTTGAGAATAATAATTGTTTGAACGGAAGCTAGCCCGAGGTTATTTCACTTTTGTATACTTACTGTATATATGGTGCTTTCTCAGCTCAAGTACTGTTGAGAGCACTTTCAAGCTTCAGGAGTTTCCTGACACTATGAAAAGGGCAAACACCCACACAGTGTCAGCCTAGTCAGACATGAGAAGTACTGGGCAGGACATCGTACAGTGACTGTGATGGAGAGTCCCGATCAACCATCTGGAGCATTTTCATTGTTTCAATAGTGATGTGAAATGTTTTGCAGCGACTTGTCCCCCCAGAATGCTACATAAACTCCACTTCACAAGCATGACACTCCTTCAGGTAGAGGACAGTGTTGGTGTGTTTTCACTGTCCTCTCAAGGAAACTGGCACAAACACTAGCTGACATAACCATGTCCACTTAATTCCCAGATCTTGCAGTGTGCACCCAGTGAGATACAGAAGCTAGAGTTCTCCAGGGGTTCACCCAGAGGCCATGTGCTCGGTGTAAAAGCATGTCCTCATCCCTACTTGTGCACCTGCAACAGCTTTCTTTCTCTTCCACTCCATTCCTCGAGGCTTTGGTGTACTTGGTTGGATCCATGTTAGATCCATTCTGCACATGCTCCCTAGAGCCACCTTCAGTGGGCACGTATCTCCTATAGGGTTTGTGTGATGGAAAGAGGACAGATGTGAAACTTGCTAAAAACCTACATGCTGCAAAGTCATTTCAATCCACAAACCATTTATGGAGATGACACTACTCTCTTTTAGGTCTCATGATGGCTTTCCAATCCCAACATGTGGAGCCCAATGTCTACAAACTGTATGAAAATGAAATTGAGGGGAGCCTTGATTTTGAACACGGGGCCACTGCAGCAACAGAAAGTGTCATCTATGGTGAAGGTTCTCTAAAAGGTTCCGACAAACCAAAGAACCAGGGCATCCCACACTACAAGGATGATGTGACCCACGTTGCTAACTTCAACTACGTTGGTGATGACATCAGGCATGAGAGCCATGGGAGCCACCAAGGGTACAGAAACCCACAGTTGAAGGAGCAGAATACCATGGTTGCTGGCAGAGTGTCACAGGTCCAGTGCACAAGGCCACGGGATCCAGTTTGGTCTCACACCCAGGCAGCTGAATGAGTTGGAAGATGTTTTTGAAAAAACTAAGTACCCCGATGAGATCAAAAGGTATGTGACTTGTTTCAGTATCCGTTCCAGCTCCCATCCATCAGCATCTCTTTAGGAGGTGTGTTCTTCACACTTTGGGCCCTATCTGCTTTGAGCCCAAGCATGAGGTCTTTGTTTAGTTGCTGAGTATGGGAAAGATGTCTGGGAGGTCATATATATATATATATATATATATATATATATATATATATATAAATGTATATATATGTATATATATACACACGTATATATACATATATCCACATATGTATATATACACATATGTATATATACACATATGTATATATACATATGTGTATATATATACATATATACACATGTACACATATACACATATTCACATATACATACATACATATAAGTATACACACACACACATATATATATATATATATATATATATATATGCAGTGTGGATTCTAGAAACGGGTTGGTGCTTCTCAATTTCTTCTTTAAGTTTCCTCTTTGTTGTTTTCCTCCTTCTTAACCTCTTCTTGACGACTCCGTTTTATAATGGGAATTGTATTCAAGACCTAGTGGTTTCTAAGCAATCCCTCTGCTAATATAGCATATTCACCTTGTGTCTATTCATGTGGTTATTTTTCCAATAAAATGAAGATCAATGAAAAGTCAGTTTCATACTTTAGAGCTTACCATCTCTACATAGTTTTGTGTTGGCCTGTGATGCATCTCCAGATGTCTATTCATCTTGCCAAGCTGAAATGCTGTATTTCACTAACAGCTCCAATTTCCATCTTCTTCTCCCAGAAAGGACCTTGCAAAGCGCTTGTTCCTGGGAGAATCCAGCGTGCGGGTCAGTAAATCTGGAAAGACTTTGGGCAAGGCACTCTGCTTCAGGACATGGTCCATGTACTTGTACCCATTATGAAATGCATGCGTGGGTGAGAGGTGTCCTTGTCTGGGTTATAATAGTAACTGAGCACTGAGTCTTGAAGTTGTCAAGAAGTAAAAATGGAACGGGCACCCATTAAGTGTTCTTTCCCATTATTTGAAACAGCATAGTCTCTTAACTGAAAAAAATCTTAAAAAGCTCATTTCTAATTTTTATCATTTTTATCATATTTGATTTTCTTTATTGAGCTATATATTTATCTCTGTTCCCCCTTCCCTTTCCCTTCTTCCTGACTACACTCTCCTGTAACCCCCACACTCCCACTTTACTCAGGAGATTTTGTCTTCTTCTAATACCTATGTAGATCCATTTATGCCTCTCAGAGTGTCCTCTTTGTTGTCTCGGTTCCCTGGGATTGCTGGTTTTCTTTGCTTTATGACTAAAAACCACTTATGAGTGAATATATATTATATTTGTGTTTGTGGGTCTGAGTTACATCATCCAATATGGTGTTTTCTAGATCCATCCATTTGCCTGCAAATTTCAAGATGTCATTATTTATTTACTGCTGTGCAAATGTTCATTTTCTTTTTTTGTTATTTATTTTTTAAAGATTTCTGCCTCCTCCCCGCCACTGCCTCCTATTTCCCTCCCCCTCCTCCGATCAAGTCCCCATCCCTCGTCAGCCCAAAGAGCAATCAGGTTCCCTGACCTGTGGGAAGTCCAAGGAACCCCCACCTCCATCCAGGTCTAGTAAGGTGAGCATCCAAACTGCCTAGGCTCCCACAAAGCCAGTATGTGCAGAGGATCAAAAACCCATTGCTATTGATTTTGAGTTCTCAGTAGTCCTCATTGTCCACTATGTTCAGCGAGTCCGGTTTTATCCCATGCTTTTTTAGACCCAGGCCAGCTGGACTTGGCGACTTCCCGATAGAACATCCCCATTGTCTCAATGTGTGGGTGCACCCCTCGCGGTCCTGAGTTTCTTGCTCATGCTCTCTCTCCTTCTGCTCCTGATTTGGACCTTGAGATTTCAGTCCAGTGCTCCAATGTGGGTCTCTGTCTCTGTCCCCTTTCATTGCCTGATGAAGGTTAATATTAAGGAGGATGCCTATATGTTTTTCTTTGGGTTCACCTTCTTACTTAGCTTCTCTAGGATCACAAATTATAGACCCAATATCCCTATTTATGGCTAGAAACCAATTATGAGTGAGTACATCCCATGTTCCTCTTTTGGGTCTGGCTTACCTCACTCAGGATAGTGTTTTCTATTTCTGTCCATTTGTATGCAAAATTCAAGAAGTCCTTGTTTTTTACCGCTGAGTATACTCTAATTTGTATATATTTCATACTTTCTTCATCCATTCTTCCATTGAAGGGCATCTAGGTTGTTTCCAGGTTCTGGCTATTACAAACAATGCTGCTATGAACAAAGTTGAGCATATACTTTTGCTGTATGATAGGGCATCTCTTGGGTATATTCCCAAGAGTGGTATTGCTTGGTACAGGGGTAGGTTAATGCCGAATTTCCTGAGAAACTGCCACACTGCTTTCCAAAGTGGTTGCACAAGTTTGCATTCCCACCAGCAATGGATGAGTGTATCCCTTTCTCCACAAACTCGCCAGCAAAGGCTACCATTGGTGTTTTTTTATTTTAGCCATTCTGACAAGTGTAAGATTATATCTCAAAGTTGTCTTGATTTGAATTTCCCTGATCGCTAAGGAGGTTGAGCATGACCTTAAGTGTTTTTTGGCCATTTGAACTTCTTCTGTTGAGAGTTCTCTGTTCAGCTCAGTGCCCCATTTTATAATTGGGTTGATTAGCCTTTTATGGTCTGGTTTCTTGAATTCTTTATATATTTTAGAGATCAAACCTTTGTCAGTTGTGGGGTTGGTGAAGATCTTCTCCTAGTCAGTGGAGACTTTTTGTCTTAGTGACAGTGTCCTTTGCTTTACAGAAGCTTCTCAGTCTCAGGAGGTCCCATTTATTCAATGATGCCCTTAATGTCTGTGCTGCTAGGGTTATACCTAGGAAGTGGTCTCCTGTGTCCATGTGTTGTAGAATACTTCCCACTTTCTCTTCTTTCAGGTTCAGTGTGTTCGGACTGATATTGAGGTCTTTAATCCACTTGGACTTGAGTTTTGTGCATGGTGATAGATATGGATCTATTTTCATTCTTCTACAGATTGACATCCAGTTTTGCCAGCACTATTTGTTGAACATGCTCTCTTTTTTCCACTGTATATTTTTAGCTCCTTTATCGAAAATCAGGTGTTCATAGGTTTGTGGGTTAAAGTCCAGGTCTTCTATTTGATTCCATTGGTCGACTTCTCTGATTTTATGTCAGTACCAAGCTGTTTTCAATATTGTAGCTCTGTAATAGAGTTTGAAGTCAGGGATGGTACCAATGTCCATTTTCTTCATCCATTCTTTGTCTGATGGCCTTCTAGGTTGTTTCCATGTTCTGGCTCTTATGAATAATGCTGCTATGAACATATTTGAGCTGATGTTCTTGTGGCATGATTGAGTGTTTTGGGTATATAACCACCAGTGCTATTGCTGGGTCTGGAGGTGGATTGTTACCTAATTTTCTGTGAAATCGGCAAGCTTATTTTCAAAGAAGCTGTTTCCACTCCCACCAGAAATGCAGTAGTGTTTCTCTTACCCCACATCCTCCCCATCATAAATTGTCATCAGTGTTCTGATCATGGCCATTCTTACAGGTGTATGATGGAATCTTAGAGTTGTTTGGATTTGCATTTCTCTGATGACTAAGAATTTTGAACATTTCATCAAGTGTCTTTCAGCCATTTGAGATTCACAGACTACTCATAATCAGTATGTGAACATCATATATATAGACAGCATTGTGTATTATAAGGTCATGCATTTAGGAAAATGTTAATGTTTACTGGTATGTGTACAGAGATTAATACTGAAGTCCGGACCCTCAGGTCATTTCAGGGTACTTATGTGTACTGTTGTAGTAGGATTCTAAGTGACCTTGGGGACATTCTCATTGATTTAGCAAGCAGTAGGGGAAAAACAGGGCTCAGTTTCAACAAAGAAACACTTAGTTATAAGTGTGGATTAAGTGAGACCAGAGAGAAATTAGTGTTTCATAACGAACCTGTGTTTAATTTATCCAAGAGTCATGTGGAACAACACTCACAAGTGCACATGATTGGCCCTCCACCTTTGTAAGTTTGTGGAAAGCCAATGTAGAAAGCAGCAAAGTTGAACATTCATGTTCCCCGATGCTGTGTTTAGATTATCTAAATACAATGCCAAAATAGTCATGTCAGTGTTATGAGATGTATGGGGCAGACAGCTTTAAAGGGTTAATTTTGTTACAACTAAACAAAAAGAAATGGTAATGGGTTTTTTATTCTAGTGCACTTACTGGCTTTGTGGGAGCCTAGGCAGTTTGGATGCTGACCTTCCTAGACCTGGATGGAGGTGGGTGGTTTTTGGACTTCTCACAGGGCAGCGAATCCTGATTGCTCTTTGGGCTGATGAGGGAGGGGGAATGATTGGAGGGGGGGGATGGGAGGCAGTGGCGGCGAGGAGGCTGAAATCTTTAATAAATGAATAATTAATTAATTAATAAAAAGAATTACATTGAGCACATTTAAGTTAATCGAGTAAAGAGAACGCGATCAGGGGATGCTATTGATAGTCAAAATGCAGGTTGGTACTGAGGAGAGGGCCCAAAGATAAAGCTCTTGCCACATGAGTCTGAGGATCTGGGTTGGAACCCTCAGCATAAAGTTTAGCAGGTGTCAGCTCACCTGTAGTCAGAATCTCTTATTCAGGAGGCAGAGACTGCGGATCCTTAGTGAGATCTAGATTAGCTCAGTTGCTGAGCTGAGGTTCATGGACAACCCTGCCAGTGTAAATCATGTGGGGAGCAAGCTAAGAAGATGCTTGACTCTGACCTTGGTCCTCTGCATGCACGAGTGTGCATTTGCACATAGATACACATGCAGATCACACACCTTTGCAAGTTTTTATGTGTTTGCAAATACATAAAAAGCAAAGGTGCCAAGCCACAGTCAAGTGTGTCTTCTGTTGACTAACTTGAAAACTGAAAGTATTCTTTTCCTTTAAAGGAGTCTATATTGAACATGTGTGTTTTTTGAAATGTGGGAAAAGATAGAGCTCACTTTAAGTAAGAGCTGTAACTATCTTATTTTCAAATGAATATCTTTCCTTCAGACAGTAAAGACTAATGTTTAGATCATGGGATAAAAGCTGAGGCCATGAGCCCAGAGGCCACTCCATAGCAAATGAGAAGTGGAAAAGCAGTGCAGAGTGCTATTCATGCTAAATTCCTTCAGCATGGATCAGGGAGTCTTGATGTAGGCAAACTCCCTACCTGCAGCAGTAGCTTCTGCGGAATAGCAGTCCTGCCTAGGAGCCCCTGATGACTGACATCCTAACACCACTAGGTGTAAACTACAGTAGGACCAGGCTCAGGTTGGAGAAACTGGGAAGGAAGAGGGAGATTCCCCCAGGATGGAGAGGAGCAGAGATTGGAAAAGAAAAGCTGAAGGAGTGAGGAATTCTCCTGCTTTCAAGCTGACAGGACCCTGTACTTCAGCTCCAGAGAGACAGAGGTGCTGCAGTCCTATAGACTGTTGGGAGGAAGCTCTGGAGACACAGATGCACTGCATCTTCAGAGAAGCCAATGCACTACAGTTCTAGAGGCTGATGCACTGCAGCTCTAGAGATGCTGATGAATCACAGCTCTAGAGAGATTGATGATGCACTGCATCTCTAGAGAGGCTGATGTACTATCATGCCAGAGCCATTTGTCCTGAAGCTCTAGAGAGACTGATGATGCACTGCATCTCTAGAGAGACTGATGGACTATCACTCCAGAGCCATTTGAACTGCAGCTCTAGAGAGACTGATGATGCACTGCAGCTCTAGAGATGCTGATGAATCGCAGCTCCAATGAGACTGATGATGCACTGCATCTCTAGAGAGGCTGATGGACTATCACGCCAGAGCCATTTGTACTGCAGCTCTAGAGAGACTGATGATGGACTGCTTCCCTAGAGAGACTGATGGACTATCACTCCAGAGAGGATGATGCACTGGAGCTCCAGAGAGGATGAGAAACTGCACCTCTAGAGGCCTATGCACTACAGCTCTAGAGTCTAATACACTGCAGTTCCAGAGAAACTGATGCACTGCAGCTCAAGAGAAGATGATGCAGTGCAGCTCTAGAGATGATAAATATCAGCTCTAGAGATACTGATGTACTTCAAATATAGAGGCTAATGCACTATCACTCTAGTGGCCTATGCACTACAGCTCTAGATGCTCATGAACTGCAGCACCAGAGAGAGGCTAATACATTGCAGCTCCAGATAGGCTGATTTACTGGAGCTCTAGGGGCTGATGCAGTGCAGCTTTAGAGGCTGATACACTGCAGAACTAGCTAGATTAGCTAGAGCTAATATGCCAACAGTGACTTAATTAATATAGTTGCTTTGTGATTATTTCGAGGCTAAGCTAACTGGACAGCTGGGGCTTTGATTGAGTTCATGGAGGCATCATGTTGATTTGTTTGCGTTCCCCTCATGGATTCTGGTCCTTTAGTTGGCCTTTTTTAGACTATACATCCACATAATAGAAGATGCAGGGAGGAAGAGAAATGGCATGGACTCAACGATGTGCAGTTTGAGGACTTCCCAATATAATGGACCCTTATTCCCTAGGAGCCTGTCATTGTCTCTTGTTACTACAGTTCCTTAGCAGTGTCCTCTCTGGTTAAAGCATTCACTCCAGCAGAAAAGCTCTTTAAGGAGTAACCCATTGTGAGTAACTTCAGGGAGAGCCCCACACTGAATGGATCCAGTAGTCTCCGTACTCCCAAGAGTAGATAAATAGTAGAGACTGCTGGGAGTCAGTCTCAAACCAGCAGAGCAGTCTGGAAGGGACCAGTAGAACAGCTGAGCAGGAGCAGAGACCAGGTGAGCTGCCTGGAAGAGGCTTAGAGGAGCTGATCTGTCTGGAAAGACTGCAGCCTGCTGTCCTGTCTGTGGACTGCACAGTGTGGCTCAGGTTTCCAGATTTGGAGAGCCATCAGTCCTACCGAGGTAGGCTTTGGTGACAAAGCTGACTTGGAGTCATTTCTCTCCTGTATGCAACCCCTCACCCATATTTCTGTAATAAAGTCTTATAAATGCAATTTGTTCTCCAGGTGGACTCCGGTATTGTTGTTCCTCCTGTCTGGGGCAGGATTTCTCTCTGCAGAAGTAAATGTGTGTTGTTTTCTTACAAAAAGTGTGTTTTGCCATAGGAGGTGTGAGTAAGATGTTGCTAGAGGCAAAAGAGTAGGTGAAGCAGCAATACAGGAGGCCAGTGTAAGTGATAATCAGACAGTCGTCTAGGGTCCTAAGACACAAAGCTCAGGCTTTGGAGCTGGCCACCATGTGCCACCACCCACTGTCAAGCATCTCCTTTTTTTCACAGCAGCCTGCCCTTTCCACTCTTTTATGCCCAATTTTCTGTCTTTCCCCCTCTCTTCCTTCTCAAAGGTTAGAATCCAAGGATTTCCAATCAGTGAGTGAAAAGGGAAGGTGAGTGTGTCCTGTTCTGCTGATGCTCGCACGATGCACATATTAGGGGCTTTTCTGTGTGAGGCATCACACTTGAAGACCTCAGCTTCTGCCATTAGCAGGATTCAGACTCAGGGACTCTGCTTTTTATTTTTATGGCTCAAATCTACAAAAGAACTCATCTTTATAAAAACACACAGTATATTAAAAAGGGTAATACAACTTCAGGAAGGATAGTATTGTCTCCTAGTGGCTATTCTACCCTTTCTGCTGATAGGGAGTTTAGGAGGGAAATGATGGGATATACTTAGGTCATGAATTCTTGGGGGAAACTGTGATGATTTATAAACCCCTATAGTGTATGTAGGGCTCAATGTTCAGTAAGCTGAATATTCAAAAGATTTTTTTTGTTTGTTTTTCAAGACAGCGTTTCTCTGTAGTTTTTGGAGGTTGCTACGGATCTAGCTCTTGCAGACTAGGCTGGCCTTTAATCCACAGATGTTCACCTGCCTCTAACTCCCAAGTGCTGGCATTAAAGGTGTGTGCCACCTGATCCTGGTAAAATTATTCTTAATGTTGTTTGAAGATTTTAATCAACCATATTGTTATGGGGTCATGACTATCCCTCACTCCTTATACATAAAAATGAAGCCATGGAGGTGTTTTTCTGCAATGATTCCTTAGTAAAGATGCTTGCTGGCAAGCCTGATTGTTGTAAGGGGGGGATGCTTGTTCTTCTCGGTTGCCCATATTGCTTAGCCCGGAAATAACCACACAGAAAATGTATTAAGTAAATTACTGATAGGCACATTAACTCTAACTTCTCATTGGCTAACTCTTACATATTAATTTAACCCACTTCGATTGATCTGTGTATCATCATGAGGTATTGGCCTACCAGCAGAGTTACAGCACATCTATTTCTGGTGGCAGTTCCATGGCATTTCTCTCACTCTGCTTTCTCACTCCCAGCATTCAGTTCTGCCTTCCCTGCCTACCTAAGTACTGTCCTATCAAAATGCCAATGGAGTTTGTTTATTCCTTTACATATGAAAGGAGCACATAAACAGAAGGATCTCCTGCACCACAGATGTCCTGAACCTGATCTCTGGAAAGTGCATGATGGAAAGAGAGAACTGATTTTCCCAAGTTGTCTTCTGACATCCAAACATGTGCTGTGACATGCACTAAATGGTAAAGATCCATACTCACATAACAAATAAATTCAACAATTAGAAGGAATCCTAATTTACTTAGCTACTAACTCTACAGGTATTTGACAATGACTTTGTGTTTACAGGTGTTGATTTTCACATTTATAATTCAAAATAATTGCACTACAACTTCCTTAGGAATCTTGCTAGCTGTCCTGATATCACAGCGCTCTAGGGTTCTACAATTAAAAGGAAGAAAGAAAAAGTTTGCATTTGTGTGATTAGAGTGCACAGACGACTAAATGGCGAAGAGATTTTGTTGTTCTTTCAGAGGAGCAGAGTACAGTTCTCAGGATCCACCTCGGTAACCATCTATCTCTAAGTAGAGCTTCAGTAAATCCAGTGCTCCCTGTAGGCATGCATAAGTACAAGCACACCGACTAGTAATGATATTCTATTTAAAAAAGATTTTTAAAAAATCTGAAAATCACAATTTGTGATTTCTTAACCTGTAACTTCAATAAATTTAATATTAATTTTTAGATTGGTTTCTTTTTCATGTGTATAGAGTTCTACCTTCATGCATGCCTTCATGCCAGAAGAAGGCACCAGATCTCATTATAGACGGTTGTGATCCACCATGTGGTTCATGGGAATTGAACTCAGGACATCGAGAAGAACAGGCAGTGCCCTTAACCTTTAAGCCATCCCCTTAATATTAATTTTTAAAAGCAATGTTAAACTCTAGTTTTCTTTTTATTAATTAATTATTTTCCCAATCACATTTCCTCTCCCTTCTTTCTCTCTTCCCAGTCCCTTCTACTAACCTGCCTCTTCCCCCCATCTACTTCTTCTCTTTTCAGAAAAGAGCGGGTCTCCCATGTATATCAGCCATCTGTGGCATATCAAGAAGCAGTAAGACTAGGCACGTTATCTAGTATTAAGGTTGAATAATACAACCCAGTAGGAGGATAAGGTTCCTAAAGCAGATCACAGGGTCAGAGACATCCCTACTGTTAGGAGCCCCAGCAGAAGTCCAAGACCATTATTTACACAACTGTAAAACATGGGTAGAGGGCCTAGGTCAGTCCCTTGCAAGCTCTCTGGATGGCAGCCGAGTCTCTGTGATCCTCTCTGGACCTAGGTTAGTAAATTCTGTGGTTTCTCTTTTGGTGCCCTTGGCCTCTCTGTGTCCCACAATCCTTTCTCCACCTCTTCCACAGGATTCTCTGAGGTTCACCAGTGTTTGTAGTTCTGAATCTGTTTCCATCAGTCTCTGGGTTACATTGTCTTAATGAGATCCTCTTGATATTTTCCAACATCTCAGCACACTGAGGAAATTTTTTTGAGAATATTAATTGTTTGAATGGAAGCTAGCCCGAGGTTATTTCACTTTTGTATACTTACTGTATATATGGTGCTTTCTCAGCTCAAGTACTGTTGAGAGCACTTTCAAGCTTCAGGAGTTTCCTGACACTATGAAAAGGGCAAACACCCACACAGTGTCAGCCTAGTCAGACATGAGAAGTACTGGGCAGGACATCGTACAGTGACTGTGATGGAGAGTCCCAATCAACCATCTGGAGCATTTTCATTGTTTCAATGGAGACGTCAAGTGTTTTGCAGCGACTTGTCTCCCCAGAATGCTACATAAACTCCACTTCACAATCATGGCACTCCTTCAGGTAGAGGACAGTGTTGGTGTGTTTTCACTGTCCTCTCAAGGAAACTGGCACAAACACTAGCTGACATAACCATGTCCACTTAATTCCCAGATCTTGCAGTGTGCACCCAGTGAGATACAGAAGCTAGAGTTCTCCCGGGGTTCACCCAGAGGCCATGTGCTCGGTGTAAATGCATGTCCTCATCCCTACTTGTGCACCTGCAACAGCTTTCTTTCTCTTCCACTCCATTCCTCGAGGCTTTGGTGTACTTGGTTGGATCCATGTTAGATCCATTCTGCACATGCTCCCTAGAGCCACCTTCAGTGGGCACGTATCTCCTATAGGGTTTGTGTGATGGAAAGAGGACAGATGTGAAACTTGCTAAAAACCTACATGCTGCAAAGTCATTTCAATCCACAAACCATTTATGGAGATGACACTTCTCTCTTTTAGGTCTCATCATGGCTTTCAAATCCCAACATGTGGACCACAGTTTCTACAAACAGGATGAAAATGAGATTGAGGGGAGCCTTGATTTTGAACACAGGGCCACTGCAGCAAGAGAAATTGTCATCTATGGTGAAGGTTCTCTAAAAGGTTCCGACAAACCAAAGAACCAGGGCATCTCACACCACGAGGATGATGTGACCCACGTTCTTAACTTCAACTACGTTGGTGATGACATCAGGCATGAGAGCCATGGGAGCCACCAAGGGTACAGAAACCCACAGTTGAAGGAGCAGGAGAACTAAGTACCCTGATGAGATCATAAGGTATGTGACTTGTTTCAGTAGCTATTCCAGCTCCCATCCATCAGTATCTAATTAGGAGGTATGTTCTTCACACTGTGGGTCCTATCTGCTTTGAACCCCAAGCATGAGGTCTTTGTTTAGTTGCTGGGTATGGGAAGGATGTTTGAGAGGTCAAAGTCAACCTACACTCACACACACACACACACACACACACACACGCAGTGTTGATTCTAGAAACTGGTTGGTGCCTCTCAATTTGTTCTTTAAGTTTTCCTTTTGTTTTTTTCCTCCTCCTTCTTATCCTCTTCTTCTTCATGGCCCCCGTTTTATAATGGGAATTGAACTCAAGACCTAGTGGTTTTTAAGCAATCTCTCTACTAGTATAGCATATGAGCCTGGTACTGATTAATGTGGTTATTTTTTTGCAATAAAATGGAGATCAATGGAAAGCCGCTTTCATAGTTAAGAGCTCACCATTTCTACATAGTTTTGTGTTGGGTGTGATTCATCTCCAGAAATGACTTTCATCTTGCCAAGCTGAAATGCTGTATTTCCCTAAGAGCTCCACCTTCCATCTTCTTCTCACAGGAAGGATCTTGCAAAGAGCTTGTTCCTGGGAGAATCCAGAGTGCAGGTCAGTATGTCTGAAAAGGCTTTGGGCAGGGCACTCTGCTTCAGGTCATGGTCCATGTTCTTGTATCCACTATGAAAAGCGAGCGTGGGTGAGAGGTGTCCTTGTCTGGGCTATAACAGTAACTGAGCTCTGGCTCTTGAAGTTTTCCAGAGTTAAAATGGAACGGGCACCCACTAAGTGTCTTTTCCCATTATTGGAGACACAATAGTCTCTTAATTGAAAAAAAAAAACTAAAAAATGCACACATTTTTATTTTATTTTATTGTCTTTATTGAGCTTTATATTTTTCTCTGCTCCCTCCCTTTTTCCCTTCTCCTAGTCCCACTGTCCTGTGACCCCCACACTCCCAGTTTACTTAGGAGATCTTGTCTTTTCCTACTTCCTAAGTAGATCTATTTATGCCTGTCTCAGCGTCCTCTTTGTTGTCTAGGTTTCCCGGAATTGCCAGTTTTCTTTGTTTTATGTGTTAAAACCACTTATAAGTGAGTACATATTATATTTGTCTTTCTGTTTCTGAGTTACATCACTCAATGTGGTGATTTCTAGATCTATCCATTTGCCTGCAAATTTCAATATGTCATTATTATTTTTTTTACTGTTGTGCACATGTACAATTTTCTCATCCATTCTTTGACTGATGGGCATCTAGGTTGTTTCCAGGCTCTCGCTCTTATGAATAATGCTGCTATGAACATATTTGAGCTGATGTTCTTGTAGTGTGATTGAGTATTTGGGGTATATAACCAACAGTAGTATTGCTGGGTGTGGAGGTGGATTGTTTCCTAATTTTCTGTGAAATCGCCATACTTATTTTCAAAGCATCTGTACAAGTTTACACTCCCACCACCAATGCAGGAGTGTTCCCTTTACCCCACATCCTCCCCAGCATAAATTGTCATCTGTGTTTTAATCATGGCCATTCTTATAGGTGTAAGATAGAATCTTAGAGTTGTTTTGGTTTGCATTTCTCAGATGACTAAGGATGTTGAACATTTCCTCAAATGTCTTTCAGCCATTTGAGATTCACAGAACACTTCCAATCAGTATGGAAGCATCATATATATAGACATTATTGAGTATTATATGGTCATGCATATAGGAAAACATTAATGTTTACTGGTATGTGTACAGAGATTAATACTGAAGTCCGGACACTCAGGTCATTTCAGGGTACTTATGTGTACTGTTGTAGTAGGACTCTAAGTGACCTTGGGGACATTCTAATTGATGTAGCAAGTAGTAGGAGAAAACCAGGGCTGTGTTTCAACAAATGAACACTTAGTTATGAGTGTGGATTAAGTGAGGCCAGAGAGATATTCAGTGTTTCATAACTTACCTGTGTTTAATTTGTCCAAGAGTCATGTGGGAAGACACTCACAAGTGCACATGGTTGGCCCTCCACCTTTGTAAGTTTGTGGAAAGCCGATGTAGACAGCAGCAAAGTTGAACCTTCATGTTCCCCCATGCTGTGTTTAAATTATCTAAAAACAATGCAAAATTGTCATGTCAGTGTTATGAGATGTATGGGGCTGACAGCTTTAAAGGGTTAATTTTGTTACAATTAAACAAAAAGATTAACATTGAGCCCATTTAAGTTAATCGAGTAAAGAGAATGGGATCAGGGGATGTTATTCAAAATCAAAATGCAGGTTGGTACTGAGGAGAGGGCCCGAAGGATAAAGCTCTTGCCACATGAGTCTGAGGATCTGAGTTGGGACCCTCAGCATAAAGTTTAGCAGGTGTCAGCTCACCTGTAGTCAGAATCTCTTATTCAGGAGGCAGAGACTGCAGATCCTTAGGGAGATCTAGATTAGCTCAGTTGCTGAGCTGAGGTTCAGGGACAACCCTGCCAGTGTAAATCATGTGGGGAGCAAGCTAAGAAGATGCTTGACTCTGACCTTGGTCCTCTGCATGCACGAGTGTGCATTTGCACACAGATACACATGCAGATCAGACACCTTTGCAAGTTTTTATGTGTTTGCAAATACATAAAAAGCAAAGGTTCCATGCCATGGTCATGTGTGTCTTCTGTTGACTAACTTGAAATCTGAAAGTATTCTTTTTCTTTAAAGGAGACCATGTTGAACATGTGGGTTTTTTGGAATGTGGGAAAAGATAGAGCTCACTTTAAGTAAGAGCTGTAGATATCTTATTTTCAAATAAATTTCTTTCCTCCAGACAGTAAAGACTAATGTTTAGATCATGGGATAAAAGCTCAGGCCATGAGCCCAGAGAAACTGACTGCTCCATAGCAAATGAGAAAGGGGAAAAGCAGTACAGAGTGCTATTCATGCTAACTTCATTCAGCATGGATCAGGGCAGTCTTGATGTAAGCAAATTCCCTACCTGCAGCAGTAGCTTGTGCAGAATAGCAGTCCTGCCTAGGAGCCCCTGATGGCTGACATCCTAACACCACTAGGTGTAAACTACAGTGGGACCAGGCTCAGGTTGGAGAAACTGGTAGAGAAGAGGGAGATTCCCCCAGGATGGAGAGAAAGAGAGATTGGATAAGAAAAGCTGAGCAAGTGAGGAATTCTCCCCCTGTCGAGTTGACAGGACCCTGTACTTCATCTCCAGAGAGACAGAGGTGCTGCAGCCCCAGAGACTGATGTGAGGAAGCTCTGGAGACACAGATGCATTGGAGCTTCAGAGAGGCCAATGCATACAGCTCTAGAGATGCTGATGAATCGCAGCTCCATTGAGACGGATGATGCACTGCATCTCTAGAGAGACTGATGGACTATCACTCCAGAGCCGTTTGTACTGCAACTCTAGAGAAACTGATGATGCACTGCATCTCTAGAGAGACTGATGGACTATCACTCCAGAGCCATTTGTACTGCAGCTCCAGTGAGAGTGATGATGCACTGCATCTCTAGAGATGCTGATGGACTGTCACTCCAGATACACTTGTACTGCAGCTCTAGAGAGACTGATGATGCACTGCATCTCTAGAGAGGCTGATGGACTATCACTCCAGAGCCATTTGTACTGCAGCTCCAGTGTTACTGATGATGCACTGCATCTCCAGAGGGGCCAATGCACTGCAACTCCAGAGAGGCTGATGCACTGGAACTCCAGAGAGGATGATAATCTGCACCTCTAGAGGGCTATGCACTACAGGTCTAGAGCCTAATACACTGCAGTTCCAGAGAAGCTGATGAACTGCAGCTTTAGAGAAGATGATGCAGTGCAGCTCTAGAGGATGATGAATATCAGCTCTAGAGATACCGATGTACTTCATATATAGAGGCTGATGCACTATCACTCTAGTGGCCTATACACTACAGCTCTAGATGCTGAGGAACTGCAGCACCAGAGAGAGGCTAATGCATTGCAACTCCAGAGAGGCTCATTTACAGAAGCTCTAGGGGCTGATGCAGTGCAGCTCTAGAGGCTGATACACTGCAGAACTAGCAAGATTTGCTAGAGCTAATATGCCAACAGTGACTTAATTAATATAGTTGCTTTGTGATTATTTCGGAGCTAAGCTAACTGGACAGCTGGGGCTTTGATTGAATTCATGGAGGCAATCAATTCATTGTTACAGATCACATTGCTGTCTGGAGGTTCAGCCTAAAACCTGGTATAAGGACAGAGCCAAGGATGCCCTTCATGTTGGGCAGGAAGTAGGGCATCACTATCAAGCTTCAACTCTCATTGACACCACAGCTTTTGTCCTGAGCCCAGAAAACTTTAGAGGGCATGGAAGAGGGCCAGGGCAAAAGTCCATAGGTGATAGTGACATCCCCCCTATTACCAACATGATGGAAGCAGGAAGTCCCCAGATATCTGAATGATTTGTTTGAATTGGCTCATTTCCCTAATCCTATAGATGACAACATCACATCTCTGTGCAGGCCTCCCTTGGAGTAGTGTTAGCTCTAATAACACTTTGGGAAGGATGTTTGTTTGTTTGTGCTGGGGATAGGCTGTGACTTTGCACACTCTTTTGGCAAGCGTGATTCCTTGTAATCACCCCACCTGCTTAAGGTGCTGGAGCAATAAGAAGCCGTCCATCGATCAATGATGAGCTGAAATCATGGGAATATAGCAGTTTACCGAGGAGAAATTTTGTGTTTTGATAAAGAAAAATATGCCAGAGTAAATCCAGAAACACTGGAACAGAAGGAGAAGATGCTACAGGTAGAAAAAGGAGAGGGGAATGAGAAGGAGGAGGAGGAGGAGGAGGAGCCTGGGAAAGAAGGAGACTGTTTTCTGACAGTGAGGGGAAGTAGGAAGCAGGTATCCCACTATCCTAAGTGGTGAATCTCACAGCACCCCTTGTCCTTCCTGACATGGGTGTCTTGTGTGGAGCCCCACTGGGAGTTAGGATTGAGGTGTCTGTACAAGGCAGTACAATCAAGTGTATTGTTGTGGGGTGTTGTGTTGACTTCATTTTGGTTTTTGACCCTAAGTACAGAAAATAGATTTTTGTTCCTTTAGAGTCATCCAGCACCTTTGTATATTCCAGTTTTTCTGCTTGTTCTTCTGCTTTGATCCCTGAGCCTTGAAGGGAGGAGGTTATGAAGACATTCCAATTAGGATAGAGCACTCCATAGTTGTGAGCAGAGATGACCACTTACATGGTCTATAGCTAATGGAAAGTCTTTATTCCAGCTGACTAGGATGACACCCATGCATCTGGGCACCGAGCCGTGCCTCCAGGTGTCCAGAACACGGGGGTTGTAAGGGCATCTTAAAACTTAGATTTCCTATCATCTAGCTCAGCAGAAGCAGAATCCTGTGCAGAAGTAAGCAGTTTGAAACAAGCTGTTTACTGAAGCTAAGATAGCAGTTAGCTGGAGGATGGGTTCATACAAACAGGAAGTTTTACCACAGCTAAGTTAGCTAGTATATCCCTGATCTTTGGTCCCTAGAATAGACTTAATTAATTTCCCGTGGGATTCTCCATGACAGATATCAAAGTCTATTTCTACCTGAAATGGCCTCAACAAGAATAGAAGATGGAGGAACCTCTTCACTGGCTTAAACTGTCACATTTCCCATTAGATCACAGGGCATGAGTCCAATCACTGACTCGTCCTGTTCTATGAGGTCATAGTTGTTTCTAGGGACCAGTAATTTTCTGCTTGAGGCAGTTGGCCATGCAGGTGAAGATGCAGGGTTCCACCGTTAGGCTGAGCAGGACAAGAATCAATGGTCTAGTTCATGCTGACACTAAGCTATAGGGATCCAGTCACCAGAGATTGATAACAGTGTCCTGATCTATGTCTTCTTTCTTTCCTTCCTTTCTCTCCCTTCCTTTTCCTCTTCCCCTTCTCTTATCTTCTGCTTTCTTTCTTCTTTCTATTGACTAATCTTGTCCCCTCACTTACCCTTTCCACCTTCCCGTCCTCTTCATCCCCCAGTCCTTTCTCCTCTATTTATTTAAAAAGCAGTTATTCATGTATGCACTGCAGGGCACTGGCAGCCCATTCCCAACACCTCATCTTCACTATCCTCTCCTCTCTTAGACCAATAGGCTGCTGAATTTTCAGCAAGCCTGCTGAAAACCAGACTTGGCCCAGGCATTGGCCCATCACTTTGCAGCAGCTTCCTTTCCTGTGCATAGGAGATTAGAGGCCTCTATGGGAAGACATAGAAACCTCCACAGTCACCCAGCAAGGACCCTGCATTTTTGTAGATCTTTCATGGATAAAATAGTACAGGGTCACAGTAAAAGAAATTAGTAATATATTCAGCTTTCTGGCTCTTCAACTTAGATCAGAAATCTTGGGATCATCTCAAACAATCAAATTTGAATAATCTATGGCAGTTGTTTCAGCTGTTCCTGCACCTATTTAAACAGAACCAGAATTGGGACCCATTTGGCATTTGTTAATATAGATTCAAGGCCAAATATGAGGTCTCCCATCTTCTCTATTATAGGCATATATCATGAGGATTACATAGACAAGAATTCATGCAGTGGGATGTGACTTTCCAGAGAGTCAGGGGAGATATCATTATTCTAAGCAGTAGTTCAAGTAAGTCAGACAATTCAAGGGAATGATGAGGTACCTGTTCCTTGGCAGAGAGTGTGTAGATTGTAAAACCTAAAGACCATTTGATATCTGGTCTTCTTCATATCCTGATTTATTGATCCCCGTTCTCTTTCTTAGAGCCATATTTCCCATTTCCTTGAAAGGGCATAAGACAGAAAAGGTACTAGCTAATGAATTTCCCATTTCCGGTTGTTCTGAATTCCGACTACTAGGGCTGGGGTTGCATAGGATTTTGTGTGTCCTTGTTTAGAAAAGTCTGGTCAATCTAAAGCCTCACTGGCATTTACTGTTACACAGAGTTGTGTTTTCCACTTGTGATACTGACTGTTGAATACACTAAAGCCATCTCTTTCACCATGTTATTGCAGAGCTGGTTTAAGAAAAGAAGAGGCCAATACAGGAAACATCAGCAGTCTGAGATTCTCCAGTGTGCATCTGCTGATGGCCAGGACACCTTGCAGTAAAGCTTTTGTAGGAGTCCTGAAGCATCATCCTGTCCAGGCCTCAGATGAAGACAGGATCTCCAGGTGTCACTGACACCTTCTGATGGCTGTAACACCTTATCCCTTCAGTAATAAAGAGTTGTGTATTCAAAATATTTCATGTCCTTTTTGGGGGTCTGTAAGGTGTGGATGTCCATTATTGAGAAAATATTTAAGAGAAGATAAAAGAAAGGGATCAAACCCTGAATCATCTTTACTACTCCACAAGTCACAAAAGTTTCTCAAGACCGATGGCAATCCTCACTCAGATATATATTCTTCTCTGTTGTCACACTGTACCATCCTCACCTTAACTCGACCCTGTGGGAACGAACACCTAAGAACAGGAACAGGACAAGTCCCCAGTGAGAAGACTGTTCACAATGAAATCTGAGTTTCCCCCAAATCTATGAGTTCACCCTTGTACTACAACAAATACAAAAGACTACTTTCTGAGCATTCGTCTGAGGGTAGAGTGACCAGTCACCTAGGCTGCCCCCAGGTCTCTTCACTGTCCCTCCTTTCAATGGCACAGTTATGGTACTAGGAGTCCTCCTGACACAGATCCTACTGTTTCAAAGGAAACACAAGAGCCCATTCCATGCCCATTAGAAAGAGGTTTCCTCTTTGCTCCCACACCTAGCCCAAGATGCACAAGAGGCATATTGATCGATCCTCCCAGTTAAGGCAGGAGAGGCAAAGGATTCTCAGCAGATTCACCATGCCAGGTTAGTGGAAGACATAGGATGCAGACTTCAGAACATGCAGGGAGCAATAGGCTGTGTTAGCCCGAGGGTGATTTGAGGAGAGGCAGTGTGGAAAGCCTATAGAGAGTGTTATGCCTGAGTTCTGGCAGGGAGGACACATCAGGATGGCATTAACATGATGTTGTATGTCGTGGGCTTAGAACACATGACCTGTGAGAAATTTGCCAAGGCGTGAGCTGCTTTTGATGCTGTGACTGCTTGTAGATATGGCAGACTCTAGAAAAGGGGGTGCAGCAGGATGTGTTAAAGCCTCTTTCTAAACTGAGTACCAGTAAGGGGGGAATCTGGACTTTGTAATAGAGAAGATGGGTAAACAGGGCTGAGTACTGAGGGCACACATTCAGAAGTCTGGTGTGACAGAGGAGGGGCAGATAGACTGGCTGTTGTACAGCCTTGTATTAGTAAAGTTTGTGGATTATAAAAGCACTGTGGAGAGATGTAGGACATGAATCCCCACAGCAAGAGTTTCCAGAGGACAGATAATATCTGTACGGAGTGGTTTTGTGTGTCTTGACACAGGCTAGAGTCATCAGAGAGGAAGCAGCCCCAGTTGAGGAAATGCCTTCATGAGGTCCAACTCAAAGTCACTTTCTTAATTATTGATCAACATGCAAGAGCCCAGCTTAGAGTATAATGTGCCATTCCTGGGCTGGTGGTCCTGGGTTTAGTATAAGAAAGCAGGCTGAGTAAGCCATGGGAAGCAAGCCAGTAAGCAGCTTTGCTCCATGGCCTCCTCATAAGATCCTGTGTCTGTGAACCTTCCCTGTTTGAGTTCCTGTTCTGACTTCCTTGAGTGATGAACAGCAATACTGAAGTGTACATAAAATAAAACTCTTCTTCCCCAACTTCCATTTTTAATGGTGTTTTGTCAAAGTGACAGAAACCTTGAGACAACATCCTTCTACTCAAAGAGGAACTGGGAACTCTGGTGCTGGGATTATAAGCACCAAGGTGGATGCTGTATTAGGGACATATACAGGACCTAGAAGGAAGGTAGATTCAGGCCAGAGGTGGGGTATATGAGGTGGAGCTGGTGAGAAAGTCTCCCGCTCTTATTATAGTCCTGAGAAACTGACAGTGCCTGGCTACACAAATTAGGCCTGTGTATCAGAGCCCTAAAAATGCAGAGGAAGTTTCCTCTGTAGAGACCTAAGAACAGTGAGTAGGGGGCCCATTGCTCCTAATTAGGTCCTGGTGTATGGCCAAAGACAGCACCTGCAGCTTTACATTCCAGGAGAGGAGGGCACATACGTGTCTAATATACACATGAGGAGATGACCCCATTAAGATCTGTCTTCTTATCCCATGACTGTCATTCCCACAACAAAACATTCCAAAGCAACACACATCTCTTGGGGCCAATCAATTCCCACAATAAGGGCATAGAAAGATGGCACAGTGAATATATGACTATGTAGGATTCCCCTCTGTATGTTGAGAATACCATTGATTAATAAAGAAACAGCTTTGGGCCTCTAGTAAGTTATATGGAAACAGAGCTAGGTGGGGAAAACTAAACTGAATGCTGGGAGAAAGAAGAGCAAAGCCAGAGAGAAGATATGTAGCTCCTCCAGCGATGCATTCCAGAACTTTAGCTGTTAATCCAAAGCCACGTGGCGATACACAGATTAATAGAGATGGGTTAGATAAGGATATGAGTTAGCCACAAATATGCTCTGGCTATTGGCCACAAGGCATTGCAAATAATATGGTTTCTGTAAGATTATTTCTGGGCTGAGCAGTCAGGAGACACACATGTGGCCTTCTTGCAACAACTATAGACCAGTCATGCCCTTTCATGATACATTTTTCAGAACCTACATTGTCTCGCATCTTCCTGTAACTCCAGCTCCAGGGAAGAGTACACCATCATCTGGCCTATACAGGTCGCTGCATGCATACATGTACAGACTCATGCACATTATTAAAAACAACATAAGATTTCAAAAAGAAGGTCCAGATTGACAATTCTAGGCAACAGATTTTCATCCATGGGTCTTTGTGTACCAGGATCCCTCCTGCTCCTGCCACCATCAGCAGGTGCCCAATGCACCATGGTTTTGATGTATGTATCTGGACAGGGACACAGCTGCTGTGGAAGTTCAGAAAGTAATTCAATTCTTTTGTTTAATTTCAGCTCAAAATTCCATATCACACAACATTCTAGCAAGGAAATTGGGGCAACAGGATTGTAAAATAGCTGGACACATTACTTTCATATTCAGGTGTGGAGAGAGGGGAGTGCATTTGTGCTTACTACTTGGCTTCCCTGATGGAAATTTATTCAGTTTGTATACAGTTCAATATGCCCTAGCTAGGGAATGGTGTCTCCAAGCTGGGCCAGATACTCCTTTAACAACTAACTCAGACAATCTTCCTCAGATCATCCAGTGTGATAATCTCTCATTGAGACTCCCTTCCCAGGTACTTTGTCTAAAGATGACAATTAAAGCAAACTATTGCAGAAGGTCAAGGTGCTTGTCACCAAGACAGCAGACCTAAAATTCATCCCCAGGATTTACACGATGGAAGAAAAATCAGCCCATGAATACTGTCCTCTTCTCTCCACACTAGGAAGGGGGGTCCCAATAAATGAGCGACAATAATAAAATAGTAGTGACTAATAATTCTACTCCACACTACAATTCATGTGCTGCATGAAAGAGCTTGCCTCGTTGGCACCAGGTCCTGATTTAATGTCTAGTCCCTCAAGAAATTTGAAATATTGTCATTGGCAGGCACAGGTTTCAAACGTTAAAGAAGGTGTCAAGGAAAAGTATCGATGTTTCTGATCTTCACAGGGGCTGTATCTGCCTCTAGCCCCAAGCTTTGTCAAGACCCACACAGCAGCAAAGCATAGGGCCTGCCTGGATTCAAGAGATTAGAATTCCAGCAGGTTACCTTCCTTCCAATTTGATCTAGGCCAGCTCAAAGCCACTTCAGACAGTGCCTCACTATCCTTCTTTCCCTAGATGTTGGGCTCAGAGTTTGACTCTCACAGATTTACTGAGATGAAATCTTTCCTCTGTTCTCCCAGCTCGATGTGATCTCCTGAGCACTGAGCACTGCTAACACAGGGGTCCAAGACAGGAGACCGTCCAGTGAGAGTCACAGTGGTTTCAGGGCAAGGCGGGCCTGAACCTTCATTCTGGCCCAACCTAACCTAAATTTGCAGCAGTTACTCCTGAGATTGAAACAGTCCACCATACAGGTTTGGAAGCTCATTAAGCAGGGTGATAACTCAAAATAACTTCAAGAACTTCCCCAAACTGACCAGATTCACTAGCACCATCCCTTCTAGAGCAAATAATGAAAGCAGAAAGTCCCTCTCAGAGAAACAAAAGCCCAATTGCTAAGAAGACTCTCAGAGAGCCTGGCACGATGGCACATGCCTTTCTTTTATTCCAGCACTCAGCAGGAAGAGGCAGGTGAATCTCTGTGAGTCGAGACCAGCCTGGTTCAAGAGCAAGCTCCAGGACTGGTTTCAAAGATACAGAATAACCCTATATTGAAAAACAACAACAACAAAAAACTCTCAGAGAACCAAAGGGACAAACAACACTAAGACCAGACCAAGTGTCTGGAAGAAGCAAAGGCCAGCCTAGCTAACTGGAAGGGGTTTAGACAAACTGATCAACTGAGCCACATGGAGAGGACAGGTCCAACCTGTTGAACTGCCCGTGGGCTGTGCAGATTGCTCCAGGTTTCCAGGATCCTGTGAGCTGTCTGTCACCTGTGCTGGTATGGGCTTTGGTGGTACACTTATTTTTGAGTCATTTCTGCTCCTGTAAGTAACCCCTCTCTCATATCCCTGCACCCCAGTAAAACCCAATGGCCCACCAAGTTGGTCTTCAGTGGCATCTGTACTTTGTTCTATCATGGGCTCTCTATCTGGGATGAGGAGATGAGTGTGTTTCACCGCCCCAGGAAAAGACTTGTTACACAGCACATGCAGGTACCTTGAGGGCACCTCAAGAAAACATCTCCTCAGATAACTGACTGGATGACGTCAGGGCTGCCCAGAGGAGAGATGCTTCCTGTGATTAAGTACTTGTTTGTGCAAATTCTACACTCCCTCTGTTATAAAGAGGTGCGGTGGGCTGCATACCCGCACCCAACCGCCAGCATGGCTAGCTTTTGTCCCGAAATAATTACACGGAAACTGTATTCTTTTAAACAATGTCTGCCCCATTAGTTCCAGCCTCTTATTGGCTAGCTCTTACATATTGATCTAACCCATTTCTAATAATCTGTGTAGCCCACAAGGTGGCTTACCAGGGAAGATCTTAACCTGCATCTGTCTGGAGTGGGAGAATCATGGTGACTGCCTGACTCAGCTTCTTTCTCCCAGCATTCTGTTCTGTGTAATCTGCCTACCTAATTTTCTGTTCTATCAGGACAAGCAGTTTTCTTTATTAGTTAACCAATGAAAACAACAGATAGAAAGATGACCCTCCTCCATTACCTGTTGTATTCCCATTTTTGGATTTTCTTCAGTTAAAATTCAACCTTGAGTTTCAATGACATGGGGCCTTTCTGTATGATTCTGTGGCCTCTCTGTATGCGTGAATTCCCCTTTACAGGAAGAGAAGCTGCCAGTGTTGCTGAACTCCAAAGCCTAGCTTTCCAATCTTCGTCCTGCTGCAGTTCAGGGGTGTGATCATCCATGGGAGGGTGTGCCCCATACTTTCCCATGAGTATCCTGTGCACTAGTGGTATACCCCCAGTGCAGTGAACGCTGTTTTATAAGGAGAACACCTTGGAGATGTTAGGGGGACTGCCAATACTGATATACAGGTCCTTGTCCTGACAGCTTCAGTTATTGGTCACTGTCATCTGCCAAATTTCCTTCTGCCTTGTGGCATGGTCTTCCTTGGCAGCAGATCACCCTGCCCGAGTGTCCCTGGATTGCCAGTGCTCTCTGTCCCTCACTGTGACTTACGCAGGTCTGAAGGTAGCCTGGGACATGATTTTAGGAATCTTGTTCTCTTTTCCTCCTGCATCCTATTGTTCCCATAGTTTCCTTGTCGCCTGCCTGTCACTGCTTTTTTTCTCTAGATTAACAGAAATAAATAAACTCAATCTCCAATGAAGCTCCAGGGCAAGAACGGGGACTGAACAGAAAAACACCTTCCAGGACAGTGTCCACCACGGAGATTGGGCAAGTGCAGAAGAAAGGATACAAAGAAAATTCCTGGGAGGCCTTTTCGGCGGGGCAAGTCTCTGCTATTTAATCTCTGAACTCCATGAAATTTTACTCATGCCAAAGAAGCCAGAAGATCATTCAGGCAGGGGGTATATTAGAGAAGCAGACACCACTATAAATAGTGGAAAGCTGGAAGGCACCTGAAAGAAAACTGAACTTGAAAACTGAATACATTATTGGATGTGAGACATCATTTTTATGTGTAGTCACATGGTCGTGTGCACGGATACAAATTGTTGGTGTGAGTTCATGTATATGTATGCTTCATGGATGTGGAGAGGAAGGGTAGCTTTTAGTATCATGCTTCAGGTGCAGTCCACATTGAAAATGTTTTATTGAAAATAGATTCTTCTCTCATACACTACATCCTGACCACAGATTCTCCTTCCTCCACTCCCTAAATCTTTGACGTCCCATGTCCCCCAGATCAGCTATCCTCCATTTCCTCTTCAGAGAAGAGCAGGCCTCTAAGAGGGAAGAGCCAGACAGAATAAAACAAGATATAATAAAACTAGGCAAAAGCCGTCATACAGATGATGGACAAGACAGCCCAACAAAAGGAAAACATTCACAAAAGCAGGTCAAACAGTTTTCCACTCATAAGAGCCCCATCAAGAACACCAACCTAACAGCCACAACATTCACACAGAGGACCTAGTACAGACCCTTGCAGGTCCTATGCTTGCTGTTTTGGTCTCCGTGAGCCCATGTGAGCTATGCTTAGTTGATTCAATGAGCCATGTTCTCCTGGTGTCGGCCATCTTCTCTGAGAGTCCACATTCTTTTCAGACAGGGTTTCTTACAGGCCTCCTGCTGTGTTTCCTTCTCAGCTTGTTGTGTGATTTTGGAAACGTCACTTGACCTCTCTGTTTTATTCTCCCCATGCATAAGATGAGTGTATGAAGGCATCATTCTCATGCCTGGCTACATGATACTAGTCAGGGCTTCATCCAGGCTTGCTGCTCCATCCCCTAATATGCCTTGACACTCTGACAAGGCTGGCCTTTACCTGTTCACTGGATATACCCTTATAGCTCTCAAGCAGAGATACATGTACAGACTGAGGCTAATTTTGAGCTTTCTATGTGTTTCACTTCTGGATGCAGGTGCAGTAAATAGGTCTACACACATCTGTCCACCGTAACCATGACCCTCCCTCTGTTGAAAACTCACCTGCCTTTGGTGACCAAGTGCTGTCTCTTGGCCCTTGTTACTCTAAAGTCCAAGTAGATTCATTTCCTTTGACTTATTCTCTTGAGACCCCTGACTTCTACTAGGAAGTGTGACATGTGGGCAAGAGCCACGTTGGTGCTCTTCAGTCATGGGGATTCACAAGTCTGCTATGTGTAGTATTCCAGAAGAACGATCCTCTGGGTCTTCCCTGCATGCAGACCTCTGTTATAGGACAGACTGATGCCAGCATTCCAACTTCCCTCCGCCGTTGATTCCTTTTATCAACATGGAGTAAGCCATGCTCATTCACAGTGGCCATCTTTTTACATTTGTTTCTAAATCAATGAATAACCCCAGCACCTTCTTTTAAGGATTTGTTTCTTTTCCTGTGTCTGAGTGTTTTGTGTGTAAGTGTGTGTGCCATGTGTCTGCCTTGTGTCTGTGGAGATCAGAAGAAGGTGTCAAATTCCTTGGGACTGGAGACTAACTGAAGCCAAAGATCACCGTAAGTAACCATGTGAGTGGTGGGAATGAGCCTGTGTCTTCTGCAAGAGCAGACATTAACCACAGAGCCATCTCTCCAGTCCATCATATCATTTACAAAGATGTGTAAACTGCGACATGAAATCCAGGACAATTGCTCAAGGACCACTGATGATTCCTTGACTTTGGTGTAGTTTTTTGTTCCCATCCAAATTATTCCCCCTCCGCAAAGTCCATAGCCTATTATGAGGGCCTGTTCTCTGCTACTATGCATGAGGAAACATCAGTATTTGTTTACAACTTCACCTGCCTATTGTGGAACAATCCTTTTCAGTGTGGACACATGTCACTCTCACAGGTTTAATAAAAATCTAATTGACCAGTCTCTGGGCAGGATTTTCGGGGTAGAGAGAATGCTAGAAGAAGAAGGGCAGAGACATGCGAGTCACCAGGCAGATGCATAGGAGGCATCGTGGGCACTACAATGCACAGGCAAGTGAGCCACATCAAAAAGGTAGATTAGAGATGCACAGAGGCGGAGCGGCGGCGGCCAGACGCACAGAGGCGGAGCGGCGGCGGCCAGACGCGGCGGAGCGGCGGCGGCCAGACGCGGCGGAGCTGTGGGGCGCAGAGACAGACCCAAGAGGTGGGAACAGGCGTGCAATAAGGAGAGCAGATCGCCCTACTACAATCGAATCAAAGAGGTAGGCCTTTGGTTGGCCAGGTCACTGGCACAAGGGGAGCCTGGTCCTGTCCTGAAGATCCTTCAGAGGGGTGAGAGGGTTCTTGGCCTGCAGCAGGAACCACGAAAGAGAGTGAGGGCATTTTGTAAGCGGAGCCCTTGGCCAGCAGGGAAACCTGATCCGGTTTTTAAAGGACCCATTGGATAGGATCAATAGGAGGAGATGGGCAGGCGCCAAGGCAAGAATTCTCCCAATAATCCGAAAAACAACATGAAAACATCAGAACACAATGATCTTACAACAGAAGTATTTGAACAACCTAACACAGAAGAAATGGAAAAAATCGACTTTATGAAGATAATAGAGTCCCTTAAACAACATGTAAAAAATGCCCTTATATAATGGATGAGAAGTATAACAAAAAGTTTGAAGAAATGAGTAAATACGTACATGATACCCTGGGAAACCAAGAAAAAACCATCAAACAGGTAATGGAAACAGTTCAAGAATTGAAAACTGAAATGAAGGCAAAGAAGAAAATACAAACTGAGGACCAGCTGGATATGGAAAATCTAGGCCAACGAGCAGAGTCTACAGAAACAAGCATAATCAATAGAATACAAGAGCTAGAAGAAAGACTCTCAGATGCTGAGGACACCATAGAGAAAATAAACGAACAGATCAAAGAAAACAGCAAAGCCAACAAATTCTCAACACAAAACATTCAGGAACTATGGGACACAATAAAAAAACCAAACCTAAGAATAATAGGAATAGAAGAAGGAGAAGAGTCACAGCTCAAAGGCCCAGAAAATATTTTCAACAAAATTATGGAAGAAAACTTTCCCAACTTAAAGAAAGATATTCACTTAAATATTCAAGAAGCATACAGAACACCAAACAGGCTGGATCAAAGAAAAACATCTCCTCGCCATATAATAATCAAAACACAAAATATACAGGTTAAAGAAAAAATATTAAGAGCTGCAAAAGAAAAAGGGCAAGTAACTTATAAAGGTAAACCGATCAGACTTACACCTGACTTCTCGATGGAAACTATGAAAGACAGAAGGTCCTGGATAGAGGTTCTGCAGAAGCTAAGAGACCATGGATGCAAACCCAAACTACTATACCCAGCCAAGCTATCATTCATTATCAATGGAGAAAACAAAACATTCCAGGATAAGAACAAATTTAAACAATACATAGCCACAAATCCAGCCCTACAGAAAGTAATAGAAGGAAAATCGCAACCCAAGGAATCCAACACTGCCAACACTGCCTACAATAACCCAGGCATCTAATGACCCCTCACGAGCACATCTCAAAGAAGGGAGACAATCTCTACTACAAAAAGCAATAAGAATAACCGGAGTAAACAACCACTGGTCATTAATATCACTTAATATTAATGGGCTCAATTCACCTATAAAAAGGCACAGGCTAAAAGATTGGATACGAAAACAGGATCCAACATTCTGCTGTTTGCAAGAAACACATCTCAACCACAAAGACAGGCACCTACTCAGAGTAAAGGGTTGGGAAAAGGTGTTTCAAGCAAATGGTCCTAAGAAAAAAGCAGGTGTGGCCATACTAATTTCTAACAAAACTGACTTCAAACTAAAATCAATCAGAAGAGACCGAGACGGTCACTTTATACTCATAACAGGAACAATTCATCAGGAGGAGGTCTCAATCCTGAATATATACGCCCCCAATATAAAAGCACCTACTTATGTAAAAGAAATATTACTAGAACTCAAGGCAGACATCAAACCACACACACTAGTAGTAGGAGACTTCAACACACCTCTCTCTCCAAGGGACAGGTCAATCAGACAGAAACCTAATAGAGAATTAAGAGAATTATTGGAGGTAATGAAGCAAATGGACTTAACAGACATCTATAGAACATTCCACCCAAATAGGAAAGAATATACCTTCTTCTCTGCAGCTCATGGAACCTTCTCAAAAATTGACCACATACTCGGAAACAAAGGAAACCTCCACAGATACAAAAAAATATCAGTGTCCACCTGTGTCTTATCAGATCATCACGGATTAAAATTAGAAGGCAACAACCACGCTGCCCCCAAAAAACCGACAAACTCATGGAAACTGAACAGTCAACTACTGAACCACACCTGGGTCAAGGGAGAAATCAAGAAAGAAATTAAAGTCTTCCTTGAATTTAATGAAAATAAAGGGACAACATACTCAAACCTATGGGACACAATGAAAGCAGTGCTAAGAGGAAAGTTCATAGCACTAAGTGCCCACTTAAAGAAAACGGAGAATGCATACATTGGGGACTTAACAACACACCTGAAAGCTCTACAAAAAAAAGAAGCAGACGCGCCCAGGAGAAGTAGAAGACTGGAAATAATAAAATTGAGGGCTGAAATCAACAAAATAGAAACACAGAAAACAGTCCAAAGAATCAATGAAACAAAAAGCTGGTTCTTGGAGAAAATCAACAAGATCGACAAACCCCTATCCAAACTAATTAAACGACAGAGAGAGAACACGCAAATAAATAAGATCAGAAATGAAAAGGGGGACTAACCACAGACACAGAGGAAATTCAGAGAATCATTAGATCTTACTACAAAAGCCTGTATGCCACAAAACTGGAAAATACAAAAGAAATGGACATTTTTTTCAATAAGTATCATATACCAAAGCTAAACCAAGACCAGGTGAATGATCTAAATAGACCGGTTTCTCGCGAAGAATTAGAAATGGTTATCAAAAATCTCCCTTCGAAAAAAAGCCCAGGACCAGATGGTTTCAATGCAGAATTCTACCAGAACTTCCAAGAAGAACTAATACCTATACTCCTTAATGTATTTCACAATATAGAATCAGAAGAGTCATTGCCAAATTCCTTTTATGAAGCTACAGTTACCCTGATACCAAAACCACAAAAAGACCCAACCAAGAAAGAGAATTACAGACCGATCTCACTCATGAACATCGACGCAAAAATTTTCAATAAAATACTGGCAAACCGAATCCAAGAACACATAAGAAAAATTATCCATTATGATCAAGTAGGCTTCATCCCAGAGATGCAGGGCTGGTTCAACATACGCAAATCTATCAATGTAATCCACCATATAAATAAACTGAAAGAAAAAAAACATATGATCATTTCACTAGATGCTGAAAAAGCATTCGACAAAATTCAACACCCCTTTATGATAAAGGTCTTGGAGAGAATAGGGATACAAGGGTCCTATCTAAATATAATAAAAGCTATTTACAGCAAGCCAACAGCTAACATTAAATTAAACGGAGAAAAACTCAAAGCCATCCCACTTAAATCAGGAACACGACAAGGATGTCCACTCTCTCCATACCTCTTCAATATAGTGCTTGAAATTCTAGCAATAGCAATAAGACAACATAAGGAGATCAAGGGGATTCGTATTGGAAAGGAAGAAGTTAAGCTTTCGTTACTTGCAGATGATATGATAGTGTACATAAGCGACCCCAAAAATTCTACCAAAGAACTCCTACAGCTGATAAACAGCTTTAGTAATGTGGCAGGATACAAGATCAACTCCAAAAAATCAGTTGCCTTCCTATACACTAAGGATAAGGAAGCAGAGAGGGAAATCAGAGAAGCATCACCTTTCACGATAGCCACAAATAGCATAAAATACCTTGGGGTAACCCTGACCAAGGAAGTGAAAGATCTACTTGACAAGAACTATAAGTCTTTGAAGAAAGAAATTGATGAAGGCACCAGAAAATGGAAAGACCTCCCTTGCTCTTGGATTGGGAGGATCAACATAGTAAAAATGGCAATTCTACCAAAAGCAATCTATAGATTCAATGCAATCCCCATCAAAATCCCATCAAAATTCTTCACAGATCTGGAGAAGACAATAATCAACTTTATATGGAAAAACAAAAAACCCAGGATAGCCAAAACAATCTTATACAATAAAGGATTGTCTGGAGGCATTACCATCCCTGACTTCAAACTCTATTACAGAGCTACAGTATTGAAAATAGCTTGGTATTGGCATAAAAACAGAGAAGTCGACCAATGGAATCGAATAGAAGACCCTGACATTAACCCACAAACCTATGAACACCTGATCTTCGATAAAGGAGCTAAAAGTATACAATGGAAAAAAGAGAGCATCTTCAACAAATGGTGCTGGCAAAACTGGATGTCAATCTGTAGAAGAATGAAAATAGATCCATATCTATCACCATGCACAAAACTCAAATCCAAATGGATTAAAGACCTCAATATCAGTCCGAACACACTGAACCTGATAGAAGAGAAAGTGGGAAGTACTCTACAGCACATGGGCACAGGAGACCACTTCCTATGTATAACCCCAGCAGCACAGACACTAAGGGCATCATTGAATAAATGGGACTCCCTGAGGCTGAGAAGCTTCTGTAAAGCAAAGGACACTGTCACTAAGACAAAAGACAACCCACTGACTGGGAGAAGATCTTCACCAACCCTGCTACTGAAAAAGGTTTGATCTCCAAAATATATAAAGAACTCAAGAAACTAGACCGTAAAAGGCTAATCAACCCAATTATAAAGTGGGGCACTGATCTGAACAGAGAATTCTCAACAGAAGAACTTCAAATGGCCAAAAGACACTTAAGGTCATGCACAACTTCCTTAGCGATCAGGGAAATGCAAATCAAGACAACTTTAAGATACCACCTTACACCTGTCAGAATGGCTAAAATAAAAAACACCAATGATAGCCTTTGCTGGAGAGGTTGTGGAGAAAGGGGTACACTCACCCATTGCTGGTGGGAATGCAAACTTGTGCAACCACTCTGGAAAGCAGTGTTTCAGTTTCTCAGGAAATTCGGGATCAACCTACCCCTGGATCCAGCAATACCACTCTTGGGAATATACCCAAGAGAGGCCCTATCATACAACAAAAGTATATGCTCAACTATGTTCATGGCAGCATTGTTTGTAATAGCCAGAACCTGGAAACAACCTAGATGCCCTTCAACGGAAGAATGGATGAAGAAAGTATGGAATATATACATATTAGAGTATTACTCAGCAGTAAAAAACAAGGACTTCTTGAATTTTGCATACAAATGGATGGAAATAGAAAACACTATCCTGAGTGAGGTAAGCCAGACCCAAAAAGAGGAACATCGGATGTACTCACTCATATTTGGTTTCTAGCCATAAATAAAGGACATTGAGCTTATAATTCATGTTCCTAGAGAAGCTAAATAAGAAGGTGAATCCAAAATCAAACACATAGGCATCCTCAGGAATATTAACCTTCATCAGGCGATGAAAGGAGACAGAGACAGAGACCCACACGGGAGCACCGGACAGAAATCTCAAGGTCCAAATCAGGAGCAGAAGGAGACGGAGCACGAGCAAGGAACTCAGGACCACGAGGGGTGCACCCACACACTAAGACAATGGGGATGTTCTATTGGGATCTCACCAAGGCCAGCTGGCCTAGGTCTGAAAAAACATGGGATAAATCCGGACTAGCTGAACATAGCAGACAATGAGGAATACTGAGAATTCAAGAACAATTGCAGTGGGTTTTTGATCCTACTGCACGTACTGGCTTTGTGGGAGCCTAGGCAGTTTGGATGCTCACCTTACGAGACCTGGATAGAGGTGGGCAGTCCTTGGGCTTCCCACAGGTCAGGGAACCCTGATTGCTCTTCGAGCAGATGAGGGAGGGGGAATTGATCGGGGGAGGGGGAGGGAAATGGGAAGCGGTTGTGGGGACGAGGCAGAAATCCTTAATAAATAAATAAATTTAAAAAAAAAGGTAGATTAAAAGGAGTGGGTTGATATAAGTTGTAAGCATGAGTTAGAAACAAGCCTAAGCTATTGGCTGGGGTTTCATAATTAATAATAATTCTCAGTGTTGTGATTCAGGAGCTAGCAGCAGAGACAGAAAAATCTTCCTCCACCTAGCTGCCTTTTCTGTTTCTTCTCAGTACTGTCATACTGGACCAGAGCAGTGAGGATGAGGATGCTGATATTAGAAAGGCCTACAGCTGCTGTTCTCAAACTGTGGGCTACGACTCCTTCGGGGACCAAAAGCCTTTTCACAGAGGTTGACTGTGGAAGACCATTGAAAAATACAGATATTGGCATAACGATTCATAATAGTATAAAATGACAGTTATAAAGAAGAAATGGAGTAATTTTATGGTTGGGGGTCACAACATGAGGAACTATATTATAAAGGGTCACAGTCTTAGGAAGGTTGAGAAGCCATGGCCAAACACACATATAGTCAATTCCCTTCCTGTTTCTCAACTCCAGTTCCTTTTAGAACCGTACTTACTTTAACTATGTGTGTGAGCATGACACACCTGAACATGTGGATGAAGGGGGAAATCTGGGAGTCTGTTATCTCCTTCCCTCATGTGAGGACCAGAGTTTGGGATCTCATCTTCAGGAGTGCCATCAGGTCCTTCTAAGCACTAAGTGATCTCCCCAGGCTGCACTAGGGGTTCTTTTTCTGATAACAATTAATTATTATTTTTTTCACAGCCTGACCACATTTTCCTCTCTTCCCTCTTCTCCTCCCAGTGCCTCACTTCAACCCTCGCCCCTTCCCCTGTCCTTTCCCTTCAGGAATGGGCAGGCCTCCCATGTATATCACCAGCAATGGCATAAAAACACTAGGGGGTCCTTAAAACAACCTTTGATGTTTTACGAGATGAGGTCACTTCTAAATAGTTCTCTCTGAAAAATTACAAAACTAGAATATGCTGGAAGATGGTCAGAATAACAACTAAAAATGGGAGAGATTATACCGTGTACTTTCCTTACCTGCCTGCCTCACAGAGATGGGCAAAGGTAGTAACCACCAACGAGCCCTTCCCTTCCTCCGAGTTTCTGGTTCCTTATTTTTCCTGGATATATCTGTTTTGTCAGAAATGTTAGCTCCTTAGGCACACACAGCTGCAGCTGCCAGTGCCTAGTACTTATGTCTAGGGTCTCCTGATGCTGCTCACACCCCCTTCCCCCAAGACCCTCTCCACAGACACCATACCAGAATTGGTAGGCTAGTTGTCTTATCATACAAGTCTCAGGAGAGTTCTGTAGAGGCACCTCGGAGGGTGCAGCAGAACCTGAAGCTAGAGAAGTACTGCCCACAAATGCTGCTCATGCAGAGCCTTCCCTTGAAGTGGGAGTGTCATATATCAATCTGTTGATTTCATTGGTTAAGCAATAAAGAAACTGCTTGGCCCTGATGGGTTAAAACATAGGTGGGAGGAGTAAACAGAACAAAACGCTGCAAGGAAGAGGAAGTGATCTCAGAGGCCATGCTCCCCTCTCCCAGGCAGATGTAATGAAGCAAGCCGCCAGGTCAGACATGCTGAATTTTTCCCGGTAAGACTGATGCTACATAGATTATTAGACATGGGTTGATCGGGATATGAGAATTAGCCTGTAAGGGCTAGAGTTAATGGGCCAAGCAGTGTTTAAAAGAATACAGTTTGTTTGTTGTTATTTCGGGTAAAGCTAGCCTATGGCTGGAGCTGGGTGGCAGAATGCAACCCGCAGCTCCTACTACAGAATGGTGCCCAACGTGGGGATAACTGAATCCACAGAAAGCCTGAGAAAGCTTGGGAAAGAATGGAGTGAAGCATGTTTTCTTAGTAGCAGCAATATCTTGGGTCTGCTCTGCTTGCTAGAAGCAAGCAAGCACTCTCATCTAAGGGAGGCTTCCTGACTCAACTTTAGCTGCAAAGCTTGCAGCTCTTTTAAGAGGTCCTGCCATGAAACACTTAAATGGTGTTGATAAAAGCCAACTGAATGCTTGTTTGTGAGTGTGTGTAAATGGCATTTTTATTACTGGCCTGCTGGACACAGGTGCTGATGTAAGTATCATTACCCCAGAATCTTGGCATCCGTGTTGGCCTCTTCAGAATGTTAATGTTCAGCTCCTGGGAATTGGAACCCTATCTCGCGTAAGGCAGAGCACGAGATGGGTTGAATGTATAGGGCCAGAGGGACAAATAGGAAAATTAAGGCCATATGTAGCCAATATTGCAATGAATTTATGGGGCCGTGACCTATTACCACAATGGAATACCAAAATTAACATTCCTGCTACTTCTAGAGCCTATATGTCTGAAAATAATATTAAAAGTTATTACAAATGGAGAAAAACGGCCATTAGGGCTGTGCAAGAACAAGCAATTGATGTCCCTTCAGAGATACCAACAGCCTTGCCTCTAAAATGGTTGACTGAGAAACCAATATGGACAAAGCAATGGCCTTTAGCTGAGGAAATGTTACAGGCTTTAGAACAGCTGGTACAAGAACATTTAGATGTTGGACATATAGAAGAATCTACCAGCCCTTGGAATTCTCCTGTATTTGTGGTTAAGAAAAAAATCAGGTAAATGGAGAATGGTAACAGATCTCAGTGCCATCACCAAGGTTATTCAACCTATGGGCCCTCTGCAATCTGGAATTCCTTTGCCCTCTTTATTACCAAAAGGATGGCCTCTCATAGTTATTGATTTAAAGGATTGTTTTTTCACTATAACTTTGCAAAAAGAAGATAGAGAAAAATTTGCCTTCACAGTGCCTACTTATAACAATTCTCAACCTTCGAGGAGGTACCATTGGGCCGTTCTCCCCCAGGGTATGTTAAATAGCCCCTCCCTGTGCCAATATTTTGTGAACCAACCATTGCAAATAATACACAAGAAATTTCCCAAATCTATAGTATACCATTACATGGACGACATATTGTTATCTGATTCAAACACAGATACCTTGAACAGACTGTTTGAAGAAATACAGACACTGTTACCTAAATGGGGATTGCAAATCACTCCTGAAAAGATTCAGAAGGGAGATTCTGTTAATTATATAGGTTATAGAATATGTTTGTAAAAAATTAAGACACAAAAGGCACAAATTTGGAGAGATCGCCTACGGACTCTTAATGACGTTCAAAGACTGTTAGGAGACATTTCCAGTCTACGACCAGCTATCGGAATAACACCTGATCTAATAATTCATTTGAACAAAACCTTGGATGGTGATAAAGATTTAAACAGTCCCAGAGAATTAACAGCTGAAGCAGAAAAGGAACTGACAATGACTGAGGAGAAATTACAACAGGCACATGTGGACAGGATGAATCCAGAGCTCGATTGTATTCTCGTCATATTACCGTCAAAAATTTCTCCTACAGGAATTTTTATGCAGAGAGATGATATTATCTTGGAATGGATCTTTTTACCACATAAACCCAGTAAGAAACTGAAAACTTATGTGGAGAAAGTCTTTGAGTTAATTATAAAAGGCAAGCTGAGACTTTGTCAACTAGCAGGCATAGACCCAGCAGAAATTATAGTGCCTTTCACTGCTGATGAACTAAAGAAATTATGGGAAGATAATGAACCATGGCAAAGAGCTTTTGCTAATTTTTTGGGAGACATTAATAACAACTATCCAAAAAGCAAGAGGCTTAACTTCATAAAGAGAACTTCTTGGATCCTTCCTCAAAACGTCCCTGATGCTCCAATAACTGGAGCCCATACATTCTATACTGATGCCAATAAATCAGGGAAGGCAGGTTACAAATCAGAAGACTTGGGTAAGGTGGAACAAAGTCCTTATGATTCTGTCTAGAAGGCAGAATTATATGTCATTCTTATGGTACTAAGAGATTTTAAAGAACCTATTAATATAGTTACTGATTCACAAAACGCAGAAAGAGTTATTTTACATATTGAAACTGCTGAATTTATACCTGATGGTACAGAACTAACCTCATTGTTTATCCAGGTTCAAGATTTGATCAGGAACAGGCTTCGCCCTATGTACATAACACACATCCGATCCCATACAGGTCTGCCAGGTCTTTTAGCACAAGGTAATGCAGAAATTGATCAATTATTGATTGGTAGTGTGCTACAAGCCTCTGAATTTCATAAAAAAACATCATGTTAATAGCAAAGGTTTGAAGAATGATTTTTTCTATTACATGACAACAAGCTAAGGAGATTGTGAAGAAATGCCCTACCTGCTCTTTCTATAGCCAAACGCCAATGCCAGGAGGGGCTAATCCAAAGAGCACCCATAGAAATGAAATCTGGCAGATGGATGTGTTCCACTTTGCAGAATTTGGCAAATTAAAATATGTTCATCACACCATTGACACTTATTCAGGCTTTCACTGGGAAACTGCTTTAAGTTCAGAAAAAAAGCTGATTCAGTAATCACTCATTTATTAGAAGTCATGGCTATCATGGGCATACCTACACAAATAAAGATGAATAATGGTCCTGCTTATGTCTCTAGGAAAATGAAACGGTTTTTTGATTATTACAATATCAAGCATGTTACAGGTATACCATATAATCCTACAGGTCAAGCAGCCATAGAAAGATCAAATTGAACTATAAAGGATATGTTGAGCAAGCAGAAAGGGGTGGAAAACACCCCCAGAAATAGGTTACATAATGCTTTGTTAACCTTGAATTTTCTCAACGCTAATGAGAAGGGAACAACGGCTGCAGAAAGACATTGGATAATGGAAAAGCCTGCTGAACTAAATCAACCAGTTTATTTCAAGGTTGTGCTGACCTCACAATGGAAGCCAGGAGATGTGCTGTGTTGGGGAAGGGGTTTTGCTCTTATCTCCAAAGGTGAGGAAAAATTATGGAAACCGTCAAAATTAATAAAGGTTCAGTTTCATAGCGCCTCCCTGCCCAGCCTGCTAGGGTGCTGGGACCGAATCCAAACCGGGAGGACAAAGGGGTGGCCGGTAGCTCCTTTGTTCCCTAGCCTGCCTGCAGCGAGCAGGGTGGGCCCTTTGTTCACGAGCTAACCAAGCAGCACAGAGTTTCAATCTGGGCACCGAGTGAAACATCATTGTGGTGAGTGAGTGCTGCAGCAGCTGGGATCATACCTCAGCCCGCCCACACTTCCTGGCCATCCTACAGGGGCTATACTGCCCAAACCGCCTCTCTCTTCCTATCCCATTCAGCTTACATCCAGATCCCCACACCCCCTGTCTCCCTCCCTCCGTCCCTCCTTTGGGGCATAGCGCCTCCCTGCCCAGCCTGCTAGGGTGCTGGGACCGAATCCGAACTGGGAGGACAAAGGGGTGGCCGGTAGCTCCTTTGTTCCCATAGCATGCCCGCAGCGAGCAGGGTGGGCCCTTTGTTCGCGAGCTAACCAAGCAGCACAGAGTTTCGATCCGGGCACTGAGTGAAACATCATTGTGGTAAGTGAGTGCTGCGGCAGCTGGGATCATACCTCAGTCCGTCCACACTTCCTGGCCATCCTACAGGGGCTATACTGCCCAAACCGCCTCTCTCTTCCTATCCCATTCAGCTTACATCCAGATCCCCACACCCCCTGTCTCCCTCCCTCCCTCCCTCCTTTGGGGCATAGCGCCTCCCTGCCCAGCCTGCTAGGGTGCTGGGACCGAATCCGAACCGGGAGGACATAGGGGTGGCCAGTAGCTCCTTTGTTCCCACAGCCTGCCCGCAGCGAGTGGGGTGGGCCCTTTTTTCGTGAGCTAACCAAGAAGCGCGGAGTTTCGATCTGGGCACCGAGTGAAACATCATTGTGGAGAAACATCTCTGGGGAGTGACATCACTGGGAAGGTACATCATTGAGCAAGAAGACCTGATCCTATAAAAGAAGATCCAAAGGGGAGTATTGGGAGGAAGATATGGGCAGACGCAAATGCAGGAATTCTCCCAACAATCTGAAAACCAACATGAAACCACCAGAAGCCAGTGACCCCACAACAGGAGGATATGAACACCTTAATCAAGAAGAAGTAGAAAAAACTGACTTCATGAAAGTGATTGACACCCTTAAACAGCATATAAAAAATGCCCTTATAGAAATGGATGAGAAGTATAATAGAAAGTTCGAGGAATTGAGTAAATCAGTGAATGATACCCTAGGAAACCAAGGAAAAACAATCAAGCAGATAAAGGAAACAGTTCATGACTTGAAAACTGAAATGGAGGCAAAGAAGAAAACACAAACAGAGGGCCGACTGGACATGGAAAATCTAGGTAAACGAATAGAGACTACAGAATCAAGTATAACCAGCAGAATACAAGAGATAGAAGAAAGAATTTCAGATTCTGAGGATAACATAGAGAAAATAAACACTCTGATCAAAGAAAACAGCAAGTCCAACAAACTCTCATCACAAAACATTCAGGAAATATGGGACACAATAAAAAGACCAAACCTAAGAATAATTGGAGTAGAAGAAGGAGAAGAAGTGCAGCTCAACGGTACAGAAAATATACTTAATAAAATTATAGAAGAAAACTTTCCCAACCTGAAGACAGATGTACCTATGAAGGTTCAAGAAGCATACAGAACACCAAATAGGATGGATCAAAAGAAAACATCCCCTCGCCATATAATAATCAAAACACAAAATATACAGAAGAAAGAAAGAATATTAAGAGCCGCAAAGGAAAAAGGCCAAGTTACTTATAAAGGTAAACCTATCAGACTTACTCCTGACTTCTCTATGGAAACCATGAAAGCCAGAAGGTCCTGGATAGATGTTCTCCAAAAACTAAGAGACCACGGATGCAAGCCCATACTACTATATCCAGCCTAACTTTCATTCACTATAAATGGAGAAAACAAAATTTTCCAGGATAAAAACAAATTTAAACAATACGTAGCCACAAATCCAGCCTTACAGAAAATAATAGAAGGAAAATCACTAACCAAGGATTCCAACAATGACCACAATAACTCAGACATCTAGAGACTCTTCACCAGCACAAATCAAAGAAGGAAAACACACAAACCCTACTACTTAAAAAGTGACCGGAGTTAACAACCACTGGTCATTAATATCACTTAATATCAATGGGCTCAACTCACCTATAAAAAGGCACAGGCTAAGAGATTGGATAAAAAAACAGGATCCAACATTCTGCTGTCTACAAGAAACACACCTCAACCACAAAGACAGGCACCTACTCAGAGTAAAGGGCTGGGGAACGGCTTATCAAGCAAATGGACCTAAGAAACAAGCAGGTGTGGCCATACTAATTTCTAACAAAGTTGACTTCAAACTTAAATCAATCAGAAGAGATGGAGAGGGACATTTTATACTCATAACAGGAACAATTCATCAGGAAGGAGTCTCAATCCTGAACATCTATGCCCCTAATAAAAAAGCACCCACGTACGTAAAAGAAATATTAATAAAACTCAAGGCAGCAATCAAACCGCACATACTAATAGTAGGAGACTTCAACACTCCTCTCTCACCAATGGACAGGTCAATCAGACAGAAACCTAACAGAGAAATTAGAGAATTAATGGAGCTAATGAAGCAAATGGACTTAACAGACATCTATAGATTATTCCACCCAAAGAGGAAAGAATATACCTTCTTCTCTGCAGCTCATGGAACCTTCTCGAAAATTGATCACATACTTGGTAACAAAGCGAACTTACACAGTTACAAAAAAATATTAGTAACCACCTGTGTCTTATCAGATCACCATGGATTAAAGTTAGAATTCAACAACAATGCTACCCCCAGAAAGCCTACAAACTCATGGAAACTGAACAGTCAACTACTGAACCATACCTGGATTAAGGAAGAAATAAAGAAAGAAATTAAAGACTTCCTCGAATTCAATGAAAATAAAGAAACAACATACTCGAACTTATGGGACACTATGAAAGCAGTCCTGAGAGGAAAGTTCATAGCACAAAGTGCCCACCTAAAGAAAACAGAGAAAGCAGAAAGCACATATTGGAGACTTAACAGCCCACTTGAAAGCTCTAGAAAAAAAAGAAGCAGACTCACCTAGGAGGAGTAGAAGACTGGAAATAATCAAACTGAGGGCAGAAATCAACAAAATAGAAACACAGAAAACAATCCAAAGAATCAATGAAACAAAAAGCTGGTTCCTGGAGAAAATCAACAAGATTGATAAACCCCTATCCAAACTAATCAAATGGCAGAGAGAGAATATGCAAATTAATAGGATCAGAAATGAAAAGGGGGACATAACCACAGACACAGAGGAAATTCAGAGAATCATTAGATCTTACTACAAAAGCCTGTATGCCACAAACCTGGAAAATGTAAAAGAAATGGACAATTTTTTAGATAAATACCATTTACTAAAGTTAAACCAGGACCAGGTGAACAATCTAAACAGACCTGTAAGTCGCGAAGAATTAGAAACTGTTATTAAAAACCTCCCTACCAAAAAAAGCCCAGGACCAGATGGTTTCAATGCAGAATTCTACCAGAACTTCCAAGAAGACCTAATACCTATACTCCTTAATGTATTCCACAATATAGAAACAGAAGGGTCATTACCAAATTCATTTATGAAGCCACAATTACTCTGATACCAAAACCACTCAAAGACTCAACCAGGAAAGAGTACTACAGGCCAATCTCACTCATGAATATCGACGCAAAAATCCTCAACAAAATACTGGCAAATCGAATCCAAGAACACATCCGAAAAATTATCCATTATGATCAAGTAGGCTTCATTCCTGAGATGCAGGGCTGGTTCAACATACGAAAATCTATCAATGTAATCCAGCATATAAATAAACTGAAAGAAAAAAAACCATATGATCATTTCATTAGATGCTGAAAAAGCATTTGACAAAATTCAACATCCATTTATGTTAAAAGTCTTGGAGAGATTAGGGATACAAGGGTCATACCTAAATATAATAAAAGCTATATACAGCAAGCCGACAGCTAACATCAAATTAAACGTAGAGAAACTCAAAGCCATCCCACTTAACTCAGGAACACGGCAAGGCTGTCCACTCTCGCCATACCTCTTCAATATAGTGCTTGAAGTTCTAGCAATAGCAATAAGACAACATAGTGGGATCAAGGGGATTCGAATTGGAAAGGAAGAAGTTAAACTTTCGTTATTTGCAGATGATATGATAGTGTACATAAGCGACCCCCAAAACTCCACCAAAGAACTTTTACAGCTGATAAACACCTTTAGTAATGTGTCAGGATACAAGATCAACTCCAAAAAATCAGTCGCCCTCTTATACACAAAGCATATGGAAGCAGAGAGGGAAATCAGAGAAGCTTCACCATTCACGATAGCCACAAACAGCATAAAATATCTTGGGGTAAATCTAACCAAGGAAGTGAAAGATCTATTTGACAAGAACTTTAAGGCATTGAAGAAAGAAATTGAAGAGGATACCAAAGAATGGATGGACCTCCCTTGCTCTTGGATTGGGAGGATCAACATAGTAAAAATGGCAATTCTACCAAAGGCAATTTATAGATTCAATGCAATCCCCATCAAGATCCCATCAAAATTCTTCACAGATCTGGAGAAGACAATAATCAACTTTATATGGAAAAACAAAAAACCCAGGATAGCCAAAACAATCCTATACAATAAAGGATCTTCTGGAGGCATTACCATCCCTGACTTCAAACTCTATTACAGAGCTACAGTAATGAAAACAGTGTGGTACTGGCATAAAAACAGAGAAGTCGACCAATGGAATCGTATAGAAGACCCGGATTTTATCCCACAAACCTATGAACACCTCATTTTCGATAAAGGAGCTAAAAGTAAATAATGGAAGAAAGAAAGCATCTTCAACAAATTGTTCTGGCACAACTGGATGTCAACCTGTAGAAGAATGAAAATAGACCCATATCTCTCACCGTGCACAAAACTCAAGTCCAAATGGATTAAAGACCTCAATATCAGTCCGAACACACTGAACCTGATAGAAGAGAAAGTGGGAAATACCCTACAACAGATGGGCACAGGAGATCGCTTCCTATGTATAACCCCAGAAGCACAGACAATAAGGGCAACATTGAATAAATGGGACCTACTTAAACTGAGAAGCTTCTGTAAAGCAAAGGACATGGTCACTAAGACACAAAGGCAACCTACTGACTGGGAGAAGATCTTCACCAACCCCGCAACAGACAAAGGTCTGATCTCCAAAATATATAGAGATCTCAAGAAACTAGACTTTAAAATGCTAATTAACCCAATTAAAAATGGGGCACTGAACTGAACAGAGAATTCTCAACAGAAGAAGTTCAAATGGCCAAAAGACACTTAAGGTCGTGCTCAACTTCCTTAGCAATCAGGGAAATGCAAATCAAAACAACTTTGAGATATCATCTTACACCTGTCAGAATGGCTAAAGTCAAAAACACCAAGGATAACCTTTGCTGGAGAGGCTGTCGAAGAACGGGTACCCTCATCCATTGCTGGTGGGAATGCAATCTTGTGCAACCACTGTGGAAGTTAGTGTTTCGGTTTCTCAGGAAATTCGGGATCAACTTACCCCTGGACCCAGCAATACCACTCTTGGGAATATACCCAAGAGATGCTCTATCAAATGACAAAAGCATTTGTTCAACTATGTTCATAGCAGTATTATTTGTAATAGCCAGAACCTGGAAACAACCTAGATGCCCTTCAATGGAAGAATGGATGAAGAAAGTATAGAATATATACACGCTAGAGCACTACGCTGCGATAAAAAACAATGACTTCTCGAATTTTGCATGCAAATGGATGGAAATAGAAAACACTATCCTGAGTGAGGTAACCCAGACCCAAAAGATGAACATGGGATGTACTCATTCATAATTGGTTTCTAGCCATAAATAAAGGTCACAGAGTCTATAATTGGTGAACCTAAAGAAGCTAAGGAAGAAGGTGAACCCAAGGAAAAACATATAGTTGTCCTCTTGGCTAAGGGAAGTAGACCAAATTTCCGGGGAGAAAATGGGATCTTGGGGGGGGGTGGGATGGGGGTAAGGGGAAATGGGGAGAGAAAAGGTAGAAGGGAAGGAGGGGGGACCTGGGAAACAGGAGAATTGGGATAAAGGAAAGGTGGATAGGGGAGCACGGAACCACAATTCTTAGTTAAGGGAGCCACTTTAGGGTGGGCAAGAGACTTGACCCTAGAGGGGCTCCCTAGTACCCAAGATGAGGTTCCCAGTTAGTCCCTTGGGCAGCTGAGGATTGGGAACCTGAAATGACCCTATCCTAGAGCAATAATGAAGAATATCTTGCATATCATCATAGAATCTTCATCTGGTGATGGATAGAGATAGAGACAGAGACCCACACAGGAGCACTGGACTGAGCTCCCTAGGTCCCAAGGAGGAGCAGAAGGAGGGAGAACATGAGCAAATAATTCAGGACCACGAGGAGTGCATCCACCCACTGAGACAGTGGAGCTGATCTACGGGGAGCTCACCAAGGCCAGCTGGACTGTGACCGAAAAAGCATGGGATAAAACCGGACTCTCTGAACATGGCGAACAATGAGGGCTGATGAGACACCAAGGACAATGGCAGGGGGTTTTGATCCTACTTAATGTGCTGGCTTTGTGGGAACCTAGCCAGTTTGGATGTTCACCTTCCTAGATATGGACGGAGGGGGGAGGACCTAGGACTTAACACAGGGCAGGGAACCCGGACTGCTCTGTGGACTGGAGAGGGAGGGGGAGAGGAGTGGGGGGAGGGGGAGAAGGGTGGGAGGAGGGGGAGAAGGGTGGGAGGAGGGGGAGAAGGGTGGGAGGAGGGGAAGGGAAATGGGAGGCTGGGTGGAGGTGGAAACTTGTTTTTTGTTTAAGCTTTTTTCTTCTTTTCGCAATAAAAAAAATAAATAAAGGTTCAGTTTGTGGAAGAGAAGTCACTTGGAAAAGATAAATAACAATTCATTCACAAGGAAGACCGGCATTCAGATGGTAAGGATTACAGAAAGGATGGGGGCAGAGTTCTTTTCTTATCGCCACAGGAAAATATTCATCTCCAAAGAATTTAAGGGACCCTGAATATTTAATTACTGATGGATGGAAAATAGTTACGACGCACTAAACATCAACAATAAAATTCTATACATATTGTATGTATTGATTTTTTATATATATTTATATGTTTTATTGAACACTTCTTTATAAATGTGTAGAGCTGGTTTTGGAGTTGGACTATGGCTCAGTCCCTCTCCAATTCCATGCCTGTTGATAAGAGATATTTCAGAGTTTCTGTTTCAGGTCAGGAGCCATGAAATGGGACAGAATAAGAATTATTTTATATTTGATAAACTTTCTTTGCCTTTCCTCATATCTGTGTCTTTCTTTATATGTCAGTATATGTCCTTGTTGTTAATGTTTAAATTTCTCGTAACAAGCAACATATTTTCCTACAGTAATCTTTGAGATTTCCAGGATGAAGATGGGGCCCCACAACATCAACTCAATCTGGCTTTTATGACATCATGAATTTTTCTTTTTTTTTTAAGCGCTAATATTAGACCTGTTTTTTGGTACCAACTGCAAGAGACAATTTCGAATGATGCACATTTTTGACAACACTCTGGCTGGACCTTCTCAAAACACTCAGAGACTAGTTATAATTTTCTTAACTCAAAGGTTAATTTGGGAATTTTACCATCATTTGCTTTCACAGGGGCCCCTAAAAAGAACGTCGCACCCATGTCAGCTAGAAGCAATCTAAGAGGACGACGTCCCCTCTCCCAACAGAGTTTGCCCACAGGGTTAGGGACATCTTTTAGTGGTTGGTTTAGGGTTGAGGGGATGGGGAGATATTGTATGGAATTAGGGGTATATTAAAAAAAAGAGGGGGTTAACTGGTTTGATGGGATGATTGGTATTTGTGACTTACTGTTTTTAGAAAATTATATTGGTACTGTTTCTTGTATATTGATATATTGAATATTGAATGTGAGTGTTCCTACCTCTATTTTTGTATAAGAGTATGCTTATATTGTATGGATACATCTATCATATCATAATGTACATTTCTACCTCTGGTACTATTTATGTAATAACATTGTTTACATTTTGATATGTAATGACATTGTTTACAGGTGAAGATCATTGTCTTCATATATTGCACAGTTGTTTATTCTCTTAATTTTCAAATTAGATAGGTATTGAGAATTATATGTTTGTCATATTATTTTTAGGTTAATCAGGTCTTTTAGATACATGGAGATTATTTTTAGTATAGATAGTATAATCCTCAGCCTCTTTGAAGAGCTGTAGAAAATGGCCTTTAATCTAACCTAGAATTCTGTGCCATCGAGACACAATTACTCCTGGCAACACCACTCTACTCCTGAGAGAATATTGAGCTCCAAAGACACTCCACTAGGAGCTTGTCTTCTTGGCAGAACTGGCCTTTGGGTTAAGAAAAACCCATACCTCAACTACTGACTAAGATATGAAACAGGATTGTCTTATCTTGCCAAGACAGGGTAGGATAATTCTAAGAAAGTTCCTTGCATTTGATAATGGTATGTCAGTTATGTTAGGCCTTAGCCAAAGTTGGTTGACTCAACATTGCAAACGAGATTTTGGGTAATTGCCCAGGTAGTCAGTTGTCTCTGTCATTTGTTGCACATTTTGGATATCTCTCATTTGTTAAGTAATATTTACTCCCTTCTCAGATCTTTGATGGAGTTGAAGATTATTTAATTGTAGTTACTCTCTAGCAAAACTTTTGTTCTCAATATTGTTTGTTATATTTATCATTTGTTATTATTGTTTATAGTTATATTTGGTTTAGTTCTGTCTTATTTAGACAAAAGGGGGAGATGTAGGGTTAAGACAGCCCCTTTAGGGGGTGGGGTTTGCCTCGGGCAAATGCCTGCCAATAAATGGGCGCACGGAGAGGCGGCTCGGCCCTTTTTCCTTCCTACCTCCTGTGCCACGCAGGAACTTCGGTTCTGTAAGTTTATCATTAAAGTGTGAATATTCTTTAGTATCTGCATTGCATTTATTTACGCCGATACAGCATGGGGCTTCCTAATTTTCCTGACGAGGCATGTTCTCTGCAGAAACTGGAAATGACTGAACCATGTTTGCCATGGGGGCTTGTGAGGCCCCCCTCTCACGTTTCCCGACTGTATCGGGTTGCCTTGTCTATCTCTTGTAGACCTGCATTCATACGTCCAATGTCTGCCTATTCCACATCTTCTACATAAACCTGAAGGGTGAGTCCTTCTTTTTCTGTTATTTCTAGAAGATGCATTATAATTATTTCTGAAAATCCGTTGTCTACAATTCCTTTTCATATGACCCATTTTGCCACAATTAAAACATTTGGTATTCTGGTGTCTCCTTTTACCATTGGAAATTGCTTCTTCTACCCATGCTTCAGTGCCATAATCAAATGTATCAACATTGAGTGTATGCAAGACCCATTCTTCCAAGGGTGCTGATCTGAGCTTTAAAGGACCCAAAATCCTTTTGCATTCCACATTTGCATTTTCATAAGCCAAAGACTCAATCATTATACGTCTTGCTTCTGGGTCAGATATTCCTATTTGTACAGCCTTAGTTAATCTTTGTAAAACGTCACTAAAGGGTTCTCTCTGACCCTGTTTAACTCTAACAAATGATTCCACTCTCTGTCCTGGGTCTTGTACCCTGTCCCAAGCCCTTAAGGCTGCTGTAGTACACATGGAGAGTGTGTTTTCATCCAAATTAGCTTGTTCCTGAGGGTCGGAAAAGAGCCCTTCACCTAGAATTTTATCTAGGGAAATGTCAATTCCCTTCGCTTTTTCCTGCTGTTCTAAGAGTCTAACCTCTTGCCTGAATAAGCATTTCCATTTCAATTGCAGTCCACTCTCAAGTACCGCAGAGCTCAGCTGGAGTTAGTCCGAGGGGGGTGCTATGCTTGTCGTGGCCCAAGTTCTTAGCATCTCTTTAACAAAAGAGGCTTGCATCCCAAAAGTCATGACAGCCTGTTTAATTTCTTTGAGATCATTCATACGGACAGGCTCCCATGTATCCTCCTTGATGACCCAAGGGTTTCTGGAAACAATCACCTTCTCTGTTGTTATTACTGGAAAGGCAGGTAGAGCTGTAGGTAGAGCTTTGTGGAAATTGTCCTGGAGAGATTTACCCATAGATGTAGTTAAAATTTGCCTTTCTACCCTTTGCTCTTCTTCATCAGAATTTAGAAATTTTCAATCTTTTCAATTCTATTCACCATTGCCTTCTGCAATGTCTGAATCTCCTGTCCAGAATTATGTTCCAAAGCCTTCATTGGGGATTCTAAATTATGAAGTTTGTCTATTAGAGATAACATTTCATTTTTTGGACATCGTTTTTGATGGCATAAACCGTGCCTTCTTGTAGTGACAATCTTTCCATCAATCTGTCATAAGCTTTAGACAAAATCTGATTGTCACATTCAGCAGTTTTGATTCTCTCAGTTAATGTTTCATTTCCTACAGAAAGGGACTGAATCTTTTGGTCCAAATCAGCTGTTCCCTCTTCACAGTAATGAATTTCTCCTTAATATCAGCCTCTAATGTTTCAGTACCTACAGAAAGGGACTGAAGCTTACGATTCAAATCAGCTGTTCCCTCTTCCATAGTAATGAATTTCTCCTTAATATCAGCCACTAATGTTTCAGTTCCTACAGAAAGGGACTGAAGCTTACGATCCAGATCAGCTCTTCCCTCTTCCATTGTAATGAATTTCTCCTTAACATCAGCCTGGAGAACTTCAAACTGATTCTCAATTGTTTTTAAGCGTTCAATCTCTGCCTTAAGAATCCTGGATTCATCTCGTAAAGACTTTATCATATTTCTATTATCAAACCATTTAGTGCCAATGAAAACTACGAATCCCAGAAGGATCCATAGATGTGGGGTGAGAGACACCTCTTGTAAAATCTCCCACATGGTACAATTAAAAAAGCTGTTAAATTCTTGAATACTAACATGTTCAGACATTTTATTTATAAAAGAAAAATATTTTACCTGCAATGATCGGTTCCTGCCAGTGGTGGTCTCTGTGTTTTTGGAGCCTGTCCTAGAACTAGCTCTTGTAGACCAGGCTGGCCTCGAACTCACAGAGATCTGCCTGTCTCTGCCTCCCGAGTGCTGGGATTAAAGGTGTGCACCCCTACCGCCTGGCTGGTCTCAAACTCACAGAGATCCGCCTGCCTCTGCCTCCTAAGTGCTGGGATTAAAGGTGTGCGCTACCACTGCCTGGCAGGCCTCAAACTCATAGAGATCTGCCTGTCTCTGCTTCCCAAGTGCTGGGATTAAAGGTGTGTGCTACCACCGCCTGGCTGGCCTCAAACTCACAGAGATCCACCTGAGTTTGACTCCCAAGTGCTGGTATCAAATGCATGCACCACCACCACCGGGGCAAGTCAGTTTGTATCAGAACAAATCTGCCACTGTGGCGGCTTTTGTTGCAAAACCGCAGGTACTTGAGTTTCTGCTAATTCAGGCAGTGGGGTTCTGCCCCAAACTTAGGCAAGGCAGGCAGGGAGGGGTTAATTGCTCTGGCGAGCAGGCGGGGCAGAATGGGCCTGTGTGGCCAAGTGTGTCTCGAACTCGGCACTGGGGCCCGAGTCACAAACTAAAAAAACAGCACACAGGAGGGTGCTGTGTTAGCTAGCAGGCTACCCGCTTGAGTCAGGGGCAAAATAGCCCAGGTTGGACGCCAAAATGTAGTAGCGTAAATGAATGCAGACATATTGTAAAAATATATATATCTATAGCTTTAATGTAGAAATAGACTTACAGAACAACCATCCCACGGAGACCAGGAAAGCAGAAGAGACGGCTGGGAGCAAGCTCGCCAAATTTATAGGCAGACATTAGCCCGAGGCGAACACGCCCCCCAAGGGGCGGGACTTATCCCTACAGTTATATGTAATTTTGCTCTGTTCAAGTTAAAGACTTCTTTTTTTTTTGTTTAAACAGAAAAGGGGGAAATGATGTGGGAGTGTCATATATCAATCTGTTGATTTCATTGGTTAAGTAATAAAGAAACTGCTTGGCCCTGATAGGTTAAAACATAGGTAGGAGGAGTAAACAGAACAGAATGCTGGGAGGAAGAGGAAGTGAGCTCAGAGGCCATGCTCCCCTCTCCCAGGCAGACACAATGAAGCAAGCCGCCAGGTCAGATGTATTGAATCTTTTCCAGTAAGACTGATGCTACATAGATTATTAGACATGGGTTGATCGGGATATGAGAATTAACCTGTAAGGACTAGAGTTAATGGGCCAAGCAGTGTTTAAAAGAATACAGTTTGTGTGTTGTTATTTCGGGTAAAGCTAGCCGATGGCTGGAGCTGGGTTGCGGAATGCAACCCACAGCTCCTACTATATTCCCTTGTTCTGAGGACGTGTGACAGCTATAAGTTCCAGTGTCCACTATGTGTTTCAGTGACTGCTTCGTGTTCTAGTGACCACTATGTGTTCCAGTGATCACTATGTGTTCCAGTGACCGCTGTGTGTTCCAGCCACTGGTATGTGTTCCGGTGTCCACTATGTGTTCCAGTGACTGCTATGTGTTTTAGTGACTGCTTGATGATCCAGCGAAAACTGTGTGTTCCAGTGGCCACTATGTGTTCCAGTGACCGCTGTGTGTTCCAGTGAACACTATGTGTTCCAGTGAACGCTATGTATTCCAGTGGCTGCTATATGTTCCAGTGACCACCATGTGTTTCACTAACCGCTGTGTGTTCCAGTGACCACTAAGTGTTCCAGTGACTGCTGTGTGTTCCAGTGAACGTTATGTGTTCCAGTGGCTGCTATGCATTCCAATGACCGGTATGTGTTTCTGCCCCTCAGCTACTCTGAGCTGACTTCTGTACAAATTGCAATAAAACACATCCTTTTCTGTGGAGGGGACACACAAGTTGTAAATGGATAAACTGTGCTTTATTGCTAATATAAGGAGAGAAAGAGAGGAATGTCCTGGCCAGTATGGGCGACAAACTTCCTGCGACACCAGAAGAGCCCATATCCCACTTGCTCCTGGAGAATGAAGATGTTCTTGGTCTCCACCAGAGTCTTCATGTCAAGGTTGTACTTGATAGCAGGGGAATGCTTTTTTCTCAGTATTGCCCTCTGGTTTTTCCTAAGTTTAGCTCTCTTGTTGTTAAATCAGTCCTGAAATTAGAGGGATAGAGTTGTTAGACCACTATTAATAGTTTCTAAAATATTAAATAGTTTTTTTTTAAATTTAGTTCAAATGTTTTCTCTAATAGGGGCTTCCTTTATCCCAGAGACACATGTTTTGAGGATATATTTCAGTGTTTCATAATGTCTGGCAAATCAGGTTTCTGTCTAAGAATATTTACATGTAATTTTCTATCTTTAGAGATATGGTCGCCAATATTCAGAGTAATAAAGGATTTGTCTCCTACCCAATTTCTGGCTATCTCAGAATCTTTAATATAATACCCTTTCTTTTAATCAGTGTGATGAAACAGGACTTCAACCATTTAAGGTCAAAAATTAGCCCATGGAATCTCATAGAATTTAAATGCTTCTATAGCATGGGAAAGTGTCAATTGAGTATAGAGGAAGTCCTAAAAGTTGGCAAATATCTTTGTCAGTTACATGTCTGATAGAAGATTAATATTCTGAATATACAAAGAACTTTAAAAACTAAACAATCAAGAAAACAAACCCAATTAAAACGAAGCTATGGAAATAAACAGGGAGTTCTATTAGGAAGAAATAAAAATCACAAAGAAATATTCCAGATGTTTTCAACATCCTTAGGAGTTAGGGAAATGCCAAGTAATATTAATTTCATATTTTCTTAGAATCTTTTTAAAAATTATGTAAACAAAATGGCCTCCATGGCTAGATATCCCTAAAGATATAATAACTGCACTTCTATTTTAGCAGTATCCAAAAGTTGTCTAATTAGACTTAAGATCTTCTTAACAGGAGAGGAATCATAATTTCTACTACTATAGATCCACTCAATTATGTCTTTCTGTTGAGGTTAAATCTCTTAGAGGAAAACGTACTATTGTCACTTTGTTAAACTAGTATAATTTTTTTTTATTTTTCTAGAAAAGGTTTCTCTGTGTAGCTTTGGAGCCTGTTCTGGAACTAGCTCTTATAGACTAGGCTGGCCTCAAACTCACAGAGATCTGATTCCCTTTGCCTCCCAAATGCTGAGATTAAAGGAGTATGCTACCACAACTTGTCAAGCTAGTATAATTTCCTTTTTTTCATATATATACATATACATATTTATATTAAAAAATTTCCACTTCCTTCCTTCCATACCCCTCCAGTCTTTTTTTTTCTTTTTTCCCTTTTTTTAAATTTATTTATTCATTAAAGATTTCTGTCACTTCCCTGCCACTGCCTCCCATTTCCCTCCGCCTCCCCCAATTAAGTCCCCCTCCCTCATCAGCCCAAAGAGCAATCAGGGTTCCCTGCCCCTTGGGAAGTCCAAGGACCACCCACCTCCATCCAGGTCTAGTAAGGTGAGCATCCAAACTGCCTAGGCTCCCACAGAGCCAGTATGTGCAGTAGGATCAAAAACCTATTGCCATTGTTCTTGAGTTCTCAGTAGTCCTCATTGTCCACTATGTTCAGAGAGTCCGGTTTTATCACAGGCTTTTTCAGACCCAGGCCAGCTGGCCTTGGTGAGTTCACGATAGAACATCCCCATTGTATCAGTGTGTGGGTGCACCCCTCGTGGTCCTGAGTTCCTTGCTCGAGCTCTCTCTCCTTCTGCTCCTGATTTGGACCTTGAGTTTTCAGTTCAGTGCTCCAATGTGGATCTCTGTCTCTGTCTCCTTTCATCGCCTGATGAAGGTTAATATTCAGGAGGATGCCTATATGTTTTTCTTTGGGTTCACCTTCCTTTTTAGCTTCTCTAGGATTACAAATTATAGGCTCAATGTCCTTTATTTATGGCTAGAAAACAAATATGAGTGAGTAAATCCCATGTTCCTCTTTTTGGGTCTGGCTTACCTCACTCAGGATAGTGTTTTCTATTTCCATCCATCTGCATGCAAAATTCAAGAAGTCCTTGTTTTTTACGCTGAGTAGTACTCTAATATGTATATATTCCATACTTTCTTCATCCATTCTTCCATTGAAGGGCATCTCGGTTGTTTCCATATTCTGGCTATTACAAACAATTATGCTATGAACATAGTAGAGCATATACTTTTGTTGTATGATAAGGCCTCTCTTGGGTATATTCCCAAGAGTGGTATTGCTGGGTCCAGGGGTAGGTTGATCCCGAATTTCCTGAGAAACTGCAACACTGCTTTCCAAAGTGGTTGCAAAAGTTTGCATTCCCACCAGCAATGGATGAGTGTACCCATTTCTCCACCACCTCTCCAGCAAAGGCTTTCATTGGTGTTTTATATTTTAGCCACTCTGACAGGTGTAAGATGGTATCTTAAAATTGTCTTGATTTCCATTTCCCTGCTCACTAAGGAAGTTGAGCATGACCTTAAGTGTCTTTTGGCCATTTGAACTTCTTCTGTTGAGAGTTCTCTGTTCAGCTCAGTGCCCCATTTTATAATTGGGTTGATTACCCTTTTACGGTCTAGTTTCTTGAGTTCTTTATATATTTTTGAGATCAGACCTTTGTCAGTTGTGGGATTTGTGAAGATCTTCTCCCAGTCAGTGGTTTGCCTTTTTGTCTTAGTAAGCTAGTATAATTTCTAACTTCACTTTAAATATTTATTTTCTACCCACAGGTAAGGGTAGATCTCACCCATCAGCAAAGACACATCTTTTGGCATCAGGAAATAATTATCATCAAAAGATCATTAAATAAAGCCACAACTGATCAAATTGCAGATAATAACTCAACATGTGGTGCCCTTCCCAAACTTACACATCTGCAAAGCTTAAGGTTTGGGAAACATGGAGGAATAGGGGACAGAAAGACTGTAAAATCCAGAAGACCTGGAAGTCTGTTGTGAGATTGTGTCTTCTAACTATGAAAAGGAAGCTATACCCATGAAATCTCAACAAGACTGCTCTATAAACAATATTCATTTTCCAATTCCACCATCAAGTGACATCCCTATATATATATGGGTGAAATCTTACCAAACCTCACTCCTAAATGAAGAGCTTTAAGTAATTATCAATGGCTGATAAATGGAGAATTAGTCTTCTGCAGTATTGAAGCTGTTAATTGGCTATCCAATACCAAATAGTCTTCCCTAAATACATATACATACGAGCAACACTAAACAGACTCAGCAGGTTGTATTTATATACCTATTCACCAGTATGTAACAACAATTTTTGAAAAGAGGTTGAGTGGAGTCAGTCAATGGATGAGAGAGGAACAAGAATGGGAGACACTAAGTAACTACATTTCAATTAAATTTCACTGAAAAATAAAACTGCAAACTTCAGCATGAAGCTCAGAATTCCTGTTCAAGGGACCATATTCATGCATATATCTTGATGTGGTTTTATGTTTCCCAAAATATCCAACTGTCAAAAGTCCATTTACATAATTCCAAGACTTCTGCTCATATGCCTAAGAAAATCCAAGAATTTCTTTAAGGCTACAACTCCCCTGTATGGGTCTCCTGAGGTATCAGTATAGTTATATATCTGAAGGCAAAACTGGGTGGTGACATTTGGCCATGAGGGTCGTCAGCCTTGTATTGGTGAAAAACTCCTTCCGGAGTGCAGGGCCATATCTATTGACTCTACAAGATGAATTCCCCTCCACCAGAGGTGAGGAGAATAGAACTGTCAGAGTACAGGTAAGGGGGCAGAACCCAGAAAATGAAGAAAAACTTTTTCCATGCATAAAATAAAATCTTGAGAAATCAAGCAGCTCAGTATCCTAGGTTTCATCAGTGTCTTAGGTCTCATTGGGGTCCTCCCTTATATCTCTACCCCACTGTACAGATTCCCGTCTGTTTACAATCATAGTCCTGATGCCAACTCCCTGTCCCCTTCAAGTCTGAAATTTATTTATATAACATTGTAAGTCAGCCAGTCTCACAATAAAGGCTTTCTTTTTTATTTTCTTTGCTTTTTTTGGACAGTTTTAGGTCTGGTTTCTGAATGGAGGTTGTTTATAGAATTAGATTGTGTATGTGAATTTGGACCTAAGAAAAGGCATCTCTCTACATTTTTTCTTTTCTTTGTTACTTTATCTAGATCTGCCAGAAACAACTACCCAACATCTTTATATACCTTAGGAATACTTTTTCAGACATGTTCAAACGTGTTGTATATACAATCCTTAAATCCTCTGTCTCTCCCAGTGGTGAATCTACAGTATGGAGTGCTTTGTCTTCTGTATTTCATTAAGCATTTTTTTTTTCAATGAGAAATCACTCATCTCCATACTATCTGGAGAGAAATTTTGCTAATTTAAGTATACCCAAATTAGGTACTCAGCTCCTGACACCATCAAGCCTGGTAGAGAAATTTGTAATTAGCAACTATTTCTCTAGTAGCAGATCAGATCTAGAGAAAACTTCCTAAATTGACTTACAGAGCAGAAGTGGAGTAATCCAAAAAGGCTATCTTTACACTGGAGTGGCAGAAAACTCAGCAGCTTCTCAATCCAAGAAACTGGACCCCTCAGCAATTCTAATCTGTAGCAGGAGGCCCCTTGTTGATTCCCAGCCACTTAGCCCCAAAATAATCACACAGAAACAGTTTAAATCACTGCTTGTCCCATTAGCTCTAGCTTCTTATTGGCTCTTATTTATTAATTTAACCCATTTCTAGTAATCTGTGCATCGCTATGACGCTGTGGCTTACTGGGTAAAATTCCCAGAGTCTGTCTCTGGTGGAGGTTCCATGGCTTCTCTCCCAGCCCTTCTTTCTCCCATCATTCAGCTTAGTTTTCCCCACCTAGCTAAGTTCTGTCCTGATATAGGTTCCAAGCAGTTTCTTTATTCATTAATGGTTATCACAGCATACAGAGGGAAAACCCACATCACTAATCTGAAAATCTAAAAGGTCTCTGGAAAGCCTTGTGTTGTGTATGCTTTCGAAGACTGAAGAATCTATGGTCTATCAGACAAGGCCAGAGCAGAATTGATAGACTTGCCCAGAAAAAAGGAAGTGAATGCTTTTCCTTTGACCTCATTATATCTTGATTTCCAGTTGGAACATGTTACCCATATCAAGGGGTAATTCTCTATAGAAAACCCTCACAGCCTCCCAGGGGTGTGATTCCTAGGTAATTATCAATCCAGTCAGGTTAACATCTATCGCAGGGGTCCCAGAGAATGGAAATGCCTCTGAAGACTTCAGAAAAGCTATCTAGCCAAGGAGTCAGGAGTAAATCCTCCTTCCCTGAAATTACATTTCAAAGTAAGCCCATGGCCATTATCCAACACTCTGGGTGGACTGAAGAAAAGCACAGAAAAGGCACAAGGCACAAAGACACAAAAATGGTGAGAGTAAGGTTTGTAATGCTAGAACCCAGATTATGAGTTTGGTAACCAACTCTACAGACTGCCTTGTCATTGCAGGCCAAGTTAGGCACTTCTCTCAGATAGGGACACAAGAAAGAATGCTAGTGAAGAGTCACCAGTGGACACTGTCCAGATCATAGATAGTGAGGTAGTATCATCCAGGTTGCTTTAGCAAGATTTGACTGAAGTCACCCTGCAGCCAGGAGTAAGAGTGGTAGGCAGTGATGAGCCCTCATAATCCCTGTGTATCTATCGACTGTGGGGCTCTTTACACAGATGCAGACAACTCTAGATACCCAGCCCCTGCTGAAGGTGATAAGTCTGATCCATAAAAGAGTCCTAGAACTTTCACTTCTGAAAGGCTGCATAGAACACTAAACATTTTAAACTGTGACCCATTTTGGACCTAAAATTTTATGTCATCAAAGGTAGACAGGCATGAAACACTTGTATACAAATTGAATACTTACTAATAATAAATCATGAAATTTTTTTATTTTGAAATGATTGTATATAAAACTATAAGGGGGCCCAAGACCTTAGCAGGACCTGAGACTCCATGATGACTCTCATTCAGGTTGCAAAACTCAGCATGCAGATGGCAACACCTGACACTATGAAAACAAAGACCTAAACCGTCAAAGTCCACAGTTTTGGCAAAGTCTCTAAATGTACTAACCTTGCCTTTTGACTCCTGTAGTTCTGCTTCTGGCTAACTCCTCTTATTAACTGAAATGTGTCAACCCAAGACATGGATTTTGTGTTTAAAATGTCACCCTGATGAAGGTTTGGGGTTTGGGGTTTGGGGTAGCAAACACTTAAACTCCTGTCCAAGCAATTGTCTCTGGTGGCTACCCTGCAACATGTACATACATACATATGTATGATCATACTATTTGTTAAAATTAAAAATAAATCTTCAGAGTTACACATATGTGCTTTTTTGTTCTTTTTACAGATAATTAAATCATAGCCTAATTTGATTTTCCAGGATGTAATAAATCAGCCAATATTTTTCAGAGTTGATCATTATTTTGATTTCATAATTTCCAACAATGAAAACGATGCTTCAAATAACAGGTAGCACAAAAAGATTAAGGTTTATTTAGGGCCATATCAAAATGTGAAAATTATGTCCTAATATGATAGTTTATTTAATTATCTTATTTTTATTCATATCCTTCCTCCACCTCTAAATCACCTTAAAATGCATTCTCAAGCTTCGTCAAGATTAGCTCGTAGTTCTAAAAGAAACTCCTCAGCTCAGGACCAACTGCTGGTCTGTTTCTCCAGCAAGTCAGAAAACTAGCGTTCTCCTTCAAGCAGTCTTTTTTATTTATTTCTACTTTTTTATTTTTTCCCCAACACTACTTATTGCAACTGTCATTATTCCATGCACAAGTTCGTGCCCACACTCCACCCCTTGTTTGCCTAAACTAGAGCCTCGCCCAGGGTTGTGAGTTGAAAGCCAATAGCAGCGATAGCAGTCTGGAGTAACAATTTTAGCCTGGAAATCCCAGACAGTTCCTCAGGGGGCTTCAAGGCGCACAGCCATTTCAGAACCCACAAGGGGGCGCTTTCTGATGCGCTCAGATCATGGCCCGCAAGTACTTCTACTTCGACTATGACTTTTACCGGGTGAACTTCTATGAGGAAGAAATAATGACTGAACCTGAGAAAACAGTGGCCTACACGATAAACAGTGGCAGCTTTGACCAGGGAGTCATAGAGGCCCTGAATAATCTGTTCTGTGAGGGCCAGAAGAGCTCTGTAGACGACCACAGCTACCAGAACTGGGATATAAGTAACAGCCAAGACATTGAGCAAGAAGAGCTGGAGATGGCCATGAACATGGTCGAAGCCAGTGAACAGCCATTAGTCAAGATTCGCCAGAAACCATACATATTCACGCCTGGACAGCTGTGGGAACTGCGAGCAGTCTTTGAAGAAACTCAGTACCCAGACGCCATCAGACGGTATGTATTGGGTCTGTCCTTTAGGACTTTGGGCTCCTTCTCCTCTCCCCTGGCCTCTCCTTACTCTTGTTAAAAGTTTTTAATATTTTTGAGGTTCAGAATACGGACTCATACTAAGCATAGCTTTTTGCCACTGAGGTACAAGCTCCTCAGCAAACCTCAGCGCACGGGAGCCTAGGTGGAAGCCACAGGAGTGCGCCCTCTGGCGAGCTAAGGGCATTGGCCTCACTCTGAGGAAGAAAGCCGCGAAACTTGAGGGTGACCCATGCAGCAGACAGATGTGGCTTTTTTGTAAAGGAGTCTCAGGCTCCCTGCATGAGCTGTGTTGCCTGTAGGGGACCACAGCCTCTTTTTAGTTTTGTTGAATCGGAGTTTGAGTTGTACAGGCTGGACTTGAACCGGCTTGGTAGCCCAATCAGTCCTTGAAGTTGTGATTGATTACTGGTTTGTGTCATCAGGCTTGACTTCCTATCCATTCTTGGCTCTGAATCCACAATCTTCACCTGACTCTTTGATGATGTTTAGGGGGAGTTGTTGTCTAGAAGTCCTAAGTAAAGTCTGTTTTCTTCATCCATTAAAGAATTCAAAGGCAGAAAGATCCCAGGCACAGCAGGCGGCAATGGTACTTACGAAAAGTACTAAAAGTGAAGTAGGAAACACACACACTGAGGCATGAGAGAGAGAGAGAGAGAGAGAGAGAGAGAGAGAGAGAGAGAGAGAGAGAGGAAGAAGAAGGAGGAGGAAGAGGAGGAGAGGAGAGGGAGAGGGAGAGGGAGAGAGAGAGAGGGAGAGGGAGAGGGAGAGGGAGAGAGAGAAAGAGAAAGAGAAAGAGAAAGAGAAAGAGAGAGAGAGAGAGACTCCCCAAAAAGTAGAAAGGGGAATCTGAAAACGAAATGGTTTTCATTTGGAGACCTGGAAGTTTTCAGCTGACTAGTCCTCTCATAAACTGAACCATGTTTAGGACAGACCTTGAACATAGGGTAGCAGGCTGGAAAATTAGCCAACGGCAGGAGAAAACGCCTACTAGGCCTTTGGCTCAGGTAAAGAGGGAGAGAGAGAAGCAGAAAGTTTGCCCTCTTATTAGTTTGAGGCCTCTTTCCCTGTATGTCTGCAGGTCAGGTCTAGCTCTTGGTCCCTCAAGAGCATGCCTCTTGGGTGACCAAGGTTGAACTTTCCATGCATCCTGGTGCAAACCAGGTCTCCAAAATGCTCACTGACCACTCCTTTGGTTCCTTTCTGTTTAAAAAGTGTCCAAAAGTAAACATAGAAACATAAAGGGCATTGCTTAAATCAAATCTGAAGGTCAGAACTCAGCAGACTGAAGTCTTCTCAAGTGATTTGGGGATAGGTCCCTGGGAGTCTGTCTATGACGCCACAGCAAAACCTGAACCCATTAAATAAGTGCCCTTTCCATGTCCCCTAGTCCCCAACTACCACTCTCCTGTTTATTTGTCCTCTCTATATGATTCCTCTAAGGACCTCATATAAGGAAAATCAGGCAGAATTTGTCCTTCCTGAACTAACCTGCCTCAATTAGTATGTCTTTGAGCCTTGTTAGTGTGTTAGCATCAGACAAAATTTCTGCTTTCTCGGGGGTCAGTCATACCCAAACTCCCCTATGCACAGCCATGTGAAAAGCTATCTGGGCAGATTTTCCCTGTGGCCCATGTGGCTTGTGCTGCACTGGTGTGATCTAGTGGAGCAGACAAATACTTTTAAAACTCCATTTCAGTCACTCAGGGTGCACACCCAGAAGCAGGCTTGTGTCATGTGATCATCCCTGCTCACTATTTGAGGAACCACCTCACCCTTCCTTTGTGCTGTACTGTTTGACATTTCCCCAGAGGGAGCATCATGTTTCCAATGTCTTCAGGGACTCACCACGCTTTATTCTGTGGGTGTTGTTAGTAGCCACCTTCTAGGTGTGGGGACCTTCTGGGTGTGGTTTGAACTGCTTTTCACTACTGCTGCCTGAATTTCCCTGTGTTTATGGATACCGTGACCTATGCTCGTGGTCAAATACGTCTTTAGCAAGGTCTTTTTCTCCTATCTAAGTCAGGGTGTGTTTTGTGGTGAGTTATTGGTGTTCAAATATGCTGTCTGATTGCATGTAATGTTTTCTTCCCAGAATTATCTCTTTCAATACACAGACATACTAAAATCTGCTAAACATCCACATTTATCATTTCATTTGTATTGCCTGTGTGGGGCCTGCTTTTTGTGTGCAAAATTTTTCAGAGATCAAATATCCAGAAGAATGAAGACTTGTGTGCCCTCACAAACATACCATTAGGCAGTCACTTTGCATAGTTATCTGTACCTAGTGGCACAGATCTATAACCTCAGCCACACGGGAGGGAGATCCAGAAAGAGGGACACTTCCAGGTTTAGCAGGGCTCAGGAGGATGCTCAAGGTCAGCAGACGCAGCTTAGTGAAACTCTGTTTCAAAATAAGACTGAAAAACACATAAATACAAATATAAATATAAAACCATACAGCTCAGTGGTAGACCCCTTGCCTAGCATATCTGGGATTGTAGGTTCAATTCCTGACGTCACAAAATATGTATAATTTGTATGTGGCAGATATAGACACGTACAAATTTTCTTTTTTCTTTTGTTTATATATATTTTTGAGTCAGGGTTTCTCTGTGTAATAGCCCCGTCTGTCCTGGAACTCTATCTGTAGACTAGGCTGGTCTCAAACTCACTGAGATCCACCTGCCTCTGCCTCCCGAGTGCTGGGATTAAAGGTGTGCACCACCACCACTCTCTCTCTCTCTCATACATTACATCCCTTCTACAGTTTCCCTTCGCTCCACTATTCTCAGCCTCCCCAGACTACCCCTCTCCCCTAGATCCACTGCTCCCACACTTCCCTTCAAACCACTTCTACATAAAGCTCCTTCTAAAGGTTGCTGAAAAGTCTGCTTATAGAGGTGTGAGCGGAGATAGCAATTATTTACATTTTTATTAAAATATTTTTCATGCAATATATTTTAATCATATTCTCTCTCTCCCCCAACTCCTCCCATATCCTCCTTACTCATTCAACTTCATGAACTTTCTCTTTCTCAAAAACAAAGGAAAAAAAACAGAAAAAACAACAAAACCAAAACCCAAATCAAAGAAGACAAACTTAAAAAAGAAAACAAGACAAGAAGTAACAGAAGAAAACAAAAGGTTCACACACACACACACACACACACACACAAAAAAAAAAAACAAACAAACAAAAAAAACATAAAGTATCTTTTGTGTTGGCCAACTACTCTGGACTTGGGGCCTACCCTGGAGTGTTGTGCTGATGATGGTGTCTTTTGCTGTCCAGAAGCATACAGAAGCTTTTCAGTTTCATGAGGTCCCATTTAGTAACTTTTAGTCTTAGTGCCTGTGCTACTGGTGATCTATCTGTTCAGAAGGTCTTTTCCTGTGTCAATGAGTTCAAGGTTATTTATTACTTTCTTTGAGACAGGGTTTCTTACAGGCCTGCTGTATTTCCTTCTCAGCTTGCTATGTGATTTTGGAAACATAACTTGACCTCTCTGTTTTATTCTATTAGGTTCAGTGTATCTGGGTGTATGTCTATAATAGTAATTTTTTTCTCTTGGTGGATTTTTTCTTTAATGGATATATAGTGTTCTTTCTTATCTTGTCTGATTAGTTTTGTTTTGAAGTCTCTCAGATATTAAAATAGCTACACCTGTTGCATCTTGGTTCTGTTTGCTTGGAATGCCATTTCCCATCCTGTTACTCTAAGGTAACATCTGTCCTTGCTGTCCTTGGTGGTGAGCTGTTTCTTGAATGCAGCACAAAGATGGATCCCATTTTCTTACCAAATCTGTTATTCTGTGTTTTCTGGTGTGTGTGGGGAAGAGTATAGACCATTAAATTAGATAGTTTTTAATGATCGGTGTTTACTGATTTCTGTTATTTTGTTGTGGTGTAGCATTTTTCCATCATTTGATTAACTATCGTGAGATTATTTATTCCTTGTGTCCTCTTGGATTCAGTTAACTTTCTCTCTTCAGTTTGAAATTTCCTTCTAGTGCCTTCTGCAGAGCTGTATGTGTGGACAGAAATTGCTCAAATTTGTTTTTCTCTTGAAATATTTTTCTTTCTCTGTTAATTGTGGTTAGTAGTTTTGCTGGATCTAGTAGTCTGATCTGACATCTGTGGTCTCTTAGGGCTTCTACAACATCTAACCAATCCCTTCCAGCATTCAGACTCTCCAATGGGCCCATCTTTACATGTGACTTGGTCCTTTTCCCTTGAAGCTTTTAATATTCTTTCTTTGTTCTATATCTTTAGTATTTTAATTATGTGGCAAAGGTATTTTCTTTTCTGCTCCAGTCTATTTGGTGTTCTGTATGCTTCTTGTACCTTAATAAGCATCTCTTTCTTTAGAGTGGGTGAGTTTTCCTTCATGATTTTATTGAAAAGACTTTTTGTGCTTTTGGCATGTGTTTTTCTCCTTCTCTATACCGATTATTCATAGGTATGGTATTTAAATATTGTCCCAGATTTCCTGGGTTAATTATGTCTGAATATTTATTTTTAATATTTAACACTTTCTTTGACCAAGATATTCATTTTTCTACCCTGTCTTCAAGATGTGAAACTCTATCTTCCATGTCTTTTAATCTGTTGTTGAGACTTTCATATAAAGTTTTTGTTCGACATCCTGAGTTTTTCACTTCTCTTTTTATTTCATCTTGGGTTTTCTTTGGTGATTCTATTCCTTTGTTAAATTCAACTTTCATGTCCGGAATTGTTTTTACTTGCGTTTTTTTGGCAAGTTTTTGTGGTCTTTCAGACATTTATTTGGATCTTCTTTAAGGTAATTGAACATATTAATAATTGGTGTCTTGGAGTCCTTGTCTTATGCTTCAGCTAAATCGCTTTTCTTATAGCCTATCACAATAGAGTTGCTGACATCTTGAGGAAGCATGTTGTATTGATTCATGTTTGTGTTTGGCGCTGGGATCTAGGCATCTAAAGCTATGATGTTTGAGGTGTTTCTTAGTGTAGACATCTGGTGTCGTATTTGTTGGGTGGGTCCTTTGGTCCTAGTCAAGTGTAGCTGCTGTGGGTAGCTGTGTCCCAGCAAGTATGGTGGCTGAGGGTCCTTGGCAGAATTGTTTTGCACTTCAATGGGGAGTCACAAAGGGATGGAGCTGAGCTGAGAGGGGCAGTGGGGGAAGAACTAGAGTTATTCTGCATCTGCACCAGGAGGGCGAGTCCCTAAGGGATTGGGTTGGGCTAGGCAGAGGGCCTCCTGAAGGCAGGCTGCAACAGAACTAAGCCAGAACTGGGATTTGTATATAAAATGATATTGTTTTAAAAATAAAATAAAAAGAATAAGTATGGAGAGCAAGTTCTTAAATTTTAAAATATACATGGAATGTACTAATTATAGTTAATTCCATGTCTAGGATGGAATATTAAATATTTTTCTTTTTTCTCTTCACAGAAGAGAACTGGCAGAGCTCATGAATGTGGATGAACAGAAGGTGAAGGTCAGTCAGTCTGCGTATTTAGTTTACCAGTGTGCTGATCTCAGAGTTGCCTCCGGACATGGATGACTTTGCCCTAGGCACATGAAACTACTTTATTTTTTCCTTGTGTCTTATGCTGGGGAAAAAGATCTGGAATATGAGACCTTGGCAATGAAAAATGGAAAAGGAAAACTTTAGCTAATGTTTACTCCGTGAGGGGCAGTCACTTGTGATCCTAAAATAAAAGCAAAATCAAACATATAGCATCTACACCTCTGTCTGTCTCTCTCATGTATGTATAAATGTGTATATATACGTGTGTGTATATAGTATCTATGTTACATAAATATTTTGCATGTGTGTGTGTGTGTGGCATAATTAACATTTGATTCCGTGTAACACACAAGAGTGCTTCACAGGGGTCTTCTGTTGAGTATCATTTTGAAACTCAGGGTGACTTGGAAATGATCATGTGGCTGCCGGGAATATCTTGGATGTAAAACATAACATGTGCACTTGGTAAAAGTAGGAATGAATGACAAACTAAAGGGGAAATGGGATAATTGAGCCATGTAATATATTTTCATAAACTAAAGAATTTTTCTATCATGTGAGACAAATGTGGAAAGAGAACTTAAAGTCCAAGAGGGTAAATTTCTTTGTTTCCTTTAGAAGGTTTTGAAAAGGTGATTCAGACAGTGGTGGTTCTAAATTTAGTTTCTGGTATTATTATATTGCATATCCAGGAAAAATATTTCCCCGAGTTCCCACTAGGGCAGAGGAGTCAGTTCTTGAATACAAAGGGAGTTCATGACCACCCGGAATACAGGGGACTGTTTCTAAGGACAATTTTGAAAGAATAACTGTAAGCCTATGCACATAGAGCTTGGTACATGACTCTAATTGGGTGTGCAGAATAAAGGGTTTGGTATTGTGCATAATGAATTTTTCTTTGCTTTTCTGGTAGTGATATACAAACCAGGAAATATGAAACTGTAGGCAGGTCATTGGCCATGAAATGGCTAGTAGCTTGAGCCATACAAAGCATGTGAGCACTTAAAAAACTGCATTGTGGGTTCAAAAGAGATTCATAGGGTCAAATGAGAGCAGCAGCTGCTAAATATGTTAATCGAACCCTTCTCTCCCTCGGATTTCAGGACTGGTTTAACAACAAGAGAGCTTAACTTAGGAAGAACCAGAGGGCAATACTGAGAAAAAAGCATTCCCCTGCTATCAAGGACAACCTTGACATGAAGACTCTGGTGGAGACCAAGAACATCTTCATTCTCCAGGAGCAAGTGGGAGATGGGCTCTTCTGGTGTCACAGGAAGTTTGTCGCCCATACTGGCCAGGACATTCCTCTCTTTCTCTCCTTATATTAGCAATAAAGCACAGTTTATCCATTTACAACTTGTGTGTCCCCTCCACAGAAAAGGATGTGTTTTATTACAATTTGTACAGAAGTCAGCTCAGAGCAGGTGAGGGGCAGAAACACATACCGGTCATTGGAATGCATAGCAACCACTGGAACACATAACGTTCACTGGAATACACATGGTGCATGAGTCTGTACATGTATGCATGCAGGGGCCTGTGTAGGCCAGAGGAGGGTGTCCTCTTCCCTGGAGCTGGAGTTACAGGAAGATGCAATGTAGGGTTAAGCCAGCCGCTTAGGGGGCAGGCTTGCCTAGGGTGAATGTTTACTTATAAATCAGGCACGCTGGAGCCCGCATGCTCCTTCTGCTTCCTGTGCTCCTTGGGATCCTTGGTCCTGTAAGTCTATTTCTTCATTAAAGCTGTATATATTCTTTACAATCTGCCTGCATTCATTTATGCCGCTACAATGCAAAACACCATAGGTTCTGAAAAATGTACCATGAAAGATCAGGACTGGTCTATAGCTGTTGCAAGAAGGCCACTTGTGTGTCTCCTGACTGCTCTGCGCAGTAATAATCATACAGAAACCATATTATTTGCAATGCCTTGTGGCCAATAGCCTAAGCGTTTTTGTGGCTAACTCATATCCTTATCTAACACATCTCTATTAATCTGTGTATCACCACGTGGCTTTGGATTAACAGCTAAAGTTCTGGAATCGCTCTCTGGAGGAGCTACATAGCTTCTCTCTGGCTTTGCTCTTCTTTCTCCCAGCATTCAGTTTAGTTTTCCCCACCTAGCTCTGTTCCCAATAACTTGCTATAGGCCCATGTAGTTCTTTTTTAACAACATAGAGAGGGGAATCTAACATCATCACATATTCGCTGTGCCATCTTTCTATGCCCTTATTCTGGGAATTGATTGGCCCCAAGAGATGTGTGTTGGTTTGGAATGTTTGTTGTGGGAATGACAGTCATGGGATAAGTACACGGATCCCAATGGGGTCATCTCTTCATGTGTATATTAGACACATATGTGCCCTCCTCTCCTGGAATGTAAAGCTGCAGGTGCTCTCTTTGGGGCCACACCAGGACCTAATTAGGAGCAATGGGCCCCTCCCTCACTGTTCTTAGGTCTCTACAGAGGAATCTTCCTCTGCATTTGTAGGGCTCTGATCCACAGGCCTACTTTGTGTAGCCAGGCCCTGACAGTTTCTCAGGAGTATACTAAGAGCCTGATTGCAATCTGTGGTAGTATCCCAGGGAGTCTTTCTCACCAGCTCCACCTCACACACACCCCAATGAATCTACCTTCCATCTAGGTCCTGTATATGTTCCTAATACAGCATCTACCTTGGTGCTTATAATCCCAGCACCAGAGTTCCCAGTTCCTCTTTGAGTAGGATGTTGTCTCAAGGTTTCTGTCACTTTGAAAACACCATGAAAAATGGAAGTTGGGGAAGAAGAGTTTTATTTTATGTACACTTCAGCATTGCTGTTCATCACTCAAGGAAGTCAGAACAGGAACTCAAACAGGGAAGGTTCACAGAAGCAGGATCTTATGAGGAGGCTATGCAGGAGAGCTGCTTACTGGCTTGCTTCCCATGGCTTACTCAGTCTGCTTTCTTATAGAACCCAGGACCACCAGTCCAGGAAGGGCATCTTTTACTGTATGCTGGGCTCTTGCCTATTGATGAATAATTGAGAAAATGGCTTTGAGTTGGACATCATGAAGGCATTTCCTCAACTGGGGCTCCTTCCTCTCTGATCACTATAGCCTTTTTCAACATGACACACAAAACCACCCAGTACACATGTTATCTGTCCTCTGGACACTCTTGCTATGGGGATTCACGTCCTCCATCTCTCTGCAGTGCCTCTACAATCCACAAACTATCCTAATACAAGTCTGTACTACAACCAGCCTATCTGTCCCTCCTCTGTCACACCAAACTTCTGTATGTGGATCCTCGGTACACAGCCCTGTTTACCCATCTTCTCTATTGCAAAGTTCAGATCCCCGGCTTACTGGTACTCAGTTTAGAAAGAGGCTTTATCACATCCTCCTGCACCCCCTTTTCTAGAGTCAGCCATATCTAGAAGCAGTCACAGCATCAAAAGCAGCTCACGCCTTGGCCACTTTCTCACAGGTCATGTACTCTACCCCACTACATACACCACCATGCTAATGCCACCCTGATGTGTCCTCCCTGCCAGAACTCAGGCATAACACTCTCTATAGGCTTTCCACACTGCCTCTCCTCCAATCACCCTCTGGCTAACACAGCCTATTGCTCCCTGCATGCTCTGAAGCCTGCATCCTATGCCTTCCACTAACCTGGCCTGGTGTATCTACTGAGAATCTTATGCCTCTCCTGCTTGAACTGGGAGGATCGATCAATATGCCTCTTGTGCATCTCGGGCTAGTTGTGGGAGCAAAGAGGAAGCCTCTTTCAAATGGGCGTAAAAAGGCCTCTTGTGTTTCCTTTGAAACACTACCTGTGCCAGGAGGACTCCTAGTAGCATGACTGTGCCATTGAAAGGAGTGATAGTGAACAGACCTGGGGGTAGCCTAGGTCCCTGGTCACACACCCCACTGATGAATGCTCAGAAAGTGGTCTTTTTGTATTTGTTGCAGTACAAGAGTGAACTTGTAGATTTGTGAGAAACTCTGTTTTTGTCGTGAACAGTCTTCTCACTGGAGACTTGTCCTTTTCCTGTTCTTAGGTGTTTGTTCCCACAGGGTCGAGTTAAGGTAAGGATAGTACAGTGTGACAACAGAGAAGAATATATGTCTGAGCGCGGGTTGCCGTTAGTTTGAGAAACTTTTGTGACTTGTGGAGTAGTAAAGATGACTCAGGGTTTGATCCCTTCCTTTTATCTTCTGTTAAATATTTTCTCAATATTGGACATACACACCTTACTGACCCCCAAAAAGGACATGAAATATTTTGAATACACAACTCTTTATTGCTGAAGGGATAAGGTGTCACAGGCATCAGAAGGTGTCAGTGACACCTGAAGATCCTGTCTTCATCTGGGGCCTGGACAGGATGATGCTTCAGGACTCCTACAAAAGCTTTACTGCAAGGTGTCCTGGCCATCAGCAGATGGACACTGGAGAATCTGAGACTGCTGATGTTTCCTGTATTGGCCTCTTCTTTTCTTAAACCAGCTCTGCAATAACTTGGTGAAAGAGATGGCTTTAGTGTATTCAACAGTCAGTATCACAAGTGGAAAACACAACTCTGTGTAACAGTAAATGCCAGTGAGCCTTTAGATTGACCAGACTTTTCTAACCAAGGACACACAAAATCCTATGCAACCCCAGCCCTGGAAGTCGGAATTCAGAACAACCGGAAATGGAAAATTCATTAGCTAGTACCTTTCCTGTCTTATGCCCTTTCAAGGAAATGGGAAATATGGCTCTAAGAAAGAGAACGGGGATCAGTAAATCAGGATATGGAGAAGACCAGATATCAAAGTGTCTTTAGGTATTACAATCTACACACTCTCTGCCGAGGAAAAGGTACCTCATCATTCCCTTGAATTATCTGACTTACTTGAACTACTGCTTAGAATAATGATATCTCCCCTGACTCCCTCGAAAGTCACACCCCACTGCATGAATTCTTGTCTATGTAATCCTCATGATATTTGCCTATAATAGAGAAGATGGGCGAGCTCATATTTGGCCTTGAATCTATATTAACAAAGGCCAAATGGGTCCTAATTCTGGTTTCCTTTGAATAGGTGCAGGAACAGCTGAAACAACTGCCATAGATTATTCAAATTTGATTGTTTGAGATGATCCCAAGATTTCTGATCTAAGTTGAAGAGCCAGAAAGCTGAATATATTACTAATTTCTTTTACTGTGACCCTGTACTATTTTATCCATGAAAGATCTACAAAAATGCAGGGTCCTTGCTGGGTGACTGTGGAGGTTTCTATGTCTTCCCATAGAGGCCTCTAATCTCCTATGCACAGGAAAGGAAGCTGCTGCGAAGTGATGGGCCAATGCCTGGGCCAAGTCTGGTTTACAGCAGGCTTCCTGAAAATTCAGCAGCCTATTGGTCTAAGAGAGGAGAGGAGTGTGAAGATGAGGTGTTGGGAATGGGCTGCCAGTGCCCTGGAGTGCATACATGAGTAACTGCTTTTTAAATAAGTAGAGGAGAAAGGACTGGGGAATGATGAGGAAGGAAGGTGGAAAGGGTAAGTGAGGGGACAAGAATAGTCAATAGAAAGAAGAAACAAAGCAGAAGATAGGAGAAGGGGAAGAGGAAAAGGAAGGGAGAGAGAAAAGCTCAAAGGAAGGAAAGAAAGAAGACACAGATCAGGACACTGTTATCAATCTCTGGTGACTGGATCCCTATAGCTTAGTGTCAGCATTAACTGGACCATTGATTCTTGTCCTGCTCAGCCTAATGGTAGAACCCTGCATCTTCACCTGCATGGCCAACTGCCTCAAACAGAAAATTACTGGTCCCTAGAAACAACTATGACCTCATAGAACAGGATGAGTCAATAATTTGACTCATGCCCTGTAATCTCGTGGGAAATGTGACACTTTAAGCCAGTGAAGAGGTTCCTCCATCTTCTATTCTTGTTGAGGCCATTACAGGTAGAAATAGACTTTGACTCTGTCATGGAGAATCCCACGGGAAATTAATTACGTCTACTCTAGGGACCAGAGATCAGGGATATACTAGCTAACTTAGCTGTGGTAAAACTTCCTGTTTGTATGAACCCCTCCACCAGCTAGCTGCTATCTTAGCTTCAGTAAACATCTTGATTCAAACTGCTTACTAGTGCACAGGCATCTGCATCTGCCGATCTAGATGCTAGGACATCTAGGTTTTAAGATGCCCTTACAACCCCCATGTTCTGGACAGCTGGGGCCATGCCTACGTGCACAGATACCTGGGTGTCATCCTAGTCAGCTGGAATAAAGACTTTCCATTAGCTAGAGACCATGTGAGTGGTCATCTCTGCTCACAACTATGGAGTGCTCTATCCTAATTGGAATGTCTTCATAACCTCCTCCCTTCAAGGCTCAGGGATCAAAGCAGAAGAACAAGCAGAAAAACTGGAATATACAAAGGTGCTGGATGACTCTAAAGGAACAAAAATCTATTTTCTGTACAAAAGGTCAAAAACCAAAATGAAGTCAACACAACACACTTCAACAATTCACTTGATTGTACTGCCTTGTACAGACACCTCAATCCTAACTCCCAGTGGGGCTCCACACAAGACGCCCATGTCAGGAAGGACAAGGGGTGCTGTGAGATTCACCACTTAGGATAGTGGGATACCTGCTTCCTACTTCCCCTCACTGTCAGAAAACAGTCTCCTTCTCTCCCTATCTCCTCCTTTGCCTCATGCTCTTCCTCCTCCTCATTCCTTCTCTTTTTTGTCCTTCCAGCATCTTCTCCTTCTGTTCCAGTGTTTCTGGATCTCCTCTGACATATTTTTCTTATCTAAACACATAATTTCTCCCAGGTGAACTGCTTTACTCTCATGATTTCAGCTCACCATTTATAGATGGACGGCTTCTTATTGCTCCAGCACCTTAAGGAGGTGGGGTGATTACAAGGAATCACACTTGCCAAAAGAGTGTGCAAAGTCACAGCCTATCCCCAGCTCAAACAAACAAACAAACAAACAAACAAACAAACATCCTTCCCAAAGTGTTATTAGAGCTAACACTACTCCAAGGGAGGCCTGCACAGAGATGTGATGTTGTCATCTAAAGGATTAGGGAAATGAGCCAATTCAGACAATTCATTCAGATATCTTGGGACTCCCTGCTTCCATCATGTAGGTAATAAGGGTAGGTTACTGTCACCTATGGACTTTTGCCCTCCCCCTCTTCCATGCCCTCTAAATTTTTCTGGGCTCAGAACAAAAGCTGTGGTCTCAGTAAGAGTTGAAGCTTGATAGTGATGCCCTACTTCTTGTCAACATGAAGAGCATCCTGGGCTCTGTTCTTATACCAGGAGATCCAACGTTTTTAGGCTGAACCTCCAGTCAGGAATGTGATCTGTAACAATGTGGAGAGCAGTTAACAAAACCGCCTCTTCCTTAATACATGACATCTAGAGCTTAAGTGAATAAACCTCTAGAGCTACAGTGCATCAGCCTCTTTAATCCTGCAATGCATCAGATTCTGGAATGTCAGTGAATCAGACTCTCTGGATCTTCAGTGCTTCAGCCTCTAGAGCTTCAGTACATCAGTCTCTCTGGAGCTGCAGTACATCAGCATCTCTAGAGCTACAGTGCATCAGCATCTCGAGAACTTCCATGCATCAGCCTCTCGGTAGCTACACTGCATTAACCTCTAGAGCTGCAGTACATTAGCCTCTCTGGATCTGCAGGTCATCATCCTCCAGAGTTTCAGTATATTGGCCTTTCTGGAGCTGCAGTGCTTCAACCTCTAGAGCTGCAGTGCTTGACATCTAGAGCTGAAGTGAATGAGCCTCTAGAGCTGCAATGCATCAGCCTGTCTAATCCTGCAGTGCATCAGTTTCTCTAACGACAGTGCATCAGCCTCTTTGGAGCTGTAGTGCATCAGCCCCTAGAGCGGCAGTAAATAGTCCTCTCTGGAGCAGCAGTGAATCAGGCTAGATAGCTGCAGTTCATAAGCTTCTCTGGAGCTGCAGTGAAATCAGCCTCTAGAGCTGCAGTGCTTCAGCCTTTCTGGAGCTGAATTGCATCAGCCTCTCTGGAGCTACAGTGCATCAGCTTTTCTGGAGCTGCATTGAATCTGCCTCTCTAGAGCAGGAGTGCATCAGCCTCTAGAACTGCACTTGATCAGACTCTCTGGACTTGCAGTTCATCGACCTCTCTGGAGATGCAGTGCATCATCAGTCCCTCTAGAGCTGCAGTACAAATGGCTCTGGACTGATAGTCCATCCGTCTCTCTAGAGATGTAGTGCATCATCAGTCTCTCTAGAGCTGCAGTACAAATGGCTCTGGAGTGATAGTCCATCAGTCTCTCTGGAGCTGCAGTAAGTCTGCCTCTATGGAGCTGGAGTGCATCAGCCTCTAGGTCTGCAGTGTATATGTGTCTTCAGAGCTGCCTCACATCAGTCTCTGGGGCTGCAGCACCTCTGTCTCTCTGGAGCAGAAGTACAGGGTCCTGTAAGCTTGAAAGCAGGAGAATTCCTCACTCCTTCAGCTTTTCTTATCCAATCACTCTCTCCATCCTGGGGGAATCTCCCTCTTCTCTACCAGTTTCTCCAACCTGAGCCTGGTCCTACTGTAGTTTACACGTTGTGGTGTTAGGATGTCAGTCATCAGGGGCTCCTAGGCAGGAATGCTATTCTGCACAAGCTACTGCTGCAGGTAGGGAATTTGCTTACATCAAGACTGCCCTGATCCATGCTGAAGGAAGTTAGCATGAATAGCACTCTGCACTGCTTTTCCCCTTTCTCATTTGCTATGGAGCAGTCAGTTTCTCTGGGCTCATGGCCTCAGCTTTTATCCCATGATCTAAACATTAGTCTTTAATGTCTGGAGGAAAGAAATTCATTTGAAAATAAGATAGCTACAGCTCTTTCTTCAAGTGAGCTCTATCTTTTTCCACATTCCAAAAAACCCACATGTTCAACATAGTCTCCTTTAAAGAAAAGGAATACTTTCAGATTTCAAGTTAGTCAACAGAAGACACACTTGACCGTGGCTTGGCACCTTTGCTTTTTATGTATTTGCAAACAAATAAAAATTTGCAAAGGTGTCTGATCTGCATGTGTATCTATGTGCAAATGCACACTCGTGCATGCAGAGGACCAAGGTCAGAGTCAAGCATCTTCTTAGCTTGGTCCCCACCTGATTTACACTGGCAGGGTTGTCCATGAACCTCAGCTCAGCGACGGACCTAATCTAGGTCTCCCTAAGGATCCGCAGTCTCTGCCTCCTGAATAAGAGATTCTGACTACAGTGTGAGCTGACACCTGCTAAACTTTATGCTGAGGGTCCCAACTCAGATCTTCAGACTCATGTGGCAAGAGCTTTATCCTTCGGGCCCTCTCCTCAGTACCAACCTGCATTTTGACATTCTATAACTTCACCTGATCCCGTTCTCTTTACTCGATTAACTTAAATGAGCTCAATGTTATTCTTTTTGTTTAATTGTAACAAAATTAACTCTTTAAAGCTGTGAGCCCCATACATGTCATAACACTGACATGACAATTTTGCATTGTTTTTAGATAATCTAAACACAGCATGGGGGAACATGAAGGTTCAACTTTGCTGCTTTCCACATTGGCTTTCCACACAATTACAAAGGTGGAGGGCCAACCATTTGCACTTGTGAGTGTCTTCCCACATGACTCTTGGACAAATTAAACACAGATAAGTTATGAAACACTGAATATCTCTCTGGCCTTACTTAATCCACACTTATAACTAAGTGTTTCTTTGTTGAAACAGAGCCCTGTTTTACTCCTACTGCTTGCTACATCAATTAGAATGTCCCCAAGGTCACTTAGAGTCCTACTACAACAGTACATATAAGTACCCTGAAATGACCTGAGTGTCCGGACTTCAGTATTAATCACTGTACACATACCAGTAAACATTTATGTTTTCCTATATGCATGACCATATAATACTCAATGCTCTCTATATATATGATGTTCCCATACTGATTCTAAGTGTTCTGTGAATCTCAAATGGCTGAAAGACATTTGAGGAAATGTTCAACATCTTTAGTCATCTGAGAAATGCAAATCAAAACAACTCTGTGTCCCATCTTACACCTATAAGAATGGCCATGATCAAAACACAGATGACAACTTATTCTGGGGAGTATTTGGGGTAAAGGGAACACTCCTGCATTGGTGGTGGGAGTGTAAACTTGTACAGCCACTTTGGAAGTAAGTATGGCGATTTCACTGAAAACAAGGAAACAATCCACCTCCACGCCCAGCAATACTACTGTTGGTTATATACCCCCAAACACTCAATCACACCACAAGAACACCAGCTCAAATATGTTCATAGCAGCATTATTCATAAGAGCGAGAGCCTGGAAACAACCTAGATGGCCTTCAGTCAAAGAATGGATGAAGAAAAAGTACATGTGCACAACAGTAAAAAAAAAATGACTTCTTGAAATTTGCAGGCAAATGGATAGATCTGGAAAACACCATATTGGGTGATGTAACTCAGAAACAGAAAGACAAATATAATATTTACTCACTCATAAGTGGTTTTAACACATAAAGCAAAGAAAACCAGCAATACCGGGAAACCAAGACAACAAAGAGGACCCTGAGACAGGCATAAATGGATCTACTTAGGAGGTAGGAAAAGACAAGATCTCGTAAGTAAACTGGGAGTGTGGCGGTCACAGGACATAGAGACTGGGAGAAGGGAAAAGGGAGGGGAGCAGAGAAAAATATAAAGCTCAATAAAGACAATTAAATAAAATAAAAATGCTAAAAAATTGTGTGCATTTTTTAGTTTTTTTTTTTCAATTAAGAGACTACAATGTCTCCAATAATGGGAAAAGACTTAATGGCTGCCCGTTCCATTTTAACTCTGGAAAACTTCAACACTCAGTGCTCAGTTACTATCATAACCCAGACAAGGACACCTCTCACCCACGGATGCTTTTCATATTGGGTACAAGAACATGGACCATGACCTGAAGCAGAGTGCCCTGCCCAAAGTCTTTTCGGATTTACTGACCTGCACTCTGGATTCTCCCAGGAACAAGCGCTTTGCAAGGTCCTTTCTGAGAGAAGAAGATGGAAATTGGAGCTGTTAGTGAAATACAGCATTTCAGCTTGGCAAGATGAATAGACTTCTGGAAATTCATCACAGGCCAACACAAAACTATGTAGAGAAGGTGAGACCTAAAGTATGAAAGCGGCTTTTCAATGATCTCTATTTTATTTTATAAAAATAACCACATTGAGCAGGGCGGTGGTGGCACACACCTTTAATCCCAGCACTCAGGAGGCAGAGGCAGGGAAATCTCTGTGAGTTCGAGTCCAGCCTGTTCTACAAGAGCTAGCTCCAGGACAGGCTCCAAAGCTACAGAGAAACCCTGTCTCAAGAAACGAAATAAATAAATAACCACATTAATTGACATAAGGTGGATATGCTATAGTAGTAGAGGGATTACTTAGAAACCACTAGGTCTTTTTTATTTATTAATTTACTTATTTATTAAAGATTTCTGTATCTTCTTCGCCACCGCCTCCCATTTCCCTCCTCCTCCCCCAATCAAGTCCCCCTCCTTCGTCAGCCCAACGAGCAATCAGGGTTACCTGACCTGTGGGAAGTCCAAGGACCACCCACCTCCATCCAGGTCTAATAAGTTGAGCATTCAAACTGCCTAGGCTCCCACAAAGCCAGTACGTGCAGTAGGATCAAAAACCCATTGCCATTGTTCTTGAGTTCTCAGTAGTCCTCATTGTCCGCTATGTTCAGCGAGTCCGGTTTTATCCTAGGCTTTATCAGACCAAGGCCAGCTGGCCTTGGTGAGTTCCCAATAGAACATCTTGAGTACAATTCCCATTATAAAACGGGGGCCATGAAGAAGAAGAGGATAAGAAGGAGGATGAAAAAAAAAACAAAAAGAAAACTTAAAGAAGAAATTGAGAGGCATCAACCAACACTAGATAGATAGATAGATAGATAGATAGATAGATAGATAGACAAATAGATAAATATAGATATAGATACAGATATAGATGTTGACTTTGACCTCTTAAAACATACTTCCCATACTCAGGAACTAAACAGAGACTTCATGCTTGAGGCTCATAGCAGACAGGGCTCATGGTGTGAAGAACACACCTCCTAATGAGATGCTGATGGATGGGAGCTGGAACAGCTATTGAAACAAGTGACATACCTTATGATCTCATCAGGGTACTTAGTTTTTTCAAAAACATCTTCCAACTCATTCAGCTGCCTGGGTGTGAGACCAAACTGGATCCTTGGCCTTGTGCGCCGGACCTGGGGCACTCTGCCAGCAGCCACATTCTCTTGCTCCTTCAACTGTGGGTTTCTGTAACCTTGGTGGCTCCCATGGCTCTCATGCCTGATGTCATCACCAACGTAGTTGAAATTAGCAACGTGGGTCACATCATCCTTGTAGTGTGGGATGCCCTGGTTCTTTGGTTTGTCGGAACCTTTTAGAGAACCTTCACCATAGATGACACTTTCTGTTGCTGCAGTGGCCCCGTGTTCAAAATCAAGGCTCCCCTCAATTTCATTTTCATACAGTTTGTAGACATTGGCTTCCACATGTTGGGATTGGAAAGCCATGATGAGACCTAAAAGAGAGTAGTGTCATCTCCATAAATGCTTTGTGGATTGAAATGACTTTGCAGCATGTAGGTTTTAGCAAGATTCACATCTGTCCTCTTTCCATCACACAACCCCTATAGGAGATACGTGCCCACTGAAGGTGGCTCTAGGGAGCATGTGCAGAATGGATCTAACATGGATCCAACCAAGTACACCAAAGCCTCGAGGAATGGAGTGGAAGAGAAAGAAAGCTGTTGCAGGTGCACAAGTAGGGATGAGGACATGCATTTACACCGAGCACATGGCCTCTGGGTGAACCCCTGGAGAAGTCTAGCTTCTGTATCTCACTGGGTGCACACTGCAAGATCTGGGAATTAAGTGGACATGGTTATGTCAGCTAGTGTTTGTGCCAGTTTCCTTGAGAGGACATTGAAAACACACCAACACTGTCCTCTACCTGAAGGAGTGCCATGCTTGTGAAGTGGAGTTTATGTATCATTCTGGGGGGACAAGTCGCTGCAAAACACTTGACGTCACCATTGAAACAATGAAAATGCTCCAGATGGTTTATTGGGAATCTCCATCAGAGTCACTGTACGATGTCCTGCCCAGTACTTCTCATGTCTGACTAGGCTGACACTGTGTGGGTCTCTGCCCTTTTCACAGTGCCAGCAAACTCCTGAAGCTGAGAGTGCTCTGTAACAGTATTGAGCTGAGAAAGCACCATATATACAGTAAGTATACAAAAGTGAAATAACCTCGGGCTAGCTTCCATTCAAACAATTAATATTCTCAAAGAAATTTCCTCAGTGTGCTGAGATGTTGGAAAATATCAAGAGGATCTCAATAAGAAAATGTAGTCCTTCACCCAGAGACTGATGGAAACAGATGCAGAACTATAAACACTGGTGAAGCTCAGAAAATCCTGTGGAAGAGGTGGAGAAAGGATTGTGGGACACAGAGAGGGCAAGGGCACCAAAAGAGAAACCACAGAATTTACTAACCTAGGTCCAGAGGGGATCACAGAGACTCGGCTGCCATCCAGAGAGCTTGCAAGGGACTGACCTAGGCCCTCTACCCATGTTTTACAGTTGTGTAAATTATGGTCTTGGTCTTCTGGTGGGGCTCCTAACAGTAGGGATGTCTCTGACCCTGTGATCTGCTTTGGGAACCTTATCCTCCTACTGTATTGCCTTACGCAAACTTAGTAGGAAATGAGGTGCCTAGTCTTACTGCAACTTGATATGCCACAGATGGCTGATATACATGGGAGACCCGCTCTTTTATGAAAAGAGAAGAAGTGGATGGGGGGGAAGAGGCAGGTTAGTAGAAGGGTCTGGGAAGAGAGAAAGAATGGAGAGGAAATGTGATTGGGAAAATAATTAATTAATAAAAAGAAAACTAGAGTTTAACATTGCTTTTAAAAATTAATATTAAGGGGATGGCTTAAAGGTTAAGGGCACTGCCTGTTCTTCTAGATGTCCTGAGTTCAATTCCCATGAACCACATGGTGGATCACAACCGTCTATAATGAGATCTGGTGCCCTCTTCTGGCATGAAGGCATGCATGCAGGGAGAACACTGTACATGTGATAAATAAACAAATCTAAAAATTAATATTAAATTTATTAAAGGTACAGATTAAGAAATCTAAAGAAATGCTTGTAGGGCAAGACCTCATGGTGATACACAGATCAATAGAAGTGGTTAAATTAGTATGTAAGAGTTAGCAAATGAGAAATTAGAACTAATGTGCCTATAATTGATCTAATTTATTTTTTTAAATAAAAGATCATTATTATTTTGTGTGCTTGTACTTTGGGTGCCTACAGGGAGCATTGGCTCTCCTGAAGCTCAACTTATAGATAGATGGTTACCAAGGTTGGTCCTGAGAACTGTACTCTGCTCCTCTGAAAGAACAACAAAATCTCTTAGCCATTTAGTCGTCTGTGCACTCTAATCACACAAATGCAATCTTTTTCTTTCTTCCTTTTAATTGTAGAACCCTAGAGCGCTGTGATATCAGGACAGCTAGCAAGATTCCTAAGGAAGTTGTAGTGCAATTATTTTGACTTATAAATGTGAAAATCAACATCTGTAAACACAAAATCATTGTCAAATACCCGTAGAGTTAGTAGCTAAGTAAATTAGGATTCCTCCTAATTGTTGAATTTATTTGTTATGTGAGTATGGACCTTTACCATTTTGTGCATGTCACAGCACATGTTTGGATGTCAGAAGACAACTTGGGAAAATCAGTTCTCTCTTTCCATCATGCACTTTCCAGAGATCAGGTTCAGGTCATCTGTGGTGCAGGAGATCCTTCTGTTTATGTGCTCCTTTCATTGGTAAATAAACAAAGAAACTCCCTTGGCATTTTGATAGTGCAGTATTTAGGTAGGCAGAGAAGACAGAACTGAATGCTGGGAGGGAGAATGCAGAGTGAGAGAAACGCCATGGAACTGCCACCAGAAATAGATGGGCTGTAACTTTGCTGGTAGGCCAAGACCTCATGGTGATACACAGATCAATAGAAGTGGGTTAAATTAATATGTAAGAGTTAGCCAATGAGAAGTTAGAGTTAATGTACATATCAGTGATATAATTAATACAGTTTCTGTGTGGTTATTTCCGGGCTAAGCAAGCTGGGCAGCCTAGAAGAACAAGCATCCCCCCTTACAACAATCAGGCTTGCCAGCAAGCATCTTTAACACGGAATCGTTGCAGAAAAACACCCCCATGGCTTTATTTTTATGTATAAGGAGTGAGGTACAGTCCGGATCCAATAACAGTATGCTTGATCAAAATCTTCAAACAACATTAAGAATACCTAACCCAGATAAGATGGCAAACATCTTCAATACCAGCACTTGAAAGTTAGAGGCAGGTGAATATCTGTGAATTAAAGGGCAGCCTAGTCTGCAAGGGCAAGATCCAGAGAAAGCTCCAAAAACTACAGAGAAACCATGTCTCAAAAAAAAAAACATATTTTTTTTAATATTCAGGTTACTGAATATTGAGCCACACATACACTATAGAGATTCGTAAATTAGAGCAGTTTCCCCCAAGAATTCTTGACCTAAGTATATCCCATAAAATTCCCCCTAAACACCCTAATAGGAGAAAGGGTAGAATATCCACTCTGAAGACAATACTATCCTTCCTGAAGTTGTATTAGAGCCTTTTTAATATACTGTGTGTTTTTATAAAGAAGAGTTCTTTTGTAGATTTGAACTATAAAAATAAAATGCAGAGTCTCTGAGCCTGCATCCTGCTAATGCCAGAAGCTGAGGTCTTCAAGGGTGATGCCTCACACAGAAAAGCCCCTAATATGTGCATCGTGTGAGCATCAGCAGAACAGGACACACTCACCTTCCCTTTTCACTCACTGCTAGGAAATCCTTGGATTCTAACCTTTGAGAGGGAAGAGAGGGGGAAAGACAGAAGAATGGGCATAAAAGGAGTGGAATGGGCAGGCTGCTGTGAAGCAAGGAGATGCTTGACAGTGGGAGGTGGCACATGGTGCCCAGCTCCAAAGCCTGAGCTTTGTGTCTTAGGACCCTAGACGACTGTCTGATTATCAGTTAGACTGGCCTCCTGTATTGCTGCTTCACCTACTCCTTTTGCCTCTAGCTGCTGTTGTGAAACATACTTTATCTAAGGAAACAACACACATTTACTACTGCAGAAAGAAATTCTGCCCCAGACAGAAGGAACAATAATACCAGAGTCCACCTGGAGAACAAATTGCATTTATCAGACTTCCTTACAGGAATATGGGTGAGGGGTTGCTTACAGGAGAGAAATGACTCCAAGTCAGCTTTGTCACCAAAGCCTACCACGGTAGGACTGATGGCTCTCCAAATCTGGAAACCTGAGCCACACTGTGCAGTCCACAGACAGGACAGCAGGCTGCAGTCTTTCCAGACAGATCAGCTCCTCTAAGCCTCTTCCAGGCAGCTCACCTGGTCTCTGCTCCTGCTCAGCTGTTCTACTGGTCCCTTCCAGACTGCTCTGCTGGTTTGAGACTGACTCCCAGCAGTCTCTACTATTTATCTACTCTTGGGAGTACGGAGACTACTGGATCCATTCAGTGTGGGGCTCTCCCTGAAGTTACTCACAATGGGTTACTCCTTAAAGAGCTTTTCTGCTGGAGTGAATGCTTTAACCAGAGAGGACACTGCTAAGGAACTGTAGTAACAAGAGACAATGACAGAAATGTGCACTTTAGCCTCTCATGATCCTCATGACACTCTCCCCGTGACGTCACATGATACTTGGAGATCCATAGGCCCTTATACCTTTAACGTACCTGGGGACAGAGCAGAGCAAGCCACAAAGGAACTCCTGTCATCTTTGTTAAACATACATGTTTCTGACACATTTTGGATATAAGAGAGTATGTTGTTCTTCCCGGGCAACTAATCAGGTCATATTTACAGAACAAGACATTTGGGGAGCAGAAGAAGGCACAGGGGTAGGGATACACTTCCCTGTGTTCACAAAACGATCCCAGGCCATAGAACACCTAAATTTGTGGAAAGGCCAATGTTGGCCAATGATCCAGAATGTCCCAAGGACTTCATTTGAGGAATTTGCAGGCATAATTGTTGTAGACATTGACTGCAATGGCACTGGGTCCATCTGACCTGGCACAGAGAGAACAGCTTTCTATATGATGCCAAAGCCGTGGTTCTCAACCATCCTGATGGTTCAACCCTTTATACAGATACCCATGTGGTGGTGACCTACAACCATAAAATTGTTTGTTGCTACTTCATGACTATAATTTGTTATTGTGATTAATTATAATGTAAATATCTGACATGCAGGATATCTGAGAAGCAACCCCAAGTGGGTTAAACTTGTTGAGAACCACTATTCTAAGCAAAGGTGACTTTCATCTGAGTTGTATGTACCTGCTTTTCCTCAAGAGAACCTCAGGGAATTTGGGTTCATCTGGCACCTACGACATCACAGTCCACTTCAAAGTTCCACATCCCTTATCAAATACATATTTGATGCTGCCTATTTGTGCTCATGGCAACTTCACAACGAATTTTAGGAGCCAGAAGTACAATTGTTGTTTCAGAAAAAGCCAGTAGTTTTCTGGGTACTGCCAACAGTCTCCAGTTCAAATATTTTCTGATACCCACCTAGTTAGCTACCCTTAAGTTCTCATTGCAAGACACAGTGAAAATGTGTACTTGAGAAAAAATATAGTTTGCTTTCCTTGTTTCTGTGAGATGTGTGAATATTTAATTTATGTAAGGGCTTATTTATTTCTAACCCAATGGAAGTGGAAATGCTTTAAGAGAGTTGGCGCACACAATAAGTACTTGCAGTCACATTTAGGAACTATCTAGTATGTATTATTTTTGTGCTACTAAACAAACATATAACTGGAGAGACAGATCGTAAACTTGTCCTTCTAAGTGTTAAATCATATATAAATACATACACAAAAGCCAATGGTACACTAGCATTCCTTTACACACACATACACAAACACATACACACACACACACACACACACAATGAATATCTGTAAAAAAAAAAACCTACACAGATTTCCTTGGATGCTGATATGAAATTTTCTGTAATCTGTAGACTATATATTAGGTGAGGGACTAAGGCTGTATTTGAATGTCTTCTAAGCCCATCTGAGGGTATGAAATACTCTGTATTTGGCCAGTGGGATTTCTTCCATTAGTGGTTCAGGCTAGTGCTGTAGACAATATGAATCCCTTTAGAAAAAGATGGCCTATGTGGCCAGTGAGTGTAGACAGCACAGGATCTGATGTGGTAAGGAAATATTATGGAAGAGTAGAGCAGATGGAGAAGGGAAGGCTTTACAAGAAGCATTGACAGGTTCAAGAACGGAAAAGAAATGGATTGAGGATGACCAGCTGGGGAAAGGGGACAGAAACAGAGAACAGAACCTGGTATATACAATGTGGCAACTTCTATATCTCAATTTCTGCAATGAATGTTCAAGTTGCCTTCAACAAATCCTGCCAGAAAGTATGTCCGTGTCAGTAGGGGCTCAAGAATAGGGTTCCATTTAGATGAGATCGCTCCTACAATGTCATAGAACAAAAATACCCCTTTTTCACCAAAAAGGCTTCCAAGAACAAGGAATCTGGTACTGATGCCCACACAAGGTAAAGCTACAAGAGGAAAAAGTTTGCTCCCAGGAGAAGTCTATCAAAAGAAGCTAAGTATTCTAACCCATCCTCGGAGAGCCAGCCTCCCAGTTGTCTTAAGACTCCAGAGTTAAGTCCACCATGACCAGCTTCACAGAAGCTGCCTGAAGCAAGGTTTCTGGAATATGATTCATGATCGATGTCAAGTATATAGGTCAGGAGTGAAGGCTCACGTGGAAGTATGAGTACCTGGGGTCCCAGAGGAGAGGCCTAGGACCTCAGGGATGGTGAAGTTCTAACATCACAACTATGAAAGGAAAACATTGACTGAATTCTCCAGCGGTAGAAAGAGAGGCTTTTCCTGGGCGGGGCGGGGGGGAGGGTCATCCAGGCAGAAATAGGAAAAGGAGCTGAGATCAGGTTCAGGGTGGGACAAAGTCAACACAGCTTGTAGCGAATTGTCCTCTTTGGCCTAAACACTGAGCGACCAGGGCTCTGACCCCGACTGTGGAAAAGAAACAGAAGTTTAGCTTCTTCTTCTGTTATATCATGCATTTAGGGATATAACTGATGTCACTGTCACTACAATGAAGCCTGGTTGGGACTAGAGAGATGACGCAGTGCTTAAGAGTACTTGGTGCTCTTGCAGAAGACCCAGGTTCAGTTACTGTTACCAACATGGTGGGTCACAGCTGTCTAGAGCCCCATTTCCAGGGTATCCACTAACTTCTTCTGAGCTCCACGGACATTAGAAAGGAACGTAGTACACATACATACAGGCAGCCCAAACAGTCACACACATAAACTAACAGAAATAGATCTAAGAACAATGGCAACCTGGGAATGTGGAAATTCACAGTTTAAGAGAGGGTTAGAGTAGTGTCTGGAAACTCTATTCACAGAAATCCTTTCAATAAGGAAGAATTCGGTTGACTAAAGATAATAAGACTTTGACAAAGTAAGGCCAGGCTGTGCAGCCTTCTGCTGGGTGTGCACAAGGATGTGGAGGCAGAGCAGACATCGGCACTGCTAGCCTATGTGGGACGGCTCAACTGACTGAGTGTGAGCTTTGCTAAACCTGCACCAGGCAGACACAAACTCATAAGTTCAGAGTCCACTCCCAGTCTTAAAGAACTCAGGAGAGTCTGGATGTCAGGCTTCTTTCATCAATGACCTCAAGATTGATAGCAGTGAGACAAAAGAGCACTGTGTCGTAAAATTGGAGGAACATGCCAGTGAGTCTGAGGTGATAGACATGGCTGCACAGACAGGACTGTGAGGGAGAGCAGGGGGAGCAGGACACATCCTGAGAGAGAGAGAGGAAGCTGAGAATGTTCAGGAGAAGGGTGGAGAAAGGGCTGCACCCTCATGGAGTGAAGGGAGGTAAGGAAAGTGGCAGGAGGCAGGGGGAGACAAATATCAAGACTCAGAAGTGTGATGTCAGAAGCATGAAATGAGCCAAGGAGTGGGAAATAAGGTCTGAGCACAGCCCTTGCTCAGGCCATGAGCTTGGTGCTTATCCCACAAACATAAGGACTAGGAACATTAGGAATATTAGGGAAATATTGTCCCAGGTCTGGAATCACAAGCTGAAAGCATGAAGTCCCAGGGCTTCTAGACTGACCCCAGGTTACCTGTGCTTCTGGCCACTTCCTCTTTCCATTATGTTCCATTGCTCATGAGAGTTTCTATGAGCTGTGCTCAGTCCACTTAGAGGGACATATCCTGGTGTCCTCCATCCACTCTGGCTCTCACACCCCTCCTACCTCCTCTTCCATGGGGTTCCCTGAGCTCTGACGGGAGGGAATTGGTGGAGACATCCCATTAGTGCTGAGTATGAGGGACAATGAATTGGTAAAGGCACTTTCATTGGGCTATTTACAGTCCTACAGAAGTCAGCAGCTTCCATGCTGACGAGAGCTCTGAAAGTATTATCCTAGTGCTGAGACTGTCATTCAGGTAAGGTACTCTGATTGGGAGCGATGTCTGCCACTCTGCAGTGCACGTGTGGACCTCAGCATGGTGCTTCATGTATCCACCAATACCCACACTGCATGAGCTCTGTGTCCCACAGCATATGACCTGATCTGTGTTCCATTAGGGCACTTCCCGTTGCAGGCTGACTCCCAAAGCTTGGGTGTTACCTGAGCAGGGCTCCTGCAACAGAACTGGCTGACTTTCAACTCTTCCTCTGCCTTGTCCTTCTATCTAGGTGTGTGCACTGCCAGTAACTCTGCCAGGAATTCATCTCTTTGACACAATTGGTACAGTTGCTTTGTGGCCTACTACATGTTTTATTATATCCATGAAAATGATGAGGCCGAACTCCGTTGCATATATTAAGTGCCTCTCCTGAGCACAAGCCAAAGAGAAACATCATAAGGTGTAATAAGATGCAGCAACAGGGCTGAATCCATAGGTCCATCCTCCACCACTGTTGAATGGAAGGAGGTGCAAGGAAGAAAAGGTCCAAGCCAGAAAACGGAAGCTAATATAAAATCTATCTAGGTGGCGAGTTACTAGGCTTTGGGGAAGACATCAAGAGCTTTGAGGATGTGCTTCCCAGGGGAAGGAAACTGTAGTTGCTGGTACACTGGTTTGTGAAACTGAAGTAAAAGGATGCCAAAATTCTGCAAGTAATTCATGAACCCGGACGGTATCCCAGTCCTGTGCCATTGATGTTATCCCCATTCATGGTTTTGGAAGCTGTGAATGAAGCATTTCATTCAGGGTCCCAAGATATGTAGAGCTCAGGCTTTGGGATTTAGCTGCCTATTAGACAAAGCTGGCACTGCCCATCCCATTTTCTTTTTCTTATGCTGCTTCTTTCTTTGCCGTCTACTCTCTTCTTCCTCTGAAGTTATAATCCAGAGGTCTCCTAGAAAGTGCTTGGTAGTCAGTGAGAGGGGGAAACTGTTCTGAGGCCCAAGTATAAATGTCAAGTATCATCCCATGTTTCCATGTCATCAGAAAGACCCCAGCTTCCTGCACTGGCATACTGCAGACTCAGGGTCCCTGTCTCTTCATCTACTCTGCCAAATCCACAGTCAAGTAATCAACTTGTATAAACACACAGAATAAGGCATGTGACACCTTTCCGGGAAAATAATCGGTGCCTGAGCTAACCACGGGAGGAAATGGGGATGGGTCACGACTCCCCTTCCTAACAGATTCCCTAGGGTTTTCCCAGGTCTTGGAAGATTGAGCTCATTTTTAGATATATTTTAGGTTTTATTTATGTGTATGTGTGTGTGTGTTCATGTGTAAGTATTTGTACATATGTGTGGCTGTCTGCAGTGTCCAGATAAGGACACTGGATACCCTGGAGCTAGAGTAATAGGTGGTTGTCAGTTTTCTTATGTGGGCTCTGGGAGCCGAACTCGGGTCCTCTATTAGAGCAGCAAGGGCTCTTGATCACTGAACCATCTATCTATCCAGTCCCCCATTGTGCGTTTTTAGCAAAACTTTGGTGTAATTGATATAAAGACTTCCATCTTTGCACTTACTCAAAAGAAACCTCTTTCAAAAATCTAATGATTCACAGAGATTCCCAAGAGAAAAAAAAACATGAAATGATTCAAAGACATCTGCAACCAGGCACTGGGCTGAGCTCTGGGAGTTCCCCTGAGGAAGGGAGAAGGGATTGTATGAGCCAGGGGGGTCAAGGTCATGATGGAGGAACCAAAGGCACAGCTGATCTAAGCTCGTGGGTCCACATGGGCTCTGGACCCACAGTTAGGGAGCTTGCATGGACCCGACCTAGGCCCTCTGCATGTGTGGGACAATTGTGTAGCTTGCTCTGTTTGTAAGGTTCCTAGCTATGAGATCAGGAACTGTCCCTGGTGCTTAGCTGACTTTCTGGAACCTATTCCCCATGCTGGATTACCTTACCCAGCCTTTATACAGGGAGAAGAGCTTGGTCCTCCCTCAACTTGATGTGCCCTGCTATGTGCAAGTCCACAGGAGGCCCGCCCCTTTCTGGATGGAGACCGAGGAACAGTGGGTAGAAGGGAAGGGGGATAGATGGGAGTCAGGGAGGGCGAGAGGTTGAGAGGAGAGGAAGGAAAAAAAAACTGTGATCCCTATGTAAAATAAAGGGAAATGTTAACTTAAAAAGAGATTTTAGCCTCTTCCCCTGTATAAAGGACTGCAAGCTGTAATAAAGACATTAATGCTAAAAAAATAAAGAGAAAGAAAAAAATTTAAATGATTCCCTATTCTATAACTGTAAACAGATTTAGCCATTCATTTTATATCTATATTGTGTATACAGTGTAAACGGATATGACTACTGATCCCAAAATTTCTAAGAGCAAGGAAAACCCTAAGGAATCTGTCAGGAAGACTGGAATGAACCTCCCCAACTTCCAACCTTGAATAACTCTGACACCTATTCTTTTGTTGAAAACGTGTCACATGCTATATGTCATAGGCCAAGTATTATTCTAAATATTGCCTGAATATTTGTGTGTTTACCTTCAGTCAAACAGGAGTAAGGAACTAACCAAATCAATACCCTCGGTGTTAAGAGCTGATGCAAATATTTCACCTGAAATTTAACAGAAATTAAAAAATATCTGAGGTGATTATTATCATTATTATTATTTTGGCTTTTTGAAACATGATTTCTTTGTGTAACAGTCCTAGAGGTCCTGGAACTAGCTCTTCTTTTTTCTATTTGTTTTTTTTTTGTTTGTTTGTTTTTGTTTTGTATTGCTTTGTTTTTTTGACACTGGGTTTCTCCGTAGCTTTGAAGCCTGTCCTGGAACTAGCTTTTGTAGCCCAGGCTGGCCTAGAAGTCACAGAAATCTGTTTGTCTCAGCCACTATGGCCTGGCCATGTAATAACTTCTTAAGCAGATCATTTTTCTTTTGGATGAGCACATCGTTTGTTTTATTTGGACAGTGTTGTTAGCTAGAATTCTATTCCAACCCAGTCCCAAAACCTTGATGTTGTACTTGAAAAGCAATGTCTGGCTAGCATTCAGTGTGCTAACAGGCACTCCTGAACTAGCAGCCACTAAATCTGACCATGTCCACTTAGTTCTAAACCCATTCTCTGAGCCGCTAGTGCTGGGTGGCGGGTGAGGGTCACAGAAATTTTTTCATGTTCACTCGAGCATTCTGGAGTCAAGCGTGTGCCTCTGTCCCATGCTCCATTCCAAATGCTCTTGCACTTCCACACAATCCACCCGTCATCTCCTCCCTAAAACCTAGGAGGAACAGGCAGCATGTGGACACGCATTAAAGCTCATTCTGGAAGCATGCCCTAGGAGCAATATTTAACTCCATGCTACCTTTTCACACCCCCATCAGTCTCCCTCAGGTTCTCCTCATTTGGGCCACAACCATCATTTGTGAGCTAAAATGGACAGCACTTACCTCAGCAAGTGGGCAGAAGGGCCAGTGCAGTCAGTCAGGACAGCAGTGAGTGACGGGCTCGCGAGTGTACAGCTTCTTCCTGCAAGCGAGCGCCTGGACGTCGTGCGTGAGGACCCTGGAGAACTCGGGAGCATGCGCGGACCTGCGCATTGACGCATTGACGTCATCCTCTGCTCCCGTCCTCTCTTTGTTTGGTCGGTAGCCCTGCCGAGATTCTAGACCTCCAGGTCAGTCATTCCCGGGACCCGAGTACTGTTAGAGGTCCACAGTTGTAGTTATGGCCAAGAAGCTTTATTATGAGCATAAATATTATACTCGGAAAGATTATGAGGAGGAAATAGTTTGTGAGAACGAAGTTGTGGCCTCCACGTCAGCTGCGGCCATGGAGGCAGATGGTGGCCATAGCCACCCGGATTCTTCTTTGGAGCTTGACCTGGAAGAATTGAACACCTCAGAGGCTGGTGTGGCAAGGATTCCTCAGCGGCACCAGGGTCATCAAAACCTCTTCCATTTCACACCGCGCCAGATCAGAAAATTGGAACGTGTCTTTAAAAAATCCCGGGACCCAGATTTGGCTGCCAGGTATGTGGTTTGGACCAAGAGCTCCCCAACCTCCCTGGCCTCTGGCTCATGTTGAGGTGCCTTTGGTGCTTTGAGGCACTGTATTCCTTATCGTCCCTCTCCAAGTCACAGGGGCCTTCTCCTTTTGTGGTGGGCACAGGAGGATGCCCCGTGTGGAGCCTGAGCTCAGTACCAACATGTACTGCTGACATGAAGCAAATGTCCATAGTCAACACCTCTCATTCCGAGTCATATTTTAATTTCTGTGAAATATAGAGACCAGAGTTTGTGGACCCAAACATCTTACTAGCATCAAGTTCACGAGTGCTAGGTGTTTATAGTTTGTTGTGTGACCGCCTCATCTTTTCAGGGACTGTGTACCTAGCCATCAACTCCTTTTGGTTTCACTTTCCCCTCCCCTAGTGCTGTTTTTAATTTAGCATACTTTGCTCAGGATCGACTTTGACATTTATTTTTAATTTTCAATAGTTAAAATTGTTTGTCTCTATCATTTAGAAACTTTTGCAGGAGATGAATTCATTTCAAAATGAGACTGCCTCTGAGAATAAATGTTAATGCCAAGTGTGAGGGAGGACGGTGATATTTTAAAGGCATCGAATTCATGTATGTCATTGTATTGCATGTAAAACCCTGCATGATAAACATCCATGGTTGTCTTTACACAGGAAAGAACTTGCAAGAGCTCTGAAAGTGCCTGAAGCAAAACTGAAGGTCAGTGAATCCAAACAAAGCAATTGGACAGACAATCTATAGCCTTCCTTAGGCATTAGCTAGCCTTGTCCTAGGCACTTTTAAATGAATGGATTCCATTTTATTTTTTTCCCTGTTTGAATGTTGGTTTTTTTGGCACAGGGTTTCTCTGTGTAACCCTTGCTGTCCTTGAACTCATGGTTCTTTTGCCTCCACCTCCACCCCCCAAGTGCTGAGATTACAGCACTTGACAAACTGAACTTTAAATCGATTTTAACCTTAATTGAAACAGCACTACATAAAAGGGACATCATCTCTAGGTGGACAACATTCACAGCACATGGTTTTCACTGTGATGCAATTTTGGACCCCCAGCTGGCCACACACTTAGCCTCCTATGGAAATACTCCTTGCCCCTCTAACTCTTTAATTGTCCCCGTCTTTCTATTTTGTGTCTTGAATATCATGGATAAAAGTGCTACACTGAATATAGATAAAAATGATCCTAAATAGGGATGATGGTAATTAATAGTGACAACCATTAATGTTAATTTTTCTGGGATTCTGTGTGTGGCTAGCCAAACATTGCCAAATAGTTATATTAGGGTTGAGAGGAGGCATGGAGTGATAGGTATGGAGGAACAACACTTACAACACAGAGATTAATATTGTGCAGGGCAGGATTCTGGAAATCTCGCTGAAGCAGAGATAGTATTCTTCATCCTGATGCTGGAGAACTTTGTATAACATGAAAGAATATGCTGGTCAGATTTACCATGGGTGGAAGTCCCCACTGAAGTGTATATACTGCTGGAAAAAGACAAAATCATGGCCCTGTTTGCAGAGGTTGACACACAGCCGGGGCTTGCTTTTGTGAGCTGAGTAGGAAGTTCCATGTTAGGTGCCTTAAAGTGATGTCTCTTCCTCGGCTCTGGGGGTGGAAGCCAATGCTAAAACAATCTTGTCTCCCTCTGATTTTAGGTGTGGTTCGCCAACCGAAGAGCCAAAGAGAGGAGGGAAACACTCCTACTGTTAGGAAACACACCTCCTGTTGAAGACATCATCATACTTAGGGACTTTAAGGAAGATTCTTCCTAGAATGGCATCATCCTTCATTCAGGAGCCAAATGGCTAATTGGTGACCCATGTGCCCATTGCCAAGATTAACTAAAATTGAACACTCATGTTAACAACAAACACATAAGCTCCGCATGCTTTCTGGTATTTTGTAGGATAAGATGTACACTTTTCAGGAAATTCCATTTAAACAGAATGACAAAGTCTAGTTACATAGTTTAATATTTTAAGTCATGAGTGTTTCATGCATAGATGAATATTCCTAATACATGGTGATTGGGAGAAAGTTGGTCACATAAGCCTTCTTGATTCAGGCTTAGTAGATCCTCTGAACAAGTGATTCAGAAGTAATCCTGCAAACAAGAAAGCTAAGGAGAAGTTGGCACAGACGATATTGATGGTGATGAAAACTTTTATTTGGGGGATTGTACCAATACTTTTTTATTCTTAAAGAAATTAGATTTTTTGTCACACCTGTTTATGGTTTTCCTTCCTCCCAGTTCCTCCCCACTTACCCTCCAATCTGGATACATTCCCGTTTCTGCCCCTCTTTGAAAACAGCTCAGGTGGGTGGAAGCTGCCCATAGGCCTTCCTGGACCTGCTGAAGACATTCATGGGCAGGAGACGGTCACTGTGATGAGCAAATGTGTGGTGGAGAAATTGGAGGGAACGTATCAGAATGATTCATGTGCTGTAGAAAGAGGGAGAACAGAAGGAGCGAAGGGGGTGAGGAGCAGGCTGCTGTGGGCGTCCTGCTAACCACCCAGGTTTGAGGTGGTACCCAGACCTTGCCGGGCTGCTACCAAGGTTCTGTGGGTCCATGGTCCTACTGCGGGCAGGGACTGTGTGGACATGCATGGGTTGTGCCATCATCAAAGACCACTGAATGCCCTGTGTCTTTGTTTTCACCTGTTGGTGGAACATGCCACTTCACGGGCTGTACTGATCTGAGTGTCCTGCACTGCCACCGGTGCCATTGTGACATCAGGGACTCAGAATCTGCTGAAGGTCATGTCTGAGAGAGTGGCGAGGGTCTCTGTGTTGATGTCCATGGCTCCTGCTACCACTGAAGGCTATGTGTATGCCTGGCGTCTGGGCTACCACCTGAGGCCATGTTGGTGTCCCTGGGTCATGCTGCTGATGGAACCATGCCAATTTGAATACCTCTGCCTCTACCTAGGGTCTTAGTGGCATCCACTTGTGCCTCCTGCCAAGGACCATTTGGGTCCATGTCAGAACTGCAGCCAGGGTCTGTGTTGAAGTCCATGTCCTGTGTTGTCACCAAAGGCCACATGGATGCTCAGGGCCTGGGCTGCAGTCTGGGACCTTGTTGGTTTGCAAGCTTCCAGAGCCATGCTGATCTGAGTAATGTGTGCTGCCACCCAGGGCCTTGGTGTCATACAGGTCCAAGTATCTGCTTAGTGCCATGTGTATGTCTGTGTCCCTATGGCAGGCAGTGTCTGAGTTGATATCCATGGCTCCTGTTAGCACCAAGGGCCATGAAGTTGTCTGGGGTCTGGTCTGCCACGTGAGGCCATGCTGGTTTCCCAGGGTGAAGCGGCTGCCAGTGACTGATCTGAGTGACCTGTGTCACCATCTCGGGCTCTGGTGATATCAAGGCCTAAGCTGCAGCCTAGGGCTATCTCTCTGTCCATGGTCCTACAGCAGCCAGGGTCTGAGTCAATGCCCATGGCTTTTGTTGGCAACAAGGGTTGTACCGATGCCTAGGGTCTGGTTAGCTACCTAAAACCATGTTGGCGTCTGAGAGCCCTGCTGCTGCTGGGGCCTTACTGTTCTGGGTGACCTGAGCTGCCACAGGTGCCATGGTGACATCTGAGCCAGATAGGATGCAGAAGGCCATGTCTGGATCCATGGTCCTGCTGCATCTGGGCTCTGTCATGATGTCTTTGGTCTATGTTACCACAGAAGGTCATGCATGATGAAAGCCAAGGGCCATGCTGAGCCAGGCCTGCCCTTCACTAGCCCTGGCAAACTTGACCCTGAAACTTGCTGTGGCAAGACAGCTGACCCTGACACTCACAGGCAAGCTGGTCCCAGTGGTCCAGACATGGAGGGCTGGTCCCTGCACTCAGGAGATATGGCTCCACCCCTCACCACAGGCATGCAACAGCTGACCCTGATGGAATGGGTGTAGGAGAGCTGGCTCCCCTTATCACCTGAGGGGGCAGCTCCAGGTTCCAGGACCGACCAGGTCGCCTACCACCCTGGACCAAATCAGGGCTTTGAGTTGCCCACCCTAGCATCTTCCCATCTAGGACCTGCTGGCAATTGTAAAGGGACTGGTTCTGAAGGATCTCCACGACATGGGGCAGCTGCGGGATATTGCAGAGGAGTTTCAGTGAGGGTCCAGATACCAGAGACCTTTAATCATATCAACAACTAATCACAATGAATGTTTTTGGGTGGTTCTGATTGGACAAAAAGGTTTCCTGCATGACACACCAGGGCTCCCAAGGCCACTAAAATAATTGGAGTGGCAGGAAAGTCAGACGAGTGATGTTGGGTTTTTTGTTTGGTTGGTTTGTTCATTGGTTGGTTTGGTATTTTTTTGATTTTCTTTTCAGGTAGGATACCACACAGGTAAAGGGAGGATATAGAGCGACTTGAAAATGAGCAGAATTGGGATGCATGTCATGAAATTCCCAAAGAATCAATAAAGTATTGCATATATTACATATTATATGTATAATGTATACAAACATACAGGCGTCTAAGGAGTAATAATAAAAGAAAATATAATGAATTAAATAGAAGCTACCATGTTAAAATTGAACAAAAGTTTGTGGGTCTGGGATCACTCAGAGATTCACTGTGACCATGAATAAATTTTAATACGAAAAGGGTTTATCAAATAAATACTAGTGCTGTATGCTCATGACCTCAGGACTACAACTGAGAGCCCTCCCTAGTTGTAGTCCCTGGGCAGAGTATCCAAGGCTTATAGAGTCAAACCACAGGATTACAATGTATTCTACTGTATGTAGGCGGGGTCTGATTGTAACTGTATGTCTTGCAGTTGCAGAATCTTAGAGAGTTAAATTAAACCAATAGCTCAGTTTCTTTTTTTAAAGCTATCTTTCAAAAACATGATAAAATCGACTTTTATAGAATACTCAATAATTCAAAAGTCATATCTTTTAGAGCACACACAAAGTTTCATCAAGATAGAATTTACACCAGTCTAAATAATCTCTCCACCTTGACTGAAATTCTAAATATGGTCTTACCATAAAATAATTAATGAAAATTAAAATAATAAGTACATAAATAATTCACAAATAGTTGAAAATTATGTGACTGAGCAAAGTTCAAACTGAAGAAATAAAGTCTGAAGTACCATATATTATGTGAAATGACAAATGTGAACCTATAAAGAAAGTTATAATGTTGACAGATTAATCAGAGGATGAGATCACTGAAAATTGGAAGTTATTCAATGTAGGAGTACAGCTTCTACACTCAGTGGAGTAATGTCATAAATAAAACAAACATTGAATATAATATACAAAATAATAAAGTAGAACTGTACAGTTGTTCAAACAATATACAATTTATAAAGAATTTTTAAATAAAAATAACAACAGAAAAGATATTGTATAAAATATACTCAAAATACACAAATAAACTATTGAATCTGTTAAAATATGATCCAACTATATACTATTGATAAAGAACTCACTCAAATATAATAATGTAAATATGATATGAACACACCATGGAAACTACTCAGCAACTAAAAAAAAAACAAATTAGTCATGGATATGACAACTTGGATGGATCTCAAGGACTCTTCAGTAAGTTTTTTTTATTGAAAAAAATTTCCGCGTCCTCCCAGCCTCACATTTCCCTCCGCCTCTTCCCACTCCTCTCCCCCTCCCCCACTCTTCTCTCCCTCCCTCTCCAGTACGAAAAGCAGTCAGGGTTCCAGGCCCTGTGGTAAGTCCTAGGTCCTCCCCTCTCCATCCAGGTCTAGGAAGGTGAGCATCCAAACTGGCTAGGCTCCCACAAAGCCAGAATATGAAGTAGGATCAAAACCCAGTGCCATTGTCCTTGGCTTCTCAGCAGCCCTCATTGTCCGCCATGTTCAGAGAGTCCAGTTTTATCCCATGCTTTTTCAGTCCCAGTCCAGCTGGCCTTAGTGAGCTCCCAATAGATCACCCCCACTGTCTCAGTGGGTGGGCACAACCCTCGCAGTCCTGACTTCCTTACTCATGTTCTCCCTCCTTCTGCTCCTCATTTGGACCTTGGGAGCTCAGTTCAGTGCTCCAATGTGGGTCATCTGAGGAATACATCGTTCATGATAATTTTACATGGGAAGTTTTACTTTACTGACACAGCCTAGCACACAGAAATATGCTGTAGTGCTTAGGATGTAAAAACGGATTGAATGGGTGTGGTAGATTAAGTACATGGTTTTTAATGCTCTCAAGGCATGTTATTATTGTTATTTTTTTTGAGGCAAGGCTTCTTTGTGTAGCTCTGCCTATACTGGGACTTACTCTGTAGACCAGGCTGGCTTTGAACTCAGAGATCTGCTCAAGGCATATTAGTAACTTTATTTCAAGGCCAATCAAGAAGGTGTTTTCAGAAATGGGTATTGCAATGGTTCATGGGCGGGCCAGCTGAGGACGCATAGAACCCTGGGCTCAAGAACCAGGTTTCTTTATAACAGCTCTCCATCTGCCTGAGTGTGACTTTTACACACACCACCTATTAATTGGTGAGTTCCCCATCTGTTCATCTTAACCATTTCTACAAACATGAGGAATTATCATTTAGCTTCCAGAAGTACTCTAGTGTTTCTAGGAACAGGGGGACAGCCCCCAACCACGGTCTTTATGGCTACAGTTGAGCCCTTCGCTGACATTCATCTCTGGTTGCTTCCCTTAGCTAAATGGTGTTTTGATGACCTGGGACCAGTCCTCCTGCGACTGGAAGCCCAGGATCCCTCAGATTTTTCTTTTTTTCCTTTCTTCCCCCACTGTAAAATGCTGCTCAGAGAGGCCTCTGAGCCAGCCAGGCTTTAGCACTCCACCTGTAGGCAGAGGATGGTCTGCTACAGGCCTTGCAGTGTTCGCCACCTATTCACACCCTGCCTATAGAGGAGAGATGTCTTTGTATAGGCCTTGTGGTGTTGCTGTTTTCATAGTTTCAGCTATGGGTAGCAAGCCATCCATTCTGTCAATCCAGCCTCCCCCTGGGATGGACGTCTTTTAGGGGCCCTTAAACCTCAGGCCTTAATGCCCTACTTCGTCAGCTCTGCCCTCATGCTGCTAGTGTCCTAGGGCTCCATGTTTGTGGGAGCTTTCTAACTACTGTCAGTGCACAGGCAAATGGAAGGAGATTCCTCAAACTGTCCTTGCCACTGCTTCTGCTGCCATCAAGATTGATCGGATTCACAAGGCGGCTATTTTCAATTCTAGCCTTTTGCTCTCTGCTACGGCTTGTGATATGATGGCTCAGCGACAGGGCGGATCACACCTCTAGGTCTCTGTTATTATTAAACTTAAAATCCCTGCAGCTCAAAATCATGGCTTTTTCTTTTTTTTATTTAAATTTATTTATTTATTAAGGATTTCTGCCTCGTCCCCACAACCGCTTCCCATTTCCCTCCCCCTCCCCCAATCAAGTCCCCCTCCCTCATCTGCTCGAAGAGCAATCAGGGTTCCCTGACCTGTGGGAAGCCCAAGGACTGCCCACCTCTATCCAGGTCTAGTAAGGTGAGCATCCAAACTGCCTAGGCTCCCACAAAGCCAGTACGTGCAGTAGGATCAAAAACCCACTGCAATTGTTCTTGAATTCTCAGTATTCCTCATTGTCCGCTATGTTCAGCTAGTCCGGATTTATCCCATGCTTTTTCAGACCTAGGCCAGCTGGCCTTGGTGAGATCCCAATAGAATATCCCCATTGTATTTTTCATACAGCATGAGACTGCTGCCATTTTGACTGTGGTCAGGTGACCTTACCATTATTTTAACTGAGGTCAGGTGACTTCACAGCCAACTTAACTGAGTGACTTTTCCATACAACATGTGACCGCTGCCATTTTGACTGAGGTCAGGTGATCGTTCCACCATCTTAATTGAGGTCAGGTGACTTCATTGCCATCTTAACTGAGAGTCAGGTCAGATGACTGAGGTATTCTCTGTTTGGTTCCCTAGTGCTGACTCTGTTTCATGTGTGTTTTGCACAGTAGCATACCTTTGGTAGGGCCCACCAAGAGCATTCACTTCACCCAATTCCTGTTCACTATGTGTGTGTATGTTCATACATATAACTCAAATGCACCTATGTTTACTGTTAGAAGTTATAATTCTCTGTACATTGCGTGTCATTTCAGACTACAAAACAATTAGTCTTGGCAAGCAGCAGAGATCGGTGCGCAGACGCATGTAGCAGAGACTGGCGCGCAGATGCACGCAGCAGATGTGGGATAGTCCAAGCATGAAACAGTGAAGCCCACACTAAGAGCAGATCGCCCCACTACAATTAAATCAAGTAGGTTTTTGGGAGCCTGGCCTGCAGAGTGGTAGGCCTTTTATTGGTGAGGTCCACTGGCAAACAGGGAGCCTGGTCCTGTCCCTGAAGACTCTCCTGAGTGGCGAGAGTGTTCTTGGCCCACAGCGGGACACAGGAAACAGAGCGGGGGCATTCCCCGACCCCCTTGACCCCCCGGTTAGTCTGAGAGAGCTGGTCCCCTCTTCTGGGGCTGCTCCTCCTCTGCTGTGACCTCTCTCTCCCTGGCCCATCACAACTTGTGCCCAGGGGCCTCCTTCACTCTCCCTCCCTTCCGTGGGGCCACAGGATCACCCAGTTTAGCCTGTTTGGGCACTGGGTCGGGAGCTTGGGGCAGAGGGCAACAGGAGTTTCTCTGTTTTGGTGGCTGGCCTGCAGAGGGGTAGGCCTTTTGTTGGCGAGGTTCCTGTCGAACGGGGAGCCTGGTCCTGTTCCTGAAGACCCTTCTGAGTGGTGAGAGGGATCTTGGTCTGTGGTGGGAGCCAGGAAACGGAGCGAGGGCATTTTGTAAGCAGGGCCCCTGGCCAGCAGGGAAACCTGATCCTGTTTTAAAAGACCCATTAAATAGCATCGATAGGAGGAGATGGGCAGGTGCCAAGGCAAGAATTCACCCAACAATCTGAAAAACAATATGAAAACACCAGAAACCAATGATCTTACAAGAGAAGGACTTGAACACCCTAACACAGAAGAAGTGGAAAAAATTGACTTTATGAAAGCAATAGAGTCCCTTAAACAACATGTAAAAAACGCGCTTATAGAAATGGATGAAAAGTATAACAAAAAGTTTGAAGAAATGAGTAAATACATAAATGATACCCTGGAAAACCAAGAAAAAAACAATGAAACAGGTAAGGAAAACAGTTCAAGAATTGAAAACCGAAATGAAAGCAAGGAAGAAAACACAAACTGAGGCCAGCTGGATATGGAAAATCTAGGTCAATGAGCAGAGTCTACAGAAACAAGCATAACCAACCAAATACAAGAGATAGAAGAAAGAATCTCAGACTCTGAAGATACCAAAGAGAAAATAAAAACACTGATCAAAGAAAACAGCAAAATCATCAAATTCTCATCACTAAACATTCATGAAATATGGGACACAATAAAAAGACTAAACCTAAAAATAATAGGGATTGAAGAAGGAGAAGAGTCACAGCTCAAAGGCCAGAAAATATTTTTAACAAAATTATGGAAGAAAACTTTCCCAACATAAAGAAAGATATTCCTTTGAATATTCAAGAAGCATACAGAACACCGAACAGACTGGATCAAAAAAAAAATCCCCTCGCCATATAATAATCAAAACACAAAATACACAGATTAAAGAAGGAATATTAAGAGCTCCAAAGGAAAAAGGCCAAGTTACTTATAAAGGTAAACTTATCAGACTTACACCTGACTTCTCTATGGAAACCATGAAAGCCAGAAGGTCCTGGATAGAGGTACTGCAAAAACTAAGAGACCATGGATGCAAGCCCAGACTACTATACTCAGCCAAGCTATCGTTCACTATCAATGGAGAAAATAAGACATTCCAGGATAAGAACAAATTTAAACAATACGTAGCCATAAATCCAGCCTTACAGAAAGTAATAGAAGGAAAATCACAACCCAAGGAATTCAACATTGCCAACACTGCCTACAATAATTCAGGCATCTAGCGACCCTACACCAGCACAATTCAAAGAATGGAGACACACAACTCTACTACCAAAAACAATTAGAATAACTGGAGTAAACAACCACTGGTTATTAATATCACTTAATATTAATGGTCTCAATTCACCTATAAAAAGGCACAAGCTAAGAGATTGGATACAAAAACAGGATCCAACATTCTGCTGTTTGCAAGAAACACACCTCAACCACAAAGACAGGCATCTACTCAGAGTAAAGGGTTGGGAAAAGGTGTTTCAAGAAAATGGTCTTAAGAAAAAAGCAGGTGTGGCCATACTAATTTCAAACAAAACTGACTTCAAACTAAAATCAATCAGAAGAGATAGAGATGGACACTTTATGCTCATAACAGGAACAATTCATCAGGATGAAGTCTCAGCCCTGAATATCTACGCCCCTAATATAAAAGCACCCACTTATGTAAAAGAAATATTATTAGAAGTCAAGGCAGACATGAAACCACACACACTAATAGTAGGAGACTTCTACACACCTCTCTCTCCAATGGACAGGTCAATCAGACAGAAACCTAATAGAGACTTAAGAGAATTGTTGGGGGTAATGAAGCAAATGGCCTTAACAGACATCTATAGAACACTCCACACAAATAGGAAATAATATACCTTCTTCTCTGTAGCTCATGGAAACTTCTCGAAAATTGACCACATACTCGGAAACAAAGGAAACCTCCACAGATACAAAAAAAATCAGTGCCCACCTGAGTCTTATGAGATCACCACGGATTAAAGTTAGAAGACAACAATGCTACCCCCAGAAAACCGACAAACCCATGGAAACTGAACAGCCAACTACTGGGTCAAGGAAGAAATTAAAAAAGAAATTAAAGTCTTCCTTGAATTTAATGAAAATAAAGAGACAACATACTCAAACATATGGGACACGATGAAAGCAGTGCTAAGAGGATAGTTCATAGCACTAAGTGCCCACTTAAAGAAAACAGAGAAGGCATACATTGAGGACTTAACAGCACACCTGAAAGCTCTAGGAAAAAAAAGAAGGAGACGCATGAAGGAGGAGTAGAAGACTGGAAATAATCAAACTGAGGGCAGAAATCAACAAAATAGAAACACAGAAAACAGTCCAAAGAATCAATGAAACAAAAAGTTGGTTCTTGGAGAAAATCAACAACATCGACAAACCTCAACAACAGATGGGCACAGGAACTCACTTCCTAGGTATAACCCCAGCAGCACAGACATTAAGGGCAACATTGAATAAATGGGACCTAGTAAAACTGAGAAGCTTCTGTAAAGCAAAGGACACTGTCACTAAGACAAAAAGGCAACCTACTGACTGGGAGAAGATCTTCACCAAGCCCACAACAGACAAAGGTCTGATCTCCAAAATATATAGAGAACTCAAGAAACTAGACTTTAAAATGCTAATTAACCCAATTAAAAAATAAGGCACTGAACTGAACAGAGAATTCTCAACAGAAGAAGTTCAAATGGCTAAAAGACACTTAAGGTCATGCTCAACCTCCTTAGCAATCAGGGAAATGCAAATCAAAACAACTTTGAGATATCAACTTACACCTGTCAGAATGGCTAAAATAAAAAACACCAATGATAGCCTTTGCTGGAGAGGCTGTGGAGGAAGGGGTACACTCATCCATTGCTGGTGGGAATGCAATCTTGTGCAACCACTTTGGAAATCAGTGTTTCGGTTTCTCAGGAAATTCGGGATCAACCTACCCCTGGACCCAGCCATACCACTCTTGGGAATATACCCAAGAGATGCCCGATCATATGACAAAAGCATTTGTTCAACTATGTTCATAGCAGTATTATTTGTAATAGCCAGATCCTGGAAACAACCTAGATGTCTTTCCATGGAAGAATGGATGAAGAAAGTGTGGAATATATACACATTAGAGTACTACGCTGTGGTAAAAAACAATGACTTCTCGAATTTTGCATGCAAATGGATGGAAATAGAAAACACTATCCTGAGTGAGGTAACCCAGACCCAAAAAGATGAACATGGGATGTACTCACTCATATTTGGTTTCTAGCCATAAATAAAAGTCACGGAGCCTACAATTGGTCAACCTAAAGAAGCTAAATAAGAAGGTGAACCCAAGGAAAAACATATAGGTATCCTCTTGCCTATGGGAAGTAGACTAAATTGCCGGGGAGAAAAGTGGGATCTTGGGGGTGGGGTGGGTTGGGGGTAAGGGGAGATGGGGAGAGAAAAGTGAGAATGGGAGGATGGGGGGAACTTAGGGAAACAGGATGATTGGGATAAAGGAAGGCTGGATAGCGGAGCACGGATGCACAATTCTTAGTTAAGGAGGCCAGCTTAGGGCTGGCAAGAGACTTGGACCTAGAGTGGCTCCCAGGAGCCCAAGGCGATGTCCCCAGTTACTTCCTTGGGCAGATGAGGATAGGGAACCTGAAATGACCCTATCCTATAGCAATACTGACGAACATCTTGCATATCACCGTAGAACCTTCATCTGGTGATGAATGGAGATAGAGACAGAGACCCACACTGGAGCACTGGACTGAGCTCCCAATGTCCCAAAGAGGAGCAGAAGGAGGTAGAAGATGAGCAAGGACGTCAGGACCACGAGGGGTGCACCCACCCACTGAGACAGTGGGGCTGATCTATTGAGAGCTCACCAAGGCCAGCTGGTCTATGACTGAAATAGCATGGGACAAAACTGGACTCTCTGAACATGGTGAACAATGAGGGTTGATGAGAAGCCAAGGACAATGGCACGGGGCTTTGATCCTATTTCATTTTCTGGCTTTGTGGGAGCCTACCAGTTTGGATGTTCATCTTCCTAGACATGGACGGAGGGGGGAGGACCTTGGACTTTCCACAGGACAGGGAACCCTGACTGCTCTTTGGACTGGAGAGGGAGGGGGAGAGGTGTGGGGGGAGGGGGGAAAGGGTGGGAGGAGGGGGAGGGAAATGGGAGGCTGGGAGAAGGGGGAAACTTTTTTTTCTCCTTTTCTCAATAAAAAAAAAATCTCCCTTCCAAAAAAATCCCAGGACCAGATGGTTTCAATACAGAATTCTACCAGAACATCCAAGAATACCTAATACCTATACTCATTATTTTCATTGAATTCAAGAAAGACTTTAATTTCTTTGTTTCTTTCTTCCTTGATCCAGGTGTGGTTCAGTAGTTGACTGTTCAGTTTCCATGAGTTTGTAGGCTTTCTGGGGGTAGCTTTGTTGTTGAATTCTAACTTTAATCCATGGTGATCCAATAAGACACAGGTGGTTACTAATATTTTTTTGTAACTGTGGAAGTTTGCTTTGTTACAGAGTATGTGGTCAATTTTCGAGAGGGTTCCATGAGCTGCAGAGAAGAAGGTATATTCTTTCCTATTTGGGTGGAATGTTCTACAGATGTCTGTTAAGTCCATTTGATTCATTACCTCCATTAATTCTCTTATTTCCCTGTTAGGTTTCTGTCTGATTGACCTGTCCATTGGTGAGAGAGGAGTGTTGAAGTCTCCTGCTATTAGTGTGTGTGGTTTGATGACTGCCTTGAGTTTTAGTAATGTTTCTTTTACATCAGTGGGTGCTTTTATATTAGGGGCATAGATGTTCAGGATTGAGACTTCATCCTGATGAATTGTTCCTGTTATGAGTATAAAATGTCCCTCTCCATTTCTTCTGATTGATTTTAGTTTGAAGTCAACTTTGTTAGAAATTAGTATGGCCACACCTGCTTGTTTCTTAGGTCCATTTGCTTGATAGGCCTTTTCCCAGACCTTTACTCTGAGTAGATGCCTGTCTTTGTGGTTGAGGTGTGTTTCTTGCAAACAGCAGCATTTTGGATCTTGTTTCCGTATCCAATCTCTTAGCCTGTGCCTTTTTATAGGTGAGCTGAGTCCATTGAAATTAAGTGATAGGCCCTCCTGCTTCAAACAGTCAGAGTTTCCCCTGGCAGGATGGCCCAGAAAGCCGGCATTTTTAAACAGCGCAGCTTTTTTCCTGCTATGGCTGAAAACCGAAAAGCATGCGTTCAGCTTTTCGTCAACACCCTTTAAGTGTTTCGTGGCAGGAACTCTTAATGAGCTGCAGGGTTTTGCAGCCAAAGCTGAGTCAGGAAGCCTCTCTTAGATGAGGTGCTTGCTTGCCTCTGGCAAGCAGAGCAGACCCGAGAACACAGCGAGTCTAGTTGCCATCAAACAAATCGTAGCACTTTACTCCAAATGCTCTATTCAAAAGCTCTGTCTCCCACAGGAGCCAGACAGAGATCGCAATGGAGGCACAGCCCCAGGAAGTTGCACTTTAAAATGACACAGCGTTTTTTCTGCTACTGTTGCCGAATCAGGAAATCTCTCTACAGCACGCCACCAACAAACAGCAAAAATCTGTGTTAAACTCTCTCTCCCTTATTTTTAAGCCTTCTCAGGTTTTTTAAATGGGTTTAGTTGTCCACACGTCTGGGCGCCAAACTGTAGTAATAGGGGCGGCAGCAGGGCTGCGTCCCCAACACCCCAGCCGCCTGCTCGGCTAGCTTATGCCCCGAAATAATTACACGGACACTGTATTCTTTTAAACACTGCTTGGCCCATTCTCTTCTAGGCTAATTCTCACGTATTAATTTAGCCCATTTCTAATCATCTGTGTGTAGCACCCCAAGGTGCGCTTACTGGGAAGATTCTAGCCTATGTCCATCCTGGGTCGGAGCTTCATCCCGGGAGCGGGGCATAGCGTCTCTCTCAGGCATCTGCTCCTGAGAGAAGAGCTGTTGAGACTCTGAGCTCACTTCCTCTTCCTCCCAGCATGCTGTTCTGTTTACTCCACCTACCTATGTCCTAACCAATAAAATGGGCCAAGGCAGTTCCTTTATTAGCCAATGACCTTCCTCCATCACCAGGTAGCCCAGTGATGGGTCTCCTGGTGCCAAGATCAGATCTCCTTGCTGGTCAGTTAGCTAGTAAACAAAGGGCCTAACTTGCTTGCTGCAGGCAGGCTATTGAGACAAAGGAACTATTGCCCGCCTGTAGCTCAGTTTCTTGACTGTTCTGCTTTGCCTTCCTTCCCCTGTCATAAAATCAGGTGGATCATCTAACACCTGATGAAGTGGAATGTTTGTTCGTTTTTTAAGCATGCTTAGGTCTAGAGCCATAAGGCAACTCCAGAACCTGCTCATCAGTAAAGTAGACCAGCATAAAACAATATTCCAGTATTATGAATATCTTTTTTTTTTTGATTTTTCGAGACAGGGTTTCGCTGTGGCTTTGGAGCCTGTCCTGGAACTAGCTCTGTAGACCAGGCTGGTCTCGAACTCACAGAGATCCACCTGCCTCTGCCTCCCAAGTGCTGGTATTATGAATATCTTAACAATATTCAGATCCCTATAAAATGGAATCCAGTACCCAGGGAGAAATCTGGTTATCAAATATCAAAGCAGCCAGGGCAGGCAGGTGGGGCAGCATCTGCTGTGGCAGTAGCCTCAGTGATAGTCCTCCCTTGCTGGATCCGCCCTTCATCTCCCCCATCACCAGGTAGGCCCTGAGTTCCCCCAAAGTGCCTCACTTCTGCAGGCACCTAGTGTTCAATCTACCACTGCTGTGGACCACTGGTTTTCTAATTTGATTTCCCTACATGCAGACATCCAATTTGACCAACACCATTTGTTGAAGAGGCTATCTTTTATCCAGACTGTATTTCTGGCCTCTTGATCAAAAATAATAGGGACAACCTTCAAAATAGCATGCCTGTGCACGGCAACTTTAAGGTGGTGGCGGCAGGTAACAGCAGTCAATAAGTCCTGGGCAGTCATCAATCAGGTCCTGGTTCTCTTCTCAGGAGGACATAATCGTACTAGGTGTGCATGATGACCCTGGGGACTAGTATTTGAAGAGAACAGCAGGTGCACTTACAAAGTCCTCAAGAGACCTATTTGTGGGGAGGGGACAACATGGGTGAGCCAGCCCTGAAGGCATGAGTGTGGTAGAGCGGGTCCTACTCCCCTGTCATGTAGCACACGAGAGAAGGAGAGATGCCCCCTTGCCCCTTCCCTCTCACTACCTTCTCCAGGTGGGAGTGCTGGCCCTGGTGTCCTGAGACTGTGACACCTGGCCCTGCCCCTCTCTATGTGCAGCATTTGGGAATGTGGGCCCTGCATGTCACCTAGGCAGTACAGTAGAGTTGTTCTTCTCAGGCCAGGTGCAGGTGAGCTGGCCCTGAGGTCACAAATGACAGCTGAGCACCCCCATCTGCCATGTGATGGAGTGGACAAGGAAAAGATGCCCCTTTTCCTCCTCACCCCTCGCCACTGAGTTGGTCCACCCCATCATCCACACTCTCTATGATCTGCAGGAGCGTGTAAAGTGGTCAGACCTGCAGATCCCAAAGCTGCAGGATCTCCACAACACAGGACAATGACGGGATATCCAATAGGAGTCCCAGTGAGGTCCCATCATCAGTGGTGGAGCACAAACCAGAGGCCTCAAACCAGACAAATGATTCATTGCAATGAACACTCACGAGTCAAGATGTGTGGACCAAAGGGTATACTGTGACTCACTGTCACACTGCAGCTTCCATGAGGAGATTAGAAGGCAGGGAGGTTGCAAGGGCAGAGGGCAGAGCCAAAAGGGGAAGGAAGATTTAATGGTATTGGGGTGCATATTGTGAATTCTACAAAAAATCAATTAAAAAGTTTTTTAAAATGTAATGATCCTATCCTATAGCCATACTGATGAATATTTTGCATATCACCATAGAACCTTCATCTGGTGATGGATGGAGATAGAGACAGAGACCCACACTGGAGTACTGGACTGAGCTCCCAAAGTCCCAATGAGGAACAGAAGGAGGGAGAAAACGAACAAGGAACACATGACCAAGAGGGGTACACCCACCCACGGAGACAGTGGGGCTGATCTATTGGGAGCTCACCAAGGCCAGCTGGACTGTGACTGAAAAAGCAGGGGATAAAACCGGACTCTCTGAATATGGTGGACAATGAGGGCTGATGAGAAGCCAAGGACAATGGCACTGGGTTTTGATCCTACTTCATGTTCTGGCTGTGTGGGAGCCTAGCCAGTTTGGATGTTCACCTTCCTAGACATGGACGGAGGGGGGAGGACTTTGGACTTTCCACAGGGCAGGGAACCCTGACTGCTCTTTGGACTGGAGAGGGAGGGGGAGAGGAGTGGGGGGAGAGGAAGAGGAGTGGGGGGACGGGGAGAGGAGTGGGGGGGAGGAGTGGGAGGCTGGGAGGAGGCGGAAATTGTTTTTTTCTCAATATAACAAAAAGAAAGTTAAAAAAATGTAATCTCAACAATATTTTCCCTCTGCAAATCTCTCTCTAATTTGTCCAAAAGGTCTCCTGTCTCTGTTTAAGTGTCTGAAGTGCGATCTGAAAGACATTTTAATGGTGACAACATATATGAAATGCTCTGAGACTAAGGCTTCCTTTTAAACTGGAATTTTTATTCAGGTGAAGGCTTGTTTCTCTTTGGGCATTAGGAAGAACCAGAAGTGTTCTATTAAAGAGTTTTATCTTTTCCTCTTTCCTGACTATTTAGAGTGGATTTTCACATGGCCAGGGGAGAGGTGGGACAGTTCATGTGCTACATGAACCTTATAAACTAGTCTTCACTTTAATCAATTGTAATGTCTCTATCTCTTACAATATCTGTGACTTACATACTTCCCTGAATCTAGGACATCTTTTGTTCCACTTCAGGAACTAAATGCACAGGACATTTTTTCTTCATTCTATTTGCAATATATTTGTCCTTTGACATCTGAGCCCCCTCTCCCTTAGGCAGAACATTGTTTTGTCCTGCTTACTCAAATCTATTGGCCAACTCTCTCACTTCATGTTTAGACATAGCTCACTGCCTGCAAAAGGTAGAAACCTCGGGTCCTTCTAGCATGTTTTCTGTGCACATGTCCTGAACATGCATATAGCAATTCCATTTTTCCAAATCCACAATTCACAGGGAACTACCTCCTCACCTTTTTCTTTCCCAGTCTTTGCGGTCTGTTTGCTATTGTCCCTATCTACTGAATTCCTTGCCTGTCTCCCGCAGGTATGGGCAACATGCATCTGTAAAACCTCTCACAAGATGCCTGCTCTGGGGAACCTAACACCAGCCTGGAGGGAAAGAAACAAAGCTCAGCCCTTGAGCAGATCTCCAAGAAGCCATCAAAAGTCAAAATGAATTTTGTGCACGGTGATAGATATGGGTCTATTTTCATTCTTCTACGGGTTGACATCCAGTTGTGCCAGCACCATTTGTTGAAGATGCTTTCTTTCTTCCATTGTATACTTTTAGCTCCTTTATCGAAAATGAAGTGTTCATAGGTTTGTGGGATGAAATCCGGGTCTTCTATACGGTTCCATTGGTCGACTTCTCTGTTTTTATGCCAGTACCACACTGTTTTCATTACTGTAGCTCTGTAATAGAGTTTGAAGTCAGGGATGGTAATGCCTCCAGAAGATCCTTTATTGTATAGGATTGTTTTGGCTATCCTGGGTTTTTTGTTTTTCCATATAAAGTTGATTATTGTCCTCTCCAGATCTGTGAAGAATTTTGATGGGATCTTGATGGGGATTGCATTGAATCTATAAATTGCCTTTGGTAGAATTGCCATTTTTACTATGTTGATCCTCCCAATCCAAGAGCAAGGGAGGTCCATCCATTTTTTGGTATCCTCTTCAATTTCTTTCTTCAATGCCTTAAAGTTCTTGTCAAATAGATCTTTCACTTCCTTGGTTAGATTTACCCCAAGATATTTTATGCTGTTTGTGGCTATCGTGAATGGTGAAGCTTCTCTGATTTCCTCTCTGCTTCCATATGCTTTGTGTATAAGACGGAGACTGATTTTTTGGAGTTGATCTTGTATTCTGCCACATTACTAAAGCTGTTTATCAGCTGTATAAGTTCTTTGGTGGAGTTTTGGGGGTCGCTTATGTACACTATCATATCATCTGCAAATAACGAAAGTTTAACTTCTTCCTTTCCAATTCGAATCCCCTTGATCCCATTATGTTGTCTTATTGCTATTGCTAGAACTTCAAGCACTATATTGAAGAGGTATGGCGAGAGTGCACAGCCTTGTCATGTTCCTGAGTTAAGCGGGATGGCTTTGAGTTTCTCTCCGTTTAATTTGATGTTAGATGTCGGCTTGTTGCCCTTCAATGGAAGAATGGATGAAGAAAGTATGGAATATATACACGCTAGAGTACTACGCTGCGGTAAAAAACAATGACTTCTCGAATTTTGCATGCAAATGGATGGAAATAGAAAACACTATCCTGAGTGAGGTGTCCCAGACCCAAAAAGATGAATATGGGATGTACTCACTCATAATTGGTTTCTAGCCATAAATAAAGGCCACGGAGTCTACAATAGGTGAACCTAAAGAAGCTAAGTAAGAAGGTGAACCCATGGAAAAACATATAGTTATCCTCTTGGCTAAGGGAAGTAGACCAAATTTCCAGGGAGAAAATGGGATCTTGGGGGGGGTGGGTTGGGGGTAAGGGGAGATGGGGAGAGAAAAGATAGAAGGGAAGGAGGGGGGACCTGGGGAAACAGGAGAATTGGGATAAAGGAAAGGTGGATAGGGGAGCATGGAACCACAATTCTTAGTTAAGGGAGCCACTTTAGGGTGGGCAAGAGACTTGACCCTAGAGGGGCTCCCAAGTGCCCAAGATAAGGTTCCCAGTTAGTTCCTTGGGCAGTTGAGGATTGGGAACCTGAAATGACCCTACCCTAGAGCAATCCTGATGAATATCTTGCATATCATCATAGAATCTTCATCTGGTGATGGATAGAGATAGAGACAGAGACCCACACAGGAGCACTGGACTGAGCTCCCAAGGTCCCAATGAGGAGCAGAAGGAGGGAGAACATGAGCAAAGAAGTCGGGACCACGAGGCGTGCACCCACCCACTGAGACAGTGGAGCTGATCTACGGGGAGCTCACCAAGGCCAGCTGGACTGTGACCGAAAAAGCATGGGATAAAACCGGTCTCTCTGAACATGGCGAACAATGAGGGCTGATGAGACACCAAGGACAATGGCACGGGGTTTTGATCCTACTTAATGTGCTGGCTTTGTGGGAGCCTAGCCAGTTTGGATGTTCACCTTCCTAGATATTGACGGAGGGGGGAGGACCTAGGACTTACCACAGGGCAGGGAACCTGACTGCTCTGTGGACTGGAGAGGGAGGGGGAGAGGAGTGGGGGGAGGGGGAGAAGGGTGGGAGGAGGGGGAGGGAAATTGGAGGCTGGGAGGAGGTGGAAACTTGTTTTTTTGTTTATGTTTTTTTTCTTCTTTCCTCAATAAAAAAAAAAACATGAACAATAAAAAAGTCAAAATGAAGGATCTTTGATTTAGAAAACAAGGCTTCTAGTAGTGGTGGTACACTTTCTCTATTCATTTCCCTGGTGGTAGGGATCTAGTTGGCTCCATTGAGATTTCACTGGGAAACATGCCTGTGCCACCCTGAAAGAGGCTATTGAGTTCCTTAGCCTACCAGTGGTCTATTAGTATAACAATGAAGGGGGAAGAACAGTCTGTGTTGAAGTTGTGAACAAGAGTCAGATTTACAGGACTCTATGTGTAATGCTGCTTCTGTTGTTGATTGTATCTCATCAAACCACTTAAAATCAGGTCTGTCAGTCCAGGATACAATCTGGATCATAAATGAAAAAAAAAAAATCCTGAGAGAAAATAGAAGGTTAATGAGAAAAAAAATTATATATATATACAAGATGAAGTTCAAAATAGTGGAAAATAATCATTGGGCACCCTCTTCTGGATCTGATGACTTTGTAACAAACAGTACCTCAAAGGAGATTGATGCACTCCTACAGGGGATGGAGTTTTAATAGGTGTCCCATTGTGCATCTGCATGGTGATGCTGCCTCTCTATCACCTGGTGAGTTTGGAGATACATTGGACTTTTACCCAGACCAGTTGGATTGCATAGATAAATGGGATAGTGGGAGGAAATTGCATTTCTTGGACCGTTTATATGCCCCAACACATGTGACTATAACCCCCATATCCTTGTCATCCAGACAACTGGAAAATACATGACTTTCCCTGATTTAGGAAACCTATTGGTTTCATTGTTATGGTTCTCTGTGTGGAATGAAATGCTGCTATCACTATACCACTATGCTATTTATATGCTCCCCACTTGATTGTTTCTCTAAGGCATGATAGGAAATGTAATGAATTCTTCTGATGACGAATACAGAGAGCCATTTCATGTTGGCTTCCTGGCGCATAAAATATCACCAGTATGGCTGTAGTTAAGGAAGATAATGTGTGCCAGGCAGTGGTGACACACACCTTTAATCCTAGAACTTGGGAGGCAGAGCTAAAAGAATCTCGGTGAATTTGAGGCCAGCCCTGTCTAGAGAGAGAGTTTGAAGACAGTTAGGGCTAAAAGGATACAGAAACCTCGAATCGAAAAAGCAATGATAGATGGATGGTTGGATGGATGGATGGATGGATGGATGGGTGGGAAGATGGTTGGATGGATGGCCAGACAGAAAGACAGATAATATAAAAGGAAGAAAATATGCTCTATGAAACTATTTCTCCACACCTTGGTTCTATATTGCCCATGCAACAAGACAATAGGAATTTGCAAGCTTACTGTTGATTTTGGCACCAACAGTACACGATATTTGTTCTGCCAGAGGCCATTGCTCAATGGAAGGAAATTTAGCATGTAGCAATTGATGTAGCAAATGCATATCTCTTCACTCAGATGATGTTCAGCTTACATTATGTGGCATGGATTATAAAAGGATTCGGTGGTTTGAATGAGACACCCCCACAGTCTCAGGCTTGATGGGGAACCCTGTTAGCCAACCATCTTTAAGAGGTGGGTCTTAGTTAAGGCGCAGCATATCATGGAGCTATCAACAAGATTATTCAACCTATGGGCCCTCTACAATCTGGAATTCCTCTACCTTCTCTGTTACCAAGACTGTCAAATCATGCCAAGACAGGGTAAGATGGTTCTAAAATTTTTCCTGCCTCTCAAAATGGTCTGTCAGTTACACTGGACCTTAGCCAATGTTGGTTTCTTTCAGTGTTACAAATGAGACTTTGGGTGATTGCTCAGGTAGCTAGTTGTCTCTGTTATATATGGCTCACTTTGGAAGCTGCTTGATTGCACTTCATGACTGCTCAAGTAATATTATCTCCTTTCTCAGGCCTTTGATAGGGTTGAAGATTAGATAGTCGCAGTTACCTTCCTCTTATGATTTAGCCAAGCTTCTTCTGGATGCAAAATTTAGACTCCTTGAAATAGAATTTTATTGAAACATTTGTCATGTATACTTTGCTTAATGTTGCTTATGTTGTTTGTAATTTTATACTTGATATCTATTCCTATTGTATATAGTTTTGAATTGGGTTTGGATCACTCTTGTTCATACAAAACGGGGAGATGATGGGTAACCTTGTTGCCAACCATCTTTAAGGTGAGTATTAGTTAAGATGTGGCCTCACTGGGACCCTGGGTAAAAGGTGTGCACCTCCCTGTGCTCTCTCTCTAGTCCTTTTCCCACGGGACATTGCTGTGCTTGGATTTCTCATTTCCTGTTTTGAGAGTTTTCCCCTTATAATAAATGAAATATAATTGTTTTTGCTTATCTGGCCTGGTTAACCCTACACAGGTTCTTCAACTGAAGGAGCTACCTGAGGAGGTTTAGTGAAGGGTGACCCTGTTGAAGGAAATATGTCACTGCGGACAGGCTTTGAAGCTGCATAACAGCACACCATTCCCAATGTATGCTCTCTGTTGCTTCCTTATGGATCAAGAATCCTCAGTGTCCTGCCCGTGCTGCAATGCCTCTTGACGTGAAGGACTCTTATCCCTCTCGAAACATAAGCTCAAATGAATTCATTCTTCTATAAGTAGCCGTGGTCATGGTATTTTGTCACAGCATAAAAAAATGTAACTGACACATGTACCTTTAATGCCCTTGTTTAAATGACCTGGCTATCTGAGAACACAATGCTCAACAAGGTTGTTTCTTCAGATATGCCAGAGAAATAAGGACTTATACAAAACAAACAAAACCAGAGGGAACTCGTCACACAAGGTCTGTCCAGTCTGTCTCACAACCACAGCTAAAGGGAGTTCTGCTGCCTATTTTCATGTCAACAGAAGCTAGAGTCACCTGGGAAGAGGGAACCATAATAGAGAAAATGCCCCCATAAGACTGACTTATAGGTAAGCGTGGAGCATTTTCTTAAGTATTGATTGTCACAAAGTGCCTGGTTCACTGTGGGTGGTGCCACCCCTGAGCAGGTAGGATTGGGGTGTAGAAAAAGCAAGTTTTGCAAGCCATGGGGAGGAAGTTACTAAGCGGTGAGTGCGGAAGGAATGGGGAAAGCAGGGAAGAAGAGCAGTGGAGTCGTAAGTAGATCAGAAGCAACTTCAGCAGCAGAGAACAGAGATGCAGAAAACTGAGCCAGGAGTGTGTGAAGAGGACAGCCACAGCTCCTTTCAGCTTATGTAGGCAGAAATCAACCCTGCACCTCTGGTGCCATGTGCTCAGACACCAATATGGTGAGCAAGTACAGGGTGGGGAAATGGACAAGGGCAGGCAGAATGGTCCAAGGACTAGGATAAGGTGGATCTGAAGAGTCAAGGGCAGTGACGAACGGGCTGACCTGAATGGCCCCCTTGCTTCCTGGGTCCAAGGCAATGGTTGTCTGGGCTTGGGCTGTTTCCAGGGGCAAAAACTTGGTCAAGGCCCTAACAAAACTGTGAGGGACTGTGTTGATGTCTGTGGCTCCTGTTGCCACCAAGGGCCGTGCAGAGGTTGTAGTCTGGGCCAACACCTGAGGTCATGTTGGTATTTGAGGGTCAGGGTACAGCTTGGGCTATATAAAGCCAGGTGACCTGTGTTGTCACCCTGGGTCCAGGTGTTGTCTGGACTGAACTGAGCCGAGGGTTAGTTCCATGACCCTACTGCAGTTAGTAGGGCTATATAAAGCCAGGTGACCTGTGTTGTCACCCTGGGTCCGGGAGTTGTCTGGACTGAACTGAGCCGAGGGTTATGTCTGGGTCCATGACCCTACTGCAGTCAGGGTCTGTGTTGATATCCATGACTCCTGTTACCATGGAAGACTGAGAGGATGCCTGGGATCTTATCGGGGACTTCTGAGTGCCAGCCTCGGTGTCCCCTTCAAAGCTCAGAAGAAGACTTACAACAGGCATGGGACTTAGATTTGAGGGCAAAATGAAGTCTCCACTACATACTTTTCTGATCAGTTTCTTTATTCTTCTCCGGCTGTTTCTATTCTGTAAAGTTTCCAACTTATATACACACAAAACAAAAGCTTCGACGTCCCTTTATCTTTGAAGGTCCCTAATGTGATCTGTATGAAAGATTCCTTTCCTGACTGCATGTCCTGTCAAATGGAAGAGAGTTGCAGGGAGGTGGCTTCTAACGTATCTCAGGGAAAGAAGCGGAAATTAGACTGTGGGAACCAAGGTTATTGCCTGTGTGACTAAATTTCCCACTAGTGTACCACAGAGTTGGGGAAGAATGACCCAATATACCAGTACATGGGGAAGAATCGTGCCCAATAATCCATACTCTGCTGAATCTTGTGCCAAGGGAGAGTGCTTATGGATTCACAAGAGATCTACTGTAAGAATCAGCTGATATACAAAAGGTGGTGTAGGCCCAGGGCCTTGTGGACTGGTTTATCTCCATCAGAACACATTCATTCTGGTGGGTCAGCCTTCTGCTCTATCAGCTGAAATCTGACTGGATGGCCCTGCTGACCACAGCAGGATCTGGGCTGCCACCTGGGGCCATGTTGTTGTTCAGGGGTCACACTGCCACTGGGCAGAATAGTATAGCTGAGCCTATTGATGGGGGCGCAAGTGATCTGGCCCCACAAACTTGCATGGGAAATCTGGTCCCACCCTCATCTGCCATATGGTGGAGTGGGTAAAGAAGAGAAGACCTCCCTGCTTCCTTGACCCTCACTACCTATGGCATCTGGGAGAGTTGGCCCTGACACATTCTTGAGAATGAGAGGGCTGGTACTGCCCCCTCACCAGCTACAGCACTGGGTAGAGGAGGCCCCGCCCTCACCTGGGCTGCACACTACAGCTAACCCTGATGGCAAGGGCACAAGAGAACTGCCTGAGGGCATGACAGGAGATATGACCTCACCCACTGCTCTCGCATGCCCCCTACCCAGCAATCTGGAGAGTGGGCCCTGCTCCTCTAGTGGGCAAAACTGAGAACCCACCCTGGTGGTGTGAGTGTGGGTGAGCAGTGTCTGGGAGCAGGAGAACGAGCCCCGCCCCTGGCTGCAGGCTGCACTGCGTGAGCTAGCCTGAGAAATGATGGCAAACTCACCTGGTAGTGACAGCGAGGGAAAGCTGGCAGGCTGACCAGCCAGCTCCACCCAGGCCCAGAACTAGGCCTATGAGTTGGCCCACGCCAGGATCCATCCCATCTCTGATCTGTTGGAGCATGTGGAGGGGTGAACCTGCAGAGCCAAAGTTGCAGGATCTCCACAACACAGGAGGCTATCCGAAAGGAGTCCCCCCGAGGGCCCATTACCTATAGTGTAGCAGAAGCCAGAGGCCAGACCAATGACTCATAGCAGTGAACACTTGCAGTAATGTTGTATGGACTAAGGGAAAACTGTGATTCACTGGACCACACCACAGCTTCCACAATGACATGGTGATTAATCTTCTCTTTCTCCTTCTTTTTTGCTTTTTGCTACTTATTCGGTTTAGCTTGTCTTTTAAATTTGGTTTTGTTTTGTGAGAGAGGTTGCAAGGGCAACCAAGGGGCAGGGAGATAAGTCAGATCCGGATGCATGATGTGAAATCCACAAAGAATGAATAAAATGTCTTATTTTTAAGATGAACCACGGGAGTACTCAGGTGAGAGGGCTCAGGGGAAAGGGAGCAAGTTCAAAGACCCCAAGGTCAGGATAGGAACATATCTCTGGTTGAGAAACAAGCAGCGTGGCTGAAGTAAGGAAGGTGAACAAAAAGGAAGTAAATAATAGATAACAGCTTCAAAATTAGAATTGGTTGGTAAAAGGGGGCTCAAATTTACTTGGGTTTTGCAGCCCATTGTCAAGACTTTTGGTTTTCCTTTCAATTTACTACATGACCACTGAGTTTTCCAGGCGCAAATTTTCCCTATCTTGGTGCTTCATTCTGGTGTTAGTCAGGAGCCCAGACTACAGCCCAGACATCAACGGAGACACACTCCAAAGCCAAATGCCCAGGAGTCACTTGCACCATTCAGTCCCAGAATGCTCTAGACACCCCTCTTACTGGATATCCCTAATGGTGCTTACAGTTCCACAGAGTAAGGATAAGAAGTCATCAGGCTTCCCTTCTTCCTCCAGGAAGAACACCTGGACAGAATGGCCAGGGTCTAAGAAATTGCCCTGGGGCGGGAGTGGGGCTGCAGGATCAGATGAGCTGGCCAGAGCAACACAAACAGCTGGAAACATCCAGGGGCTAGGTGATCCGCCAACTTTAGATCGCCTCTGTTCAGAGAAAATGCAGTGGAAAGGGTTTCAAGCTGTTCTTTGTCTACAGCACCCTTTTATGATTATGCAAATATGATTATGCAAATCAGCCCTGAGTCTACTCCCCAAAACTATAGAAGCCACCCACAGGAAATAGAGCCAGACACATGGGAAAGAGTATGGAATTTGCAAGCATGATTTTCTGTGTGGTCAACATATTACAAAACAAAATCAAATATGTCTTTTGGCCCATTCACTTTGATATGAGCATATTAAAGTTGGTGACAGACAGTTCTTTTTGTAGATGTGCCCTCTTTAGAACAAAGATTGTCATTTCACACCTCGATCTGACCAAAATATTTAGTAGAGAATTTAACAGGGAAAATGTAGAGTTAAAATACAAACACTGGAAACTCGGACTGGTTTTCACCCCCACAGACTACTGTCCCTTGGATTTTAGAAGGCAGATAGGGACAATGCTTACTTGTTCAAGTTACTTTCAATATGATTCCTAGTGTATCTATACTTCAAACTTTATTTTTTCTTTTTAAAATTGATTTTATTGAGCTACACATTTTTCTCTGCTCCTTTTCCCTTCCTCTCCCCTTCTCTTCTATTCTCTCCCATGGTCCCCATGCTCCTAATTTACTCAGAAGATCTTGTCTATTTCTACTTCCCATGTTAGGGTCCTCATTGTTGTCTAGGTTCTCTGAGATTGTGAATTGTATGCTGGTTTTCTTTGCTTTATGTCTAAAAGCCAATTATGAGTGAGTACATATAATATTTGTCTTTCTGGGTTTGAGTTACCTCACTCAATATGATGTTTTCTAGATCCATCCATTTGCCTGCAAATTTTAAGATGTCATTTTTTTTTCTGCCTTGTAGTATTCCATTGTGCAAATGTACCACATTTTCCTTATCCAATCTTCTGGAATTAGTTTTGCTATTGAATTCTAATTTTATGCCATGGTGATCTGATTAGATACATGGGGTCATTCTAATTATTTTGTATCTGTTGAGGTTTGTTTTGTTACATAGTATGTGGTCAATTTTTGAGAAGGCTCCATGAGGTGTTGAGAAGAAGGTATATTCTTTTATATTTGTATAGAATGTTTTATAAATGTCTATTAAGTCTATTTGAGTCATAAGAACTGTTAGTTCCCTTATTTCTCTATTAATTTTTGTCTGACAGACCCATTCAATGGTGAGAGTGGAGTGTTGAAGTCTCCTACTATTAGTGTGTGGGGTTTAATGGGTGATTTAAGCTTTAGAAGTGTTTCTTTTACGTATGAGGTTGCCCTTGTGTTTGGAGCACAGATGTTCAGTATTGAAATTTCCTCTTGATGGGTTTTTCCTGTGACTAATATGAAATGTCCTTCTTTGTCTCTTTTGACTGATTTTAGTTTGAAGTCTATTTTGTTAGATATTAGGATAGCTACACCAGCTTGTTTCTTAGGTCCATTTGATTAAAGAAAATTTTCCCAACCCTTTACTCTGAGGAGATGTATGTCATTAAGGCTGAGGTGTGTTTCTTGTATGCAGCAGAAGGATGGGTTTTGTTTTTTTGTAGACAGTCTGTTAGCCTGTGTCTCTTTATAGGTGAGTTGAGTCCATTTATATTAAGGGATATTAATGATCAGTAATTGCTATCTCCTATTATTTTAGTTTTCATTGTTGGTGATGTGATTTTGTGTATTTTTCCCTTTTTTGGGATTTGCTGATGTGAGATCATCTATTGTCTGTGTTTTTGATGATGTGGCCAATTTCTTTGGGCTGTAGTTTTCCTTCTAGTACTTTTTGTAGTGGTGGGTTTTCTGTCTAGGTATTGGTTAAATCTGGTTCTGTCATGGAGTATCTTGTTTTGTCTTTCTATAGTGATTGAAAGTTTTCCTGGGTATGGTAGTCTGGGCTGGCAACTGTGGTCTCTTATTGTCTGCATAACGCTTGACCAGGACCTTGTGGCTTTCATTGTTTCCAATGAGAAGTCAGGTGTAATTCTGATAGGTCTGCCTTTGCAAGTTACTTGACCTTTTTCCTTCACAGCTCTTAATATTCTTTCTTTACTCTGGATGTTTACTGCTTTTGTTATTATGTGGCAAGGGGACTTTATTTTTGATCTGGTCTATTTGGTGTTCTGTAAGCTTCTTTTATCTTCATAGGCATATCTTTCTTTAGGTTAGGAAAGTTATCTTCTATGAGTTTGTTAAGTATATTTTCTGTGCTTTTGAGTCAAACTTCTTCTCCTTCTTCTACACCTATTATTCTTACATTTAGTCTTTTCATGGTGTCCCATATTTTCTGGATATTTTGTGTCAAGCTTTTGCTAGATTTAATGTTTTTTTTTTAACTGATGAGTCTGTTTCCTCTATTGTATCTTCAGTGCTTGAGATTCTCTCTTCAATCTCTTGTATGCTGTTTATGCTTGCATTTGTGGTTTCTGATCATTTTCTTGTGCTTTTTGTTTCTATAATTCCCTCAGCTTGTGTTTTCTTTGTTTTCCCTATTTCAGGTTTCCAGTCTTGAATAGTTTTTTTCATATGTTTGATTGAATTTTTTTCTTGCTTTTTTTTTAAGGGATTTGTTGATGTCTTCCAATTTCTTGTTTGTCTTTTCCTCCATTTCTTTGGGGGAGTTTTTTCATTTCCTCTTTAAGGGCCTCAAGCATTCTCCTAAAGTTATTTTTAGGTCATTTTCTTCTGCCTCATCTATATTTGGTTGTTCAAGTCTTGCTGTTGTAGGGCCACTAATTTTTACTGGTGTCGTGTTGCTCTTTGTGGTGGTGTGTGTGTTCTTACCTTGTCTACCCATCTTTTCCTCTAATTGGTGTAGTTGGGTCTGTCTGTGACTCTGGTGATCAATCTTTCGGGTGACAGCAGATCCAAGGCTCAGATGGTTGCTCCTTCTGGTGCAGTCAGGGCCAAGGTTCCAGTCACCCAGTTGATCTCTCCTTGTTCCTGGGAGTCACTCAGTGCTTGTGAGGTTCCTTCTGCCCATACCAGGGGTCATTAAGACCTGATACCAAGGAGATTGCTTGCTTGGGGCTCTTTTTACTGAGGTTGCTGCCTTGGGCCTGCTCTGGTAGAGGCCCTGGCTCAGACCTCGGTTGTCCCAGACTCATGGCCAGACCCGAAGAGGTCTCTGGTTGTGGTCTACTCTTTAGAATGTCCCAGACCCGTACCAGGATCGCAGAGGTCTCTGGTTCTGGCCTACTTCCTCAGCGGTTGCTCCCTTGTACCTGCTTCTGAGGAGTTCGCTGTCTCGCGCCTGTTCTAGCCGAGGTCCCTGGCTCAGATCTGCTTCTGTAACTGTCCCTTGTCTGGGCTGGCTCACTCCTGTGGAGGCCCCTGGCTTGAATCTGATCCCTTAAAGGTCTCTGGTTCCTGCCCACTCCCTCAAGCCTACTCCCTCAGGCCTACTCCCTCAGACCTCCTCCTGTCGAGTTTGCTCTCTCAAGCTTGATCTGGCCTCTCAAACTTTATTTTTATATTGTGCTGGAGACTCACTTCAGAGCCTTGGACATGCTACTGAAATACATCACTATTGTCATACATCATTTTTATCAAACTAGAAAAAAATTGTTGTTATTGCTGTTGTTAATTGTAGCACACCAAACCGGAATGATCAACTTACTGAAACAAATTTTCCTAGGGCCCAATTCTGACATGTTCCCTCACACATGAGCCACTTTATGTCTCTGCTGAGGGTTGTGCATCTCTAGTGTACACTCTTGGGCAGAAAATTCTTTAAGCTTTGCTAACTGTTCTTTACGTATCACTTGGTTTCTTGTTTCTGTTCCTTTGGATTATAAAGGCAACTAACTTTGAAAATAAAGTAACAACAGCAAAAACAACAGACTAAAACTCAGAGTGCAGATTAATCTCTCCATTCTGAATATTTATGCTAACAATTCATACTTGCATTAATGCAGATGTGTATGCTATCTTTGAGAGTTTATGTGTTTTCAGAACAAGGGAACCAAACAACAATGAAAATGTGTGGCCCAGGTGATCCAGCATCTCAGAGTGCATCTGTTACAGTTTCCTCAGAGTTTTGTATCCACAACAGCTTCAAGGCTTCTGGCTGAGATGGTCCAGCATCACAGACTATTCTAGCCAGGACTTGACCATTATCCTAATTTTCTCAGGGTCCTCCAAAGATTCCAGTACCCCCAAACAACAGGAAACAGTCTAGAGAACACAAGACCCACATTCCCAAGAGGTGGGGTGGGTAGTTTTTAGTCATTTGCTGGGTTAAAGATGTTTTTCACAACCAAAATTGGTTAGAAATTGTTGGTTACAAATTGTTACTGGTCATGGTGAGGGAGAAAGCTAAACAAAGGAAATTCAGGGATATCTTCCTGAAGGGAAAAAGAGGGGAATATAGTATAGAAATGAAGGGATAAAAGGGTGGATTGTTGAACCTACTTTTCAACAACCACTAGTCTCAAATACTTTACACCGCTTTGAATTTATTTTGTGTATTGTTACAAATTTAAGGTTATTTTTGTTATACTAAATATATGTTTCTACTCTTCTTAAATGTAGTGTGCTAATGCAGCTCAATTAAAAATGTAACGTATAATTAAGAAATGCAGGTTAGTAGTAAAAAAAAAAAAGAAGCTACACCCATACGGTCTCAGCAATATGACAGCCTGAACACTCTCTGAATAAGAACAACAGCAAGCATGGGCAGGAGAAAGTTCACAGGCCTCAGCCTTACCCAAAATACTATAGGCAACTGAAGAAATCTGGAGCAAGAGAAACAGTCTCCCCCAAGGAAGAGCACAGCAACTGATTATACAACACCAAATAGTCATCCCTGAGAACATACATAGAAATAATATTATACAGACCAAGCAGGTTATATTTAAGAATATACATGTATGTACATACACACATATGCATATAATGCAATTAATGAAAAAAGAGACTATGAATTTGAAGGAAAATGGAGACAAACGTATAGGAGGATTTGGAGGGAGGAGAGTGAAGGGGGAATATTGTAATTATATTATAATGTCAAAAGTAAAACAAACAAAAGAAAGTTATTGAAATAACTATTAGAAATCACAGCTGCCAAGTTAATTCTTAAGTTTTATTTATATTTTTAAAAATTAGCCGTAGCTGGGGACAAGATAATTGTTTGAGGCTATTCTAGGCTACACAGTCAGTTTCAAGCCAGCCTAGACTCTCCTTCAAACATGAATAAAAGTTTAGTTAATTTCAATAATACAAGTAAACATTTAAATGTCTGGCTTTTTATTTTATGTGTACAAGCGTCTTGTCTGCATGTATGGATGTGCTCCTCATGTGTGCCTGGAGCCTGGGGATTCCAGGAGAGGTCACCAGATTCCCTGGAACTGGAGTTATATAGAGATGGCTGTGACCCATCATCCATGTGCTTGGAACTGAATTCAGGACCTCTGCAAGAGCAGCAGCCAGAATTCTTAACTGCCAAGCCATCTCTTCAGCTGCAATGAAATTGATTTCTTAAAGCCTAGTGGCCTGGTTTGAATCAGAGAGTTTCATGACTTATATTGATAATTTTGTTTTTACATCAGTGATGATCCCATTTTCTCGAATGTCATCTTTGTCAAATTATACTACTAACTTTTAGTTCACTGATCTTCATAGTCTGCAATGATCGATTTTAGGGTTCCTGTTGTTGGTGCTGCTGCCGTTGTTCTTTTGAGACAAGGTCTCACTGCATTACCCAGGTTGACTCAGGCATCCTTGAACTCATTATCCTCCTGTTTATGCACCCACAAGTCCTGTTGTTATAAGTGTCCACCCCCAGGAGTGACTTAATAGCTTGTTTTGTATAGGATTCTGATTTCTGTCAAAGGGAGTTCATAAAAAGAGATAAGTAGATTTCTGAAGTCATTTTTCCATATCAAAAGCAAGCAGATCCTAATGCTATCCAGCTGTCAGCATGGAGGTGGGTGCTGGAACGCCATGCTTTGTTGTAGTCATATAGCTGTAAGAGTATGGTAGAGCTAAGATCCTTTCTGCCACTCATACCACAAACCTTCACCATTAAATCTCTGTCCTCCACATGTACATACATACAGTAGCACACAGCCACACGAGCATCTCTATAACACACATGCGTACAGAGAGAGAGAGAGAGAGAGAGAGAGAGAGAGAGAGAGAGAGAACACATGGCTTGGGTTTTTGCCAGGACCATGCTGACATAAGCTGAACACTGGGATCCTGAATACCTACTGTAATTGCTGGCTGGCTAATAAAGACCCTTATTGCTTAAACTCATGTCCAAGCAGTCTTCTGTAGTGGATATCCCACAACATTTCTGGAGGTCCCACTGAGATCCCAAAGACTAGAACTTGAGACACCGAGATCTCAGAGTCCCCTCTGAGCTGGGAAGAGTGGGTGAACAGAAGAGTCCCAGGGGGCATGCAAACTGAGATGTTTCAGGGCTCCGGGACTCAAGTTGATCAACTGTTGCTTAACAATTTGGAGGAGTAGGAGTCTGACACCGCCACCAGTTGCCTAATGTGTCACCTCTAGAGCTAAGTCTGATTGAGGTGCCTTATGTTTGGAGTGGTTAGAGGCAGCCCTGATCCAGTGTCCTGGATCCATGTGAGACATCACTAGATTGCTAATGTTTGTTCAGGTGTATCAATGTGTGGTAGCTGTTCCTGGTTGTCTGTGTGTGTGTGTGTGTCTTTTTACATGTTTCTATCAGTTCTGCCTCTCTATATTAACCAGTGGCTCTCTCTCTTGTGAGGTCACCCATGGATTAATAAAATAACTATACCTCGTGTTGGAGGTCCAAATCCTTTTCACTCTGCCAGGTTGCCCAAAGAACTCCCCCAAACCTCTGTCTGTCCCCTTCACAGAGTGCTAGCTTATTTTATCTATGACTCTGTCTCACAGTCAGCCCCAATTGGTCCCCATGTTGAGGCTGGGAGGGGCCAAGACTCTCATCCAGGGCTCCATGCCTTCTACACAGAATGCACACAGGGGGCACAAAATAGTTCCCCAAGAAGCCCCTCAGCTTCTGCACCTGCTCTAAGCACCCCCCAGGAAAATGGAAAAGAAGTACATCATTCCTCTTTCATGATTCATGACATTTTCAACCAATTGTCAGTATAATTGGAAAATTCAAAACCCATCATTCTCTTCAAAAAGTAGAAAAACTGCTTATGGGGACTGGGCAGGGAGATCACTGATGGACAATGCAGCCTGGACAGATTGGATTTTCCCTTCTACCAGACACTGACAAAGGAGACTTTAAACAATTTTTTGCTAGGTCCTTCTCAAAAGTATTAAAGACTGCTGTGAAAACCATTTCCTTTCTCACCCCAGTTGGCCCCAGACATTAACAAAGGTTATAAAGTTAAAAAAAATTAAAGATATCAGCAGGTACTAGTTGCTAGAGGCAGCTAAAAATGATGCTTTAACTACAGAGAACTGGTTGGGAGACAATCCACTGTCATCTTTGCTAATGATGAAACAGACTCACAGAAACCGCAAAACATTGATGTGTTACCCTCTGTCAGAAGAAAATCTCACTGAAAGTCCTGCCTCCCAATCAAAAGATACAGCAAAGATCCCCAGGGTTGTGGGCAGAAACCAACTCCCCAAGTCTGGCCTAACATCAAGTTCCTCCATGCTGCCTGGGTTGGAGACACAGGCATCCTTGGTGCCCTGCCACACCCTGAAACATGCCTCCCCTGTTTATGAAGAAACCTAGGACCTCTGATTCTTATTAGTCTGATTCCTCCAGAGAAACAGGTGTGCACTGTCTTAAACCTAAAAGATGCATTTTTTTTCAGCCTCCCAGTGCCTGGCAGAGGTGAGTCAACCGATCTTTGCTTTTAAACGGACAGACACAGACGGAGGTTACAATGCACAACATACCTGGACCAGTTTGTCCCAAGAATTATGGTATGCCTAGACTGGACAGACTGGCTCAGGATTTTTCTTTTTTTTTGTCTGCCATATGTAATTTTATTCAATGAATTTTTAAATGCAATATGAAAATGTTCATTAAAATGTTTTATTTTGTGATTAACTATACATGAATATATACATGCAGATTAATTTTTAAAATTAAATGAGTAGTTTGGTTTGCAAACCTTCTGTCATGACATTATGTATTTACATTAGCATCTAGATGCGAGTTTTGAGCTCAAGTAAATCCAAAACAGAGATCCTTACTCAGAAAGGGTCCAAATGAGAGGCCAATACCCAGGGAACTGATTTCACTGAGATCCAGCCTGTCAGGGGAGGATAAAAGCACTTGCTACTTTTTATAGCTACCCTTTATGAGTGGGTTTCAGTGTTCCCCGATATGGGCTGAAACTGCGCAATCAGTAGCTAAAAAGCTCCTCCAGGAACCGGTTGCCTGACTTGGCCTCTCTCTAGCAACTGGTGTCAACAATGTCCCACCTTTCATAGCCAAAACCTCTATGAAATCTCTATAGCTTTTACTGTTAAAAGTAATTGTAAAATATGTAATAGTAAAAACTCTAGAAACAGATTGAAAGCTTTATTGTGCATATTAACCTCAAAGTTCTGAGAAGAGTAAAAAAAAAAGTAACAAGGCATTAAAAGAAAAACCACAAACTCACATTAGAGTCCAGTGAAGGATGAATAGACTTTATTTATTTATTTGTCTGTTTGTTTGTTTATTTAGGCGTGCTGCACTCCACATAGGGAGTGAGAGATTTATGTGAGATTATGTTTGGAAGACCTTGCTTCCCTGGCTCAGAGAGCATCAGTTGGCAGAAGTCTCAAACTATTTCTCTCTCAAGCCACTAGAGGCCCTCCAGTCCTCCATTCATCAGAGGATTCAAGAGACCCAGCTGACCTCAGAATCCACCACCAGTTTCCCATTATTTAGTATAGTGACACCATCTGGTAACCAATGAGTAACCAACTGGGTGCTGAAACCTATTTTAAAAGGGCCCTACATAGTGATTCTTTTAGCTTGAGTCTTATGTTTAGTATAAATACAGGGTCATGGTCCAACCCACACCACCCACAGGATTGGACCTTGGGAACCGAGGAAGACAGATACAGGGAAGGTATTAGCCAATATGACTGCAGACCAGTAACCCATATTCATTTTGACCTTTGCTCACTGATGCCCACTTTAAATTTCTGGTTTATTGGGGAAAAAAGATGTGGGAGTTTACGTGTTGGACTAGGAATACAGAGTTTACAATTGTATGCACGCCCTACAGCAGAGGCCCCTCGTTGCCATGAAGTTTTCATTGCAAAAACTGGAATTGTAAAACTGAGGTTTCCTTTAAAACTCCTTTAAAAAAGATTCTTGTCTTTGGGAAATAGGGACAACCTGGGGAATCAGACTTTCCACCTCTCTTAGTTTGGGTTTCTACTGCTGTGAAGAGACAGCATGACCAAAGCAAATCTTATAAAGCAAAACACTTAATTGGGGCTGGTTTACAGTTTCAGAGGTTAAGTCCCTCATCATGGTAGAACATGGTGGCATGCAGGCAGACATGGTGCTGGAGAAGGAGCTGAGAGTCCTACATCTTGATTCAAAAACAGCAGGAGAGACTGTGTCCAACACCAGGCATAGCCTGAGCATGTGAGACCTGAAAATCCACTTCCATAGTGACACACTTCCCTCCAACAAGGCCACACCTACTCCAACAAAGCCACACCCTTTATAGTGCAACTCCCTCTGGACCAAGCATTCAAACACAAGAGCCTGTGGGGCCATACCTATTTAAACCACCACAATATCCCAGAAAACGATCCTAGGAATAGATTAAAACTACCCACCCTGATGGAGGAAGGTCATTGGTTAATTATAATAAAGAAACTGCTTGGCTCTCCTAGGTTAAAACATAGGTGGGTGGAGTAAACAGAACAGAATGCTGGGAGGAAGAGGAAGAGAGCTCAGACTCGACAGCTCTGCTCTCTGGAGCAGATGCCATGCTCCCCTCTCCCGGGCACATGCGATGAAGCTCCGACACAGGATGGATGTAGGCTAGAATCTCCCTGGTAAGCCACCTCGTGGGCTACACAGATTATTAGAAATGGACTAGTCCAGGTGCAAGAGTTAGCCAAGAAGAGGCTAGATATAATGGGTCAAGCAGTGTTTAAAAGAATACAATTTGTGTGTAATTATTTCGAGGCATAAGCTAGCAGGCGGCCAGGGTGCTGGGGATGAAGCCCCGCTGCCCATATTACAACACCACCCAGGTCTCTAAACATTTGGGTCCTAAAAGATCTACCCCTGCCAAAGCCCCAACCAACTATCCCCTCAAAAGACTTAACACATTTGGGGCCAGAATTCCACCTCCCAATATCCAGGAAGCTGAGGGTTTCTCATCATTATTTCCAACTCTTGACAAGATCCACCACTTAGTTAATCATTCCTAGCCAACAATCATGCAGGACTGCTTGATCTACAGCCCATGTACTACACAGGGGTAGGAACTAACCACACTGTTAGCCTATTGACTTACAAAACTCGCTGTTACTGAGGGCAGCTCAAATTAATGTTTGAGGACTTTCAAGGGATTGAAACTTGTCTGCTATACAAAACCTTTAATCTAGGCACTTCCCCCTTCTTCTGATACCTGCTGTTCTTGCCTTGTGGGTTAACTCATCCGGACAACAGCAATATTATTGAGCACATGAAACTACTTTGTGGCCATGTATTAATGGTTTGACTAAATATATTTGTTCTGATACTTTATATAATATAGACCATAAATAAACAAGGTGGGGGATTAGATAATTGGTACAGGTCTCTGCTCTTTTGGTCCCCCTGGCTAACTACTCTGAGATCAGCACTGGCTGGATCTTTACTTCTCATTCTAATTGGATTAACAGAGGGGCTATCATCATAAACTATATGGCCAATTATGAATCAATTCAATAAAATTAATGGTCCTTAGAATCAACTACACCTCTTTCTTTAGAGTAGGATGAATCCATGATATGACTCATTTATTAAGAGGGTGGAAAGTAACAGGCCCCCAGACGGTAATAGTTCCTCAGACCTTAGTATAACTGACTCAGTGATGGAAGTATCACTCAGGTTGTAAACCTCGGTGTGTCGCCAGTACCATTTGACAAAACTAAAATAAAAACCTAAGTCATCAGAATCCATAGTTCTGGGAAAGTATCTAAATGTACTAACCTTGCTTTTTGGCTCCTGAAGTTCTGCTTCTGGCTAACTGTTCTTGTTCACCAAAGTGTGTCAACCCAGGACATGTTTTTTGTGCTTACAAGCTCACCCAGAGAAAGGCTCGGGACTACACCAGGACCCTGAACATCCAGTGTAGTTGCCTTTCTACTAGCTTAAACTCATGTCTAAGCAGTCTGCTCTGGTGAACACCCCACAACAGAAACCTGTCCACAAACAACTTGACAATAGTACAGGCTGTTGAATTATGCACCTGAAAAGTGGTGTAGACAGATAGTTTTGTTTCTGTGTCTTCAGACAATTCTAAAATGAAAACAAACAAAGCATGTGGCCAGCCAGCACTTTCATAACTTACTTTCATATGGAAACTTCATGAAATATTTCATCTTGATCCCTACAAGACATTGTCACTGTCCCCGGCATGGTGGAGACACTCAGGCTGAGTTTTAAGAGAAAAAAAAGAAAGAACGCCTGATGGTGCACAAAAATCATCTCAGCTACCGAGGAACTGAGGCAGGTCAGTCATTGGTTATTATAAAGAGAGTCTTGAGGGAAGGGGATGTGAGCAGAATCAGGAGGCCTTGAACACAAGCATTGAACACTGGCAACAACAGTTGTATGTGCCTAAGAAGTAAACATTCAGAAAAAAAAACATATCTGTCCTGAGAAAAATAAGGAAATGAAATCTTGGGGGATGGGAAGAGCTACCTGTTTATTACTACTGACCCGGGGAAGAAAAATGGCCTAGTGGAAGCAGGGGTGGGAGTCTGGTATGCTATCAGCGGTGGCTGGTTAAGGTACCCTTAGGCAACCTTGTAGGCAACTTGAAGTCAACCTGCTGCCTAAACAGCTTACGGGCTCCTTCTTAGTCATGATTGACTTTATACTGAAGGTGGGCTTTGCAGGAGAACCTTTCCCCCGTATCTTTAACACCACATTTGAGACCTTTGCAGTCTCCTGAACAAGAATAATGTATGATTAGAGAGGAGTTGCAAGGGGCAGATGCACAGCTCACTGTCAGATGTCAGAATGCAGACTTTAGTTCATCCTGAGAACACACAGAGATGGCATTAAGGACTTGGAACTGCTCCTAAGTTGTCATGCCATCCAATCCTGGAAGAAGCCCTCAAAAATACCAAGTTTGGAGAAGAGACATTGGATTCAGCTGATCGTCTGCCATGACACACAGTTGGTGCTTCCTATGGGTGAAATGCATAAAGTGTGTTATATTTGCCTATGGCTTTCTGAATGGAACCCACCCTCACACACCATAGGAAAATGTATATCCCTGAACAATCCTAGTAGCCCCATAGTATGATTGAGTAATCAGAAAACATCACCTATGCTGACTCTACATAAATTCTGGTCTCAGTGGCACCGGAATTGCTTGCTCATTTTTTTTCCATAATCACATTAACTAGCCCTTATGTTAAACCAGTTCCTTTCCCTCATTTATTTCAGGCATGGCTTCACAACAGGAATCCACAACAAAGAAAAACCAGAGAAGAGTAATGTTCATGCATGAATCACGTGGGAGCCAGGACATATTCATAATATTCATGGATTTTGTGGGTTTCAAGGAATTTTTGGGTAGGATGTAGGAATGTGAATTTTCAAGTTCCTGAATCCACCACAAGTGACCACTCTTTATGTTTAAAATTAAAAGAAGTTTTGTATGGTGTTTTTTTCCCTGGTGGTCTTGGACTCTGTAACACCACCTGCACGTTTGATGTATGCTTTGAATGAATTTCATGATAAAGCAAATTATTGTTCATTTAAAAAAATATAAATAGAAATTTGATTCCCATTGTAAACCATGTAGTTGTTGACATGCTTCAGGAAATAAAACGGATGCCCACCTTCCTACTTCTACTCTGTGATCCTTCTCTTTCCTGGGCACTAGTAACCAGGTTTCCCTGCACCTCTCTGGCGTCTCTCATTTCCTTCACATTGTGAGTATCACCTTTCCATCTCCTCTCAGCTAACTCTGAACAGTTGCATAATTTTGGATTCAAAGTCTTATCTTTAAAACACTTGCTTTTACTATGGCTGCAGTGTCAAGTTCGACCTCATGGCTTCTTAGTTCTATCTACATCCCTGCTTTCCAAGATATTCTTCACGAGGAAAAGATGCTATGCCCAAGTAGGCTACATCACTGATCCCCAAAGTGCAAGGTAGGATGGTGACAGTCAACTAGGAAACTGCAGCAGAATGAAGATAGAAACCCATTCTGCACATAAAAGGTATATGGTCACCATATCCCCCTATGCTGCTGTAGAAGAGAGGTCATTTCTCCAAGCTTTGGACTTCTCTTTTGGCTTCCATTAGCAGAACAAAATGTCTCATTCTATGTAAATGGAATGACAAATGCAATTAGTGCTTTGGTAAATCTTAGTATTTATTTTTATTGTATGTGACAAGACAGTGTTTTCATGGCCAACAGGATTGCCCAAGATATTACTGGCACAAGAGGAACTGTTGTGATGCCTTAGCAACAGAGGCACTCTCGGGATCTTTATGCTTCTTGGGTGGAAAGTTGTTCAAGGGACCAGATGTGTCACTGCTGAGTAGGAATTCCATCTGCTTGTTCCTGTATTTAGACCTCCTATTCTTAAACCAAGCCTGAAATAAGACCAAGATGGAGGCCGGGTTATCATGCTGAGTAACTAATGTTATGGTGGTAAAACACACGCAACTTTATAGGGGATTGGCATTCTCCCCTCCACAGAACAGAGTTTCCCATTCCTCGCAAACTTCAAGACTGCAAGTATTACCCAGGGTGGAGGATGTGGTCATAGCCCACGAAATCTTGCTTTCCACCACTAGAGACTGTCCACACACAGACTCAGCACACATAGCAACAGGCCCACTCTTCTGCAGAAGCCTTTGGAAAAACAAGCTATCCGCCAACGCCTGAACTCTATCGGGCTCATTCTTTAGACAGACTTTCAAACCTGTCAGTCATCGCTTTCTTCATAATGAAAGATTTGGAGCACTATCTCAGAGTTGACACAAGATACCAAGCTGGGGAGTTTAAATTCAGAGCTGCCTTTTTTTGAGCCATCTTACTAAAACCTTACAAAAGAAAATCAGAAGAACCAGCCACAAGGGCTTTTCAGCTCTTGTCCCACATTCTTTTCACCTTGCTTAAACAATTTTCCTCGTAGAAAGGCAAGCCATCCCTGCTCCAAATTTACTCACTCATTCTTTGAGCAGTTAGTAACAACTAACTCTTATTCCTGCCATCATGTAAGTATTTCCATGGCAATCCTGAGTGCCAACATGACTCCAGGCAGAAATATTATGTAGAAGATCTTTTTGTCACACATAGTTCATCATTAATTAGGGGACATGCAGGTGTGTATGACATGCATACATCATAATTATACCTCGATCTGCTATATTTAGACAGACATAAACATAATTCCTCTCACACAGAAAATGGGAGATACGGTTTCTTGGTTTTGCTTTCCTTTGGGGGAAACCTATTCCTTTACTTCCAGAAACAGGGAAGAAACACTAGCTGGAGTTTACTTTTGCAAACACTTTCTTGTAACGGCGTAAACGAATGCAGACAGATTGTAAATATATATATAGCTGTAATGGCAAAATAGACTTACAGAACCACCGTTCCCGCGGAGACCAGGAAAGCAGAAAGGGCCGGTTGGGAGCATGCTTGCCAAATTTATAGGCCAACATTAGCCCGAGGTGAACACGCCCCCTAAGGGGCGGGACTTATCCCTACACTTTCTACTTCCAAAGAGCACATTAGTCCAACTCTTGTATGCCCGCACAAAACATTCAAAAAAGACCCAGGAACTCCAGGTGTAGAAGACAAGGCCAGGCCTGTCCTGAAGCAGATCTGAGATGTGCAGGAGGTCCTTCTTTCTATGTGTTGCTTGTATTGGTTAATCAATAAAGAAACTGCTTGATCTGAAAGGGCACAACTTAGGTAGGTGGAGAAGACAGAACTGAATGCTGGGAAGAAGAAAGCCGAGTCAGAGAGGCGCCATGGATCCTCTGCCTGAGATGGAAAATGGTTAGAATCTTTCCTGGTAAGCCACTGCCACATGGCGATATACAGATTAATTGAAATGGGTTAAACTAATATGTGAGAGTTAGCCAATAAAAGACTAGGGATAATGGGCCAAGCAGTGATTTAAGTCATACAGTTTCTGTGTGGTTATTTCAGGGCTAAGCAAACCAGGCAGCCTGGACGATCAAGCATGTCCCCCTCTCCTCTACCACAGAGATGTGCCTCTACTGACCTTCACCTTGCATTCGTCCACATGAATGAGCTCTGCAAGTGCTTTTCTGTGGAGAGAAAGGGACAGAGGTTAGCCATTGCCACATGGGGAGAGGGAAGGAGAGTGCACATATATGGCCTCTCTGCATTTTTATCTTGTTATCCCTAACCCCAGTTCAATAAATTCTCATTTAATCAGTTTTTCTTGCAGATAGGACTCTTTAAAAGTGACTTCATCTTGTCAAAACACTAAATATTGCTTTAAGAACTCCATAGCATAGCCAAGGAAGATCACTCGGTGGGTAAAGGGACCCCATGGTACTCCTGAAGATGAGATTCCAACCCCTGGTCCTCACACTAGGGAAGGAGAGAACAGACTCCCAGATTTCCCTCTTCATCCACATATTCAGGTATGTCATATTCACACACATAGTTAAAGTAAGTACGGTTCTAATAAGGAATTGGAGTTGAGAAACAGGCTGGGTTTTGACTATATTGTATGTATTTGCTTACAGCAGTGTCCAATTTTTTTCTGTGCAGCTATGCTTGTTTTGTGTGGATATTGGGTATGAGTATAAATTCAGGAAGACATGCTTGAATGGCAGTCATTTTGCTATAAAAATGATTTGTCATCATATATATATAATATTCTATAATATTATACACACGCGCGCACACACACACACACACACACACACACGAGGGGGATACACAAGTGCTCTAAAGACCAAATCTATTAGAGCTTGGGTGTTAAATTTTGAAGCCTCTTCTTCCCTTTGACCTTGTTGAGGTTGGGTTTTTCTTATTGTTCTGAGGCTATGCTGCCTACGAGGTCTACCTGGCTCACCATGTTGTGGTGGTTTTCTTGTGCCTGTCTCCCATCTGCCTGTAGGACTGATGGGATTTAGGTGCCCATCAGTACCTCTGGTGCTTTCTAATTGGGTTGCAAGTACAAACCGATCTTCAGGCTTGTTTTAAGCACTTTTACCCCATGAGCCATCTCTTCAGCTTCAACTTTATTGGATACACTATCTGTCCCTGGTCTCATATTCACTGTGGCCCCCAGAACCAGTCATGTCCTCACCTCCCCAGAACTAGGATTTCTTGTGGATGGTATTTTGTATTTGTTTAATCACATGAGAACAGAGTCGCTAACTGTTCAAAGCAGTAAACATAGAATTAATGTAGCCAGAATTTCAGTTTCTTGGTATATACCACCAAAGACTTAAAACCCAGAGGTAAAGAGATATATCTCCATAGACGCAAAGCACAATCCATGATTTCCTTTTGTGTGCCAGCCAAAGCAGTCAGACTCTGGATGAAAAGACAAAATGGTGCATTAGGCTAGAGAGGGGGTCAGGGATGATTGCAAAGCGCAAGGGTCTTGTTCCCCAAAACAGTTTTGAAAACACTGCAAGCTCTGCACTTTTGTCTTGGTTCGGATGGTTTCTTTTTAAAAAACAACTGTAAAATGAAAGAAATCCCCACCAGGAGCATTATGCTTCTTTTTCTTTTTCCAAAATGCATGGGAGGGTTTGACCTTTAGCCTCAGAGGCCACCTTTCTCACTCCCACCATAAATTCAGCTGAAGATTTTGCAGTTTCAGGGCCAAGAATAGAAGGAGGCCCAATCCAGGGACCAAACTAATCTCAGCTACTGAGGAGGTTGAGCCAGTGTTTCTCTGTGTTCTGGTTGTCCTGGAACTAGCTCTTGTAGACCAAGCTGATCTTGAACTCACAGAGATCCTCCTGCCTCTGCCTCTTGAGTGCCGGGATTAAAGGCTTGTGTCACCACTGTCTGGCCAGTATTTTTTTTAATGAAGAAAAGAGGTTAGGAGAAGGCAAAGGAGCTCAAAGTGCTGGAAAAAAGAGTGGATTCTTTAAAAGGCATGTACATACGTTTGGAATGCATCAGGATACTGGGTTTCTCGAAAAACTCTGTCCAGTTCACAAAGTTGCCTGTAGGTGAACTTGTGTTTCACACGTCGCTTGTTGGAGGGTTGAGAAACTGCTCCAGCGGCTTTCCCAGGCCCACCAAGCTTTCCCCGTCCAGGCTCACTGGGGATGGCCCGTGTTTTGTTTCTTTCATGGTAATAGTGATGTTCATATTCACGGTTCACGTAGTCTGTATCACCTAGCTCATGCAGAACTCGTACACCTCTTCCGTAGCATCTACGGGCTGCTGCTGCAGCTAGCCTCTGCTGAGATTCGGTCATTATTTCTTCCTCATAGAAGCCCACCCCATAATAGTCGAAGTCGAAGTAGACGTACTTGCTCTCCATCATCAGAGCGTTGCAAACAGAAACCACTGAGAAGCACCTCCCAATTCCACGTGCGAAAATTGTTACATCAGGCTGCGCATGTTCCACAGTACTCCTGGGTGTGGCTAGTACAGGCCCAGAAGTGGGGGGGGTATGTGTGGGCGTAAAAAGCTGGGTCCACCCCACAGGAGAAGACAGTTGCAACTAGGAGGCATGGCAAAAGGATTACTGCCTTTAAGATTTCTCCAAGAACTAGGACCCGACTTGGACCTGGGTTTCAGAGAGGCTCCCCAACGAGGACTAACAAAAGATTTTAAGGTTATTTGGCAGAATAGGATAGGTACAGAAATTCAGGAGAACTCTGTGTCAAACTTGGACAATATCTCATGACCCAACCTTCCAATGTCACAAGTCTGTGTTTTCCCCGCTGGGAATGAAGTTGGCAGTGAAAATTAGGGGGCTGTTCTCTGTATTTCTTTGAAGACACTGAATGCAGAGTTGGCTTGGTCCATCTAGGCACAGGAGTAGAAATTAAAGCATTTTCCTTGGTAAGATCCAGTACCAAAGAACCCCCCCCACTCACACACACACATACACACACAATGATCACTGTGAGAAAAATCGATGTTAGATTTTTAAAATAGAATATCTGTCAGAATTTACACATAATACCCCGTCTAGTAATGATCTCCAACAAAAATGATGATATATTATGAGGGTCTTGCCCTCTTTGTGTTGCAGGGAATATTAAAACTTCAAATTGAGAGAGCATTTGAACATTTCTCTAGAATACTTTATACAGAGGTTAAATAAACACATACACTAGGCAATTATTTTCTTTTTTTATTTTCTTTGTTTTAAAAAATGAATAGTTTCTTATATCCTGACCACAGTTTGCTTCCCTTCTCTCCTCCCGTCGCCTCCCCTCTGGCCCTTCCTCCTCTGTTTCTTTACAGAAGAGGGTAGGCCTCCCATTGATACCAACTAAGCCTGGCATATCAAGTTGCAGTAAGACAAAGCATCTCCATTCATATTAAAGCTGTGCAAGCAACCCAGTATGAGGAATAGGGTCCTGAAAGCTGGCAAAAGAGTCAAAGACAGCCCCAGTTCCCACTGTTAGGAGTTCACAAGAAGATACAACTGTCACATATATGCAGAAGGCTTAGGTCAGTCCCATGCAGGCTCTCTGGTTGTTGTCTCTATGAGCTCCTATGAGCCCAGGTTAGATTATTCTGTGGGTTTTCTTGTGATGTCCTTGACCCTTCTGGTTCCTACAGTCCTTCCTCTTTTCACCGGGATTTCCTGAGCTTGGTCTAATGTTTGCCTTTGGGTCGCCATCTGTTTCCTTCAGGTGCTGCATGAAGCCTCTGTGGTGATAATTGAACTAGATACTGATCTATGAGTATAGCTGAATACCATTAGGAATCAATTCATTGATTTTTTTTTTTTGGTCAGTCATGTTTGGTTCTATCCTAGTCTCTGGACACTCTAGCCTCTGGATCCCAGTGTTCTGGGCAGTGTCAGAGGTGAGCTCTCTTTTGTGGCATGAGTCTCAAGCTGAACTGTTTGGCCACTCCCACAAGTTCTGTGCCACTTTTACCCCTGCACTTCATGTAGGTAGGACATGTTGCAGGTCGAAGGCTTTGTGGCTCGTTTTTGGGTCCCAATTTACCCACTGGAAGTCTTGCCTGGTTACAGGACATGACCAGCTGAGGCTCCATATCCCCCATTGCTAGAAGTCTTTGCCTCATATCGTGTGAAACAATTCTATATTCTGTCAATTGTATCTTAAATAAACACTGATTGGCCAGTACCAGGCAGGAAATATAGGTGGGACAACCAGACAGGATGTAAGGGGGGGGGGGCAATGAGAACAGGAGAATGCTGGGAAGAAGGAAGCTCATTCCTCCCCAGTTCTGCCCAGATCACGGAAGAAGCAGGATGTGACCTGCCCACCTGAAAAAAATACTGAGCCATGTGACTAACATATATAAGAATAATTGGCTAATATATGTTATAACAGCTAATAAAAAGCCTGAGCTAATGGGCCAATCAGTTTATGATTAATGTAGACTTCTGTGTATTTTCTTTGGGACTTGCTGGCTGTGGGAACTGGGCAGGACAGAAACCCCAACAAGCAGACCCTAATGTTACAGAATGGCGCTCCAACGTGGTAAACTGACTTCACGTAAAATAGCAAGTTATCAAAATGCAAATTTTAAGATGTACTGCTGACAGATTTTTCTTTGGGCCACCAGCTCACAAGAAAAATGACATAGAGATTTATTATTAATTATAAAAGCTCATATTTAACTTAGGCTTGCTCCTAACTAGTTGTTAAAACTTAAATTAACCAATATTTTTAAATCTATGTTCTTTTATGTGTCTTAGTTAACTTTACTCTGTATTGCCCATTCTGCTTCCTCTCCATCAGACTGATGGCTCCACCTTTCTTTTTTTTTATTTTTATTTTTTTTTAATTTTATTTATTAAAGATTTCTGCCTCCTCCCCACCACCGCCTCCATTTCCCTCCCCCTCCCCTGATCAACTCCCCTCCCCTATCAGCCTGAAGAGCAGTCAGGGTTCCCTGCCCTGTGGGAAGTCCAAGGACCACCCACCTCCATCCAGGTCTAGTAAGGTGAGCATCTTCTTCTAAGGGCTTTCTCTGTCCCCAGAAGTCCCTGATATACTTTCTGCTTAACTACTGGCAATTTAGGTTTCTATTTTAAAAAAATCACAATGACACATCTTCATACAGCGTAAGGGAATATTCCACAACATTTCCCCTTTTACTGTGTTACAGATTTTAAATGTAATACAGTAAAACTATATACAATAAGAGTAATTTTCAGGAAAGAATTATATTCACAATGTCCAGTTCATTTTTATTTGGCAAATTTAGAGAAAATACTCCATGATTGTCCCATCTTAGTCCAAAGTTTTATTCCTAAGTCATTTTTGTAATAACTTGTATTACTATCCTAAAATATCATTTTAAATATTAAAATACCTTGCTAGATAAACAATCTAAGCTTTTATGTTTTTCAACCTTATAAACTTTATATCTCTTAGGTAAGTTTCTTTTCTGAATTTGGTAACAAGGAAAACTTCAAAACTTTAACTGTCTAGTCTTTAATCCCCATCAGAGACCCAAGAAGGATAAAATATTACTTGAGTAAACAGGAAGTACAGTGAAAGCAATTTCCAAAACTATAGAAATGACAGAGATATCTGGTTGCCTAGACAGTCACCTCAAGGTTATACTGAAATGTTCAGGCCTAGAATATCTGACAGGCTTTTCTGTAAAGCAGGAATTTTGAAGGACAATCATAAATTGTCTTAGTAAAGTTTGGCAGTCGCTTTTTTGTGTCCTTATCCAGTTTGGACAGCATAAGGTCAGCAGTCGAAGCAAGGACAGCCCCTTGCCCAAATGGCTAGCTTTTGTCACAAATAAAGTAAACTCCATATGGAGGTTCTTCAATGATCATCAACCTTTTTTGAAGTAGATTGGTGGTGCCAGGAGCAGACATGTTACAATGTCATGAAAAGCCTTATGTTAGTATAGAATTTTAAATTTTATATGTTGTAGGTCTTTGAAGTGTTTGAAGATCACTTATCTATCTAAAATATATCTCTGTATGATCTTGAAACCATACCTAACATGACTATAAATTTGATTTTTATAGACAACTATTCACCCATACTTCTTTTTTATTCTAAATAGATTTTAAGTACTAAAACTTTAGATTTTTAAATGAGTTGTAAAAGCACAATACCATAAACAAGAGTAGAAACAAAATGTAATATAACAAAAATAACCTTAAATTTGTATCAATATACAAAAATCCATACAAATGTAAAATACTTGAGACTAGTGGTTGTTTGAAAGTAAACTCAACAATTTACCCTTTTATCTCATTGTTTCTATGTTTATGCCCTATTTTCCCTTTAGAAAAAGATTCTTGAATCTAGTGTTTGCTCAACTTTTTCCATGACCATGACCAATAACAACATGTAACCATCCTCACTAAATGATGACAAACATCCATAATCCATTGAACAACCAAAACCCACCCACCCCACCTTTTGGGACTGTAAGCATTATGTTCTCTAGACTGCTTCCTGTTGTGGAGGAGCAAAGGCATCTTGGGGGACCCTGAGAAAACTGGGATAATGGTCAAGTCCTGGGGGAATTAGCTTCATTATTTTTTGTTTCATCTATGTGTAATGGGAAAGTGTAGAGCCTATTAGAAGTCTTGGCTAGAGTACTGAGGCTAGACCTTCTCAGCCATCAGCCTCGAAGCTGTTTTAGATGCAGAACTCTGAGAAAACTGTAACAGAGGCACTCTGAGAGGCTGGATTACTTAGGGCAACCATTTTCATTGGTGTTTGGTCCTTTTGCTCTGAAAATACACACATTTTTAAAAGTAACAAACATATCTTCGTTATTACAAGTATGGAATGTGTGGCGTAAACAAGTCAGTTAAAAATTGTTAGGAGTGATTGTCACAAGCTATTGTGGGCCATGATACAATTATAGTCTATAGCAATTGATAATTCAGATGTCAACACAACAGATGAATGGTTCTCTGTTGGAGGAATACTGCCAAGCATGGCCTGCAGGGCTATTGACTCTGAAACTGTTGCTTTCATCTGTCATTTTATTTTTGCAATAGCAGCTATGATATCTCCTCATCACCATCATTTTAATGTAATGTCTACATGTAATATCATGATTATATCTTAGTCTTATGGGCACACATATTTGTGTATGGTCAGTAAGATGACTTCTATAGTGGAATTTCATTTGTATTTTAATAAATAAAGCTTGCTTGAGGATTAGAAAAGTAAAATAGCCACACTGGCTAGCCTTACAGATCAGGCAGCAATGATACACACCTTTAATCCCAGTATCCACAATGACACACACCTTTAATCCCAGTACTAGAGATGATTATAAGACAGGAGACAGCTCTCAGCCTCAGTTTCATTCTGAGGTTTCCTGGAGGCGGGATAAGCATTTCGAGGTAAGAGCCAGTAGCTGATTGTTTTACTTTTCTGATCTTCAGGCAACCTTTACTTATTAAAATACAAATGAATGCCACTACAGACTTCTCATTTAGTTGTATAATTTTATGAATAGAAATATACTAAAATATGCTTAATAACTAGATCTGTTTTGTTCCATGTGGACTGTAAAACACTTAAGAGTTCTGTTCTCTGTCCTTAGCCCGAATGACAGGGCAAATTGGCAAGATGGAATGTCCTTATGGAGAGATCACAGGAGAAACTTTCACAGAGCAATATTTCAGGTGTCTGGCCTTGTGATATCATAGTCCTTCAAGAGATCAATAGCACCTATGCTGCCCTAAGCTTCCTTCACCAAGAAGGTTAAGTTTGCTCTAACTCAAAGCAGCAATTAACACTTCGTACCAATCTTTGATACAAAATTTTAGATTCAGTACATTAAGTTTTTGTTTAGGTCCTGAGATTCAGGTGATAAGAAAAGGCTGTTTACTGCAAAACCATGTCCAGATATTACTAACCACACATAAGAAATGTAATAGTACACATATTCTTTGCCTCTGCCTTAGATCTCTCACTGCTTTAGTTTCTTCCCTTTATAACTTTTGTAAGGATCCCTTTAAGAGGTAAATAGAATTTTTACAACCCCCAGCTGTTATCAGTCACCAGTTAATCTGACTCAGTCTTGCCTCGTAGTTTTTTATTACTAATGAGTTGCTAATGAATGGGTGTGTGTGTGTGTGTGTGTGTGTGCGTGCGCGCGCGTGCGTGCGTTCATGTGTGCTTGGGAATTTGTAACAAAGAGGAAATAGAATGGAAAAGAGTAAAGAATGTGAAAGGATAAAGAAAAGAAGAAGGAGGAGGAGGAATGTAAAATAATTGGAACAAAAATGAATTGGAACAGAGATTTGTAACAGAGAAATGACATTGGAATTAGAATTGAGACAAAGAATTACAGTTAAGAAATATAGACAATTAGGACAAGAAAATTAGAATTAAAGCAGAATAATAAAGAACATGACTTGAACAACACATGTGTAAGCTCGTTCTGTAAAGAAAATTTCAAAGTTCCCCTCACTATGATATGGCCTCCAACCTGAACTCTGAGCCGTAGTTTTGTGAGCCAGACTCAAAGGCTACCAAAAAAGATGAGGTGGTTTTTTTTGTTCTATGTTTGAGCAGGTAAAAGACTTCTGTCATCTTTATATGTCCACCTGGACTACATAACTAAACTGTAATATAAATCTCTATTCATGTCATATGAAAGGATGGCATGCAATAATAAGTCATGAGAACTCTGGAGCCAACAAAATTTATCATGTCTCATCTCATCTCCAAGCTGTTCCCATGTAGAGGGATCAACTCATATGCCACTTGTCCTGTAGTCTTTCCTGGCTTCCTCCCCCATGTCTATAGCCAAGATACTCAGGAGGTCTCCCCCAGTCAAATCTGATCTCTATTAACCTTGAAGGATTCCATAGCTTTCATTTCCTGTGGAAACAAAAGCATAACCTCTTTCCCAACATAATACATTTTTTTTTTTAGAAAATGCCTCCACAAGATCAGGCTATAGGCAAACCTGAAGATCATTTTCTTTTTTTTTTTTTAATTTATTTATTTATTAAGGATTTCTGCCTCGTCCCCACAACCGCTTCCCATTTTCCTCCCCCTCCCCATAATACATTTTTTACTTCCATTTTAAAGTTAAGGCATTCCTAAAGTATATAGGTTGGTTTAATTCATCAGTCCCTTCCACAATCCAATGTCTCTCAGAAACTGTTTTCTGTTCATTAGCATTCAAAAATTTGAAATTAACTAAGTGCCATATAAGGTCCAAATTCCCTGTCCCATCCTTATGTGACTTACTCTCTTTATTGCATTACTTCTCTCTTTAAGGACTTTAATTTGAAACTATCTATTGTTTATGACTGTCTATATCCTTCTTCCCTTTCTCTTAGGCCTATGCAAATTGTTAAACATATTCTAACCTATCGAGAGTCTTTTCCATCTGAACCCATTTTACTGTGTATCTGTAACCTCTTCCATCTGTATGAGCAAAATCTTAAACTGCTAAGCAGCTTAGATCATGGTGTGGTGGCAGCTCAAGCCCACAGGCAGTGGTCAGAGGACGTGTGTGTCTCCATACTGCAGCCCGCATGAGAGAGGACATGACTAGGAAGCTGCATTTGGTATTATTTTGTGTGTGTTTGGAATACTTTTCTCTGGCCTTATGTAGATATACGTGTCTGGACATCGGGCACCATATGTAGATGGACTTTTCTTTGGGCCACCAACTTACAAAAAATGACACAGATACCTATTATTAATTATAAAAGTTTGGCCTTAGCTTAGACTTGTTTCTAACTAGTTCTTATACCTTAAATGAACCCATATTTTAAAATCTGCATTCTTTTATGTGTCTCAGTTACCTTTACTCTGTGCTCCTCATCCTGCTTCCTCTCATCTGGCTGGCAACTCTGTTTTTCTACTTTGCAGAGCTCTCTATGTCTAGAAGTTCCTGCTATATCTCCTGCTTAACTATTGGCCATTTAGCTTTTTATTAAACCAATCATAATGGCACATCTTCATAAGGTGTAAAGGAGTATTCTGCAACAAGGTACAAAGCGTTTCTATTGAATGCTTCTTTTAAACTATCTCATATGACTATTTGGAGTCGTGCAATACCGAGAGTACATACACATAACCAATGCCACAAGACAGGTAAATGAATCGCAGGCTATCATTACGCCCCTGATCTCAACACTGTCTTCATAATAAGACTCTTATCAATGCCTACATAATAGAACAGGGAGGGATCTGTGGAAAGATTGCTGGAAATATGCATTTTAAAAGGTTTCATAGTAGATGAGAGTCATCTTTTCCCTTACGTGTGACCCACAGCTCTCTCTGCTCCCAGAACTTGACTGAGACCACACTGGGTAAACTGAGGGAGGGATAGAGCAACTCGGCCATCTTCAGCTTTCCAGTTTCTCCCTCCATCTGGTAATACTTAGATGGAAAATAAATATAATTTAAGCTCAACACAGCATGCCACAGGGCCTGCCTCCCAAGGCCACAGACCAGACTCAAGGCCAATCCTGAATGAGGCTAGAGAACCAGGCCTCCACTTTCTCAAAGCTTAGCATGAAGTAGGTGATCACAGTGGGTTTGCTGAAGGGCAAGGTGCTGTGTTATCTGTAAAGGGGTTCTCCAGGAATTTCTTTTTGCCCTAGTGGTGATGGGAACCAGTTCCTTATTCTGGAGAAGCATCACTCCCGAGGTACACAAACAGCTGTCTGCTATATAGGAGCATTTATAAAACAGGTTATTTTAAACTTTAATTTTATGAGTATGGATGTCTTGCCTGCATGTATGCCTGTATACAACATATGTACCTGGTACCCGGAGAGGCCACAAGAGGGCGTCAGACAACCTGGAGCTAATTACAGATAGTTGTGAGCTGTCATGTGTAGTGTAATTTATTTTAAACCGCCACAAAGAGAAGTCACACCATGCAACAGGGCTCACATGGGAGGAGAGAGAAGGGCCAGAAAAGGGGCCAGAGAGGGGGACAGAGAGGTTGGCAGAGACCGGTCCCTGGATACAAGAGTGGCAGAAAATGAAGAAAGAGAGGCAGAGAAATAGAGGGGGGGGGAGGGAGAGAGAGAGAGAGAGAGAGAGAGAGAGAGAGAGAGAGAGAGAGAGGAGGTGGGAAAGCCCCACCTTTTAAAAGGGAATGTAGTGAATCTGCACAAGGGGTGCTCTTAGTGGCTGCAGCTGAGGACGTACCCTGTCAGGCCCCAAGGGCAAGCCAGATGTCTGAATACTAACAATGTGGGTCCTGGAACTTGAACCATGGTCGTCTGGAAGAGGTCCTTCTGTGTCATCTCTCCAGCTTCAGGAAACAGGTTTTTAAATCTCATTAGTTGAGTTGAAAGGTAGTGCACTTCTGAAGACTGGGCAAGGCCTTTGATCCAATCCCCATTGGCAATAAAAATCTCCTCCATAAAATTCTCCTTAAATATTGCTATGTGATTTGTTTTGACATTAGAATACTGTCTAATTTATTGACCAAACCTTTCTATGTCTGTTTGTAGGATTGGTTGAAGACAAGGAGCACCAAGTATAAGGAAAACCAGAAGCCATTGTGCTTAAGTTTGTGCCACCTAGTACCCAGAATAAGCCTGGTACCCAGATTAAGCCTCCATGGAGAATCAGGAACAGCTCTACACTTCCGTCCTTACCTGAGACCACATCAGGACAGATTCTTCTGGACTCACCAACAGCTGGATCATGGGAAAAACTGGATTACACAGACCAAAAGGACTTACTCATCAAGAACAATGAAAACATTTGCGGTTCAATACACCTGGGAATAATGCTCTCACAAGGCATAATCAAAAATGAAAGCATTTGAGCCTAGGAAGAGACTTTCAAAAGACACATGGAGTTCTACCCTATCCTCAGAGAGAAGAGGTCATCCCCAGAGGCCAAATCTTCCCTTACAAACTTTCACAGAAGCTGCCAGGAGCCACAATTCAGGAGTGTTATTCATTCATGGACAGAAAGCCAATGGGTCAGGAGTAAAGATGATCATGAAAGGTGTGCAGATATGCAACTGGTTGTGTCTCAGCTATAGAAACATAAGCATAAAATGAAAACTTGCCACCTATTTCTGAAATGAGGACAGGAAGGCTGGATTCCAGGCGAGCTATCAAAATAGGTACAAAGAGAAATGCTGAGCCCAAGGTCAAAGTTGGGTCAAGATCAAATCAGAGGCTATCTGAGACCCATTGGTTTACCAGATATGTAACTTAAGGTGACTAAGTGGGTGCTGGGATTGACATTCACTGTAGTATAAACTAGAAAAGTAAGAATTCATAGTCGACAAGTAGTGCTGGGGGCTGTGGATGGCTGAGTAAAGATACTTTGCCCAAGTCAATCCAAGGTGATCAGTCCAAGGCTTGCAAAGACGAGGATGCACAGCAGACATGGAGAGTGTTCAGCTATGTGGGACATCTGAACAGACCATGTGTGAGCTTTGCCATATTTGGACCAGGCAGATACAAAATCAGAAGTGCAGAGTCCTGGCCCAGTCTCAGAGAACTCAGGAAAGATGGTAGAGAGCTTGGTCATCTGTCAAGATGCCTGTAGGCACTGAGAATTCTGGGTGTCTGGAAGCAGGTTCCCCACTCCATGACCTCAGGAAAGCAGGGAAATAAAAACACATCATATGATAAAAATGGAGGAAAGTTCCAGTGAGTCTGAGGTGATACTCATGGCTGCTTAGACGGGGCTGTGAGGGAGAGCATGGGGAGCGGGACACGTCATGTGAGAGAGGGAGGGAGGGAGAGAGAGAGAGAGAGAGAGAGAGAGAGAGAGAGAGAGAGAATGCTGAGAATGTCCAGGAGTAGGGTGGAGAAAGGGCTGCACCCTGATGGAGTGAAGGGAGGTAAGGAAAGTGGCAGGAGGCAGGGGGAGACAAATGGGAAGCGTCAGCATTTCAATGTCAGGGATTCTACAGGATCAGAAGCTCTTTGACACTGCTGCAAGTGCTCTTGTCCTTGCAGGAGAGGTTAGGTACTTAAAGACTCACATAGGGACATAAGAAAAACCCTAACAGTGGGTGAAGAGGTGCTTAGGGCCATAGTTCAAAGAGCAGGCACAGGTAGCATTGGCTACTTGGCTTCAGAGCAATTGGCTGAAGTGAGCCAAGGACTGAAAAAGAATGTTCCAGTCCCAAGACCAGGAACAAGAATGTCAGACACAGCAGGCTCACCATGAGTCCTGCAAGTTTGTTGGCCTTGGAGACCTTGGGCATGGGACCTGAACTTCTTTGGGCACCCATCAAATGCTGAAGGGAATGAAAAAGCTTCTAGAAGGCTTCTTGGCAAACTAAACCTGAACTCTTAATTTTTTCATTAAATAATGTATGATTGTTTGATACCGTGGGATCTAGAACACCTTCGGTGCCTTATTGTTTCCTTTAAAGAATGCGCATGAGTATTTTGTCTACATATATGTTCATCATACCTGTAGGCATTGCCCATGTATACAGTGTCCATAGAGGCCAGAAGAGGGCACCAGATTTTTGTGGTCCTCCTGAAGTTACAGACAGTTCTGTGCTGACGTATGTGTACAGGGGAACTGAATCCAAGACCTCTATAAGAGCGGCAAGTGCTTTCAAACTGGAACCATCTCTCCAGGCTCAGCATCTTCAGCGTTTTTGAATAGTTAATCAATATTTAATGTTATAATTGTCCATGCTGAGCATGTTGATTTATATAAATTTGTACTTCAAAAAGGCAGAAAAATGTATAGGCTTATAGATTTTCAGAAACATTTTAGACTGTTATTTAAATATAATTTAATATCATGTGTCAATAATATTTTAAAGTCTCGTGATAAATCATGAAATTTAAATGTCCACACAAATATTCTCATTAAGTATACCAATACTTCATAGTTCTCCAAACACCATAACTATAAATTATCCTTATCTCAGTTAAGACTTTTTAAAATAATTTCTTAAACTTCCTTACATGAATATGTTGTATGTTGGAAAGCGCTAGCTCATTTTTGACTTTTCAAATTAGCATACAATTATTACACACAATAACAGATTTCATTATGACAATTTCATAGATAAAAATGTATTTTGATCATACTCATTGCCCAGTTACCACTTCTTGTTCTGTCTTAACTGGTCCATTCCTCTTCCCAGCTAGTCTCCCTCCACATTCATGCATTTTGTGGTATGTGTCAGTGAGTTAAGTAGGATTACTTACGTTTGCATGGTTGATCGATTATGGGTGCATAGACAATTTGACAGTGGCTATTTAAAGAAAAAAATGCTTATTTCCCCTCCCCCACAACCTTAAACGAAGAAATGGGTAAGGCCTTGTGAGCCTGTCACCCTTCCAATCTATCTTAACTCCAGGTCAAAGATTATGTAGTGATATTTTTAAATAAAAACTCAGTGTCAGAGGCAGTGCTGATTCTGACAGGCATGCACTGGTCAGGTCGTATTCTTGAAATCATTAATTCGGTTTATAGGCCTGGTTCTTCTGGAGTTCCTTCTGCAAATGCCAAAGGAATTGGCCATCCAGGCTACACTGTTGCCACCCCTTACAATGTGTCTCTTCTCCTATCAGAGGGGCTGCTCTACCATACTCTCAGTCCCCCAGCCTCTACCAGATGTCCAAGTACCCAGTGAGCAGTATCCACCCCCAGCAGAGCCCTCATGCCCTGCAAAGGACATAGCATACCCAATTGCTGTACGCAGCACCCCTCATGCTACCCACCACACTACGGTGGGACAACCTAATGGCATGCCAGCTGCATTTTACCCTGCTCCCATCCGTCATCCTAGACCCAAGAGGGTCACAAATGGGCATGGCTGCTGCAACCACAGTGGACTTGCCAGCACAGTGCTCGTTGTACAACTCCTATTGCCCCTCATCAATCACTGCCCCCCACATTCCAGGCCCCAACTGGTGCCGCAGGCCTTGTGCCTCCAGCCAGAACTTTCTGCTCAATGCTTGGATCTAAACCCAACTGTGTCCCAGCCCAGCAGGTCCCCCAGCCCAATAGTCTCCAACTAATGCCATGGGTTGGTCTTAAAACAAATTCTGCCTTGTGGACTGTCTGACAAATCTTTTTTTTTAGCTAACTCTAAAGATTAAAAGGGAGTATTAATCTATTCTGAATCATATCTAGTTGAATGCATGTTTATAAAAACCAACCTTTCTCAATCTACCTCCAAGGACTGACACAAAACCCAGAGGACTGGACCATGTTCTACAACCTGCAAGGCTCAGGTACGATTCTAATACACGCTGAGTAACAAAGATACATGTGAATGCACTCCTGAAGTGACTAGAATCCTGGAGAAGATTCTTGGGTGATGAGAATTGCTGCTGAGGCATGTGGACTTGTATGTTTCAGTGACCTGTAAGTGCTAAAGAAGCATTTACTGAACCTAGAGGGAGCTGCAGGGATTGGGAGGAGCGCAAGTCTGTACCAGTTCCATAGCAGCCGCAGGAAGATTGGAGTCCCTCTCCTCCATTTCCACTTGGGTATGGTATGGGGGCCAGGTTCTTCTGAAGACATATCAGGAAAGACAAGAGCTGGGTGGCTGGTATGGCTTGGAGGAAGGGTGGTCTACGTGTCAGCAGAGCAGGGTCACTACTCTCTTCATTTCACTACATGTTTTACAGGCTGTCCTATGCATCTCTTCAGATAGCTGGGGAAGTCCAGTGTAAAACTAAACTGTCTTTCTAGGAGGGAGGATGTCAAATAGAAGCAGCCACACTGACGCGGTGATGGGGAAGCCTTGCTAACCAACTATCTTTAAGAGGTGGGACCAAGTTAGGGTGTGGCTTTCTGGGACCTGGAGAAAAACGGGCTCATGGCCCAGGTATGCTCTGTCTGTGGTTCCCTCGCCACACAGATGAGCTTGGACTTCTCGTTCTGGTTTCATGAGTTTTCCCCTTATAATAAATAAAAATGTAATTGTTTATCTTTAAGCTAGACTGGTTATTTCCTGAATCAAGTTAGCTTCTACAAAGCAACATTATCTTTTGCTTTATTTAACTTGGAGAATTGTGCCCCATCCCTGAGAAATGCTGAGACAGCTGAAAACACACAGGCACTACCATCACCCCACAAAGAGGCACAGAGAGGTCAGTTGTGTGCTGTGGAGAATGTTGTATATTTAAGACTGGTTAAAAGTCTGAATTTTAAATTAGTTCCTCATATGTCTTGCAGAGAGACATGGTGGTGGTTATGACTGAAAATACAGAAGCAACACAGCTTGTCCTGAGGTCATCTACCTGATGGTGACCTGTCCTCTGTGACTAGCTGGGGTGAGGCCAAGGAAGCCTGCATATGTGGCCTATGGGCCTCTTCTGCCACCTTTCCCTATAGCTGAAGGCACTCAGCACCAAGTGAATATGGAGAACAGAAAGGGCCAGGCAGAACTGGAATGCACTTGCCTGGCAGGATCTGCTATGGGGAAGATTTTGAGAGTGTAATCTATGTATGAACATAAGAAATCAAGAGGTTCTTTTTGCCTAGATAGGCCCAATTTTAATCTCTGAGATTATTTCTGTTTAGTGTGGGGTCAGAAGGGCAGGATATGATGATACTCTGGTGTAAAATGAATTCTAATAGGTCTTAATAATAAAAGTCCAGAGTCAGATATTAGGGAAAATGCTGAGATCAGAGAGACTAAGGAGAAAAGCACAGCCACCTTACCTATTCCACTTCCCAGCCAGAAAGAAACTGAGTTCCCACTTCCTCTCTCAGACCAGCCATATAACGTCCTGTCTGTCTGTACAGAGCTCTAGATCTCGATGGTTAGCTAGAGGCTAGCTCTGCCCCTCTGTTCTTCAGGCAAGCTTTATTTGTGCAAACAAGATATCTCCACATTCTGCAGTCTGTCAAATGGGGATGTGGCTTCTTTGGGTTAACCCCATTGAAGTGATGAGGGCTTTAGTTGAAAGGGGATTCTGTGCTTGTCTCCGAAAATTGGGTCAGGACATCCACCTGGTGTAGAAGTCACCTCGTTAAGGGTCAACTTGGCTAGAGGGTGGGTTGCCTGAATACTGAGCCTTTGGAAACCTTATTTTTATAGTAATGCTACCCGTAATTCTTTTTAGCAGTTTATTATTTTAAAAATTTAGAAAGAAATCTACATGTAAATTAAAGATTCCTCATTCCTAATATCCATGGACATAGAATGAGAAAGCACACAGCACTGAGACGGAAACGTTAGTGTAGTCACAAACTTGTACCTGATCTGGACTTCATGTTGGCATCCCCATCCTTGAGATACAGAAGGTTTAATAGTTACGCAATTCAACCTCAAAGAGAAAAAGAGGGTTTGTGGAGGAGTTGCTTTTTTTGTTTTTTGGGTTTTTTGGGGGGGGGTCCCTCTAGGACAGGCCTTCGCACCCCCACTTGATTTGTTTTGCACTCTTGTGGTTGGTTGTTCTGAAAACAGGAACAAAAACAGGAACAATCTGTTGTTTTCAGCAATGTTTCTAAGGATATTTACCCCTAAGCTATGTGAGTTCCAGTGATGAGCTTCCTGTTTTTGCTGGCTCAGCCTCCCCTGCCGAGGGCTGTATATACTGTGTGAGAAAGTGGAATAAAGGCTTGTCTGCAGAACCTGAATTTGTGCTGTGTGTTAATCCTGCCGTCCCTTGCTCAGAGAACTACAGTTGCCCTGCTGGCGTGGCAAAGTAGAGGTTCCACCGGGATCTGAGAAAAAATGGGTAGCGGAAGGCTTGTCCTAGGCCAGTAAGGACAGATTGGGGTAAAATGGGATCCACAAACAGTAAGAGAGAACTGGTATATCAGATATCTAAATTGTTAGAGCAACAAGGAACCGCAGTCAAACAGAGAACTATAGAGGATTGACAAGTGGAGGTTTGAACATCTCCTATTGGAAACAGGTGAAGAGACTTGCAGAAATGACTGAAAAAGGAGGGTGCCGATAGTGTCCCTATATCTACCTTTTCACTATGGATGCCCTGCTTACTGATAAAGTGAAAGTAAGACAGGAAGTTGCCATGGCTAAAGAAATACTTGACGAAATACAGGAGTAGGAGACTGTATTTCAACCTATGCGTAGGAGTTGCATAGGGACCGAAAGGAAGAGTCGGGGAACCAGGGGGATCTTTGGAATCTGGCTTAGGACCAAGGCTAGCACCAAAGTCTGCATGCTTTCAGGTGCAAAACCAGACAGCAATAATCTCTGAGTCAAAAAATGGGGAAGACAACCACAGCTCTAGTGCAGAAGATAGTTTATCTGATGAGGAAGCACAGCTAATGCAGGAAATTAAAGTACTTCAGAAAAGGCTGAATCGCTGTAAGGAAAAGGATTCCTTATGTATGCCATCAGCCCTGCCTGCTTATAATGGGAATTGGGGAAGGAGGGAGTCCCATTGGGGACTGAGAGATACATGGGAGATTAAAGAGGGCTCAAGAAGAAGGGAAGGTGTCTGTTTTCAGCTTCAGCACACAGTTCTCCAGTCATAGAGGTACCTGATCCAAACAATCCAGGACAGATACTGAGACAACATGTGGCCTTGAGCTTTAAGGAGATGAAGCAATTGAAAGAGACCGTGGTGGCAGGTGGTGCTCAGGCCCCCTTTACTCCTGCCATAGTAGAATCTTTTGCAGCATTTTAATCTTATACCTAGTGATTGGCAGTAGCTATGCCGTACGGTGCAGTACTATCTGGAGGAGATTACTTATTGTGGAGGGGAGAGTATCACGAAAATTGTTTACAAATGGCTAGGTTAAATGCTCAAGCAGGACAGGCACAGAACAACCTAGAAATGCTAACTGGAGCAGGAGCTTATGCTGAGTTGGCCAATCAAATTTTGCTTGATCCTGCCATATATCTCCAAATGGCTGCTGTGGCTACCAAAGCTTGGAAAGCCCTGCCAAACAAGGCTGCAGGGGACCAGCTGTCAAAAGTTTTACAAGGGCCTTCAGAACCATTTCAGGACCATGCAGATAGGCTATTGCAGTTGGCAGGGAAATTGTTTGGTGATGTGACAACAGCTATGCCCATAGTTAAGCAGCTGGCATTTGAGAATGCAAATAAATACTGTAAGGAAGGCTTGCAGCCACATAAAGCAAAAAGCTTAAATGAATACATCCAGATCAGCTGAGATATTGATGGGCACTTCACTCAGGGCCAGGTAACTGCCGCTGCCATCAGGCCTAGGAAAAGACCCCGGACAACTGGAGATAAAACCTGCTTTAACTTTGGTGCCCCTGGACATTTTAAAAAGGAATGTCCACAGCTCACTCAGGGAGCTACTGCCAGACCAGGAAAGTGCCCAAGATGTAAAAGGGGGGCACAATGGGCAAATGATTGCAGATCTAAGACAGATATAGATAGAAGGCTTCTGCCAGTCCAAGGCCAACAGCACGGAAACTGGTGGAGGGCCCCGCTCCAGGGCCCCAGAACCTCAGTGTATGGAGCAATGACACCAGGAGTCAGGGGGTCCCACCCTGGCAGTAGCTGTATCCAGTTTGTTCCACAGGACAATCCTTTTGCATTGCAGACCTTGCCCGCGACATCCCAGGAAGTGCAGGACTGGACCTCAGTACCTCTGCCCGAGCAGTCTTAACAGCCCAAATGGGGGTTCAAGCTTTACCCACTAACATTTTTGGACCACTCTCTAGAGGGACCTTGGGGCTTATTTTAGGAAGAAGCAGTACCATCTTGAGGGGAATTCAAATTATCCTGGGGTTGTTGATACACTTTATCAAGGACAAAAAAAAAAATTATGACATTGGTTACTCAAGGAATTACAGTAATTCCTCAGAGGGATCATATTGCCCAACTGGTCTCGGTACCCCTAGTTAACACCTCCAACCCTGCATCCAGGTCCAGTGAGGGTACTAAGGGTTTTGGGTCATCTGGCACTGCAGCCTTTTGGGTAGCTCATATGAAGGAAAGGCTACGATTGGACTTGACTATTGATGGGAAGTCATTTAATGGGATTTTAGACTCTGGAGCTGATGTCTCCATCCTGTCCTTACAATCCTGGCCTAAGAAATGGCCATTAGAAAGTAGTACTGCCACCCTACAAGGAATAGGTCAAGCAAGTCTCAAGAAGAGTGCAAAAATATTAAAATGGCAGGATAATGAAAGCCATGAGGGTTACTTTCAGCCATATGTCCTACCAGGACTCCCTGTTAATCTCTGGGGAAGAGATGTCCTGAGTGAGATGGGAGCTGTCTTGACCCCTCAGCCCACTCCACAACCCCCAGCAGCCCAAATCATGCAGCAACTGGGATGGAGACCAGGGCAGGGCATGAAAAAAATCTGCAGAGCCAGTCGCTACCAGTAACACCAAATAAAAAAAATTCCCAGACTGCTGGGAGACTAAAGTGGTCTAGGCCATTTTTAGTTAGGGTCATTTTTCCCAAGCCTGCCCCAATTCCTATAACTTGGAAATCTGATGATCCAGTTTGGGTGGAGCAGTGGCCCTTGACTCAAGGGAAATTGCAGGCTGCTCATGTCTTGGTCGAAGATCAGCTGCAGGCTGGGCACATTGTCCCCTCCACTTCCCCTTGGAATACACCCATTTTTATTGTTAAAAAGAAATCTGGAAGATGGAAACTGTTACAGGACCTCCAGACTCTTAATGAGGTGATGCAGCCTATGAGTTCTCTTCAGCAGGAATTGCCCTTCCCTTCAGCCATACCTCAGGGTTGGCATATAATTATAGTTGATTTATTGCCTTCATTTTTCTTTTAGCCTCCCTTCAGTTAATTTTAAGAAACCAGCTTTGCGATTCCATTGGATTGTACTCCCACAGGGAATGGCAAATAGTCCTCCAATTTTGCCCCTATGGGAGTCTTTTGACAGGATGGACCTGTTTTATGGGTACACATGCCTGCCTCTCCAGCGAGGGTAGTCACCCCATACTATGAAGCTATATTAAAATTGCTTTGGAAAGCTAAGGAGGTTGCTGCCTAGACATTTGGGAAGTACCCTGACAAGATTATAACACCTTATACCAAAGACCAGCTAGTACATTTACAGCAGTACCATGATTAGTGGACCCTTTTTCCCACCTCCTTTTCCAGAAGTTTTGATTCTCATTATCCTCAGCATCTATTAATGGTCCTATTCAAAAATCATCCCATTATATTCCCCTGAGTGATTAAAGGATCTCCCATACCCTCAGCTCGTGCTGTCTTTACAGATGCTTCCCCTAAAGGTAATGCAGTAGTGGTTTCTGGAGGAAAAGTATGGAAGCGTCCTGTGAAGGATGTATCAGCCCAAGCTGCAGAGGTAACAGCCTGCCTCCTTGCACTCCAGCTCGTCCCTGGGGAACCTGTAAATTTGTATACTGATAGTGTGTATATGGCCCACATCTTTAAACCATTGGAGACCTCTGCATATATATCACCTACCTCTAAGGTCCATCATTTGCTCAGCTGCATTCAGCATTTGATTTAGCAGCAGACTGAGCCTTTGTTTGTCGGACATATCCGCAGTCATACCGGCTGCCTGGGCCATTGTCAGCAGGTAATGATTTAACTGATAAACATATACATGTTTGCTTTACTTTCAACCGCGCCCAAGAAATACATGATAAATTTCACCTTAATGCACGCTGCCTTCGACATCATACTCGATGCACGCGAGAAGTAGCACAAGCCATTACATCATCTTGTCCTCAGTGTGCTCCTTTCCTAAGCAACCCCAATTTAGGAGTTAACCCATGAGGATTACGACCAAATCAGTTATGGCAGATGGATGTTACACACCTGCCTGCTGCAGGGAAACTTAAGTTTGTCCATGTATCAGTAGACGCCTTTTCAGGAGTAATTTTCGCATCCTTGCATTCGGGATAATGAGCAACAGATACTATTGCACACTGCCTATCTGCTTTTGCCTATATGGGCAAACCTGAGGTTATTAAGACAGATAATGGCCCAGCATATATCAGGAAAAAAAATTATCCTTTTGTTCATTCTATGAAATTTCCTATAAAACAGGCATCCCATATAACCCAATGGATCAAGCAATTGTTGAACGAGCCAATCAGACCCTCAAGCAATATTTTCAAAAAATAAAAAGGGAGGAATTAATATTCTCCCCAGCAACTCAAATATCCACCATTCTCTTTATTTTAAATTTTTTGACTGTGGATGCTGAAGGGCGCTTGTCTATGGAGCACCATACACAAGTTAGGGCTCAGAGCCTAAGATGGGTTTGTTGGAAAGATCTGCAAGCAGGAACATGGATGGAACCAACCCCCCTGTTGGCAAAGGTGAGGGGGGCTCTATGTGTTTTTCCTCCAGGAGTGGATAAACCAATTTGGGTTCCAGAGCAGTGTGTACAGCCAGTGACCCAGGATGAGGACCTCGACGCTCTTTCTGCTTCAGGTGATGACTCTGGTAACAACAACAGAATCATGGGTGATTGGGAGTTTGGTGAGAAACCCCCAACTTTTAATGCCAGTTAGTAAAAATAGCCCCCTCTTTCCTTCACTTTTTGCTGGCAACATAACAGTGGGGACAGCTTCAGCCCAAGTTGATCCTGAACAGGGAAACAGTACAGCTGCCTTTCCATTAATGGATGCTCTTTGTCTTATTTTTTATTATTATTATTTATTTATTAAAGATTTCTGCCTCCTCCCCGCCACCACCTCCCATTTCCCTTCCCCTCCCCCAGTCAACTCCCCCTCCTCCATCAGCCCAAAGAGCAGTCAGGGTTCCCTGACCTGTGGGAAGTCCAAGGACCACCCACCTCCTTGCAGATCTAGTAAGGTGAGCATCCAAACAGCCTAGGCTCCCACAAAGCCAGTACATGCAGTAGGATCAAAACCCAGTGCCATTGTTCTTGACTTCTCAGCAGTCCTCATTGTCCGCTATGTTCAGAGAGTCCGGTTTTATCCCATGCTTTTTCAGACCCAGTCCACCTGGCCTTGGTGAGTTCCCGATATAACATCCCCATTGTCTCAATGTGTGGGTACACCCCTCGCGGTCCTGAGTTCCTTGCTCGTGCTCTCTCTCCTTCTGCTCCTGATTTGGACCTTGAGATTTCAGTCCAGTGCTCCAATGTGGATCTCTGTCTCTATATCCTTTCATCGCCTGATAAAGGTTAATATTCATGAGGATGCCTATATGTTTTTCTTTGGGTTCACCTTCTTATTTAGCTTCTCTAGGATCACGAATAATAGGCTCAATGTCCTTTATTTATGGCTAAAAACCAATTATGACTAAGTACATCCCATGTTCCTCTTTTTGGGTCTGGCTTACCTCACTCAGGATAGTGTTTTCTATTTCCATCCATTTGCATGCAAAATTCAAGAAGTCATTGTTTTTTACTGCTGAGTAGTACTCTAGCGTGTATATATTCCATACTTTCTTCATCCATTCTTCCATTGAAGGGCATCTAGGTTGTTTCCACTCTTTGTCTTATTAATCTTAGTAACCTGTCATTGGTGAAGGAGTCCTCCTTTCATCATGGATGTTTATTATTCCATAATGCTTCTATTGCAGAATTTACTAATAATCATATTCATAGTAGGGTGAGAGAATTTAGAAAATACTGCATCCCATCCTGAAAGAGGATTTTAAAACAAATATAACATATATCTATGGTCCCAAGCCTGCTCCTTGGTGTTGGGATGCTGATGGAGATTTTAATCTCCACCCCACAGTTATGTGGAGAAAATGTATCACTCCAGAGCCTGATTTGTTAAAAGGAAGGAAAGACATGTGGTGGTATGGCCATAGGCCCACAATGAAAAATTCCACCTTTTCCAGGTATTAGTAATTGTTTTTAATGCCGCTCCCAGTTTTAACCAAACAGATCTTTTTGAAACCTCTCTAAAGATAAATTATACTGCTGGATGCAATATGACATTTTGATCCTCTGCTTGTGTTCTTACCCCATTTTTCTTTGTATTGTGGAATGGCACTTTGGAGGGTGATATTCTTAATTGTTCTTCCAGGATCTGCAAGCTGGGTAATTGCTGGGACAGTTCTGATGGAGCTTTGATCGTTCAAGTGTCTGCTGTGATTCCTCTGCCAGTGCCTCAAGAACATCAGGAGACCATCCTTTATCAACAGCGGTGAGACTTTGGGATAACAGCTACAATTGTTCTTGCTATTGCTGTTGCTACCACTGTGGCTACAGTTGCTAGAGTTGCCACTTCTCAGATGGCTGTGACTGCAGAGACTGTGGATCAGCTGTCTGGAAGGGTTAGCAAGGCCCTGCAGACACAGAATGCTCTGAACTCTCCTATTAGATTTGGACTTTTAAATTTAAATCAACAAACTGCACTTTTGCAGGAACAGGTAGATTCCCTTTGGCTCCTGCAACAAATGTCTTATACATTATACCTGCTAATGTTGTAAATGCTTCTGATATGGTTAAACAGTTAAATGCATATTTGAATGGCCCTTGGAATTCCTCCTTTTTGAATTTTACCCTGCAGACAGCTTATCATATTGTTAGTATTAATAGCACACGGGTCCCTGCTGTGTCTGGATCCAGTCGGTGGACTGCCATGGCCCAGTTGGGTCCAGAAATTGTCCGGAATGCTCTCACTTGTGCTGATATTGTTATTGGGGTTATCTGTTTTTGGATTCTCTGCCACTTTTGCGGCAATCCCACACACAGCACACTTTCACTCAAGAAGTGTTGCTCGGGCTGTCTTTTGGTAATCAGGAAGTGCCACAAGTCTGGTTGCAGATGCTGCAGAAGTCATGAGGGATCCCTACAAAGGGAAACTATCCTAGTATAGAGAGCTCGCCTAAGACAGGGATTAAGGCCTCCCGTAGACGAGCAAGAGTCTCTATCTGGGGGAGTCCTAAGATAGGGGCTCTCATGCTTTTAAAATAAAAAGGGGGGAATTGTTGGGTCCCTTGAGGGCAGGCCTTCACACCCCCCACTTGATCTGTTTTGCACTCTTGTGGTTGGTTGTTCTGAAAACAGGAACAAAAACAGGAACAATCTGTTGTTTTCAGCAATGTTTGTAAGGATATTTACCCCTAAGCTATGTGAATTATGGTGATGAGCTTCCTGCTTTTACTGGCTAAGCCTCACCTGCTGAAGGCTGTATATACTGTGTGAGAAAGTGGATTAAAGGCTTGTCTGCAGAACCTGAATTTGTGCTGTGTGTTAATCCTGCCGTCCCTCGCTCATAAGAACTACAGTTGCGGTGCTGGCATGGCAAAGTTTTTTGTTTGTTTTGTTTTTGTTTGTTTTGGATTTTGGTTTCTTGAGACAGGATTTCTCTGTCGCTTTGGGGCCTGTCCTGGAACTAACTCTTGTAGGCCACCTCCCTAGTGCTGGTAGGAATAAAGGCATGTGCCACCACAGCCCAGTGAGAAAAAGTTTTTAAAAAGTATGTGGGAAGTGTGTGAAATTGATGTAATCAGCAGGAGGTGATGCAATCCTACTATTATTTCTCCTGAGAACTTGGGGCCTGTGGAAATCTAAGCTGAATGCTGGGAGGAAGCTGCTTGTTGGTTCCTGGCTGTTCAGCCCCAAAATAATCACACAGAAACTATATTAATTAAATCACTGTTTTGCCTATAAGCTCTAACTTGTTATTGGCTAACTCTTACATCTTAGTTTAACCCATTTCTAGTAATCTGTGTATTGCCACGAGGCTGTGGCTTACTGGCTAAAGTTTAGGCACTAAAATCAGAACTCTGGCAGTAGTGCCATGGCTTCTCTCTGACTCCGCCTCACAAACCTTCCATTTCAAGGATGGGTATGCCAACATGAAGTACAGATCAGGTACAAGTTAGTGTCTGCACCAACGTTTCTGTCTCTGTGTTATGTACACAGTCCTGGGTTGAAACCATCAGGGTATCAGCTATGAAACCCCCTGCTGAGAGAACTTAACTATTAGGTGAAAATTTGGGCATACAGATAGCAACAAACTGTTGGCATTGTTTCAGTAAACTAAAAAAGAATAAAACGGAACTTGGGACAATAGTCTATCACATTGATGCATAGGCATCCCCAAAATACTGAGATATAGTCTAAGAAAGTGTGCTTTTAATAATATGTGACATTAAGCTGAATTCCTTTAGAAGGTAAGACAGCTAGAAACATGCCTGATACCTGTGAACATGGACATCACTGTTACGAATATATGTTTTTAAAAGTTTATTCTTGTAATGATACGTGTGAGACAGGTATTGATGGCCATGCTGACTAAGCCAGTTAAAAGTTTTAAGTCCAAAATAAAACTAAATCTTAAAAAAACTGATTGTGATAATAATATGAGCCAGGTGGTGGCAGTGCACGCCTTTTATTCCAGCACTCAGGAGGCAGAGGCAGACAAATCTCTGTGAGTTCAAGGCCATCCTGGTCTACAGAGTGAGTTCCAGGACAGGCTCCAAAGCTATACAGAGGAACCTTGTCTCAGAAAACCAAAAAAAAAAAAGTTTTAAATCCTTGCTATTGATGGCCAGACCAAGAATGGGCTTGTACCTCTGAAAATTCTCTTGTTATCCAAGCTCAGGGATGCAGCAATTTTTGAAAAGATTTATTATGTATGCAGTGTTCTGTCTATATGCCAGAAGAGGGCACAAGATCTCATTATCGATGGTCGTGAGCCACCATGTGGTTGTTGGGAACTGAACTCAGGACCTCTGGAAGAGCAACCAGTGCTCTGAACTACTGAGCTATCTCTCCAGCCCCAGGATACAGCATTTTAAAAGGCAGAAACCACAAAGACCATAATATACATCAAAGTTAGCTGAGTTAGTTCATTCCAGCAGAGCATAAGTTATTTTGGACATAATTTGCCAATTTTGGTTAATAACACCAGAACTGTGGTTAAAGCCATGGAAATCTCAAATGTGTTGGCAAGGCAGATATGACCACTGTGGGAAAGGAAGTAGAGGGCCAAAAACTGTCTAAGTAGACAAACTAGAGTCAGAACAGGCAGGTGTTCATTACCTTAGTCATTTCAATTCTTTGCTGTCTTCCCTGAGGCTAGGGAGATTTCTTCCTCTGCTGCTGCTCTTGGCAGTTTGAAGTTCTGTGGAGGCTTTGTTGCTGTGTGCTGAACAATATGTAAACTCGCTGACTCTTGAGAAATAAGATCACCATCAGGATCGGGCCAGCTAGGATACACGCATCTTTGTCTCATGATCTGCCTTTGAAGGACATTGATCGCATTGAGTAGCTATTGGCTTACCATTTCCTATTTAGGTAGTGGCTTCTTAAGTGTTCTGCGGAGACAGTATTTCTGGCAGCTTTCAAGGTCCCCAATTCCAGACTAGATTATTGACTACTGAGTTTCTTATGTTTCCTCAGCCTCACATTTAGTGCTTTATTGTGTCTGATTATGTCATCCTGCTATGACAGGAGCTGAAGGAGCAGATTGCATGTTTCTTGGGGGACACGCTACAGTTAGAGGAGACTCATTTTGGGAGAGGTGTAGTAGGAGCCGCGGGGCTGCTTCCCGCCACCCGGCTAGCTTTTCCTGAAATAATTACATGGAAACTCTATTCTTTTAAACACTGTCTAGCCCATATCTGTCGCCTCTTATTAGCTAATTCTCCAGAGTCTGTGTTGTTGTCTCCGTGCCTCTTTACCCCCCCTGCCCCACAGGAACTGGGGGTCACACAACCGGCAGCAACAACTGGCACCCAGCGTAGATGAACCTTTTCCTTTTGCTTGCCTTTTGGGTTCTCCTAATACTCATTTTGGGCATTTTCTTTCTTGTTTGCTGCTCTCACTGCCATTCCCAGAGTGACTCTCCACCAGCCAGGGTCTTGAGTTTACCCCCTTTGGCTGTTTTCGGTGAGTTGAGCCCTTCTTTTGCTTTCCATTTCCTTGCTTTCCCCTGTTTGTCTTCCTGGTTAGGAACTCTCCATCGTGACAGGGTTGATCCTGTTACCTCCACAGAAGTGCTGATCACCCAGGAGGTAGAACCAATAAACGACCCTCCAACTGGTCCTTTTGCCTGGAGACACTGTGTGAGTGTATGGTTGTGGCTTAACAAATCACACAAGTCCCTCACCACAAGCAGCACTCTCCGTTGGGTCTGCAAACACTACTTTCCCCTTCCCATCTGTCCTTGTCCTTGTCTTCATGCGGACTCCCTCCTTCGAGGACTGAGAGCAACTGATGACTTTTGCCCAGGGCCATTCTCTGGGATTATCTGAAGGTTCTCTTGCTTTAATGGGGAGTTCCGACTGCTCTTCAGAGTGTGGACTTTTGGACCTTTTCTATCCACTTCTCTCCCGTAACATCCGGTTATGTGACCACCAGCTAAGAGCCATCAGGGCGGTGGCCAGTCTCTTAATTCATGGAAAGGCTTTGAATGTTCGACTGTGGTTGAATCCCCTTTCCCTTCTGGGATTGGAACGTTCTGGGATTGGAAGTAGATGACTGCTACTTCCACTAGTTTGGCTGAGATGCAGTTGTTCCTGCTCACCCTGTGTCTTCTGGTCATTTTCTTCTTTGCTGCCCCTCCTCACAGGCTCCTCCTGGGGTCCATCATGATTGGTGTCCTGTCCCCAGAGGATGGGGTCTTCCTTCTCCACCAGTGTTGCCACCACTCCCTCCCCCAAGTTGGTAAGAGGTCTGTGAGTTCCATGTGAGGGCTGCTGCCCTGGATCTTGCCTACTCTTTTTGCCTCTACCTGGTCTCCCACACACAATATGCAGAGCCTGGAGCAGAAGCTGCCTTTTCTGGCCATTTTGCTGAGCTATTCCTACAGTTCAAAGCTGAGGTGGCCTGGGCCTCGGGCTGACTCTCCCTACCTGTCTTGGCCCCATTGAGCCCTGGTGTGGCGATTGCACCACCACATGACTTGTCCCTTGACAGCTGCAGGGTAGGAGGGTCCCTGGCTGTGTTGGGCCCATCTCTATCTTCTGAGGACTTAGCTGGTCCCCCTCCTTCCTCAGTCTCTTCCTCCTCTACAATGTCCTCAAAGTCAAAGCTCAAGAAATGCTTTTCCCTCCATTCAGTGGGTGACTCAGTCAGAGGTTCTGTACCAAGCACCCTGCAGTTGCAAGGAGTCACTGACTCTTCCTCCCCAATTAGGCCTTGGAGACCACATCAGACCCTCCAGTCCTAGGTGAAAACAGCAGCTCCCACTCCTTGGTTGTGCTGGGACAGTTGGTAGGGTATTGACTAGTGATGGCACGTCCTCTGGGAGAGATGGACTGAGTCGTTGAGGGAGAACCTTGAAAGATGGAGCAGGAATGGTACAGAGAGAAGAGCTGCTCAGTTTTATGGGGGCTGAAGAAGCTGCCCCTGACCCAGCAAGAGTGGGTCATGGAGAAAAGGCGGCTGGGCTGACCTCAGGGGGAAGAGGGCATCCTCAGTGACAGAAGTGTCACCTAATGCTCAGAAGTGAAGGAAATGAAAAAGGAAGAAGTTGCTTGGAGTTCTTTATACCACCCAAGGCATCCCAGCCATGACTCAGCATTCCCTGTTCTACTGTCACTGATATCTGCACAGCCACTGCCATAGAGATGCCTAACAGGGAGAATATGCTTGTGATTAAGGTAGAAGGCCCTTCAGAGTATATTCTGGAGACAACTAACTGATGTACTTCATGTAAAGGCCTGAGTATCTGACATCCAGGAGTGCCTAAGCTCAGGACTCTGCCTTGCTATCAACCCCATTCTATGACCCTTCCTGTGGCCCCTGGGACCTCCTCCCTCACAAAGGATAACACAGACAGCCTGGCTGAATCATTCAGAGAGTCTGCCCAGCTAGGATCTGCTGCTGGGACCCAGCAAGAGTAACAAACGCTTGTAGCAGGGAGCTTATAGGGGCCTTTCCAACCAGTCATCAGCATCCTCCCCCCCCCACCCAGTTCTGCCTCCATTGCTGCTTCCCACTTTGACTCAATGGAACTGCTTCCTCCGAAATTGCCCCCTCACATTCCCATTGAGGAGGAGACCCCAGCAGGGACAGTTTATCCCCTCTCAATCCTCTCCCCTCCCCTCCCCTGGATACTCCAGAAGTAGCTACAGGGTCATTCCTATTCCAGGGGGAATCAGAAGGTGCTGAGGGGGATCAGCCCCTCTCAGGATATCCTTGGTTCCATGGCATGCTCTCTCGACTCAAGGCTGCCCAGGTGGTGCTGGAAGGAGGCACTGGCTCCCTTGGTGTCTTCCTAATATGTCACAGTGAGACAAGATGTGATGAATATGTCCTCACTTTCAACGCCCAGGGCAAGGCCAAGCACCTGTGTTTGTTACAATATGAATGAATGAGGAGGGTCAGTGCCAGATCCAATATCTGTGGTTCTAGTCCATTTTCGATAAGCTTGAGTGCTTCTGAGTGCATCCCATTCCTGTGGAGTCTGGAGGCCCCAGCAATGTTGTCCTTGTCATCTATGAGCTCTCCCAGTGGTAGCAGGGCCAGGAACAGGCTGGGAGCCATGCAGGGGCATGCAAGGGTGACAGATAATCCCTGATTCTTGTTACTTTAAGCAAGTACTCAGACAATGGCCCATGCAGCTTCAAACCGATGACAATTGGGACTCCATGTTAAAGGCTATTCTTGACCCCTCAGTTTTCCTCCAATGGGTCTGATGCAGCAGAGACCCAAGCCCATACAAATTTGAAATTTGTACTTAATGTCACCTTTGACATGCTTACTGGCAGTGGACAATACACTGACCCTGCCTCACAATCCATGATTGGCTTACATCTCTATTTCCAATAAGTGTCTGACCTAGCCTTCAAGGCCCTCAAACTTTGTACACCCGAGGACTGAGGAGGAGAGTCATCTGTCTATGTGTTACTTTCATTGCTTAATAAAGAAACTGCCTTGGCCCTTTGATAGGACAGAAAATTAGGTAGGCAGGGAAGACAGAACAGAATGCTGGGAGAAAGAAGGCAGTGAGACAGACGCTATAGCTCTCCTCTCCAAGATGGACGCAGGTTAAGATCCTTCCTGGTAAGCCATCCCCTCATGGTGCTGCCCAGATTATTAGAAATGGGTTAATCAAGATGTGAGAATTAGCCATTAAGAGGCTAGAGCTAATGGGCCAAGCAGTGTTTAAAAGAATACAGTGGCCTCCCTGCCCAGCCTGCTAGGACGCTGGGACCGAATCCGAACCGGGAGGACAAAGGGGTGGCCGGTAGCTCCTTTGTTCCCATAGCCTGCCCGCAGCGAGCGGGGTGGGCCCTTTGTTCGCGAGCTAACCAAGAAGCGCGGAGTTTCGATCTGGGCACCTCTGGGCACCGAGTGAAACATCATTGTGGAGAAACATCTCTGGGGAGTGACATCACTGGGAAGGTACATCAGTGGGCAAGAAGACCTGATCCTGTAAAAGAAGATCCAAAGGGGAGTATTGGGAGGAAGAGATGGGCAGATGCCAATGCAGGAATTCTCCCAACAATCTGAAAAACAACACGAAACCACCAGAAGCCAGTGACCCCACAACAGGAGGACATGAACACCTTAATCAAGAAGAAGTAGAAAAAAACGGACTTCATGAAAGTGATTGACACCCTTAAACAGCATATAAAAAATGCCCTTATAGAAATGGATGAGAAGTATAATAGAAAGTTCGAGGAATTGAGTAAATCAGTGAATGATACCCTAGGAAACCAAGGAAAAACAATCAAGCAGATAATGGAAACAGTTCATGACTTGAAAACTGAAATGGAGGCAAAGAAGAAAACACAAACAGAGGGCCGACTGGACATGGAAAATCTAGGTAAACGAATAGAGACTACAGAATCAAGTATAACCAGCAGAATACAAGAGATAGAAGAAAGAATCTCAGATTCTGAGGATAACATAGAGAAAATAAACACTCTGATCAAAGAAAACAGCAAGTCCAACAAACTCTCATCACAAAACATTCAGGAAATATGGGACACAATAAAAAGACCAAACCTAAGAATAATTGGAGTAGAAGAAGGAGAAGAAATGCAGCTCAACGGTACAGAAAATATACTTAATAAAATTATAGAAGAAAACTTTCCCAACCTGAAGACAGATGTACCTATGAAGGTTCAAGAAGCATACAGAACACCAAAGAGGCTGGATCAAAAGAAAACATCCCCTCGCCATATAATAATCAAAACACAAAATATACAGAATAAAGAAAAAATATTAAGAGCCGCAAAGGAAAAAGGCCAAGTTACTTATAAAGGTAAACCTATCAGACTTACACCTGACTTCTCTATGGAAACCATGAAAGCCAGAAGGTCCTGGATAGATGTTCTCCAAAAACTAAGAGACCACGGATGCAAGCCCAGACTACTATATCCAGCCAAACTTTCATTCACTATAAATGGAGAAAACAAAATTTTCCAGGAAAAAAACAAATTTAAACAATACGTAGCCACAAAGCCAGCCTTACAGAAAATAATAGAAGGAAAATCACTAACCAAGGAGTCCAACAATGACCACAATAACTCAGATATCTAGAGACTCTTCACCAGTGCAAATCAAAGAAGGAAAACACAAACCCTACTACTAAAAAAGTGACCGGAGTTAACAACCACTGGTCATTAATATCACTTAATATCAATGGGCTCAACTCACCTATAAAAAGGCACAGGCTAAGAGATTGGATAAGAAAACAGGATCCAACATTCTGCTGTCTACAAGAAACACACCTCAACCACAAAGACAGGCACCTACTCAGAGTAAGGGGCTGGGAAAAGGCTTATCAAGCAAATGGACCTAAGAAACAAGCAGGTGTGGCCATACTAATTTCTAACAAAGTTGACTTCAAACTTAAATCAATCAGAAGAAATGGAGAGGGACATTTTATACTCATAACAGGAACAATTCATCAGGAAGGAGTCTCAATCCTGAATATCTATGCCCCTAATATAAAAGCACCCACGTACGTAAAAGAAACATTAGTAAAACTCAAGCCAGTCATCAAACTGCACACGCTAATAGTAGGAACTTCAACACTCCTCTCTCACAAATGGACAGGTCAATCAGACAGAAACCTAACAGGGAAATAAGAGAATTAATGGAGCTAATGAAGCAAATGGACTTAACAGACATCTATAGATTATTCCACCCAAAGAGGAAAGAATATACCTTCTTCTCTGCAGCTCATGGAACCTTCTCTAAAATTGACCACATACTTGGTAACAAAGCTAACTTACACAGTTACAAAAAAATATTAGTAACCACCTGTGTCTTATCAGATCACCATGGATTAAAGTTAGAATTCAACAACAATGCTACCCCCAGAAAGCCTACAAACTCATGGAAACTGAACAGTCAACTACTGAACCATACCTGGATTAAGGAAGAAATAAAGAAAGAAATTAAAGTCTTCCTTGAATTCAATGAAAATAAAGAAACAACATACTCGAACTTATGGGACACTATGAAAGCAGTCCTGAGAGGAAAGTTCATAGCACAAAGTGCCCACCTAAAGAAAACAGAGAAAGCACATATTTGAGACTTAACAGCCCACTTGAAAGCTCTAGAAAAAAAAAGAAGCAGACTCACCTAGGAGGAGTAGAAGACTGGAAATAATCAAATTGAGGGCTGAAATCAACAAAATAGAAACACAGAAAACAATCCAAAGAATCAATGAAACAAAAAGCTGGTTCCTGGAGAAAATCAACAAGATTGATAAACCCCTATCCAAACTAATCAAACGACAGAGTGAGAACACGCAAATTAATAAGATCAGAAATGAAAAGGCGGACATAACCACAGACACAGAGGAAATTCAGAGAGTCATTAGATCTTACTACAAAAGCCTGTATGCCACAAAACTGGAAAATGTAAAAGAAATGGACGCTTTTTTAGATAAATACCATTTACCAAAACTAAACCAGGACCAGGTGAACAATCTAAACAGACCTGTAAGTCGCGAAGAATTAGAAGCTGTTACCAAAAACCTCCCTACCAAAAAAAGCCCAGGACCAGATGGTTTCAATGCAGAATTCTACCAGAACTTCCAAGAAGACCTAATACCTATACTCCTTAATGTATTCCACAATATAGAAACAGAAGGGTCATTACCAAATTCCTTTTATGAAGCCACAATTACTCTGATACCAAAACCACTCAAAGACTCAACCAGGAAAGAGAACTACAGGCCAATCTCACTCATGAATATCGACGCAAAAATCCTCAACAAAATACTGGCAAATCGAATCCAAGAACACATCCGAAAAATTATCCATTATGATCAAGTAGGCTTCAGCCCAGAGATGCAGGGCTGGTTCAACATACGAAAACCTATCAATGTAATCCAGCATATAAATAAACTGAAAGAAAAAAACCATATGATCATTTCATTAGATGCTGAAAGAGCATTTGACAAAATTCAACATCCATTTATGTTAAAAGTCTTGGAGAGTTTAGGGATACAAGGGTCCTACCTAAATATAATAAAAGCTATATACAGCAAGCCAACAGCTAACATCAAATTAAACGGAGAGAAACTCAAAGCCATCCCACTTAACTCAGGAACACGGCAAGGCTGTCCACTCTCGCCATACCTCTTCAATATAGTGCTTGAAGTTCTAGCAATAGCAATAAGACAACATAATTGGATCAAGGGGATTCGAATTGGAAAGGAAGAAGTGAAACTTTCGTTATTTGCAGATGATATGATAGTGTACATAAGCGACCCCAAAAACTCCACCAAAGAACTTATACAGCTGATAAACAGCTTTAGTAATGTGGCAGAATACAAGATCAACTCCAAAAAATCAGTCGCCCTCTTATACACAAAGGATATGGAAGCAGAGAGGGAAATCAGAGAAGCTTCACCATTCACGATAGCCACAAACAGCATAAAATATCTTGGGGTAAATCTAACCAAGGAAGTGAAAGATCTATTTGACAAGAACTTTAAGGCATTGAAGAAAGAAATTGAAGAGGATACCAAAAAAATGGATGGACCTCCCTTTCTCTTGGATTGGGAGGATCAACATAGTAAAAATGGCAATTCTACCAAAGGCAATTTATAGATTCAATGCAATCCCCATCAAGATCCCATCAAAATTCTTCACAGATCTGGAGAGGACAATAATCAACTTTATATGGAAAAACAAAAAACCCAGGATAGCCAAAACAATCCTATACAATAAAGGATCTTCTGGAGGCATTACCATCCCTGACTTCAAACTCTATTACAGAGCTACAGTAATGAAAACAGTGTGGTACTGGCATAAAAACAGAGAAGTCGACCAATGGAATCGTATAGAAGACCCAGATTTTATCCCACAAACCTATGAACACCTCATTTTCGATAAAGGAGCTAAAAGTATACAATGGAAGAAAGAAAGCATCTTCAACAAATGGTGCTGGCACAACTGGATGTCAACCTGTAGAAGAATGAAAATAGACCCATATCTCTCACCGTGCACAAAACTCAAGTCCAAATGGATTAAAGACCTCAATATCAGCCCGAACACACTGAACCTGATAGAAGAGAAAGTGGGAAATACCCTACAACAGATGGGCACAGGAGATCGCTTCCTATGTATAACCCCAGAAGCACAGACATTAAGGGCAACATTGAATAAATGGGACCTACTTAAACTGAGAAGTTTCTGTAAAGCAAAGGACATGGTCACTAAGACACAAAGGCAACCTACTGACTGGGAGAAGATCTTCACCAACCCCGCAACAGACAAAGGTCTGATCTCCAAAATATATAGAGAACTCAAGAAACTAGACTTTAAAATGCTAATTAACCCAATTAAAAAATGGGGCACTGAACTGAACAGAGAATTCTCAACAGAAGAAGTTCAAATGGCCAAAAGACACTTAAGGTCGTGCTCAACTTCCTTAGCAATCAGGGAAATGCAAATCAAAACAACTTTGAGATATCATCTTACACCTGTCAGAATGGCTAAAGTCAAAAACACCAAGGATAACCTTTGCTGGAGAGGCTGTGGAGAAACGGGTACCCTCATCCATTGCTGGTGGGAATGCAATCTTGTGCAACCACTGTTGAAGTCAGTGTTTCGGTTTCTTGGGAAATTCGGGATCAACTTACCCCTGGACCCAGCAATACCACTCTTGGGAATATACCCAAGAGATGCTCTATCAAATGACAAAAGCATTTGTTCAACTATGTTCATAGCAGTATTATTTGTAATAGCCAGAACCTGGAAACAACCTAGATGCCCTTCAATGGAAGAATGGATGAAGAAAGTATGGAATATATACACGCTAGAGTACTACGCTGCGGTAAAAAACAATGACTTCTCGAATTTTGCATGCAAATGGATGGAAATAGAAAACACTATCCTGAGTGAGGTGTCCCAGATCCAAAAAGATGAATATGGGATGTACTCACTCATAATTGGTTTCTAGCCATAAACAAGGGTCACGGAGTCTACAATTGGTGATCCCAAAGAAGCTAAATAAGAAGGTGAACCCAAGGAAAAACATATAGTTGTCCTCTTGGCTAAGGGAAGTAGACCGAATTTCCAGGGAGAAAATGGGATCTTGGGGGTGGGGTGGGATGGGGGTAAGGGGAGATGGGGAGAGAAAAGGTAGAAGGGAAGTAGGGGGGACCTGGGGAAACAGGAGAATTGGGATAAAGGAAAGGTGGATAGGGGAGCACGGAACCATAGTTCTTAGGTAAGGGAGCCACTTTAGGGTGGGCAAGAGACTTGACCCTAGAGGGGCTCCCTAGTGCCCAAGATGAGGTTCCCAGTTAGTTCCTTGGGCAGCTGAAAATAGGGAACCTGAAATGACCCTATCCTAGAGCAATACTGACGAATATCTTGCATATCATCATAGAATCTTCATCTGGTGATGGATAGAGATAGAGACAGAGACCCACACAGGAGCACTGGACTGAGCTCCCAAGGTCCCAAGGAGGAGCAGAAAGAGGGAGAACATGAGCAAAGAATTCGGGACCACGAGGCGTGCATCCACCCACTGAGACAGTACAGCTGATCTACGGGGAGCTCACCAAGGCCAGCTGGACTGTGACTGAAAAAGCATGGGATAAAACCGGACTCTCTGAACATGGCGAACAATGAGGGCTGATGAGACACCAAGGACAATGGCAGGGTGTTTTGATCCTACTTAATGTGCTGGCTTTGTGGGAGCCTAGCCAGTTTGGATGTTCACCTTCCTAGATATGGACGAAGGGGGGAGGACCTAGGACTTAACACAGGGCAGGGAACCCGGACTGCTCTGTGGACTGGAGAGGGAGGGGGAGAGGAGTGGGGGGAGGGGGAGATGAGTGGGGGGAGGGGGAGAAGGGTGGGAGGAGGGGGAGAAGGGTGGGAGGAAGGGAAAGGAAATGGGAGCCTGGGAGGAGGTGGAAACTTGTTTTTTGTTTATGTTTTTTTTCTTCTTTTCGCAATAAAAAAAAAAAATAAATTTTATATCATTACATCTTAAAAAAAATAAAAAAATAAAAGAATACAGTTTCCATGTAAATATTTTGGGTGTAAAGCTAGCCGGGTGGCGGGACATAGCCGCTGTTCCTTCTACAGAGGACAGTGTAAAGTGGCTCACAGCCATCTATAATGAGATCTGGTGCCTCTTCTGGTGTATATATGTTAACAGAACATTGTATGCATAATAAATAAGTCTTTAAAAAAAGTATTTCTGCAATCTTGTCCAACAGGCTGCAGAACCATTTCCTGAATTTTTTACCTGTGTCACCAATGCTGTTGAAAACTGCATCCCATCTTGCCCTACCAAGGATATCCTCACTAAACGGCTAACTTTGCGGGTGGGGGGGGGGCTCAACACTGTCATCTGTAATGTCATCATACCTGTTAAAAATGAAAATATTCCTAAGTGAGTCTATGCTGCCTGAGATTTTGACACACAGAATGGGCCCATTTCAGCTCTTATAGCTTCCATCAATGCCTTGGTTAACACCAAACTTGACAAGGATGACAATTATGCCCCACCAGACCATACTTGCTGCAGATGTGGACAGTCTGACCATTTACATAGGGATTGCCCTAGGGCTCATCCAAAGACCTAATGCCCTAAATGCCAAGAGGGCTATCATTGGGCACAAGACTGTAGAAGCTCCCAGCAGGTCCTAATATGAATGACAGACTGGACAATGGCTTCACACTCCTGATGCATGAAGGTAAGTGCTGTGCCTTGGTCTGCAATGGTTTAGGTGAACTGGTTCTCATTTACTAGACAGATGTCTTTGATTTCAGAAGCATAGTGAATGTTATTTAAAAAGACCTATTGCCCCAATACTTTTGTTCTCTCTGTTGAGGTTACTTGAACAGCAGTAGAACCAACTTTAATAGAGACTTGGGTGTCATTGTGGGCTAGTTTGAGAGCATTGTGGAATACCTTTAGGTCCTCTTTCAAAGCCAAAGTAGCAGAAGGGAGTTTCTGTTGCTCATGTTCTGTGAGCTCAGCCAGCTCCCCAGGACAGTCTATGAAAATAAGCCATTTGCTGCCCTTCAGGCCAGTCAGCAGCCAATTGTGGTACTTGCTGTACTCCCTGACCTAGGAGTTACAGTTATAGATATAGACTGCAGAGACATTGTTGTAAGCAAAGCCAGGAAAAACAGCAAACCACTTAAAGAGAAAGTCTATTTTAAAGCGATTACTAGGTCCAGTATGGGCACGCTAAATAATCATTTCCCTCAGGACAGATGGCTTGCTGCCCTCCCCATTTTCAAATTAAAGATAAAATTTATGCCACACCATCAAAATGTCATTGCCCAGACTGTTATAGCCTTTATACATGCCAATAAAACTAATTTGGGGTTAATAATAATGGGAGATAATCATAAGGAAAGGGCCTATGCCCAACCAAATCCTGGATCAGTACAACTAGGGGAGATATTGGTAGTCCTTAAGGTACTGGAAATGACCCAATCAGAACCTAAACTTGTTGCATGGTGCCTTGTGGAAGGGGTGGTGGTGGCTGTAATATTTCTGCTTAAGTGTCTATACAGCTAAGCTGCTGACAACAGCAAGTGAACAAGGCAATACTCCAGGTGTTAATGGCTATGGAGCATGCTAGACCAAAACCTCCCAGGGAGGTAGTCCATGCTTGGCTAACATAAATACAGTATGCCATTTAAAGCCTTAATTCTACTTAAAGTCTCCCCTTGCTTTCGACTTCTTGGGAACTTTCAGGGATCCCTTTCAAGGACTATTAGTCAAATACAGCAGGCAAGCCTAAGACAGGCACAGCCCAAAATGTTGGGGGCAGTCCATGAGGTGGGGTTATACAAATCCATAACTCCACTAGGTTGTCCAATAAAGATAAAATAAAAAGGGTGAGATGAGGCAGGGCAATAGCACAAGTAGAAGAAAGTGTATAAAAACTCAGATGTATGAGCAAAATTGGCCAAGACAACCTGTCAGAGGACCAATAGCAAGGTAACTAATGAACGCATTCCTAGCCAGTCACAACATGCCAGCAGCAACTGACAGTTTCAAAAGGACCAACCAGAAAACTACATGCAGCAGCTTAATTTTCCAAATCCTATTTAAAAAAAAAACTGACCTTTTTACAATAAAGAGGTTCTGTATTGTAATATCACAGAGTCTGTGTCATTGCTGCAGTGTCTTCTCAGCTCCTGCCCCCTGGGAAATAAGGCTCACACAACAGGCAGCAGCAACAAGCCTGTAACAACTACAACAGGGAAATTATATTTTATTCCTTAATGCATTGCTGACCAGCACAGGCAGGTGAGTGACCCAGATATCAGGTTTCATGCAAACCCCACAGTCTTGGGCCAAGCTATGATCAAACATCCTGAGCACATACATGGTCTGGTAAGTGATTAAGATCCTGTCCTCTAATCCCATCCTAGGAAAGACCTATCAGTTGTCACAAAGTCTGATAGGTCCCCACACAACTCAACAGTCCTATCCATTATCATGCTTCATGGTCTGTCTGGGGTCAATTAGCCTAGGCCTCCCTCATCATCTTAATGATCACAGGATTAAGTTGGGTCAGACAGTCTGAACAACAACCCAGAAAGCTGACTGACAGACTCTCCCTCCTGTACCTTCCTCAGATTCCTGGGTCTACACTGGGATAAGCAAGATCACTAAACAGTCGGGCCTGGTGATGGATTCAGACCCCTGCCCTCCTGCATCGTCCCTACAATTCCACACACAGCTGAGATAGAGGAACCTGGGTGCCCACCCCAAATGGTGAGTGATCAAGATCCTGCCCTCCCACAGCAGTCTCACACTGCCAGGACCAGTTGATGCTCAAGAGAACACCCACCTGCTCAGTATGCTGAGATCCCGAGATCCCCACCCGCCCCTGTCCTAGCTGGGCTCAGTCGGACTGTGCCCCATCCCGGCCTGGTGAGGACTAGAGATTCCATCCTGATGGAGTCCTGCCAACAACCCAGGTCCAGCTTGGGTTGCACTGCATGTACTCCTCCTCACACTGGTGAATGACCTGGATCTCTGCTCTCCGTGATTATCCTCAGAGTCTCTGCCTAGCGTTGGTGAAGCAGGCTGCACACCAGCCCAACATGGTGAGTTCCCAAGAACCTGTCAGCCCTGCCATCCTCATCCTCCCTGGCTTAGCTGGGTCAGTCTGAAGCTCCCCATCCCAGGCTGGTAAGAGCTCAAAATCCTATCCTGCTATTGTTATGTTAATCCTCCCATGCGTGATTAGCTTGCACACCCTGGGTGCCAGCCTATCTTCCTCTGTCACTGTTGTAATAAGACCCCCCAGGCCCAGCTTGGTATGTGAGATCTGTACTCCATGCCATCCTGGTGAGTTACCTGGACTCTTGCCCTCTGAAGACATCTACACAGTCCCAGGCCTTGGATGAAGCAGCATGTATACCAAACAACCCAATACCCTCTCTGATGCAAATTCTCATATTCTAAGCATAGCTTGGATCAAGCAGCTTGCCAACTAGCCAAGCCTGCTTATTGACCCAGACTCTAAGTAGTGATCCCACAGTTTCAGGCACACTGATGAAATACCCAGAATCACTCTAGCTTCCCACTGTTAGTATACTTCCTGCACTATCTCTGATCAGAAATCCTGAATATGCCTGTCCTGTGAGTGATCCAGATCTTTGCCCTCCATAGAGACACCCACAGTCCAGAAATACTGGGATCCAACTGCCTGATAACCATCAAGATCAGGCTTTCTTCAGCTATTCTAATAATCCCAGAACTTGTGGTCAAGCATCCTGGGCACTAGCCCAGCCCAATCAGTGATCAATACTCTCTTCTCTCTAATAATACTGAAACTTCCTGGCCTAGCAGTGGTGAGCAGTTTCCCCATCAGCACATCCTAATGAGTCCCCAAGATCCACCTCTGCTTTCACCTTCTGTAGACTCACAGACATAGCTGGGATCATAAGCCTGAGTACCAGGCCAGCCTGGTGATTGTCAAATATCCCCACCTAGCTTTACCCTCTTCAAAACCACAGGCTCAGCTTGGGTCATACCAGTGGTCAACCATAGTGAGAGATCAAGGCTCCCACTCCAACAGCTTCCTCAGACTTACAGGCGCACTTCCAATAAAGCAGATGTTCAACCAGCATGGTGAGTAACCCAACCCCATGCATCACAATGAGACACTAAGTTTCCCAGTCTTAAAATCAAATAAACAAGGAAAATAGGAGGTGTGTGTGAGATTGTCTGATCAGGAGCAACTTGCCAAAGTAACTTATAATTAATTTTTTTAATTGCTCATTCAATTTCCCCCTTCACACCTAGAGAAAAGGATCATAAGAAATAATTTTTATCAAAATTCATGGTTTTATATAAACCACTGTCTGTGTTAATTGTGGCCTGAGGGATTTGCATCTGCGCTTTCTTTTACAGGTACTCTCATGACCCCAACAAGACTGTTAAAGCCTTACTGTAAGCTAGCAACCATACACAACCATGGGGAAACAGAAGAGGGATCTCCTGGTTTCAATCACATGTAAACCACATGTCACTTCTAATTCTATCCCCATTATACTGGTACTCTATATAAATGGTTTTCATTATGCTAAAGTAAATACAGAAAAAAAGCCCTGTCATTTTACTGATAGGCAACACAACCAGACAAGGGCATATCAGACAGGACCAACAACCCCTGAAAGGTCTCTGTGAACACCCCCAAAAATTACTTGCCCCAACAAAAAGCAGGAAGCAGCTTGGAGAGAACTATGACCAAATTCCCTAAATGATTGTTCAATAAATGTTTATTTACATTTAAAGAGAGATATGCTATAGTAATTTGCATTGGTATGAATCTTGGTCTATTGATACGAATTTTAGGTCAATTTATATATATATATATATATATATATATATATATATATATGCTCTTGATTAAGGTATTGTGTTTGTGCAGCTCATTTAAAAAAAGAACTAGAGAAAGAAACAGACTTTGGCCCCAAAATCAGATCCATCTCTACCCTGACTAACTGAAACACAAAACCAACCAATCCCTGAGCAGGGAAGTTGCTCCTTCTAGTCTAGAGGCTTGACCTTTCCCTGTCCTTAGCAGAGGCAGCCTCTTCCAGTCAGCCAGGCAAGGAGTGGCATAACTGCCCCGACCTTCCCCTGACCCTAACCCATGCAAAACGGCCAATCAGAAGTGGGCAGCACATCACCCTCCTGAGAGAACCCAACCAGGAATGGGCAACACCTCAGTCCACAGGGAGAGACCAATCAGAAAAGATTAAGCAACTCCAGGTGTCCTCTGGCTCAGACAACAATGTAACAGCTCCCCCAGATACAAGGCAGCCAATCAACTCAGACTAGATACCCAAGATTCGGCTTGAATGAATCCCAAGTCTGCAACCATGCCATTTTGGAGGGCTCCAGCCAACCCCAAGTCTGTAGTTATACAGGTTTGGAATTCCCAAAGACCCCTCCCTCCTGCCTGAGCTAAATAACAGCCTTCCCCCAACCCCCAACCCCCACCCTAGAGCAACTCCAGGTCTCTCCTGCACTGTTGTTGCTGATGCTGTTGCTGCTTTAGAAAGACAGGGAAGCCTGGCTTAACTCATAGTAAGGACTCCTTGTTTTTGCATCAGATTTGGTATCATGGTGGTATTTTGGGGATCTGGACTTTAAGCATAACAATTATATTCAAAATAACACTGTGAAATCATAAGTATAAACCCATATTGGTCAAGAAGTACTTAAGAGTTTAGTTACATGCTCTTGAAACTGTTGTCATGTGTTTTGGGGGAGAATCAAGAAGACGTCCTCATCACTTTCACGGCATGTCAGTCCTTTCCTATCCTCAGGGATGCAGTAACATCCCTGGTCTGGGAGTGTCAGGATGGTAGAGGTAGGCTGGTTGAGACATTTCTACAGCTTTCTTCCCAACTTCAAATGCTCAAAGAAGAGCATGGATGCCTCTTGCTAAACTTTCCCAAATGGTTTTCAGGATTAAATATTACTTTTTTAAAAAGCAGGAAGGGTCATTTATCTTTTTCTGATTCTTGCTTGCTGTACTCTGTCACCTTTGAACAATGATGTGACACTGCTTGACTTTGCTCTGTCATGCTGGAACTAGTACTTTACCAGTAACCCCCTACATAGACATATTTCATGGGAATTCTGATAATACCTGTTATGGTAAAAGTAAAAATGCAGCAGGTCCCTGAGTGGCTGCAGTGGTCAGCAGGTCTGGAGACCATGCTGCAGGTCCCCAAAGTGGCCTCAAGCAGTGGGCTGTGGGTCCTTAGAGCAGCCAGTTCCAGGCAGGGACAGTAGAGTTCCCCAAGTGGCTGCAGTGGGGCATGAGGGGCTGTGAATCCCAGCTATGGAGCTGCGTAGTTGGTGAGAGACCTCGATGGGGTAGCCAGTCCCATGAGGAGAGACAGACAGATGGGCATGCCATGAGACCACGCTGCAGGTCTCTGAAGGTGGCTGGTCCTGGGCAGGGAGTCAGACAGATAGGCACACCATGCAAAGTGAGGTTGGATATTTATTTACTGGATTATGGAAGGAAAAGGGGAGAAGGGGAAAAGAGGAGAGAGACAGGCAGAGAGAGAGGGGGGAGGGAAGAAGGGAGAGAGGGAGAAAGAAGGGAGAAGGCAAGAAGTAGGGAAAAGGGAGAGACAGAATATGCCTCTTTGAGAAAGTGACGGAAAAGGAAGGGACTCAGACTGTAAGCTGAAGATTAGGTTGCCTCGGTGGACAAAAGAGAGAATGGGCATGGCTTTTATCTTTAATGTGCAGGACAGACCATTACATTCCCACCTGATTTTTATAATAAAAAGGCAGGAGTTTAGGCACAACAGGTTAAAGGAATCTGGTCAGTGGATTCTCAGGACTGCTTCCTACTTATTTGTGGGTGTCATCTTGTGTGGGGGGAACCTAAGAAAGTTGGGTGCTGGCCTGTCAGAATGTCTAAAATAAAAAACTCCAATGATAGCCTTTGCTGGAGAGGCTGTGGAGGAAGGGGTACCCTCATCCATTGCTGGTGGGAATGCAATCTCACGCAACCACTTTGGAAATCTGTGTTTCGGTTTCTCAGGAAATTTGGGATCAACCTACCCCTGGACCCAGCAATACCACTCCTGGGAATATACCCAAGAGATGCCCTATCATATGATAAGAGCATTTGTTCAACAATGTTCATAGCAGTATTATTTGTAATAGCCAGAACCTGGAAACAACCTAGATGCCCTTCAATGGAAGAATGGATGAAGAAAGTGTGGAATATCTACACATTAGAGTACTTACGCTGCGGTAAAAAACAATGACTTCTCGAATTTTGCATGCAAATAGATGGAAATAGAAAACACTATCCTGAGTGAGGTAACCCAGACCCAAAAAGATGAATATGGGATGTACTCACTCATAATTGGTTTCTAGCCATAAACAAGGGTCACGGAGTCTACAATTGGTGATCCCAAAGAAGCTAAATAAGAAGGTGAACCAAAGGAAAAACATATAGTTGTCCTCTTGGCTATGGGAAGTAGACAAAATTGCCGGGGAGAAAATTGGGATCTTGGGGGTGGAGTGGGATGGGGGTAAGGAGAGATGGGGAGAGAAAAGGGAGAAGGGGATGATGGGGGGAACTTGGGGGAAAAGGAGGATTTGGAAAAAGGAAGGTTGGATAGGGGAGCACAAAAGCACAATTCTTAGTTAAGGGAGCCACCTTAGGGTTGGCAAGAGACTTGAACCTAGAGTGGCTTCCAGATGCCCAAGCCGAGGTCCCCAGTTAGTTCCTTGGGCAGCTGAGGATAGGGAACCTGAAATGACCCTATCCTATAGCAATACTGACGAATATCTTGCATATCATCATAGAACCTTCATCTGGTGATGGATGGAGATAGAGACAGAGACCCACACTGGAGCACTGGACTGAGCTCCCGATGTCCCAATGAGGAGCAGAAGGAGGGAGAACATGAGCAAAGAAGTCGGGACCACGAGGGGTGCACCCACCCACTGAGACAGTGGGGCTGATCTATTGGGAGCTCACCAAGGCCAGCTGGACTGTGACTGAAAAAGCATGGGATAAAACTGGACTCTCTGAGCATGGCGATCAATGAGGGCTGATGAGACACCAAGGACAATGGCAGGGTGTTTTGATCCTAATTAATGTGCTGGCTTTGTGGGAGCCTAGACAGTTTGGATGTTCACGTTCCTAGATATGGACGGAGGCAGGAGGACCTAGGACTTACCACAGGGCAGGGAACCCTGACTGCTCTTTGGACTGGAGAGGGAGGGGGAGAGGAGTGGGGGGAGGGGGAGAAGGGTGGGAGGAGGGGGAGAAGGGTGGGAGGAGGGGAGGGAAATGGGAGGCTGGGAGGAGGTGGAAACTTGTATTTTTTCTCCTTTTCTCAATAAAATAAGTTAAAAAAAAGTTAAAAAAAAAACAAAGTTGGGTGCTGGTCACACCCTGGCATAGATAGTGTTTGTGGTGTGGAAATGTCTGGTGTCTCTTACACATGTTTAAGATATTGGCAGAACAGAGGACAAAATTAAGTTTAGAAAACAAAATAGGATCAGGAAATTGAGGGGGCTGTATCTGACCTGTTTAAGGTGGATCCTTCAGTTCACCTCCCTGGAACTCACAAGAATTTTTGGGTTTGTGTAAACAGAAGTTTTAGACATATACATTGTATAAAGAAGTAGCATATTTATGTCAGAAAGACTATGACAGATATTTTTTTCAATTACGTGTAATCTTATTTTAATCACATTGAGAGATAGTAAGGGGACTTTTGATAATATGTCAAAATCCAGAGCAAAGGCACAAGCAGGATGGAGTTAAACACACAGCAAACATGTAGTTTGGGGCCAAGAATTTCCAGCAGTTCATTTAACAGTTAAAAGCAACCACCTATCTTTTCCATTGCCTGTTTTCCCATTGTGCCAGATGATGTAAGAACAATAAGGACAGAGACTGGAGAGGGGTTTAGTGGAATTGCTTTGAGTTTCTCTCCATTTGATTTGATGTTAGCTGTCAGCTTGCTGTATATTGCTTTTATTATGTTTAGATATATTGATTCACTGCATAAAGTGCACACAAGGTTGAGGAATTAACACCCGAAAATTATACATGTGTAGAAATGATGATATTCTAGAAGACAGGTAAAGTTTGTGGATTATGAGTAAAATTTCCATCTTTAATATGTTTGATGTTAGTTTTGAGTCAAAACATATGACATATATTTTTGCACAACGAAAAGTATTTTGAAGACTATGGAAGGCAGCATGAGAGAGAAGTTTGATAATTTGTATTTGTCCTCACACCTTTATAACTTGCAGATCTTGTATTTGTATTTTACTGAAATTTGTTTGGTGAGGTTGTGCTTTTAAACTGACAAACCTCTCAGCTGTCAAAGTGTATCAGAGATCTTTGAGAAGGATAAAATTTTACTTGATTTACACTCATAAGAAGAGAGAAAGAGTAAAAAACTGCTTGCAATAGAAGGTTAATGGCAGAACTGACAATAGTAAAGAACATATTAATATATTTTAAATGAAGGCTGGATTAAATATGAAATATTTTTGTAAGAGACTTAAAAGTACATACCGAAGATCTTCACCAATCCCGCAACTGACAAAGGTCTGATATCCCAAATATATAAAGAACTCAAGAAACTAGACTGTAAAAGGCTAATCAACCCAATTATAAAATGGGGCACTGAGCTGAACAGAGAATTCTCAACAGAAGAACTTCAAATGGCCAAAAGACACTTAAGGTCATGCTCAACTTCCTTAGCGATCAGGGAAATGCAAATCAAGACAACTTTAAGATACCATCTTACACCTGTCAGAATGGCTAAAATTAAAAACACCAATGATAGCCTTTGCTGGAGAGGTTGTAGAGAAAGGGGTACACTCATCCATTGCTGGTGGGAATGCAAACTGGTGCAACCACTCTGGAAAGCAGTGTTTCGGATTCTCAGGAAATTCGGGATCAACCTACCCCTGGACCCAGCAATACCACTCTTGGGAATATACCCAAGAGAGGCCCTATCATACAACAAAAGTATATGCTCAACTATAAATGTTCATAGCAGCATTGTTTGTAATAGCCAGAACATGGAAACAACCTAGATGCCCTTCAATGGAAGAATGGAAGAAGAAAGTATGGAATATATACATATTAGAGTATTACTCAGCAGTAAAAAACAAAGACTTCTTGAATTTTGCATACAAATGGATGGAAATAGAAAATACTATCCTGAGTGAGGTAAGCTAGACCCAAAAAGAGGAACATGGGATGTACTCACTCATATCTGGTTTCTAGCCATAAATAAAGGACATTGAGCTTATAATTCGCGATAGTAGAGAAGCTAAATAAGAAGGAGAACCCAAAGAAAAACATATAGGCATCCTCCTGAATATTAACCTTCATCAGGCGATGAAAGGAGACAGAGACAGAGACAGAGACCCACATTGGAGCACAGGACAGAAATCTCAAGGTCCAAATCAGGCGCAGAAGGAGAGGGAGCACGAGCAAGGAACTCAGGACCGTGAGGGGTACACCCACGCATTGAGACAATGGGGATGTTCTATTGGGAACTCACCAAGGCCAGCTGGCCTGGGTCTGAAAAAAGCATGGGAAAAAACCAGATTTGCTGAACATAGCGGACAATGAGGACTACTGAGAACTCAAGAACAATGGCACTGGGTTTTGATCCTACTGCACGTACTGGCTTTGGGGGAGCCTGGGCAGTTTGTATGCTCACCTTACTAGACCTGGATGGAGGTTGGTGATCCTTGGACTTCCCACAGGTCAGGGAACCCTGATTGCTCTTTGGGCTGACGAGGGAGGGGGACTTGATGGGGGAGGGGGAGGGAAATGGGAGGTGGTGGCAGGGAGGAGGCAGAAATCCTTAAAAAATAATAATAAGTAAATTTAAAAAAAAACTGCATATGGTTTAAAACATGAGACTTATTATTTTGTAGTCTGAAATGAGATGCAATGTACAGAGAATTATAACATCTAACAGTAAACATAGGGGCATTTGAGTTATATGTATGAACATACACACACATAGTGAACAGGAATTGGGTGAAGTGAATGCTCTTGGTGGGCCCTACCAAAGGTATGCTACTGTGCAAAACACGCATGAAACAGAGTCAGCACTAGGGAACCAAACAGAGAATACCTCAGTCATCTGACCTGGCTCTCAGTTAAGATGGCGATGAAGTCACCTGACCTCAATTAAGATGGTGGAACGATCACCTGACCTCAGTCAAAATGACAGCGGTCACATATTGTATGGAAAAGTCACTCAGTTAAGATGGCTGTGAAGTCACCTGACCTCAGTTAAAATAATGGTAAGGTCACCTGACCACAGTCAAAATGGCAGCAGTCTCATGTTGTATGAAAAAGCCATGATTTTTGAGCTGCAGGGATTTTAAGTTTAATAATAACAGAGACCTAGAGGTGTGATCCGCCCTGTCGCTGAGCCATCATATCACAAGCCGTAGCAGAGAGCAAAAGGCTAGAATTGAAAATAGCCGCCTTGTGAATCCGATCAATCTTGATGGCAGCAGAAGCAGTGGCAAGGACAGTTTGAGGAATCTCCTTCCATTTGCCTGTGCACTGACAGTAGTTAGAAAGCTCCCACAAACATGGAGCCCTAAGGACACTAGCAGCATGAGGGCAGAGCTGACGAAGTAGGGCATTAAGGCCTGAGGTTTAAGGGCCCCTAAAAGACGTCCATCCCAGGGGGAGGCTGGATTGACAGAATGGATGGCTTGCTACCCATAGCTGAAACTATGAAAACAGCAACACCACAAGGCCTATACAAAGACATCTCTCCTCTATAGGCAGGGTGTGAATAGGTGGCGAACACTGCAAGGCCTGTAGCAGACCATCCTCTGCCTACAGGTGGAGTGCTAAAGCCTGGCTGGCTCAGAGGCCTCTCTGAGCAGCATTTTACAGTGGGGGAAGAAAGGAAAAAAAGAAAAATCTGAGGGATCCTGGGCTTCCAGTCGCAGGAGGACTGGTCCCAGGTCATCAAAACACCATTTAGCTAAGGGAAGCAACCAGAGATGAATGTCAGCGAAGGGCTCAACTGTAGCCATAAAGACCGTGGTTGGGGGCTGTCCCCCTGTTCCTAGAAACACTAGAGTACTTCTGGAAGCTAAATGATAATTCCTCATGTTTGTAGAAATGGTTAAGATGAACAGATGGGGAACTCACCAATTAATAGGTGGTGTGTGTAAAAGTCACACTCAGGCAGATGGAGAGCTGTTATAAAGAAACCTGGTTCTTGAGCCCAGGGTTCTATGCGTCCTCAGCTGGCCCGCCCATGAACCATTGCAATACCCATTTCTGAAAACACCTTCTTGATTGGCCTTGAAATAAAGTTACTAATATGCCTTGAGCAGATCTCTGAGTTCAAAGCCAGCCTGGTCTACAGAGTAAGTCCCAGTATAGGCAGAGCTACACAAAGAAGCCTTGCCTCAAAAAAAATAACAATAATAACATGCCTTGAGAGCATTAAAAACCATGTACTTAATCTACCACACCCATTCAATCCGTTTTTACATCCTAAGCACTACAGCATATTTCTGTGTGCTAGGCTGTGTCAGTAAAGTAAAACTTCCCGTGTAAAATTATCATGAAAGATGTATTCCTCAGATGACCCACATTGGAGCACTGAACTGAGCTCCCAAGGTCCAAATGAGGAGCAGAAGGAGGGAGAACATGAGTAAGGAAGTCAGGACTGCGAGGGTTGTGCCCACCCACTGAGACAGTGGGGGTGATCTATTGGGAGCTCACTAAGGCCAGCTGGACTGGGACTGAAAAAGCATGGGATAAAACTGGACTTTCTGAACATGGTGGACAATGAGGGCTGCTGAGAAGCCAAGGACAATGGCACTGGGTTTTGATCCTACTTCATATTCTGGCTTTGTGGGAGCCTAGCCAGTTTGGATGCTCACCTTCCTAGACCTGGATGGAGAGGGGAGGACCTAGGACTTACCACAGGGCCTGGAACCCTGACTGCTTTTCGTACTGGAGAGGGAGGGAGAGAAGAGTGGGGGAGGGGGAGAGGAGTGGGAAGAGGCGGAGGGAAATGTGAGGCTGGGAGGACGCGGAAATTTTTTTCAATAAAAAAAATTTACTGAAGAGTCCTTGAGATCCATCCAAGTTGTCATATCCATCACTAATATGTTTTTTTTTTTAGTTGCTGAGTAGTTTCCATGGTGTGTTCATATCATATTTACATTATTATATTTGAGTGAGTTCTTTATCAATAGTATATAGTTGGATCATATTTTAACAGATTCAATAGTTTATTTGTGTATTTTGAGTATATTTTATACAATATCTTTTCTGTTGTTATTTTTATTTAAAAATTCTTTATAAATTGTATATTGTTTGAACAACTGTACAGTTCTACTTTATTATTTTGTATATTATATTCAATGTTTGTTTTATTTATGACATTACTCCACTGAGTGTAGAAGCTGTACTCCTACATTGAATAACTTCCAATTTTCAGTGATCTCATCCTCTGATTAATCTGTCAACATTATAACTTTCTTTATAGGTTCACATTTGTCATTTCACATAATATATGGTACTTCAGACTTTATTTCTTCAGTTTGAACTTTGCTCAGTCACATAATTTTCAACTATTTGTGAATTATTTATGTACTTATTATTTTAATTTTCGTTAATTATTTTATGGTAAGACCATATTTAGAATTTCAGTCAAGGTGGAGAGATTATTTAGACTGGTGTAAATTCTATCTTGATGAAACTTTGTGTGTGCTCTAAAAGATATGACTTTTGAATTATTGAGTATTCTATAAAAGTCGATTTTATCATGTTTTTGAAAGATAGCTTTAAAAAAAGAAACTGAGCTATTGGTTTAATTTAACTCTCTAAGATTCTGCAACTGCAAGACATACAGTTACAATCAGACCCCGCCTACATACAGTAGAATACATTGTAATCCTGTGGTTTGACTCTATAAGCCTTGGATACTCTGCCCAGGGACTACAACTAGGGAGGGCTCTCAGTTGTAGTCCTGAGGTCATGAGCATACAGCACTAGTATTTATTTGATAAACCCTTTTCTTATTAAAATTTATTCATGGTCACAGTGAATCTCTGAGTGATCCCAGACCCACAAACTTTTGTTCAATTTTAACATGGTAGCTTCTATTTAATTCATTATATTTTCTTTTATTATTACTCCTTAGACGCCTGTATGTTTGTATACATTATACATATAATATGTAATATATGCAATACTTTATTGATTCTTTGGGAATTTCATGACATGCATCCCAATTCTGCTCATTTTCAAGTCGCTCTATATCCTCCCTTTACCTGTGTGGTATCCTACCAGAAAAGAAAATCAAAAAAATACCAAACCAACCAATGAACAAACCAACCAAACAAAAAACCCAACATCACTCGTCTGACTTTCCTGCCACTCCAATTATTTTAGTGGCCTTGGGAGCCCTGGTGTGTCATGCAGGAAACCTTTTTGTCCAATCAGAACCACCCAAAAACATTCATTGTGATTAGTTATTGATATGATTAAAGGTCTCTGGTATCTGGACCCTCACTGAAACTCCTCTGCAATATCCCGCAGCTGCCCCATGTCGTGGAGATCCTTCAGAACCAGTCCCTTTACAATTGCCAGCAGGTCCTAGATGGGAAGATGCTAGGGTGGGCAACTCAAAGCCCTGATTTGGTCCAGGGTGGTAGGCGACCTGGTCGGTCCTGGAACCTGGAGCTGCCCCCTCAGGTGATAAGGGGAGCCAGCTCTCCTACACCCATTCCATCAGGGTCAGCTGTTGCATGCCTGTGGTGAGGGGTGGAGCCATATCTCCTGAGTGCAGGGACCAGCCCTCCATGTCTGGACCACTGGGACCAGCTTGCCTGTGAGTGTCAGGGTCAGCTGTCTTGCCACAGCAAGTTTCAGGGTCAAGTTTGCCAGGGCTAGTGAAGGGCAGGCCTGGCTCAGCATGGCCCTTGGCTTTCATCATGCATGACCTTCTGTGGTAACATAGACCAAAGACATCATGACAGAGCCCAGATGCAGCAGGACCATGGATCCAGACATGGCCTTCTGCATCCTATCTGGCTCAGATGTCACCATGGCACCTGTGGCAGCTCAGGTCACCCAGAACAGTAAGGCCCCAGCAGCAGCAGGGCTCTCAGACGCCAACATGGTTTTAGGTAGCTAACCAGACCCTAGGCATCGGTACAACCCTTGTTGCCAACAAAAGCCATGGGCATTGACTCAGACCCTGGCTGCTGTAGGACCATGGACAGAGAGATAGCCCTAGGCTGCAGCTTAGGCCTTGATATCACCAGAGCCCGAGATGGTGACACAGGTCACTCAGATCAGTCACTGGCAGCCGCTTCACCCTGGGAAACCAGCATGGCCTCACGTGGCAGACCAGACCCCAGACAACTTCATGGCCCTTGGTGCTAACAGGAGCCATGGATATCAACTCAGACACTGCCTGCCATAGGGACACAGACATACACATGGCACTAAGCAGATACTTGGACCTGTATGACACCAAGGCCCTGGGTGGCAGCACACATTACTCAGATCAGCATGGCTCTGGAAGCTTGCAAACCAACAAGGTCCCAGATTGCAGCCCAGGCCCTGAGCATCCATGTGGCCTTTGGTGACAACACAGGACATGGACTTCAACACAGACCCTGGCTGCAGTTCTGACATGGACCCAAATGGTCCTTGGCAGGAGGCACAAGTGGATGCCACTAAGACCCTAGGTAGAGGCAGAGGTATTCAAATTGGCATGTTTCCATCAGCAGCATGACCCAGGGACACCAACATGGCCTCAGGTGGTAGCCCAGACGCCAGGCATACACATAGACTTCAGTGGTAGCAGGAGCCATGGACATCAACACAGAGACCCTCGCCACTCTCTCAGACATGTCCTTCAGCAGATTCTCAGTCCCTGATGTCACAATGGCACCGGTGGCAGTGCAGGACACTCAGATCAGTACAGCCCGTGAAGTGGCATGTTCCACCAACAGGTGAAAACAAAGACACAGGGCATTCAGTGGTCTTTGATGATGGCACAACCCATGCATGTCCACACAGTCCCTGCCCGCAGTAGGACCATGGACCCACAGAACCTTGGTAGCAGCCCAGCAAGGTCTGGGTACCACCTCAAACCTGGGTGGTTAGCAGGACGCCCACAGCAGCCTGCTCCTCACCCCCTTCGCTCCTTCTGTTCTCCCTCTTTCTACAGCACATGAATCATTCTGATACGTTCCCTCCAATTTCTCCACCACACATTTGCTCATCACAGTGACCGTCTCCTGCCCATGAATGTCTTCAGCAGGTCCAGGAAGGCCTATGGGCAGCTTCCACCCACCTGAGCTGTTTTCAAAGAGGGGCAGAAACGGGAATGTATCCAGATTGGAGGGTAAGTGGGGAGGAACTGGGAGGAAGGAAAACCATAAACAGGTGTGACAAAAAATCTAATTTCTTTAAGAAAAAAAAGTATTGGTACAATCCCCCAAATAAAAGTTTTCATCACCATCAATATCGTCTGTGCCAACTTCTCCTTAGCTTTCTTGTTTGCAGGATTACTTCTGAATCACTTGTTCAGAGGATCTACTAAGCCTGAATCAAGAAGGCTTATGTGACCAACTTTCTCCCAATCACCATGTATTAGGAATATTCATCTATGCATGAAACACTCATGACTTAAAATATTAAACTATGTAACTAGACTTTGTCATTCTGTTTAAATGGAATTTCCTGAAAAGTGTACATCTTATCCTACAAAATACCAGAAAGCATGCGGAGCTTATGTGTTTATTGTTAACATGAGTGTTCAATTTTAGTTAATCTTGGCAATGGGCACATGGGTCACCAATTAGCCATTTGGCTCCTGAATGAAGGATGATGCCATTCTAGGAAGAATCTTCCTTAAAGTCCCTAAGTATGATGATGTCTTCAACAGGAGGTGTGTTTCCTAACAGTAGGAGTGTTTCCCTCCTCTCTTTGGCTCTTCGGTTGGCGAACCACACCTAAAATCAGAGGGAGACAAGATTGTTTTAGCATTGGCTTCCACCCCCAGAGCCGAGGAAGAGACATCACTTTAAGGCACCTAACATGGAACTTCCTACTCAGCTCACAAAAGCAAGCCCTGGCTTTGTGTCAACCTCTGCAACCAGGGCCATGATTTTGTCTTTTTCCCGCCGTATATACACTTCAGTGGGTACTTCCACCCATGGTAAATCTGACCAGCATATTCTTTCATGTTATACAAAGTTCTCCAGCATCAGGATGAAGAATATTATCTCTGCTTCAGCGAGATTTCCAGAATCCTGCCCTGTACAATATTAATCTCTGTGTTGTAAGTGTTGTTCCTCCATACCTATCAGTCCATGCCTCCTCTCAACCCTAATATAACTATTTGGCAATGTGTTTGGCTAGCCACAACACAGAATCCCAGAAAAATTAACATTAAGGGTTGTCACTATTAATTACCATCGTCCCTATTTAGGATCACTTTTTTCTTTATGCAGTGTAGCACTTTTAACCATGATATTCAAGACACAAAATAGAAAGACGGGGACAATTAAAGAGTTAAAGGGGCAAAGAGTATTTCCATAGGAGGCTAAGTGTGTGGCCAGCTGGGGGTCCAAAATTGCATCACAATGAAAACCATGTGCTATGAATGTTGTCCACCTAGAGATGATGTCCCTTTTATGTAGTGCTGTTTCAATTAAGGTTAAAATCGATTTAAAGTTCAGTTTGTCAAGTGCTGTAATCTCAGCACTTGGAGGGTGGAGGTGGAGGCAAAAGAACCATGAGTTCAAGGACAGCAAGGGTTACACAGAGAAACCCTGTGCCAAAAAAACCAACATTCAAACAGGGAAAAAAATAAAATGGAATCCATTCATTGAAAAGTGCCTAGGACAAGGCTAGCTAATGCCTAAGGAAGGCTATAGATTGTCTGTCCAATTGCTTTGTTTGGATTCACTGACCTTCAGTTTTGCTTCAGGCACTTTCAGAGCTCTTGCAAGTTCTTTCCTGTGTAAAGACAACCATGGATGTTTATCATGCAGGGTTTTACATGCAATACAATGACATACATGAATTATATGCCTTTTAAAATATCACCGTCCTCCCTCACACTTGGCATTAACATTCATTCTCAGAGGCAGTCTCATTTTGAAATGAATTCATCTCCTGCAAAAGTTTCTAAATGATAGAGACAAATAATTTTAACAAACTATTGAAAATTAAAAATAAATGTCAAAGTCGATCCTGAGCAAAGTCTGCTAAATTAAAAACAGCACTAGGGGAGGGGAAAGAGAAACCAAAAGGAGTTGATGGCTAGGTACACAGTCCCTGAAAAGATGAGGAGGTCACACAACAAACTATAAACTCCTAGCACTCGTGAACTTGATGCTAGTAAGTTGTTTGGGTCCACAAACTCTGGTCTCTATATTTCACAGAAATTGAAATATGACTCGGAATGAGAGGTGTTGACTATGGACATTTGCTTCAAGCCAGCACTACCTGTTGGTACTGAGCTCGGGCCCCACACGGGGCATCCTCCTGTGCCCACCACCAAAGGAGAAGGCCCCTGATTTGGAGAGGGACGATAAGGAATACAGTGCCTCAAAGAACCAAAGGCACCTCAACATGAGCCAAAGGCCAGGGAGGTTGGGGAGCTCTTGGTCCAAACCACATACCTGGCAGCCAAATCTGGGTCCCGGGATTTTTTAAAGACGCGTTCCATTTTTCTGATCTGACGCGGTGTGAAATGGAAGAGGTTTTGATGACCCTGGTGCCGCTGAGGAATCCTTGCCACACCAGCCTCTGAGGTGTTCAATTCTTCCAGGTCAAGCTCCAAAGAAGAATCCGGGTGGCTATGGCCACCATCTGCCTCCATGGCCGCAGCTGACGTGGAGGCCACAACTTCGTTCTCACAAACTATTTCCTCCTCATAATCTTTCCGAGTATAATATTTATGCTCATAATAAAGCTTCTTGGCCATAACTACAACTGTGGACCTCTAACAGTACTCGGGTCCCGGGAATGACTGACCTGGAGGTCTAGAATCTCGGCAGGGCTACCGACCAAACAAAGAGAGGACGGGAGCAGAGGATGACGTCAATGCGTCAATGCGCAGGTCCGCGCATGCTCCCGAGTTCTCCAGGGTCCTCACGCACGAAGTCCAGGCGCTCGCTTGCAGGAAGAAGCTGTACACTCGCGAGCCCGTCACTCACTGCTGTCCTGACTGACTGCACTGGCCCTTCTGCCCACTTGCTGAGGTAAGTGCTGTCCATTTTAGCTCACAAATGATGGTTGTGGCCCAAATGAGGAGAACCTGAGGGAGACTGATGGGGTGTGAAAAGGTAGCATGGAGTTAAATATTGCTCCTAGGGCATGCTTCCAGAATGAGCTTTAATGCGTGTCCACATGCTGCCTGTTCCTCCTAGGTTTTAGGGAGGAGATGACGGGTGGATTGTGTGGAAGTGCAAGATCATTTGGAATGGAGCATGGGACAGAGGCACACGCTTGACTCCAGGATGCTCGAGTAAACATGTATAAATTTCTGTGACCTCACCCGCCACCCAGCACTAGCGGCTCAGAAAAATGGGTTTAGAACTAAGTGGACATGGTCAGCTTTAGTGGCTGCTAGTTCAGGAGTGCCTGTTAGCACAGTGAATGCTAGCCAGACATTGCTTTTCAAGTACAACATCAAGGTTTTGGGACTGGGTTGGAATAGAATTCTAGCTAACGACACTGTCAAATTAAAACAAACCGTGTGCTCATCGAAAAGAAAAATGATCTGCTTAAGAAGTTATGACATGGCCAGGCAATAGTGGCTGAGACAAACAGATCTCTGTGAGTTCTAGGCTAGCCTGGGCTACAAAAGCTAGTTCCAGGACAGGCTTCAAAGCTACAGAGAAACCCTGTGTCAAAAAAAACAAAACAATACAAAACAAAATAAAAAAATAGAAAAAAAAAAGAGCTAGTTCCAGGACATCTAGGACTGTTACACAAAGAAATCATGTTTCAAAAAGCCAAAATAATAATAATGATAATAATCACCTCAGATATTTTATAATTTCTGTTATATTTCAGGTGAAATATTTGCATCAGCTCTTAACACCGAGGGTATTGATTTGGACAGTTCCTTACTCCTGTTTGACTGAAGGTAAACACACAAATATTCAGGCAATATTTAGAATAATACTTGGCCTATAACATATAGCATGTGACACGTTTTCAACAAAAGAATAGGTGTCAGAGTTATTCAAGGTTGGAAGTTGGGGAGGTTCATTCCAGTCTTCCTGACAGATTCCTTAGGGTTTTTCTTGCTCTTAGAATTTTTGGGTTCAGTAGTCATAACCGTTTACGCTGCATACACAATATAGATATAAAATGAATGGCTAAATCTGTTTACAGTTATAGAATAGGGAATCATTTAAATTTTTTTCTTTCTCTTTATTTTTTTTTTTAGCATTAATGTCTTTATTACGGCTTGCAGTCCTTTATACAGGGGAAGAGGCTAAAATCACTTTTTAAATTAACAATTCCCTTTATTTTACATAGGGATCACAGTTTTTTTTTTTCTTTCCTCTCCTCTCAACCTATCGCCCTCCCTGACTCCCATCTATCCCCCTTCCCTTCTACCCACTGTTCCTTGGTCTCCATCCAGAAAGGGGCGGGCCTCCTGTGGACTTGCACATAGCAGGGCACATCAAGTTGAGGGAGGACTAAGCTCTTCCCCCTGTATAAAGGCTGGGTAAGGTAATCCAGCATGGGGAATAGGTTCCAGAAAGTAAGCTAAGCACCAGGGACAGGTCCTGATCTCATAGCTAGGAACCTTACAAACAGAGCAAGCTACACAATTGTCCCACACATGCAGAGGGCCTAGGTCGGGTCCATGCAAGCTCCCTAACTGTGGGTCCAGAGCCCATGTGGTCCAACGAGCTTAGATCAGCTGTGCCTTTGGTTCCTCCATCATGACCTTGAACCCCCTGGCTCATACAATCCCTTCTCCCTTCCTCAGGGGAACTCCCAGAGCTCAGCCCAGTGCCTGGTTGCAGATGTCTTTGAATCATTTCATGTTTTTTTTCTCTTGGGAATCTCTGTGAATCATTAGATTTTTGAAAGAGGTTTCTTTTGAGTAAGTGCAAAGATGGAAGTCTTTATATCAATTACACCAAAGTTTTGCTAAAAACGCACAATGGGGGACTGGATAGATAGATGGTTCAGTGATCAAGAGCCCTTGCTGCTCTAATAGAGGACCCGAGTTCGGCTCCCAGAGCCCACATAAGAAAACTGACAACCACCTATTACTCTAGCTCCAGGGTATCCAGTGTCCTTATCTGGACACTGCAGACACCCACACATATGTACAAATACTTACACATGAACACACACACACATACACATAAATAAAACCTAAAATATATCTAAAAATGAGCTCAATCTTCCAAGAACTGGGAAAATCCTAGGGAATCTGTTAGGAAGAGGAGTCGTGACCCTTCCCCATTTCCTCCCGTGGTTAGCTCAGGCACCGATTATTTTCCCGGAAAGGTGTCACATGCCTTATTTTGTGTGTTTATACAAGTTGATTACTTGACTGTGGATTTGGCAGAGTAGATGAAGAGACAGGGACCCTGAGTCTGCAGTATGCCAGTGCAGGAAGCTGGGGTCTTTCTGATGACATGGAAACATGGGATGATACTTGACATTTATACTTGGGCCTCAGAACAGTTTCCCCCTCTCACTGACTACCAAGCACTTTCTAGGAGACCTCTGGAATATAACTTCAGAGGAAGAAGAGAGTAGATGGCAAAGAAAGAAGCAGCATAAGAAAAAGAAAATGGGATGGGCAGTGCCAGCTTTGTCTAATAGGAAGCTAAATCCCAAAGCCTGAGCTCTACATATCTTGGGACCCTGAATGAAATGCTTCATTCACAGCTTCCAAAACCATGAATGGGGATAACATCAATGGCACAGGACCGGGATACCGTCCGGGTTCATGAATTACTTGCAGAATTTTGGCATCCTTTTACTTCAGCTTCACAAACCAGTGTACCAGCAACTACAGTTTCCTTCCCCTGGGAAGCACATCCTCACAGCTCTTGATGTCTTCCCCAAGGCCTAGTAACTCGCCACCCAGATAGATTTTATATTAGCTTCCGTTTTCTGGCTTGGACCTTTTCTTCCTTGCACCTCCTTCCATTCAACAGTGGTGGAGGATGGGCCTATGGATTCAGCCCTGTTGCTGCATCTTATTACACCTTGTGATGTTTCTCTTTGGCTTGTGATCAGGAGAGGCACTTAATATGTGCAACGGAGTTCGGCCTCATCATTTTCATGGATATAATAAAACATGTAGTAGGCCACAAAAGCAACTGTACCAAGTGTGTCAAAGAGATGACTTCCTGGCAGAGTTACTGGCAGTGCACACACCTAGAGCAGCTAGATAGAAGGACAAGGCAGAGGAAGAGTTGAAAGTCAGCCAGTTCTGTTGCAGGAGCCCTGCTCAGGTAACACCCAAGCTTTGGGAGTCAGCCTGCAATGGGAAGTGCCCTAATGGAACACAGATCAGGTCATATGCTGTGGGACACAGAGCTCATGCAGTGTGGGTATTGGAGGATGCATGAAGCACCATGCTGAGGTCCACACGTGCACTGCAGAGTGGCAGACATCGCTCCCAATCAGAGTACCTTACCTGAATGACAGTCTCAGCACTAGGATAATACTTTCAGAGCTCTCGTCAGCATGGAAGCTGCTGACTTCTGTAGTACTGTAAATAGCCCAATGAAAGTGACTTTACCAACTCATTGTCCCTCATACTCAGCACTAATGGGATGTCTCCACCAAATCCCTCCCTTCAGAGCTCAGGGAAACCCGTGGAAGAGAAGGTAGGAGGGGTGTGAGAGCCAAAGGGGATGGAAGACACCAGGATAACAAGTCCCTCTAAGTGGACTGAGCACAGCTTATAGGAACTCTCAGAGACTGCGACAGCAAGCTCATGGCCTACAGTGTCTCTGCTAGTCCTCTACATATAAACTATAGCTTTCAGTTTAGTGTTTTTATGGGACTCCTGAGTGTGAGAACAAATGGTATCTGACTCCTGGGCTCTTTTCCTTCTGTTAGTTTGCCTTGTCCAACTTCGATGTGATAAAACATTTTAGCATATTTTATTCTATTTCATTAAAAAGGAAAGATAATGTACTATAGGCCAATCTGGGGAGGGTACTCTCTCAGTTCAAGTTTCCTTTTCCAAAATGACTCTAGCTTGTGTCAAGCTGACATAAAACTAGCCGGCACAACAGTCAAGACTGTAGTTTATCTGTATTGTATCCGTTTATATTACACAAGGATTTTTAATTTCTGTTTGTTTGTTTGAGAATAGATCTCATTATGGATTGCTTTCTGACCTGGAATTTCCTACATCGACCAGCAGAGCCTCAAATATGTGGTGGTATTGTTGCATTTGCTTTCTTAATGCTGGGATTATAGGTATGTGATACCATGCACAACATTGTTGACTGTTTCTTACAGAAGTATAAAATATTAGACTTGAGTTTATATATGAAAATTAGAATTACAATTAAATTCCTGATAACAGTTGGAATGACCAGAGACCAGATCCCCCATCATCTTCATGAACGGCATTGTTAGTTCATGAAGGCTTTCTTCTCGCCCATGGAAGCATCAATTCCTCGTCATGGAAAGGCAGTCCCTTCATCTAGTGATAGTAAATATATTTGGAACCTGTAGCAGAAATGCTGACACCAGAAACAGACATGTCAAGAGGGGCAGATCCTACTAAGGACAAAACCCCTCGACCCACATGAAAATGGCAGAGGACCAAAGGACATGCTTTGCGGAGGCAAATGCTTTGTTCACCACATTCAGGCCATGGAGTCTGCACAGTTAAGTGAGAGCTGACGCATGGATGTCCATCTGAGCATGAAAGAGGACATGGAGGTGCTTTGTGGTCAGAGCCAGGATGATGGCTGGTGTCCCAATTAACTCCCAGATATTACATATCTCTGGGGATAGCTCAGTGTTCTTCTCCTGTTCTAAATCTGCAACTTTTGGTTTCCCATCACCCACTCTGGCACCCAGGGCTCTAATACCTCCCACAGCCAGTGTGTGTGTGTGTGAGTGTGAGTGTGTGTGTGTGTGTGTGTTTGTGCGTGTGTTGTGTTCATTTTCTCTTCTTTTCCTTTTTCTTTTTTATGTTTTTTGAATCAGGCTTTTTATGTAGCTTTTGGTACCTGTAATGGAACTAGGTCTTGTAGAACAGACTGGCCTTGAACTCACAGAGATCAACCTGCATCTGCCTCCTGAGTGCTGGGATTAAATGCATGTGCCACCACTGCCCGGCAATGTGTACATTTTCTGTATGGTGAACTGTTCGTGGATGACCGGAGAGACCATGAGTGTAAACCCTCTCAGGAACAGAGAGCCCTGCCATAGTAGCTATAGCAGTGGAAGATAATGGAAAGAGGAAGTGGCCAGAAGCACAGGTAACCTGGGGTCAGTCTAGAAGCCCTGGGACTTCATGCTTTCAGCTTGTGATTCCAGAGCTGGGACAATATTTCCCTAATATTCCTAATGTTCCTAGTCCTTATGTTTGTGTGTTAAGCACCATGCTCATGGCCTGAGCAAGGGCTGTGCTCAGACCTTATTTCCCACTCCTTGGCTCATTTCATGCTTCTTACATCACACTTCTGAGTCTTGATATTTGTCTCCCCCTGCCTCCTGCCCCTTTCCTTACCTCCCTTCACTCCATGAGGGTGCAGCCCTTTCTCCACCCTACTCCTGAACATTCTCAGCTTCCTCTCTCTCTCTCTCAGGATGTGTCCTGCTCCCCCTGCTCTCCCTCACAGTCCTGTCTATGCAGCCATGTCTATCACCTCAGACTCACTGGCAGGTTCCTCCAATTTTACAACACAGTGCTCTTTTTTCTCACTGCTATCAATCTTCAGGCCATTGAGGAAAGAAGCCTGACATCCAGATTCTCCTGAGTTCTTTGAGACTGGGCTTGGACTCTGAACTTATGAGTTTGTGTCTGCCTGGTGCAGGTTTAGCAAAGCTCACACTCAGTCAGTTGAGCCGTCCCACATAGGCTAGCAGTGCCGATGTCTGCTCTGCCTCCACATCCTTGTGCACACCCAGCAGAAGGCTGCACAGCCTGGCCTTACTTTGTCAAAGTCTTATTATCTTTAGTCAACCGAATTCTTCCTTATTGAAAGTATTTCTGTGAATAGAGTTTCCAGACACTACTCCAACCCTCTCTTAAACTGTGAATTCCCACATTCCCAGGTTGCCATTGTTCTTAGATCTATTTCTGTTAGTTTATGTGTGTGACTGTTTGGGCTGCCTGTATGTATGTGTACTACGTTCCTTTCTAATGTCCGTGGAGCTCAGAAGAAGTTAGTGGATACCCTGGAAATGGGGCTCTAGACAGCTGTGACCCACCATGTTGGTAACAGTAACTGAACCTGGGTCTTCTGCAAGAGCACCAAGTACTCTTAAGCACTGCGTCATCTCTCTAGTCCCAACCAGGCTTCATTGTAGTGACAGTGACATCAGTTATATCCCTAAATGCATGATATAACAGAAGAAGAAGCTAAACTTCTGTTTCTTTTCCACAGTAGGGGTCAGAGCCCTGGTCACTCAGTGTTTAGGCCAAAGAGGACAATTCGCTACAAGCTGTGTTGACTTTGTCCCACCCTGAACCTGATCTCAGATCCTTTTCCTATTTCTCTCTGGATGACCCTCCCCCCGCCCCGCCTGGGATAAGCCTCTCTTTCTACCGCTGGAAAATTCAGTCAATGTTTTCCTTTCATAGTTGTGATGTTGGAACTTCACCATCCCTGAGGTCCTAGGTCTCTCCTCTGGGACCCCAGGTACTCATACTTCCACGTGAGCCTTCACTCCTGACCTATACACTTGACATCGATCATGAATCATATTCCAGAAACCTTGTTTCAGGCAGCTTCTGTGAAGCTGGTCAGGGTGGACTTAACTCTGGAGTCTTAAGACACCTGGGAGGCTGGCTCTCCGAGAATGGGTTAGAATGCTAAGCTTCTTTTGATAGTCTCCTCCTGGGCGCAAACTTTTTCCTCTTGTAGCTTTACCTTGTGTGGGCATCAGTACCAGATTCCATGTTCTTGGAAGCCTTTTTGGTGAAAAAGGGGTATTTTTGTTCTATGACATTGTAGGAGAGATCTCATCAAAATGGAACCCTATTCTTGAGCCCCTACTGACACGGACATACTTTCTGGCAGGATTTGTTGAAGGCAACTTGAACATTCATTGCAGAAATTGAGATACAGAAGTCGCCACATTGTATATACCAGGTTCTGTTCTCTGTTTCTGTCCCCTTTCCCCAGCTGGTCATCCTCAATCCATTTCTTTTCTGTTCTTGAACCCGTCAATGCTCCTTGTAAAGCCTTCCCTTCTCCATCTGCTCTACCCTTCCATACAATTTCCTTACCACATCAGATCCTGTGCTGTCTATATTCACTGTCCACATAGGCCATCTTTTTCTAAAGGGATTCATATTGTCTACAGCACTAGCATGAACCACTAATGGAAGAAATCCCACTGGCCAAATACAGAGTATTTCATACACTCAGATGGGCTTAGAAGACATTCAAATACAGCCTTAGTCCCTCACCTAATATATAGTCTACAGATTACAGAAAATCTCATATCAGCATCCAAGGAAATCTGTGTAGGTTTTTTTTTTACAGATATTCATTGTGTGTGTGTGCGTGTGTTTGTGTGTGTGTGTGTGTGTGTGTGTGTGTAAAGGAATGCTAGTGTACCATTGGCTTTTGTGTATGTATTTATATATGATTTAACACTTAGAAGGACAAGTTTACGATCTGTCTCTCCAGTTATATGTTTGTTAAGTAGCACATACATAATACATACTAGATAGTTCCCAAATGTGACTGCAAGTACTTATTGAGTGCGCCAACTCTCTTAAAGCATTTCCTCTTACATTGAGTTAGAAATAAATAAGCCCTTACATAAATTAAATATTCACACATCTCACAGAAACAAGGAAAGCAAACTATATTTTTCTCAAGTACACATTTTCACTGTGTCTTGCAATGAGAACTTAAGGGTAGCTAACTAGGTGGGTATTAGAAAATATTTGAACTGGAGACTGTTGGCAGTACCCAGAAAACTACTGGCTTTTTCTGAAACAACAATTGTACTTCTGGCTCCTAAAATTCGTTGTGAAGTTGCCATGAGCACAAATATGCAGCATCAAATATGTATTTGATTAGGGATGTGGAACTTTGAAGTGGACTGTGGTGTCATAGGTGCCAGATGAACCCAAATTCCCTGAGGTTCTCTTGAGGAAAAGCAGGTACATACAACTCAGATGAAAGTCACCTTTGTTTCGAATAGTGGTTCTCAACAAGTTTGACCCACTTGGGGTTGCTTCTCAGATATCCTGCATGTCAGATATTTACATTATAATTAATCACAATAACAAATTATAGTCATGAAGTAGCAACAAACAATTTTATGGTTGTAGGTCACCACCACATGGGTAACTGTATAAAGGGTTGAACCATCAGGAAGGTTGAGAACCACTGCTTTAGAATCATATAGAAAGCTGTTCTCTCTGTGCCGGGACAGATGGACTCAGTGCCATTGCAGTCAATATCTACAACAACTCTGCCTGCAAATTCCTCAAATGAAGTCCTTGGGACATTCTGGATCATTGGCCAACATCGGCCTCTCCACAAATTTAGGTGTTCTGTGGCCTGGGATCGTTTTGTGAACACGGGGAATTGTATCCCCACCCCTGTGCCTTCTTCTGCTCCCAAAATGTCTTGTTCTGTAAATATGACCTGATTAGTTGCCCAGGAACAACAACATACACTCTTATATCCAAAATGTGTCAGAAACATGTATGTTTAACAAAGATGAGAGGAGTTCCTTTGTGGCTTGCTCTGCTCTGTCCCCAGGTACGTGAAAGGTATTAGGGCCTATGGATTTCCAAGTATCATGTGACATCACGGGGAGAGTGTCATGAGGATCATGAGAGGCTAAAGTGCACATTTCTGTCATTGTCTCTTGTTTTTGCAGTTCCTTATCAGTGTCCTCTAGCGCTAAAGCATTCACTCCAGCAGAAAAGCTCTTTAAGGAGTAACCCATTGTGAGTAACTTCAGGGAGAGCCCCACACTGAATGGATCCAGTAGTCTCCGTACTCCCAAGAGTAGATAAATAGTATAGACTGCTGGGAGTCAGTCTCAGACCAGCAGAACAGTCTGGAAGAAACCAGTAGAACAGCTCAGCAGGAGCAGAGACCAGGTGAGCTGCCTGGAAGAGGCTTAGAGGAGCTGATCTGTCTGGAAAGACTGCAGCCTGCTGTCCTGTCTGTGGACTGCACAGTGTGGCTCAGGTTTCCAGATTTGGAGAGCCATCAGTCCTACCGTGGTAGGCTTTGGTGACAAAGCTGACTTGGAGTCATTTCCCTCTTGTAAGCAAACCCTCACCCATATTCCTGTAAGGAAGTCTGATAAATGCAATTTGTTCTCCAGGTGGACTCCGGTAGTGTTGTTCCTCCTGTCTGAGGCAGGATTTCTCTCTGCAGTAGTAAATGTGTGTTGTTTTCTTAGAAAAAGTGTGTTTTGCAATAGGAGGTGAGAGTAAGATGTTGCTAGAGGCAAAAGGAGTAGGTGAAGCAGCAATACAGGAGGCCAGTGTAAGTGATAATCAGACAGTCGTCTAGGGTCCTAAGACACAAAGCTCAGGCTTTGGAGCAGGCCACCATGTGCCACCTCCCACTGTCAAGCATCTCCTTGTTTCACAGCAGCCTGCCCTTTCCACTCTTTTATGCCCAATTTTCTGTCTTTCCCCCTCTCTTCCTTCTCAAAGGTTAGAATCCAAGGATTTCCAATCAGTGAGTGAAAAGGGAAGGTGAGTGTGTCCTGTTCTGCTGATGCTCGCACGATGCACATATCAGGGGCTTTTCTGTGTGAGGCATCACACTTGAAGACCTCAGCTTCTGCCATTAGCAGGATTCAGACTCAGGGACTCTGCTTTTTTATTTTTATGGCTCAAATCTACAAAAGAACTCATCTTTATAAAAACACACAGTATATTAAAAAGGGTAATACAACTTCAGGAAGGATAGTATTGTCTCCTAGTGGCTATTCTACCCTTTCTGCTGATAGGGTGTTTAGGAGGGAATTGATGGGATATACTTAGGTCATGAATTCTTGGGGGAAACTGTGATGATTTATAAACCCCTATAGTGTATGTAGGGCTCAATATTCAGTAAGCTGAATATTCAAGAGATTTTTTTTTGTTTGTTTTTCAAGACAGCGTTTCTCTGTAGTTTTTGGAGGTTGCTACGGATCTAGCTCTTGCAGACTAGGCTGGCCTTTAATCCACAGATGTTCACCTGCCTCTAACTCCCAAGTGCTGGCATTAAAGGTGTGTGCCACCTGATCCTGGTAAAAGTATTCTTAATGTTGTTTGAAGATTTTAATCAACCATACTGTTTGGGGTCATGACTATCCCTCACTCCTTATACATAAAAATGAAGCCTCTTGCTTTTTGGATAGTTGTTATTAATGTCTCCCAAAAAATTAGCACAAGCTCTTTGCCATGGTTCATTATCTTCCCATAATTTCTTTAGTTCATCAGCAGTGAAAGGCACTATAATTTCTGCTGGGTCTATTCCTGCTAGTTGACAAAGTCTCAGCTTGCCTTTTATAATTAACTCAGAGACTTTCTCCACATAAGTTTTCAGTTTCTTACTTGGTTTATGTGGTAAAAAGATCCATTCCAAAATAATATCATCTCTCTGCATTAAAAGTCCTGTAGGAGAAATTTTTGATGGAGTATGACGAGAATACAATCGAGCTCTGTATTCACCCTGTCCATATGTGCCTGTTGTAATTTTTCCTCAATCATTGTCAGTTCCTTTTCTGCTTCAGCTGTTAATTCTCTGGGACTGTTTAAATCTTTATCACCATCCAAGGTTTTGTTCAAATGAATTATTAGATCAGGTGTAATTCCAATAGCTGGTCGTAGACTGGGAATGTCTCCTAACAGTCTTTGGAAGTCATTAAGAGTCCGTAGGTGATCTCTCCTAATTTGTGCCTTTTGTGCCTTAATTTTTTGCAAACCTATTTTATAACCTATATAATTAACAGAATCTCCCTTCTGAATCTTTTCAGGAGTGATTCGCAATCCCCATTTAGGTAAAAGTATCTTTATTTCTTCAAACAGTCTGTTCAAAGTATCCATGTTTGAATCGGATAACAAAATGTCGTCAATGTAATGGTATACTATAGATTTGGGACATTTCTTGCGTATTATTTGCAATGGTTGGTTCTCAAAATATTGGCACAGGGAGGGGCTATTTAACATACCCTGGGGGAGAACGGTCCAGTGGTACCTCCTCGAAGGTTGAGAATTGTTATAAGTAGGCACTGTGAAGGCAAATTTTTCTCTATCTTCTTTTTGCAAAGGTATAGTGAAAAAAACAATCCTTTAAATCAATAACTATGAGAGTCCATCCTTTTGGTAATAAAGAGGGCAAAGGAATTCCAGATTGCAGAGGGCCCATAGGTTGAATAACATTGGTGATGGCCCTGAGGTCTGTCACCATTCTCCATTTACCTGATTTTTTCTTAACCACAAATACAGGAGAATTCCAAGGGCTGGTAGATTCTTCTATATGTCCAGCAACTAATTGTTCTTGTACCAGCTGTTCTAAAGCCTGTAACTTTTCCTCAGCTAAAGGCCATTGCTTTGTCCATATTGGTTTCTCAGTCAACAATTTTAGAGGCAAGGCTGTTGGTATCTCTGAAGGGACCTCAATTGCTTGTTCTTGTACAGCCCGAATGGCCGGTTTTCTCCGTTTGTATTATCTTTTAATATTATTCTCAGAAATATAGGCTCTAGAAGTAGCAGGAATGTTAATTTCAGTATTCCATTGTTGTAATAGGTCACGACCCCATAAATTCATTGCGATATTGGCTACATATGGCTTTAATTTTCCTATTTGTCCCTCTGGCCCTATACGTTCAACCCATCTCGTGCTCTGCCTTACTCGAGATAGGGTTCCAATTCCCAGGAGCTGAACATGTACATTCTGAAGAGGCCAATACGGATGCCAAGTTTCTGGGGTAATGATACTTACATCAGCACCTGTGTCCAGCAGGCCAGTAATAAAAATGCCAATTACACACACTCTCAGTTTAGGTCTTTGATCATTTATAGAAGTTTGCCAAAACACACGTAACTTATCTTTCTGATCATTATTGCTTGTAACAGTAGGCATGAGCTTCCTAATTGTCCTGATGAGGCACGTTCTCTGCAGAAACTGGAAATGACTGAACCATGTTTGCCAAGGGGGCCTGTGAGGCCCCCCTCTCACGTTTCCCGACTGTATCGGGTTGCCTTGTCTATCTCTTATAGACCTGCATTCATTCGTCCAATGTCTGCCTTTTCCACATCTTCTACATAAACCTGAAGGCTGAGTACTCCTATTTCTGTTATTTCTGGAAGATGCATTATTATTATTATTATTTCTGAAAGATGCATTATTATTATTATTATTATTTCTGAAAATTCGTTGTCTACAATTCCTTTTCATATGACCCATTTTGCCACAATTAAAACATTTGGTATTCTGGTGTCTCCTTTTACCATTGGAAATTGCTTCTTCTACCCATGCTTCAGTGCCATAATCAAATGTATCAACATTGAGTGTATGCAGGACCCATTTTTCCAAGGACGCTGATCTGAGCTTTAAAGGGCCCAAAATCCTTTTGCATTCCACATTTGCATTTTCATAAGCCAAAGACTCAATCATTATATGTCTTGCTTCTGGGTCAGATATCCCTATTTGTACAGCCTTAGTAAATCTTTGTAAAAAGTCACTAAAGGGTTCTCTTTGACCCTGTTTAACTCTGACAAATGATTCCATTCTCTGTCCTGGGTCTTGTACCCTGTCCCAAGCCCTTAAGGCTGCTGTAGTACACATGGAGAGTGTGTTTTCATCCAAATTAGCTTGTTCCTGAGGGTCGGAAAAGAGCCTTTCACCTAGAATTTGATCTAGGGAAATGTCAATTCCCTTTGCTTTTTCCTGCTGTTCTAAGAGTCTAGCCTCTTGCCTGAATAAGCATTTCCATTTCAATTGTGGTCCACTCTCGAGTACCACAGAGCTCAGCTGGAGCCAGTCCGAGGGGGTTGCTCTGCTTGTCGTGGCCCAAGATCTTAGCATCTCTTTAACAAAAGAGGCTTGCATCCCAAAAGTCATAAGAGCCTGTTTTATTTCCTTGAGATCATTCATACGGACAGGTTCCCATGTATCCTCCTTGATGACCCAAGGGTTTCTGGAACCAATGACCTTCTCTGTTGTTATTACTGGAAAGGCAGGTAGAGCTGTAGGTAGAGCTTTGTGGAAATTGTCCCGCAGAGATTTACCCACAGATGTAGTTAAAATTTGCCTTTCTACCCTTTGCTCTTCTTCATCAGAATTTAGAAATTCCTCAATCTTTTCAATTCTATTCACTGCAATGTCTGAATCTCCTGTCCAGAATTATGTTCCAAAGCCTTCACTGAGGATTCTAAAGTATGAAGTTTGTCCGTTAGAGATAACATCTCATCTTTGGACATAATTTTTATGGCATAAACTGTGCCTTCTTGTATTGACACTCTTTCCGCCAATCTGTCATAAGCTTTAGACAAAATCCAATTGTCACATTCAGCAGTTTTGATTCTCTCAGTTAATGTTTCATTTCCTACAGAAAGGGAATGAAGTTTACGATCCAAATCAGCTGTTCCCTCTTCCATAGTAATGAATTTCTCCTTAATATCAGCCTCTAATGTTTCAGTTCCTACAGAAAGGGACTGAAGCTTACAATTCAAATCAGCTGTTCCCTCTTCCATAGTAATGAATTTCTCCTTAATATCAGCCACTAATGTTTCAGTTCCTACAGAAAGGGACTGAAGCTTACGATCCAGATCAGCTGTTCCCTCTTCCATAGTAATGAATTTCTCCTTAACATCAGCCTGGAGAACTTCAAACTGATTCTCAATTGTTTTTAAGCGTTCAATCTCTGCCTTAAGAATCCTGGATTCGTCTTGTAAAGACTTTATCATATTTCTATTATCAAACCATTTAGTGCCAATGAAAACTACGAATCCCAGAAGGATCCATAGATGTGGGGTGAGAGACACCTCTTTAAAATCTCCCACATGGTACAATTAAAAAAACTGTTAAATTCTTGAATACTAATGTGTTCAGACATTTTATTTATAAAAGAAAATTTTTTTTACCTGCAATGATCGGTTCCTGCCAGTGGTGGTCTCTGTGTTTTTGGAGCCTGTCCTAGAACTAGCTCTTGTAGACCAGGCAGGCCTCAAACTCACAGAGATCCGCCTATCTCTGCCTCCCGAGGCGTGCACCACTACCGCCTGGCTGGTCTCGAACTCACAGAGATCTGCCTACCTCTGCCTCCCAAGTACTGGGATTAAAGGCATGAGCTACCACTGCCTGGCCGGCCTCAAATTCACAGAGATCCGCCTGCCTCTGCTTCCCAATTGCTGGGATTAAAGGCGTGCTCTACCACTGCCTGGCCAAGTAACTTTGTAACTGTGGCAGCTTTTGTTGCAAAACCGCAGGTACTTGAGTTTCTGCTAATTCAGGCAGTGGGGTTCTGCTCCAAACTTTGCCAAGGCAGGCAGGGAGGGGTTAATTGCTCTGTCGAGCAGGCGGGGCAGAATGGGCCTGTGTGGTCGAGTATGTCTGGGACTCGGCACTGGGGCCGGAGTCACGAACTAAAAAACAGCACCCAGGAGGGTGCTGTGTTAGTTAGCGGGCTACCCGCTTGAGGCAGGGGCCAAATAACCCATGTTGGATGCCAAAATGTAACAGCGTAAACAACTGCAGACAGATTGTAAAAAAATATATATCTATAGCTTTAATGTAGAAATAGACTTACAGAACCACCGTTCCCGTGGAGACCAGGAAAGCAGAAGCTAGGGCTGGGAGCATGCTCGCCAAATTTATAGGCAGACATTAGTCCCAGGCGAACACACCCCGCAAGGGGCGGGACCTATCCCAACATCTCTGAACTGACTCCTTTATCTAACGTTCACGCTGTACAAGTCAATGTGTGATGGAGGCTATGATGAGATTATTTTGTGCAGGAGGCAGTGGCAATCATGTCCAATAATAGAACAGACAGTTCTGGTTCAGGAAGGAGTCCTTGGTGTTCCCCCTCTCACAGCTACTATGAGAGGGGTGAAGTACTAAAGTTTTCAGGAAGTTCAAAATCACATCCTAACCCAGACTAGAAACGGCCTCTCAAGGCAGCATGTAACTCAAACAAATTGGAAATTCAATCTCCGGCATGCATGTATATGAGCCCATGAAATTTGCTTTTGCAAAAATAAATGGAATGTCTAGAAGCACAGGATTGAGGTACCACCAGCCTTGGAGCAAAACCGGCCTCCAGGGTCCCTTGTTGGAGGGTTCAAGTCCCAGCAGCTGCTATCCCGTCTGTGGAAGTTTCTCCAACTCCCTCTGGCCAGCTCCAAGACCCAACCTGCATGTTCGTTTGACTTCCCCACCTTAAGGTCACCCCAAACATCTCCTGCTGCAGTTGTCTCCAAGTATGGGCCCTGAACCAAAGAAAAGCTAAACTACAGCCTGATTTCCGCCGATGGCTGATTTCAGGCCAATACATCCTGCTGCATCTATAGGGAAGTTCCAAGAGGAGCCGGCCCCATGAAGTGGCTGAGCCTGGAGGAAATCTGCAGGAGGCCAGGAACAGGACATCTGACTGCATGGCACAAACAGAAACAGGCCTAAGAGCTGAAGGCAGAGGCATTTGTCTCCCCCGGGAGGACCAGATGTACTACAACAAGGCCAAAGGAGCAAAGACAAATCTCCTGCTTGGAGCCCAGACAACCTCAGGAGGTTTCCTGTTTTAGTCATGTCCTTCCTCCCCAGTCATATGGCACATTACCGGAGCCACACAGCAAACAGTGACGTCCTCAGGTACAGCATCAGAGAACAGATGCCTCTCTGCAGTATTCCTTCTGCAGCCCCCATTAGAGCCTGTCTATCAAACTCCATAAGGTGCCTCTTCGATGTCCATCTTCTTCTTGAAGTAGATTGGTGCTGCCAGGAGCACAGTGTCTCATTGTCATGAAATACCCTAAGTTATTAAAATATTTAAAATGCCATATTCTATAATCTTTGAAAAATATGAAGAATGCCTATCTAAAATATATCTATGTACATCTAGAAAATCTTAACTAACATGACTACAAGCTTGACTATTATTGATTATCCATTAACAACCTATAAACATTACATTTTAAGTGAACTACACAATCACAATACCTTAATAAAGATCAGAAATACATATACATATAACAAAATTGACCTTAAATCTCTATCAATAAAGCAAAATCTATACTAATGCAAATTATTCATATCTATATCATATCCCCCTTTAAATGTAAAAGAAAGTTTATAAACCATATTTGGGAACATGGGCATAGTTTTTTCTCTCCAAACTGCTTCCTGCTGAATGGGGGCATCGTTAATTAGGTCTTTCATGGTATAACCTGTGTGATAGTTTCATCTCAATTGGCAGTTGAGCAAAGCAATTTTCTGAATGTGTTCACAGCAACCCTTCAGGAGGGCATGGTCCATCATACCATATTGGGATAGAGGCAATCCACAGACTCTCACCCTCTATGAAAACAAGAAACTCCTTTCCAAAGCATCATGTCCTTAGATCCAAATTTCAAAGTCAAGTCATTTTCAAAATATCTATGTTGGATTAGTTCAGCAGCATTTATAAACATATATCTTTAAGCAGCTATTGCTCCTTCAGCATTCAAACAATTCAAAGATAGCGTAATAGCATAGAGTATCAAAATTCTCTTTTTTTTCCATCTTAGTATGGCTTTATTTTAACTCTATTTTGTTTATTTTTACTTTTATTTTATATTCTCTGTATATCTTTGTCCTGGAATAACTCTGTAGACCAGGCTGACCTCGAACTCACAGAGATCCACCTGTCTCTGACTCCAAGGCATTGGGATTAAAGTTGTATGCTACTACACCTTGAACTCACAGAGATCTGTTTGTATCTGCCTTCTAGGCACTGGGATTAAAGGCGTGTGCTACCACACCTTGAAGTCACAGAGGTCAATGTCCCTTTGCCTCCCAAGTGGTGGGATTAAAGGTGTGTACTACCACACCCAACTACTCTCTTTCTTCCTTTTTTGTTTTTTAACTTTAAGAACTTTAACTTTTAGCCTGCATATATTTTTAACACACTGTAAATCATTTAAACATTTTCTTTGACTTTGAATCCTTCTTTTACTGTACACGTCTCTTTTTTGACCACATGAGTCATTAATTTACCAAGCAATATTGGTAGGACTAAAGCTGTGGCTTTGATGGCTGGATCCAGCCCATTCTTTAGCTTTCCAGCCTCATGGTGGAGGTACCTCTGTAGCCACGTTTATTGCCACAAGTCTATGGCGTTTCAAGGTCCCTGCCAGTAAGTAAGCTGCAGCATTATGTCCACAGACAACACACAAGTCCTCTCTCTGTAGTCGGCCCTCCTGCCTCAAACAGTCAGAGTTTGCCCTGGCAGTACGGCCCAGAAAGCCGGCATTTTAAAACAACACAGGTTTTTTCCTGCTACTGCTGAAAACAAACAGGCATTCAGTCGGCTGTTATCAACACCATTTAAGTGTTTCATGGCAGGACCTCTTAAAAGAGCTGCAAGCTTTGCAGCTAAAGTTGAGTCAGGAAGCCTCCCTTAGATGAGAGTGCTTGCTTGCTTCTAGCAAGCAGAGCAGACCCGAGATATTGCTGCTACTAAGAAAACATGCTTCACTCCATTCTTTCCCAAGCTTTCTCAAGCTTTCTGTGGATTCAGTTATCCCCACGTTGGGCACCATTCTGTAGTAGGAGCTGCGGGTTGCAATCTGCCACCTAGCTCCCGCCATCGGCTAGCATTACCCGAAATAACACCAAACAAACTGTATTCTTTTAAACACTGCTTGGCCCATTAAATCTAGCCCTTACAGGTTAATTCTCATATCCCAATCAACCCATGTCTAATAATCTATGTAGCATCAGTCTTACCGGGAAATATTCAGCATATCTGACCTGGCGGCTTGCTTCATTACATCTGCCTGGGAGAGGGGAGCATGGCCTCTGAGATCACTTCCTCTTCCTTGCAGCATTTTCTTCTGTTTACTCCTCCCACCTATGTTTTAACCTATCAGGGCCAAGCAGTTTCTTTATTACTTAACCAATGAAATCAACAGATTGATATATGACACTCCCACTTCAAGGGAAGGCTCTGCATCAGCAGCATTCATGGGCAGTACTTCTCTAGCTTCAGGTTCTGCTACACCCCCCTAGGTTCCTTTACAGAACTCTCCTGAGACTTGTATGATAAGACAACTAGCCTACCAATTCTGGTATGGTGTCTGTGGAGAGGGTCTTGGGGGAAGGGGGTGTGAGCAGCATCAAGAGATCATGGACATAAGTACTAGGCACTGGCAGCTGCAGCTGTGTGTGCCTAAGGAGCTAACATACCTGACGAAACAGATATGTCCAGGAAAAATAAGGAACCAGAAACTCGGAGGAAGGGAAGGGCTGGTTGGTAGTTACTACCTTTGCCCACCACCATGGGGCAGGCAGGTAAGGAAAGAACACTGTATAATCTCTCTCATTTTTAATTGTTATTCTGACCATCTTCCAGCATATTCTAATTTTGTAATTTTTCAGAGAGAACTGTTTAGAAGTGACCTCATCTTGTGAAAACATCAAAGGTTGTTTTTAAGGACCCTCTAGTGTTGTTATGCCATTGCTGGCGATATACATGGGAGGCCTGCCCTTTCCTGAAGGGAAAGGACAGGGGGAGGGGCCTGGGTTGAAGGTAGGCACTTGGAGGAGAAGAGGGAAGGAGAGGAAAATGTGGTCAGGCTGTGAAAAAAATAATAATTAATTGTTAAAAGAAAAAGAACCCCTAGTGGAGCCTGGGGAGATCACTTAGTGCTTAGAAGGACCTGATGGCACTCCTGAAGATGAGATCCCAACCCCTGTTTCTCACATGAGGGAAGGAGAGAATAGCTTCCCAGATTTCCCTCTTCATCCATATGTTCAGGTATGTCATGCTCACACAATAGTTAAAGTAAGTACGGTTCTAATAAGGAACTGGAGTTGAGAAACAGTAAGGGAATTGATTATATATGTGTTTGGTCAGGGCTTCTCAACCTGTGTGACCCTTTAATACACTTCCTCATGTTGTGACCCCCAACCATGAAATTACTCCATTTCTTCTTTATAACTGTCATTTTATACCATTTTGAATCATTATACCAATATCTGTATTTTTCAATGGTCTTCAACAGTCAACCTCTGTGAAAAGGCTTTTGGTCCCCGAAGGAGTCGTAGCCCACAGTTTGAGAACAGCAGCTGTCGGCCTCTCTAATATCAGCATCCTCATCCTCACTGCTCTGGTCCAGTATGACAGTACTGAGAAGCAACAGAAAAGGCAGCTAGGTGGAGGAAGATTTTTCTGTCTTTGCTGCTAGCTCCTGAATCACAACACTGAGAATTATTATTAATTATGAAACCCCAGCCAATAGCTTAGGCATGTTTCTAACTCGTGCTTACAACTTAACCCACTCCTTTTAATCTACCTTTTTGATGTGGCTCAATTGCCTGTGCATTGTAGTGCCCACGATGCCTCCTATGCATCTGCCTGGTGACTCGCATGTCTCTGCCCTTCTTCTTCTAGCATTCTCTCTCCCCTGAAAATCCTGCCCAGAGACTGGTCAATTAGATTTTTATTAAACCTGTGAGAGTGACATATGTCCACAGTGAAAATGATTGTTCCATAATAGGCAGGTGAAGTTGTAAAGAAATCCTGATGTTTCCTCATGCATAGTAGCAGAGAACAGGCCCACATAATAGGCTATGGACTTTGAGGAGAGGGAATAATTCGGATGGGAACAAAAAACTACACCAAAGTCAAGGAATCATCAATGGTCCTTGAGCAATTGTCCTGGATTTCATGTCGCAGTTTACACATCTTTGTAAATGATAAGATGGACTGGAGAGATGGCTCTGTGGTTAATGTCTGCTCTTGCAGTAGACACAGGCTCATTCCCACCACTCACATGGTTACTTACAGTGATCTTTGGCTCCAGTTAGGCTCCAGGCCCAAGGGATTTGACACCCTCTTCTGATCTCCACAGACACAAGGCAGACACATGGCACACACACACACACACACACACACACACACACAAAACACTCAGACACAGGAAAAGAAACAAATCCTTAAAAGAAGGCGCTGGTGTTTATTCATTGATTTAGAACCAAGTGTAAGGAGATGGCCACTGTGAATGAGCATGGCTTACTCCATGTTGATAAAGGGAATCAACGGTGGAGGGAAGTTGGAATGCTGGCATCAGTCTGTCCTATAACAGAGGTCTGCATGCAGGGAAGACCCAGAGGATCGTTCTTCTGGAATACTACACATAGCAGACTTGTGAATCCCCATGACTGAATAGCACCAACGTGGCTCTTGCCCACATGTCACACTTCCTAGTAGAAGTCAGGGGTCTCAAGAGAATAAGTCAAAGGAAATGAATCTACTTGGACTTTAGAGTAACAAGGGCCAAGAGACAGCACTTGATCAGCAAAGGCAGGTGAGTTTTCAACAGAGGCATGGTCATGGTTACGGTGGACAGATGTGTGTAGACCTATTTACTGCACCTGCATCAGGTGTTTCCAGAAGTGAAACACATAGAAAGCTCACAATTAGCTTCAGTCTGTACATGTAGCTCTGCTTGAGAGCTATAAGGGTATATCCAGTGAACGGGTAAAGGCCAGTCTTGTCAGAGTGCCAAGGCATATTAGGGGATGGAGCAGCAAGCCTGGCTGAAGCCCTGACTAGTATCATGTAGCCAGGCATGAGAATGATGCCTTCACACACTCATCTTATGCATGGGGAGAATAAAACAGAGAGGTCAAGTGACGTTTCCAAAATCACACAACAAGCTGAGAAGGAAACACAGCAGGAGGCCTGTAAGAAATCCTGTCTGAAAAGAATGTGGACTCTCAGAGAAGATGGCCGACACCAGGAGAACATGGCTCATTGAATCAACTAAGCATAGCTCACATGGGCTCACGGAGACCAAAACAGCAAGCATAGGACCTGCAAGGGTCTGTACTAGGTCCTCTGTGTGAATGTTGTGGCTGTTAGGTTAGTGTTCTTGATGGGGCTCTTATGAGTGGAAAACTGTTTGACCTGCTTTTGTGAATGTTTTCCTTTTGTTGGGCTGTCTTGTCCATCACCTGTATGACGGCTTTTGCCTAGTTTTACTATATCTTGTTTTATTCTGTCTGGCTCTTCCCTCTTAGAGGCCTGCTCTTCTCTGAAGAGGAAATGGAGGATAGCTGATCTGGGGGACATGGGACGTCAAAGAGTTAGGGAGTAGAGGAAGGAGAATCTGTGGTCAGGATGTAGTGTATGAGAGAAGAATCTATTTTCAATAAAACATTTTCAATGTGGACTGCACCTGAAGCATGATACTGAAAGCTGCCCTTCCTCTCCACATCCATGAAGCATACATATACATGAACTCACACCAACAATTTGTATCCGTGCACACGACCATGTGCCTACACATAAAAATGATGTCTCACATCCAATAATGTATTCAGTTTTCAAGTTGAGTTTTCTTTCAGGTGCCTTCCAGCTTTCCACTATTTATAGTGGTGTCTGCTACTCTAATATACCCCCTGCCTGAATGATCTTCTGGCTTCTTTGGCATGAGTAAAATTTCATGGAGTTCAGAGATTAAATAGCAGAGACTTGCCCCGCCGAAAAGGCCTCCCAGGAATTTTCTGTGTATCCTTTCTTCTGCACTTGCCCAATCTCCGTGGTGGACACTGTCCTGGAACATTTTTTTCTGTTCAGTCCCTTTTCTTGCCCTGAATTTTCAGTGGTGATTTAGAAGATTTATTTTTGTTAATCAAGAGAAAAAAGCAGGGACAGGCAGGCGACAAGGAAACTATGGGAACAACAGGATGCAGGAGGAAAAGAGAACAAGATTCCTAAAATCATGTCCCAGGCCACCTTCAGACCTGCAAAATCACAATGAGGGACAGAGAACACTGGCAATCCAGGGAAACTCGGGCAGGGTGATCTGTTGCCCAGGAATACCATGCCACAAGGCAGTAGGAAATTTGGCAGATGACAGTGACCAATAACTGAAGCTGTCGGGACAAGGACCTGTATATCAGTATTGGCAGTCCCCCTACCATCTCCAAGCTGTTCTCCTTATAAAACAGGGTTCACTGCACTGGGGTACACCACTAGTGCACAGGATACTCATGGGAAAGTATGGGGCACACCCTCCCATGGATGATCACACCCCTGAACTGCAGCAGGACGAAGATAGGAAAGCTAGGCTTTGGAGTTCAGCAACACTGGCAGCTTCTCTTCCTGTCCAGGCTTCCCATCCATGGAGTCAGAGGGGACGCCAAGGGCTCAGAGTCACTAGAAGTGGGAAAAGGCGCTGGACATTCAGAACCCGGCCCAGCCCAGGTACAGGATCTCCATTTAGTTCCACTCACCTGTAAGTACAGTCTCAGACCGGCAGGATCCAATGGGGGCTGAGGAAGGAATACTGCAGAGAGGCATCTGTTCTCTGATGCTGTACCTGAGGACGTCACTGTTTGCTGTGTGGCTCAGGTAATGTGCCATATGACTGGGGAGGAAGGACATGACTAAAACAGGAAACAGGAAGGTACCCCTTCCTCCACAGCCTCTCCAGCAAAGGCTATCATTGGAGTTTTTGATTTTAGCCATTCTGACAGGTGTAAGATGGTATCTCAAACTTGTTTTGATTTGCATTTCCCTGATCGCTAAGGAGGTTGAGCACAACCTTAAGTGTCTTTTGGCCATTTGAACTTCTTCTGTTGAGAATTCTCTGTTCAGTTCAGTGCCCCATTTTTTAATTGGGTTAATTAGCATTTTAAAGTCTAGTTTCTTGAGTTCTCTATATATTTTGGAGATCAGACCTTTGTCTGTTGCGGGGTTTGTGACGATCTTCTCCCAGTCAGTAGGTTGCCTTTTTGTCTTAGTGACAGTGTCCTTTGCTTTACAGAAGCTTCTCAGTTTAAGTAGGTCCCATTTATTCAATGTTGCCCTTAATGTCTGTGCTGCTGGGGTTATACCTAGAAAGCGATCGCCTGTGCCCATATGTTGTAGGGTACTTCCCACTTTCTCTTCTGTCAGATTCAGTGTGTTCTGGCTGATATTGAGGTCTTTAATCCATTTGGACTTGAGTTTTGTGCATGGTGATAGATATGGGTCTATTTTCATTCTTCTATAGGTTGACATCCAGTTATGCCAGCACCATTTGTTGAAGATGCTTTCTTTCTTCCATTGTATACTTTTAGCTCCTTTATCGAAAATGAGTTGTTCATTGGTTTGTGGGTTAAAATCCGGGTTTTCTATACAATTCCATTGGTCAACTTCTCTGTTTTTATGCCAGTACCACACTGTTTTCATTACTGTAGCTCTGTAATAGAGTTTGAAGTCAGGGATGGTAATGCCTCCAGAAGATCCTTTATTGTATAGGATTGTTTTGGCTATCCTGGGTTTTTTGTTTTTCCATATAAAGTTGATTATTGTCCTCTCAAGATCTGTGAAGGATTTTGATGGGATCTTGATGGGGATTGCATTGAATCTATAAATTGCCTTTGGTAGAATTGCCATTTTTTACTATGTTGATCCTCCCAATCCAAGAGCAAGGGAGGTCCATCCATTTTTTGGTATCCTCTTCAATTTCTTTCTTCAATGCCTTATAGTTCTTGTCAAATAGATCTTTCACTTCCTTGATTAGATTTACCCAAAGATATTGTATGCTGTTTGTGGCTATCGTGAAAGGTGAAGCTTCTCTGATTTCCCTCTCTGCTTCCATATCCTTTGTGTATAAGAGGGCGACTGATTTTTTGGAGTTGATCTTGTATCATGTGATATTTTTCCTTCATAGTCTGACTTATTTCACTTATTGTGATGATTTCTATTTCTACCCACTTTCCTTAAAATGCCATGGTTTAATTTTATGACACCTGAATGAAATTCCCTTGTATATATATATATATATTGATAGCTACCTAGCCTGGGTGCATCTCCTAATGATGGTAAATACGGAACAATTAATATAGCGTGCAGCTGTCTTTGCAGTAGAACTTAGAGTCTTTTGGGTGTATATTCAAAAGTGTTATGGCTGGTCCATATGATAGATCTAATTTTAGCTTTTTTCACACTTAATCTAAGGGGTTTCAATAAAGAATTTTCATACATATCGTGCCATCATATTTTATTCTGATTAGTTCCCCTCTTTGTCTTCCCTAAGCTCCACTGCCTACCCCATTGATTGGTTCACTCTTTCTCCAATAGGTCTCACTCCAGCTTTCATACCCTATAGTTTTTATTACTCTCTCAATTCCCCCTCCATTAGGATCTCTTCCTTTCTACTCATGATCCTCTTTCCAGTTTCATGACCTGCATACACACACATATTAAATCTGGATTTCATATATGAGAGAAAACATGCAATTGTCTTTGTGCATTCATTTATCTTTGTGCTTCTCACTTATTTTACTTAACATCAAGATTTATCTTCTACAACTCAAGAACTTTATATTTACTTGAAATTTTATTTGTCAATATCTTCTTTTATCAACCATACCTTTGATATTGCACTTAATAATTTACCTAATCCCAAAGTCAAAGCTTTTTATTCTTAAAGTTTTAAATTTTACCTCTGACATGTGGAGAGGATAAATTCTAATTTTAGAATTAATTTTGATGTTGCTGAGTATGTTCTCAGTAGTGTAAATTCATTATTTGCATATGCTATTAAAATACCACAGAACCGAAGCTGGGCAGTGGTGCTGTATGCCTTTTAATCCCAGCACTCAGGAGGCAAAGGCAAACAGATCTCTGTGAGTTTGTGACCAGCCTGGTCTACAAAAGCTAGTTCTAGGAGACACTCAGAAACTACAGAGAAACCCTGTCTTGAAAAACCAAAAGTAAAAAATTAAAATTAAAACCACAAAACCATTTGTTAAAAGGAATTATCACTCTACTATACTCATTGTACAACTGTGATAAATACCAGTTAGTTGATCATAAATATAAGGATGTATTTTGAGGATTTTAGCTTATTTCTACTAAGACATATGCCAATCTGCTTCCTAATATTATACTATCTTTATTTTTTTAATTTTTAGTGTATGTTGAAATTAGAAAATAATTTTTTGTGATTTCGTTCTCTTTCATTATTGTTTTTTACTATTTTGGATCCTTTTTCTTCCACATAGATATTGGGAAGAACATGTCAATTTGTGCAAAAGTAAATCCACTTTTCAATACAATATCTACTCATATTGCCATGTTTTATCCACAACTATAAAATCTCTCTGTTTATTTAGATTTTTGTCTTCTCAGCTATAATGTGTAATCTTCAAAATAACCCTATAATGGTGACTGTAACTTTTTCATTTAAAATATTAATTATATGATTATATATGAAAACTTTCATAAATGTGATTTCTAAGATGATTTGAAAAAAAATCACCCTTTCTAAGAATGCCAAAATTGTCAAAGTTTAAGAATTATTTGTATGCTGTTAAAAATAGCTAGGTACCCATAAATTTGATTTAAAGTGTGAACAGATACTGCTATGTCAATTTAGAGGAAAATACTTAAGATAAAACTGCAAACAAACAGCTTATAAAAGCAAATAATATATTAATTAATTAATAATATACTTAATTATGTTATTAATTATATTAATTGTATATGGTATATTATATAATATATAAAGATATATAATATATAAATATATAATACATATAAATATACAATATTTGAATTAAACCATCACTAATTATAATAATTATATATTTTATATTTATATAATTATATATTATACAACATTTAATTATATGATTGTTAATTATGATAATATATTAATTATTAATATATAACTATTTATATATATTTATTTATTTATCATCTAAGTTGTATTATTTCTCTGGAAATTGTAAAGGTCCATGAGCACATAGAAACAGAAAAGCCCCTTTGAGATCTAAAGCCAAAACTAGTTCACTTTTACTTCTGTATTTCTCTTTGATGTATGGCAAACCACCCAGTCCTATTCAAATGTGAACCTGGGACAACATGGAGGCAGCAATATGACTCAGAGAGAGAATGAGCAATCTGAAACAAAAGTATGTATCTAAGCCTCAGAATAGCTAAATTTTAAAATTCTGAAGACAGAGTGCATTCAGTTATGATTATTCAACCCCACATTTGAGAGTCTCTTCCTTTTTTTAAGGACTTTCAATAATGGCTATTTATCTTGGTATGGGAGCACTTTGTAAATAGGAAGATCATAACTGCAAGGCTACATAGTGAGACATTGTCTGGAAAACGAAGTCAATCCATTGTCAGAGTGAGGCAATAATGAAACTGTTTTATATGAGTCTTTCTTCCACACTCTGGGACTTAAGTACATGAATGCACATCTAAAAAAAGCTTATATTGGGTGTGTGAGCCTACACACTATACCAAAGCTAAAGACAGCTCAACACTGCTCTGAAATATCACAGCTAATGTATTTAATTTGATAAAAAAAACAGACTTTGTACTAAACACATTAAAAAGCCTCATACCATCCAGATGGTACTGTATCCTCAGAATTCCCTGAAACTTAAATGAATCATACATTTTGGTTATAGGTAAATATATGTCTGAAACAATTCATTGGTTCAGTACAAGCCCTCAGTTACTTGCTATTCCATTGTTCCATTAGGAAACTTGTAATAACTCCTTTGGAATCTATTCATTTTAACAGCTGATTCCTGCATCCTCATTATTTATAAACCCTGAGGCAAATGCTGTATATTTCTAGACATTGTTCAAGAAGATTTCAGTCTAAAAAAGGAGACTGATACTAATGGCCACAAGAAATGTTTCTGAGTGATTTTTCCATGCTAGTCATCATGTTAAGAGTTGGATGGTCAGCCGGGCGGTGGTGGCGCACGCCTTTAATCCCAGCACTTGGGAGGCAGAGGCAGGTGGATCTCTGTGAGTTCGAGACCAGCCTGGTCTACAAGAGCTAGTTCCAGGACAGGCTCCAAAACCACAGAGAAACCCTGTCTCGAAAAACCAAAAAAAGAAAAAAAGAAAAAAAAAGAGTTGGATGGTCATTATGCTATATAATCTCAGAATTCTAGTCTTAAGTATCATCAGTATGCTCATTTGACAAATGAGATAATGAAGTCCTAGAATGGCCAGATAATAGGTGCATGGCTCCATAGCTAGTGAAACTCACAGCCTGATGTAAAGACAGTTCTTTTGGACTTGGCATTTCATTGTTCAATTAGAGGTAAGTGATCTTAGTAGAAAAGGAGTGCAATAATCTCCATGAGAAGAGATTTATTAGCTCTTAAGGATGTGAATCTGAAATATGTATCTACAGTGAGAAACAGAGTTTTAGTAAATGGGATTGACAAGCAAAGTGCAAACCCGACAGAATATGTTCAGGTAAGGACAAAGAAGTTGGTGATAGCTGATGCATCTGGCTCACCTCCTGTCTGTCCTGAATTCGCTCCTAATAATCACATGACACTTCACTTGGGCCTCATCACCTTCTCCAAAGCTATCTTAGCATACATTCCTGTGTACATCTTAAGTCATTGTGTACTCGGTGTCCTATATCTGCTTCTTGCTTCTCATACTGTTGGTTGTTCTTATACTGTATTGCAGTATCCAGTTTGTTTAAATAATTTTATTGAAAGCCAATTCTTTTCCTACAATATATTCTAATCAGTCTCTTTTTTCCCAACTCTTCCTAGATCTTCCCCACCCACCAACTCTACCCCTTCTTTCAATCTATAGAAGCAAACAGGCAAAATATCTAAGAGGTCTATGAGTTCAAGGACAGGCTTATTCATATGTGAGCCCTCAGATTTTGTACCATTTATGTGCAAAGGCACATTTGCTGACTCAATGAACCCACATGTAATCGGGTAGCTCATATATTTGCAAAGTGATTTAATTTCTTAAGATTCATGATGTTAATCCTAAATGTTGTAAAATGAGATGAGATAGATTATCCTTACAATCAATGCTTACTTTTAACTTAATGGGTTATTTACTTTCAAAGAGTAACAAATGTTTGAACTAAATAGCTACACAAGACTGAACTAGTTCAACTATCCTTGCTCAAGAATAAATACCACGACCCACAAAAGTACACATGAAATAATTGACTTTAAGACCAATATGAAGTACTGTGTCCTCATCACATCATATTTCAGACACAGTTGACTCTGCTTGTCTTTTCCCTTTTTCTCTTCAGATGGTTCCAATTTTCTTTATTATTAAACTTTGTATATCCTCCGTGTTTATAGTAAGATATAGGATCCATTTCCTAATTTCAAATGATTGACAGAAGTCCTCGGTAAATGTTTGAATTGCTCTTTTCATATTAATATCAAAATGATGTCATGAAATCAGAAGAGATATCATAAAAGTGCAAATGGGTACTTGGCTCCTTTTCTAATTTGAACACTTAGGTCTACTGAATTTCAATACTAATAATCCAAATAAATCCCAGTTCTTTCTTTTTCACAATATGAAGGAAGATCCAATAACTTTTCCTGAATTCATATACAGATGTCTACTGATAAACTTATTTTTCTAGTACCCTTTGGACCTACCTAGTATGCAAAGAATATATCCAATACAGAGTTCTTTTTGTGGCACGTTATTTCTTACCTGCAGCATAAATTACTTATTATAAGTGTAATTTTCTCTCATGGAGGAATCTGAGACTCAAGATTCCCATCCAGCAAATGGTAATGCCTTCATTTACAGTGCTGAATTGTAGGACATTCTTGGAAGGTATAGACTTTAAGAGGTCTCCTTGCATACACAAAACTATGTATATATGTATGTGTATATATGTAGAGTGTGTGTGTGTGTGTGTGTGTGTGTGTGTGTATGTTGTATGTGTACACTGGCTGCAGGGGTAGATAACCTGGTAGTTATATATTCCAAGAAGCCCAGCACCATCATCATTATTGAATTGACAGTCTGGCTTAATATGTTTTATTTTCCAAATGTGTCTATCACACATTTGTACGATTACTTCTCAGGGAAATCAGAATTTAGATAGCCATTCAAACTTTATTACAATCATTATCACTGATTGAGTCAGCCATCACTTAAAACAGTTCAGAATTTTATCCATGTGTATGATTTGGGAGCCCCATTTAATATATTTTCTACTATGAACCTCTCTGCACATTTGACTGCATTCTGCAAGGGTTGAAATTCTCAATAGAACAGCTACAGGCATAGTTATTATTGTTAGACTTATGCCTCTATGTATGTGGGGAAAATTGCAAAAGGAGCTTCCTAATTTTTCAACATTTTGAACCCCTTTCTCATCTCAATTCAGTAGATTTGAACGGGCTATGAAGGTTTTTTATTTCTAGCTCAAGAACTTACACATTAGTAACAGATGAGCATGGCAAAAAAGTGAAAACAAGATCAAAGGCTCTTTTTACACATATTAAAACTTTAATGATGAGAAACTGAATTTTCATATATATATATATATATATATATATATATACATATATATACAGATTTGAGTTACTTCAAGTCACATTGTAAAAATGTCTTGAATTTGAAATCTCTCCAGGAATACATTATCAACACAGCTTCTTTTCACATTTTATTAGTGTTATCTTAAAATTTAAGCATTTCTTTTAAAAATATCAGCAAGAAAGTACATGATTTAATTACACGGAAAGAAACCAAAAGAAATAGTTTTGGCACAGAAGTTTGCACGCTGTTAGAGTATAGTTTATTTTTGTGCACTTAAGAATATACAGAGAAGAAAGAATATATTTTCATCTCAGAGCTTATTGTTTACTATATTCTCTTTGAGATGACTGGGATAAAATTAAATAGCACAAAAAGCCCATGATTTTCACCCTTTTCAGCCAAAATCGGATGAGCATTCATCTAACTAAACTTTGTTTATTCCAAATCTCCTAATTGTTAGTTATATTACCCAGGAAGTCCTTCTATTGGTTATATTACCAAGAAATTCCTTCTGAGATGGATTCACGGTGGCATATATTTTCTAATAAGTACCCTTGAGATAGAAAGCAATGGAGAGGAAAAGGAAATAAGCATAAATATCCTGTGAGACAAGTTAATTTGTGAAGCAGTCCAATCGCAGGCACAGGGATCTCTAACTATTGTTGCAATTCAGAGGTGGCCCACTCCACAGAGTGTGGATATGGCCAGTCTTACGTATGCCTCAATCAATTATTTATTGTGTCTAGGCCATTTTGTCGTGAGTTATGATATTTAGTAAGGCATCTCTCTGCAGAGATCTCTGTTCTAATTACTACAGATGGTCCGCTGTCATTATTCCCCATAGCTAGGGCAATGACTGAAGAACATCTGAATACCATATCACGGTGTTCATGCATTGTGCTAAGCCCTAGAAGCACAGAGGTAGAAACAATTTCTGTTCTTGATAACAGTGGTAAAGGCCTGGAAGAACTCCAGGGAAATGCTGATATGTCTATATTGAAAGGCTGAAGGATCAGGAGTTTAATATCCACAGAAGACAGTAGCAATAAACACACTTGGTCAGGAAGAACACAGCCTGTGCATACTGACTAGCTTTGTTTTCTTTCATTTTCATTCTACAGATGCTCTCGGCTTACAGGAAGGTGATGTGGCCATTGTCAGAGTAGGTCTTTTTCTTTCAGCTCCTCTCCCATATGTCACTCTTCTCTGGAAATTCTCTCACAGACACATCCAAAACCATGTTCTATGAATCCCCAGCTATCTCTCAGTGTAAAAAAAGCCAACAGCCATTTAAGCATCACCATGCATCTTAATGCAAACGTGTAAGTAAACCATGCGGGCCTTTTAACTTTGTGTCATCCTTCACAACAAGAGTGGACGTGTGGCATAACTCCGGGAAGGGAGTCTGTCTCTTCGAGGTTCTTTATCCTTGCAGCCGTAACTAGATTAATGTCTCATCATTTCATAGCTACATTGTGTCAACAGCCTTCTGGGTGATTTCCTTCCTACTTTTAATCATTCTCTCTCCTCTTCCTGTATTGAGAATCTTCTATATATGGCAAGCAGAATGATGTGTCAGAAATTGAAATGGGATTATGCCAATATCATTGCTAACTCCTTACCGTAGTGCCCAAAGACACACAAGAGAAACATTATATTTTGCATTGCATATGTAACCTGATAGTTATTTGTCCCTTGGTGATATCCTTTGCCTTGTATCTCATTACTTCTCCACATGCAGAGTCAAAATTTACAAAAGTGATGTTCTCAGGATGCCGAGTAATTTGATACCTCTCAAGTCAATGTTCTTTAAATACTTCTTCAGCCAATTTTAATTGTGTGTATAAGAAATGGATTGCCTGATGATACAATATTGTTCCTCTTTATGTCCCAGGTGAAGGATTTCTGACATTAATTTATCCTATACAGTTTCTAATTTCTGACAATTTCTTAGGAAACACAGTAAAACATTTAAAATTTAGCCACTAGATTAAATTTCTAATATCAAACAGATAGCTGTTGACTTCACTGCTGAATTTACATGACTGCTCTTTGACTAGCTTTAGATTTGGTTGAGACAACTGTAGCTGGAACATGCAACAAGCCTGTATGTTACAAGAATCATTCACGAATGAGACTATGACACCATTAGGAACATATTTTTAAAATCTCTTTATGATATTGAGTACTTCAGAGAAACAACATATACTTTCTATATTGCCTATTATGTGATGAGTCATAACTAGAAATATGGAAATTAGGATCATTTAATATAAAACAAAAGAATGTACATAAAATTATAGATTGACAAACTATGTAGTTATTGGTAATAGAATTTCCTGAACTGGGTTCTGGCCCAAACTATTTGATCTGGTTAGTATTATATTTGTAAGCTTTCAATATGCTATAGATTATTTTTCTTTTTTGAAGAAATGCTTTTATTAGGGATGGGTGGAGAAACACACACATAGAGCAAGCACACAGATAAAAAGCAAAGAAGAGTGGGAAAGACTCAGGAAGCTGAAGCCCCATGCCATAGATTCTTTTTCTCCATTAATTGAAAATAGATTATTTTCTCATACAATATATCCTTGTTATAGTTTTATCTCCATCTATGCTTCCTAGTTCCTGGCCACCTCCCCTTGCCTCCAGATCTGCTCCCTTTCTGTCATTTGAAAAGAGCAGGCTTCTAAGAAATGGCAAAATATAATAAAATAAAATATAAGATAAAACAAACAAAACACCACATTCAAGTTAAACAAGGCAAACAAATTGAAGAAAAACAGCTCCAAGAGAAGACATAAGAATCAGAGACCACTGCTTCACACACTCAGGAATTCTATAAAAACACTAAACTGAAATCCAAAATACATACATACACACAGACACACACAGACAGACACACACACACACAGACACACACACACAGACACACACACACACACAAACACACACATATATATGCAGAAAACCTGGTATAGACCCATTTAGGCCTTGTGCTTGCTATTTCAGTCTCTGTGAGTTCGTATGAGCTTAGCTAGGCTGATGTAGGCAGCCTTGTTCTCCTGGTTTCCTCTATCCCTTCTGACCCTTACACTCTTTCCGTCTCCCCTTCAGTGAGGTTCCCTGAGCTCTCAAGGGAGGGAGTTGATGGAGACACAACATTTAGAGTTTTATATTCCACAGTCTTTCTAATTCTATGTAATGTCTGGCTGTGGATCTCTGTATTGGTTCCCATCTGCTGCAGGAGAAAATACCTCTGATGAGGGCTGAATATGAATAAGGCACTTACATGTGTGTAGCAGAATGTCATTAAGAATAATTTCATCACTGCCTTTAAAAATACCAATAGTACTTGATTTTACTCAAGGTATCTGGGTTATTGAATCTCTTGTTCTTCATCACCCAAGTCCTATCATATTTTGCACACAAGGCAGTATTACAGATCAAAGGTTTTGTGGCTGGGTTTGTATAAATATTCCCTTTTGGTACCCTGCAGATACTTTCTCTTATGAAAGACAGCATGGGGGTGAAAGTTCTACGTAGGCACCATCTAGTCCTCTCTATGTTCAGTGAGCTGTATGGGTGTTATTGTTAGCACGGGGGCTTTGCAGTCAGTTTGTGAAGAGCAAGCTATTATTTTGCCAACATCCTGAGTTCTTTGGGTATTTCCACGAGATCCTCTTAGACAACAACTCATTTGGATATAATATAGTCCTAAAGTTCATTTGGTGACAAGAGATGGGTACTTAGAACTCCTCTGTCTTCCCCATCATTTAGAGGCTTTCTTAGGATTGCCTTTATATTTTGGGGGAGTTCCCACTACACTAGGTCTCCAAGCCACCACTCAAATGCCCCCCCCCCAGTTTTAGCTCTTTCTCCCTATGTTCCCTCCCCTCGCCACATGATCTTCCCATCCCCCTCTCCCCTCAGTTCACCAATAAAATATATTCTATTTCTTTCTCACAGGGAGAACCCTGTGTCTCCCTCATGGAACCCTCCTAGTTACCTGATTTTTCTGGGTTTGTGGATTCTAGCTTGGTTATCATTTACATAACAGCTATTACTGACTTACTAGTAAGTACATACCATATTTATCTTTGTGGGTCTGAATCACCTCACTCAGGGTAATTTTTTCTAGTTCTATCTATTTGCTTACACATTTCATGAGGTCATTTTTAACAGTCAAGTATAATAATCCACCCTGCAAGTGTACCCCATTCTCTTTATTTGTTCTTCTGTTAAGGGGCATTTAAGTTGTTTCCAATTCCTGTGAATAGAGCAGCAATGTCCTACATTCTTAAACACATAATGTTTGCCTACCTTTTTTTATCTACCTTATGGATTCTTCCTTTTTGACAAATTACAATTATATGTAATTTGAGGTACTTAGCAATGATTTAAATAGTGTTAATGACTATATATCAAGAAAATTAATGGATTTATCACCTTAAATACTTACCATTTATTACTTCAGTACAACTGAAAGCATTCTACCTTTTGATTTATCATCATCTCATATTGCCATTCCTAGTCGCTAATAACAACTGTTTTCACTTTCAACTGCTAGGACTTTGACTATTTGAGATTTCACAAACAAATAAGAGTATGTGGTATGTGCTTTTCTGTGCTGACTGATTTCACTTAGCACAATGTCTTTGAGGTCCATCCATATTGTTGGGAATGAGAAAAATTTAAGGTTTAAAGCATTCCACAATAGATAAAGACTACATTTCTATATCCACTCATCCATTGATGAGCACTTAGCTTGAATATATATATATATATATATATATATATATATATATATATACATATCTTATATATTATATATAGAAGGAGCATGTGTCTTAATAGCATGCTGGTCATAGAAGGTTTTTTTTAGTATTACTTATTCTGTGGAATTTTTTTGTAAAGATTTCCTCATCACGCTTAAGCCACCGGAAGCAGAGTTAGCAAATTCATCATTTCTATTTGGGTATCTGTGTGACCCCTAGGTCTGACTTCAATAATTGGGCTAGATTTTGGAAACCTTTGTGGTGAAAAGATAGTTCAATTTTGAATATGTCTAGTTTGGAATTTTTTAGGACATCCAAGTACTGAGACCCAATATTTTGTTAAATATATATATATATATATATATATATTTATATATCTTTAAATTTTACATAATAAAATTTGGAAATAGTTTCACATCCTTTCTAGTATCTCTGTGTCTTGATAGAAGAATATTCTGTGTAAAAGTTCTAGATTTAGGAGAATTTTAACCAGGAAATAAGGCTTCCCAAAATTAAAGAAAACAGGCCAGAAAAGAAGTCAGTAGATGATTTAATATAAAGCACCAAAGGCTGGGCTCCAACTTCTAATTTTTCACATTGTTATCTGTTTAGCTCTAAAAACATGACTCAGTGGTTAAGCGCACTTTTGTTCTTTTAGACTTCTACGAATTGTCAAATTTTCAAGTAGAATTAGATTCCCCTTTCCTTAGACATAGTTACACCATTCCTTATTTCTGTCTATCACTTATTATACAGTATTATTTGTGGTAATATTTTATTTTTGCTTTAACAAATAAAGCTTGCCTGAAGATCAGAGAAGCAAAGCAGCCAGCCAATAGTTCTTACCTCAATGAAATCCTCAGACTGAATGGGATATCCTTTTTCTACATTTTTTCAGACTGAATGTATCTACAGAACCTCAGACTGAATCCTGAGCTCCTGTCTCCTCCCGCCTTAGATTTCTCCCTCTGCCCAGCCATATCACTTCCCATCACTACCTCTCTAGTGCTGTGATTAAAGTTATGAGCCAGCATGGTCCTGTTTCTCTTTTAGACTGAGTCAATCTTGTGGAGCCCAAGGTGGCCTTGAACTCCCAGAGATCTGTCTGCCTGTCTCCCAAGTGCTGGAATTAAAGGTGTGTGCCACTACTGCCTGGCTTCTATGGCTAACTACTAGCTAGATTCACACTCTGATCTTCAGGGAAGCTTTGTGTGTTATAGCACAAACAAAATATCACCACAACTATTAGTCTACATGTTGTATTCTTTTTCTTCTAGAGCAAAAAATAAATAAATAAAATACACATAGCATGGTTCTTTGCTTTATATTTCTGTGACTTAGAATTTATTATAAGTGTATTTGATACAAAATGAGAAGTGTCTGAAATTGGTCTCATAATAGGGCAATTGTGAGCAGATTCATACCCAGAGCAGTCTCATGCAGAGGGAAATGTATGACAAAACTGTGGTATAATCTAGAGGAGCAAAGGAGCATTCTTGTATGCCTTGTGATACAATTTTGAAGCATTCGGAGAGGATACACAGAGGTTGATCGAGACAAGACGCTTTAGGTGAGTGAGCAAAAATGGCTACATATAGTGCTGTGCATCTATATGAGGCATTTGTTGTTTATTGTTTCATTTAATGTTAAAGAGTGACTGCAAAATAGATATTATTGTAAGAATAAGAATTAGAGACATGAGTTAATATGATTACATACACAATGATAATAAAAAGGGATAGTGGAATAGTATCTGAAGCCTGCATGTTTTCTAATGCTTTTTCTGATACACCAGAAAACAAGTCTATGCCTAATATATAATTAGTAAGGGTATGACAGACAAGGATGCATTAAATTAGTATGCCACAATAAAATGTTTTATAGTCAAATAAATTGAGAACACTGAATTAAGTTGATCATGTATATGTATTGCAGAATTGTTTAGATCTCTAAATATTCTGTTTTCTCATTAATCAATAGCAAGAAAAGCATAGTATAAGCATTTTGTATATTAATTTTATCATAGAATCATTTCATTCATAGGTTATCCACTGCTATAGCTCATGAGATTAGCATTAGGTCAAAGCTGAGAAATACTGCCTTCTACCCTGATAGCAAATATTACTTCTCGCAAAGTTTCATTTTGTTTACAAAGGGAGAGTAACCAAAACAAAACTGGAATGATTTCCACCCATTTATTCATTCAGAAGTTATAAGCAAATGAATCATATGGCTCAGATTTCTTCTAATCCAGTTTGATTGTATGTTGATTTTGGAAGTTCCAGCATGAGTCTTCTTGAAGTAAAAAAGGCTTTGTGTGACAAGTTCTGATTATAAACTTTTTAATGAGTCATTATGGTATAAGGCCAGGTAGTTTACTGGTGTTTGATCACTGCTTTACTTTAGGTATTCAGTTGGATTTTAATTGTTTATTTTGTTGAAGAACATGATCCACATTTTCTGTGTGTGATCATAAAAGATAAGAGAAATTACAAAGTAGCTACTGGAATGTCTCTTTATATTTCCATTTAGTTATGAATTCAGGTGGCTTTCACTCCCATTATAACTTCAAAATAACTAATATATACTGTCTGTCATATATGTGTCAGTATGATTTCATTTCATATCATTTATTTATACATATGAGAGTGTCTGTGTAGTATGCACATGCATGTATGTGAGTTGCACAGAGGCCAAAGGGGGTCATCAGTTGTCCTGCATCACTCTCCACCTTATTCTTTTAAGGAAGTATCTCTTGCTGGAACTGGAGCTTCTTTTATTTTCCCTAGGATAGCAGCCAGCAAGCTTCAAGAATCTTCTAGCCTCTGACATCCTCAGTGCTTGAGCTATAGCCATTCACAAGAATATACATAGCTTATTTTGTGGGTGCTGAGATCCACACCCCAATCCTCATACATATATGGGAAACAGTCTTAATGGCTTAATAACCTCTCTAGCCATGAGATGTTATTTTAAATATGCATATCATAATAAAATTATATTTAAATTTGACATAGTAGGTAGAAATATAGACTCTGGATACACTCCTTAAGAACTCTGCCCCATACTAATGATGTGAGTGACATGGAACAAGTAACACATTCTATCTGATATTTATTTACCTCTACTATAGTGTAAAATAAAGAGCCATGAGATAGCTCAGTGGATAAGAGCAATTACTATCAAGTCTGGAGACATGCTCTTTTCTGATATCTTCATGTGTACTATGATGCATGTGCTAATGGACACTCACAATAAATATAAATAAATAAATAAATGCAATAAAACATTTAGTGCTGAGACTATAGCTTGGTAGCTCAGTGGTATAGTGCTTACTTTGTAACTATGAGGCCCTAAATTTAATTCCCAGTGCCATAAAATATTAAATAATACTAATCTTTATCTAAAGAAATATTGAGTTTAATGAGTTTAATTAATACACACACACAGAGACACAGAGAGAGAGAGAGAGAGAGAGAGAGAGAGAGAGAATGAGAGAGAGCACGCGCGAGAGAGAACACCACCTCATGTACACCTCTGAAATAAAGTAGTATTATGTAGTTATTGGCAGATTAATTTCAGGATATATCAAGCCTATATTGTTATGTTTGTGAATCTCTTAGAATCTAGCTAAGAGATGGACTTTCCACCAATACTATTGAGTATTGTACCAGAATTCTTACCTAGTTGTAAAGCAAGAAAAAAGTTTGCTTTAGAAATGAACAGTACTGATATTAATTGCAGAAGTTTATCTCCATAGAAACCAAGGGAATATGCAGGCACATTTTTCAAGAGGATAGCAACATTATTGCAAACCATATCTTTAAACAACAATCAACTGTTCTTCTGAATGTCACCAACAAAAAAATTGAATAAAGACTCACATTGACATCAGTAACTGGATGCCAGATATATAAGAGGTTTTTTTGTTCTCAGGGAAGTGAGAGTCTGATTACAAAGAATAAGACTCAGTCTGTACAGAGGCACTCTGGCCCATGAACCAAGGTAAGAGAATCCCTTGAGAGGGTCTCACATAGAAACATCACCTTCTTTGTCTGTGAATGTTAGGGCAGGGGTTTCTGGAACAGGTATTTCCATCACCACACTCCATAGTCTTGTGGAAAGTGTTTCAGGGAAATAGAAGACCTTGTGGAAGCAAGGAATACAGACTATAGTAAGAAGAATACAAATGCTTTGAGTCTTCAATCTGAATGATAGAAAAATCCCACCCAAACCTATATAGCTATTTCTGAATCTCCTATAAATTTGTCAAACAAGGGCTGCCCCCTCCACCCCTGCTATTGCTATTGCATATTGGTATAGTAAAGATATTGGTTTGAGGGGTTGTGGCCTCTGGAAGAGGAAGAGATAAAAAGGTGCCGGGAATTGTAGACACAGACTAAGAATAAAGCCTATTTTTAAAAAATAGTCACTATGTTTATTAAAAATGACATATTAATGAAGGATTAAAGGCTTGCTCTAAGGAGATAGTTAACAGTTTTGATTTATTTTTTTCCGTTTATTTATTTATTAAAGATTTCTGTCTGTTCCCCGCCACCGCCTCCCATTTCCCTCCCCCTCCCTCAATCAAGTCCCCCTCCCTCGTCAGCCCAAAGAGCTATCAGGGTTCCCTGCCTTGTGGGAAGTCCAAGGACCATCCACCTCCATCCAGGTCTAGTAAGGTGAGCATCCAAACTGCCTAGGCTCCCACAAAGCCAGTACGTGCATTAGGATCAAAAACACATTGCCATTGTTCTTGAGTTCTCAGTAGTCCTCATTGTCTGCTATGTTCAAAATCAGGAGCAGAAGGAGAGAGAGCACGAGCAAGGAACTCAGGACCCTGAGGGGTGCACCCACACACTGAGATAATGGGGATGTTCTATCGGGAACTCACCAAGGCCAGCGGGCCTGGGTCTGAAAAAGCCTGGGATAAAAACAGTTTTGGTGCCTGTCCTGGAACTAGCTCTTGTAGACCAGGCTGGCCTCGAACTCCCAGAGATCCGCCGGCCTCTGCCAGAGACAGGCACCAAAGCTACAGAGAAACCCTGTTTCGAAAAACCAAAAAAAAAAAAAAAAACAGTTTTGATTTATAAAAGTGCTATTTCATAAAAAAATTAAGATACAAAATAATGTGGTTCCTTTAATGCTTTCACATTTTATGTTGAAGGACTTCCTGCACTTTGCCTCTTTGCCGCTGGCAGGCTTCCATGCTTTGCTCCCAGTATTTTCCTTTGTATGAACGTATCGCTATCACAAGTTCTAGTTCTGTTTCCTAAAACTTTTCCTGCGCCTTTAGCTTGTTCTATAGCCCATCCTACCCCTAGTGAAAACGGATGTGAGGTAAGAGGTCTTTGTTTTACAGCTTCCGGTAACGATTGTAGGTGACATACACTGACTTCCGCTTCGGCTATCAGAAGAGGCGACGACAGGCAGGCAAAGGACTCGTAGCCGTTGCTCTTCAGCTGCCGGAGGGATTGCAGGCCCTGTGGTGGTTTTGGAGGTAAGGATATGCGAAAAGTTTTAGGTACATTGGTGTATAAACCTTTCCTCACAAATAGAATGGCCTCTGCTCCTTACCATGCCTCTACTGCCGGCGCTGGTGGGGAAGGCCTGTTACATGGATCTGGTTTATGGTGGCGTCCTCCATTTTGGAATCCTGAGGGGTGATTTCTCTGACAGAGTTTAACTCTAGTCCATAGAGGGAAGCTTCCAGACAATTCCGGACGGACGCCAAAGTACGGGAATATATTGTAAAGTCTTGGGGACCTTTTTCAAACAGAACATAGCTTACGGAAACACGCCCAGCCATGAGCCCACAGAAACTGCTGTGTCATGGCCCTCAAACTGCTAGAGTTACATGGCCGTGTCTCATGGAAGGCGCATATCAATTCCAATGCCTGTACAATTCCAAACCAAATTGGGTCCCACTGTGAGATGGGGAAGTAGGCACGAGCTCCTGTCTCCAACAACAAGTACTTTTTCTAAATTAACAGCTTCTTGCAAATGAAAAATTAGTTTCTCCAAGGGAATTTTCCTGGATATCCAAACTACGCTTACGGGCGGGTCCCATGGCACCACCCTGCAGTAAATAGCCAACACAAAATAAACTCAGAGGTATTGTGGAGGTTTTTCCCTCCTAATGTATTATTTGGACCCCTTCCTGCCCCTCCCCCATCCTCTGTTCTGCCAACCCATATCCCCTGCCCCCATGCATGCCCTGTCTGACTGCCCAGGCCCCTCTTCCACCCCATCCCGCTCCTCCCCATTTCCCCTTTCTCCCCACCCCCACCCCCTGTTCCGCCCCTCCCCCCACTAGTCTTTTGTTTCTATATTATTTATGGTTTCCAACTTTGAGGGTTTTCTTTTCAAAGGCAAGGTTTCTCTGTGTAACTTTGGCTGCCCTCAAACTCACTCTGTAGACCAGGCTGGCCTCAAATAAATGTAGAGATCTGCCTGCCTCTGCCTCCTAAGTGCTGAGATTAAAGGCTTACACCACCACTGGCCCAGCCAGATTTTTAAGTTTTTATGGGTTTTGCTTATGTGTGTTTGCTTTTGTACATGCCTGTAAGTGTGCGTGCATACACATGCATGCTGTGTATGTGTACATGCTGGGTGTGTGTGCACACACTTATGTGTCCATGAATGTGTGTGCACATACACCTGTGTGTCAGTTTATTTCCCATTTTGTTTCTTTTTGCTCTTTGTTCATTTTGTTTTATCCTTGTTTGCCTTATTGCCTGTTTGTTTTCTTAAAAGAGAGAGAAAGAAAGCTTGGGATTAGAAGGTAGGATCTAGGAAGAAATAGGGAGGGGAAACGATGGTCATAATATATTCTATGAAAATTATTTCAATAAAAAATAAAAATAGGAAACTTCTCTTCTAATATTAGCCCAAGAAGGCCCCAGACAAACATGTCTGTATGAGACCCCTCTCATTTCCAGGCAGTCCACTATTTTACAAAGGTGGGGCTGTTTATATGTTGACTATTTTGTTTTAGATATTTTTAACGTGGGTGGAATCTGAGATGGGGAAATTCAGGTTGCCAGAGGGGAGGACTCTGAGGGAAGACTAATGGACCTCCTTTTAAGTACATACTAGATTCTTCTGCCACTGCCAAGGTCTAAAGGATAGTGAGCAGAGGTCACTATCCTTAGTCTTATTGGTCTTAGTTAGGGGAAGGCACTGTTCTAAGTGAGCAGAGTTGGCTCTATCTGCCCAACCAAAGAATGAGACAAGTTCTGTTAGCAAACAGTATGTGGACCCTGAACAAAGATGGAGGGAATGCTTGAGCCTTTAGAGATTTGCTGTTCTTACCCTGAGAGACCCTACTTTCTGGTATATTGATTTGTTGTGCCAGTATCCCCCCGCCCCCGTAGTGTCAAGAGACTAGAATCAGTTTATCAGAGAGAGGTGTCTCGGGCCTTGCCATAGTCAGTTGGAGGGTGGAAAGAAGACACTTTGACTAGGTGAACCTAGTCTCATATACTGCTATTAAGAGGACCCATTCACTCCATAACTGTGTGGACCTGGCAGAGTGTACTTCTATACAGCAGTTAGTCCCAGGCTGTGCTTGTTGTCTGGGACCTGAGCCCCTCTCCTAAATTGCTTATATGGAGGTTCCAGGAACAAAGGACATAGTTACTGTACTGAGTCATAGCCAGAGACCATAGAGTAGAATGGAGTTGGTAGGAGGCAGGCCCATGAGACCCAAGAGAACTACCTAAGATAAATACTGAGAAAACCTTCGTCACTGCTGACAGCTTAGCAAACCCTCACATTTTTTCTCTCACCCTCAGGCCACTCTTCATCAACTTTCTCCTGCCACTTACCTGCAAAACAAATTATAATGTCCCACAGACATGAGCAAGGCCGTGAGGCCCAAGAAGAGAATGAGGGTCAGGTCAGCGAGGAGGTTCCTGTAGCTAAGGAGGTGGGCACCTCAGAGGGAGAATCTGCTGCTCAGGTTCCCTGTTCCTCCTCTGCTCCTGCCCAAGCCACTCTACCAAATGAAGGTTCTGCTCATCAAGCAGGGAGACGTCAGAGCGTCTCAAAGGCCTACCTCTTCTCCAGGTTCTTGCTCAACAGTCAGCTACAGTATAAGGTGACCGAATTGGTGAAGTTTCTGAGTTTCAAGTATACAACAAAGCAGCCCGTCACTGAGGCAGAAATTCTGAGTATTGTCAAAGAGTACAAGCACTACTATCAAGTGATCTTCAAGCATGCCTGTGAATGCATGGAAATGGTTTTTGGCATAGAAGTGAAGGAAGTGGATGCTATCAACCACTCCTATGAGCTCCTTAAAGTTCTTGACCTCACCTATGATGGGCGCTCGAGTGGTGATGACGAGGAGGGCATCCCCAAGTTAGGCCTCTTGGTGCTCATCCTTGGTGCCATCTTCATGGAGGGCAACCGTGCTCCTGAGAAGAAGATCTGGGACATGCTGAATACGGTTGGCATATTTCCTGACCAGCATGATTTCATCTGTGGGAATCCCAGAAAGTTCATCACTGAAGAATTGGTTGCTGAGAAGTACCTGGAATACCAGCTGGTACCCGGCAGTGATCCTCCATGCTATGAGTTCCTGTGGGGCCCAAGGGCCCATGCTGAAACCAGCAAGATGAAAGTCCTGCAGTTTTTCTCCAAGGTTGTCCGGAGCAGCCCCACGGCCTTCACAGCTCTGTATAGGGAAGCCTTGAAGGATGAAGAGGAGAGAGCCCAGGCTGCCCTTGCCTCCGTGGCCTTTCCTGTTGCCCCGGAAGACTCAGGTTCCGCGGACAAGCCCAGCAGCTTCTCCCGCCCTGAGTAAATTGAGGCTGCTTCTTCACACTGATTAAAGACAGCAGTCAGATATTCGAGTAGAAGAGAGTTTGGGTTCTTTTTCTTTTTGTTCTGTCTCAAAGGGTTTATTAGCTTTAGAGTCTCCATTCATTAACTGTGGCTCCCACGTTTGTTTCAGAAGAAGAAGTTTGCTGCTGTGAAAAGCGTGTTGAGAATATTCTCAGCTTTGAGGTCTAGAGGAAGATCAAATAGCAGTGCAACAGAGCTTTCCTTGGACACATGAAAGATCTAAAAAAATGACAGATTCTATTGTTCTTGTAGTCTGTTTTGTGAAGCTAAACATATGCACCTCTTACTTGGTTGATTTAGTGAACAATGCATGTGCAGTTAAAGGTTAATAAAGTGCACTGCCCTGTTTTCCCAGCAAACAGTGTCTGTTCTTTGCAAGACATGTTTATATCAGGGGAAATTCATATGTCAATGAGGAAGATGATGAAATAGTGTGAAAAACAAAGACTTGAGTTAAAGGCCTGAGGAGGTGGGATACCAAATAACAGCTATAAAGTATCAGTGCTTTGAGCTAAGGCATTTGGGGGCTTTGGGAAATCACAAATCCTCTGTTAAGGTAGATGGTGGTAGGGACCAGATTCTCAGGCAATGTGTCTAATACATGAGAGAAAAACTTAGAAGGAAAAAAAGTGCTCAGAGAACTTCTCTTTGAAGTATGCTAAACAAGAAATAAATCTCCACTGGGGACGGGGACCATTATAGAAGGTGACGTGAACTCTTTCTGAGTGCTATCAAACATACTGTCTTACCTAAGCCTTGTGTACAAAACATTTCTGGGAACTCTGACAATACCGCCTTCACGTGGTGGATAGAATTCTCTAGGTCTTAACCCTGGTTTCAGAGAACCCACTCCTCTGTAAGGTCATTTTTTTTATTTTTTAACTTCCTTTTGATATTCTTTGAGTCTTACACATCATACATCTCGATCCCATTCATTTCCCATCCCTTTGTATCCAACCTCTGCCCTTACAAAGCCTCCCCAAAATAAAACGAAATTTAAGAGAAGGGAAAAGGAAGCAGTAGCATGACACAGTGAGTCACGCAGTAGACCCTTTTATCCACATTATCTTTACTTGCAAGTGTTCATTGCAGAGAGTCATTGATCTGGTCCAATGCCTCTGGTTTCTACTACACTATTGGTGCTGGGCCCTCACTGGGACTCCTCTTGGTTATCCTGCAGTTGCCCTGGGTCATGGAGATCCTGCAGCTTTGGGTCTGCAGGGCTGGCCTTCCTGTGCTCCAGCAGATCACAGATGGGGTGGATGTTGGGGTGGGCTAACACATAGCCCTGGTTCTGGGCCTGGGTAGTTGAAGGGCTGGTCAGCCCACCAGCTCTCCCCTGTCTTCACCTCTAGGGCAAGCTCTCCAGCATTGCCCAGCTAGTTTTCCCCTTGCAAGAGGTGGGGCCGATTCTGCTTTCACATTCTCAGAGATGGCTCTCCTGCTCCTACACCTTCAAGGCCAGCTCTACTGTGTTGCCCAGGCGTGTGCAGGGGACACTCTCCTGAATGCTTCAGCTGGTGAGGGGCAGGGACAGCTCTCCCACCTACCACAGGCAGTGAGGGGCAAGGACCTCTCCCCCCCCCCTCACCACCATATGGCAGATGAGGGGTGAGGCCAGATCTCCCATGCTCATGTTTTCAGATGGGCCTGCACCTAGTCAATAGGGTCAGCTCTACTGTGCTGTCCAGGCAAGGTGCAGGGCCCACTTTCCCGAGTGCTGCAGCTGGTTAGGAGGCGAGTCAGCACTCTTGTCTGTTGCAGTAGGTGAGGGCTGTGGGGGGACATCTCTCCCCCACCCACACCACTGCATGACAGATAGTAGTGGGGACAGCTGTCCCACATTTTCAGCTTTAGGGCTAGCTGCCCTCCCCCCAGGGTCAGCTCTACTATGCTGCCCAGGAAGGTGCATGGCCTCTCTCCTGAGTGCCGCAGCTGGTGCCAGGCAGGAACAGCTCTCCCGCAGTTAGACTGTGAGATCGTTAATAATTAGGTGAGCCTGACATTTGTTTTGTCAACTTTTAGCGACGGTTAGAAAATTAGTGGCAGTTAAATGAATGAAAAAAAATGATTTAGATAAAAGAGAAACTATAAATGACAAACATCCTGTGAACTGTATACAGCATGGGGAAATTCCAACCTAAGTAGGTTTAAATAATATGTATATTATTAATAAGGAAATTTTAGTGAGTTTTGTTTGAAAACTTGACATATATTAGAAATACAGTATACATCACACAAATGTGTCTAGTACTTTGTATATATCCCATAAACACCCCAAATCCTACTTAAATCTTTTACAGCAAAGAACTCTGAGACTAATAGCACCTGGCACTTTGCCTGAAATATATGACTAGAAAATGGCATGTCTGAGAATTAATTCCTCATCTGAGTTCACCAAGGCCTATACTATTCCTGTTCTCATAGTTCATTTCTCAATAAATAATGTTTTTGGCAAAATAAAACAACTTTTAAGCAAAGCATGGAAAACAGAATTGAATAAGGAAGATGAAATAAAAAAAACGAACACAATCTGAGATTCATTGCTGACATTTACTGGGGTCCTCTAACCTGGGCTCCAGAATTCAAAAGATCTACCCCATCCAAGTGCTACCATTTTGTTTCACCCCAGTACTTTGTCAAATTACAGCACCCTTCTCCTTGCAAGCCCCTGTCCCTCAGGTCTAACTCTGGAAACTGGTCTGCTGAAACTAGCAGAACCTCTTTTGAAGGCTATATCCTGCTCCCAATGGGACAATCCCATATCAGTTCCCTGACAGAGCAGTTCTATTCTCTGCAGAGAAGTTCCGGATGTCCCAGCCCTCGTTGGGAATCCCTCGGATCCAATCATCATTGCTTCAATATGCGATAGACTGTGAAAAATGCTTTGATTCCTGGTCATACCCACTGAACCCCTTTAATATACTCTCAAATTGCTTTGTAAATGAGATGTGACCAAAGTTTAATGTGGAGGAAAGAAGGGGAAAATGAGAGATATTGAAATTAACAAGCAGCATTAGGGTTTTATTAATATATATTATTTGCCCTCCCCTCAGAGCTCAGGTGAGCCCTGTAGAGGAAGGGGCAACAGTAGTGTAAGATCCAGAGGGGATGGAGAATAGGGCCATCTGAATAAATTAAACAAGGCACAGATGAACTCACAGAGACTAAAGCTGCAAATACAGAGTCTATGTGAGTTTGCAGCAGGTCCTTTGCATGTAATAGAGCTGTTATTTTAGAATTTTTATGGCACTCCTGAGTGTGAGAACAAGCAGATCTCTGACCATTGTGCCTGCTCTTGCGACTCCTCTTCCTATTGAGTTGCTGTGTCCAACTTCAAAATGATAATTTTTGTTTCATTTTAATTTTTTATTTTGTCATGTATGATTGTTATCTACTAGAAACCTATTCTTTTCTAATAAGAGACAGGGAGTAAATCTGGAAGGGAAGGGAAGTGGGGAAGGACTGGGAGAAGTTGAGGGAGGGGAAACTATAATCAAGATATATTTTTGAGAAAAGAATCTAAGTTTTATAAAAGGGGGAAGATATATGATTTGAAGCAGGCCATTGAACAAATATATAGATGAATGAGCTTACTTGGATGGGTAAAACTAAAGTCTCCTGCACAAGAGACAGATGAGAAACGCATATAGGAAGCTAAATTCCTAAAACCCTGGAAGATAAATAGTTGTTCCTTAGCGGACATTCTATCTCTAATGGGAAAAGAAAACGAAGTTTAGTAATCTATCCACAGTATCTTGTCTGTTTCTGGAGGTGCAGCTTAGTGATATGCAAGCCCAAGGCTTAAGGGTCAATGTCCCATAAGTACTACAAAAGAAGACGATAGGAAAAATCTTGGCTCCCAGTTTACCCAAAGGTACCGACCTATACAGGTAGGAGTGTAGCATATGTGGATTTCCTGAGTATAAAGACAGACTGCTTAGTGTTTGTTTTATTGGGATAGATTCTGGCATTTGGGACTTATTACTGTTAATATAGATGAACAACGGAGTGGAAAACCCCAAGAACATAAAGAATTAAAAGCTTCCCTTTGGCTCTGTGGGTATTTTTTACATATACCCTATAAATCCCAAAAGAATGCCCTAAGGATAGAAAAACTTCCTTCCATTCCAAAGGAAAAAGATCCATGTTCTTGCAGCATTTATCTATGTTTTGAAAATGTTGACAAGAGTCTGATGTTTGTTTATAAACTATGTCTATGGTTTATATTACTTGATTTATTGTTCCTTCATTTCATTTATCTCGGGGACATGTCTGTCTCCTTGTTAAGAAAGTGTTTATTTTTAGTCAAACCAGGATAGGCCAAAAGATGAGCAAAGGGCTCTTGGTCTCTGATGTAGGAGGTCAAGAGAGGGAGGTGAAGGACAGAGAGAACAGGAGAGTGAGAGGGATCAAGAGCAAGAGAGAATGAGACAGAGCTTAGGGTGAATGAGAACATCACAGTAAGCAAGCAGCTGCTATCTGAAGTTTGGTTACAACTGTTCTGGGTTCAGACCCCTCCTTTGATTTGGTTAAATGAGCCATTAATTTCTCCTTTTTTATACGAGGTTAGACTTGCTTTTAAAAAAAAATACCTATTCTTAAAAGGTCTAAGGAAAACTCTTGTTAATTCATCTACTCATCCATTCCTACAACAGTTACCTTCTTTGATATTTCTTCCTTGTGTTCTCTATTAGTTTTGTAACATGCTACTCACTTGCTGAGAAGTTGAACTTATTGTAGGACTAGATCAATATAAATTTAACCTGAACAGATATATGTGACTTACTGTTTTCTTTTCTTTGTTTTTTAACTAAATGTTTCTATTTTACATCCCCACCACAGTTTCCCCTCCCTCCTATCCCCCTATTCCCTCCCCCACTACCCTCCCGTCCTGATGTACACCTCCTCTGTTTCTGTTTAGAAAGGAGCCGGCTGCCCAAGAGTAGGAACGAACTTCTAGTTGTGGTAAGACTAAGCCCCTCCCCGTGCATTGAGACTGGCCAAGGCAATTCAGTATGAAGAATAGGTTCCCAAAAGCCAGGCAAAGTGTTACAGTAAGCCCCTGCTCCCATTGTTAGGAGTCACATGAGTACACCAAGCTATTTAACTGTCACAAACAGGTAGGGGGCCTAAGTAAGTTCCTCGCAGCCTCCCTAGTTGTCAGTTAAGACTCCATGAGCTCCTATGAGCTCGGGTTAGTTGTTTCTGTGGGTTTTCTTATGATGCCCTTGAACTCTCTCACTCCTACAATCATTTCTCCTTCTCTTCAGCAGGATTCCCCAAACTTGGACTAATGTTGGCTGTGTTTCTTCACATATTTTTTATTACTAGACAAAGACTTGCTGATGACAATTAGTGTAGTCACCAGTCTATGAATAAAGCAGAATATTGTCAGTAATGATAACATTGACATTTTTTCTCCAAACATTTTCAGTTCGACCCTAAGTCTCTGGACCATCTAGTCTCTAGGTCCTGGCACCACAGAAAGTGTAAAGAGTGGGATCACTCCTGTGGCATGGGTCTGAGACTGGACTAGTCATTGGTTGACCACTCCCACAATTTCTGTGCCACCATTACCACCTTTCACAGGCAGGACAGACTGTACGTCACAAAGTGTGACTGAGCTGGAGTCCCATATTCCTCTGCTAGAAGATCTTTATCAACTCCACATATGACAGAGGACTGAGCTCCAAAATACATAAAAAACACAAGAAACTAGACATCAAAAACCAAATAATCCAACTTAAAAAATGAGGTACAGATCTTAATAGAGAATTCTCAACAGAAGAATTTTAGATGGTAGAGAAACGAAATGCTCAACATCCTTAGCCATCAAGGAAATGCAAATTAAAACAATTCTGAAATTTAATTTTACACCTGAAAGCTAAGCTCAAAAACACAAAAAAGAGATTATGCCAGAGAGGATGCATGGCAAGGGGAACACTTCTGGTGGGTGTGCAAAATTGTACAGCCACTTTGGAAATTAATATGGCAGTTTCTCAGAAAATTGGGAATCAATCTACCCCAAGACCCAAGCAATACCACTCTTGGGCGTATACCCAAAGGATGTTCAGTCGTATCACAAGTACACTGATTGAACTATGGTCATAGCAGCTTTATTCACACTAACCAGAATCTGAAAACAAACCAGGTGTCCTTCTACCAAAGAATGGATAAAGAAAATGAAAATGTGGTACATCTGCACAATAGAGTATTGCTTAGTGCTAAAAGCAGTGAAATCAGGAAATTTGCAGACCAATGAATGGATCTAGAAAAAAATCAATCTGCGTGAGCTAACCCAGACCTAGAAAGACAAACATGGTATGTACTAATTTATGAGTGAATATGTGCTGTAAAGTAAAAGGTAACCATGCTATAACCCATAGCACCAGAGAGGCTAGATAACAAGGAGGGCCCAAGGAGGCATATATGGATCTCTCTGGGAAGGGGAAATAGAAGAGGTCTCCTGAGTGGACCAGGGACAGGTGAGGATGGGCACATGAGGATGAGATTTGCATGTGGGTGGAGACGAAGAGTACTGAAAGAGATGTCTTGATATGGGTGGGGGGGGCATTTAGGGGTCAGATAGAAACATGGCGCAAGGGAAACTCACAGAATCTACAAGGATACCATCAGCTAAGACTCCTAACAATAGTGATTAGGTAGCCTGAATTGGCCATCTCCTGTGACCAGGCCAGATTTCCAGTGGGGGGTGTGGCTCTGTTTTTTTAAAAATTTTTTTATTACTTTATAAATAATAACAATCAAAATTTCCACTTCCTCCCCTCCTCCCACTTCCCTCCCGCTCCCCCACAATCCTCATCCCCTCTCCCTCCAGTCCTAGAAGAGGGCAAGGTACCCTGCCCTGTGGGAAGTCCAAGGTCCTCCAGCTACATCCAGGCTTAGGAAGGTATGCATCCAAATAGAATAGGATCCCAAAAAGCCATCTGACCACACTGAACCTGATAAAAGAGAAAATGGGAAGTAGCCTGCAATACATGGGCATGGGAGACCACTTCCTACATATAACCCCAGTAGCACAGACAATAAGAGCAACAATGAATAAATGGGACCTCCTGAAACTGAGATGCTTCTATAAAGCAAAGGACACAGTCATTAAGACAAAAAGGCAGCCTGCTGAATGGGAGAAGATCTTTACCAACCCCACATCAGACAAAATATATAAAGAACTCAAGAAACTAGACATTAAAATTCTAAATAACCCGGGGCTGGAGAGATGGCTCAGAGGTTAAGAGTACTGACTGTTCTTCCAGAGGTCCTGAGTTCAATTCCCAGCAACCACATGGTGGCTCACAACCATCTATAATAAGATCTGGTGCCCTCTTCTGGCATGTGTATACATAATAAATAAATTAAAAAAAATTCTAAATAACCCAATTAAAAAATGGGGTAGTGAACTGAACAGAGAATTCTCAACAGGAGAATTTCAAATGGTGGCTCTGCTTTTAAAAGGGCCGAGTGATTGTTTAATGCTTTGTTCTTGCCAAACTGAATTTCCTTCTCTGACTCTGTCTTCTACGGGTTGCGTCTGATGGAACCCTGAAGCATAGAGAGGGGAGATGTGCTAGGCATTGAATGAGGGCTGCAAGTGCTGTGCATGCTGAGTAGATTGTGTGACCATCCAGGGCACATATACTGATGTAGAACATTCTGGGTTGACATGAGTCCCCAGAGGTCTAGAGCACTGCGGGACAGCAAGAGACCCCAGTGTAGTATCAAGGCTAGTACCTGGATCCATATCAGGGGATGTGGTGATGTAGCTGTGGTTTGTAGATGCAGGCTACTGGACTAGAAAACAAAGAAGTTTACATGTCTGTTTGTTCCCAGAGTCTGATGCTGCAGCCTTTTCAAAAATATTAAACTGTGTGTTTAATGTCAGGATAGAATCTGCCTGTATTCAAGGAAAAAAAAACATTTTAGTAAATTACTGTCTAATAAAAGAAGGGGGAGACAAGAAGGGAAAGATTAGGAGAGAATGAATATCATAGTAATATGTGATATGTATCTCAAAGTTTTTAGAATATTTCAGACTGTAGAATCTGTGGTTTTGGACTCTGCGACAACACTGCAAAACAAGCATCTCAGGCCTATAATCAGGAATCGAATTTCTAGATGATCGTATTGCACAGGACACCTGGCTTCTTATATGAAGCCTTGGGAGCGAGTGCTTTAACTTCTCTGCTTGAAATAGACATTATCATCTCTAACAAAATTTCAAAGGAAAACATTGTTTATACAGGGAAAGACCAGAGTGAAGAAAGGTCTAGACCAGCATTGGCCAATAGCACATTTTTGCAATAATTAAGTGTTCACTACCAGAGGCTATTGGCACATCAAGTTATGCTAGTTTAACCAAAGAGGAGAATATTTGCTTTTAATATAAATAATTGCATGAGGCAAGTGACTAATATAATGGAGAGCAAAGATTTAGAGACTGATTTTTTAAGAAAACCTTAAAAGATTCTGATATTTATTTTGGTTGAGAAAAATTTGAGAATAATGTGGCAGCTTATTTGTGAAAGTCACAAATCAAGGGTTGGGGCTTGAGAGATGGTTCAGTGGATAGAGGCACTTGTTATCAAGACTGTTGATCTGAATTTGATCCCTGGGATTCACGTCGTAGAGACAGAGGACCCACTTTAACAGGTTGTGTTCCGGTTTCTGCATGTATGCTTTGTGTGTGTGTGTGTGTGTGTGTGTGTGTGTGTGTGTTTGTGTGTGTGTGTGCATGTGTGTGTATATTACCTCACAAGTAAACCAATAAAGAAGATGTGGGGGCTGGAGAGATATCTTAGCAGTTAAGAGCACCCACTCCCCTACCAGAGGATCTGGAATTGCTCCCTAGTCTGTAAAACAGACCTTTCACAACTGTCCTTATCTCCAGCTTCAGGGGTCTCAAGAGCCTCTTTTGGCCTCTCTGAGTGCCTTTACATCAGTGACACATATATATATATATATATACTATTTTTAATATTAAAAATAAAGGATTTACAGACAGTTGTTTGATAAACTCATTGTGGTCCCATGACAGAAATAAAACAGAGTAAATAGCTTCATGGGGAAACCTTGTACGTTCTATGAAGAATTTTATAAGATATAGCACGTCAACGGTGGGACAGGTGACAAGACAAGATGAATTTTCAAGCCCTTTCATGTACTGTAAATCTGTGGTTGTATAATCTGGTGTTGGAAATGCTAGACTATCAAGAGAATTTGTTTCCAGCTACTCAGCTGTGCAATACTGAAGTCATGTGGGCATCTAGGCTATGTGGTCATGTCTATGTTTCTATTAAGTCCTGAATAGAAATATACCCTATCAGTCTTTGAGATTTAGAGTTCTATTTTCTACTCACATTCTTAAAAATTTTACTACTAAAGTAATTTATGGGAAACAAGAAAACTAAATGTAAGGGTTTTTATTTCCTTCAGGCTATCAACAGTTTTCTCTCATATGCTCTTCATCCCACAGCTTTACTGGGTTTGTAAAGTTATTTCCCTACGTACTTCTAGATAATTATAGTGAAAAATGGGATTCCTGGGTCAGATAATAGTTGATGCTAATTATTCCTAGTAAAAATATTATATGACTTGATGGAAGAGGTTGCCATAATTACTTTCTGTGTTTATAACACTGAAATCATTATGTTTTATGTGACCGTTGAATTCAGAAAAATATGGTTAAAATAATTATGTCATTTATTTAACAATTCAAAGGCAACAAGATGTCAAGTGATTTAGCGGCCAAATATTGACAGTGCACACTATGCTGTGAGTACCTTGCAGAAACTGTGGCTATCATGGGAGACACAGCATGGCCTTTGCATCCACAAACCCCATAGTTAAATGGAATAGATGAACAGGTAAATTCTCAGTGACAGCTCAGAGATGAAAAGCATGCTGAGAAGAGAACTCATGAGGTTCATGGAAGCACAGAGAATGGTGCATAAAGCACCTGGGCTGAGAGGGGAAGAAAGTGGATTATTAAACACAGTTATGTATCAACTTAGATAAGAACTTTATACTAAATATATAAACATCTGTATACATTCCTTGGAAATTCTTCTTTGTCCTTAGAGCCATCCCCTTTATACTGCTTCATCTGATAACGCATGCAGCTTGAATGTATCAATTTCTAGCCTTGCCAGTATTTTATGGCCATGTTGGTTCAGGAAACAGGAAGATAAACAGAAGACTAAAAACCAGAAGGGTGAAATTAGCAGATTCTATTTTTAGTGTACCAGAATGCATCTATTTAAAGGACTGCATGTTTTCCATGCTCTTAGCCCCCCAATTACTCCTTTCCCTGTCTGTGAAAGGATAGAATTTTGCAGACCCCTGTCCTTCTAGCAAGATGTGACCCTTAACCTCTGTCTTGAAATCAGAGCCATTAGAATGAAGGGGATGAGGTTCTCAAAAGATTGGATCCAGTAACATTCCATGACAAAGTGGAAGGGGCTCACAAATACATCATGACATAATTTGTAAGTGATTCAAGAGAGTGTGTAGGGCCGTCTCCTCTTCAAAGATATAGAATTGGGTAGTTGTTGTCTAAGGGCAGATTTTTCTTTAATGTTATAGTGTTCCCTAAGTTGTCCACATTCTTGTAGGTAAACCCTTACATATGCTCTTATAAATAATATAAGTTGAATACACTGATCATCCAAGAATCCATTGTTTTCAGGTCTAGGAAGAGAAAGTTCAGGAAGTGCCAGGAACAAAGCCAGGGTTATAAACTGAGATTGTTTCTATGCCACACAGAAAGGGAAAATTCCTAGCTATGCTTTTTCCTAACAGGCATTCTTTTAAGGATTCAAGAAGAGACTTGAATATTGTATATCCTGCCTTTCATGTTGGGGGTCTTAATGAGGTGACATTTCATATGAGAAGGCTGAGCTTTTGCTGGCAGAAGGGTGACTCTTAGGCATCGTGTAAGTAAATAGAAGGAAGAGTAAAGCATCGTCTCACATGAGAAGAAATACCATACCTGAAATACAAGTTCTGGTTGCCAGGCCCTAGAAGTTTCACTGTGCCAGATTTGATTTACTCAGACTTCTATCTGAATATTGTGAGGGATGCGGTTTCAGATCAACAGATAAAAGTCCCCTTAGCCTAGATAAACATCAATAGAAGGAACTCATGATTGAGAGACCATACCATTGCAGATAAACCATTCTTTCTGGGCAATTTTTTTTCTTTGAAGCTCCAAACCTGGTACCCCATCTCTGTAATTTGCTAAGCTTTATCTTAGGGAACTAAGACTTTCAGTTCCTGTCATCAAAGAAGCAGTCTCAGTCTTGGAAAACATAAGCAGGAGTTCAACGGAGGGTGATTGGAATCTCTCCCTCTGCACACGACCATATGGCTGGTAGTATAGCCACTCCAGTGTGTTCTCCCCAGTAGGTTCCAGGCAGAATCATAGCTCTCACTATTTCATAAGTTCGTTGTGCAGAGTTTGAGAGAGAGGAGGCTTTTGTGAACCAACTAGAATAAGATAGGTAGGAGATGAGGAGTCTCATCCTTGGAAAATAGCAGGAGAAATTCCATGTGGAGCAATGGTAACTTTCCTATACAGAAATAGGTACCACAATTCCTCCTGACTCTGCAATAGCAGATGGGAAGTTATAGAGTTTCCCGCTTGTGCCTTGTCTTCTATGTTAAGGGGTGATGTTTGTTTTGAGGTGGATAGCCTTGGATATAGAATGGATCAGTGGCAGACTTGTATCTGGGGAAATAACTCTGAAGGAAGAGCAAAAAGTGTCCTTTCACCCAGAGAAATACAGTGTACTAGCATATTTCCAAGACAGAATTCTTTACACCCCAGGATATATCGCCTATCGTTTGTTTTCCAATTGCCATGTGGAGAGTCCTATGGAACAGAGGCATTTTGTGAAGTGACTGGGATCACTGAAGAGGGAATCACAGCCTGTGTTAGTGTTAGGAGTAAGGAAAAGTCCCGAGAAAGGATTGGGAAAATATTGAGGGAAAGATGAGGGGTTTCTCTATGAAGAGAGTGGTTCTGGTCTGGACACCGGTAGCTGCTGGCACTGGGAGGCACTTGTTGCAAGAAATGTACTGTTTATTTCTCTAGTTTCAATCTCATGAGGCTTTTCCAAAGAAGAGACTTGTCTCAGCATTGAGAAATATGAAACTGAGTTCTATGTATCCATAGACACAGGAAGCTCTCATTCCATCTGCCCTAGTAGTAGTGAACCAAAGATCCAAGACTCTGGGACTTCTGTCATTGCTTGAGTATCATGTCAAGGCTTTTAGTGAGGAGCTGGACTTGCACAAGCAGTGGAGGAGTCTTAGTCTTTACTAAGAAGACTTAGAAGGAGGAATGGGAGGGTCCCGCTCACACATAGAAATAGGGGTAGTCCAGGTTGCCCCAGAAGAGACACAGGTAGACTTTAGACCAAATCATTACTCCCAATTTTTGTTTCCTTCCATTTTGTATTGTGTCAGAAGAATAAGGGAGGCTTTCTGTTCAAGAGTTACTTTGGTATTCGGGTGGTGTTGGTATATCCATTCTTGAGGGCAACAACTTGGAAAAGAAGTTGGAAGTTTCCTTACCACACAGTAATATGGGGCCCTATTCCAGCATGTCCATGGAGATGCTGTGCGAGGCCCCAAGTTAGGCCCAACTTTGTACCATTTCCCCTTCTATATGGTGTCTAAAACCCATAGTAATGGAAGCTTTTTGTGAGGGAGGTGGACTGGGTCAGCATGGAGTATTTCTAGTCTAGAGATATATGGAAGCAAGGCCAGTATGCCAGAAAGGAATTGAAGAAAGAGGGAAGATTGAGATGTTTCCATTCCCACACAGTCATCCATAGGAAGCTCCAGATAGCATGAGTGGTATGCTGTTTCAAGGCTTCCTTTGGAGAGGTTGTTTGTTGATGGGGTGAGGACACAGGTCAAAGAGTCCCAGGCTAACTCCAAAATATTTTAATTATATTTTTGTTATTATTATTCTTGCTCATGAAACAGGAGTAAGAAGTCCAACCTCAGCTTTGTAGTGTGGGAATGAGAGAGAGAGAGAGAGAGAGAGAGAGAGAGAGCTCGCCCAGGACAGGTTGGCGGTTTTCTCTGGGTAATGAAAAGGTTATGTCATAACCTGATCCAGCCTCTTAAAGATTATTGGCTGACAGAGGTTCCCCATCAGTTGAGTGTAGTGAAGCTTTTGGGGTGGAGGCTGGACTCGAGTCAGTAGTGGAGGACACATAGTTTGGTAACTGTCAAAGATAGCAGTTCAGGGGAGTACTCCCACCGTTCCCCGGATTGCACTGAAGTGCTCTCTGCTTTGGCAGTTACCCCTGATAGACTTACACTGACTTTTCAGTGTTGTGAGAGCAATGTGTCAGTTACAGTGGTGGAGAAATTTGTGCATCCTCAACATGTCTGAATTTACTGAACCACAGTTAATACACAAGATAGGTCAGATTTGTTGGCTGCAAATCAGTAAATATTCCTGTTTTGATGTAACAAAAGTGGCCACAATTACAGGTTCTTTTATTCCAATCTCAATTACCATATGAACTTCAAAGTCACAGTTTTCACATTACATATCATGCTGTAACGATTCTGTGTGCATGTGTGTAGTAGAATGGCTAAGAAAAGAATTCCTAAGAAAAGGTTAAAGGGGCTGCAGAGTTCAGAGAGGCTGTCATAAAAACAGAGGCAGAAAGTCTCTGTAGGGAACCTGCTCCGTTCTGCTAACTTCTGCTCCAGAGTTAGTCAAAGTTCAGAGTTTAAATGCAGGACTTCTTAGCAGGAATTTTTGAGTGTCAGTTTCAAGAGGATTGTGTCCCACAGGTAGGTCCTGCTGTGGACCTGAAGCTTAGCGACAGAGGCAAAGGATGTTGCCTGTGGCAATTTTTCTGAATGGCACTTGGGATGAGGTGATAGTTCCATGAGCCTATAGCATCTCAGTCTTAAGGTTACCCTTCATGTATAGTCCCAGGTGAGAGGGTTCAATCTGGTGTACCAGATGAGCTCATGTGCTTATGAGATTTGTATATTTACAGGTGTTATATTCATTTTTTATCAATGTGTGCCTCCCAGTGTGCTGACAGATAGTAGCTGTTTACTCATGTAAGTACAAAGTAGGGTCATTGTGTCTGCAGTTATCTTCTAAAAGGAGCAACTCAGGTCTAACTGTTGCTTTTAAATTAAAGTAATTCAAAGATAGGCACAGCCTGATACCTGGAGTTTTGTACTACATGGAATAACTCAGAGCAGGCCCAGTCTTTCTCACTCCACCCACTTCAGGATTCCTGAGAGCAGGAAACAACTCTGTAGCTGTTTTTTTAAGGCTCATTATTTGTGTTTGGGCATGTTTGTGTACCTGTATGCCCATGCGACATGTGGGTGTAGCTGTGTGTGTGTACATGTGTACGTGTGCATATGTAGGATTTTCGGGTTCTGTTGAGCCATCTCACTGTTCCTATAGTTCAATATCTTTGCTCAATGCAAATGAGCTTGCATTTAGTATCACAGCTATATTCTTTATGTTTTCAACTGAATGATTTATTTTTAGCATTTGCCTATGTAAATGCATCAAATGCAGCTTTGAGTTCCTCCAAGTTGGTTTCAATAACAGTGTCCATAAGTCACATTTAACCTCAGGATTTCTTAGATTCTAATATACTCATGTCTCCACATCATAGTTTTTTACTTTTGATTTTAATGTTCGGCCCCTTGGAAATTTCGTCCATTTTAGTATTATAGGTGGAAGTAGATCTCTGCAGTAATCAGACACTTCAGATTTCTTTTAACTTGTGTGTTTTGTTTTCTAAGTTAATGCTTCTTGTTGCTGTGTCTAACTGGTCATCATACATAGTTGCCTGAGAATCATCCTTTTTACATGCTGAATATCTGTGTGACCCAGATTCTAGCTTTTTTGGTGAGGCTTCTTATGCTTATTTGCACAATTGGCATATTCACAGGTGTTTGGCACATATTTTATGCTCATTCTGTGGCCATTTGTATGAATATAGGGCTATGTCATTTGTGATTGTCTATGACTGGAAATACAGAACTTGCCTTTTAACTGTAGTGCAGATGGTAAGGCACTTTGATAAATACCATGTTTTTCCAGAATCTGAGGGCTGCTACCTTCCATTTCACCTTCCCTAGAGATATGAGGCCTGTTCATCTATAATGCAACCATAAAATGCAGGTTATTTGATCACATCGGACCCCATTTCTAAATGTTGGAATGGTATGTTCTCATCTCTGAAAAAGTTATGGCTAGTCTGTCTCCACCTTGCATGTCTCCTCTGTAAAGACACCTCGTTGGCCCTTGAAGAGCATTTTATATGCCATTTCCGGGTAACATTGTTTATCAGTCTTCACATATCTGTTATTAGAAAGCCATGCAACCACCTTCATTTATTGTATTTGAAATCTCTATACAGTTACTTTTGTGAAAACACTGTCTGCATTTTCTAGTATAAAAAATTTAAACAAACCAGATAATTGTTTGTTTGTTTTCTTGTTTCTTGAGACAGCGTTTCCCTGCTGTGGGAAATGATCTTGTACACTGTAAACATTTGTCATTCCTATTGGTTTAATAAATGCTGACTGGTCAGTAGCCAGGCAAAAAGTATAGACAGGACAACCAGACTAAGAGAATTCTGGGAAGAGAAAAGGCAAAGTCAGTTGTCAACCAGATGCAGGGGAAGTAAGATAAGAATGCTTCACTGAGAAAAAGTACAAAGCCACGTGGCTAATAGAGACAAGAATTATGGGTTATTTTAAGTTGTAAGAACTAGTGAATAATAAACCTGAGATAATAGGCCAAACAGTTTATAAATGTGGTAAGGCTCTGTGAGTTTCTTTGGGACTAAATGGCTGAGGAGCCAAGTGGGACAGAAACTTCCATGTACAAATGACACCAAAACGTTTGGCAATGATTTTTATGTAAAGCCTGAGAGCTTAAAAAAGGGATTCTGGATATATAAGAACAGAATTGAGTGAAGCTTCGTGGTAACCTTCTTTACTCCAGTAGGCTCTGTTTGTTGGTGGCAAGCAGAGGCATGGATTCTTCAAGAGCAGCTTCTTGACTCAGTGTTAGCACCAAAAAAAACCCTGCATGGCAACACTTTTAAGAGGCCTGCCCCCAAACATATAAATGGTGTTAATAAGCAGCCAGCAGCATGCTTCTTGGTGATGGCATGGACCTTGAAACTACAGAGTTGAGACAATAAATGCTACTCCCACCAATACCTTCACCAATAGAAGCTAGACTCCCAGGAAACAAAGGAGTGGGGAAATTCCAGTCTCCAAAGCAGCAGCTTTAATCCTAGCCATATCAATTAGCAAACTAAAGGCTGGTGTGGTCAAAAAAAGATAAAGAGACACAATAAAGATAGATTCAGACAAACAAAAACCTCTAGATGGTTTACTGTTTGTTTAAAAATATACGTAGGATTGGGAGAGAAAAGAAAAATGATAAAGTCCTTAAAAAGAAATATAGTCAGGTGTGGTGGTACATGCCTTTAATTCCACATCTTGGGAGGCAGAGACAGGCAGATTTCTATGAGTTCAAGGCCAGTCTGGTCTATAGAGTGAGTTCCTGAATAGCCAAAGAAACACAGAGAAACCCTGTATTAAAAAAACCAAAAAATAAAAATAAAAGAACTCTAGTTTTAAAAATGCCATGTAAAGATGGAAAATACACAGAGAATCTGGATACTGTATGTTATTGTGTTGTCTCTGCATGGTTGTCCATTGAGGAAAGAGCAATAGCTGCTAAAAGAATTTGATTATAAATGCTGCTAGACTAATCCAATATATTTATTTTGAAAATGCCTTGACTTCAAAATTTAAGTAAAATTCATGTTACTTTGGAGAAAAGGTTTTGCTTTTGATTTCATAGGACATGAGAGGATATGCATTCATTCTGGCTTAAGAAAAATAAGGTTTAATATCCAGGTCTTCAATTTGATTCCATTGATCAACATCTCTGTTTTTATGCCAATACCAAGCTGTTTTGATTACTGTATCTCTGTAATAGAGCTTGATGTCAGGGATGGTAATGCCTCCTGAAGTTCCTTTATTATATAGGATTATTTTGGCTATTCTGGGTTTTTTCTCAGATAATTGGGAATCAACCTACCTCAGGATCCAGCAATATCACTCTTGGGAATATATCTAAAAGATGCTCAATCATACTACAAAAGCATTTGTTCAGCTATGTTCATATCAGCATTATTTGTAATAGCTAGAACCTGGAAACAACCTAGATGCCCCGAAAAATGGATAAAGAAAGTGTGGCTCATTAACACATTAGAGTACTATGCAGCAGTTTAAAAACAAACAAACAAAACAAAACAACAACAACAAAAAACCCAATGACATCTTGAATTTTGCATGCAAATGGATGGAATTAGAAAACACTATCCTGAGTGAGATAACCTAGACCCCCCCCCAGAATGAATATAGTACGTACTCATTCATATGTGGACACTAGCCATAAACAGAGGGCATTGAGCCTATAGTTCATGATCCTAGTGAAGCTAAATAATAAGATGAAGGTTGGATAGGGGAGCACGGAAGCACAATTCTTAGTTAAGGGAGCCACCTTAAGGTTGGCAAGAGACTTGAACCTAGAGTGGCTCCCAGAGCCCAAGGCGATGTCCCCAGTTAGTTCCTTGGGCAGATGAGGATAGGGAACCTGAAATGACCATATCCTATAGCAATACTGACGAATAACTTGCATATCACCATAGAACCTTAATCTGGTGATGGATGGAGATAGAAACAGAGACCCACACTGGAGCACTGGACTGAGCTCCCAAGGTCCCAGTGAGGAGCAGAAGGAGGGAGAACATGAACAAAGAAGTCGGGACCACGAGGGGTGCACCCATCCACTGAGAGAGTGGAGCTGATCTATTAGGAGCTCACCAAGGCCAGCTGGACTGTGACTGAAAAAGCATGGGATAAAACCGGAATCTCTGAACCTGGTGAACAATGAGGGCTGATGAGAAGCCAAGGACGATGGCACGGGGTTTTGATCCTACTTAATGTGCTGGCTTTGTGGGAGCCTAGCCAGTTTGGATGTTCACCTTCCTAGATATGGACGGAGGAGGGAGGACCTTGGACTTACCACAGGGCAGGGAACCCTTACTGCTTTTTGGACTGGAGAGGGAGGGGGAGAGGAGTAGGGGGAGGGGAGAAGGGTGGGAGGAGGGAGAGAAGGGTGGGAGGAGTGGGACAGAAATGGGAGGCTGGGAGGAAGCGGAAACTTGTTTTTTTTTCCTTTTCTCAATAAAAATAAAAGAAAGAAAATTCTGTAAAAAGATTAAAAAGGTGACACATTTCTACTACTTTAATATATAAAAATTTAATTTGGACCTAAAAAAAAGATGAACCCAAAGAAAAACATATATAGACCCACCTGGATATTGGAAACAGACAAGATCACCTGACGAAATTGGGAGCATGGGGGCAGGGGATAGAAGGAAGGGGAGAAGGAAGGGTTGAGGAGAACTTGTGAAAATGGGGTAATCGAGAGGGAGGAAGAACAGATATGAGAACAAGGAAAGAGATATCTTCATTGAGGGAGCCATATGAGGTTAGCAAAAAATCAGGCTCTAGAAAAATTCCCAGGATTCCACAAGGATGACCCCAGCTAAGACCCTAACCAACATAGGTGAAGGTGCCTGAACTGGCCTTTCCCTGTAGTCAGACTGATGATTATCGTAAATATCACCATAGAACCTTTGTCCAACAAAAGATGGAAACAGAGGCAGAAACCCACATGAGAACACTGGAATGAGCTCCCAAGGTTCAGTTAAAGAGTGGAAGGAATGAGAGTATGAGCATAGTGATCAAAACCATGATGGGTTCACTCACTAAGACAGTTTGCCTGAGCTAATGGGAGCTCATTAACTCCAACTGGACTGGGTGTGAACAAGCATGGGATCAAACTAGTTCCTCTGAATGTGGTTGACAGTTGGGGCAGACTGAGGGGCAATTGACAGTGGCACTGGGATTTGTCTCTACTGCAGGTACTGGCTTTTTGTGATTCTATTCTCTTTGGATGTATACCTTGCTCAACCTAGATGTTGTAGGGAGGGCATTGGACTTTCCACAGGGCAGGGTGCCTTGCCCTCTCTTAGGATTGGAGGGGGTAGAGGGTGGGCCCTCTGTTCGCGAGCTAACCAAGCAGCGCGGAGTTTCGATCTGGGCACCGAGTGAAATATCATTGTGGTGAGTGAGTGCTGTGGCAGCTAGGAACATACCTCAGCCTGCCCACACTTCCTGGCCATCCTACAGGGGCTATACTGTCCATACCTCCTCTCTCTTCCTATCCCATACAGCTTACATCCAGATCCCCCCACCCCCTGTCTCCCTCCCTCCCTCCCTTTTTTGGTTGCAAAGCGCCTCCCTGCTCAGCCTGCTGGGGCGCTGGGACCGAACCCGAACCGGGAGGACAAAGGGGTGGCAGGTAGGTCCTTTGTTCCCATAGCCTGCCCGCAGCGAGCAGGGTGGGCCCTTGGTTCGCGAGCTAACCAAGCAGCACAGAGTTTCGATCTAGGCACCAAGTGAAACATCATTGTGGTGAGTGAGTGCTGCGGCAGCTGGGAACATACCTCAGCCCACACACACTTCCTGGCCATCATACAGGGGCTATACTGCCCATACATCCTCTCTCTTCCTATCCCATACAGCTTACATCCAGATCCCTCAACCCCCTGTCTCCCTCCCTCCCTCCCTTCTTTGGCCACATAGCAGCCTGATAGGGCGCTGGGACCGAACCCAAACCGGGAGGACAAAGGGGTGGCCTGCAGCTCCTTTGTTCCCATAGCATGCCCGCAGCGAGCAGGGTGGGCCCTTTGTTCGCGAGCTAACCAAGCAGCAGAGTTTCGATCTGGGCACCAAGTGAAACATCATTGTGGAGAAACATCTCTGGGGAGTGACATCACTGGGAAGGTACATCAGTAGGCAAGAAGACCTGATCCTGTAAAAGAAGATCCAAAGGGGAGTATTGGGAGGAAGAGATGGGCAGATGCCAATGCAGGAATTCTCCCAACAATCTGAAAAACAACACGAAACCACCAGAAGCCAGTGACCCCACAACAGGAGGACATGAACAGCTTAATCAAGAAGAAGTAGAAAAAACTGACTTCATGAAAGTGATTGACACCTTTAAACAGCATATAAAAAACGCCCTTATAGAAATGGATGAGAAGTATAACAGAAAGTTCGAGGAATTGAGTAAATCAGTGAATGATACCCTAGGAAACCAAGGAAAAACAATCAAGCAGATAATGGAAACAGTTCATGACTTGAAAACTGAAATGGAGGCAAAGAAGAAAACACAAACAGAAGGCAGGCTGGACATGGAAAATCTAGGTAAACGAATAGAGACTACAGAATCAAGTATAACCAGCAGAATACAAGAGATAGAAGAAAGAATCTCAGATTCTGAGGATAACATAGAGAAAATAAATGCTCTGATCAAAGAAAACAGCAAGTCCAACAAACTCTCATCACAAAACATTCAGGAAATATGGGACACAATAAAAAGACCAAACCTAAGAATAATTGGAGTAGAAGAAGGAGAAGAAGTACAGCTCAACGGTCCAGAAAATATACTTAATAAAATTATAGAAGAAAACTTTCCCAACCTGAAGTCAGATGAACCTATGAAGGTTCAAGAAGCATACAGAACACCAAAGAGGCTGGATCAAAAGAAAACATCCCCTCGCCATATAATAATCAAAACACAAAATATACAGAAGAAAGAAAGAATATTAAGAGCCGCAAAGGAAAAAGGCCAAGTTACTTATAAAGGTAAACGTATCAGACTTACACCTGACTTGTATATCGAAACCATGAAAGCCAGAAGGTCCTGGATAGATGTACTCCAAAAACTAAGAGACCACGGATGCAAGCCCAGACTACTATATCCAGCCAAACTTTCGTTCACTATAATTGGAGAAAACAAAATTTTCCAGGATAAAAAAAATTTAAACAATACGTAGCCACAAATCCAGCCTTACAGAAAATAATAGAAGGAAAATCACTAACCAAGGAGTCCAACAATGACCACAATAAATCAGACATCTAGAGACCCTTCACCAGCACAACTCAAAGAAGGGAAACACACAAACCCTACTACTAAAAAAGTGACCGGAGTTAACAACCACTGGTCATTAATATCACTTAATATCAATGGGCTCAACTCACCTATAAAAAGGCACAGGCTAAGAGATTGGATAAGAAAACAGGATCCAACATTCTGCTGTCTACAAGAAACACACCTCAACCACAAAGACAGGCACCTACTCAGAGTAAAGGGCTGGGAAAAGGCTTATCAAGCAAATGGACCTAAGAAACAAGCAGGTGTGGCCATACTAATTTCTAACAAAGTTGACTTCAAACTTAAATCAATCAGAAGAGATGGAGAGGGACATTTTATACTCATAACAGAAACAATTCATCAGGAAGAAGTCTCAATCCTGAATATCTATGCCCCTAATATAAAAGCACCCACGTACATAAAAGAAACATTACTAAAACTCAAGGCAGCCATCAAACCGCACACACTAATAGTAGGAGACTTCAACACTCCTCTCTCACCAATGGACAGGTCAATCAGACAGAAACCTAACAGAGAAATTAGAGAATTAATGGGGGTAATGAAGCAAATGTACTTAACAGACATCTATAGATTATTCCACCCAAAGAGGAAAGAATATACCTTCTTCTCTGCAGCTCATGGAACCTTCTCGAAAATTGACCACATACTTGGTAACAAAGCTAACTTACACAGTTACAAAAAAAATATTAGTAACCACCTGTGTCTTATCAGATCACCATGGATTAAAGTTAGAATTCAACAACAATGCTACCCCCAGAAAGCCTACAAACTCATGGAAACTGAACAGTCAACTACTGAACCATACCTGGATTAAGGAAGAAATTAAGAAAGAAATTAAAGTCTTCCTTGAATTCAATGAAAATAAAGAAACAACATACTCGAACTTATGGGACACTATGAAAGCAGTCCTAAGAGGAAAGTTCATAGCACTAAGTGCCCACCTAAAGAAAACAGAGAAAGCACATATTGGAGACTTAACAGCCCACTTGAAAGCTCTAGAGAAAAAAGAAGCAGACTCACCTAGGACGAGTAGAAGACTAGAAATAATCAAACTGAGGGGTGAAATCAACAAAATAGAAACACAGAAAACAATCCAAAGAATCAATGAAACAAAAAGCTGGTTCCTGGGGAAAATCAACAAGATTGATAAACCCCTATCCAAATTAATCAAACGGCAGAGAGAGAACACACAAATTAATAAGATCAGAAATGAAAAGGAGGACATAACCACAGACACAGAGGAAATTCAGAGAGTCATTAGATCTTACTACAAAAGCCTGTATGCCACAAAACTGGAAAATGTAAAAGAAATGGACACGTTTTTAGGTAAATACCATTTACCAATACTAAACCAGGACCAGGTGAACAATCTAAACAGACCTGTCAGTCACGAAGAATTAGAAGCTGTTATCAAAAACCTCCCTACCAAAGAAAGCCCAGGACCAGATTGTTTCAATGCAGAATTCTACCAGAACTTCCAAGAAGACATAATACCTATACTCCTTAATGCATTCCACAATATAGAAACAGAAGGGTCATTACCAAATTCCTTTTATGAAGCCACAATTACTCTGATACCAAAACCACTCAAAGACTCAACCAGGAAAGAGAACTACAGGCCAATCTCACTCATGAACATCGACGCAAAAATCCTCAACAAAATACTGGCAAATCGAATCCAAGAACACATCCGAAAAATTATCCATTATGATCAAGTAGGCTTCATTCCTGAGATGCAGGGCTGGTTCAACATACGAAAATCTATCAATGTAATCCAGCATATAAATAAACTGAAAAAAAACCATATGATCATTTCATTAGATGCTGAAAAAGCATTTGACAAAATTCAACATCCATTTATGTTAAAAGTCTTGGAGAGATTAGGGATACAAGGGTCATACCTAAATATAATAAAAGCTATATACAGCAAGCCGACAGCTAACATCAAATTAAACTGAGAGAAACTCAAAGCCATCCCACTTAACTCAGGAACACGACAAGGCTGTCCACTCTCGCCATACCTCTTCATTATAGTGCTTGAAGTTCTAGCAATGGCAATAAGACAACATAATGGGATCAAGGGGATTCGAATTGGAAAGGAAGAAGTTAAACTTTCGTTATTTGCAGATGATATGATAGTGTACTTAAGCGACCCCCAAAACTCCACCAAAGAACTTTTACAGCTGATAAACACCTTTAGTAATGTGGCAGGATACAAGATCAACTCCAAAAAATCAGTCGCCTTCTTATACACAAAGGATATGGAAGCAGAGAGGGAAATCAGAGAAGCTTCACCATTCACGATAGCCACAAACAGCATAAAATATCTTGGGGTAAATCTAACCAAGGAAGTGAAAGATCTATTTGACAAGAACTATAAGGCACTGAAGAAAGAAATTGAAGAGGATACCAAAAAATGGATGGACCTCCCTTGCTCTTGGATTGGGAGGATCAACATAGTAAAAATGGCAATTCTACCAAAGGCAATTTATAGATTCAATGCAATCCCCATCAAGATCCCATCAAAATTCTTCACAGATCTTGAGAGGACAATAATCAACTTTATATGGAACAAAAACCCAGGATAGCCAAAACAATCCTATACAATAAAGGATCTTCTGGAGGCATTACCATCCCTGACTTCAAACTCTATTACAGAGCTACAGTAATGAAAACAGTGTGGTACTGGCATAAAAACAGAGAAGTCGACCAATGGAATCGTATAGAAGACCCAGATTTTATCCCACAAACCTATGAACACCTCATTTTTGATAAAGGTGCTAAAAGTATACAATGGAAGAAAGAAAGCATCTTCAACAAATGGTGCTGGCACAACTGGATGTCATCCTGTAGAAGAATGAAAATAGACCCATATCTATCACCGTGCACAAAACTCAAGTCCAAATGGATTAAAGACCTCAATATCAGCCCAAACACACTGAATCTGATAGAAGAGAAAGTGGGAAATACCCTACAACAGATGGGCACAGTTGATCGCTTCCTATGTATAACCCCAGAAGCACAGACATTAAGGGCAACATTGAATAAATGGGACCTACTTAAACTGAGAAGCTTCTGTAAAGCAAAGGACATTGTCAATAAGACACAAAGGCAACCTACTGACTGGGAGAAGATCTTCACCAACCCCGCAACAGACAAAGGTCTGATCTCCAAAATATTTAGAGAACTCAAGAAACTAGACTTTAAAATGCTAATTAACCCAATTAAAAAATGGGGCACTGATCTGAACAGAGAATTCTCAACAGAAGAAGTTCAAATGGCCAAAAGACACTTAAGGTCGTGCTCAACTTCCTTAGCAATCAGGGAAATGCAAATCAAAACAACTTTGAGATATCATCTTACACCTGTCAGAATGGCTAAAGGCAAAAACACCAAGGATAACCTTTGCTGGAGAGGCTGTGGAGGAAGGGGTACCCTCATCCATTGCTGGTGGGAATGCAATCTTGTGCAACCACTGTGGAAGTCAGTGTTTCGGTTTCTCAGGAAATTCGGGATCAGCTTACCCTTGGACCCAGGAATACTACTCCTGGGAATATACCCAAGAGATGCTCTATCATATGACAAAAGCATTTGTTCAACTATGTTCATAGCAGTACTATTTGTAATAGCCAGAACCTGGAAACAACCTAGATGCCCTTCAATGGAAGAATGGATGAAGAAAGTATGGAATATATACACGCTAGAGTACTACGCGGCGGAAAAAACAATGACTTCTCGAATTTTGCATGCAAATGGATGGACATAGAAACCACTATCCTGAGTGAGGTATCCTAGACCCAAAAAGATGAACATAGGATGTACTCGCTCATAATTGTTTTCTAGCCATAAATAAGGGCCACGGAGTCTACAATAGGTGAACCTAAAGAAGCTAAGTAAGAAGGTGAACCCAAGGAAAAACATATAGTTATCCTCTTGGCTAAGGGAAGTAGACCAAATTGCTGGGGAGAAAATTGGGATCTTGGGGGTGGGGTGGGATGGGGGTAAGGGGAGATGGGGAGAGGAAAGTTAGAAGGGAAGAAGGGGGCCTTGGGGAAACAGGAGAATTGGGATAAAGGAAAGGTGGATAGGAGAGCACGGAACCACAATTCTTAGGTAAGGGAGTCACTTTAGGGTGGGCAAGAGACTTGACCCTAGAGGGGCTCCCAAGTGCCCAAGATGAGGTTCCCAGTTAGTCCCTTGGGCAGCTGAGGATTGGGAACCTGAAATGACCCTATCCTAGAGCAATACTGATGAATATCTTGCATATCATCATATAACCTTCATCTGGTGATGGATAGAGATAGAGACAGAGACCCACACAGGAGCACTGGCCTGAACTCCCAAGGTCCCAATGAGGAGCAGAAGGAGGGAGAACATGAGCAAAGAAGTCGGGACCACGAGGCGTGCACCCACCCACTGAGACAGTGGAGCTGATCTATTGGGAGCTCACCAAGGCCAGCTGGTCTGTGACCGAAAAAGCATGGGATAAAACCGTACTCTCTGAACATGGCGAACAATGAGGGCTGATGAGATGCCAAGGACAATGGCATGGGGTTTTGATCCTACTTAATGTGCTGGCTTTGTGGGAGCCTAGCCAGTTTGGATGTTCACCTTCCTAGATATGGACGGAGGGGGGAGGACCTAGGACTTACCACAGGGCAGGGAACCCGGACTGCTCTGTGGACTGGAGAGGGAGGGGGAGAGGAGTGGGGGGAGGGGGAGAAGGGTGGGAGGAGGGGGAGAAGGTTGGGTGGAGGGGGAGGGAAATGGGAGGCTGGGAGGAGGTGGAAACTTGATTTTTGTTTTTGTTTTATTTTCTTCTTTTTTCAATAAAAAAAGACAAAAAAAGGATTGGAGGGGGTAGAGTGGGAGGGTGTGTGGAGGTAGTGGGAGGAGAGGAGGGAGTGGGAATTTAGATTGGTATTTTAAAAAGTAATAATAATAATGATGATGGAAAAATAATGTTTGACACTCTGATAAATCCTTAACGGGAACAGATAGCCCAAATGATCCAACATTTCAGAGCACCTCTGTTGCAGTTTCCTCTGAGTTCTATATCTAGAACAGCTTCAAGACTGCTGACTGAGACGATCCTTTTATATATAGATATTATATTACAAAGAACATATCTGAGGTTTATCTTGTTATATTTCCTCTTACTACATGTTAGTCATATATAATATATGGTATTAGAGTTGGCTAGTGCAATCATTAATCTTATAAATGCCCTCCACACGTCTGATAATGCACTTATCAAGTATATCTGTTTCAAGTTCCTGTAATCTATTAACCTATAACTCATTAGATTATAAAGCTGGCCATGGTCAGGTATTAAAGTCATTAAGCAAGGCAGGTGTTTATTATTTTTTTGAGTAATTAATAATCTTTCCTATAATTTACTTATGACTGATGGTTAACAGTTAATATTTGGTATGTGCAATGTAGTTAGAATGAACAGTTATTTTTCTGTATCTTTACTAATCTACATCTCATAGTTTGAAAGCTTTTTATCATTCAGCAGTTTTTATGAATGACAGGTGTCACATCCATGACTTGCTTTCTGACTCATGTGAGTAGTGATTTGCCACCCAGTCCTTCCATTATATGGAGTTGGTGTATTTATTGATTAGTCAGGTGAGTAGTTTGTGTCAGGCATATTGCTCTGTTCCTTATTCCATGTGAATTGGTTTCTGTTATGTGTGGCATCCTAACTGAGAAGTGCTTTACTTGATCCTGAATGCTATCTAGTATGATCCAAATAAAACATATGACAGTTGAATGCTGAGAGAAAGAAGATGGAGTCATGAGACACCATGTAGCTGCCAGAGGGGAAAGATGTGAAGTGCCAGCTGAAACCTTACTGATAGGCCATGAGCCTCGTGGTAAAATATAAAATAATAGAATGGGTTAATTTAGTATGTAAGAGCTTGCTAGGAATTTTATATAGTGATTGGCCAAGCAGTGATTTAATTAATACAGTTTCTGTGTGATTATTTCAGGAGTCTTGGTGGCCAGGAAAAGAACAAGCAGCCTCCTACATCATGACAGTTTATTTTTTTTAATTTTAAATTTATTTATTAAAGATTTCTGTCTCTTCCCAGCCACCCTCCCCCTCCCATAATTAAGTCCCCCCCCCCTCAGCCCGAAAAGCAATCAGGGTTCCCTGTCCTGTGGGAAGTCCAGGGAACCCCCCACCTCCATCCAGGTCTAGTAAGTTGAGCATCCAAACTGCCTAGGCTCCCACAAAGCCAGTACGTGCAGTAGGATCAGAAACCCATTGCCATTGTTCTTGAGTTCTCAGTAGTCCTCATTGTCCGTTATGTTCAGAGAGTCCGGTTTTGTCCCAGGCTTTTCCCGACCCAGGCCAGCTGGTCTTGGTGAGTTCCCAGTAGAACATCCCTACTGCTGGCAAAGATCAAATGGGAAAGAAGGTAACTTGCTGGAATTCTGATCTCTAGAATCCAGGCAGGCCCTATGCTTTGCTGCTGTGTGGGTCTTGACAAAGCTTGAGGCTAAGGGCAGATACAGCCCCTGTGAACATCAGAAACATCGATACTTTTCCTTGACACCTTCTTTAATGTTTGAAACCTGTGCCTGCCAATGACAATATTTCAACTTTCTTGAGGGACTAGACCTCAGGACCTGGTGCAAACGAGGCAAGCTCTGTCATGCAGCACATGAATTGTAGTGTGGAGTAGCATTATTAGTCATTACTATTTTATTATTGTCGCTCATTTATTGGGACCCCACTTCCCAGTGTGGAGAGAAGAGGACAGTATTCATGGGCTGAATTTTCCTCCACTGTGTAAATCCTGGGGATGAATTTAAGGTCTGCTGTCTTGGTGACAGGCACCTTGACCTTCTGGGATAGTTTGTTTTAATTGTCATGTTTAGACAAAGTACCTGGGAAGGGAATCTCAATGAGAGATCATCTACACTGGATGATCTCAGGAAAATTGTCTGAGTTAGTTGTTATAGGAGGATCTGGCCCACGTTGGAGACACCATTCCCTAGCTAGGGCATATTGAACTGTATACAACTGAATAAATTTCCGTCAGCAAAGCCAAGTAGTAAGCAAGAATGAACTCCCCTCTCTCCACACCTGAATATGAAAGTAATGTATCCAGCTATTTTACAATCCTGTTGCCCCAATTTCCTTGCTAGAATGGTGTATGATGTGGTATTTTGAGCTTAAATAATACAAAAGAATTGAATTACCTTCTGAACTTCCACAGCAGCCGTGACCCTGTCCAGATACATACATCAAAACCATGGTGCATTGGGCACCTGCTGATGGTGGCAGGAGCTGGAGGGATCCTGGTACACAAAGACCCATGGATGAAAATCTGTTGCCTAGAACTGTCAATCTGGACCTTCTTTTTGAAAACTTATGTTATTTTTAATAATGTGCATGAGTCTGTACATGTATGCATGCAGCGACCTGTATAGGCCATTGGACGGTGTCCTCTTCCCTGGAGCTGGAGTTACAGGAAGATGCGAGACAACGTAGGTTCTGAAAAATGTACCATGAAAGATCATGACTGGTCTATAGCTGTTGCAAGGCCACTTGTGTGTCTCCTGACTGCTCAGCCCAGAAATAATCACACAGAAACCATATTATTTGCAATGCCGTTTGGCCAATAGCCAGAGCATATTTGTGGCTAACTCATATCCTTATCTAACCCATCTCTATTAATCTGTGTATCGCCACGTGGCTTTGAATTAATAGCTAAATTTCTGGAATGAATCTCTGGAGGAGCTACATAGCTTCTCTCTGGTTTTGCTCTTCTTTCTCCCAGCATTCAGTTTAGTTTTCCCCACCTAGCTCTGTTTCCATATATGTTACTATAGGCCTAAAGCTGTTTCTTTATTAACCAATGATATTCACAGCATACAGAGGGGAATCCTACATAGTCACATATTTGCTGTGCCATCTTTCTATGCCCTTATTCTGGGATTTGTTTGGCCCCAAGAGATGTGTGTTCATTTGGAATGTTTTGTTGTGGGAATGACAGTCATGGGATAAGAACACAGATCCCAATGTGGTCATCTCCTCATGTGTATATTAGATACATATGTGCCCTCCTCTCCTGGAATGTGAATCTGCAGGTGTTCTCTCTGGCCCCACACCAGGACCTAATTAGGAGCAATGGGCCCGTCCCTCACTGTTCTTAGGTCTCTACAGAGGAATCTTCCTCTGCATTTGTAGGGCTCTGATCCACAGGCCTACTTTGTGTAGCCAGGCCCTGTCAGTTTCTCAGGACTATACTAAGAGCCTGACTGCAATCTGTGGTAGTACCCCAGGGAGTCTTTCTCACCAGCTCCACCTCACACACACCCCAATGAATCTACCTTCCATCTAAGTCCTGTATATGTCCCTAATACAGCATCCACCTTGGTGCTTATAATCCCAGCACCAGAGTTCCCAGTTCCTCTTTGAGTAGAAGGATGTTGTCTCAAGGTTTCTGTCACTTTGACAAAACACCATGAAAAATGGAAGTTGGAGAAGAAGGGTTTATTTTATGTACACTTCAGCATTGCTGTTCATCACTCAAGGAAGTCAGAACAGGAACACAAACAGGGAAGGTTCACAGAAGCAGGATATTATGAGGAGGGTATGGAGGAGAGCTGCTTACTGGCTTGCTTCCCATGGCTTACTCAGCCTGCTTTCTTAGACTAAGCCCAGGAATGGCACCTTAGCCTGTTGATCAATAATAAAGAAAGTGACTTAGAGTTGGACCTCATGAAGGCCTTTCCTCAACTGGGGCTCCTTCCTCTCTGATGACTCTAGCCTGTGTCAACATGACACACACAAAACCACCCAGTACACACTTTATATGTCCTCTTGAAACTCTTGCTGTGGGGATTCACGTCCTCCATCTCTCCACAGTGCTTCTATAATCCACAAACTTTACTAATACAAGGCTGTACAATAGCCAGTCTAACTGCCCCTCCTCTGTCACACCAGACTTCTGTATGTGCGTCCTCAGTACAAAGCCCTATTTACCCATCTTCTCTATTACAAAGTCCGGATTCCCACTTTACCTGTACTCAGTTTACAAATAGGATTTAACACATCCTGCTGCACCCCCATTTCTAGAGTCTGCCATATGTCACAAGTAATTACAGCATCAAAACCAGATCATGCATTGGCCACTTTCTCACAGGTCATGTGTTCTAACCCCATGACATACAACACCATGTTAATGCCACCCTGATGTGTCTTCCCTGCCAGAACTCAGGTGTAACCCTCTCTGTAGGCTCTCCACACTGCCTCTCCTCCAATCACCCTTGGGCTAACACAGCCTATTGCTCCCTGCATGCTCTGAAGCCTGCATCCTATGTCTTCCACTAACCTGGCCTGGTGCATCTACTGAGAATCCTTCTCCTCTCCTGCTTGAATTGGGAGGATCGATCAATATGCCTCTTGTGCATCTCGGGTTCTTGTGGGAGCAAAGAGGAAGCCTCTTTCTAATGGGCGTAAAAAGGCCTCTTGTGTTTCCTTTGAAACACTACGACCTGTGTCAGGAAGACTCCTAGTAGCATGACTGTGCCATTGAAAGGAGTGATAGTGAACAGACCAGGGGGTAGCCTAGGTCACTGGTCACACTCCCCACTGATGAATGCTCAGAAAGTAGTCTTTTTGTATTTGTTGCAGTACAAGAGTGAACTCGTAGATTTGGGGGAAACTCTGTTTTTGTCGTGAACAGTCTTCTCACTGGGGAATGGTCCTGTTCCTGTTCTTAGGTGTTGTTCCCACAGGGTCGAGTTAAGATGACGATGGTACAATGTGATAAGAGAGAAGAATAGATGTCTGAGCGAGGATTGCCGTCGGGCTTGAGAGACTTTTGTGACTTGTGGAGTAGTAAAGATGATTCAGGGTTTGATCCCTTCCTTTTATCTTCTGTTAAATATTTTCTCAATAATGGACATACACACCTTACTGACCCCCAAAAAGGACATGAAATATTTTGAATACACAACTCTTTATTGCTGAAGGGATAAGGTGTCACAGCCATCAGAAGGTGTCAGTGAAACCTGAAGATCCTGTCTTCATCTGAGGCCTGGACAGGATGATGCTTCAGGACTCCTACAAAAGCTTTACTGCAAGGTGTCCTGGCCATCAGCAGATGCACACTGGAGAATCTGAGACTGCTGATGTTTCCTGTATTGGCCTCTTCTTTTCTTAAACCAGCTCTGCAATAACATGGTGAAAGAGATGGCTTTAGTGTATTCAATAGTCAATATCACAAGTGGAAAACACAACTCTGTGTAACAGTAAATGCCAGTGAGGCTTTAGATTGACCAGACTTTTCTAACCAAGGACACACAAAATCCTATGCAACCCCAGCCCTGGAAGTCAGAATCAGAACAACCGGAAATGGAAAATTCATTAGCTAGTACCTTTCCTGTCTTATGTTCTTTCAAGGAATAGGGAAATATGGCTCTAAGAAAGAGAACGGGGATCAGTAAATCAGGATATGGAGAAGACCAGATATCAAAGGGTCTTCAGGTATTACAATCTACACACTCTCTGCCAAGTAAATGATACCTCATCATTCCCTTGAATTATCTGACTTACTTTAACTACTGCTTAGAATAATGATATCTCCCCTGACTCTCTCGAAATTCTCACCCCACTGCATGAATTCTTGTCTATGTAATCCTCATGATATATGCCTTTAATAGAGAAGATGGGAGAGCTCATATTTTGCCTTGAATCTATGTTAACAAAGGCCTAATGGGTCCCAATTCTGGTTTCCTTTGAATAGATGCAGGAACAGCTGAAACAACTGCCATAGATTATTCAAATTTGATTGTTTGAGATGATCCCAAGATTTCTGATCTAAGTTGAAGAGCCAGAAACCTGAATATATTACTAATTTCTTTTACTTTGACCCTGTACTATTTTATCCATGAAAGATCTACAAAAATGCAAGGCCCTTGCTGGGTGACTGTGGAGGTTTCTGTGTCTTCCCATAGAGGCCTCTTATCTCCTATGCACAGGAAAGGAAGCTGCTGCGAAGTGATGGGCCAGTGCCTGGGCAAAGTCTGGTTTTCATCAGGCTTCCTGAAAATTCAGCAGCCTATTGGTCTAAGAGAGGAGAAGAGAGTGAAGATGAGGTTTTGGGAATGGGCTGCCAGTGCCCTGGAATGCATACATGAGTAACTGCTTTTTAAGTAAGTAGAGGAGAAAGGACTGGGGGATGATGAGGAAAGGAAGGTAGAAAGGGTAAGTGAGGGGACAAGATTAGTCGATAGAAAGAAGAAAGAAAGCAGAAGATAAGAGAAGGGGAAGAGGAAAAGGAAGGGAGAGAAAGGAAGGAAAGAAAGAAGGCATAGATCTGGACACTGTTATCAATCTCTGGTGACTGGGTCCCTATAGCTTAGTGTCAGCATTAACTGGACCATTGATTCTTGTCCTCCTCAGACAGACGGTGGAACCCTGCATCTTCACCTGCATGGCCAACTGTCTCAAACAGAAAATTACTGGTCCCTAGAAACAACTATGACCTCATAGATCAGGACGAGTCAATGATTGGACTCATGCCCTGTGATCTAGTGGGAAATGTGACAGTTTAAGCCAGTGAAGAGGTTCCTCCATCTTCTATTCTTGTTGAGGCCATTTCAGGTAGAAATAGACTTTGACTCTGTCATGGAGAATCCCACGGGAAATTAAGTCTATTCTAGGGACCAAAGATCAGGGATATTCTAGCAAACTTAGCTGTGCTTAAACTTCCTGTTTGTATGAACCCCTCCGCCAGCTAACTGCTATCTTAGCTTCAGTAAACAGCTTGATTCAAACTGATTACTTCTGCACAGGCATCTGCATCTGCTGAGCTAGATGCTAGGACATCTAGGTTTTAAGATGCCCTTACAACCACCATGTTCTGGACACCTGTGGCCATGCCTACGTGCCCAGATACCTGGGTGTCATCCTAGTCAGCTGGAATAAAGACTTTCTATTAGCTATAGACCGTGTGAATGGCCATCTCTGCTCACAACTATGGAGTGCTCCATCCTAATTGGAATGTGTTCATAACTTCCTCCCTTCAAGGCTCAGGGATCAAAGCAGAAGAACAAGCAGAAAACCTGGAATATACAAAGGTGCTGGATAACTCTAAAGGAACAAAAATCTATTTTTTGTACAAAAGGTCAAAAACCAAAATGAAGTCAACACAACACACTTCAACAATACACTTGATTGTACTGCCTTGTACAGACACCTCAATCCTAACTCCCAGTGGAGCTCCACACCAGGCACCCATGTCAGGAAGGACAAGGGGTGCTGTGAGATTCACCACTTAGGATATTGGGATACCTGCTTCCTACTTCCCCTCACTGTCAGAAAACAGTCTCCTTCTTTCCCAGGCTCCTCCTCCTCCTCCTCCTCCTCCTCCTCCTGCTCCTCCTCCTCCTTCTCATTCCCCTCTCCTTGGTCTCCCTCCAGCATCTTCTCTTTCTGTTCCAGTGTTTCTGAATCTACTCTGGCATGTATTTCTTTAACAAAACATGTAATTTCTCTGTGTTAAACCACTATAGTCCCATGATTTCAGCTCACCATTTATCAATGGATGGCTTCTTATTGCTCTAGCACTTAAGCAGGTGGGGTGATTACAAGGAATCACACTTGCCAAAAGAGTGTGCAAAGTCACAGCCTATCCCCAGCTCAAACAAACAAAACAAACAAACAAACAAACAAACATCCTTCCCAAATTGACTTGGGAGAGCTAACACTACTCCAAGGGAGGCCTGCACAGAGATGTACTGTTGTCATCTATAGGATTAGGAAAATGAGCCAATTCAGACAATTCATTCAGATATCTTGGGACTCCCTGCTTCCATCATGTAGGTAATAGGGTGAGGTCACTATCACCTGTGGACTTTTGCCCTGGCCATCTGCCATGCCCTCTAATGTTTTCTGGGCTCAAGACAAAAGCTATGGTCTCAATGAGAGTTGAAGCTTGATAGTGATGCCCTATTTCTTGCCAACATGAAGAACATCCTGGGCTCTGTTCTTATACCAGGAGATCCAACGTTTTTAGGCTGAACCTCCAGACAGCAATGTGATCTGTAACAATGTGGAGAGCAGTTAACAAAACCGCCTCTTCCTTAATACATAGCCAGCTACGGAAATACAGTCACAGTTGCCTGTTAGATGTCACCATCCTCTCAGGCTCCTAGGGAATAAGGGTCCATTATATTGGGAAGTCCTCAAACTGCACATCTTTGCGTCCATGCCATTTCTCTCCCTCCCTGCTCCTTCTATTATGTGGATGTCTAGTATAAAAACGGCCAACTAAAGGACCAGAATACATGAGGGGAACTCAAACAAACCAACAGGATGCCTCCATGAATTCAATCAAAGCCCCAGCTGTCCAGTTAGCTTAGCTCCGAAATAATCACAAAGCAACTTTATTAATTAAGTCACTGTTGGCATATTAGCTCTAGCTAATCTAGCTAGTTCTGCAGTGTATCAGCCTCTAAAGCTGCACTGCATCAGCCCCTAGAGCTCTAGTAAATCAGCCTATCTGGAGCTGCAATGCATTAGCCTTTCTCCGGTGCTGCAGTTCATCAGCATCTAGAGCTGTAGTGTATAGGCCACTAGAGTGATAGTGCATCAGCCTCTATATTTGAAGTACATCAGTATCTCTAGAGCTGATATTTATCACCTCTAGAGCTGCACTGCAACATCTTCTCTGGAGCTGCAGTGCATCAGCCTCTAGAGTTTCAACGCATCAGCTTCTCTAAAGCTGCAGTGCATCAACTTCTCTGGAACTGCAGAGTATTAGACTCTAGAGCTGAAGTGCATAGGCCTCTAGAGGTGCAGTTTATCATCACTCTGGAGCTCCAGTGCATCATCCTCTCTGGAGATGCAGTCCATCATCAGTCTCTCTAGAGCTGCAGTACAAATGGCTCTAGAGTGATAGTCCTTCAGCCTCTCTGGAGTTGCAGTGCATCATCAGTCTCTCTAGAGCTGCAGTACAAATGGCTCTGGAGTGATAGTCCCTCAGCCTCACTAGAGATGCAGTGCATCATCAGTCTCTCTAGAGCTGCAGTACAAATGGCTCTGGAGTGATAGTCCTTCAGCCTCTCTGGAGTTGCAGTGCATCATCAGTCTCTCTAGAGCTGCAGTACAAATGGCTCTTGAGTGATAGTCCATCAGTCTCTCTAGAGATGCAGTGCATCATCAGTCTCATTGGAGCTGCGATTCATCAGCATCTCTAGAGCTGCATTGCATCATCCTCTAGAGCTGTAGTGCATTGGCTTCTCTAAGCTGCAGTGCATCCCTGTCTCCAGAGCTTCCTCACATCAGTCTCTGGGGCTGCAGCACCTCTGTCTCTCTGAAGCTGAAGTACAGGGTCCTGTCATCTCGACAGGGGGAGAATGCCTCACTCCTTCAGCTTTTCTTTTCCAATCTCTCTTCCTCTCCATCCTGGGGGATTCTCCCTCTTCTCTCCCAGTTTCTCCAACCTGAGCCTGGTCCTACTGTACTTTACACCTAGTGGTGTTAGGATGTCAGCCATCAGGGGCTCCTAGGCAGGACTGCTATTTCGCACAAGCTACTGCTGCAGGTAGGGAGTTTGCCTACATCAAGACTCCCTGATCCATGCTGAAGGAAGTTAGCGTGAATAGTATTCTGCACTGCATTTCCCCTTTCTCATTTGCTATGGAGCAGTCAGTTTCTCTGGACTCATGGCCTCAGCTTTTATCCCATGATCTAAACATTAGTCTTTACTGTCTGGAGGAAAGAAATTTATTTGAAAATAATATAGTTACCGCTCTTCCTTAAAGTGAGCTCTATCTTTTCCCACATTCCAAAAAACCCACATGTTTAACATAGTCTCCTTTAAAGGAAAAGAATACTTTCAGTTTTCAAGTTAGTCAACAGAAGACACACTTGACCATGGCTTGGCACCTTTGCTTTTTATGTATTTGCAAACACATCAAAACTGGCAAAGGTGTGTGATATATATGTGTATCTATGTGCAAATGCACACTCGTGCATGCTGAGGACCAAGGTCAGAGTCAAGCATCTTCCTAGCTTGCTCCCCACATGACTTACACTGGCAGGGTTGTCCATGAACCTCAGCTCAGCGACGGACCTAATCTAGGTCTCCCTAAGGATCAACAGTCTCTGCCTCCTGAATAAGAGATTCTGACTACAGGTGAGCTGACACCTGCTAAACTTTATGCTGAGGGTCCCAACTCAGATCCTCAGACTCATGTGGCAAGAGCTTTATCCTTCGGGCCCTCTCCTCAGTACCTACCTGCATTTTGACTATCAATAACATCCCCTGATCGCGTTCTCTTTACTCGATTAACTTAAATGGGCTCAATGTTATTCTTTTAATTAATTAATTAATTATTCATTCATTAAAGATGTCTGCCTCCTCCCCGCCACTACCTCTCATTCCCCCCCTCCAATTATTCCCCCTCCCTCAGCAGCCCAAAGAGCAATCAGGATTCGCTGCCCTGTGGTAAGTCCAAAAACCACCCACCTCCATCCATGTCTAGGATGGTGAGCATCCAAACTGCCTAGGCTCCCACAAAGCCAGTAAGTGCAGTAGGATAAAAAACCCATTACCATTTCTTTTTGTTTAGTGTAACAAAATTAACCCTTTAAAGCTGTCTGCCCCATACATCTCATAACACTGACATGACTATTTTGGCATTGTTTTTAGATAATCTAAACACAGCATGAGGGAACATGAAGGTTCAACTTTGCTGCTGTCTATATCGGCTTTCCACAAACTTACAAAGGTGGTGGGCCAACCATGTGCACTTGTGAGTGTTGTTCCACATGTCTCTTGGATAAATTAAACACAGGTTAGCTATGAAACACTAATTTCTCTCTGGTCTCACTTAATCCACACTTATAACTAAGTGTTTATTTGTTGACACACAGCCCTGTTTTTCCCCTACTGCTTGCTACATCGATGAGAATGTCCCCAAGGTCACTTAGAGTCCTACTACAACAGTACACATAAGTACCCTGAAATGACCTGAGTGTCCGGACTTCAGTATTAATCTCTGTACAGATACCAGTAAACATTAACATTTTCCTAAATGAATGACCTTTTAATACACAATGCTGTCTATATATATGATGTTCACATACTGATTATGAGTAGTCTGTGAATCTCAAATGGCTGAAAGACACTTGAGGAAATGTTCAACATTCTTAGTCATCAGAGAAATGCAAACCAAAACAACTCTAAGATTCCATCTTACACCTGTAAGAATGGCCATGATCAGAACACTGATGACAATTTATGCTGGGGAGGATGTGGGGTAACAGAAACACTACTGCATTTCTGGTGGGAGTGGAAACAGCTTCTTTGAAAATAAGCATGCCGATTTCACAGAAAATTAGGAAACAATCCACCTCCTGACCCAGCAATAGCACTGTTGGTTATATACCACAAAACACTCAATCATGCCAAAAGAACATCAGCTCAAATATGTTCATAGCAGCATTATTCATAAGAGCCAGAACATGGAAACAACCTAGATGGACATCAGACAAGAATGGATGAAGAAAATGGACATTTGTACCATCCCTGACTTCAAACTCTATTACAGAGCTACAGTACTGAAAACAGCTTGGTATTGGCATAAAATCAGAGAAGTTGACCAATGGAATCGAGTAGAAGACCCGGACTTTAACCCACAAACCTATGAACACCTGATTTTCGATAAGGAGCTATAAATATACAGTGGAAAAAAGAGAGCATCTTCAACAAATTGTGCTGGAAAAACTGGATGTCAATCTGTAGAAGAATGAAAATATCATATCTATCACCATGCACAAAACTCAAGTCCAAGTGGTTTAAAAACCTCAATATCAGTCCGAACACACTGAACCTGATAGAAGAGAAAGTGGGAAGTACTCTACAGCACATGGGCACAGGAGACCGCTTCCTATGTATAAGCCCAGCAGCACAGACATTAAGGGCATCATTGAATAAATCGGACCTCCTGAGACTGAGAAGCTTCTGTAAAGCAAAGGACACTGTCACTAAGACAAAAAGTCTCCACTGACTGGGAGAAGATCTTCACCAACCCCACAACGGACAAAGGTTTGATCTCCAAAATATATAAAGAACTCAAGAAACCAGACCATGAAGGGCTAATCAACCCAATTATAAAATGGGGCACTGAGCTGAACAGAGAACTCTCAACAGAAGAAGTTCAAATGGCCAAAAAACACTTAAGGTCATGCTCAACCTCCATAGCGATCAGGGAAATTCAAATCAAGCCAACTTTAAGATACCATCTTACACCTATCAGAATGGCTAAAATAAAAAACACCAATGATAGCCTTTGCTGGCGAGGTTGTGGAGAAAGGGATACACTCATCCATTGCTGGTGGGAATGCAAACTTGTGCAACCACTTTGGAAAGCAGTGTGGTGGTTTCTCAAGAAATTTGGCATCAACCTACCCCTGGACCCAGCAATACCACTCTTGGGAATATACCCAAGAGATGCCCTATCATACAATAAAAGTATATGCTCACCTATGTTCATAGCAGCATTGTTTGTAATAGCCAGAACCTGGAAACAACCTAGATGCCCTTCAATGGAAGAATGGATGAAGAAAGAATGGAATATATACAAATTAGAGTACTACTCAGCGGTAAAAAACAAGGACTTCTTGAATTTTGCATGCAAATGGATGGAAATAGAAAACACTATCCTGAGTGAGGTAAACCAGACCCAAAAAGAGGAACATGGGATGTACTCACTCATATTTGGTTTCTAGCCATAAATAAGGGTTATTGGATCTATAATTTGTGATCCTAGAGAAGCTAAATAAGAAGGTGAACCCAAAGAAAAACATATAGGCATCCTCCTGAATATTAACCTTCATTAGGCAATGAAAGGAGACAGAGATCCACATTGGAGCACTGGACTGAAATCTCAAGGCCCAAATCAGGAGAAGAAGGAGAGAGAGCATGAGGAAGAAACTCAGGACCGCGAGGGGTGCACCCACACACTGAGACAATGGGGATGTTCCATCGGGAACTCGCCAAGTTCAGATGCCTTGGGTCTAAAAAAGCATGGGATAAAACCGGGCTCGCTGAACATAGTGGACAATGAGGACTACTGAGAACTCAAAATCAATGGCAATGGGTTTTTGATCCTACTGCACATACTGGCTTTGTGGGAGCCTAGGCAGTTTGGATGCTCACCTTACTAGACCTGGATGGAGGTGGGGGTTCCTTGGACTTCACACAGGTCAGGGAACCTGATTGCTCTTTGGGCTGACGAGGGATGGGGACTTGATCGGGGGAGGGGGAGGGAAATAGAAGGCAGTGGCGGGGAGGAGGCAGAAATCTTTAAAAAATAAATAACAAAAAAAGAAAATGAACATTTGCACAGCAGTAAATAAATAAGGACATTTTGAAATTTGCAGGCAAATGGATCGATCTAGAAAACACCATATTGGGTGATGTAACTCAGACACACAAACACAAATATAATATATTCACTCATAAGTGGTTTTTAGTCATAAAGCAAAGAAAACCAGCAATCCCAGGGAACCGAGAAAACAAAGAGGACCCTCTGAGAGGCATAAATGGATCTACATAGGAATTAGAAAAAGACAAGATCTCCTGAGTAAAGTGGGAGTGTGGGGGTTACAGGAGAGCGTAGTCAGGAAGAAGGGAAAGGGAAGGGGGAGCAGAGAAAAATATACAGCTCAATAAAGAAAATCAAATATGATAAAAATGATAAAAATTAGAAATGAGCTTTTTAAGATTTTTTTTCTGTTAAGAGATTATGCTGTTTCAAATAATGGGCAAGAACACTTAATGGGTGCCCGTTCCATTTTTACTTCTGGACAACTTCAAGACTCAGTGCTCAGTTACTATTATAACCCAGACAAGGACACCTCTCACCCACGCATGCATTTCATAATGGGTACAAGAACACGGACCATGTCCTGAAGCAGAGTGCCTTGCCCAAAGTCTTTTCGGATTTACTGACCTGCACTCTGGATTCTCTCAGGAACAAGTGCTTTGCAAGGTCCTTTCTGGGAGAAGAAGATGGAAATTGGAGCTGTTAGTGAAATACAGCATTTCAGCTTGGCAAGATGACTTCTGGAGATGCATCACAGGCCAACACAAAACTATGTAGAGATGGTGAGCTCAAAAGTATGAAAGTGGCTTTTCATTGATCTTCATTTTATTGGAAAAATAAAAACATGAATTGACACAAGGTGAAAATTCTATATTAGAAGAGGGATTGCTTAGAAACCACTAGGTCTTGAATACAATTCCCATTATAAAACGGAGTCATCAAGAAGAGATTAAGAAGGTTGAAAAAAAAAACAAAATGAAAACATAAAGAACAAATTGAGAGGCACCAACCAGTTTCTAGAATCCACACTGCATATATATATATATATATATATATATATATGTGTGTGTGTGTGTGTGTGTGTGTGTATACTTATATGTATATGTGCATATGTGAATATATGTATATATATATATATATATATATATATATATATATATATATATATATACATATATTTGACCTCCCAGACATCTTTCCCATACTCAGCAACTAAACAAAGACCTCATGCTTGGGCTAAAAGCAGATAGGGCCCATAGTGTGAATAACACACTTCCTAATGAGATGCTGATGGATGGGAGTTGGAACAGCTATTGAAACAAGTCACATACCTTATGATCTCATCGGGGTACTTAGTTTTTTCAAAAACATCTTCCAACTCATTCAGCTGCCTGGGGGTGAGACCAAACTTTATCCATGGCCTTGTGCGCCTGACTTGTGACACTCTGCCAGCAGCCATGGTATTCTGCTCCTTCAACAGTGGGTTTCTGTACACTTGGTGGCTCCCATGGCTCTCATGCCTGATGTCATCACAAACGTAGTTGAAGTTAACAACGTGGGTCACATCATCCTCGTGGTGTGAGATGCCCTGGTTCTTTGGTTTGTCGGAACCTTTTAGAGAACCTTCACCATAGATGACAATTTCTCTTGCTGCAGTGGCCTCATGTTCAAAATCAAGGCTCCCCTCAATCTCATTTTCACCCAGTTTTTAGAAATTGTGGTCCACATGTTGGGATTGGAAAGCCATGATGAGACCTAAAAGAGAGAAGTGTCATCTCCATAAATGGTTTGTGGATTGAAATGACTTTGCAGCATGTAGGTTTTTAGCAAGTTTCACATCTGTCCTCTTTCCATCACACAACCCCTATAGGAGATACGTGCCCACTGAAGGTGGCTCTAGGGAGCATGTGCAGAATGGATCTAACATGGATCCAACCAAGTACACCAAAGCCTCGAGGAATGGAGTGGAGGAGAAAGAAAGCTGTTGCAGGTGCACAAGTAGGGATGAGGACATGCATTTACACCGAGCACATGGCCTCTGGGTGAACCCCTGGAGAACTCTAGCTTCTGTATCTCACTGGGTGCACACTGCAAGATCTGGGAATTAAGTGGACATGGTTATGTCAGCTAGTGTTTGTGCCAGTTTCCTTGAGAGGACAGTGAAAACACACCAACACTGTCCTCTACCTGAAGGAGTGCCATGGTTGTGAAGTGGAGTTTATGTAGCATTTGGGGGGACAAGTCACTGCAAAACATTTGACGTCACCATTGAAACAATGAAAATGCTCCAGATGGTTTATTGGGAATCTCCATCAGAGTCACTGTACGATGTCCTGCTCAGTACTTCTCATGTCTGACTAGGCTGACACTGTGTGTGTCTCTGCCCTTTTCACAGTGCCAGCAAACTCCTGAAGCTGAGAGTGCTCTGTAACAGTATTGAGCTGAGAAAGCACCATATATACAGTAAGTATACAAAAGTGAAAGAACCTCTGGCTAGCTTCCATTCGAACAATTAATATTCTCAAAGAAATTTCCTCAGTGAGCTGAGATGTTGGAAAATATCAAGAGGATCTCATTAAGAAAATGTAATCCTTCACCCAGAGACTTGATGGAAACAGATGTAGAACTACAATCACTGACCTAGGCCCTCTTCCCATGTTTTACAAATTTGTAAATTATGGTCTTGGTCTTCTGGTAGGGCTCCTAACAGTGGGGATATCTCTGACCCTGTGATCTGCTTTGGGAACCTTATCCTCCTACTGTATTGTATTATTCAACCTTAATAGTAGATGACATGCCTAGTCTTACTTCAATTTGATATGCCACAGATGGCTGATATATATGGGAGACCCGCCCTTTTCTGAAAAGTGAAGAAGTAGATGGGGGGAAGAGGCAGGTTAGTAGAAGGTTCTGGGAAGAGAGAAAGAAGGGAGAGGAAATGTGATTGGGAAAATAATTAATAAAAAGAAAACTAGAGTTTAACATTGCTTTTAAAAATTAATATTAAGGGGATGGCTTAAAGGTTAAGGGCACTGCCTGTTCTTCTAGATGTCCTGAGTTTAATTCCTATGAACCACATCCGGGCTCGCAACCACCTATCATGAGATCTGGTGCCCTCTTCTGGCGTGAAGGCATGCATGCTGGTAGAACTCTATACACATGAAAAATAAACCAATCTAAAAATTAATATTAAATTTATTGAAGTTACAGGTTAAGAAATCACAAATTGTGATTTTCAGATTTTTTTAAAATCTTTTTTAAATAGAAGGTCATTATTAGTTGGTATGCTTGTACTTATGCATGCCTACAGGGAGCACTGGATCTCCTGAAGCTCTACTTAGAGATAGATGGTTACCGAGGTGGATCCTGAGAACTGTACTCTGGTCCTCTGAAAGAACAACAAAATCTCTTAGCCATTTAGTCGTCTGTGCACTCTAATCACACAAATGCAATCTTTTTCTTTCTTCCTTTTAATTTTAGAATCCTAGAGCGCTGTGATATCAGGACATCTAGCAAGATTCCTGAAGAGTTGTAGCACAAATATTTTGACTTATAAATGTGAAAATCAACATCTGTAAACACAAAATCATTGACAAATACCCGTAGAGTTAGTAGCTAAGTAAATTAGGGTTCCTTCTAATTGTTGAATTTATTTGTTATGTGAGTATGGACCTTTACCATTTTGTGCATGTCACAGCACATGTTTGGATGTCAGAAGACAACTTGGGAAAATCAGTTCTCTCTTTCCATCATGCACTTTCCAGAGATCAGGCCATCTGGTGGTGCAGGAGATCCTTCTGCTTTTGTGTTCTTTTCATATGTAAAGGAATAAAGAAACTCCCTTGGCATTTTGATAGGACAGTACTTAAGTAGGCAAGGAAGACAAAACTGAATGCTGGGAGGGAGAAAGCAGAGTGAGAGAAATGCCATGGAACTGCCACCAAAAATAGATGTGCTGTAACTTTGATGGTAGGCCAATACCTCATGGTGATACACAGATTAATAGAAATGGATTAAATTAATATAAGACTTAGCCAATAATTCTGGCCAGGGGTGGCATACAACTTAAATCCCAGCACAAGGGAGGCAGAGGCAGACAGATCTCTGTGATTTCAAGGCCAGCCTAGTCTACTAAAACTAGTTCCAGGACAGGATCGAAAGCTACAGAGAAAACATGTCTTGAAAAATCAAAAAAGAAAGGTAGGAAATAAGAAGTTAAGCTAATGGGCCTATCAGTGATTTAATTAATACATTTTCTGTGTGGTTATTTCAGGGCTAATCTAGCTAGGCAGCCGAGAAGAACAAGCATCCCCCCCCTTACTACAATCAGGCTTGCCAGCAAGCATCTTTACCACTGAATCATTGCAGAAAACCACTCCCATGGCTTCATTTTTATGTATAAGGAGTGAGGTACAGTCATGATCCCATAACAGTATGCTTGATCAAAATCTTCAAACAACATTAAAAATACTTTTACCCAGATAAGGTGGCACAAACCATTTTTACCAGTACTTGGGGCATAGAGGCTTCTGAATATCTTTAAATTAAAGACCAGTCTAGTCTGCAAGAGCAAGATCCAGAGCAAGCTCCAAAAACTATATAGAAACCCTGTCTTGAAAAACAAAAAAAAATCTGTTGAATATTCAGCTTACTGAACATTGAGCCCTACATACACTATAGTGGTTCATAAGTCTTAACAGTTTCCCCCAAGAATTCTTGACCTAAGTAATTCCCATCAAATCCCTCCTAAACACCCTATCAAGAGAATGGGTAGAATATCCACTCTGAAGAAAATACTATCCTTCCTGAAGTTGTATTACACCCTTTTTAATATACTGTGTGTTTTTATAAAGATGAGTTCTTTTGTAGATTTGAACCATAAAAATAAAAGGTAGAGCCTCTAAGCCTGCATCCTGCTAATGCCAGAAGCTGAGGTCTTCAAGGGTGATGCCTCTCATAGAAAAGCCCCTAATATGTGCATCGTGTGTGCATCAGCAGAACAGGACACACTCACCTTCCCTTTTCATTCACTGCTAGGTAATAACGGGATTCTAACCTCTGAGAAGGAAGAGAGGGCGGAACACAGAAAAATGGGCATAAAAGGAGTGGAAAGGGTAGGCTGCTGTGAAGCAGGGAGATGCTTGACAGTGGGAGGTGGCACATGGTGCCCAGCTCCAAAGCCTGAGCTTTGTGTCTTAGGACCCTAGACGACTGTCTGATTATCACTTACACTGGCCTACTGTCTTGATGCTTCACCTACTCCTTTTGCCTCTGGCAACATCTTTCTCTCAGCTGCTGTTGTGAAACGCACTTTTTCTAAGGAAACAATACACATTTACTACTGCAGAATGGAATCCTGCCCCAGACAGGAGGAACAACAATACCAGAGTCCACCTGGAGAACAAATTCCATTTACCAGACTTCCTTACAGGAATATGGGTGAGGGATTGCTTACAAGAGAGAAATGACTCCAAGTCAGCTTTGTCACCAAAGCCTACCACGGTTGGACTGATGGCTCACCAAATCTGGAAACCTGAGCCACACTGTGCAGTCCACAGACAGGACAGCATGTTGCAGTCCTCTGAGCCTCTTTCAGGCATCTCACCTAGTCTCTGCTCCTGCTGAACTGTTCCGCTGGTCCCTTCCAGACTGCTCTGCTGGTTTGAGACTGACTCCCTGCAGTCTCTACTATTTATCTACTCTTGGGAGTACGGAGACTACTGGATCCATTCAGTTTGGGGCTCTCCCTGAAGTTACTCACAATGGGTTACTCCTTCTTACAGAGCTTTTCTGCTGGAGTGAATGCTTTAAGCAGAGAGGACACTGCTAAGGAACTGTAGTAACAAGAGACAATGACAGAAATGTGCACTTGAGCCTGTCATGATCCTCAGGACACTCTCCCCGTGACGTCACATGATGCTTGGAAATCCATATGGCCTTATAGCTTTCATGTAACTGGGGACAGAGCAGAGCAGGCCACAAAGAAACTCCTGTCATCTTCTTTAAACATACATGTTTCTGACACATTTTGGATATAACATAGTTTGTTCTTGTTCCTGGTCAACTAATCAGGTCATATTTACAGAACAAGACAGTTGGGGTGCAGAAGAAGACCCAGGGGTAGGGATACACTTCCCTGATTTCACAAAACCATCCCAAGCCACAGACCACCTAAACATGTGGAGAGGCCAATGTTGGCCAATAATCCAGAATTTCCCTAGGATTTCATTTGAGGATTTTGCAGGCAGAATTGTTGTAGACGTTGACTGCAATGCCACTAAGTCCATTTAACCTGGCACAGAGAGAACAGCTTTCTATATGATTCTAAAGCAGTGGTTCTCAACCTTCCTAAAGATTCAACCATTTATACAGTTCCCCATGTGGTGGTTGACTTCCAAACATAAAATTTTTCTTGCTACTTTATGACTTTAATTGTTATTGTTATGAATTATCGTTTCAATATCTGTCATGCAGGATATCTGAAAAGCAATCCCAAGTCCAACTTGTTGAGAACCACTATTCTAAGCAAAGGTGACTTTCATCTGAGTTGTATGTACCTGGTTTTCCTCAAGCTAATCTAAGGGAATTTGGGTGCATCTGGCACCTACGACACCACAGTCCACTTCAAAGTTCCATGTCCCTAATCAAATACATATTTGATGCTGCCTATTTGTGCTCATGGAACATTCAAACAAGTTAGGAGCCAGAAGTACAATTGTTGTTTCAGAAGAAGCCACTAGTTTTCTGGGTACTGCCAACAGTCTCCAGTTCAAATATTTTCTAATCCACACCTAGTTAACTACCCTTAAGTTCTCATAGCAAAACACAGTAAAAATGTGTACTTGAGAAAAATATAGTTTGCTTTCCTTGTTTCTGTGAGGTGTGTGAATATTTAATTTATTTAAGGACTTATTTATTTCTAAGCCAATGTAAGTGGAAACCCTTTAAGAGAGTTGGTGCTCTCAATAAATACTTGATAACACATATAGAAACTATCTAGTATGTATTATGTATGTGCTACTAAACAAACATGTAACTGGAGAGACAGATTGTAAACTTGTCCTTCTAAGTGTTAAACCATACATAAATACATAAACAAAAGCCAATGGTACACTAGCACTTCTTTATACACAGACACTCACACAGACACACAATGAATATGTGTGGAAAAACCTATTCAGATTTCCTTGGATGATAATAGGGAATTTTCTGTAATTTGTAGACTATATATTAGGTGAGGGATCAAGGCTGTATTTGAATGTCTTCTAAGCCCATCTGAGGGCATGAAATACTCTGTATTTGACCAGTCGGATTTCTTCCATTAGAGGTTTATGCTTTTGCTATAGACAGTATGAATCCCTTTAGAAAAAGAGGGCCTGCATAGCCAGTGACTGTATACAGCACAGGATCTGATGTGGGAAGGAAATAGTATGGCAGGGTAGGGCAGATGGAGAAGGGAAGGCTTTCCAAGGAGCATTGACAGGTTCAAAAATGGAAAAGAAATGGATTAAGGATGACCAGTGGGAGAAAGGGGACAGAAACAGAGAACAGAACCTGGTATATCCAATGTGGCAACTTCTGTATCTCAATTTCTGCAATGAATGTTCAAATTGCCTTCAACAAATCCTGCCAGAAAGTATGTCCGTGTCAGAAGGGGCTCAAGAATAGGGTTCCATTTAGATGAGATCGGTCCTACAATGTCATAGAACAAAAATTCCCATTTTTCACCAGAAAAGGCTTCCAAGAACACGGAACATGGGACTGATGCCCACACAAGGTAAAGCTACAAGAGGAAAAAGTTTGCGCCCAGGAGGAGTCTATCAAAAGAAGCTTAGCATTCTAACCCATCCACGGAGAGCCAGCCTCCCAGTTGTCTTTAGACTCCAGAGTTAAGTCCACCCTGACCAGCTTCACAGAAGCTGCCTGAAGCAAGGTTTCTGGAATATGATTCATGATCGATGTCAAGTATATAGGTCAGGAGTGAAGGCTCATCGTGGAAGTATGAGTACCTGGGGTCCCAGAGGAGAGGCCTAGGACCTCAGGGATGGTGAAGTTCCAACATAACAACTATGAAAAGAAATCATTGACTGAATTCTCCAGCAGTAGAAAGAGAGGCTTTTCCTGGGCGGGGGCGGGGGGAGGGTCATCCAGGCAGAAATAGGAAAAGGAGCTGAGATCAGGTTCAGGGTGGGACAAAGTCAACACGGCTTGTAGTCAATTGTCCTTTTGGTCTAATCACCAAACTACTAGGGCTCTGATCCTGACTGTTGAGGAGAAACAGAAGTTTAGCTTCCTCTTCAGTTATGTCATGCATTTAGGGCTATAACTGAGGTCACTGTCACTACAATGAAGCCTGGTTGGGACTAGAGAGATGACACAGTGCTTAAGAGTACTTGGTGCTCCTGCAGAAGACCCAGTTTCAGTTACTGTTACAAACATGGTGGGCCACAGCTGTCTAGAGTCCCATTTCCACGATAACCACTAAATTCTTATAACCTCCACGGACATTAGAAAGGAATGTAGTACACGTACATACAGGCAGCCCAAACAGTCACACATATAAACTAACAGAAATAGATCTAAGAACAATAGCAACCTTGGAATGTGGGAATTCACAGTTTAAGAGAGGGTTAGAGTAGTGTCTGGAAACTCTATTCACAGAAATCCTTTCAATAAGGAAGAATTTGGTTGACTAAAGTTAATAAGACTTTGACAAAGTAAGGCCAGGCTGTGCAGACTTCTGGTGGGTGTGCACAAGGATGTGGATGCAGAGCAGACATCGGCAGTGCTAACCTATGTGGCTCAACTGACTGAGTGTAAGCTTTGCTAAACCTGCACCAGGCAAACACAAACTCATAAGTTCAGAGTCCACGCCCAGTCTTAAAGAACTCAGGAGAGTCTCGATGTCAGGCTTCTTTCCTCAATGGCCTCAAGATTGATAGCAGTGAGACAAAAGAACACTGTGTCGTAAAATTGGAGGAACATGCCAGTGAGTCTGAGGTGATAGACATGGCTGCATAGACAGGACTGTGAGGGAGAGCAGGGGGAGCAGGACACATCCTGAGAGAGAGAGAGGAAGCTGAGAATGTTCAGGAGTAGGGTGGAGAAAGGGCTGCACCCTCATGGGGTGAAGAGAGGTAAGGAAAGGGGCAGGAGGCAAGGGGAGACAAATATCAAGACTCAGAAGTGTGATGTCAGAAGCATGAAATGAGCCAAGGAGTGGGAAATAAGGTCTGAGCACAGCACTTACTCAGGGCATGAGCATGGTGCTTATCACACAATCATAAGTACTAGGAACATTAGGAATATTAGGGAAATATTGTCCCAGCTCTGGAATCACAAGCTGAAAGCATGAAGTCCCAGGGCTTCTAGACTGACCCCAGGTTACCTGTGCTTCTGGCCACTTCCTCTTTCCATTATCTTCCACTGCTATTGCTACTATAGCAGGGCTCTCTGTTCCTGACAGGGTTTACACTCATGGTCTCTCCGGTCATCGACGAACAGTTCATCATACAGAAAATGAACACAATGCCGGGCAGTGGTGGCACATGCATTTAATCCCAGCACTCAGGAGGCAGAGGCAGGATGATCTCTGTGAGTTCAAGGCCAGTCTGTTCTACAAGACCTAGTTCCATTACAGGTACCAAAAGCTACATAAAAACCCTGTCTCAAAAATACATAAAAAGAAAAAGAAAAGAAAATGAACACAACATACGCACACACAAAAAAAAACACACAAACACACACACACACACACACACACACACATACAAACACACTGGCTGTGGAAGGTATTGGAATCCTGAGTGTCAGAGTATGTGATGGGAAACCAAAAGGTCCAGATTTAGAACAGGAGAAGAACACTGAGCTATCCTCAGAGAAATGTAATAGCTGGGAGTTAATTGGGACACCAGCCATCATCCTGGCCCTGACCACAAAGCACCTCCGTGTCCTCTTTCATGCTCAGATGGACATCCATGCGTCAGCTCTCACTTAACTCTGCAGACTCCATGGCCTGAATGTGGTGAACAAAGCATTTGCCTCCGCAAAGCATGTCCTTTGGTCCTCTGCCATTTTCATGTGGGTCGAGGGGTTTTGTCCTTAGTAGGATCTGCCCCTCTTGACATGTCTGTTTCTGGTGTCAGCATTTCTGCTACAGGTTCCAAATATATTTACTATCACTAGATGAAGGGACTGCCTTTCCATGACGAGGAATTGATGCTTCCATGGGCGAGAAGAAAGCCTTCATGAACTAACAATGCCGTTCATGAAGATGATGGGGGATCTGGTCTCTGGTCATTCCAACTATTATCAGGAATTTAATTGTAATTCTAATTTTCATATATAAACTCAAGTCTAATATTTTATACTTCTATAAGAAACAGTCAACAATGTTGTGCATGGTATAACATACCTATAATCCCAGCATTAAGAAAGCAAATGCAACAATACCACCACATATTTGAGGCTCTGCTGGTCGATGTAGGAAATTCCAGGTCAGAAAGCAATCCATAATGAGATCTATTCTCAAACAAACAAACAGAACTTAAAAATCCTTGTGTAATATAAACGGATACAATACAGATAAACTACAGTCTTGACTGTTGTGCCGGCTAGTTTTATGTCAGCTTGACACAAGCTAGAGTCATTTTGGAAAAGGAAACTTGAACTGAGAGAGTACCCTCACCAGATTTGCCTATAGTACATTATCTTTCCTTTTTTAATGAAATAAAATAAAATATGCTAAAAAGTTTTATCACATCGAAGTTGGACAAGGCAAACTAACAGAAGGAAAAGAGCCCAGGAGTCAGATACCATTTGTTTTCACACTCTGGAGTCCCATAAAAACACTAAACTGAAAGCTATAGTTTATATGTAGAGGACTAGCAGAGACACTGTAGGCCATTAGCTTGCTGTCGCAGTCTCTGAGAGTTCCTATGAGCTGTGCTCAGTCCACTTAGAGGGACTTGTTATCCTGGTGTCCTCCATCCCCTCTGGCTCTCACACCCCTTCTACCTCCTATTCCATGGGGTTCCCTGAGCTCTAATGGGAGGGAATTTGTGGAGACATCCCATTAGTGCTGAGTATGAGGGACAATGAATTGGTAAAGTCACTTTCATTGGGCTATTTACAGTACTACAGAAGTCAGCAGCTTCCATGCTGACGAGAGCTCTGAAAATGTTATCCTAGTGCTGAGACTGTCATTCAGGCAAGGTACTCTGATTGGGAGCAATGTCTGCCACTCTGCAGTGCACGTGTGGACCTCAGCATGGTGCTTCCTGCATCCACCAGTACCCACACTGCATGAGCTCTGTGTCCCACAGCATATGACCTGATCTGTGTTCCATTAGGGCACTTCTCGTTGCAGGCTGACTCCCAAAGCTTGGGTGTTACCTGAGCAGGGCTCCAGCAACAGAACTGGCTGACTTTCAACTCTTCCTCTTCCTTGTCCTTCTATCTAGCTGCTCTAGGTGTGTGCACTGCCAGTAACTCTGCCAGGAAGTCATCTCTTTGACACACTTGGTACAGTTGCTTTTGTGGCCTACTACATGTTTTATTATATATAAAAAATGATGATGTGAAACTCCGTTGCAAATATTAAGTGCCTCTCCTGAGCACAAGCCAAAGAGAAACATCATAAGGTGTAATAAGATGCAGCAACAGGGCTGAATCCATAGGTCCATCCTCCACCATTGTTGAATGGAAGGAGGTGCAAGAAAGTAAAGGTCCAAGCCGGAAAACGGAAGCTAATATAAAATCTATCTAGGTGACGAGTTACTAGGCTTTGTGGAAGTCATCAAGAGCTTTGAGGATGTGCTTCCCAGGGGAAGGAAACTGTAGTTGCTGGTACACTGGTTTGTGAAGCTGAAGTAAAAGGATGCCAAAATTCTGCAAGTAATTCATGAACCCGGACGGTATCCCGGTCCTGTGCCATTGATGTTATCCCCATTCATGGTTTTGGAAGCTGTGAATGAAGCATTTCATTCAGGGTCCCAAGATATGTAGAGCTCAGGCTTTGGGATTTAGCTTCCTATTAGACAAAGCTGGCACTGCCCATCCCATTTTCTTTTTCTTATGCTGCTTCTTTCTTTGCCATCTACTCTCTTCTTCCTCTCAAGTTACAATCCCGAGGTCTCCTAGAAAGTGCTAGGTAGTCAGTGAGAGGGGGAAACTCTTCTGAGGCCCAAGTATAATTGTCAAGTATCATCCCATGTTTCCATGTCATCAGAAAGACCCCAGCTTCCTGCACTGGCATACTGCAGACTCAGGGTCCCTGTCTCTTCATCTACTCTGCCAAATCCACAGTCAAGTAATCAACTTGTATAAACACACAAAATAAGGCATGTGAAACCTTTCCGGGAAAATAATCGGTTCCTGAGTTAACCAAGGTGGGAAATAGGGAAGGGTCACTACCCTTCTTCCTGACAGATTCCCCGGATGACCTGGAGCTAGAGTTACAGGTGGTTGTGAGGTTTCTTATGTGGGCTCTGGGAGCCCAACTCTGGTCCTCTACTAGAGCAGCAAGGGCTCTTGATCACTGAACCATCTATCTATCCAGTCCCCCATTGTGTGTTTTTAGCAAAATTTTGGTGTAGTCAATTACAGACTACCATCGTTACACTTACTCAAAAGAAACCTCTCTCAAAAATCTAATGATTTACAGAGATTCATTAGAGAAAAAAAATCAAACGATTCAAAGACATTTGCAGCCAGGCACTAGACTGAGCTCTGGGATTCCTCCTGAGGAATGGAGAAGGGATTTTATGAGCCAGGTGGAACAAGGTCATGATGGAGAAACCAAAAGCATAGCTGATCTAAGCTTGTGGGACCACATGGGCTCTGGACCCACAGTTAGGGAGCTTGCATGGACCCGGCCTAGGCCCTCTGCATGTGTGGGACAATTGTGTAGCTTGCTCTGTTTGTAAGGTTCCTAGCTATGAGATCAGGACTTGTCCCTGGTGCTTAGCTGACTTTCTGGAACCTAGTCCCCATGCTGGATTACCTTACCCAGCCTTTATACAGGGGGAAGAGCTTAGTCCTCCCTCAATTTGATGTGCCCTGCTATGTGCAAGTCCACAGGAGGCCCGCCCCTTTCTGGATGGAGACCAAGGAACAGTGGGTAGAAGGGAAGGGGGATAATGGGAGTCAGGGAGGGGGAGAGGTTGAGAGGACAGAAAGGAGGGGAAACTGTGATCAGTATGTAAAATTAATGAAAATGTTAATTTAGAAAGAGAAGGAAAAAAATCAAATGATTCCCTATTCAATAACTGTAAACAGATTTAGCCATTTATTTTATATCTATATTGTGTGTATAGTGTAAATATATATGACTACTGATCTCAAAAATTCCAAGAGCAGGGAAAACCCTAGGGAATCTGTCAGGAAGAGGGGTACTGAACCTCCCCTACTTCCAACCTTGGATAACTCAGATACCTATTCTTTTGTTGAAAATGTGTCACATGCTATATGTCATGGGACAAATATTATTTGAAATATTGCCTGAATATTTATGTATTTACCTTCAGTCCATCAGGAGTAAGGGACCACATCAACTCCCTCAGTCATAAGAGCTGATGTAAATATTACACATGAAATTTAACAGGAAGTAAAAAAAAATCTGAGGTAATTAATATCATTATTATTATTATTATTTTGGCTTTTCAAGACACAATTTCTCGGTGTAAGTATCCTAGATGTCCTTAACCTAGCTCTTTTTTCTTTTTTGTTTTTTTCTTTTCTTTTTTTTTTTATAAAAGAAAGCATTTAATTGGGGCTGGTTTACAGTTTCAGAGCTTTAGTCCATTATCATCATGGCGGGAGTGTGGCAGCATGCAGGCAGATGTGGGACTGAAGAAGTAGCTAAGAGTTCTGCCTCCTGACCCATAGGCAGAGACATGGAAAGAGAGCAGGACTAGCATAGGCTCTTGAAACCTTAAAGCCCACCCCCAGTGACATACTTTCTCCAATAAGGCCACACCTACTCCAACAAGGCCACACCTCCTAATCATTCTCAACTGGTTCCATTCCCTAATGAGTAAGCAGTCAAATATATGAGCCTATGGAGACCTTAGTCAAACTACCACACTCCACTCCCTGGCTGCCATAGTCTTATAGCCATATCATAATGCAAAATGCATTTAGTTCAACTTTCAAAGTCCCCATAGTCTATCACAGTCTCAACACTGTTTAAAAGTCCAAAGTTCAGAGTCTCTTCTGAGATTCATGGCAGTCTCTTAACTGTAATTCTCTGTAAAATGAAAATGAGAAAGCAGACCACATACTTCCAACATACAATGTCACAGAATATACATTACCATTCCAAAATGTAGGGAAGGGAGCATAGTGAGGAAATACTGGACCAAAGCAAAATCTAAATCTGTTGGGCATGGTGGCACATACTTCTGATTCCAACACTCAGGAGGCAGAGGCAGGCAGATCTCTGTAAGTTGCAGGCCAACCTGATCTACAAAATGAGAAACCCTGTCTTGAAAAACCAAAAATTTTAACCAGGTGGTGGTGGTACATGCCTTTAATCCCAGCACTTGGGAGGCAGAGGCAGGCAGCTGTCAGAGTTCAAGGCCATCCTGGCTTACAGAGTGAGTTCCAGGACAGCCAGAGTTTCACTGAGGAACCCTATCTCAAAAAAACCAAAAACCAAATCAAAACCAAAACAACAATAAAAAACACCCAGCAAGTAAACTCCAAATTCTGCATCATCATGTCTGATGTCAAAGCACTCTTTGATCTCCAACCCCTTTCAGGTCTGTTAACTGCAGCACACTTCTCTCTCTAGGGCTGCTTCCACACCCAGTCTGCAGCTCTCCTTGTCAGGTATCCCACGGCTCTTGCATCTCCAACATCTTGGAGGTCTCCAACACAATTCCGGCTCCATCTTCACAGCTTCACATGCAATGGCTTCTCTGGGCCTCCATGCAGGGACACCCCTAACACACACCTGGCCTCAGTGGCTTTCCTTAGTCAAGGAGGAAGATCCCCTAACTTATTTCTTTTGTACTTGACTCTAAAATCAGAATCATGTGGCTGAAGCTGCCAACTTCTGCTGCTTGCTGGGGCTGGAACTGACCTCTAGGTCAGTTACATCTGTATCAGCTTTCTGTTGTTGAGGATTTCTTCACTGCCTAAGCTTTCCTTTAATTCCTTTTCCCAAGTTGGAAGCTTAGCTGGGTGGGGTCCTGCCCTGAGGTCACTACTTCCTTTTATCCATTTAGCATCAGGCTTTTCTTAAAACTTTTGATCTCCATGGGCATTGGGCTTAGCTCCATTACATTTCCTGGTGAACTCTCTCCTCAAACTATATATTTTGTATTTTTTCCTAGCTCAGCTTGTTTATTTCCTTATAGATTTGCATAAGAGGACCACTAATAACCACTTGACACAGTCAACACTAGGCTGACTTGAAATCTCATCTGCCAAGGCCATCAACCCAAAACTCTTCAATTTAGCCTGGGGAAGATGTTTTGGACAAAGGTATAAAAGCAGTCACATTATTTGCCAAAATATCCAAAAATGGTCTCTAGGCTAGTTGATAATATTCTTCTCTTCTGAATCTCTTGATACAGGCTGTTATAATTTATATTGCTTTTAGCACCATTGTCCATACTCCTGCTAGGATGGCCCAGTAAGCATTCAACCACTTTTCTAGCTCAAAGTTCTAAAGTTTTCCATACTCCTACAACAAAATCATGGTCAGGCATGTAACAGTAATATTCTACTCCTGACACCAACTTCTGTCTTAGTCACTGTTCAGTTACTCTGAAGAGAAATCATGACCATGGTTTCCTTTTGCTTTTTTTCCCCATTTTTTTATTGAGAAAAGGAAAAAAAAAAACAAGTTTCCACCTCCTCCCAGCATCCCATTTCCCTCCCCCTCCTCCCACCCTACTCCCCCTCCTCCCACCCTTCTCCCCCTCCCCCCACTCCTCTCCCCCTCCCTCTCCAGTAAAAAGAGCAGTCAGGGTTCCCTGCCCTGTGGTAAGTCCTAGGTCCTCCCTTCTCCGTCCATTCCTAGGAAGGTGAACATCTAAACAGGTTAGGCTCCCACAAAGCCAGCACATTACGTAGGTTCAAAACCCCGTGCCATTGTCCTTGGCTTCTCATCAGCCCTCATTGTTCGCCATGTTTAGAGTCCGGTTTTATCCCATGCTTTTTCAGTCACAGTCCAGCTGCCCTTGGTGAGCTCCCAATAGATCAGCTCCACTGTCTCAGTGGGTGGGTGCACCCCTCGTGGTCCCGACTTCTTTGCTCATGTTCTCCCTCCTTCTGCTCCTCATTGGGACCTTGGGAGCTCAGTCCAGTGCTCCAGTGTGGGTCTCTGTCTCTATCTCCATCCATCACCAGATGAAGGTTCTATGATGATATGCAAGATATTCGTCAGTATTGCTATAGGATAGGGTCATTTCAGGTTCCCTATCCTCATCTGCCCAAGGAACTAACTGGGGACCTCGGCTTGGGCATCTGTGAGCCACTCTAGGTTCAAGTCTCTTGCCAACCCTAAGGTGGCTCCCTTAACTAAGAATTGTGCTTCCGTGCTCCCCTATCTAACCTTCCTTTATCAAAATCCTCCTTTTTCCCCAAGTTCCCCATATACTCCCCTTTGCCCTTTTCTCTCCACATCTCCCCTTACCCCCATCCCACCTCACCCCCAAGATCTCAATTTTATCCCCGGCAATTTTGTCTACTTCCCATAGCCAAGAGGACAACTTTTCCCTTTGGTTCACCTTCTTACTTAGCTTCTTTGGAATCACCAATTGTAGACTCCGTGACCCTTGTTTATGGCTAGAAACCAATTATGAGTGAGTACATCCCATATTCATCTTTTTGGGTCTGGGTTACCTCACTCAGGATAGTGTTTTCTATTTCCATCCATTTGGATGCAAAATTCTAGAAGTCATTGTTTTTTACCGCAGCGTAGTACTCTAATGTGTAGATATTCCACAATTTCTTCATCCATTCTTCCATTGAAGAGCATCTAGATTGTTTCCAGGTTCTGGCTATTACAAATAATACTGCTATGAACATAGTTGAACAAATGCTTTTGTCATATGATAGGGCATCTCTTGGGTATATTCCCAGGAGTGGTATTGCTGGATCCAGGGTAGGTTGATCCCGAATTTCCTGAGAAACCGAAACACTGTTTTCCAAAGTGGTTGCACAAGATTGCATTCCCACCAGCAACGGATGAGGGTACCCGTTCCTCCACAGCCTCTCGAGCAAAGGCTATATTTGGAGTTTTTTATTTTAGCCATTCTGACAGGTGTAAGATGATATCTCAAAGTTGTTTTGATTTGCATTTCCCTGATTGCTAAGGAGGTTGAGCATGACCTTAAGTGTCTTTTGACCATTTGAACTTCCTCTGCTGAGAATTCTCTATTCAGTTCAGTGCCCCATTTTTTAATTGGGTTAATTAGCATTTTAAAGTCTAGTTTCCTGAGTTCTCTATATATTTCGGAGATCAGACCTTTGTCTGTTGCAGGGTTGGTGAAGATCTTCTCCCAGTGAGTAGGTTGCCTTTTTGTCTTGGTGACAGTGTCCTTTGCTTTACAGAAGCTTCTCAGTTTTAGTAGGTCCCATTTATTCAATGTTGCCCTTAAAGGCAGGGCTGTTGGGGTTACACATAGGAAGCGATCTCCTCTGCCCATCTCCTGTAGGGTACTTCCCACTTTCTCTTCTATCAGGTTCAAAGTGTTGTGACTGATAGTGAGGTCTTTAATCCATTTGGACTTGAGTTTTTTGCATGGTGATAGATATGGGTCTATTTTCATTCTTCTACAGGTTGACATCCAGTTATGCCAGCACCATTTGTTGAAGATGCTTTCTTTCTTCCATTGTATACTTTTGGCTCCTTTATCAAAAATGAGGTGTTCATAGGTTTGTGGGTCAAAATTTGGGTCTTCTATACGATTCCATTGGTCAACTTCTCTGTTTTTATGCCAGTACCACACTGTTTTCATCACTGTAGCTCTGTAATAGAGTTTGAAGTCAGGGATGGTAATGCCTCCAGACAATCCTTCATTGTATAGGATTGTTTTGGCTATCCTGGGATTTTTGTTTTACCATATAAAGTTGATTATTGTCCTCTCAAGATCTGTGAAGAATTTTGAAGGGACCTTGATGGGGATTGCATTGAATCTATAATTTGCCTTTGGTAGAATTGCCATTTTTACTATGTTGATCCTCCCCATCCAAGAGCAAGGGAGGTCCTTCCATTTTCTGGTATCCTCCTCAATTTCTTTCTTCAATGCCTTAAAGTTCCTGTCAAATAGATCTTTCACTTCCTTGGTTAGAGTTACCCCAAGATATTTTATGCTGTTTGTGCCTATCGTGAAAGGTGAAGCTTCACTGATTTCCCTCTCTGCTTCCATATCCTTTGTGTATAAGAGGGTGACTGATTTTTTGGAGTTTATCTTGTATCCTGCCACATTACTAAAGGTGTTTATCAGCTGTAAAAGTTCTTTGGTGGAGTTTTGGGGGTCGCTTATGTACACTATCATATCATCTGCAAATAACGAAAGTTTCACGTCTTCCTTTCCAATTCAAATTCCCTTGATCCCATTATGTTGTCTTATTGCTATTGCTAGAACTTCAAGCACTATATTGAAGAGGTATGGCGAGAGTGGACAGCCTTGTCGTGTTCCTGAGTTTAGTTGGATGGCTTTAAGTTTCTCTCCATTTAATTTGATGTTAGCTGTCGGCTTGCTGTATATAGCTTTTATTATATTTAGGTGTGACCCTTGTATCCCTAATCTCTCCAATACTTTTATCCTAAAAGGATGTTGTATTTTGTCAAATGCTTTTTCAGCATCTAATGAAATGATCATATGTTTTTTTTCTTTCAGATTATTTATATGATGGATTACATTGATAGATTTTCATATGTTGAACCAGCCCTGCATCCCTGGGGTGAAGCCTACTTGATCATAATGGATAATTTTTCTAATGTGTTCTTGGATACGGTTTGCCAGTATTTTGTTGAGGATTTTTGCATCGATGTTCCTGAGTGAGATTGGTCTATAATTTTCTTTCTTGGTTGAGTCTTTGTGCGGTTTTGGTATAAGGGTAACTGTAGCTTCATAAAAGGAATTTGGCAATGCCTCTTCTATTTCTATATTGTGAAATATATTAAGGAGTATGGGTATTAGTTCTTCTTGGAAGTTCTGGAAGAATTCCGCATTGAAGCCATCTGGTCCTGGGCTTTTTTTGGTAGGGAGGTTTTTGATATCCTCTTCTAATTCTTCGTGACTAACTGGTCTATTTAGGTTGTTCACCTGATCCTGGTTTAACTCTGGTATATGGTATTTATCTAAAAAAGTGTCCATTTCCTTTACATTTTCCTAGATGTCCTTAACCTAGCTCTTTTTTCTTGTTTGTTTTTTTTTCCAAGACAGGGATTTTCCATAGCTTTGGCGCCTGTTCTGAAACTAGCTCTTGAAGCCCAGGCTGGCCTAGAACTCACAGAGATCTACCTGCCTCAGCCTCCTGAGTGCTGGATTAAAGTGTGTCTCACTATTGCCCAGCGATGTAATTACTTCTTAAACAGATCATTTTTCTTTTGGGAGAGCATATCGTTTGTTTGCTTTTCGACAGTGTCATTAGCTAGAATTCTATTCAAACCCAGTCCTAAAACCTTGATGTTGTACTTGAAAAGCAATGTCTGGCTAGTATTCAGTGTGCTAACAAGCACTCTTGAACTAGCAGCCACTAAAGCTGACCATGTCCATTAGTTCTAAACAAATTCTCTGAGCCACTAGTGCTGGGTGGCTGGTGAGCATCACCGAAATTTTTACATGTTCACTCGAGCATCCTGGAGGCAAGCGTGTGCCTCTGTCCCATGCTCCCTTCCAAATGATCTTGCACTTCCACACAATCCACCTGTCATCTCCTCCCTACGACCTAGTAGGAACGGGCAGCATGCTGATACACATTAAAGCTCATTCTGGAAGCATGCCCTAGGAACAAGATTTAACTCCATGCTACCTTTTCACACCCCCATCAGTCTCCCTCACGTCCACCTCGTTTGGGCCACACCCATCCTTTGTGAACTAAAACAGACAGCACCTACCTCAGCAAGTGGGCACAAGGGCCAGTGCAGTCAGTCAGGGCAGCAGTGTGTGGCTGGCACGCGTGTCCTCAGCTCCTTCCTGCAAGCGAGAACTTGGACATTGTGCGTGAGGACCTGGGAGAATTGTGGAGCATGCGCGGACCTGTGCATTGACGCATTGACACATTGACGTCACACTTTTCTCTTGTACTCTCATTGTTTGGTCCATAGCAGTGCCGATATTCTAGACCTCGAGGTCAGTCATTCCCGGGACCCTAGTTCTCCTTGAAGTCCACAGTTGTAGTTATGGCCAAGAAGTTTTATTATGACCGTAAATGTTATAGTCCGAAAGATTATGAAGAGGAAATAGTTTGTGAGGACGGAGTTGTGGCCTCCACATCAGCTGCGGCCATGGAGGCAGATGGTGGCCATAGCCACCCCGATTCTTCTTTGGGGCTTGACTTGGAAACACTGAACACCTCAGAGGCTGGTGTGGCAAGGATTCGTCGGAGGCAACGGGGTCATCAAAACCACTTCCGTTTCACAAAGTGCCAGATCAGGGAAATCGAAAGATTCTTTCAAATATCCCAGTACCCAAATTTGGCTGCCAGGTATGTGGTTTGGCCCAAGAGCTCCCCAACATCCCTGGCCTCTGGCTCATGTTGAGGTGCCTTTTGTTCTTTGAGGCACTGTATTCCTTATCGTCCTTCTCCAAGTCACAGGGACCTTCTCCTTTGGTGGTGGGCACAGGGGGATGCCCCGTGTGGGGCCCGAGCTCAGTACCAACATGTAGTGCTGACATGAATCAAATGTCCATAGTCAACACGTCTCATTCAGAGTCATATTTTAATTTCTGTGAAATATAGATATTTGTGGGCCCAAACAACTTACTAGCATCAAGTTCAAGAGTACTAGGGGTTTCTAGTTTGTTGGGTGACCTCCTCACCAGTAGTGTGATCATCTTTTCAGGGACTGTGTACCTAGCCATCAACTCCTTTTGGTTTCTCTTTCCCCCACCCTAGTGCTGTCTTTTTGTTCTGTTTTTTGTTTTGTTTAGTTTTCTTTGTCTTTTTTGGTTGGGGGGGGGGCTTTGAGACATGTTTTTTCTGTAGATTTTGGAGCCTATCTTGGAACTACATTCTGTAGACCAGTCTGGTCTCAAACTCACAGTGATCTGCTGCCTTTGCATCCCAAGTGCTGGGATTGAAGGCATGTACCACCACCACCTGGCCCCTAGTACTGTTTTCAAATTAGCATTCTTTGCTCAGCAGAGACTTTGATATTTATTTTAATTTTTGATACTTTGTTAAAATTATTTGTCTCTATCATTTAGAAACTTTTGCAGGAGATGAATTCATTTCAAAAGTAAGACTGCCTCTGAGAATGAATGTTAATGCCAAGTGTGAGAAAGGACAGTGATATTTTAAAAGGCATAGAATTCATGTATGACGTTCTATTGCATGTAAAACCCTGCATGATAAACATCCATGGTTGTCTTTACACAGGGAAGCACTTGCAAGAGCTTTGAAAGTGCCTGAAGCAAAACTGAAGGTCAGTGAATCCAAACAAAGCAATTGGACAGACAATCTATAGCTTTCCTTAGGCATTAGCTAGCCTTGTCCTAGGCACTTTTCAATGAATCGATTTCATTTCCTTTTTTCCCTGTTTGAATGTTGGTTTTTTTGGCACAGGGTTTCTCTGTGTAACCCTTGCTGTCCTTGAACTCATGGTTCTTTTGCCTCCAACTCCACCCCCCAAGTGCTGAGATTACAGCACTTGACAAACTGAACTTTAAATCGATTTTAACCTTAAATGAAACAGCTCTACATAAAAGGCACATCAGCTCTAGGTGGACAACATTCATAGCACATGGTTTTCATTGTGATGCAATTTTGGACCCCCAGTTGGCCACACACTTAGCCTCCTATGGAAATACTCCTTGCCCTTTCATTCTTTAATTGTCCCCATCTTTCTATTTTGTGTCTGGAATATGAGGGCTAAAAATGCTACACTGTATAAAGAAAAAAATGATCATAACTTGGGACGATGGTAATTAATAGTCACAACCCTTAATGTTATTTTTTCTGGGATTCTGTGTTATGGCTAGCCAAACACATTGCTAAATAGTTATATTAGGGTTGAGAGGAGGCATGGACTGATAGGTATGGAAGAATAACACTTACAACACAGAGATTAATATTGTGCAGGGCAGGATTCTGGAAATCTCGCTGAAGCAGAGATAGTATTCTTCATCCTGATGCTGGAGAACTTTGTGTAACATGAAAGAATATGCTGGTCAGATTTCCATGGGTGGAAGTCCCCACCGAAGTGTATATACTGCGGGAAAAAGACAAAATCATGGCCCTGTTTGCAGAGGTTGACACACAGCCAGGGCTTGCTTTTGTGAGCTGAGTAGGAAGTTCCATGTTAGGTGCCTTAAAGTGATGTCTCTCTCTTGGCTCTGGGTGTGGAAGCCAATGCTAAAACAATCTTGTCTCCTTCTGATTTTAGGAGTGGTTCGCCAAACGGAGAGTGAAAGACAGGAAGGAAAAACGCGTACTGATAGAGACAACACCTCCTATTGAAGACATCATCATGCTGTGGGACACTGAGGAAGATTCTTCCTAGAATGGCATCATCCTTCGTTCAGGAGCCAAATGGCTAATTGGTGACCCATGTGCCCATTGCCAAGATTAAATAAATTGAACACTCATGTTAACAATAAACACATAATCTCCACATGCTTTCTGGTATTTTGTCGGATAGGATGTACACATTTCAGGAAATTCCATTTAAACAGAATGACAAAGTCTAGTTACATAGGTTAGCATTTAAAGTCATGCCAATACTTATTGTATTCTTAAAGGAATTAGATTTTTGCATACCTGATTATGGTTTTCCTTCCTCCCAGTTCCTCCCCACTTACCCTCCCATCTGGACACATTCCCCTTTCTGTCCCTCAGCTCAGGTAGGTGGAAGCTGCCCACAGGCCTTCCTGGACCTCCTGAAGACATTCATGGGCAGGAGAGTGTTACTGCGATGAGCAAATGTGTGGTGGAGAAATTGGAAAGAATGAATCAGAATGGTTCATGTGCTGTAGAAAGAGGCAGAACAGAAGGAGTGAAGGGGGTGAGGAGCAGGCTGCTGTGGGCAACCTGCTAACCACCCAGGGTCGAGGTGGTACCCAGACCCAGCCATTGTGCAATTGTGATATCGGGGACTGAGATGCTGCTGAAGGCCATGTCTGTGAGAGTGGCCAGGCTCTCTGTGTTGATGTCCATGACTCCTGCTATCACTGAAGGCCATGCATGTGCCTGGCATCTGGGCTACCACCTGGGGCCGTGTTGGTGTCCCTGGGTCATGCTGCTGCTGGAACCATACCAATCTGAGTAGCTGTGCTACCACCTAGTGTCATGGTGGCTTCCATGTGTTCCTGCTGCCGAGGACAATTCTGGGTCCATGTCAGAACTGCAGTCAGGGTCTGTGTTGAGGTCCATGTCCTGTGTTTTCACCAAAGGCCACAGGGATGCTCAGGACCTGTGCTATAATCTGGGACCTTGTTGGTGTGTAAGCTTCCAGAGCCATGCTGATCTGAGTAACCTATGCTGCCACCCAGGGCCTTGGTGTCATACAGGTCCACGTAGCTACTTAGTGCCATGTGTGTATCCGTGTCCCTATGGCAGGCAGGGTCTGAGTTGATGTCCATGGCTCCTGTTAGCACCAAGGGCCATGAAGTTGTCTGGGGTCTGGTCTGCCACCTGAGGCCATGAGGGTTTCCCAGGGTGAAGTTGCTGCCAGCCACTGATCTGAGTGACCTGTGTCACCACCTGGGGCTCTGGTGATATCAAGGCCTAAGCTACCGCCCAGGGATATCTTTGGGTCCGTGGTCCTACAGCAGCCAGGGTCTGAGTCAATGCCCATGGCTTCTCTTGCCACCAAGGGTCATGCTGATGCCTAGGGTCTGGTTAGCTATCTCAAACCATGTTGGCGTCTGAGAGCCCTGCTGATGCTCGGGCCATACTGATGTGAGTGACCTGAGCTGTCACAAGTGCCATGGTGACATCTGAGCCAGAGACGATGCAGAAGGCCATGTCTGGATCCATGGCCCTGCTGCATCTGGGCTCTGTCATGATTTCTTTGGTCTATGTTATCATAGAAGGTCATGCATGATGAAAGCCAAGGGCCATGCTGAGCCCGGCCTGCCCTTCACTAGCCCTGGCAAACTTGACCCTGAAACTTGCTGTGGCAAGGGAGCTGACCCTGACACTCATAGGCAAGCTGGTCCCAATGGTCCAGACATGGAGGGCTGGTTTCTGCACTCAGGGCTCCACCCCTGACCACAGGCATGCAACAGCTGACCCTGATGGAATGGGTGTAGGAGAGCTGGCTCCAAGGATCACCTGCGGGGGCAGCTCCAGGTTCCAGGACCAACCAGGTCGCCTACCACCCTGGACCAAATCAGGGCTTTGAATTGCCCACCCTAGCATCTTCCCATCTGGGACCTGCTGGCAATTGTAAAGGGACTGGTTCTGAAGGATCTCCACGACCTGGGGCAGCCGCGGGATATTGCAGAGGAGTTTCAGTGAGGGTCCAGATACCAGAGACCTTTAATCATATCAATAACTAATCACAATGAACGTTTTTGGGCGGGTCTGATTGGACAAAAAGGTTTCCTGCATGACACACCAGGGCTCCCAAGGCCACTAAAATAATTGGAGTGGCAGGAAAGTCAGAGGAGTGGTGCTGGGTTTCTTGTTTGTTTGTTTGGTTCATTGGTTGGTTTGGTATTTTTTTTTTATCTTTTCCGGTAGGACACCACACAGGTAAAGGGAGGATATAGAGCGACTTGGAAATGAGCAGAATTGGGATGCATGTCGTGAAATTCCCAAAGAATCAATAAAGTATTGCATATATTACATTTTATATGTATAATGTATACAAACATACAGGCGTCTTAGGAGTAATAATAAAAAAATATAATGAATAAAATAGAAGCTACCGTGTTAAAATTGAACAAAAAGTTGTGGGTCTGGGATCACTCAGAGATTCACTGTGACCATGAATAAATTTTAATAAGAAAAGGGTTTATCAAATAAATACTACTGCTGTATGCTCATGACCTCAGGAGAGCCCTCCCTAGTTGTAGTCCCTGGACAGAGTATCCAAGGCTTATAGAGTCAAACCACAGGATTACAATGTATTCTACTGTATGTAGGTGGGATCTAATTGTAACTGTTTGTCTTGCAGTTGCAGAATCTTAGAGAGTTAAATTAAACCAATAACTTAGTTTCTTGACTGTTCTGCTTTGCCTTCCTTCCCCTGTCATAAAATCAGGTGGATCACCTAACACCTGATGGAGAGGAGTGTTTGTTCGTTTTCTAAGCATGCTTAGGTCTAGAGCCATAAGCCAACTCCAGATCCGGCTCATCAGTAAAGTAGACCAGCATAAAACAATATTCCAGTATTATGAATATCTTAACAATATTCAGATCCCTGTAAAATGGAATCCAGTACCCAGGGAGAAATCTGGTTATCAAATATCAAAGCAGCCAGGGCAGGCAGGTGGGACAGCATCCGCTGTGGCAGTAGCCTCAGTGATAGTCCTCCCTTGCTGGATCCGCCCTTCATCTCCCCCATCACCAGGTAGGCCCTGGGTTCCCCCAAAGTGCCTCACTTCTGCAGGCACCTAGTGGTCAATCTACAACTCTGTGGACCACTGGTTTTCTAATTTGATTTCCCTACATGCAGACATCCAATTTGACCAACACCATTTGTTGAAGAGGCTATCTTTTATCCAGACTGTATTTCTGGCCTCTTGATCGAAAATAATAGGGACAACCTTCAAAATAGCATGCCTGTGCACGGCAACTTTAAGGTGGTGGCGGCAGGTAACAGCAGTCAGTAAGTCCTGGGCTGTCATCAATCAGGTCCTGGTTCTCTTCTCAGGAGGACATAATTGTACTAGGTGTGCATGATGACCCTGGGGACTAGTATTTGAAGAGAACAGCAGGTGCGCTTACAAAGTCCTCAAGAGACCTATTTGTGGGGAGGGGACAACATGGCTGAGCCAGCCCTGAAGGCATGAGTGTGGTAGAGCGGGTTCTACTCTCCTGTCATGTAGCACACGAGAGAAGGAGAGATGCCCCCTTGCCCCTTCCCTCTCACTACCTTCTACAGGTGGGAGTGCTGGCCCTGGTGTCCTGAGACTGTGACACCTGGCCCTGCCCCTCTCTATGTGCAGCATTTGGGAATGTGGGCCCTACATGTCACCTAGGCAGTACAGTAGAGTTGTTCTTCTCAGGCCAGGTGCAGGTGAGCTGGCCCTGAGGTCACAAATGACAGCTGAACACTCCCATCTGCCATGTGATGGAGTGGACAAGGAAAAGATGCTCTTCTTCCTCCTCACCCCTCGCCACTGAGTTGGTCCACCCCATCATCCACACTCTCTACGATCTGCAGGAGCGTGTAAAGCGGTCAGACCTGCAGATCCCAAAGCTGCAGGATCTCCACAACACAGGATAATGATAGGATATCCAATAGGAGTCCTAGTGAGGTCCCATCATCAGTGGTGGAGCACAAAGCAGAGGCCTCAAACCAGACAAATGATTCGTTGCAATGAACACTCACGAGTCAAGATGTGTGGTCCAAAGGGTATACTGTGTGACTCACTGTCACACAGCAGCTTCCATGAGGAGATTAGAGGGCAGGGAGGTTGCAAGGGCAGAGGGCAGAGACAAAAGGGGAAGGAAGATTTAATGGTATTGGGATGCATATTGTGAATTCTACAAAAAAATCAATTAAAAAGTTTTTAAAAATGTAATCTCAATAATATTTCCGTTGTGCAAATCTCTCTAATTTGTCCAAAAGGTCTCCTGTCTCTGTTTCAGTGTCTGAAGTGCGACCTGAAAGAGATTTTAAAGGTGACAACATATATGAAATGCTCTGAGACTAAGGTTTCCTTTTAAACTGGAATTTTTATTCTGGTGAAGGCTTGTTTCTCTTTGCCCATTAGGAAGAACCAGAAGTGTTCTATTAAAGAGGTTTATCCTTTCCTCGTTCCTGAGTGTTTAGAGTGGATTTTCACATGTCCAGGGGAGAGGTAGGGCACTTCATGTGCTACAAGAACCTTATAAACTAGACTTCACGTTTTTCAATTGTAATGTCTTTATCTCTTACAATATCTGTGACTTACATACTTCCCTGAATCTGGGACATCTTTCTTTCCACTTCAGGAACTAAGTACAAAGGACATTTATTCTTCATTCTCTTTGCAATATATATCTCCTTTAACATCTGAGACCCCTCTCCCTCAGCAGAACATTGTTTTGTCCTGCTTACTCAAATCTATTGGCCAAGTCTCTCACTTCATGTTTAGACATAGCTGACTGCCTGCCAGGGGTAGAAACCTCGGGTCCTTCTAGCGTGTTTTCTGTGCACATGTACTGAACATGCACATAGCATTCAATTTTTCCAAATCCTCAATTCCCAGGAAACTTGCCCCTCACCTTTTTATTTCCCAGGCTTTGGGGTCTGTTTTCTATTGTCCATATCTACTGAATTCCTTGCCTGCCTCCGGCAGGTGTGGGCAATATGTGTCTGTAAAACCTCTCCCAAGAAGCCTGCTCTGGAGAACATAACACCAGCCTGGAGGGAAAGAAACAAAGCTCAGCCCTTGAGCAGATCTCCAAGAAGCCATCAAAAGTCAAAATGAAGGATCTTTGATTTAGAAAGCAAGGCTTCTAGTAGTGGTGGCACACTTTCTCTATTCATTTCCCTGGTGGTGGGGATCTAGTTGGCTCCATTGAAATTTCACTGGGAAACATGCCTGTGCCACCCTGAAAGAGGCTATTGAGTTCCTTAGCCTACCAGTGGTCTATTAGTATAACAATGAAGGGGGAAGAACAGTCTGTGTTGAAGTTGTGAACAAGAGTCAGATTTACAGGACTCTTTGTGTAATGCTGCTTCTGTTGTTGATTGTATCTCATCAAACCACTTAAAATCAGGTCTGTCAGTCCAGGATACAATCTGGATCATAAATGAAAAAAATTCCTGAGAGAAAAAAGAAGGTTAATGAGAATACACACACACACACACACACACACACACACACACACACACATATATATATATATATATATATATATATATATATATATATATATGAGATGACCTTCAAAATAGTGTAAAATAATCATTGGGCGCCCTCTTCTGGATCTGATGACTTTGTAACAAACAGTACTTCAAAGGAGATTGATGCACTCCTACAGGGGATGGAGTTTTAATAGGTGTCCCATTGTGCATCTGCATGGTGATGCTGCCTCTGTATCACCTAGTGAGTTTGGAGATAAATTGGACTTTTACCCAGACCAGTTGGATTGCATAGATAAATGGGATAGTGGGAGGAAATTGCATTTCTTCGACCGTTTATATGCCCCAACACAGGAGACTATAACCCCCTATCCTTGTCACCTAGACAACTGGAAAATACATGACTTTCCCTGATTTAGGAAACCTATTAGTTTCATTGTATGGTTCTCTGTGTGGAATGAGATGCTGCTATCACTATACCACTATAATATTTAATTATTTTTATTTTTTTAGATTTATTTATTTATTAAAGATTTCTGTCTCTTCCCCACCACTGCTTCCCATTTCCCTCCCCTCCCACAATCAAGTCCTCCTCCCTCCCAAAGAGCAATCAGGGTTCCCTGCCCTGTGGGAAGTCCAAGGACCACAAAACTCCATCCAGGTCTAGTAAGGTGAGCATCCAAACTGCCTAGGCTCCCACAAAGCCAGTGCATGCAGTAGGATCAAAAACACATTGCCATTGATCTTGAATTCTCAGTAGTCCTAGATGCCTTTCAATGGAAGAATGGATGAAGAAAGTATGGAATATATTCATATTAGAGTACTACTCAGTAGTAAAAAACAAGGGCTTTGTAAATTTGGCATACAAATGGATGGAAATAGAAAACACTATCCTGAGTGAGGTAAGCCAGACCCAAAAAGAGGAACATGGGATGTACTCACTCATATTTGGTTTCTAGCCATAAGCAAAGGACATTGAGCCTATAATTAGTGATCCTAGAGAAGCTAAATAAGGAGAACCCAAAGAAAAAGATATAGGCATCCTCACTATACTATTTATATGCTCCCCACTTGCTTGTGACTCTAAGGCATGATAGGAAATGTAATGAATTCATTCATCTGATGACGAATACAGAGAGCCATTTCATGTTAGCTTCTTGTGGCATAAAATATCAACAGTATGGCTGCAGTTAAGGAAGTTAATGTGTGCCAGGCACTGTTGACACACACCTTTAATCCTAGCACTTGGGATCCTAGCACTTGGGAGGCAGAGCTAAAAGAATCTCTGTGAATTTGAGGCCAGCCTTGTCTAGAGAGAGAATTCAAAGACATTTAGGGCTACATGGAGAAACCCTGTATAAAAAAAAGCAAACATAGATAGATAGATAGATAGATAGATAGATAGATAGATAGAATATAAAAGGAAGACAATGTGCTCTATGAAATTACTTCTCCTTACCTTGCCTCTATATTGCCCGTGCAACAAGACTTTAGGTATTTGCAAGCTTACTGTTGATTTGGGCACCAACAGTATATGATATTTTGTCTGTCAGAGGCCATTGCTCAAAGGAAGGAAATTTAGCATGTAGCAATTGATGTAGCAAATGCATATCTCTTCACTCAGATGATGTTCAGCTTACATTATGTGGCATGGATTATAAAATGATTTGGTGTTTGAATGAGACACCCCCACAGTCACAGGCATGATGGGGAACCCTGTTAGCCAACCATCTTTAAGAGGTGGGTCTTAGTTAAGGCATAGCATATCATAGAGCTATCAACAAGGTTATTCAAACTATGGGCCCTCTACAATCTGGAATTCCTCTAAATTCTCTATTACCAAGCCTGTCACATCTTGCCAAGATAGGGTAAGATGGTTCTAAAATTTTTCCTGCCTCTCAAAATTCTCTGCCTGTTACACTAGACCTTAGCCAAAGTTGGTTGCTTTCAGTGTTACAAATGAGACTTTGGGTGATTGCTCAGGTAGCTAATTGTCTCTATCATATGTTGCTTGCTTTGGAAGCTGCTTGATTGCACTTCATGCATGCTCAAGTAATATTATCTCCCTTCTCAGGCCTTTGATGGGTTTGATAGATTAGATAGTCGCAGTTACCTTCCACTTATGATTTAGCCAAGCTTATTTCTGATGAAAGATTTAGACTCATTGAAATAAATTTTATTGAAACATTTGTCATGTTTTCTTTGCTTAATATTTGTTGTAATAAGAGCGGCAGGCTGCTTCCCGCCATCTGGCTAGCTTCATCCAAAATGATTACATGGAAACTGTATTCTTTTAAACATTGCTTGGCACATTAGCTCTAGCCTCTTATTGGCTATCTCTTACATATTGATCTAGCCCATTTCTAATAATCTGTGTAGCCCACGAGGTGGCTTACCAGGAAAGATCTTAACCTGCGTCTGCCAGGAGTGGGAGAATCATGGCGACCCCTTGACTCAGCTTCTTTCTCCCTGCATTCTGTTCTGTTTTCTCCGCCTACCTAAGGGTTGGCCTATCAAATGGGCCTAGGCAATTTCTTTATTAATTAACCAATGAAAGCAACAGATTAGAAAGAAATCACTCCCAAATCATTTCCCCTTTTTCTGTTTAAATAAAAAAGAAGGCATTCCTTTTAACATAGTAAAATTACATATAGCAAAACAGTTATTAAGCAAGAATTACAGTTACAATATTTATATCTATTTTAACTTTTATCATAACTAAGGAAAACTATAGCTATCTATTCATTTTTCAACTCCTTCAAAGATTCCAGAAGGATATAATATTACCTAAGCAAATAAGAAATAAATGACAGAGACATCTCACTGCCTGGACAGTCTCCCAAAGTTCCTCTGTATTGTTGGGGCATTCATCTTTGGCGTACAGGCCCATAGAATCCAGCAGACACCTCCACGAAGCAGGAAATTCCAAAGACAGTTCGGTCACTTTTTTTCTGTATCCTGCAGAATGTCTCACAGACTCTTTGATGAATCAGGAACCCCGAAAGACCATCTCACATTTAGTCAAGTTCAACAGTCCTCTCTCTGCGGGTTTTTTATGTCCAGTTTATGTAACAGTCTGTGCAAGAGCAGTTTCTTGCCCAATGGCCAACCAACTCCATAAGGAGCCACTTTGATGCCCATCTTCCTTTTGAAGTAGATTGGTGCTGCCAGGAACAGATGTTTCTCATTGTCATGAAACGCCCTAAGTTTATAAAATATTTTAAATGCCATATTCTGCAGTCATTGAAAGATATGAAGAATGCCTATCTAATTGAAGTACATCTCTATATATCTAGAAAATCTAACTCACATGACTACAAGCTTTACTATTATCAATGATTATCCATTAACAGCCTATAATTCCTAATTATACATTACATTTTAAAAATGAACTATACAATCACAATACCTTAATCAATATCAGAAATGCATATACATATAACAAAATTGACCTTAAAGTCCATACCAATGCAAATTATTCATACCTATATCCTATCCCAATAATTGGGAACATGGGTGAAGTTTTTTCTCCCCAAACTGCTTTCTGCTGAATGGGGGCATCGTTAATTAGGTCTTTCACGGTATAATCTGTGTGCTAGTTTTACATTGAAACTGTATTCTTTTAAACATTACTTGGTCCTTAGCACTAGACTCTTATTGGCTAGCTCTTACATATTGATCTAGCCCATTTCTAATAATCTATGTAGCCCACGGACTGGCTTACCAAAAAAGATCTTAACCTGTGTCTGCCTGGAGTGGGAGAATCATGGCGACCCTTTGACTCAGTTTCTTTCTCCCCACATTCTGTCCTGTTTTCTCCACCTACCTAAGGGTTGGCCTATCAAATAGGCCTAGACAGTTTCTTTATTAATTAACCAATAAAAGCAACAGATTAAAAAGAAATCACTCCCACATCAAATATTGCTTATGTTGTTTGTTATTTTATACTTGATATCTGTTCCTCTTGTATGTAGTTTTGAATTGGGTTTGGATCACTCTTATTTATACAAAAGGGGGAGATGATGGGGAATCTTGTTAGCCAAACATCTTTAAGGTGAGTGTTAGTTAAGGTTTGGCCTTGATGGGACCCAGGGTAAATGGTGGGCACCTCCCTGTGCTCTCTCTCTAGTCCTTTTTCCATGAGACATTGCTGTCCTTGGATTTCTCATTTCTTGTTTTGTGAGTTTTCCCCTTATAATAAATGAAATATAATTGTTTTTGCTTAGCTGGCCTGGTTAACCCTACACAGGTTCTTCAACTGAAGGAGCTACCTGAGGAGGTTTAGTGAAGGGTGACCCTGTTGAAGGAAATATGTCACTGCGGACAGGCTTTGAAGCTGCATAACAGCACACCATTCCCAATGTATGCTCTCTGTTGCTTCCTTATGGATCAAGAATCCTCAGCGTCCTGCCCCTGCTGCAATGCCTCTTGACATGAAGGACATGAAGGACTCTTATCCCTCTCAAAACATAAGCTCAAATGAATTCATTCTTCTATAAGTAGCCGTGGTCATGGTATTTTGTCACAGCATAAAAAAAATGTAACTGACACATGTACCTTTAATGCCCTTGTTTAAATGACCTGGCTATCTGAGATCACAATGCTCAACAAGGTTGTTTCTTCAGATATGTCAGAGAAATAAGGACTTATACAAAACAAACAAAACCAGAGGGAACTCGTCACACAAGGTCTGTCCAGTCTGTCTCACAACCACAGCTAAAGGGAGTTCTGCTGCCTATTTTCATGTCAACAGAAGCTAGAGTCACCTGGGAAGAGGGAACCATAATAAAGAAAATGCCCCCATAAGACTGACTTATAGGTAAGCGTGGAGCATTTTCTTAAGTATTGATTGTCACAAAGTGCCCGGTTCACTGTGGGTGGTGCCACCCCTGAGCAGGTAGGACTGAAGTGTAGAAAAAGCAAGTTTTGCAAGCCATGGGGAGGAAGTTACTAAGCGGTGAGTGCAGAAGGAATGGGGAAAGCAGCGAAGAAGAGCAGTGGAGTCGTAAGTAGATCAGAAGCAACTTCAGCAGCAGAGAGGACGAGATGCAGAAAACTGAGCAGAGGCCAGGAGTGTGTGAAGAGGACAGCCACAGCTCCTTTCAGCTTATGTAGGCAGAAATCAACCCTGCACCTCTGGTGCCATGTGCTCAGACACCAATATGGTGAGCAAGTACAGGGTGGGGAAATGGACAAGGGCAGGCAGAATGGTCCAAGGACTAGGATAAGGTGGATCTGAAGAGTCAAGGGCAGTGACAAACGGGCTGACCTGAATGGCCCCATTGCCTCCTGGGTCCAAGGCAATGGTTGTCTGGGCTTGGGCTGTTTCCAGGGGCAATATCTTGGTCAAGGCCATAACAAAGCTGACCTCAACTTGTGAAAACATTATGGTTGTTTTAAGGACCCCAGGTGTTGTTATACCATGGCTGGTGATAAAGGACTATCCTTTTCTGAAAGGAGAGGAAGGGGGAGTTTGAGGGGAGGGACTGGGAGAAGAGGAGGGACAAAGAAGAAAATGTAGTCAGGCTGGGAAAATATAATTAATTGTTATAAAAGAAAAAGAACCCCTAGGCTGCCAGGGGAGATCATTTAGTGTTTAGAAGGACCCAATGTCAATCCTGAAGATGAGATTCCAACCCCTGCTCCTCACATGAGGGAAGGAGAGAACAGACTCCCAGATTTCCCTCTTCATCCACATGTTCAGGTGTGTCATGCTCACACAATAGTTAAAGTAAGTACAGTTCTAATAAGGAACTGTAGTTGAGAAACAGGAATTGACTTTATATGTGTTTTTCCAGGGCTTCTCAACCTTCCTAAGACTGTGACCCTTTATAATATAGTTCTTCATGTTGTGACCCCCAACATAAAATTACTCCATTTCTGCTTTATAACTGTCATTTTATTCCATTTTCAATTGTTATGCCAATATCTGTATTTTTCAATGGTCTTCCACAGTCAACCTCTGTGCAAAAGCTTTTGGTCCCCGAAGGAGTCGTAGCCCACAGTTTGAGAACAGCAGCTGTCGGCCTCTCTAATATCAGCATCCTCATCCTCACTGCTCTGGTCCAGTATGACAGTACTGAGAAGAAACAGAAAAGGCAGCTAGGTGGAGGAAGATTTTTCTGTCTCTGCTGCTAGCTCCTGAATCACAACACTGAGAATTATTATTAATTATGAAACCCCAGCCAATAGCTTAGGCTTATTTCTAACTAGCGCTTACAACTTAAATTAACCCAGTCCTTTTAATCTTCCTTTTTGATGTGGCTCACTTGCTTGTGCATTGTAGTGCCCATGATGCCTCTAATATTCATCTGCCTGGTGACTTCCAATGTCTCTGCCCTTCTTCTTCTAGCATTCTCTCTACCCTGAAAAGCCTGCCTAGAGACTGGTCACTTAGATTTTTATTAAACCTATGAAAGTGACACGTGTCCACAGTGTATAGGAATGTTCCACAACAGGCAGGTGATGTCATAAAGAAATCCTGAAGTTTCTTAATGCGTGGTAGTAGAGAACAGGCCCACATAATAGTCCATGGACTTTGAGGGGAGGGAATATTTTGGAGGAGAACAAAAAACTACACCAAAGTAAATGAATCATCAATGGTCCTTGAGCAATTGTCCTGGATTTCATGTGGCAGTTTGCACATCTTTGTAAATGATAGTATGGACTGGAGAGAAGGCTCAGTGGTTAATGGCACTGAGAGGTAGGTGCTGTCTGTTTTAACTCACAAAGGATGGGTGTGGCCCAAACGAGGTGGACCTGAGGTAGACTGATGGGGATCAACCTACCCCTGGATCCAGCAATACCACTCTTGGGAATATACCCAAGAGAGGCCCTATCATACAACAAAAGTATATGCTCAACTATGTTCATGGCAGCATTGTTTGTAATAGCCAGAACCTGGAAACAACCTAGATGCCCTTCAACGGAAGAATGGATGAAGAAAGTATGGAATATATGCATATTAGAGTATTACTCAGCAGTAAAAAACAAGGACTTCTTGAATTTTGCATACAAATGGATGGAAATAGAAAACACTATCCTGAGTGAGGTAAGCCAGACCCAAAAAGATGAATATGGGATGTACTCACTCATATTTGGTTTCTAGCCATAAATAAAGGACATTGAGCTTATAATTCATGTTCCTAGAGAAGCTAAATAAGAAGGTGAATCCAAAGACAAACACATAGGCATCCTCATGAATATTAACCTTCATCAGGTGATGAAAGGAGAGAGAGACAGAGACCCACACGGGAGCACCTGACAGAAATCTCAAGGTCCAAATCAGGAGCAGAAGGAGACGGAGCACGAGCAAGGAACTCAGGACCACGAGGGGTGCACCCACACACTAAGACAATGGGGATGTTCTATTGGGATCTAACCAAGGCCAGCTGGCCTAGGTCTGAAAAAGCATGGGATAAATCCGGACTACCTGAACATAGCGGACAATGAGGAATACTGAGAATTCAAGAACAATTGCAGTGGGTTTTTGATACTACTGAACGTACTGGCTTTGTGGGAGCCTAGGCAGTTTGAATGCTCACCTTACTCGACCTGGATAGAGGTGGGCAGTCCTTGGGCTTCCCACAGGTCAGGGAACCCTGATTGCTCTTCGAGCAGATGAGGGAGGGGGACATGATCGGGGGAGGGGGAGGGAAATGGGAAGCGGTTGTGGGGACGAGGCAGAAATCCTTAATAAATAAATAAATTTTAAAAAAAAGAAATGTAGCATGGAGTTAAATCTTGTTCCTAGGGCATGCTTCCAGAATGAGCTTTAATGTGTATCAGCATGCTGCCCGTTCCTTCTAGGTCGTAGGGAGGAGATGACGGGTGGATTGTGTGGAAGTGCAAGATCATTTGGAATGGAGCATGGGACAGAGGCACACGCTTGCCTCCAGGATGCTCGAGTGAACATGTAAAAATTTCGGTGATGCTCACCAGCCACCCAGCACTAGTGGCTCAGAGAATGGGTTTAGAACTAAGTGGACATGGTCAGCTTTAGTTGCTGCTAGTTCAAGAGTGCTTGTTAGCACACTGAATGCTAGCCAGACATTGCTTTTCAAGTACAACATCAAGGTTTTAGGACTGGGTTTGAATAGAATTCTAGCTAATGACACTGTCGAAAAGCAAACAAACGATATGCTCTCCCAAAAGAAAAATGATCTGTTTAAGAAGTAATTACATCACTGGGCAATAGTGAGACACACTTTAATCCAGCACTCAGGAGGCTGAGGCAGGTAGATCTCTGTGAGTTCTAGGCCAGCCTGGGCTTCAAGAGCTAGTTTCAGAACAGGCGCCAAAGCTATGGAAAATCCCTGTCTTGAAAAAAATAACAAACAAGAAAAAGACCTAGATTAAGGACATCTAGGAAAATGTAAAGGAAATGGTCACTTTTTTAGATAAATACCATATACCAGAGTTAAACCAGGACCAGGTGAACAACCTAAATAGACCAGTTAGTCACGAAGAATTAGAAGAGGATATCAAAAACCTCCCTACCAAAAAAAGCCCAGGACCAGATAGCTTCCATGTGGAATTCTTCCAGAACTTCCAAGAAGAACTAATACCCATACTCCTTAATGTATTTCACAATATAGAAACAGAAGAGGCATTGCCAAATTCCTTTTATGAAGCTACAGTTACCCTTATACCAAAACTGCTCAAAGACTCAACCAAGAAAGAAAATTATAGACCAATCTCACACAGGAACATCAATGCAAAAATCCTCAACAAAATACTGGCAAACCGTATCCAAGAACACATTAGAAATATTATCCATTATGATCAAGTAGGCTTCATCCCAGGGATGCAAGGCTGGTTCAACATATGCAAATCTATTAATGTAATCCATCATATAAATAATCTGAAAGAAAAAAAACATATGATCATTTCATTAGATGCTGAAAATGCATTTGACAAAATTCAACATCCATTTATGATAAAAGTATTGGAGAGATTAGAGATACAAGGGTCATACCTAAATATAATAAAAGCTATATACAGCAAGCCGACAGCTAACATCAAATTAAATGGAGGGAAACTTAAAGCCATCCCACTAAACTCAGGAACACGACAAGGCTGTCCACTCTCGCCATACCTCTTCAATATAGTGCTTGAAGTTCTAGCAATAGCAATAAGACAACATAAGGGGATCAAGGGGATTCGAATTGGAAAGGAAGAAGTGAAACTTTCGTTTTTGGCAGATGATATGATAGTGTACATAAGCGACCCCCAAAACTCCACCAAAGAACTTTTACAGATGATAAACACCTTTAGTAATGTGGCAGGATACAAGATAAAATCCAAAAAATCAGTTGCCCTCTTATACGCAAAGGATATGGAAGCAGAGAGGGAAATCAGAGAAGCTTCACCTTTCACGATCGCCACAAACAGAATAAAATATCTTGGGGTAACTCTAACCAAGGAAGTGAAAGATCTATTTGACAAGAACTTTAAGGCATTGAAGAAAGAAACTGAGGAGGACACCAGAAAATGGAAAGACCTCCCTTGCTCTTGGATTGGGAGGATCAACATAGTAAAAATGGCAATTCTACCAAAGGCAATTTTTAGATTCAATGCAATCCCCATCAGGGTCCCATCAAAATTCTTCACAGATCTTGAGAGGACAATAATCAACTTTATATGGAAAAACAAAAAAACAAGGATAGCCAAAACAATCCTATACAATAAAGGATTGTCTGGAGGCATTACCATCCCTGACTTCAAACTCTATTACAGAGCTACAGTGATGAAAACAGTGTGGTACTGGCATAAAAACAGAGAAGTCGACCAATGGAATCGTATAGAAGACCCGAATTTTAACCCACAAACCTATGAACACCTCATTTTTGATAAAGGAGCCAAAAGTAGACAATGGAAGAAAGAAAGCATCTTTAACATATGGTGCTGGCACAACTGAATGTCAACCTGTAGAAGAATGAAAATAGACCCATATCTATCACCATGCACAAAACTCAAGTCCAAATGGATTAAAGACCTCACTATCAGTCACAACACATTGAACCTGATAGAAGAGAAAGTGGGAAGTACCCTACAGGAGATGGGCAGAGGAGATCGCTTCCTATGTGTAACCACAACAGCCCAGACTTTAAGGGCAACATTGAATAAATGGGACCTACTAAAACTGAGAAGCTTCTGTAAAGCAAAGGACACTGTCACCAAGACAAAAAGGCAAACTACTCACTGGGAGAAGATCTTCACCAACCCCGCAACAGACAAAGGTCTGATCTCCAAAAAATATAGAGAACTCAAGAAACTAGACTTTAAAATGCTAATTAACCCAATTAAAAAATGGGGCACTGAACTGAACAGAGAATTCTCAGCAGAGGAAGTTCAAATGGCCAAAAGACACTTAAGGTCATGCTCAACCTCCTTAGCGATCAGGGAAATACAAATCAAAACAACTTTGAGATATCATCTTACACCTGTCCGAATGGCTAAAATAAAAAACTCCAATGATAGCCTTTGCTCGAGAGGCTGTAGAGGAAGGGGTACCCTAATCCATTGCTGGTGGGAATGCAATCTTGTGCAACCAATTTGGAAAACAGTGTTTCGGTTTCTCAGGAAATTCGGCATCAACCTACCCCTGGACCCAAAAATACCACTCCTGGGAATATACCCAAGAGATGCCCGATCATATGACAAGAGCATTTGTTCAACTATGTTCATAGCAGTATTATTTGTAATAGCCAGAACCTGGAAACAACCTAGATGCCCTTCAATGGAAGAATGGATGAAGAAAGTATGGAATATATACACACTAGTGTACTATGCTGCGGTAAAAAACAATGACTTCTCAAATTTTGCATGCAAATGGATGGAAATAGAAAACACTATCATGAGTGAGGTAACCCAGACCCAAAAAGATGAATATGGGATGTACTCACTCATAATTGGTTTCTAGCCATAAACAAGGGTCACGGAGTCTACAATTGGTGATCCAAAAGAAGCTAATTAAGAAGGTGAACCAAAGGAAAAACATAGAGTTGTCCTCTTGGCTATGGGAAGTAGACAAAATGGCCGGGGAGAAAATTGAGATCTTGGGGGTGGAGTGGGATGGTGGTAAGGGGAGATGGGGAGAGTAAAGGGAGAAGGGGAGAATGGGGGGAACTTGGGGAAAAAGGAGGATTGGGATAAAGGAAGGTTGGATAGGGGAGCACGGAAGCACAATTCTTAGTTAAGGGATCCACCTTAGAGTTGGCAAGAGACTTGAACCTAGAGTGGCTCCCAGATGCCCAAGCCAAGGTCCCCAGTTAGTTCTTTGGGCAGCTGAGGATAGGGAACCTGAAATGACCCTATCCTATAGCAATACTGACGAATATCTTGCATATCATCATAGAACCTTCATCTGGTGATGGATGGAGATAGAGACAGAGACCCACACTGGAGCACTGGACTGAGCTCCCAAGGTCCCAATGAGGAGCAGAAGGAGGGAGAACATGAGCAAAGAAGTCGGGACCACGAGGGATGCACCCACCCACTGAGACAGTGGAGCTGATCTATTGGGAGCTCACCAAGGCCAGCTGGACTGTGACTGAAAAAGCATGGGATAAAACTGGACTGTCTGAGCATGGTGAACAATGAGGGCTGATGAGAAGCCAAGGACAATGGCACAGGGTTTTGAACCTACGTAATGTGCTGGCTTTGTGGGAGCCTAGCCAGTTTGGATATTCACCTCCTAGAAATGGATGGAGAGGGGAGGACCTAGAACTTACCACAGGACAGGAAACCCTGACTGCTCTTTGGACTGGAGAGGGAGGGGGAAAGGAGTGGGGGGAGGGGGAGAAGGGTGGGAGGAGGGGGAGGGAAATGGGAGACTGGGAGGAAGTGGAAACTTGTTGTTTTTTTTTCTCCTTTTCTCAATAAAAAATGGAAAAAAAAAGGATTTAAGCCTCCTCCCCGCCACCACCTCCCATTTCCCTCCCCCTCCCCCGATCAAGTCCCAGTCCCTCATCTGCTGGAAGAGCAATCAGGGTTCCCTGACCTGTGGGAAGTCCAAGGACCGCCCACCTCTATCCAGGTCGAGTAAGGTGAGCATCCAAACTGCCTAGGCTCCCCCAAAGTAAGTACGTGCAGTAGGATCAAAAACCCACTGCCATTGATCTTGAGTTCTCAGTAGTCCTCATTGTCCGCTATGTTCAGCTAGTCTGGACGCCGCGCCTCTCCGTCCCTAGTATCATGTTTTGAAAGTGTCATACTATGTTGGAAGGCAGGAAGACAGGAGAGAACAAAAGGCCAAGAGAATAAGAGTGAACAAACTGCTGATAACTAATGCATTTATGATGGCATTGTCATCCTGAGCTAATCACCTTTCATTTCGCCCTGTGTTCCAACACTATGTATCTCAATCCATATCATGAGACCCTATAATAGAGAAAATATAAGAAGAGTTAAAGATGACTAGCATTCATACAAGCACATCCATGGAGAAGATGTTGATGAATCTGATTTGATGGTCTAGTTGGTGTAGGTCAAACAATAGTAAGATTATATGCTGACTAGGAGGAAGCATGTGGTCTAATAGGGCTGACAGAAGAATTATGTTTCCTAAGGATTTCATAGAACAACTAGTCTCATACTAACAATTTCTGAAGATTGCTGTTATTTATAAAGAGGACGTTAACTACTGTGCATTAGAATTCCTTTATTTGATTCTATTTTAATATTCAGTTAGCCTTCATTTTCTGTTTAATATAAAGCTGACACAGATCATGGATTTGAAGGAAATAACTCAGCAACTAGAAGAACTGTTACCATATTTAGTCATGTTGTTGACTATGATGTTTCCAAGTTTGCTCCAATATAAACTGACAGGGTACCTTGCCCACTAAAACTTATTAGGAATGTTGGTGTAATACTGCAAATTGTTATAAAAATAATGACTCATATGAGAGACTCTGATGACAGGATTATGTGTACATGAAATGCATTGCAGTTATGTGAATTAATAATAAACTGCTACTTGGAACTTTTTGCCGTAATATTAAAGGACTTTAAAATATGTGAGAATTCTGACATTTTCCCATCATGGTTCCTGCAAAATTCTGTCCAAACTGGAGCACAGTCGATAGTGAAAGTCAATACTAACAAGTTATATGCTTACCCAACAACATTGTCATACATACACAATTATTGTTTCATTGTTTAGATGCTTACAGTTTATTTAATAAAGCTCAAGGAAGTTCAAACAGTAATTGTAGTTATATGCAGCAGTTTAGGAAAGTATGAGAACAATATTCAGCAAATATTGCTGGGACACTCTGAGGGGAATTTTATTTTACTGTCCTCCTTCACTTCAAGTTGAAACAGAGCATGTAAAGCTTTTTAAATGCTCTTTTATCTGTACTTACCTCACCTTCCTTCTCAGATCTCCTTTACCTTAAAATGTATATCCAGGACTTTCGTGCATTTATTATGTCCTTTGTGTATAAAACTGACATGTTTGGAGTCTGGCTTATGTGAGTCCTTTCACATTTCTGAACTTTGAGTAGCTCATGTGAGAATCTGATTCGTCTCTGAGCTTCCCAGGAGCTCAACTAGTGCTAGATGTTATGTTGTTTTTGTGTGCAAGAATGAGGAACAATATACAATTGAGTTTGATAGTTCCTTTAAGCAGAAAGCATATTTTTCTCATTTCATTTCTTCTCTCGTGAATGTATATACACATATGCACACACAGACATACATCATCAGATAGAGAAACAACATCAAGAAGATCAAAGAAGGTAGCAGAAAATGATGCAGGGTTGATGATATTTTATAAAAGTAGAGAATGGAAGGAGGAAAGAAGGGACAGGGAGAGAGGACAGGGAGGGAAGCAAGAAGGAGGAAGTCAGAAGGTGAGGCGAATGAGGCAGTGAACAAGGCAGGCCAGTAAGCAGCCAGCACTATCATACACACTCATGATTGCTACTCATCACAAATAGACTGTGAAAGCAAAAAAAAAATGCCTTTTAAAGTCACTTCTATGTTACATTTTCAACTGGTAAGAAGTTTTATAATATGCAATCAATCAATAATTTGCAAGATCATTAAACTCTTTTTTTTAATATAAAACAAAATGAATTATTATCTTTAAATGTTGAAACAAAACAACATTTGACAGGATTCAAACGTAATCATTATTTTTAAAATATCAGAAATGAAGAAACAATGGAACAGTCTTAATCATATGCAGAATATAACATCTTATGTAATAAAAATAAATGCTTAGTTCTGGCATTCTTTAAAAAAATCTCCCATTTAAGATAGTGGTTAATTGAAAACACTTTTTAAATTAAAATATATTTACATCATCACTTCCTTTCCCTTTGTACCTCCAAGCTCTCCATATTCCTTCAAAACCCATTTCATTCTCAAACTCATGGTCTGTTTTTCCTTAAATGTTGTATAAATATATGTAATAACATAAATATTACATATTATCTACAAATTATATACAATTCACATATCACAATAATATAATATAAATTATATGTTTTATGAATTGTCATGTCATGTACATTAGATGCTATGCATAAATATAAAAATAAATAATACATATCATATAGGATAATGTATTTTTGACCATTATATTATATTATAATATAACATATTTTAAATGGAGACTGTTTGTTCATTTCCCAACTGCTCAGATCCAGAAAAAAACACACAGAAACAGTATTAATTACTACAGTGTTTGGCCGATAACTTAAGCATATTCCTAGCTTTATTTTTAAGTTAATTCTTTTTTTTTATTTTTTTTTATTTTTTATTTTTTTTTCTTTTAATCACTGCTTGGCCCATTTATATCTAGCCTCTTCTAGGCTAACTCTCGCACCTGGAGTAGCCCATTTCTAATATTCTATGTAGCACAGCTAGGTGCGCTTACCGGGAAGATTCTAACCTACGTCCATCCTGGGTCGGAGCTTCATAACGTGTGTCTGCCCAGGAGCCGGGAGAATGGCGTCTCTGCTCCAGAGATCAGAGCTGTCTGTCTCTGTCTGAGGCGTCTTACCTCACTTCCTCTTCCTCCCAGCATTCTGTTCTGTTTACTCCACCCACCTATGTTCTAAGCTATGAGCCCAAGCAGTTTGTTTATTACTTAACCAATGAAATCAACAGATTGATATATGACACTCCCACATCACTGCAATGGAATTGTAGTGGATTTTTACTTTACTACTGTAAGAAAAACAAGCTTGTAAATGTTTACGCATAATCTGTGTCTTAATATATTCATATTTCTATGCTTTTTATTTACTGCATTTTTCTCTTGTTTAATTTTTTTTAATTTATTTATTTATTAAGGATTTCTGCCTCGTCCCCACAACTGCTTCCCATTTCCCTCCCCCTCCCCCGATCATGTCCCCCCCCTCATCTGCTCGAAGAGCAATCAGGGTTCCCTGACCTGTGGGAAGCCCAAGGACTGCCCACCTCTATCCAGGTCGAGTAAGGTGAGCATTCAAACTGCCTAGGCTCCCACAAAGCCAGTACGTGCAGTAGGATCAAAAACCCACTGCAATTGTTCTTGAATTCTCAGTATTCCTCATTGTCCGCTATGTTCAGCTAGTCCGGATTTATCCCATGCTTTTTCAGACCTAGGCCAGCTGGCCATGGTGAGATCCCAATAGAACATCCCCATTGTCTTAGTGTGTGGGTGCACCCCTCGTGGTCCTGAGTTCCTTGCTCGTGCTCCGTCTCCTTCTGCTCCTGATTTGGACCTTGAGATTTCTGTCCGGTGCTCCCGTGTGGGTCTCTGTCTCTGTCTCCTTTCATCGCCTGATGAAGGTTAATATTCATGAGGATGCCTATGTGTTTGTCTTTGGATTCACCTTCTTATTTAGCTTCTCTAGGAACATGAATTATAAGCTCAATGTCCTTTATTTATGGCTAGAAACTAAATATGAGTGAGTACATCCCATGTTCCTCTTTTTGGGTCTGGCTTACCTCACTCAGGATAGTGTTTTCTATTTCCATCCATTTGTATGCAAAATTCAAGAAGTCCTTGTTTTTTACTGCTGAGTAATACTCTAATATGTATATATTCCATACTTTCTTCATCCATTCTTCCGTTGAAGGGCATCTAGGTTGTTTCCAGGTTCTGGCTATTACAAACAATGCTGCCATGAACATAGTTGAGCATATACTTTTGTTGTATGATAGGGCCTCTCTTGGGTATATTCCCAAGAGTGGTATTGCTGGATCCAGGGGTAGGTTGATCCCGAATTTCCTGAGAAACCGAAACACTGCTTTCCAGAGTGGTTGCACAGGTTTGCATTCCCACCAGCAATGGGTGAGTGTACCCCTTTCTCCACAACCTCTCCAGCAAAGGCTATCATTGGTGTTTTTTATTTTAGCCATTCTGACAGGTGTAAGGTGGTATCTTAAAGTTGTATTGATTTGCATTTCCCTGATCGCTAAGGAAGTTGAGCATGACCTTAAGTGTCTTTTGGTCATTTGAAGTTCTTCTGTTGAGAATTCTCTGTTCAGATCAGTGCCCCATTTTATAATTGGGTTGATTAGCCTTTTACGGTCTAGTTGTTTGAGTTCTTTATATATTTTGGAGATCAAACCTTTGTCAGTTGCAGGGTTGGTGAAGATATTCTCCCAGTCAGTGGGTTGTCTTTTTGTCTTAGTGACAGTGTCTTTTGCTTTACAGAAGCTTCTCAGCCTCAGGAAGTCCCATTTATTCAATGATGCCCTTAGTGTCTGTGCTGCTGGGGTTATACATAGGAAGTGGTCTCCTAAGCCCATGTGCTGTAGAGTACTTCCCACTTTCTCTTCTATCAGGTTCAGTGTGTTAGGACTGATATTGAGGTCTTTAGTCCATTTGGATTTGAGTTTTGTGCATGGTGATAGATATGGATCTATTTTCATTCTTCTACAGATTGACATCCAGTTTTGCCAGCACCATTTGTTGAAGATGCTCTCTTTTTTCCATTGTATACTTTTAGCTCCTTTATCGAAGATCGGGTCTTCATAGGTTTGTGGGTTAATGTAAGGGTCTTCTATTCGATTCCATTGGTTGACTTCTCTGTTTTTATGCTAATACCAAGCTGTTTTCAGTACTGTAGCTCTGTAATAGAGTTTGAAGTCAGGGATGGTAATGCCTCCAGACAATCCTTTATTGTATAAGATTGTTTTGGCTATCCTGGGTTTTTTGTTTTTCCATATAAATTTGATTATTGTCTTCTCCAGATCTGTGAAGAATTTTGATGGGATTTTGATGGGGATTGCATTGAATCTATAGATTGCTTTTGGTAGAATTGCCATTTTTACTATGTTGATCCTCCCAATCCAAGAGCAAGGGAGGTCTTTCCATTTTCTGGTGTCTTCTTCAATTTCTTTCTTCAAAGACTTATAGTTCTTGTCAAGTAGATCTTTCACTTCCTTGGTCAGGGTTACCCCAAGGTATTTTATGCTATTTGTGGGTATCGTGAAAGGTGATGCTTCCCTGATTTCTCTCTCTGCTTCCTTATCCTTAGTGTATAGGAAGGCAACTGATTTTTTGGAGTTGATCTTGTATCCTGCCACATTACTAAAGCTGTTTATCAGCTGTAGGAGTTCTTTGGTAGAATTTTTGGGGTCGCTTATGTACACTATCATATCATCTGCAAATAACGAAAGCTTAACTTCTTTTCCAATTCGAATCCCCTTGATCTCCTTATGTTGTCTTATTGCTATTGCTAGAATTTCAAGCACTATATTGAAGAGGTATGGAGAGAGTGGACATCCTTGTCATGTTCCTGATTTTAGTGGGATGGCTTTGAGTTTTTCTCCGTTTAATTTAATGTTAGCTGTTGGCTTGCTGTAAATAGCTATTATTATATTTAGGTAGGACCCTTGTATCCCTATTCTCTCCAAGACCTTTATCATAAAGGGGTGTTGAATTTTGTCGAATGCTTTTTCAGCATCTAGTGAAATGATCATATGTTTTTTTTCTTTCAGTTTATTTATATGCTGGATTACATTGATAGATTTGCATATGTTGAACCAGCCCTGCATCTCTGGGATGAAGCCTACTTGATCATAATGGATAATTTTTCTTATGTGTTCTTGGATTCGGTTTGCCAGTATTTTATTGAAAATTTTTGCGTCGATGTTCATGAGTGAGATCGGTCTGTAATTCTCTTTCTTGGTTGGGTCTTTTTGTGGTTTTGGTATCAGGGTAACTGTAGCTTCATAAAAGGAATTTGGCAATGACTCTTCTGATTCTATATTGTGAAATACATTAAGGAGTATAGGTATTAGTTCTTCTTGGAAGTTCTGGTAGAATTCTGCATTGAAACCATCTGGTCCTGGGCTTTTTTTCGAAGGGAGATTTTTGATAACCATTTCTAATTCTTCGCGAGAAACCGGTCTATTTAGATCATTCACCTGGTCTTGGTTTAGCTTTGGTATATGGTACTTATTTAAAAAAATGTCCATTTCTTTTGTATTTTCCAGTTTTGTGGCATACAGGCTTTTGTAGTAAGATCTAATGATTCTCTGAATTTCCTCTGTGTCTGTGGTTATGTCCCCCTTTTCATTTCTGATCTTATTTATTTGCGTGTTCTCTCTCTGTCGTTTAATTAGTTTGGATAGGGGTTTGTCGATCTTGTTGATTTTCTCCAAGAACCAGCTTTTTGTTTCATTGATTCTTTGGACTGTTTTCTGTGTTTCTATTTTGTTGATTTCAGCCCTCAGTTTTATTATTTCCAGTCTTCTACTTCTCCTGGGCGCGTCTGCTTCTTTTTTTTCTAGAGCTTTCAGGTGTGTTGTTAAGTCCCCAATGTATGCATTCTCCCTTTTCTTTAAGTGGGCACTTAGTGCTATGAACTTTCCTCTTAGCACTGCTTTCATTGTGTCCCATAGGTTTGAGTATGTTGTCCCTTTATTTTCATTAAATTCAAGGAAGACTTTAATTTCTTTCTTGATTTCTTCCTTGACCCAGGTGTGGTTCAGTAGTTGACTGTTCAGTTTCCATGAGTTTGTCGGTTTTTTGGGGGCAGCGTGGTTGTTGCCTTCTAACTTTAATCCGTGATGATCTGATAAGACACAGGTGGACACTGATATTTTTTTGTATCTGTGGAGGTTTCCTTTGTTTCCGAGTATGTGGTCAATTTTTGAGAAGGTTCCATGAGCTGCAGAGAAGAAGGTATATTCTTTCCTCTTTGGGTGGAATGTTCTATAGATGTCTGTTAAGGCCATTTGCTTCATTATCTCCAATAATAATCTTAATTCTCTATTAGTTTTCAGTCTGATTGACCTGTCCATTGGTGAGAGAGGTGAGTTGAAGTCTCCTACTACTAGTGTGTATGGTTTGATGTCTGCCTTGAGTTCTAGTAATATTTCTTTTACATAAGTAGGTGCTTTTATATTGGGGGCGTATATATTCAGGATTGAGACGTCCTCCTGATGAATTGTTCCTCTTATGAGTATAAAGTGACCATCTAGGTCTCTTCTGATTGATTTTAGTTTGAAGTCAGTTTTGTTAGAAATTAGTATGGCCACACCTGCTTTTTTCTTAGGACCATTTGCTTGAAACACCTTTTCCCAACCCTTTACTCTGAGTAGGTGCCTGTCTTTGTGGTTGAGGTGTGTTTCTTGTAGACAGCAGAATGTTGGATCCTGTTTTCGTATCCAATCTTTTAGCCTGTGCCTTTTTATAGGTGAATTGAGCCCATTAATATTAAGTGATATTAATGACCAGTGGTTGTTTACTCCGGTTATTCTTATTGCTTTTGGTAGTAGAGATTGTGTGTCTCCCTTCTTTGAGATGTGCTCGTGAAGGGTCATTAGATGCCTGGGTTATTGTAGGCAGTGTTGGCAGTGTTGGATTCCTTGCGTTGCGATTTTCCTTCTATTACTTTCTGTAGGGCTGGATTTGTGGCTACGTATTGTTTAAATTTGTTCTTATCCTGGAATGTCTTGTTTTCTCCGTTGATAGTGAACGATAGCTTGGCTGGGTATAGTAGTTTGGGTTTGCATCCATGGTCTCTTAGCTTCTGCAGAACCTCTATCCAGGACCTTCTGTCTTTCATAGTTTCCATCGAGAAGTCAGGTGTAAGTCTGATCGGTTTACCTTTATAAGTTACTTGCCCTTTTTCTTTTGCAGCTCTTAATATTCTTTCTTTAACCTGTATATTTTGTGTTTTGATTATTATATGGCGAGGAGATGTTTTTCTTTGATCCAGTCTGTTTGGTGTTCTGTATGCTTCTTGAATATTTAAATGAATATCTTTCTTTAAGTTGGGAAAGTTTTCTTCCATAATTTTGTTGAAAATATTTTCTGGGCCTTTGAGCTGTGACTCTTCTCCTTCTTCTATTCCTATTATTCTTAGGTTTGGTTTTTTTATTGTGTCCCATAGTTCCTGAATGTTTTGTGTTGAGAATTTGTTGGCTTTGCTGTTTTCTTTGATCTGTTCGTTTATTTTCTCTATGGTGTCCTCAGCATCTGAGAGTCTTTCTTCTAGCTCTTGTATTCTATTGATTATGCTTATTTCTGTAGACTCTGCTCGTTGGCCTAGATTTTCCATATCCAGCTGGTCCTCAGTTTGTATTTTCTTCTTTGCCTTCATTTCAGTTTTCAATTCTTGAACTGTTTCCATTACCTGTTTGATGTTTTTTTTCTTGGTTTCCCAGGGTATCATGTACGTATTTACTCATTTCTTCAAAGTTTTTGTTATACTTCTCATCCATTTCAATAAGGGCATTTTTTACATGTTGTTTAAGGGACTCTATTATCTTCATAAAGTCGATTTTTTCCACTTCTTCTGTGTTAGGTTGTTCAAATACTTCTGTTGTAAGATCATTGGGTTCTGATGTTTTCATGTTGTTTTTCGGATTATTGGGTGAGTTCTTGCCTTGGCGCCTGCCCATCTCCTCCTATTGATCCTATCCAATGGGTCCTTTAGAAACCGGATCAGGTTTCCCTGCTGGCCAAGGGCTCCGCTTACAAAATACCCTCACTCTCTTTTGTGGTTCCTGCTGCAGGCCAAGAACCCTCTCACCCCTCCGAAGGATCTTCAGGACAGGACCAGGCTCCCCTTGTGCCAGTGACCTGGCCAACCAAAGGCCTACCTCTTTGATTCAATTGTAGTAGGGCGATCTGCTCTCCTTATTGCACGCCTGTCCCCACCGCTTGGGTCTGCCACTGCGCCGGTCCCCGAATGCCTCTTCCTGTATGCGGTATTGCTCCGCCACGTCTGGCCGCTGCCGCTCCTCCGCATCTGGCCGCCGCCGCTCCGCCACGTCTGGCCGCTGCCGCTCCGCCTCTGTGCCTAAACTCTTACAATAAAAAAAAGAAGCCATTAGGTCTCGCATATGTTCACAGTGGCAAGTCTCAAAAATAATTTATAATGAAAGCTGATTTCTACACACCAAGATCCCTGAACTAGAGTCCAGAAGACAATTCTCATCAAGGTCCACCCCTCGCCCCACCTGGATTACAGATGTGCTTGGGCAAGTTAAACCACAGATTTATTTAGTTCAAATTGATTTTATTTCTTTTTCTATCTTAATCAAAGGCACAAGAAAGAATATACAATAATATGACTTGTTCGACTAGGTAAGGAAGGGTCTTTCATTACTTGAATTCAGACTTGTTTTCCATCGTCATTTGATTTATTATTTTAAAACAATCTTTTCTTATTTTTTATACCAATACTACTACCTCTGTTACTTCTGCTCCCCCCCCCCCAATTTCTACCCACCACTCCTCAGAGATGGTAAGCCTTCTCACGGGAAGTCAGCAGGATCAAGGCCCTCCCCCTGTATCTAGTGTGAGCAAGATATCCATTCCTCCAAAGAAAATTGGTTTCAAAAAGCCAGTACATGCAGTAGGGTTAAATCCTAGTCTCACTGCCAGTGGACGCACAGTCTGCCCAAGCCATATACCTGTCAGTCACATTCTGACGACCTAGTTTTGTCCAATGTAGGTACTCCCAACTGTCATCCTGGAGTCAGTGAGCTCCCACTAGCTCAGGTATGCGGTCTCTGTGGGTTTACCCACCATGGTCTTGACTCCATTGCCTGTATACTCTCTTCTGCCTTTCTTCTACTGGACTTCAGGAGATTGACTCACTGTTTAGCTATGGATCTCATCATCTTCTTCCATCAGTGGTTGAATGAAAATTCTATCATGATAATTAGGGTGGTCAACAATCTGATTACAGAGGCAGGCCAGTTCAGACACCGTCTCCACTAGTACTAGGAGTCATTGCTGGGGCTGTTGTTAAGGATTCCTGAGAATTTTTCTGGCACCAGATTTCTCTCTAACCCCAATTTTGTTACCTGTATCAAGATATTTCATTCATTGATCTCCATCTCTGTCCTTCCCTCATCTCGACCATCCCATTCCTTCATTTCTCCTTGCCCTCCCCTTCTTCCCTCTCCTTGCTCCTCCTCCAACCTTTCTTCCCCCAATGCTCCCAATTTTCTCAGGAGCTATTTTCTATTTCCCCTTCCCAGGGGTATCCATGCACACATCTCTTAGGATTTTCCTTCTTACCTTGTTGTTGACAGATGATTCTATCCTGCCGAGTCCCACAGCCATTCAGTTCCAAAGAGCACACAGAGGCTTATATTAATTAGGCACTGTTTGGCCTATTAGCTCACACTTATTATTAGCTAGCTCTTACATCTTATATTAACCCTTAATTCTTATGTATGTTTAGCCCACATTGCTTGGTACCTTTTCTCAATAAGGCATTCTCATCTTGTTTCTTCTGCCTCTAGCTGACAAATCACTCTGCCTTTCCCCTTTCACTAATTCTCTTAGTCTAGTAGCCTCACCTATACTTCCTTCCTAGCTACAGGACTGTCTGTGTTTTATTAAACTAATATGAGTGACAAATCTTTATAATCTATAAGAATATTATCCCACAGTATTCCCCCTTTTTTCTTTAAAAAAAAAGCTCTGAATTTGATCTCATTTGTTTAGCTTTAGCATATATGTTGAAGGTACAAGTTGCAGTCTATAGGTGTGGGTGGCCTCAGGCCAGTGACAAGTCATATCAGGCCAGTCACAAGGAAGTTGAATTTTCATCATTAATGTGTTCCTTTATCTGGAGCTTTGCAGAGATGGAGAGTTTGAAAGCTTGGTCAAAACTTTCTGGAATTAAAAGGGACGAGTCCTTTTTGTCTGACAGTATAGAAAGTCTCAATTATGAGGAGATGGGTTTTTAAAAGTTCAGTCCTACACTCTATGCATCAGCCTTGACCTGCCAGTCAAGTTGACAGCCGATGGTCCTCCACACATGTGTCATCTTAAATGCTTCTGGAAGAATATATAGAGTGATTTGCTTAGCCCTAGAACTACCCTGTACCCAATAATTTGTTTCTGTGGCTTTTACTGACTCATGTATATAGTGAGGGAACTCCCAAATTAGTTTTCCTGTGTGCCTCTTATGGCTTGAGAGAGGGCCCTGACCTTGTGGAAAAGTGTCTTAATACAGTGTAACTTAGTAGACTAGATCTCTAGGGTAAGGCTCCAAGACCTATATATTACAAAAGTGGCCAGGATAGAACTCAGTATCTTGAAGTATTGTGACATGTTGTTTGCTATTGTGGGATAATGCTCTTATATCCTGTAAATATTTGTCATTTGTGTTGGTTTAATAAAATGCTCATTGGCCAGAAGCCAGGCAGGTAGTATAGGCAGGGTAAATAGACTAGGAGAATTCTGGGAAGAGGAAAAGCTCAGTCTGCAGTCACCACCCAAATGCTGAGAAAACAAGATGAGAATGCTGCACTGAGTAAGGTACCAAACCATGTGGCTAAACATAGATAAGAGAGATGGGTTAATTTAAGGTATAAGAGCTAGCTAGGAATATGTGTGAGCTGTTGGCCAAACAATGTTGTAATTAATATGGCTTTGTGTGATTATTTGGGTCTGGGTGACCAAGAAATGAAATCTGCAATTTGCTGTCCTCTGTATATGTAATTCTCTATTTCTCTCTATATACCTTTCTCTATCTCTCTATCATTCTGTCATCTCTCTATCATCTCTATACTCCATCATTTCTTTCTCTATTATATCATCTATTCCTCTATCATCTGTCATTTCTTTCTCTATCATCTCTCTGTAATCTCTCTATCATCTCAATTATCTCTCTGTCATCTCTTTCTCTATCATCTCTTTTTCTACCATATCTCTATCATCTATTATCTCTATCTCTATCCTCCATCATTTCTTTCTCTAGTCTATCATCTATTTCTCTATCACCTCTCTACCATCTCTTCTATTTCTCTATCATGTCTCTATCATCTCTTTCTCTATTATCTTTTCCTTCATTATCTCTCTGTCATCTCTTCCTCTATCGTCTCTTTCTCTATCTTCTCTTTCTCTATCATCTCTATCATCTCTTTCTCTATTACTTCTTTCTCATTCCTACATAATTACTTTCTCTAGTCTATCATCCCTTTCTCTATCATCTCTTCCTCTATTATCTTTCTGTCATCTCTTCCTCTGTCATCTCTTTATCATATCTTTATCATCTCTTTCTCTATTATCACTTTATTACCTCTTTCTCTATCATCTCTTTCTTTATCATCTCTTCCTTTATCATCTCTCTGTCATCTTTTTCTCTATCATCTCTTTCTCTATCATCTCTATCCTCCATAATTTCTTTCTCCAGTCTATCATCTCTTTCTCTATCATCTCTCTATGATCTTTTTCTCTATCATCTCTTTCTCTATATTCTCTTTATCATACCTCTTTTATCTCTTTCTCTTTCATCTCTTCCTCTATTATCTCTGTATCTTCTCTTCCTCTATCATCTCTATCCTCCATAATTTCTTTTCCAGTCTATTATCTCTTTCTCTATCATCTCTCTATGATCTCTTTCTCTATCATCTCTTCATCTATTATTTTTCTGTCATCTCTTTTTCTATCACCTCCTTCTCTATCATCTCTTCCTCTATTATCTTTGTCATCTCTTTCTCTATCATCTCTTCCTTTATCATCTCTCTGTCATCTTTTTCTCTATCATCTCTTTCTCTATCATCTCTATTATTTCTTTCTCTATCATCTCTATCCTCCATAATTTCTTTCTCCAGTCTATCATCTCTTTCTCTTTCATTGCTTCCTCTATTATCTTTCTGTCATCTCTTTATCTATCATCTCTTTCCCTATCTTCTCTTTCTCTATCATCTCTCTATTATCTCTTTCTCTATCATCTCTCTTTATTGCTTCTCTATCATCTCTTTCTCTATGATCTCTATCACATATTTCTCTACCATCTTTTTTTTAATTTCAATGACTGAAAACATTTAAGCCATTAGATTAATTTTAACTGTGGGATTTAACACATTTAGATGTAACATATAAACATTTATACAATACCATTTGATGTTTTAATACATGCATAAAATCTGTTATGGATATTTGCCTTTTATCAAATATAAATCTTGCATACATAATTATTCCATTAGTCCATTGCTTCTATTATAAGATTTATTTAAGACAATTGTCCATATCTCATTTTGCTTCTGTTTGCTGTGCTTCTGTAATCTGCTTCAAAATTCTTTGTTGCTGCATTGTTGACTCTGTGACCTCCTCTGTTTTCAATTTTAAAGTTTCTAACCTTATGTGTAAGCCATGAGTGCATTTTGAATTGATTTTTGTAATGATTTTTTTTAAATAAAATAAAGATGTAAAGTTTCCCTTTTGTTACATGTGCTAATTAAAATTTTCCAGTGCAATCCATCAAAAATAAAATTTCTTCATGGGGTATTCTTATCTTGGTGATAAATATATTGGTTTTTCATTGATTTATTCCTGGCTACATGTGTCATTGGTCCACAAGTTTCTTTTTTTTTGTTTCAAATTTCTGGGTATTTATTTATTTATTTTTTATTACTTAATTAAAAATTTTCACCTCCTCCCATTTCCTTCCCATTCTCCCCATACCCCTTCCCCTCCCTCTCCAGTCCAAAGAGCAGTCTGGGTTCCCTTCCCTGTGGGAAGTCCAAGGTCCTCCCCCTCCATCCAGGACTAGGAAGATGAGTATCCAAACAGACCAGGCTCCTACAAAGTCATTACATGCAGTAGGATCAAAACTCAGTGCCATTGTCCTTGGCTTCTCAGTCAGCACTCCTTATCAGCCACGTTCAGGGAGTCCTCAAAATTTATGCATTGTAATTTATTCTGCTCAGTTTGCTCCCATTTTCATTATAAATCTTCATTAGAGCTACCGCTAAAAACAACACAACAGAGTGTATACTTCACTGTTTGAGATTTCCTCTGATGTCAGAATTAATCCAAAACTCTTTAGTTTAGCCTCAGGCAGACTCTTCAGACAAAGACAAAAGGCAACCACTGTCTTCACTAAAATATTAGAAGAAAAATTTCTAGGCAGCAAATGAAAATAATCCCTGAAACACCTTCCTAATACTGTTGTGTGAATTATGTCTTCTTTTTTTCCATGCCTCTACTAAAATTCTTCTCTGAACCATCTTGAGCCAGCCCCCGACATTTCAAATCATTATCAGCACCATTGTCTAATATGCTCTTACTAGTATGACCCATTAAATAGTGCTTAAATCATTCTATTGATTTCATAACTCAAAGTGCCACAATCCAAATTCCTTCAAACAAGAACATGGTCAGGCCTATCACAGCTATACTCTAATTCCTGGTACCAAATTCTTCCTTAGTTAGGGTCATTTATTTAATTTTTTATTCATTTAACATACAAACCAGTTTTTCCTCCCTCCTCTCCTTCTGTTCTCTCCTCTCCTCTCCTTTCTATACTCCCATCCTCTCTTCAGAAAAGGTAAGGCCCTCCATGGGAATATCAAGTTGGGGCAGCTCATCCCTGCAACAGTGAGGCTGAGTGAGGCATCCCACCACAGGGAATAGGATCCAAAAAGCCAGCTCATGTACCAGGGGCAGATCCTGATCCCACTGCTCGGGATCCACAAACAGACGAAGCTACACAACTATAACCCACAAGCAGAGGGCTTAATTTTTTTCCCATGTAGGCTCCCTAGCTGTTGGTCTACCATACACAAACTCAAACTAGCATGGCTCATCTGTCTCTATGAGTTTCTTATTATGATCTTGACCCCACTTGCTCACGTACTCCCTTCAATTGGTCTCCCAGAGCTTGGCCTGTGCTATGCTGTGGATCTCTGCTTCTGCCTCCATCAATTACTAGATGAAGGTTCTATGATGAAAATTAGGGTAGTCGCCAATCTGATTACATGAGGAGGCCATTTCAGGCATCCTCTCCACTACTGCTGTTCTCAAACTGTGGGCTACAATTTTTTCGGGGAGCAAAGAGCCTTTTCACAGAGGTTGACGGTGTAAGACCATTGAAAAATACAGATATTGGCATAGTGATTCATAATAGTATAAAATGACAGTTATAAAGTAGAATTGGAGTAATTTTATGGTTGGGGGTCACAACATGAGGAAGTGTATTAAAGGGTCACAGTCTTAGGAAGGTTGAGAAGCCCTGACCAAACACATATATAATCAGTTCCCAGCCTGTTTCTCAACTCCAGTTCCTTATTAGAACCGTACTTACTTTAACTGTGTGTGTGAGCATGACACACCTGAACATGTGGAAGAATAAGAAAATCTGGGAGGCTGTTCTCTCCTTCCCTCATGTGAGAACCAGGGGTTGGGATCTCATCTTCAAGAGTGCTATCAGGTCCTTCCAAGCACTAAGTGATCTCCCCAGGCTGCACTAGGGGTTCTTTTTCTTTTCTTTTTCTCTGTTAACAATTAATTTTTTCCCCAGCCTGACCACATTGTCCTCTCCTTCCCTCCTCTCCTTCCCTCCTCTCCTCCTAGTCCCTTCCCTCAACCTCACCCCTCCTCTCCCTTCAGAAAAGGGTCAGCCTCCCATGTATATTACCAGCATTGGCATAACAAAACTAGGGGGTCTTTCAAACAATCTTTAACGTTTTGACAAGATGAGGTCACTTCTAAACAGTTTTCTATGAAAAATGACAAAATGAGAATTTGCTGGAAGAGGCCGTTATATGGCCCAGGCTCTACCCTGACCCTCAAATACCAACATGACCTCAGGTATTGGCCCAGATTCCAGACTCTGCACCGCCCTTAATGGCAACAGGAGCCACAGACATCAACACAGTCCCCCACAGCTATGTTAGGGCCTTGACCAAGATATTGCCCTAAAAGTTGTATCAATAGGCAAAATGTCCTAAACTGAGTTAAAGACATGTATATATACAATCTGACAAGGTAATTTGCATAGGTGCACAAATATTGTAAACAGAAATAACATATATAATTTGAACTTGTATCAACGTACAAAAGCTATACCAATGTAAATTATCCTTATATCATAGCTCACAAGTATTCACGGGATTACCCCCTATTATTATACCTGCCTTTTTCTTGAACAAACTTATTTCCACCCCAACCCTCTACCTGATACAAATAACAATCCAAAACCCCAAATTTGTTTTCTCAACCCAGAGGAAAAACATTTTTGGGAGAGGAGGCTTTGTCCTCAGAACTGCTTCCCACTGTCATGGGGGCAATGTTCTCTTTATGGGATTCTGCAAAAGTAAAGTGATGGTTAAGTTTCAAAATTAATGTCTAGTATAGTTGTTATCGATTTGTATGTATTCGACAGGGTTTTTTTTCCAAAGTTCTTATTTGGAGTTTTGGCCAAAACATCATGATTAGGTGCACCATTTAAGCAGCTGGTACCCAGACAACTAGTCTTACAGTAGCGCTATCAGCATGACAATGTCATCTCAACCAGGTGGAATTGTTGCTAGGGGCATCTTCATCTTCCTGGCAACTACAAAGTTTACGGTAGGAAAAAATTCAGTAGGAAAATCTATTATTCATCCTGGAAAACTTAAACAGGATTTATAGATCCTTACATTCAATAAAGAATACGATATAGACAAAATAGACATGGAGAAAGTAAAATTTTTCCTAAAGTCTTCCTTCTGTCCCATACCAGATGGATCCAGATATGAGACAGAAAATCTGAATGTTCCTTTTAACAACAGGCTTGGATTTAGAGAAGTACAGAGCCAATTGTCCAACTCCAAAATTATATATATATATATATATATATATATATATATATATATGTGTGTGTGTGTGTGTGTGTGTGTGTGTGTGTGTGTGTATGTTTGTGTGTATCCATTACCTGCCATCAATAACCATATTTTCTCATGATGATTCTTATTTGATAGTTATTTTTCCTAATATGCTGAGAATTAGTATTAGTAGGCACTGTGAAGGCTATTTTTCTCTATTCTTTTCTTGTAAAGATATAGTAAAGAAACAATCCTTTAAATCAATAACTATGAGAGGCTATTTCTTTGGGAGCAGAGAAAGTAGAAAAATTCCAGATTGTAGAGGGCCCCTAGGTTGAATAACCTTCTTGATAGCTCTAAGATCTGCTATGCCTTAACTAAGACCCACCTCTTAAAGATGGTTGGCTAACAGGATTCCCCATCAAGCCTGAGACTGTAGTGGTGTCTCATTTAAACCACCGCATCATTTTATAATCCATGCCACATAATGTAAGCTGACCATCATCTTAGTGAAGAGGTATGCATTTGCTACATCAATTGCTACAATCAAAATTTCCTTCCCTTGAGAGGTGGCCTCTGACAGACCAAATATCATGTACTGTTGGTGCCAAAATCAACAGTAAGCTTGCAAATTCCTATTGTCTTGTTGCATGGGCAATATAGAACCAAGGTGTGAGGAAATAGTTTCATAGAGCACATTTTCTTCCTTTTATATCATCTATCTGTCTATCTATCTATCTATCTATCTATCTATCTATCTATCTATCTATCTATCATTGCTTTTTTGTTACAGGGTTGCTCTATGTAACCCGGTCTTTGAACTCTTGCTGTAGAAAAGGCTGGCCTCAAATTCACAGAGATTCTTTTAGCTCTGCTTCCCAAGTGCTAGGATTATAGGTATATGTCTCCACTGCCTGGCACACATTAACTTCCTTAGCTGCAGCCATACTGGTGATATTTTATGCCCCAAGAAGCTAACATGAAATGGCTCTCTGTATTCGTCATCAGATGAATGAATTCATTACATTTCCTATCATGCCTTAGAGACACAAGCGAGTGGGGAGCATATAAACAGCATAGTGGTATAGTGATAGCAGTGTTTCATTCCACACAGAGAACCATAACAATGAAACTAATAGGTTTCCTAAATCAGGGAAAGTCATGTATTTTCCAGTTGTCTAGATGAAAGGGATACGGGGGTTATAGTCACCTGTGTTGGGGCATATTAACGGTCCAAGAAATGCAATTTCCTCCCACTATCCCATTTATCTATGCAATCCAACTGGTCTGGGTAAAAGTCCAATGTATCTCCAAACTCACCAGGTGATACAGAGGCAGCATCACCATGCAGATGCACAATGGGACACCTATTAAAACTACATCCCCTGTAGGAGTGCATCAATCTCCTTTGAAGTACTGTTTGTTACAAAGTCATCAGATCCAGAAGAGGGCACCCAATGATTATTTTACACTATTTTGAAGGTCATCTCATATATATATATATATATATATATATATATATATATATATATATATATATATATGTGTGTGTGTGTGTGTGTGTGTGTGTGTGTGTGTGTGTGTGTGTGTGTATTCTCATTAACCTTCTTTTTTCTCTCAGGAATTTTTTTCATTTATGATCCAGATTGTATCCTGGACTGACAGACCTGATTTTAAGTGGTTTGATGAGATACAATCAACAACAGAAGCAGCATTACACAAAGAGTCCTGTAAATCTGACTCTTGTTCACAACTTCAACACAGACTGTTCTTCCCCCTTCATTGTTATACTAATAGACCACTGGTAGGCTAAGGAACTCAATAGCCTCTTTCAGGGTGGCACAGGCATGTTTCCCAGTGAAATTTCAATGGAGCCAACTAGATCCCCACCACCAGGGAAATGAATAGAGAAAGTGTGCCACCACTACTAGAAGCCTTGCTTTCTAAATCAAAGATCCTTCATTTTGACTTTTGATGGCTTCTTGGAGATCTGCTCAAGGGCTGAGCTTTGTTTCTTTCCCTCCAGGCTGGTGTTATGTTCTCCAGAGCAGGCTTCTTGGGAGAGGTTTTACAGACACATATTGCCCACACCTGCCGGAGGCAGGCAAGGAATTCAGTAGATATGGACAATAGAAAACAGACCCCAAAGCCTGGGAAATAAAAAGGTGAGGGGCAAGTTTCCTGGGAATTGAGGATTTGGAAAAATTGAATGCTATGTGCATGTTCAGTACATGTGCACAGAAAACACGCTAGAAGGACCCGAGGTTTCTACCCCTGGCAGGCAGTCAGCTATGTCTAAACATGAAGTGAGAGACTTGGCCAATAGATTTGAGTAAGCAGGACAAAACAATGTTCTGCTGAGGGAGAGGGGTCTCAGATGTTAAAGGAGATATATATTGCAAAGAGAATGAAGAATAAATGTCCTTTGTACTTAGTTCCTGAAGTGGAAAGAAAGATGTCCCAGATTCAGGGAAGTATGTAAGTCACAGATATTGTAAGAGATAAAGACATTACAATTGAAAAACGTGAAGTCTAGTTTATAAGGTTCTTGTAGCACATGAAGTGCCCTACCTCTCCCCTGGACATGTGAAAATCCACTCTAAACACTCAGGAACGAGGAAAGGATAAACCTCTTTAATAGAACACTTCTGGTTCTTCCTAATGGGCAAAGAGAAACAAGCCTTCACCAGAATAAAAATTCCAGTTTAAAAGGAAACCTTAGTCTCAGAGCATTTCATATATGTTGTCACCTTTAAAATCTCTTTCAGGTCGCACTTCAGACACTGAAACAGAGACAGGAGACCTTTTGGACAAATTAGAGAGATTTGCACAACGGAAATATTATTGAGATTACATTTTTAAAAACTTTTTAATTGATTTTTTTGTAGAATTCACAATATGCATCCCAATACCATTAAATCTTCCTTCCCCTTTTGTCTCTGCACTTGCAACTTCCCTGCCCTCTAATCTCCTCATGGAAGCTGCAGTGTGACAGTGAGTCACACAGTATACCCTTTGGACCACACAACGTGACTTGTGAGTGTTCATTGCAATGAATCATTTGTCTGATTTGAGGCCTCTGCTTTGTGCTCCACCACTGATGATGGGACCTCACTAGGACTCCTATTGGATATCCTGTCATAGTCCTGTGTTGTGGAGATCCTGCAGCTTTGGGATCTGCAATTCAGACCGCTTTACACGCTCCAGCACATCATAGAGAGTGTGGATGATGGGGTGGACCAACTCAGTGGCGAGGGGTGAGGAGGAAAAGGGGCATCTTTTCCTTGTCCACTCCATCACATGGCAGATGGGAGTGTTCAGCTGTCATTTGTGACCTCAGGGCAAGCTCACCTGCACCTGGCCTGAGAAGATCAACTCTACTGTACTGCCTAGGTGACGTGCAGGGCCCACATTCCCAAATGCTGCACATAGAGAGGGGCAGGGCCAGGTGTCACAGTCTCAGGACACCAGGGCCAGCACTCCCACCTGTAGAAGGTAGTGAGAGGGAAGGGGCAAGGGGGCATCTCTCCTTCTCTCGTGTGCTACATGACAGGAGAGTAGAACCCGCTCTACCACACTCATGCCTTCAGGGCTGGCTCAGCCATGTTGTCCCCTCCCCACAAATAGGTCTCTTGAGGACTTTGTAAGCGCACCTGCTGTTCTCTTCAAATACTAGTCCCCAGGGTCATCATGCACACCTAGTACGATTATGTCCTCCTGAGAAGAGAACCAGGACCTGATTGATGACAGCCCAGGACTTACTGACTGCTGTTACCTGCCGCCACCACCTTAAAGTTGCCGTGCACAGGCATGCTATTTTGAAGGTTGTCCCTATTATTTTCGATCAAGAGGCCAGAAATACAGTCTGGATAAAAGATAGCCTCTTCAACAAATGGTGTTGGTCAAATTGGATGTCTGCATGTAGGGAAATCAAATTAGAAAACCAGTGGTCCACAGAGTTGTAGATTGACCACTAGGTGCCTGCAGAAGTGAGGCACTTTGGGGGAACCCAGGGCCTACCTGGTGATGGGGGAGATGAAGGGCGGATCCAGCAAGGGAGGACTATCACTGAGGCTACTGCCACAGCGGATGCTGTCCCACCTGCCTGCCCTGGCTGCTTTGATATTTGATAACCAGATTTCTCCCTGGGTACTGGATTCCATTTTACAGGGATCTGAATATTGTTAAGATATTCATAATACTGGAATATTGTTTTATGCTGGTCTACTTTACGGATGAGCCGGATCTGGAGTTGGCTTATGGCTCTACACCTAAGCATGCTTAGAAAACGAACAAACATTCCTCTCCATCAGGTGTTAGGTGATCCACCTGATTTTATGACAGGGGAAGGAAGGCAAAGCAGAACAGTCAAGAAACTGAGCTATTGGTTTAATTTAACTCTCTAAGATTCTGCAACTGCAAGACATACAGTTACAATTAGACCCCGCCTACATACAGTAGAATACATTGTAACTTTGTGGTTTGACTCTATAAGCCTTGGATACTCTGTCCAGGGACTACAAGGGGCTCTCAGTTGTAGTCCTGGGGTCATGAGCATACAGCACTAGTATTTATTTGATAAACCCTTTTCTTATTAAAATTTATTCATGGTGAAGCTTCTCTGATTTCCCTCTCTGCTTCCCTATCCTTTGTGTATAAGAGGGCGACTGATTTTTTGGAGTTGATCTTGTATCCTGCCACATTACTAAAGCTGTTTATCAGCTGTAAAAGTTCTTTGGTGGAGTTTTGGGGGTCGCTTAAGTACACTATCATATCATCTGCGAATAACGACTGAGCTCCCAAGGTCCCAATGAGGAGCAGAAGTAGGGAGAACATGAGCAAAGAAGTAGGGACCACGAGGGATGCACCCACCCACTAAGACAGTGGAGCTGATCTATTGAGAGCTCACCAAGACCAGCTGGACTGTGACTGAAAAAAGCATGGGATAAAACTGGACTCTCTGAACATGGCGAACAATGAGGGCTGATGAGACGCAAAGGACAATGGCACGGGGGGTTTGATCCTACGTAATGTGATGGCTTTGTGGGAGCCCAGCCAGTTTGGATGTTCACCTTCCTAGATATGGACGGAGGTGGGAGGTCCTAGGTCTTACCACAGGGCAGAAATCCCTGACTGCTCTTTGGACTGGAGAGGGAGGGGGAAAGGAGTGGGGGAGGGGGAGAAGGGTGGGAGGAGGGGGAGGGAAATGGGAGGCTGGGAGGAGGTGGAAACTTGTTGTTTTTTGTTTCTCTCCTTTTCTCAATAAAAAAAGAAAAAAAATCCAAAAAAAAATTTATTCATGGTCACGGTGAATCTCTGAGTGATCCCAGACCCACAACATTTTGATCAATTTTAACATGGTAGCTTCTATTTAATTCATTATATTTTCTTTTATTATTACTCCTTAGACGCCTGTATGTTTGTATACATTATACATATAATATGTAATATATGCAGTACTTTATTGATTCTTTGGGAATTTCACGACATGCATCCCAATTCTGCTCATTTCCAAGTTGCTCTATATCCTCCCTTTACCTGTGTGGTGTCCTACCGGAAAAGAAAATCAAAAAAAAAAGTACCAAACCAACCAATGAACCAAACAAACAAACCAGAAACCCAACATCACTCCTCTGACTTTCCTGCCACTCCAATTATTTTAGTGGCCTTGGGAGCCCTGGTGTGTCATGCAGGAAAACTTTTTGTCCAATCAGACCCACCCAAAAACGTTCATTGTGATTAGTTATTGGTCTGATTAAAGGTCTCTGGTATCTGGACCCTCACTGAATCTCCTCTGCAATATCCCACGGCTGCCCCAGGTCGTGGAGATCCTTCAGAACCAGTCCCTTACCAAGTGCCAGCAGGTCCTAGATGGGAAGATGCTAGGGTGGGCAACTCAAAGCCCTGATTTGGTCCAAGGTGGTAGGCGACCTGGTTGGTCCTGGAACCTGGAGCTGCCCCCTCAGGTGATCCTTGGAGCCAGCTCTCCTACACCCATTCCATCAGGGTCAGCTGTTGCATGCCTGTGTTGAGGGGTGGAGCCATCTCTCCTGAGCTGGGCCACTGGGACCAGCTCGCCTGTGAGTGTCAGTGTCAGCTCTCTTGCCACAGCAAGTTTCAGGATCAAATTTACCAGGACTAGTGAAGGGCAGGCCTGGCTCAGCGTGGCCCTTGGCTTTCTTCAGGCATGAACTTCTATGGTATCATAAACCAAAGACATCATGACAGAGCCCAGATTCGTTAAAACAACGGATCCAGACATGGCCTTCTGCATCGTCTCTGGCTCAGATGTCACCATGGCTCCTGTGGAAGCTCAGGTCACCCAGATCAGTATGGCCCCAGCAGCAGTATGGTGCTCAGATGCCAACATGGCTTGAGGTAGCTAACCAGACCCTAGGCATCAGCATGACCCTTGGTGGCAACAGAGCCTGGCTGCTGTAGGACCACGGACCCACAGATAGCCCTAGCCTGCAGCTTAGTCCTGGACATCACCAGAGCCCCAGGTGGTGACACATGTCACTCAGATCAGTCACTGGTAGCAGCTTCACCCTGGGAAACCGTCTTGACCTCAGGTGGCAGACCAGACCCCAGGCAACTTCATGGCCCTTGGTGGTAACAGGAGCCATGGATATCAACTCAGACCCTGCCTGCCATAGGGACACAGACATACACATGGCACTAAGCAGATACTTGGACCTGTATGACACCAAGGCCCTGGTGTAGTAATGGGGGCGGCGGGGCTGCGTTCCCAGCACCCCGGCCGCCTACTCGGCTAGCTTATGCCCCAAAATAATTACACAGACATTGTATTCTTTTAAGCACTGCTTGGCCCTTTAGCTCTAGCACTTACAGGCTAATTTTCACATCCCAATCAACCCATCTCTAATAATCTGTGACAACCGGTCTTACTGGGAAGATTCTAGCCTAGTCCATCCTGGGTCGGAGCTTCATCCCGGGAGTGGGGCATGGAGTCTCTCTCAGGCGTCTGCTCCCAAGAGGAGAGATGTCAAGTCTCTGACCTCACATCCTCTTCCTCCCAGCATTTTGTTCTGTTTACTCCACCCACAGGGCCAAGCAGTTTTTTTATTGGCCAATGACCTTCCTCCATCATTCTGGGTGGCAGCACAGGTTACTCAGATCATAATGGCTCTGGAAGCTTGCATACCAACAAGGTCCCAGATTGTAGCCCAGGCCCTGAGCATCCCTGTGGCCTTTGGTGACAACACAGGACATGGACCTCAACACAGACCCTGGCTGCAGTTCTGACATGGACCTAGAATGGTCCTCGGCAGCAGGAACACATGGACACCACCAAGAACCTAGGTAGTAGCACAGGTAATCAGATTGGTATGGTTCCATCAGCAGCATGACCCAGGGACACCAACACATTCCTAGGTGGTAGCCCAGATGCCAGGCATATGCATGGCCTTCAGTGAAAGCAGGAGCCATGGACATCAACACAGAGAGCCTGGTCACTCTCACAGAGATGGCCTACAGCAGCATCTCAGTCCCCGATATCACAATGGCACAATGGCTGGGTCTGGGTACCACCTCGAACACGGGTGGTTAGCAGGTTGCCCACAGCAGCCTGCTCCTCACCCCCTTCGCTCCTTCCGTTCTGCCTCTTTCTACAGCACATGAACCGTTCTGATTCGTTCCTTCCAATTTCCTGACCACACATTTGCTCATCGCAGTGACCCTCTCCTGCCCATGAATGTCTTCAGCAGGTCCAGGAAGGCCTGGGGGCAGCTTCCACCTACCTGAGCTGAGGGGCAGAAAGGGGAATGTATCCAAATGGGAGAATATGTGGGGAAGACCTGGAAGAAGTAGGAGGAAGGGAAACCATAATCAGGTATGACAAAAAAATCCAATTTCTTTTTTAGAATAAAATGTATTGGTAAAATCCCCCAAATAAAAATTTTCATCACCACCAATATCATCTGTGCCAACTTCTCCTTAAATTTCTTGTTTGCAGGATTCCTTCTGAATCACTTGCTCAGAGGATCTACTAAGCCTGAATCAAGTAGGCTCATGTGACCCACTGTTTTCCAGTCACCATGTATTGGAAATATTCATCTATGCAAGCAACACTCATGACTTAAAATGCTAATCTATGTAACTAGACTTTGTCATTCTGTTTAAATAGAATTTCCTGAAATGTGTACATCCTATCCTACAAAATACCAGAAAGCATGTGGAGGTTATGTGTTTATTGTTAACATGAGTGTTCAATTTATTTAATCTTGGCAATGGGCACATGGGTCACCTATTAGCCATTTGGCTCCTGAATGAAGGATGATGCCATTCTAGGAAGAATCTTCCTCAGTGTCCCACAGCATGATGATGTCTTCAATAGGAGGTGTTGTCTCTATCAGTACGCGTTTTTCCTTCCTGTCTTTCACTCTCCGTTTGGCGAACCACTCCTAAAATCAGAGGGAGACAAGATTGTTTTAGCATTGGCTTCCACCCCCAGAGCCGAGAGAGAGAAGTCACTTTAAGGCATCTAACATGGAACTTTCTACTCAGCTCACAAAAGCAAGCCCCGGCTGTGTGTCAACCTCTGCAAACAGGGCTATGATTTTGTCTTTTTCCCGCAGTATATACACTTCAGTGGGGACTTCCACCCATGGTAAATCTGACCAGCATATTCTTTTTTTTTTTTTTTTGACCAGCATATTCTTTCATGTTACACAAAGTTCTCCAGCATCAGGATGGAGAATACTATCTCTGCTTCAGCGAGATTTCCAGAATCCTGCCCTGCACAATATTAATCTCTGTATTTTAAGTGTTATTCTTCCATACCTATCAGTCCATGCCTCCTCTCAACCCTAATATAACTATTTGGCAATGTGTTTGGCTAGCCACACACAGAATCCCAGAAAAATTAACATTAAGGGTTGTCACTATTAATACCATCGTCTCAAGTTAGGATCATTTTTTTCTTTATGCAGTGTAGCACTTTTAACCATGATATTCAAGACACAAAATAGAAAGACGGGGACAATTAAAGAGTTAAAGGGGCAAGGAGTATTTCCATAGGAGGCTAAGTGTGTGGCCAGCTGGGGGTCCAAAATTGCATCACAATGAAAACCATGTGCTGTGAATGTTGTCCACCTAGAGATGATGTCCCTTTTATGTAGTGCTGTTTCAATTAAGTTTAAAATCGATTTAAAGTTCAGTGTGTCAAGTGCTGTAAACTCAGCACTTGGGGGGTGGAGGTGGAGGCAAAAGAACCATGAGTTCAAGGACAGCAAGGGTTACACAGATTCATTGAAAAGTGCCTAGGACAAGGCTAGCTAATGCCTAAGGAAGGCTATAGATTGTCTGTCCAATTGCTTTGTTTGGATTCACTGACCTTCAGTTTTGCTTCAGGCACTTTCAAAGTTCTTGCAAGTTCTTTCCTGTGTAAAGACAACCATGGATGTTTATCATGCAGGGTTTTACATGCAATACAATGACATACATGAATTCTATGCCTTTTAAAATATCACCGTCCTCCCTCACACTTGGCATTAACATTTATTCTCAGAGGCAGTCTCACTTTTGAAATGAATTCATGTCCTGCAAAAGTTTCTAAATGATAGAGACAAATAATTTTAACAAAGTATCAAAAATAATAATAAATGTCAATGTCTCTGCTGAGCAAAGTATGCTAATTTGAAAACAGTACCAGGGGCCAGGTGGTGGTGGCCCATGCCTTTAATCCCAGGACTTGGGATGCAGAGGCAGCAGATCTCTATGAGTTTGAGACCAGACTGGTCTACAGAACGTAGTTCCAAGATAGGCTCCAAAATCTACAGAAAAAACATGTCTTGAAACACCCCCCCAACATAAAAAAAAACTAAACAAAACAAAAAACAGAACAAAAAGACAGCACTAGGCTGGGGGAAAGAGAAACCAAAAGGAGTTTATGGCTAGGTACACAGTCCCTGAAAAGATGAGTAGACTACTGGTAAGGAGGTCACCCAACAAACTAGAAACCCCTAGTACTCTTGAACTTGATGCTGGTAAGTCGTTTGGGCCCACAAATATCTATATTTCACAGAAATTAAAATATGACTCTGAATGAGACGTGTTGACTATGGACATTTGATTCATGTCAGCACTACATGTTGGTACTGAGCTCGGGCCCCACACGGGGCATCCTCCTGTGCCCACCACCAAAGGAGAAGACCCCTGTGACTTGGAGAGGGACGATAAGGAATACAGGGCCTCGAAGAACAAAAGGGCACCTCAACATGAGCCAGAGGCCAGGGATGTTGGGGAGCTCTTGGGCCAAACCACATACCTGGCAGCCAAATTTGGGTACTGGGATATTTGAAAGAATCTTTCCATTTCCCTGATCTGACCCGGTGTGAAACGGAAGTGGTTTTGATGACCCTGGTGCCTCTGACGAATCCTTGCCACACCAGCCTCTGAGGTGTTCAGTTCTTTTGAGTCTAGCTCCAAAGAAGAATCCGGGTGGCTACTGCTTTCTCCCACGTTAGCATCACTTTCCTTACTGTACCTCTCGCTATCCTGGCCCTGATTACTCTCATTGATTCTGAAATTTAGGTGGCCTATGTGGCCTCCACTATGGCCACAATCTGCCTCCATTGCCACTGCTGAGGTGGAGGCCACAAATCCTTTCTCAAAAACTATTTCCTCCTCATAATCTTATGGAGTATAACATGTACGTTCAATACCCTTGGCCATAACTGCAACTGTGGACCTCAAACAGCACTTGGGCCCTGGGAATGACTGACCTGGAGGTCTAGAATCTCGGCAGGGCTACCGACCAAACAATGAGAGGACAGAAGGAAAGGGTGACGTCAATGCGTCAATGCGCAGGTCCCTGCATGCTCCCCAGTTCTCCAGGGCCCTCAAACAGGACTTCCAGGTGCTTGTTTGCAAGAAGGAGCTAAGTAAGCACCAGGGACAGGTCCTGATCTCATAGCTAGGAACCTTACAAACAGAGCAAGCTACACAATTTTCCCACACATGCAGAGGGCCTAGGTCGGGTCCATGCAAGCTCCCTAACTGTTGGTCCAGAACCAATGTGGTCCCACAAGCTTAGATCAGCTGTGCCTTTGGTTTCTCCGTCATGACCTTGACCCACCTGGCTCATAAAATCCCTTCTCCATTACTCAGGAGGACTCCCAGAGCTCAGTCTAGTGCCTGGCTGCAAATGTCTTTGAATCGTTTGATTTTTTTCTCTAATTAATCTCTGTAAATCATTAGATTTTTGAGAGAGGTTTCTTTTGACTAAGTGTAACGATGGTAGTCTTTAATTGACTACACCAAAATTTTGCTAAAAACACACAATGGGGGACTAGATAGAGAGATGGTTCAGTGATCAAGAGCCCTTGCTGCTCTAGTAGAAGACCAGAGTTAGCATCCCAGAGCTAACATAAGAAAGCTCACAACCACCTGGAACTCTAGCTACACGGCATCCGGGGTATCTGTCAAGAAGAAGGGTAGTGGCCCTTCCCTATTTCCCACCTTGGTTAACTCAGGCACCGAATATTTTCCTGAAAAGGAGTCACATGACTTATTCTGTGTGTTTATACAAGTTGATTACTTGACTGTGGATTTGGCAGAGTAGATGAAGAGACAGGGACCCTGAGTCTGCAGTATGCCAGTGCAGGAAGCTGGGGTCTTTCTGATGACATGGAAACATGGGATGATACTTGACATTTATACTTGGGCCACAGAACAGTTTCCCCCTCTCACTGACTACCAAGCACTTTCTAGGAGACCTCTGGATTATAAGTTGAGAGGAAGAAGAGAGTAGATGGCAAAGAAAGAAGCAGCATAAGAAAAAGAAAATGGGATGGGCAGTGCCAGCTTTGTCTAATAGGAAGCTAAATCCCAAAGCCTGAGCTCTACATATCTTGGGACCCTGAATGAAATGCTTCATTCACAGCTTCCAAAACCATGAATGGGGATAACATCAATGGCACAGGATCGGGATACCGTCCGGGTTCATGAATTACTTGCAGAATTTTGGCATCCTTTTACTTCAGCTTCACAAACCAGTGTACCAGCAACTACAGTTTCCTTCCCCTGGGAAGCACATCCTCAAAGCTCTTGATGTCTTCCCCAAAGCCTAGTAACTCATCACCTAGATAGATTTTATATTAGCTTCCGCTTTCTGGCTTGGACCTTTTCTTCCTTGCACCTCCTTCCATTCAACAGTGGTGGAGGATGGGCCTATGGATTCAGCCCTGTTGCTGCATCTTATTACACCTTATGATGTTTCTCTTTGGCTTGTGCTCAGGAGAGGCACTTAATATTTGCAACGGAGTTTCACGTCATCATTTTTATGTATATAATAAAACATGTAGTAGGCCACAAAAGCAACTGTACCAAGTGTGTCAAAGAGATGACTTCCTGGCAGAGTTACTGGCAGTGCACACACCTAGAGCAGCTAGATAGAAGGACAAGACAGAGGAAGAGTTGAAAGTCAGCTAGTTCCATTGGAGGAGCCCTGCTCAGGTAACACCTGAGCTTTGGGAGTCAGCCTACAACCGGAAGTGCCCTAATGGAACACAGATCAGGTCATATGCTGTGGGACACAGAGCTCATGCAGTGTGGGTATTGGTGGATGCATGAAGCACCATGCTGAGGTCCACACGTGCACTGCAGAGTGGCAGACATCGCTCCCAATCAGAGTACCTTACCTGAATGACAGTCTCAGCACTAGGATAATACTTTCAGAGCTCTCGTCAGCATGGAAGCTGCTGACTTCTGTAGTACTGTAAATAGCCCAATGAAAGTGACTTTACCAATTCATTGTCCCTCATACTCAGCACTAATGGGATGTCTCCACCAAATCCCTCCCTTCAGATCTCAGGGAACCCCATGGAAGAGGAGGTAGGAGGGGTGTGAGAGCCAGAGGGGATGGAGGACACCAGGATAACAAGTCCCTCTAAGTGGACTGAGCACAGCTCATAGGAACTCTCAGAGACTGCGACAGCAAGTTCATGGCCTACAGTGTCTCTGCTAGTCCTCTACATATAAACTATAGCTTTCAGTTTAGTGTTTTTATGGGACTCCTGAGTGTGAGAACAAATGGTATCTGACTCCTGGGCTCTTTTCCTTCTGTTAGTTTGCCTTGTCCAACTTCGATGTGATAAAACTTTTTAGCATATTTTATTTTATTTCATTAAAAAGGAAAGATAATGTACTATAGGCAAATCTGGTGAGGGTACTCTCTCAGTTCAAGTTTCCTTTTCCAAAATGACTCTAGCTTGTGTCAAGCTGACATAAAACTAGGCGGCACAGCAGTCAAGACTGTAGTTGATCTGTATTGTATTGATTTATATTACACAAGGATTTTTAAATTCTGTTTGTTTGTTTGTTTGAGAAAAGATCTCATTATGGATTCCTTTCTGACCTGGAATTTCCTACATCGACCAGCAGAGCCTCAAATATGTGGTGGTATTGTTGCATTTGCTTTCTTAATGCTGGGATTATAGGTATGTGATACCATGCACAACATTGTTGACTGTTCCTTATAGAAGTATAAAATATTAGACTTGAGTTTATATATGAAAATTAGAATTACAATTAAATTCCTCATACAGTTGCAATGACCAGCGACCAGATCCCCCATCCTTCTTCATGAACGGCATTGTTAGTTCACAAAGGCTTTCTTCTCGCCCATGGAAGCATCAATTCCTCGTCACGGAAAGGCAGTCCCTTCATCTAGTGATAGTAAATATATTTGGAACCTGTAGCAGAGATGCTGACACCAGAAACAGACTTGTCAAGAAGGGCAGCTCCTTAGAAGGAAAAAACCCCTAAACCCACATGACAATGGCTAAGGACCAAAGGACATACTTTGCGGGGACAAATGCTGTGTTCACCACATTCAGGCCATGGAGTCTGCACAGTTAAGTGAGAGCTGACGCATGGATGTCCATCTGAGCATGAAAGAGGACATGGAGGTGCTTTGTGGTCAGAGCCAGGATGATGGCAGGTGTCCCAATTAACTCCCAGATATTACATACCTCTGGGGATAGCTCAGTGTTCTTCTCCTGTTCTAAATCTGCAACTTTTGGTTTCCCATCACCCACTCTGGCACCCAGGGCTCTAATACCTCCCAGGGCGAGTGTGTGTGTGTGTGTGTGTGTGTGTGTGTGTTTGTGTACCTATGTGTGTGTATTGTGTTCATTTTCTTTTTCTTTTTTATGGATTTTTGAGACAGGCTTTCTATGTATCTTTTGGTTCCTGTCATGGAACTAGGTTTTGTAGACCTGACTGTCCTCGAACTCGCAGAGATCTGCCTGTCTCTGTCTCCTGAGTGTTGGGATTAAATGCATGTACCACCACTGCCCGGCAATGTGTTCATTTTCTGTATGATGAACTGTTCGTGGATGACCGGAGAGACCATGAGTGTAAGCCTTGTCAGGAACAGAGAGCCCTGCCATAGTAGCTATAGCAGTGGAAGATAATGGAAAGAGGAAGCAGCCAGGAGCACAGGTAACCTGGGGTCACTCCAGAAGCCCTGGGACTTCCTGCTTTCAGCTTGTGATTCCAGAGCTGGGAGAATATTTCCCTAACATTCCTAATGTTCCTAGTCCTTATATTTGTGGGATAAGCACCAAGCTCATGGCCTGAGCAAGGGCTGTGCTCAGACCTTATTCCCCACTCTTTGGCTCATTTCATGCTTCTGACATCACACTTCTGAGTCTTGATATTTGTGTCCCCCAGCCTCCTGACATTTTCCTTACCTCCCTTCATTCCATGAGGGTGCAGCCCTTTCTCCACCCTACTCCTGAACATTCTCAGCTTCCTCTCTCTCTCTCAGGATGTGTCCTGCTCCCCCTGATCTCCCTCACAGTCCTGTCTATGCAGCCATGTCTATCACCTCAGCTATCAATCTTGAGGTCATTGAGGAAAGAAGCCTGACATCCAGACTCTCCCCCACTTAATTCCCCCTCCCTCGTCAGCCCAAGAGCAATCAGGGTTCCCTGCCCTGCAGGAAGTCCAAGGACCACCCACCTCCATCCCGGTCTAGTAATGTGAGCATTCAAGCTGCCTAGGCTCCCACATAGCCAGTACGTGCAGTAGGATCAAAAACCCATTGCCACAGTTCTTGAGTTCTCAGTAGTCCTCAATGTCCACTATATTCAGCGAGTCCGGTTTTTTCTCATGCTACTTCAGGACCAGGCCACCTGGCCTTGGTGATTTCCTGATAGAACATCCCCATTATCTCAGTGTGTGGGTGCACCCCTCGCGGTCCTGAGTTCCTTGCTCGAGCTCTCTCTTCTTCTGCACTGTATTTGGACCTTGAGATTTCAGTCCGGTGCTCCAATGTTGGTCTCTGTCTCTGTCTCCTTTCATTGCCTGATGAAGGTTAATATTCAGGAGGATGCCTATATGTTTTTCTTTGGGTTCACCTTCTTATTTAGCTTCTCTAGGATTGCAAATTATAGGCTCAATGTCCTTTATTTATGACTAGAAAACAAATATGAGTGAGTACATCCCATGTTCCTCTTTTTGGGTCTGGATTACCTCACTCAGCAATAGTGTTTTCCATTTCCGTCCATTTGCATGCAAAATTCAAGAGGTCCTTGTTTTTTACTGCTGAGTAGTACTCTAATATGTATATATTCCATACTTTCTTCATCCATTCTTCCATTGAAGGGCATCTAGGTTTTTTCCATGTTCTGGCTATTACAAACAATGCTGCTATGAACATAGTAGAGCATATACTTTTGTTGTATGATAGGGAATCTCTTGGGTATATTCCCAAGAGTGGTATGCTGGGTCCAGGGGAGGTTGATCCTGAATTTCCTGAGAAACCGTCACACTGCTTTCCAGAGTGGTTGCAAAAGTTTGCATTCCCACCAGCAAAGGGTGAGTGTACCCCTTTCTCCATAACCTCGCCAGCAAAGGCTATCATTGGTGTTTTTTTATTTTAGCCATTCTGACAGGTGTAAGATGGTATCTTAATGATGTCTTGATTTGCATTTCCCTGCTCGCTAAGGAAGTTGAGCATGACCTTAAGTGTCTTTTTGGCCATTTGAACTTCTTCTGTTGAGAATTCTCTGTTCAGCTCAGTGTCCCATTTCATAATTGGGTTGATTAGCCTTTTACGGTCTAGTTTCTTGAGTTCTTTATATATTTTTGAGATTAGACCTTTGTCAGTTGCGGGGTTGGTGAAGATCTTCTCCCAGTCAATGGAGACTTTTTGTCTTAGTGACAGTGTTCTTTGCTTTACAGAAGCTTCTCAGTCTCAGGAGTTCCCATTTATTCAATGATCCCCTTAATGTCTGTGCTGCTGGGGTTGTACGTAGGAAGTGGTCTCCTGTGCCCATGTGTTGTAGAATTCTTCCCACTTTCTCTTCTATCAGGTTCAGTGTGTTCAAATTGATATTGAGGTCTTTAATCCATTTGGACTTGTGTTTTGTGCATGATGATAGATATGGATCTATTTTCATTCTTCTACAGATTGACATCCAGTTTTGCCAGCACAATTTGTTGAAGATACTCTCTTTTTTCCATTGTATACTTTTAGCTCCTTTATCGAAAATCAGGTGTCCATAGGTTTGTGGGTTAAAGTCCGGGTCTTCTATTCGATTCCATTGGTGGACTTCTCTGTTTTTATGCCAATACCAAGCTGTTTTCAATACTGAAGCTCTGTAATAGAGTTTGAAGTCAGGGATGGTACAAATGTCCATTTTATTCATCCATTCTTTGACTGATGGCCATCTAGGTTGTTTCCAGGTTCTGGCTCTTATGAATAATGCTGCTGTGAACATATTTGAGCTGATGTTCTTGTGGCATGATTGAGTGTTTTGGGGTATATAACCAACAGTGGTATTGCTGGGTCTGGAGGTTTCCTAATTTTCTGGGAAATCACCAAGCTTATTTTCAAAGCAGCTGTTTACACTCCCACCAGCAATGCAGAAGTGTTTCTCTTACCCCACATCCTCCCAAGCATAAATTGTCATCAGTGTTCTGATCATGGCCATTCTTACAGGTGTATGATGGAATCTTAGAGTTGTTTTGACTTGCATTTCTCTGATGAATAAGAATGTTGAACATTTCCTCAAGTGTCTTTCAGCCATTTGAGATTCGCAGACTACACATAATCAGTATGGGACCATCATATATATAGACAGCATTGTGTATTATAAGGTCATGCATTTAGGAAAACGTTAATGTTTACTGGTAAGTGTAAAGTGATTAATACTGAAGTCCGGACACTCAGGTCATTTCAGGGTACTTATGTGTACTGTTGTAGTAGGACTCTAAGTGACCTTGGGGACATTCTCATTGATGTAGCAAGCAGTAGGGGAAAAACAGGGCTCAGTTTCAACAAAGAAACACTTAGTTATAAGTGTGGATTAAGTGAGACCAGAGAGAAATTAGTGTTTCATAACGAACCTGTGTTTAATTTATCCAAGAGTCATGTGGAACAACACTCAAAAGAGCACATGGTTGGCCCTTCACCTTTGTAAGTTTGTGGAAAGCCTATGTAGACAGCAGCAAAGTTGAACCTTCATGTTCCCTCATGCTGTGTTTAGATTATCTAAAAACAATGCCAAAATAGTCATGTCAGTGTTATGAGATGTATGGGGCAGACAGCTTTAAAGGGTTAATTTTGTTACAACTAAACAAAAAGAAATGGTAATGGGTTTTTTATCCTACTGCACTTACTGGCTTTGTGGGAGCCTAGGCAGGTTGGATGCTCACCTTCCTAGACCTGGATGGAGGTGGGAGGTCCTTGGACTTCGCACAGGGCAGGGAAATCTGATTGCTCTTTGGGCTGATGAGGGAGGGGTAATGATTGGGGGAGGGGCTGGAAATGGAGGCGTTGGCGGGGAGGATGCAGATATCTTTAATAAATAAATAATTAATTAATTAATAAAAAGAATAACATTGAGCTCATTTAAGTTAATCGAGTAAAGAGAACGTGATCAGGGGATGTTTTGAAAGTCAAAATGCAGATTGGTAATGAGGAGAGGGCCCGAAGGATAAAGCTCTTGCCACATGAGTCTGAGGATCTGAGTTGGGACCCTCAGCATAAAGTTTAGCAGGTGTCAGCTCACCTGTAGTCAGAATCTCTTATTCAGGAGGCAGAGACTGCGAATCCTTAGGGAGACCTAGATTAGCTCAGTTGCTGAGCTGAGGTTCATGGAGACCCTGCCAGTGTAAATCATGTGGGGAGCAAGCTAGGAAGATGCTTGACTCTGACCTTGGTCCTCTGCATGCACGAGTGTGCATTTGCACATAGATACACATGCAGATCACACACCTTTGCCAGTTTTTATGTGTTTGCAAATACATAAAAAGCAAAGGTGCCAAGCCACAGTCAAATGTGTCTTCTGTTGACTAACTTGAAAACTGGAAGTATTCTTTTCCTTTAAAGGAGTCTATATTGAACATGTGTGTTTTTTGGAATGTGAGAAAAGATAGAGCTCAATTTAAGTAAGAGCTGTAGCTATCTAATTTTCAAATAAATTTCTTTCCTCCAGACAGTAAAGACTAATGTTTAGATCATGGGATAAAAGCTGAGGCCATGAGCCCAGAGAAACTGACTGCTCCATAGCAAATGAGAAAGGGGAAAAGCAGTGCAGAGTGCTATTCATGCTAACTTCCTTCAGCATGGATCAGGGCAGTCTTGATGTAGGCAAACTCCCTACCTGCAGCAGTAGCTTGTGCGGAATAGCATTCCTGCCTAGGAGCCCCTGATTACTGACATCCTAACACCACAAGGTGTAAATTACAGTAGGACCAGGCTCAGGTTGGAGATCCTGGGAGAGAAGAGAGAGATTCCCCCAGGATGGAGAGGAAGAGAGATTGGAAAAGAAAAGCTGAAGGAATGAGGCATTCTCCCCCTGTCGAGCTGACAGGACCCTGTACTTCTGCTCCAGAGAGACAGAGGTGCTGCAGCCCCAGAGACTGATGTGAGGAAGCTCTGGAGACAGGGATGCACTGCAGCTTAGAGAAGCCAATGCACTACAGCTCTAGAGGATGATGCAATGCAGCTCTAGAGATGCTGATGTATCGCGTCCCCATGAGACTGATGATGCACTGCATCTCTAGAGAGACTGATGGACTCTCACTCCAGAGCCATTTGTACTGCAGCTCTAGAGAGACCGATGATGCATTGCATCTCTAGAGAGGCTAATGGATTATCACTCAAGAGCCATTTATACTGCAGTTTTAGAGAGACTGATGATGCACTGCATCTCTAGAGAGACTGATGGACTATCACTTCACAGCCATTTGTACTGCAGCTCTAGAGAGACTGATGATGCACTGCATCTCTAGAGAGGCTGATGGGCTATCACTACAGAGCCATTTGTACTGAAGCTCTAGAGAGATTGATGAGGTACTGCCTCTCTAGAGAGACTGATGGACTATCACTCCAGAGCCATTTGTACTGCAGCTCCATTGAGACTGATGATGCACTGCATCTCCAGATGGGCCAATACACTGCAATTCCAGAGAGGCTGATGCACTGGAGCTCCAGAGAGGATGATAAACTGCACCTCTAGAGGGCTATGCACTACAGCTCTAGATCCTAATACACTGCAGTTCCAGAGAAGCTGATGCACTGCAGATTTAGAGAAGATGATGCAGTGCAGCTCTAGAGGATGATGAATATCAGCTCTAGAGATACCGATGTACTTCATATAGAGGCTGATGTACTATCACTCTAGTGGCCTATACACTACAGCTCTAGATGCTGAGGAACTGCAGCACCAGAGAGAGGCTAATGCATTGCAACTCCAGAGAGGCTCATTTACAGAAGCTCTAGGGGCTGATGCAGTGCAGCTCTAGAGGCTGATACACTGCAGAACTAGCTAGATTAGCTAGAGCTAATATGCCAACAGTGACTTAATTAATATAGTTCCTTTGTGATTATTTCAGGACTAAGCTAACTGGACAGGTGAGAACCAACAAGTGGTGTCCTCCCCGCACATGGGGCTTTGATTGAGTTTATGGAGGCATCATGTTGGTATGTTTGAGTTTCCCTCATGGCTTCTGGTCCTTTAGTTGTCCTTCTTTAGACTATTCTTATACATAATAGAAGGGGCAGGGAGGGAGAGAACTGTCAAGGGATCAAAGATGTGCAGTTTGAGGACTTACCAATATAATGGACCCTTATTCCCTAGGAGCCTGAGAGGATTGTGACATCTAACAGGCAACTGTGACTGTGTTTCCATAGCTGGCTATGAATTAAGGAAGAGGCGGTTTTCTTAACTGCTCTCCACATTGTTACAGATCACAATGCTGTCTGAAGGTTCAGCCTAAAAACTTTCTATCTCCTGGTATAAGATCAGAGCCCAGGATGCCTTTCATGTTGGGCAGGAAGTAGGGCATCACTATCAAGCTTCAACTCTCATTGACACCACAGCTTTTGTCGTGAGCCCAGAAAACTTTAGAGGGCATGGAAGAGGGGAGGGCAAAAGTCCATAAGTAATAGTGACCTCCCCCTATTACCTACATGATGGAAACAGGAAGTCCCAAGATATCTGAATGATTTGTCTGAATTGGCTCATTTCCCTAATCCTATAGATGACAACATCACATCTCTGTGCAGGCCTCCCTTGGAGTAGTGTTAGCTCTAATAACACTTTGGGAAGGATGTTTGTTTGTTTGTTTGTTTGTTTGAGCTGTGGATAGGCTGTGACTTTGCACACTCTTTTGGCAAGTGTGATACCTTGTAATCACCCCACCTCCTTAAGGTGCTGGAGCAATAAGAAGCCATCCATCTATAAATGGTGAGCTGAAATCATGAGAGTAAAGCAGTTCACCTGGGAGAAATTATGTGTTTAGATAAGAAAAATATGTCAGAGGAGATCCAGAAATACTGGAACAGAAGGAGAAGATGCTGGAAGGACAAAAAAGAGAAGGGAATGAGGAGGAGGAAGAGCATGAGGCAAAGGAGGAGATAGGGAGAGAAGGAGACTGTTTTCTGACAGTTAAGGGGAGGTAGGAAGCAGGGATCCCACTATCCTACGTGGTGAATCTCACAACATCCCTTGTCTGTCCTGACATGGGCGTCTTGTGTGGAGCCCCACTGGGAGTTAGGATTGAGGTGTCTGTACAAGGCAGTACAATCAAGTGTATTGTTGTGGGGTGTTGTCTTCATTTTGGTTTCTGTCCTTTTGTACAGCAAATAGATTTTTGTTCCTTTAGAGTCATCCAGCACCTTTGGATATTCCAGTTTTTCTGCTGGTCTTTGCTTTGATCCCTGAGCCTTGAAGGGAGGAGGTTATGAACACATTCCAATTAGGATAGAGCACTCCATAGTTGTGAGCTGAGATGGCCATTCACATGGTCTCTAGCTAATGGAAAGTATTTATTCCAGGTGACTAGGATGACACCCAGGTATCTGGGCACATAGGCATGGCCCCAGGTGTCCAGAACATGGGGGTTGTAAGGGCATCTTAAAACCTAGATGTCCTAGCATCTAGATCGGCAGATGCAGATGCCTGTGCAGAAGTAAACAGTTTGAATCAAGATGTTTACTGAAGCTAAGATAGCAGCTAGCTGGTGGAGGGGTTCATACAAACAGGAAGTTTTACCACAGCTAAGTTAGCTAGTATATCCCTGATCTCTGGTCCCTAGAGTAGACGTAATTAATTTCCCGTGGGATTCTCTATGACAGAGTCAAAGACTATTTCTACCTGTAATGGCCTCAACAAGAATAGTAGATGGAGGAACCTCTTCACTGGCTTAAAGTGTCACATTTCCCACTAGATCACAGGGCATGAGTCAAATTATTGACTCGTCCTGTTCTATGAGGTCATAGTTGTTTCTAGGGACCAGTAATTTTCTGTTTGAGGCAGTTGGCCATGCAGGTGAAGATGCAGGGTTCTACCATTAGCCTGAGCAGGACAAGAATCAATGGTCCAGTTAATGCTGACACTAAGCTATAGGGATCCAGTCACCAGAGATTGATAAGAGTGTCCTGATCTATGTCTTCTTTCTTTCCTTCCTTTGAGCTTTTCTCTCTCCCTTCCTTTTCCTCTTCCCCTTCTCCTATCTTCTGCTTTGTTTCTTCTTTCTATCGACTATTCTTGTCCCCTCACTTACCCTTTCCACCTTCCTTCCTCATCATTCCCCGGTCCTTTCTCCTCTACTTATTTAAAAAGCAGTTACTCATGGATGCTCTCCAGTGCACTGGCAGCCCATTCCCAACACCTCATCTTCACTATCCTCTCCTCTCTTAGACCAATAGGCTGCTGAATTCTCAGCAAGCCTGCTGAAAACCAGACTTGGCCCAGGCATTGGCCCATCACTTCGCAGCAGCTTCCTTTCCTGTGTGTAGGAGATAAGAGGCCTCTATGGGAAGACATAGAAACCTCCACAGTCACCCAGCAAAGACCCTGCATTTTTGTAGATCTTTCATGGATGAAAGAGTACAGGGACACAGTAAAAGAAATTAGTAATATATTCAGCTTTCTGGCTCTTCAACTTAGATCAGAAATCTTGGGATCATCTCAAACAATCAAATTTGAATAATCTATGGCAGTTGTTTCAGCTGTTCCTGCACCTATTCAATGGAAACCAGAATTAGGACCCATTTGGCCTTTGTTAATATAGATTCAAGGCCAAATATGAGCTCTCCCATCTTCTCTATTATAGGCAAATATCATGAGGATTACATAGACAAGAATTCATGCAGTGGGATGTGACTTTCCAGAGAGTCAGGGGAGATATCATTATTCTAAGCAGTAGTTCAAGTAAGTCAGATAATTCAAGGGAATGATGAGGTACCTGTTCCTGTGCAGATTGTAATAAATGAAGACCTTTTGATATCTGGTCTTCTCCATATCCTGATTTACTGATCCTCGTTCTCTTTCTTAGAGCCATATTTCCCATTTCCTTGAAAGGGCATAAGACAGAAAAGGTACTAGCTAATGAATTTCCCATTTCCGGTTGTTCTGAATTCCGACTACTAGGGCTGGGGTTGCATAGGATTTTGTGTGTCCTTGGTTAGAAAAGTCTGGTCAATCTAAAGCCTCACTGGCATTTACTGTTACACAGAGTTGTGTTTTCCACTTGTGATACTGACTGTTGAATACACTAAAGCCATCTCTTTCACCATGTTATTGCAGAGCTGGTTTAAGAAAAGAAGAGGCCAATACAGGAAACATCAGCAGTCTCAGATTCTCCAGTGTCCATCTTCTGATGGCCAGGACACCTTGCAGTAAAGCTTTTGTAGGAGTCCTGAAGCATCATCCTGTCCAGGCCTCAGATGAAGACAGGATCTCCAGGTGTCACTGACACCTTCTGATGGCTGTAACACCTTATCCCTTCAGTAATAAAGAGTTGTGTATTCAAAATATTTCATGTCCTTTTTGGGGGTCAGTAAGGTGTGGATGTCCATTATTGAGAAAATATTTAACAGAAGATAAAAGGAAGGGATCAAAGCCTGAGTCATCTTTACTACTCCACAAGTCACAAAAGTTTCTCAAACTAACGGCAACCTGCGCTCAAACATATATTCTTCTCTGTTGTCACACTGTACTATCCTTACCTTAACTCGACCCTGTGGGAACAAACACCTAAGAACAGGAAAAGGACAAGTCTCCAGTGAGAAGACTGTTCACGACAAAAACAGAGTTTCTCACAAATCTACAAGTTCACTCTTGTACTGCAACAAATACAAAAAGACCACTTTCTGAGCATTCATCAGTGGGGTGTGTGACCAGGGACCTAGGCTACCCCCAGGTCTGTTCACTATCACTCCTTTCAATGGCACAGTCATGCTACTAGGAGTCCTCCTGGCACAGGTAGTGTTTCAAAGGAAACACAAGAGGCCTTTTTACGCCCATTTGAAAGAGGCTTCCTCTTTGCTCCCACACCTAGCCCGAGATGCACAAGAGGCATATTGATCGATCCTCCCAGTTCAAGCAGGAGAGGCATAAGATTCTCAGTAGATACACCAGGCCAGGTTAGTGGAGACATAGGATGTAGGCTTCAGAGCATGCAGGGAGCAATAGGCTGTGTTAGCCCGAGGGTGATTGGAGGAGAGGCAGTGTGGAAAGCCTATAGAGAGGGTTATGCCTGAGTTCTGGCAGGGAGGACACATCAGGGTGGCATTAGCATGGTGGTGTATGTAGTGGGGTAGAGTACATGACCTGTGAGAAAGTGGCCAAGGCGTGAGCTGCTTTTGATGCTGTGACTGCTTGTAGATATGGCAGACTCTAGAAAAAGGGGTGCAGCAGGATGTGTTAAAGCCTCTTTCTAAACTGAGTACCGTAAGCTGGGGATCTGAACTTTGCAATAGATAAGATGGGTAAACAGGGCTGTGTACCGAGGATCCACATACAGAAGTTTGGTGTGACAGAGGAGGGACAGATAGGCTGGTTGTAGTACTTTCTTGTATTAGGATAGTTTGTGGATTGTAGAGGCACTGTGGAGAGATGGAGGACGTGAATCCCCATAGCAAGAGTGTCCAGAGGACAGATAACATGTGTACTGTGTGGTTTTGTGTGTCATGTTGAAAAAGGCTATAGTGATCAGAGAGGAAGGAGCCCCAGTTGAGGAAATGCCTTCATGATGTCCAACTCAAAGCCATTTTCTCAATTATTCATCAATAGGCAAGAGCCCAGCTTACAGTAAAAGATGCCCTTCCTGGACTGGTGGTCCTGCGTTCTATAAGAAAGCAGACTGAGTAAGCCATGGGAAGCAAGCCAGAAAGCAGCTCTCCTTCATAGCCTCCTCATAAGATCCTGCTTCTGTGAACCTTCCCTGTTTGAGTTCCTGTTCTGACTTCCTTGAGTGATGAACAGCAATGCTGAAGTGTACATAAAATAAAACTCTTCTTCCCCAACTTCCATTTTTCATGGTGTTTTGTCAAAGTGACAGAAACCTTGAGACAAAATCCTACTCAAAGAGGAACTTGGAACTCTGGTGCTGGGATTATAAACACCAAGGTAGATGCTGGATTAGGGACATATACAGGACCTAGATGGAAGGTAGATTCATTGGGGGGTGTGTGAGGTGGAGCTGGTGAGAAAGACTCCCTGGGATACTACCACAGATTGCAGTCAGGCTCTTAGTATACTCCTGAGAAACTGTCAGGGCCTGGCTACACAAAGTAGGCCTGTGGATCAGAGCTCTACAAATGCAGAGGAAGATTCCTCTGTAGAGACCTAAGAACAGTAAGGGAGGGACCCATTGCTCCTAATTAGGTCCTGGTGTGGGGCCAGAGAGAGCACCTGCAGCTTTACATTCCAGGAGAGGAGGGCACATATGTGTCTAATATACACAGGAAGAGATGACCCCATTGGGATCCGTGTACTTATCCCATGACTGTCATTCCTACAACAAACATTCCAAACCAACACACATCTCTTGGGGCCAATCAATTCCCAGAATAAGGGCATAGAAAGATGGCACAGTGAATATGTGATGATGTTAGATTCCCCTCTCTATGTTGTTAAAAAAGAACTACATGGGCCTATAGCAAGTTATTGGGAACAGAGCTAGGTGGGGAAAACTAAACTGAATGCTGGGAGAAAGAAGAGCAAAGCCAGAGAGAAGCTATGTAGCTCCTCCAGAGATGGATGCCAGAACTTTAGCTGTTAATCCAAAGCCATGTGGTGATACACAGATTAATAGAGATGTGTTAGATAAGGATATGAGTTAGCCACAAAAACGCTTAGGCTATTGGCCACAAGGCATTGCAAATAATATGGTTTCTGTATGATTATTTCTGGGCTGAGCAGTTAGGAGACACACAAGTGGCCTTCTTGCAACAGCTATAGACCAGTCCTGATCTTTCATGGTACATTTTTCAGAACCTATGGTGTCTTGCATTGTAGCGGCATAAATGAATGCAGGCAGATTGTAAAGAATATATACAGCTTTAATGAAGAAATAGACTTACAGGACCAAGGATCCCAAGGAGCACAGGAAGCAGAAGGAGCATGCGGGCTCCAGTGTGCCTGATTTATAAGTAAACATTCACCCTAGGCAAGCCTGCCCCCTAAGCGGCTGGCTTAACCCTACATTGCATCTTCCTGTAACTCCAGCTCCAGGGAAGAGGACACCCTCCTCTGGCCTACACAGGCCCCTGCATGCATACATGTACAGACTCATGCACCATGTGTATTCCAGTGAACGTTATGTGTTCCAGTGGCTGCTATGCATTCCAATGACCGGTATGTGTTTGTGCCCCTCACCTGCTCTGAGCTGACTTCTATACAAATTGTAATAAAACACATCCTTTTCTGTGGAGGGGACACACAAGTTGTAAATGGATAAACTGTGCTTTATTGCTAATATAAGGAGAGAAAGAGAGGAATGTCCTGGCCAGTATGGGCGACAAACTTCCTGAGACACCAGAAGAGCCCATCTCCCACTTGCTCCTGGAGAATGAAGATGTTCTTGGTCTCCACCAGAGTCTTCATGTCAAGGTTGTCCTTGATAGCAGGGGAATGCTTTTTTCTCAGTATTGCCCTTTGGTTCTTCCTAAGTTTAGCTCTCTTGTTGTTAAACCAGTCCTGAAATCCGAGGGAGAGAAGGGTTCGATTAACATATTTAGCAGCTGCTGCTCTCATTTGACCCTATGAATCTCTTTTGAACCCACAATGCAGGTTTTAAGTGCTCACATGCTTTGTATGGCTCAAGCTACTAGCCATTTCATGGCCAATGACCTGCCTACAGTTTCATAGTTCCTGGTTTGTATATCACTACCAGAAAAGCAAAGAAAAATTCATTATGCACAATACCAAACCCTTTATTCTGCACACCCAATTAGAGTCATGTACCAAGCTCTATGTGCATAGGCTTCCAGTTATTCTTTCAAAATTGTCCTTAGAAACAGTCTCCTGTATTCCGGGTGGTCATGAACTCCCTTTGTATTCAAGAACTGACTCCTCTGCCCTAGTGGGAACTTGGGGAAATATTTTTCCTGGATATGCGATATAATAATACCAGAAACTAAATTTAGAACCACCACTGTCTGAATCACCTTTTCAAAACCTTCTAAAGGAAACAAAGAAATTTACCCTCTTGGACTTTAAGTTCTCTTTCCACATTTGTCTCACATGATAGGAAAATTCTTTAGTTTATGAAAATATATTTCATGGCTCAATTATCCCATTTCCCCTTCAGTTTGTCATTCATTCCTACTTTTACCAAGTGCACATGTTATGTTTTACAACCAAGATATTCCCGGCAGCCACATGATCATTTCCAAGTCACCCTGAGTTTCAAAATGATACTCAACAGAAGACCCCTGTGAAGCACTCTTGTGTGTTACACGGAATCAAATGTTAATTATGCCACACACACACACACACATGCAAAATATTTATGCAACATAGATACTATATACACACACGTATATATACACATTTATACATACATGAGAGAGACAGACAGACAGAGGTGTAGATGCTATATGTTTGGTTTTGCTTTTATTTTAGGATCACAAGTGACTGCCCCTCACGGAGTAAACATTAGCTAAAGTTTTCCTTTTCCATTTTTCATTGCCAAGGTCTCATATTCCAGATCTTTTTCCCCAGCATAAGACACAAGGAAAAAATAAAGTAGTTTCATGTGCCTAGGGCAAAGTCATCCATGTCCGGTGGCAACTCTGAGATCAGCACACTGGTAAACTCAATACGCAGACTGACTGACCTTCACCTTCTGTTCATCCACATTCATGAGCTCTGCCAGTTCTCTTCTGTGAAGAGAAAAAAGAAAAATATTTAATATTCCATCCTAGACATGGAATTAACTATAATTAGTACATTCCATGTATATTTTAAAATTTAAGAACTTGCTCTCCATACTTATTCTTTTTATTTTATTTTTAAAACAATATCATTTTATATACAAATCCCAGTTCTGGCTTAGTTCTGTTGCAGCCTGCCTTCAGGAGGCCCTCTGCCTAGCCCAACCCAATCCCTTAGGGACTCGCCCTCCTGGTGCAGATGCAGAATAACTCTAGTTCTTCCCCCACTGCCCCTCTCAGCTCAGCTCCATCCCTTTGTGACTCCCCATTGAAGTGCAAAACAATTCTGCCAAGGACCCTCAGCCACCATACTTGCTGGGACACAGCTACCCACAGCAGCTACACTTGACTAGGACCAAAGGACCCACCCAACAAATACGACACCAGATGTCTACACTAAGAAACACCTCAAACATCATAGCTTTAGATGCCTAGATCCCAGCGCCAAACACAAACATGAATCAATACAACATGCTTCCTCAAGATGTCAGCAACTCTATTGTGATAGGCTATAAGAAAAGCGATTTAGCTGAAGCATAAGACAAGGACTCCAAGACACCAATTATTAATATGTTCAATTACCTTAAAGAAGATCCAAATAAATGTCTGAAAGACCACAAAAACTTGCCAAAAAAACGCAAGTAAAAACAATTCCGGACATGAAAGTTGAATTTAACAAAGGAATAGAATCACCAAAGAAAACCCAAGATGAAATAAAAAGAGAAGTGAAAAACTCAGGATGTCGAACAAAAACTTTATATGAAAGTCTCAACAACAGATTAAAAGACATGGAAGATAGAGTTTCACATCTTGAAGACAGGGTAGAAAAATGAATATCTTGGTCAAAGAAAGTGTTAAATATTAAAAATAAATATCCAGACATAATTAACCCAGGAAATCTGGGACAATATTTAAATACCATACCTATGAATAATCGGTATAGAGAAGGAGAAAAACACATGCCAAAAGCACAAAAAGTCTTTTCAATAAAATCATGAAGGAAAACTCACCCACTCTAAAGAAAGAGATGCTTATTAAGGTACAAGAAGCATACAGAACACCAAATAGACTGGAGCAGAAAAGAAAATACCTTTGCCACATAATTAAAATACTAAAGATATAGAACAAAGAAAGAATATTAAAAGCTTCAAGGGAAAAGGACCAAGTCACATGTAAAGATGGGCCCATTGGAGAGTCTGAATGCTGGAAGGGATTGGTTAGATGTTGTAGAAGCCCTAAGAGACCACAGATGTCAGATCAGACTACTAGATCCAGCAAAACTACTAACCACAATTAACAGAGAAAGAAAAATATTTCAAGAGAAAAACAAATTTGAGCAATTTCTGTCCACACATACAGCTCTGCAGAAGGCACTAGAAGGAAATTTCAAACTGAAGAGAGAAAGTTAACTGAATCCAAGAGGACACAAGGAATAAATAATCTCACAATAGTTAATCAAATGATGGAAAAATGCTACACCACAACAAAATAACAGAAATCAGTAAACACCGATCATTAAAAACTATCTAATTTAATGGTCTATACTCTTCCCCACACACACCAGAAAACACAGAATAACAGATTTGGTAAGAAAATGGGATCCATCTTTGTGCTGCATTCAAGAAACGGCTCACCACCAAGGACAGCAAGGACAGATATTACCTTAGAGTAACAGGATGGGAAATGGCATTCCAAGCAAACAGAACCAAGATGCAACAGGTGTAGCTATTTTAATATCTGAGAGACTTCAAAACAAAACTAATCAGACAAGATAAGAAAGAACACTATATATCCATTAAAGAAAAAATCCACCAAGAGAAAAAAAATTACTATTATAGACATACACCCAGATACACTGAACCTAATAGAATAAAACAGAGAGGTCAAGTTATGTTTCCAAAATCACATAGCAAGCTGAGAAGGAAATACAGCAGGCCTGTAAGAAACCCTGTCTTAAAGAAAGTAATAAATAACCTTGAACTCATTGACACAGGAAAAGACCTTCTGAACAGATCACCAGTAGCACAGGCACTAAGACTAAAAGTTACTAAATGGGACTTCATGAAACTGAAAAGCTTCTGTATGCTTCTGGACAGCAAAAGACACCATCATCAGCACAACACTCCAGGGTAGGCCCATGTCCAGAGTAGTTGGCCAACACAAAAGATACTTTATGTTTTTTTTGTTTGTTTGTTTTTTTTTTTTTTGTGTGTGTGTGTGTGAACCTTTTGTTTTCTTCTGTTACTTCTTGTCTTGTTTTCTTTTTTAAGTTTGTCTTCTTTGATTTGGGTTTTGGTTTTGTTGTTTTTTCTGTTTTTTTCCTTTGTTTTTGAGAAAGAGAAAGTTCATGAAGTTGAATGAGTAAGGAGGATATGGGAGGAGTTGGGGGAGAGAAAGAATATGATTAAAATATATTGCATGAAAAATATTTTAATAAAAATGTAAATAATTGCTATCTCCCCTCATACCTCTATAAGCAGACTTTTCAGCAACCTTTAGAAGGAGATTTATGTAGAAGTGGTTTGAAGGGAAGTGTGGGAGCAGTGGATCTAGGGGAGAGGGGTAGTCTGGGGAGGCTGAGAATAGTGGAGGGAAGGGAAACTGTAGTAGGGATGTAATGTATGAGAGAGAGAGAGTGGTGGTGGTGTACACCTTTAATCCCAGCACTCGGGAGGCAGAGGCAGGTGGATCTCTGTGAGGTTGAGACCAGCCTAGTCTACAGATAGAGTTCCAGGACAGACGGGGCTATTACACAGAGAAACCCTGACTCGAAAATATATATAAACAAAAGAAAAAAGAAAATTTGTATGTGTCTATATCTGCCACATACAAATTATACATATTTTGTGATGTCAGGAATTGAACCTACAATCCCAGATATGCTAGGCAAGGGGTCTACCACTGAGCTGTATGGTTTTATATTTATATTTGTATTTATGTGTTTTTCAGTCTTATTTAGAAACAGAGTTTCACTAAGCTGCGTCTGCTGACCTTGAGCATCCTCCTGAGCCCTGCTAAACCTGGAAGTATCCCTCTTTCTGGATCTCCCTCCCGTGTGGCTGAGGTTATAGATCTGTGCCACTAGGTACAGATAACTATGCAAAGTGACTGCCTAATGGTATGTTTGTGAGGGCACACAAGTCTTCATTCTTCTGGATATTTGATCTCTGAAAAATTTTGCACACAAAAAGCAGGCCCCACACAGCCAATACAAATGAAATGATAAATGTGGATGTTTAGCAGATTTTAGTATGTCTGTGTATTGAAAGAGATAATTCTGGGAAGAAAACATTACATGCAATCAGACAGCAAATTTGAACACCAATAACTCACCACAAAACACACCCTGACTTAGATAGGAGAAAAAGACCTTGCTAAAGACGTATTTGACCACGAGCATAGGTCACGGTATCCATAAACACAGGGAAATTCAGGCAGCAGTAGTGAAAAGCAGTTCAAACCACACCCAGAAGGTCCCCACACTCAGAAGGTGGCTACTAACAACACCCACAGAATAAAGCGTGGTGAGTCCCTGAAGACATTGGAAACATGATGCTCCCTCTGGGGAAATGTCAAACAGTACAGCACAAAGGAAGGGTGAGGTGGTTCCTCAAATAGTGAGCAGGGATGATCACATGACACAAGCCTGCTTCTGGGTGTGCACCCTGAGTGACTGAAATGGAGTTTTAAAAGTATTTGTCTGCTCCACTAGATCACACCAGTGCAGCACAAGCCACATGGGCCACAGGGAAAATCTGCCCAGATAGCTTTTCACATGGCTGTGCATAGGGGAGTTTGGGTATGACTGACCCCCGAGAAAGCAGAAATTTTGTCTGATGCTAACACACTAACAAGGCTCAAAGACATACTAATTGAGGCAGGTTAGTTCAGGAAGGACAAATTCTGCCTGATTTTCCTTATATGAGGTCCTTAGAGGAATCATATAGAGAGGACAAATAAACAGGAGAGTGGTAGGTGGGGACTAGGGACATGGAAAGGGCACTTATTTAATGGGTTCAGGTTTTGCTGTGGCGTCATAGACAGACTCCCAGGGACCTATCCCCAAATCACTTGAGAAGACTTCAGTCTGCTGAGTTCTGACCTTCAGATTTGATTTAAGCAATGCCCTTTATGTTTCTATGTTTACTTTTGGACACTTTTTAAACAGAAAGGAACCAAAGGAGTGGTCAGTGAGCATTTTGGAGACCTGGTTTGCACCAGGATGCATGGAAAGTTCAACCTTGGTCACCCAAGAGGCATGCTCTTGAGGGACCAAGAGCTAGACCTGACCTGCAGACATACAGGGAAAGAGGCCTCAAACTAATAAGAGGGCAAACTTTCTGCTTCTCTCTCACCCTCTTTACCTGAGCCAAAGGCCTAGTAGGCGTTTTCTCCTGCCGTTGGCTAATTTTCCAACCTGCTACCCTATGTTCAAGGTCTGTCCTAAACATGGTTCAGTTTATGAGAGGACTAGTCAGCTGAAAACTTCCAGGTCTCCAAATGAAAACCATTTCGTTTTCAGATTCCCCTTTCTACTTTTTGGGGAGTCTCTCTCTCTCTCTCTCTCTCTCTCTCTCTCTCTCCCTCTCCCTCTCCCTCTCCCTCTCCCTCTCCCTCTCCCTCTCCCTCTCCCTCTCCCTCTCCCTCTCCCTCTCCCTCTCTCTCCCTCTCCCTCTCCTCTCCTCCTCTTCCTCCTCCTCCTCCTCCTCCTCCTCCTCCTCCTCCTCCTCCTTCTTCTTCTCTCTCTCTCTCTCTCTCTCTCTCTCTCTCTCTCTCTCTCTCTCTCTCTCTCATGCCTCAGTGTGTGTGTTTCCTACTTCACTTTTAGTACTTTTCGTAAGTACCATTGCCGCCTGCTGTGCCTGGGATCTTTCTGCCTTTGAATTCTTTAATGGATGAAGAAAACAGACTTTACTTAGGACTTCTAGACAACAACTCCCCCTAAACATCATCAAAGAGTCAGGTGAAGATTGTGGATTCAGAGCCAAGAATGGATAGGAAGTCAAGCCTGATGACACAAACCAGTAATCAATCACAACGTCAAGGACTGATTGGGCTACCAAGCCGGTTCAAGTCCAGCCTGTACAACTCAAACTCCGATTCAACAAAACTAAAAAGAGGCTGTGGTCCCCTACAGGCAACACAGCTCATGCAGGGAGCCTGAGACTCCTTTACAAAAAAGCCACATCTGTCTGCTGCATGGGTCACCCTCAAGTTTCGCGGCTTTCTTCCTCAGAGTGAGGCCAATGCCCTTAGCTCGCCAGAGGGCGCACTCCTGTGGCTTCCACCTAGGCTCCCGTGCGCTGAGGTTTGCTGAGGAGCTTGTACCTCAGTGGCAAAAAGCTATGCTTAGTATGAGTCCGTATTCTGAACCTCAAAAATATTAAAAACTTTTAACAAGAGTAAGGAGAGGCCAGGGGAGAGGAGAAGGAGCCCAAAGTCCTAAAGGACAGACCCGATACATACCGTCTGATGGCGTCTGGGTACTGAGTTTCTTCAAAGACTGCTCGCAGTTCCCACAGCTGTCCAGGCGTGAATATGTATGGTTTCTGGCGAATCTTGACTAATGGCTGTTCACTGGCTTCGACCATGTTCATGGCCATCTCCAGCTCTTCTTGCTCAATGTCTTGGCTGTTACTTATATCCCAGTCCTGGTAGCTGTGGTCGTCTACAGAGCTCTTCTGGCCCTCACAGAACAGATTATTCAGGGCCTCTATGACTCCCTGGTCAAAGCTGCCACTGTTTATCGTGTAGGCCACTGTTTTCTCAGGTTCAGTCATTATTTCTTCCTCGTAGAAGTTCACCCGGTAAAAGTCATAGTCGAAGTAGAAGTACTTGCGGGCCATGATCTGAGCGCATCAGAAAGCGCCCCCTTGTGGGTTATGAAATGACTGTGCAAAATTCAAGAAGTCCTTGTTTTTTACTGCTGAGTAATACTCTAATATGTATATATTCCATACTTTCTTCATCCATTCTTCCGTTGAAGGGCATCTAGGTTGTTTCCAGGTTCTGGCTATTACAAACAATGCTGCCATGAACATAGTTGAGCATATACTTTTGTTGTATGATAGGGCCTCTCTTGGGTATATTCCCAAGAGTGGTATTGCTGGATCCAGGGGTAGGTTGATCCCGAATTTCCTGAGAAACCGAAACACTGCTTTCCAGAGTGGTTGCACAAGTTTGCATTCCCACCAGCAATGGGTGATTGTACCCCTTTCTCCACAACCTCTCCAACAAAGGCTATCATTGGTGTTTTTTATTTTAGCCATTCTGACAGGTGTAAGGTGGTATCTTAAAGTTGTCTTGATTTGCATTTCCCTGATCGCTAAGGAAGTTGAGCATGACCTTAAGTATCTTTTGGCCATCTGAACTTCTTCTGTTGAGAATTCTCTGTTCAGCTCAGTGCCCCATTTTATAATTGGGTTGATTAGCCTTTTACGGTCTAGTTTCTTGAGTTCTTTATATATTTTGGAGATCAAACCTTTGTCAGTTGCAGGGTTGGTGAAGATCTTCTCCCAGTCAGTGGGTTGTCTTTTTGTCTTAGTGACAGTGTCCTTTGCTTTACAGAAGCTTCTCAGCCTCAGGAAGTCCCATTTATTCAATGATGCCCTTAGTGTCTGTGCTGCTGGGGTTATACATAGAAAGTGGTCTCCTGTGCCCATTTGCTGTAGAGTACTTCCCACTTTCTCTTCTATCAGGTTCAGTGTGTTCGGACTGATATTGAGGTCTTTAATCCATTTGGATTTGAGTTTTGTGCATTTGGTTTCTAGCCATAAATAAAGGACATTGACCTTATAATTCATGTTCCTAGAGAAGCTAAATAAGGCGAATCCAAAGACAAACACATAGGTATCCTCAGGAATATTACCCTTCATCAGGTGATGAAAGGAGACAGAGACAGATACCCACACGGGAGCACCGGACAGAAATCTCAAGGTCCAAATCAGGAGCAGAAGGAGACGGAGCACGAGCAAGGAACTCAGGACCACGAGGGGTGCACCCACACACTAAGACAATGGGGATGTTCTATTGGGATCTCACCAAGGCCAGCTGGCCTAGGTCTGAAAAAGCATGGGATAAATCCGGACTAGCTGAACATAGCGGACAATGAGGAATACTGAGAATTCAAGAACAATTGCAGTGGGTTTTTGATCCTACTGCACGTACTGGCTTTGTGGGAGCCTAGGCAGTTTGAATGCTCACCGTACGAGACCTGGATAGAGGTGGGCAGTCCTTGGGCTTCCCACAGGTCAGGGAACCCTGATTGCTCTTCGAGCAGATGAGGGAGGGGGACTTGATCGGGGGGAGGGGGAGGGAAATGGGAAGCGGTTGTGGGGACGAGGCAGAAATCCTTAATAAATAAATAAATTTAAAAAAAAAAAAAAAGAAAAAGAAATGGCTGTGCGCCTTGAAGCCCCCTGAGGAACTGTCTGGGATTTCCAGGCTAAAATTGTTACTCCAGACTACTATCGCTGCTATTGGCTTTCAACTCACAACCCTGGGCGAGGCTCTAGTTTAGGCAAACAAGGGGTGGAGTGTGGGCACGAACTTGTGCATGGAATAATGACAGTTGCAATAAGTAGTGTTGGGGAAAAAATTAAAAAGTAGAAATAAATATAAAAGACTGCTTGAAGGAGAACGCTAGTTTTCTGACTTGCTGGAGAAACAGACCAGCAGTTGGTCCTGAGCTGAGGAGATTCTTTTAGATCTACGAGCAAATCTTGACGATGCTTGAGAATGCATTTTAAGGTGATTTAGAGGTGGAGGAAGGATATGAATAAAAATAAGATAATTAAATAAACTATCATATTAGGACATAATTTTCACATTTTGATATGGCCCTAAATAAACCTTAATCTTTTTGTGCTACCTGTTATTTGAAGCATCGTTTTCATTGTTGGAAATTATGAAATCAAAATAATGATCAACTCTGAAAAATATTGGCTGATTTATTACATCCTGGAAAATCAAATTAGGCTATGATTTAATTATCTGTAAAAAGAACAAAAAAACACATATGTGTAACTCTGAAGATTTATTTTTAATTTTAACAAATAGTATGATCATACATATGTATGTATGTACATGTTGCAGGGTAGCCACCAGAGACAATTGCTTGGACAGGAGTTTAAGTGTTTGCTACCCCAAACCCCAAACCCCAAACCTTCATCAGGGTGACATTTTAAACACAAAATCCATGTCTTGGGTTGACACATTTCAGTTAATAAGAGGAGTTAGCCAGAAGCAGAACTACAGGAGTCAAAAGGCAAGGTTAGTACATTTAGAGACTTTGCCAAAACTGTGGACTTTGACGGTTTAGGTCTTTGTTTTCATAGTGTCAGGTGTTGCCATCTGCATGCTGAGTTTTGCAACCTGAATGAGAGTCATCATGGAGTCTCAGGTCCTACTAAGGTCTTGGGCCCCCTTATAGTTTTATATACAATCATTTCAAAATAAAAAATTTCATGATTTATTATTAGTAAGTATTCGATTTGTATACAAGTGTTTCATGCCTGTCTACCTTTGATGACATAAAATTTTAGGTCCAAAATGGGTCACAGTTTAAAATGTTTAGTGTTCTATGCAGCCTTTCAGAAGTGAAAGTTCTAGGACTCTTTTATGGATCAGACTTATCACCTTCAGCAGGGGCTGGGTATCTAGAGTTGTCTGCATCTGTGTAAAGAGCCCCACAGTCGATAGATACACAAGGATTATGAGGGCTCATCACTGCCTACCACTCTTACTCCTGGCTGCAGGGTGACTTCAGTCAAATCTTGCTAAAGCAACCTGGATGATACTACCTCACTATCTATGATCTGGACAGTGTCCACTGGTGACTCTTCACTAGCATTCTTTCTTGTGTCCCTATCTGAGAGAAGTGCCTAACTTGGCCTGCAATGACAAGGCAGTCTGTAGAGTTGGTTACCAAACTCATAATCTGGGTTCTAGCATTACAAACCTTACTCTCACCATTTTTGTGTCTTTTTGCCTTGTGCCTTTTCTGTGCTTTTCTTCAGTCCACCCAGAGTGTTGGATAATAGCCATGGGCTTACTTTGAAATGTAATTTCAGGGAAGGAGGATTTACTCCTGACTCCTTGGCTAGATAGCTTTTCTGAAGTCTTCAGAGGCATTTCCATTCTCTGGGACCCCTGCGATAGATGTTAACCTGACTGGATTGAGAATTACCTAGGAATCACACCCCTGGGAGGCTGTGAGGGTTTTCTATAGAGAATTACCCCTTGATATGGGTAACATGTTCCAACTGGAAATCAAGATATAATGAGGTCAAAGGAAAAGCATTCACTTCCTTTTTTCTGGGCAAGTCTATCAATTCTGCTCTGGCCTTGTCTGACAGACCATAGATTCTTCAGTCTTCGAAAGCATACGCAACACAAGGCTTTCCAGAGACCTTTTAGATTTTCAGATTAGTGATGTGGGTTTTCCCTCTGTATGCTGTGATTACCATTAATGAATAAAGAAACTGCTTGGAACATATATCAGGACAGAACTTAGCTAGGTGGGGAAAACTAAGCTGAATGATGGGAGAAAGAAGGGCTGGGAGAGAAGCCATGGAACCTCCATCAGAGACAGACTCTGGGAATTTTACCCAGTAAGCCACAGCGTCATAGCGATGCACAGATTACTAGAAATGGGTTAAATTAATAAATAAGAGTTAGCCAATAAGAAGCTAGAGCTAATGGGACAAGCAGTGATTTAAACTGTTTCTGTGTGATTATTTTGGGGCTAAGTGGCTGGGAATCAACAAGGAGCCTCCTGCTACAGATTAGAATTGCTGAGGGGTCCAGTTTCTTGGATTGAGAAGCTGCTGAGTTTTCTGCCTCTCCAGTGTAAAGATAGCCTTTTTGGATTACTCCACTTCTGCTCTGTAAGTCAATTTAGGAAGTTTTCTTTAGATCTGATCTGCTACTAGAGAAATAGTCGCTAATTACAAATTTCTCTACCAGGCTTGATGGTGTCAGGAGCTGAGTACCTAATTTGGGTATACTTAAATTAGCAAAATTTCTCTCCATATAGTATGGAGATGAGTGATTTCTCATTGAAAAAAAATGTTTAATGAAATACAGAAGACAAAGCACTCCATACTGTAGATTCACCACTAGGAGAGACAGAGGATTTAAGGATTGTATATACAACACGTTTGAACATGTCTGAAAAAGTATTCCTAAGGTATATAAAGATGTTGGGTAGTTGTTTCTGGCAGATCTAGATAAAGTAACAAAGAAAAGAAAAAAATGTAGAGAGATGCCTTTTCCTAGGTCCAAATTCACATACACAATCTAATTCTATAAACAACCTCCATTCAGAAACCAGACCTAAAACTGTCCAAAAAAAAGCAAAGAAAATAAAAAAGAAAGCCTTTATTGTGAGACTGGCTGACTTACAATGTTATATAAATAAATTTCAGACTTGAAGGGGACAGGGAGTTGGCATCAGGACTATGATTGTAAACAGACGGGAATCTGTACAGTGGGGTAGAGATATAAGGGAGGACCCCAATGAGACCTAAGACACTGATGAAACCTAGGATACTGAGCTGCTTGATTTCTCAAGATTTTATTTTATGCATGGAAAAAGTTTTTCTTCATTTTCTGGGATCTGCCCCCTTACCTGTACTCTGACAGTTCTATTCTCCTCACCGCTGGTGGAGGGGAATTCATCTTGTAGAGTCAATAGATATGGCCCTGCACTCCGGAAGGAGTTTTTCACCAATACAAGGCTGACGACCCTCATGGCCAAATGTCACCACCCAGTTTTGCCTTCAGATATATAACTATACTGATACCTCAGGAGACCCATACAGGGGAGTTGTAGCCTTAAAAAAATTCTTGGATTTTCTTAGGCATATGAGCAGAAGTCTTGGAATTATGTAAACGGACTTTTGACAGTTGGATATTTTGGGAAACATAAAACCACATCAAGCTATATGCATGAATATGGTCCCTTGAACAGGAATTCTGAGCTTCATGCTGAAGTTTGCAGTTTTATTTTTCAGTGAAATTTAATTGAAATGTAGTTACTTAGTGTCTCCCATTCTTGTTCCTCTCTCATCCATTGACTGACTCCACTCAACCTCTTTTCAAAAATTGTTGTTACATACTGTTGAATAGGTATATAAATACAACCTGCTGAGTCTGTTTAATGTTGCTCGTATGTATATGTATTTAGGGAAGACTATTTGGTATTGGATAGCCAATTAACAGCTTCAATACTGCAGAAGACTAATTCTCCATTCATCAGCCATTGATAATTACTTAAAGCTCTTCATTTAGGAGTGAGGTTTGGTAAGATTTCACCCATCTATATAGGGATGTCACTTGATGGTGGAATTGGAAGATGAATATTATTTATAGAGCAGTCTTGTTGAAATTTCATGGGTATAGCTTCCTTTTCATAGTTAGAAGACACAATCTCACAACAGACTTCCAGGTCTTCTGGATTTTACAGTCTTTCTGTCCCCTATTCCTCCATGTTTCCCAAACCTTAAGCTTTGCAGATGTGTAAGTTTGGGAAGGGCACCACATGTTGAGTTATTATCTGCAATTTGATCAGTTGTGGCATTATTTAATGATCTTTTGATGATAATTATTTCCTGATGCCAAAAGATGTGTCTTTGCTGATGGGTGAGATCTACCCTTACCTGTGGGTAGAAAAAAAATATTTAAAGTGAAGTTAGAAATTATACTAGCTTACTAAGACAAAAAGGCAAACCACTGACTGGGAGAAGATCTTCACAAATCCCGCAACTGACAAAGGTCTGATCTCAAAAATATATAAAGAACTCAAGAAACTAGACCGTAAAAGGGTAATCAACCCAATTATAAAATGGGGCACTGAGCTGAACAGAGAACTCTCAACAGAAGAAGTTCAAATGGCCAAAAGACACTTAAGGTCATGCTCAACTTCCTTAGTGAGCAGGGAAATGGAAATCAAGACAATTTTAAGATACCATCTTACACCTGTCAGAATGGATAAAATACAAAACACCAATGAAAGCCTTTGCTGGAGAGGTTGTGGAGAAAGGGGTACACTCAACCTTGCTGGTGGGAATGCAAACTTTTGCAACCACTTTGGAAAGCAGTGTTGCAGTTTCTCAGGAAATTCGGGATCAACCTACCCCTGGACCCAGCAATACCACTCTTGGGAATATACCCAAGAGAGGCCTTATCATACAACAAAAGTATATGCTCTACTATGTTCATAGCAGCATTGTTTGTAATAGCCAGAACATGGAAAAAACCTAGATGCCCTTCAATGGAAGAATGGATGAAGAAAGTATGGAATATATACATATTAGAGTACTACTCAGCGTAAAAAACAAGGACTTCTTGAATTTTGCATGCAGATGGATGGAAATAGAAAACACTATCCTGAGTGTGGTAAGCCAGACCCAAAAAGAGGAACATGGGATGTACTCACTCATATTTGGTTTCTAGCCATAAATAAAGGACATTGAGCCTATAATTTGTAATCCTAGAGAAGCTAAAAAGGAAGGTGAACCCAAAGAAAAACATATATGCATCCTCCTGAATATTAACCTTCATCAGGAGATGAAAGGAGACAGAGACAGAGATCCACATTGGAGCACTGAACTGAAAACTCAAGGTCCAAATTAGGAGCAGAAGGAGAGAGAGCTCGAGCAAGGAACTCAGGACCGCGAGGGGTGCACCCACACACTGAGACAATGGGGATGTTCTATCGTGAACTCACCAAGGCCAGCTGGCCTGGGTCTGAAAAAGCCTGTGATAAAACCGGACTCTCTGAACATAGTGGACAATGAGGACCACTGAGAACTCAAGAACAATGGCAATAGGTTTTTGATCCTACTGCACATACTGGCTCTGTGGGAGCCTAGGCAGTTTGGATGCTCACCTTACTAGACCTGGATGGAGGTGGGTGGTCCTTGGACTTCCCACAGGGCAGGGAACCCTGATTGCTCTTTGGGCTGATGAGGGAGGGGGACTTAATTGGGGGAGGGGGAGGGAAATGGGAGGCAGTGGCGGGGAAGTGACAGAAATCTTTAATGAATAAATAAATTTAAAAAAAGGGAAAAAAGAAAAAAAGACTGGAGGGGTATGGAAGGAAGGAAGTGGAAATTTTTTAATATAAATATATATATATGTATATATATGAAAAAAAGGAAATTATACTAGCTTGACAAGTTGTGGTAGCATACTCCTTTAATCTCAGCATTTGGGAGGCAAAGGGAATCAGATCTCTGTGAGTTTGAGGCCAGCCTAGTCTATAAGAGCTAGTTCCAGAACAGGCTCCAAAGCTGCACAGAGAAACCTTTTCTAGAAAAATAAAAAAAAAAATTATACTAGTTTAACAAAGTGACAATGGTACGTTTTCCTCTAAGAGATTTAACCTCAACAGAAAGACATAATTGAGTGGATCTATAGTAGTAGAAATTATGATTCCTCTCCTGTTAAGAAGATCTTAAGTCTAATTAGACAACTTTTGGTTACTGCTAAAATAGAAGTGCAGTTATTATATCTTTAGGGATATCTAGCCATGGAGGCCATTGTGTTTACATAATTTTTAAAAAGATTCTAAGAAAATATGAAATTAATATTACTTGGCATTTCCCTAACTCCTAAGGATGTTGAAAACATCTGGAATATTTCTTTGTGATTTTTATTTCTTCCTAATAGAACTCCCTGTTTATTTCCATAGCTTCGTTTTAATTGGGTTTGTTTTCTTGATTGTTTAGTTTTTAAAGTTCTTTGTATATTCAGAATATTAATCTTCTATCAGACATGTAACTGACAAAGATATTTGCCAACTTTTAGGACTTCCTCTATACTCAATTGACACTTTCCCATGCTATAGAAGCATTTAAATTCTATGAGATTCCATGGGCTAATTTTTGACCTTAAATGGTTGAAGTCCTGTTTCATCACACTGATTAAAAGAAAGGGTATTATATTAAAGATTCTGAGATAGCCAGAAATTGGGTAGGAGACAAATCCTTTATTACTCTGAATATTGGCGACCATATCTCTAAAGATAGAAAATTACATGTAAATATTCTTAGACAGAAACCTGATTTGCCAGACATTATGAAACACTGAAATATATCCTCAAAACATGTGTCTCTGGGATAAAGGAAGCCCCTATTAGAGAAAACATTTGAACTAAATTTAAAAAAAAAAACTATTTAATATTTTAGAAACTATTAATAGTGGTCTAACAACTCTATCCCTCTAATTTCAGGACTGATTTAACAACAAGAGAGCTAAACTTAGGAAAAACCAGAGGGCAATACTGAGAAAAAAGCATTCCCCTGCTATCAAGTACAACCTTGACATGAAGACTCTGGTGGAGACCAAGAACATCTTCATTCTCCAGGAGCAAGTGGGATATGGGCTCTTCTGGTGTCGCAGGAAGTTTGTCGCCCATACTGGCCAGGACATTCCTCTCTTTCTCTCCTTATATTAGCAATAAAGCACAGTTTATCCATTTACAACTTGTGTGTCCCCTCCACAGAAAAGGATGTGTTTTATTGCAATTTGTACAGAAGTCAGCTCAGAGTAGCTGAGGGGCAGAAACACATACCGGTCATTGGAATGCATAGCAGCCACTGGAACACATAACGTTCACTGGAACACACAGCAGTCACTGGAACACTTAGTGGTCACTGGAACACACAGCGGTCAGTGAAACACATGGTGGTCACTGGAACATATAGCAGCCACTGGAATACATAGCGTTCACTGGAACACATAGTGTTCACTGGAACACACAGCGGTCACTGGAACACATAGTGGCCACTGGAACACACAGTTTTCGCTGGATCATCAAGCAGTCACTAAAACACATAGCAGTCACTGGAACACATAGTGGACACCGGAACACATACCAGTGGCTGGAACACACAGCGGTCACTGGAACACATAGTGATCACTGGAACACATAGTGGTCACTAGAACACGAAGCAGTCACTGAAACACATAGTGGACACTGGAACTTATAGCTGTCACACGTCCTCAGAACAAGGGAATATAGTAGGAGCTGTGGGTTGCATTCCGCAACCCAGCTCCAGCCATCGGCTAGCTTTACCCGAAATAACAACACACAAACTGTATTCTTTTAAACACTGCTTGGCCCATTAACTCTAGTCCTTACAGGTTAATTCTCATATCCCGATCAACCCATGTCTAATAATCTATGTAGCATCAGTCTTACTGGAAAAGATTCAATACATCTGACCTGGCGGCTTGCTTCATTGTGTCTGCCTGGGAGAGGGGAGCATGGCCTCTGAGCTCACTTCCTCTTCCTCCCAGCATTCTGTTCTGTTTACTCCTCCTACCTATGTTTTAACCTATCAGGGCCAAGCAGTTTCTTTATTACTTAACCAATG